>NC_060121.1:444224764-445528014 GCF_021461395.2 Schistocerca americana
CCAGCAGGGGAGGCAGGGTCACCGGCAACAAGTGCAGGTAGGCCTCGAGGAGTTGTGCGAGGTTGACTGATCCCATGTGGTCGTTGCCAGAAACCTCACCTTTATTCCCTTTCAGTGGGTCCCCTGCGTGTCTCTGTGAAATTATTGCTCAGCTGTGAAGGCTGTCGATACTTGGAAGAAACAGCTGAGAAAGAACAACTAAAAAGCATAGCAGTATGCCTTTACTGTAATTGTCCGTACCTTTTACCACTAGAATGTTGCTAATTTCAGTATAAGTGACAAAATTTTCATGCACACCCGTTCCTTGCCTAATTGTTGGGTTAAGCGGACACGGATGAAGACGTAACCACGGCACATTCTGTAGTGAAGCGTAACACATTCCTCATGACTGACGACGATTGAACAGCATCCTCACTGCAGATACTTCTGTCTTTATATATTCTCGGTGCGGATGGCGAAGGAAGCACTCGCCCCTAAACTGCTTTCAGCTTCGGAAGCAGTGTTCACCCAGCACCCTTTTTGACTACAAAATTATTTATATCGCTGTTAGTTGAAGACCCACAATGATCCCAATGTTTCTCTTAGTAAATCAATGCTCTGTTTATATTGCATACAATTCTCAGCCCTGTAACTTTATCCTATAGAATTTTTCAGACGGAAACGAGGATAGACAGATGTCTCTGAACTGTCTCCTAATTTCTGTACCTTTGCTGAACTGCAATATCATAGTTAGAGTGGGTACATTTTCGTTATTACATCTATCAACTACATGCTGTCATTTCAGCTTTGTATCTCACACACAAAGGTAATTTGACCAAACTCCCTTTTATAGTTTTGGCATGAAAATAGGTTTTTACTTAATAATTCAAAAAGTGAAGAAGGTAGCAGCTATCTTGGCATCGCAGAATTGTCGTATACACAGTTAAGTAGGCGATAAAGTCGTGTCAACGATGCGCTGTGCACTAAACCTTCATAAAGGAGAAGTCCTTCAGAAACTACTCAATTTAGTCATTTATAATTCAATTCCTTACGCTTTCTGTTTCCACTACGGAATTCTCTTGATTCTCGTCGAGTTTTGTTTTTCTCACCTTGTTAGCAACAGCGTTGACATCCAATGACACAATCTGCGCCACACCTGCACAAAACTGGTGCCGCTTTTCTTTGTCATTCTCACTTGATGGTGTTTAGCGAATCTATTGATGCATAAGAAACTTCTTCCCATAATGTGAACGTTATTACACTTGGATGGTCGGCCCAAAGGCGCTTTTAACTTCGTTTACTTACTGATATAGCATATGCAGCCACGTAATATGATATTTGTGTACTTCATTTTTATATTTTCATGTTTATGTAACAATTATGTTTGGACTCAAATGTATTTCATAGGAACTTTGTTATGAACCAATTTACTAATGCAAAATGTAATTTTAAACAGAATCCAGAGTAACAACTCATCTAGCTTGATGTCATGCGTAATCCCACTTTTGACACCAGTTGTACAGGATGGGCGTTATGGAATGAATAGGATTAATTTTAGATAGAGGCCATTTATTGGCGAAAGCATGTTAAAAAGGGGTTACATGGGCCTAGGGAGGTGAGGGTAAGCCAGAGCGTAGAGTTTGGCGAAACATAGTTCGCGAAGCTACCGAAAGTTGTTGTCTGCCAAAACTAAGTCCACAGTGCCGCAGCACCGGGAGAAGCGGGAGATGTTCAATGCTACAGGGCGCGCATCCGACTCGCGGGTGAGCAAGAATACAAGAGAGTGGGCCCGGCGATGGGCGGCCGGGTACATTCGACGCACCACGCGGCTTCCTCCGCCCTGATTGGTCAGGATCGAGCAAACCGTGTGGGCGGCATGGAACTTTCCAGAGCGTCGCCTGTTAAACGACGCCTGGGGCGTAAGCACATGAGAGAGGCGCGTGATCAAGGTGCCCTTCCTCGGTGCTGACTTCCTGTTACTAAACCGTGCGACGAAAGAATTTACAGACAGCTTGGCCGCAATGGAAAAATGAAGTTACCGTTTGAAAGCTCATATAATAAAGTAAAATCCCCTACTGTCTGGCTCATCCTTTACAGAAAACTTCTACTAAATGTTTTTTTATGCTAAACTGACCCTAATTATAACGGTAGAACATTCTAAGCTTAATATTAAGTGCTTTTAAAATTTCTAAATACGATGATTTGAGAAACTATCGGATCGCAATGAGATTCGAAATGTATTTCATTGGGTTAGTTTTACGTAATATGACCAAGTTTTGTAACAATATTTAAAAATTTTATTTGAGTTAAGATCGTGTAACGATCTCAAGGTGCCCTTCCTCGGTGCTGACTTCCTGTTACTAAACCGTGCGACGAAAGAATTTACAGACAGCTTGGCCGCAATGGAAAAATGAAGTTACCGTTTGAAAGCTCATATAATAAAGTAAAATCCCCTACTGTCTGGCTCATCCTTTACAGAAAACTTCTACTAAATGTTTTTTTATGCTAAACTGACCCTAATTATAACGGTAGAACATTCTAAGCTTAATATTAAGTGCTTTTAAAATTTCTAAATACGATGATTTGAGAAACTATCGGATCGCAATGAGATTCGAAATGTATTTCATTGGGTTAGTTTTACGTAATATGACCAAGTTTTGTAACAATATTTAAAAATTTTATTTGAGTTAAGATCGTGTAACGATCTCAAGGTGCCCTTCCTCGGTGCTGACTTCCTGTTACTAAACCGTGCGACGAAAGAATTTACAGACAGCTTGGCCGCAATGGAAAAATGAAGTTACCGTTTGAAAGCTCATATAATAAAGTAAAATCCCCTACTGTCTGGCTCATCCTTTACAGAAAACTTCTACTAAATGTTTTTTTATGCTAAACTGACCCTAATTATAACGGTAGAACATTCTAAGCTTAATATTAAGTGCTTTTAAAATTTCTAAATACGATGATTTGAGAAACTATCGGATCGCAATGAGATTCGAAATGTATTTCATTGGGTTAGTTTTACGTAATATGACCAAGTTTTGTAACAATATTTAAAAATTTTATTTGAGTTAAGATCGTGTAACGATCTCAAGGTGCCCTTCCTCGGTGCTGACTTCCTGTTACTAAACCGTGCGACGAAAGAATTTACAGACAGCTTGGCCGCAATGGAAAAATGAAGTTACCGTTTGAAAGCTCATATAATAAAGTAAAATCCCCTACTGTCTGGCTCATCCTTTACAGAAAACTTCTACTAAATGTTTTTTTATGCTAAACTGACCCTAATTATAACGGTAGAACATTCTAAGCTTAATATTAAGTGCTTTTAAAATTTCTAAATACGATGATTTGAGAAACTATCGGATCGCAATGAGATTCGAAATGTATTTCATTGGGTTAGTTTTACGTAATATGACCAAGTTTTGTAACAATATTTAAAAATTTTATTTGAGTTAAGATCGTGTAACGATCTCAAGGTGCCCTTCCTCGGTGCTGACTTCCTGTTACTAAACCGTGCGACGAAAGAATTTACAGACAGCTTGGCCGCAATGGAAAAATGAAGTTACCGTTTGAAAGCTCATATAATAAAGTAAAATCCCCTACTGTCTGGCTCATCCTTTACAGAAAACTTCTACTAAATGTTTTTTATGCTAAACTGACCCTAATTATAACGGTAGAACATTCTAAGCTTAATATTAAGTGCTTTTAAAATTTCTAAATACGATGATTTGAGAAACTATCGGATCGCAATGAGATTCGAAATGTATTTCATTGGGTTAGTTTTACGTAATATGACCAAGTTTTGTAACAATATTTAAAAATTTTATTTGAGTTAAGATCGTGTAACGATCTCAAGGTGCCCTTCCTCGGTGCTGACTTCCTGTTACTAAACCGTGCGACGAAAGAATTTACAGACAGCTTGGCCGCAATGGAAAAATGAAGTTATCGTTTGAAAGCTCATATAATAAAGTAAAATCCCCTACTGTCTGGCTCATCCTTTACAGAAAACTTCTACTAAATGTTTTTTATGCTAAACTGACCCTAATTATAACGGTAAAACATTCTAAGCTTAATATTAAGTGCTTTTAAAATTTCGAAATACGATGATTTGAGAAACTATCGGATCGCAATGAGATTCGAAATGTATTTCATTGGGTTAGTTTTACGTAATATGACCAAGTTTTGTAACAATATTTAAAAATTTTATTTGAGTTAAGATCGTGTAACGATCTCAAGGTGCCCTTCCTCGGTGCTGACTTCCTGTTACTAAACCGTGCGACGAAAGAATTTACAGACAGCTTGGCCGCAATGGAAAAATGAAGTTACCGTTTGAAAGCTCATATAATAAAGTAAAATCCCCTAATGTCTGGCTCATCCTTTACAGAAAACTTCTACTAAATGTTTTTTATGCTAAACTGACCCTAATTATAACGGTAAAACATTCTAAGCTTAATATTAAGTGCTTTTAAAATTTCGAAATACGATGATTTGAGAAACTATCGGATCGCAATGAGATTCGAAATGTGTTTCATTGGGTTAGTTTTACGTAATATGACCAAGTTTTGTAACAATATTTAAAAATTTTATTTGAGTTAAGATCGTGTAACGATCTCTTTGTCGCTCTGTTCACAGTACGCATTAGGCGCTGCCGTCTTGACCTTGGCCGTCCAACAGAGAAAATTCAGTATATCGCTCGCCACATTAGACGTACCGATAAGTGCTTGCTTTTCCCACACACTGACCAGCGCCCATACAATCTCTCAATCATAACGTCATTTTGGTTGTGGTATAACTCGCGATATTAAAAATACCCAGTGACTGTGTGTCTTATAAAGCACTTGGTCCCAGACAGATGCTGCGCCCTAATAAAAAGAGTTTATCCAGTTGCTGACGGACGTTATCTAAAAAACGATTTACGTGAAATGTCTGTAACGTCGTCGAAGGAGTTACAACGGCTCTTCTTCTTGATGATTTGGTGCGTGAGATATTTACTTCACCAAGAACCGTAATTAATCGTTCGTAATCGATGTTTAACTGATTAATGATGGAATATTAATGATAAAACCAATAGTCACATCCACAACAAATTCCCTACAAGCTGTTCGTAATTTCAAGTATCTAAGAAATCGTAACAGTGGGCTTGTTATTTGAGTCAAAGATTCTACACAAGCGCCGAGCGCTACAGTCAAATATTATCGCTGCGCGTAATTATTACTCGGGAGTTTCATGTCAATAATTTGATAGAATTTTAAATCACAAATGCACGACTTGGCACGAGAGGGTGTTTTATTGCACAATATCAGTCACTTCCTAACCGAGCCTTGAGAAGAAATCTTTCCCACGTGTTGTGGGGATTTAAATTATATGTTTCGTACCTATCACTGAAGTTCCATAAACCACTGCCTATTATGAATGAAAATGGTCTATCAGTGTTCGTTGCCTAAATCACCGTCGAAGTAATGTTTAGTTCAATTGTCTAGTTAAAAGTTAACTTTATTCTAGTAGGTAAAAGTCCTCGGTTCGAATTCTAATGCCGTGATATTTGAAGTCAGATGATCGTATTACTGCGTCATAATAGACCGCAATTATTCAGTCTCAAAAACAATCTAAGCGTTCCTACATGTACGAGCATTCAAAAATATGTCCTGCTTCGGCTAACTCTCGTAACGTAGTGACAATGCATTGAATTATACTTAGTCATTACCAAGGTTACTAAATAGTAAGGTTGGGCAGTAAGCGCTCTGCTCTGCCATTGGCTGGCCTAGTGACGTCAGCGTGGAAGTAAGCGCTCACAAGCAGACGACACGGCATGCGCCTTTACGTCAAGTTTTTGGCGGAAGATTTTGTTTATACCAGAACTGAGATGTCAAAACTGCTTTTCTGCTGCTAAAATATTACAGTTAAAACTGATTAGTTATATTCTTTCGCAGCTTATGCCTCACACATTGGTAAAATATCAGATCACAACCACACTGACACACACTTGGAATTCGAAGCCTTGGCTCAAATAAATCAGAAACTATTCATTTAATCGCATTGAAATGAATTTACTCAAGAGCTCGGAGTTGCACACTCTTGTTTGTAAGAACAGCATTCCTTCTTTCTAAAGCCGCTATAGTATTCATCAAAGTAACTTTATCTGTGTCTGAAAAAAAACTGTCATCTGTACATGTGCTCTTATTATCATTATTCTTATTTAGTGACAGCTTTTCCAGGGTTTCCAGAGATCTCTTACGTAGTTCTCGTTTCTTATACCGTTTGGTTCTGTCTTCTGTTGCGAGTGACACATTGACAGTCGCACTACTCCACGGCAAATTGCACGATGGAACTGCATCTGGCTTGAACATTCTTTTTCGGGGCAAATTAAGCAATTCAGACTGTAAATCCCTTAAGTAATCTGTTTCTGCGATATGGCGAGAGCATATTCGTGCATGCGCAACATTTACACTGTCTTTCCCACTACATTTCGACAACCATAGTTTTTGTAATGTTTCATTACGCGGGAAACTGTGATACATTACGTCAGTTCCCTTTGTGCTCCGGTTGTAGGAAAAACAGCCCGTAACAGCACAGCCTGGCGTTGTAAAAACTAATTTTCTCACTCACTTGCAGATGCTCCAATAAGAATTTCACAGGACGAACCATAAATTATAGAGCTGGCGAACACAATGTTGATCCCGCTGTCCACTATCGCTAACTATTTCAGTTCCGAATCAAATATCAATTACAGCAAAAACCGTTAACACTCCCAAATTCCGAATGTTTCCGCTGTTGACTGAGTACCTCAGAAGAAAGAACTCAATCAAAATACTCTTTCAAACACAAAACAACACAAGAAAAACAATCACACACAATTCGAACTGTGTACTGTTTGGCACAGCTGCTTCCACCGTGACGTCATGCCCACAACTGAGAAAACACGTTGCTTCCTGCGCATCGCTTTCTGCGCCCCCCTGGTCATTACGCACGATTCCCAAAGAGTACTCACACGGAGTATTCTTTGGTATCGTTGGTTCTACCTTGCGAATGTTAATTTATGCTAATTTTGCGTTTTATTATGATTTTGATTTTAATTTTACTGAAATTTAATCTTTCTTTCGTAGATTGCTAAATTGTCAAGTCTTAGATTTATCTACATCTACATGATTACTCTGTAATTCACATTTAAGTGCTTGGCAGAGGGTTCATCGAACCACAATCATACTATCTCCCTACCATTCCACTCCCGAACAGCGCGCGGGAAAAACGAACACCGAAACCTTTCTGTTCGAGCTCTGATTTCTCTTATTTTATTTTCATGATCACTCCTACCTATGTAGGTTGGGCACAACAAAATATTTTCGCATTCGGAAGAGAAAGTTGGTGACTGAAATTTCGTAAATAGATCTCGCCGCGACGAAAAACGTCTTTGCTTTAATGACTTCCATCCCAACTCGCGTATCATATCTGCCACACTCTCTCCCCTATTACGCGATAATACAAAACGAGCTGCCCTTTTTTCCATCCTTTCGATGTCCTCCGTCAATCCCACCTGGTAAGGATCCCACACCGCGCAGCAATATTCTAACAGAGGACGAACGAGTGTAGTGTAAGCTGTCTCTTTAGTGGACTTGTTGCATCTTCTAAGCGTCCCGCCAACGAAACGCAACCTATAGCCCCCTTCCCCACAATATCATCTATGTGGTCTTTCCAACTGAAGTTGTTCGTAATTTTTACACCCAGGTACTTAGTTGAATTGACAGCCTTGAGAATTGTACTATTTGTCGAGTAATCGAATTCCAACGGATTTCTTTTGGAACTCATGTGGATCACCTCACACTTTTCGTTATTTAGCGTCAACTGCCACCTGCCACACCATACAGCAATCTTTTCTAAATCGCTTTGCAACTGACACTGGTCTTCGGATGACCTTACTAGACGGTAAATTACAGCATCATCTGCGAACAACCTAAGAGAACTGCTCAGATTGTCACCCAGGTCATTTATATAGATCAGGAACAGCAGAGGTCCCAGGACGCTTCCCTGGGGAACACCTGATATCACTTCAGTTTTACTACGAACTGCGTCCTTCCTGACAGGATATCACGAATCCAGTCGCGCAACTGAGACGATACCCCATAGGCCCGCAGCTTGATTAGAAGTCGCTTGTGAGGAACGGTGTCAAAAGCTTTCCGGAAATCTAGAAATGCGGAATCAACTTGAGATCCCCTGTCGATAGCGGCCATTACTTCGTGCGAGTAAAGAGCTAGCTGCGTTGCACAAAAACGATGTTTTCTGAAACCATGCTGATTACGTATCAATAGATCGTTCCCTTCGAGGTGATTCATAATGTTTGAATACAGTATATGCTCCTGATTTAATTACTTGTTATTGTCCTAATAATACTAATAAATGGAACTTCGTTCGCTTATTCACTTTTCTGGAAATTTGGGACTTGGGGGGAAATCTTTGGGGTATTGGGAGCTAATTTTTGATTTTTATTTCTCGTCCGAGGAGGTGGCATTACAGAGTACTGTGACCAGTGGAGATTACTCCGAACAGGGCTGGAGGTCCTTTGTTCTCGGATGCAGCCTGTATTTTACTAGAGCGTCCGCAGGCGTACAGCGGATGTGCAGTCCGGTCCTCCCACACCCCAGCGAGCGCCCTTCTGAAGGGCTGAAGGGCCGGCAGGGCCGGCCGTCGCGACGCTCCTAATGGCGCCGCTTCCCGCAGCTAGGACCCCAAAGCTTCGAAGACGAAGAGACTCCGATATTTACCGCCGCCGCTGCCAGCGGAGGCGGCCGGATCTCTATCTCCTCCGTACCGGCCCACTTCAAAGAATTCCATTTTTATTGTATAGGCAACCCGTTCCATTTCGCACAGAAATACATCAAGCATAAGACACGGCATTTCCTCTTCCTAGGAGATCAAAGGAAGACACGAACAGCATTATTACGGTTCTGTACGACGTTTCCCCGTAATTCCCACATCTTTTGCGACAGACGGAAGATCGAGGACGGTGCCAAGAGGCGGACAGGTATGGATTCAGAGGCTGTTCTCCGATGCAGACTGCCCAGGCTGCGCGTCACACGGCGAAGGGAATTACGTGCTAGCAGGCAATATTTCACTCAATTCAGCGCTTAGAATTAAACTTAGAAAGTTGTAATGTTGTAATTATGGAACATACTGAAAAACATGCCGGCCGCGGTGGTCTCGCGGTTCTAGGCGCTCAGTCCGGAACCGCACGACTGCTACGGTCGCAGGTTCGATTCCTGCCTCGGGCATGGATGTATGTGATGTCCTTAGGTTAGTTAGGTTTAAGTAGTTCTAAGTTCTAGGGGACTGATGACCATAGCTCTTAAGTCCCATAGCGCTCAGAGCCATTTGAACTGAAAAACATGGCTGTACCAGATCACCTCATTCATCTGATACGGAGTTTATACCTAGACCAAGAAGCCACGGTGAGAACTATGTATGGAACAACGAAATGGATAAAGATTCAGAAAGGGGTCCGGAAAGGCTGCATACTGTCACCGTACTTATTCAATCTGTATGCAGAACATGTTATGAGGAATGCGAGAATAGATGGAGGAGAAACAGGAATTAAAGTAGCTGGAATAAATGTAAACAACCTCAGGTACGCGGATGATACGATCCTGTTGGCAGAAAGTGAAGAAGAATTGAGAACACTCTTGCTGAAGGTGAAAGACGAAAGTGAAAAGGCCGGTCTTAGCCTGAATGTGAAGAAAACGAAAATTATGGCAACTACACCTACCAATTCGTGGGATATAGCACGAGAAACCATGGAGGTAGTGACCACATTCAGTTATCTCGGTTCCCAGATATCTGTTGATGGTGACTGCAGCCATGAAATCCGGAGACGCCTGTTGCTCGGTAGACAGGCGATGTCAAACCTTGACAAGGTTATAAGGTCCAGAGATATAACACTAGCAATAAAGATCCATATTGTGAGGGCTATGGTCTTTCCAGTTGTGATGTATGGATGTGAGACCTGGACCATCAGAAAGGCTGAACGGCGAATAATTGACTCCTTTGAATTGTGGTGTTGGAGGAAACTTCTTAGAGTTCCATGGACTGCAAAGAGAACCAACAGATCAATATTGGAGCAAATAAAACCAGATTTCTCCCTGGAAGGTCCAATGTTAAAACAAAAGCTGACCTACTTTGGACACACAATGCGAAGGCATGCCTCGCTGGAAAAACATGAATGCTGGGGAAGATTGAAGGAACTAGAAGAAGAGGACGTCAGAGGATGAGATGGATCGATGGCATCACAGAAGCAATGTGTTCCAATCTGGAAGGTCTACGGGAGAAAGTGCAAGACAGGAAAAAGTAGTGTGATTTGGTTCATGGGGTCATGAAGAGTCGAACCGACTAAACGAACAGAGAGAGAGAGTATTACGGTCAGTTTACCATAAAAACATGTGGTAGAAGCTTTGAAATAAAGCTACCTCCTTCACTTTCTGAATTATTAAGTAGGAACCAATTTTCATGTCAAAACTACAAAGATGAGTTAGTTTGAAGTGTCTTAGTGTATAAGATACAAAGCTGAAATGACAGCATGTATTTGATACAAGTAACAATGAAACTGTACCAACTCTAGCTATGATGCTGCAGTTCAACGAAGATACAGAAATTAGAAGGAAACAGTTCCGAGTCACTTATTTATCTTAGCTTCCTTGTGAAAAATTCTGGACGTTAAAATTTAAAAAGTTATCGGGCTGATAATTTTATGTAAACAGAGTATAGATTTACTTAGGGAAACATTGGGATCATTATGGGTCTTCAGCTAACAACGATATAAATAATAATTTTGTCAAAAATAATGCTGGGTGAGCACTGCTCACGACGTTGTAAGCAGTTTTGGAGCGAGTGGTTCCTTCGCCATCCACACCGAGAATATATAAAGATTGAAGTGTCTGCACAATGAAGCTATTCGATCATTAAAATTAAAAGGAAGGTCAGCGTTGGCCGTAATATTGATGGTTTATTGATAGCAAAATCGATTTTCAATCACATAGTGTGGTGTACAAATTAAACTCATAGACACTGGTATCAAGTTATTATCAGTAACCTAAACAGGGAGAAGATCACAATAATAATAATAATAATATTGTGGTTGTTTCTCAGTTTTGGTTACTGATTATAGCTTGATACCAGTGCCTACGAGTTTAATTTGTACACCACAGCACTGAAGATGATCACTATGTGATTGAAAATCGATTTTACTATCAATAAACCATCAATATTACGGCCAACGCTGACCTTCCTGTTATTTAGCATATATGGTCGTTGTGCACACAGCACTCCATGGAGTCGCCAATCAATATTCGATCATCGTCAGTCATGTGGAATGCGTTACGCTTCAGTACAGAATGTGCCATGATTATTTCTTCATCCGTGTCCGCTTAAGCCACTGACGATGTTAATGATCAGTCAAATGATTGTTTTTTCGCTCAAATGAGAAACCGCGAATATCGTTTGAATCTGTGTAAACGTAGACTTATTTGGATTAATAATTTAACGGTAAAGCCTGTGTTTAATCTTTGATGTTTCGTTTCGTCTGCCACCTGCTATATTACAGACAGGTGCGTAGTATTTGTCTAAGATAGTTCTCGATTTTAAGGCGAGTAGTTAACTTTATGTAATTAGGAACAAAGAGTGTAACGTTAATTTTAGGCAACAATTCCGAACTGGATGTCAGAGGACAGACGTACAGCATTCAGCCACATTAATGTGACCAACTTTCAAAAGCCTGAACAACAATGTTTTGCAGCGCGGACCATTGCAGACGTGCACGGAAAGAGTCCGTAAGGATCTGGAAGGTACCGATAAGGATGTAATGCCCTAGGTTTCTCGGCTGAGGATCCACGGCACGAACAGTGCGATTGAGGTGGTCCTTATCGATAGGGTTTGAATTCGGGGAATTTGGTGGCCGGGGGAGTAAGGTACACTTTTCCTCGTGCTCTTCAAACCACACACGTACGCTGCGAGCTGTGTGACACGTAGCATTGTCCTGCTGGTAGATGCCATCGTGCAGAGGAAAAACCAGCTACATGCAGGAGTGGGCATTGCCCGCAAGGATAGCTGCCTACTTAGGCCCCTTATGCCTTCCAGAATGACGCGATCACCCATAGAGTGCCGCGGAAACATTTCCCAGATCGCAACGCATGCTTTCAGGCGTTTCACTCCGTACGCACCAACGGCCATCTCTCCGTTGGAGCCCAAAACGTGATTTACTTGAAGAGGCCACCTGTCGCCACCCAGTGGACTTGGCAGTTGCAGTACTGGCGTGCGCTATGGGTGCATGAATCAGGCGCCTGCTGTGAAGGCCCTTAAGCAGCAACATTCGCTGTGCGATCCGTTGCTCAACAGTTGCGTGTCTGTTCACCCGTACACGTCCCCACAGCCGCCATTCACCCTTGTCATCTATGGTCCGTGGTGCACCACAACTGCCTCATCGCCAGTTTTGGAAAGCGCCATTTTGCCGTGCACAGTGTACTTTAAACACAGCGGCATGCGACCAGTTTAAGAACTTAACTGTTTCGTAAATGCTTCCAGCCTTGGCCCGAAAGCCAATGATCATTCCCTTTTGGAGGTAAGATAAATCGCTCCCTTTCCGCATTACAGCGGCTGCGCTGTTTTCCGCGTTCCCCAACATGGTTTATACGTCCTTCCTGCTAGTGCTGTCACCAGCCGTCTGTGAGTAGTGATTGCATGTTGACGTCGGACATAGGTGGTAGTCACATTAATGTGATTGGACCGTGTATAACTTACTCGTTAGCCCTGTCCTTCATTTTACATTTTTAGTCTCATAGTAAGCAACGTTATCTCGTACGCTACATTTCTTACCCCGTTTTTATTTCATGAGGTTTCCTTCCCGCAGTGCATGCTTGACCTTGCTTTGCTTTATTAAAACAACTATTTCTTTTTTGCACTCTAATGAGAAACCAATGACATTGACCGTCTTTTTTGTCGAATTATTAGCCTTACTCGCATAAACTGTTAATACATTTGCAGACTTCCTAGCTGTAGTTTACAAGTTATGCGGGATAAGCTTTTGTGCATCGCTGTCGAATTGCAGCCTCGCCCTATCGCTCGGTGGCATGTATGGATCATTAATGTAGAAAGTAGGTACGCAGTGGAAATATATTGTGAGACAAAATATTGATTGTGATTACGGAGGAAAAATGTGTTAAGGTACAATTAAGGAAGTAGCGTTTGAGTTTAAATTGGCTTAAATGGTAAGGTTATGAAATGCATGTGCATGATAAGAAACAGTGTCCTATGCGATAGACGTTTCGCCTAAGCCTTACCGATTTTCATGGGAAGGTTACCAGAATAACACTAACTAAATTGAAAGTAAAAGCCATGTGGGTACAAGTGCGAGTCCAAATTGTAGCTGTGTGGATTGAAACGGTTGTCAAATGGTAGCTGTATTTACATACCTGGCTCTCTTTAATGAATTGTTGAGTATAAATCAGGAGCATGCTAGTCCTTGTAAACTGCAGTGAACGATAATGAAAATGTATTAACGTTGAAAGAGGGGCCCGAGATTGGTACTAGAAACATGATAACAGCTCACCTATTGACCTGTATATGATTTCCTTCCCCCACTCTCTAGCCCCCCCCCCCCCATTAACCTAAAAACACTCCTGGAAATGGAAAAAAGAACACATTGACACCGGTGTGTCAGACCCACCATACTTGCTCCGGACACTGCGAGAGGGCTGTACAAGCAATGATCTAACGCACGGCACAGCGGACACACCAGGAACCGCGGTGTTGGCCGTCGAATGGCGCTAGCTGCGCAGCATTTGTGCACCGCCGCCGTCAGTGTCAGCCAGTTTGCCGTGGCATACGGAGCTCCATCGCAGTCTTTAACACTGGTAGCATGCCGCGACAGCGTGGACGTGAGCCGTATGTGCAGTTGACGGACTTTGAGCGAGGGCGTATAGTGGGCATGCGGGAGGCCGGGTGGACGTACCGCCGAATTGCTCAACACGTGGGGCGTGAGGTCTTCACAGTACATCGATGTTGTCGCCAGTGGTCGGCGGAAGGTGCACGTGCCCGTCGACCTGGGACCGGACCATTGCGACGCACGGATGCACGCCAACACCGTAGGATCCTACGCAGTGCCGTAGGGGACCGCACCGCCACTTCCCAGCAAATTAGGGACACTGTTGCTCCTGGGGTATCGGCGAGGACCATTCGCAACCGTCTCCATGAAGCTGGGCTACGGTCCCGCACACCGTTAGGCCGTCTTTCGCTCACGCCCCAACATCGTGCAGCCCGCCTCCAGTGGTGTCGCGACAGGCGTGAATGGAAGGACGAATGGAGACGTGTCGTCTTCAGCGATGAGAGTCGCTTCTGCCTTGGTGCCAATGATGGTCGTATGCGTGTTTGGCGCCGTGCAGGTGAGCGCCACAATCAGGACTGCAAACGACCGAGGCACACAGGGCCAACACCCGGCATCATGGTGTGGGGAGCGATCTCCTACACTGGCCGTACACCACTGGTGATCGTCGAGGGGACACTGAATAGTGCACGGTACATCGAAACCGTCATCGGACCCATCGTTCTACCATTCCTAGACCGGCAAGGGAACTTGCTGTTCCAACAGGACAATGCACGTCCGCATGTATCCCGTGCCACCCAACGTGCTCTAGAAGGTGTAAGTCAACTACCCTGGCCAGCAAGATCTCCGGATCTGTCCCCCATTGAGCATGTTTGGGACTGGATAAAGCGTCGTCTCACGCGGTCTGCACGTCCAGCACGAACGCTGGTCCAACTGAGGCGCCAGGTGGAAATGACATGGCAAGCCGTTCCACAGGACTACATCCAGCATCTCTACGATCGTCTCCATGGGAGAATAGCAGCCTGCATTGCTGCGAAAGGTGGATATACACTGTACTAGTGCCGACATTGTGCATGCTCTGTTGCCTGTGTCTATGTGCCTGTGGTTCTGTCAGTGTGATCATGTGATGTATCTGACCCCAGGAATGTGTCAATAAAGTTTCCCCTTCCTGGGACAATGAATTCACGGTGTTCTTATTTCAATTTCCAGGAGTGTAATTTCCACTTACCTTTAGTTAAAATTGTAGCCACTAAATTCCATCCAAACACTGACGAGTCAAAAGATCATCACCACTCATTAGTGTTGGTCCACTTGTGAAACGAAATAACAGCAATTCTGCGTGGCATGCGTTCGGCAAGTACGTTATAGGTTTCCGCATGTGTTTATGCCTAGCTCGCGAAATTCCCGTAAATTTCAGCACTTTTGTTTGTGGACGCAGAGCATACACCACAAAAGTCACACATGTGTTACATCGTGTTCACATGAAGCGAATTTAGTGGCGAGGATATGAACGTCAATTCACTGTCATGCTTCTCAAACAAGTGTAACACGATTTGGGCTCTGGACACGGTCAGCTACCCTCCTGGAAAATGTCATGGAAAACATCAAACATGAAAGAATGTAGGTGGTCCGCAATAACGTTCATGTAGTCCACAACTGCCGTGCTTCCTTCATGTACTATCGCAAGCCTCAAGGAAGCGCAGGTGAGTGATCCCTCTTACTGACCGCGTCGGTCAGCGTGCGTGGTACTGTGCTTGTTTCCACCAGCGGTTCACTTGGATGAGGCCCTAAACGGACACGACCATTATTAACGGATCCATATACGAACAGGAAGTGGTCGTCTGCTCTTCGGAGCCTCATGTTCCACAATGTGCCTGATAGAGTACACTTAAAAGGAGCAGCGCAAATAGTTGACTAGAGTAAAACATTTCAAATAACTTTCGGGAATTCAGCCAGGTAATACTTTAAGCGACCGCCGATATTTCGGCGGGAGAACACCCCGCCATTTTCAAGGCAAACTGCAACGGACAAGCGGCGTACATGCAAATTTAAAACCTCGGTTTTCTTACTGAAGCAGGAGAGATAACACACACACTGAACACTAGTGCCATCAAAGATGACCAAAGTCAGAGCTACCGATAGTGAGACTATGAATTCACAGGTGAGGCAGCATTGACTCTGTCTCTCTGTTTTTTGACAAGGGAGAGAGCCAGATTCCAAATAGAGTTTAAACAGAAACCTCCATCCCTGTTAACGAGGTTGCTCGCTAATTTAATCTCAACTGCCTCCCTAATAACACTGTCCCAATAGCTGGACGTGCATGCCAATATCTCGGTGTTATTATATAACATGGGGTGACCAGTATCCAAGCAATGTTCGGCAATAGCAGATGTACTTGGCTGCTGTAATCGTGTGTGCCGTTTATGCTCTGTACATCGGTTTTCCACGGTCCTGATAGTTTGACCAATATATGCCATGCCGCTGCTACAAGGAATACGATATACAACCGCATTACGCAGTCCAAGATCAACCTTAACGGAACTCAACAGTGCTCTAATTTTGGATGGAGGTCGGAAAACACATTTCGCATCGGATTTCCGTAAAATACGACCGATCTTGTTGGACGTGTTTCCTACGTAAGGCAAAAAGGCAGTAGACTTTGGTGTTGACTCAGAATTATCATCAATCACCCGATGTACAGTTGGTCGATAGCGCCACGCACGTTCAATCTGTCTATCACTATAACCATTTTGACGAAATGTAACTTCAGGATGGGACAGCTCAGCTGGCAAAATCTCAGCGTCAGAAACGACATTTACCCTGTGTACCTAGGTACGAAGCACCCCTTCACACTGAGCCGGATGGTGACAACTATTAGCCTGTAAGTACAAGTCGGTGTGAGTACGTTTTCTGGAGACTGCATGTCCCAATGATCCATCATCCTTCCTCCTAACCAACACGTCAAGAAAGGGAAGGCAACCATCCCCTCTCACCTCCATCGTAAAACGAATGTTCTGGTGGATCGAGATCAGATGTTCTAGAAAGACATTCAAATTCTCCCTACCATGAGGCCAAACAACGAAGGTATCGTCAACGTATCTAAAGAAACAGGCGGGTTTCGAAGGCGCCGACTCCAATGCACGTTCCTTGAAGTCTTCCATAAACAAATTCGCGATCACAGGAGACAACGGACTACCCATCGCAACTCCATCTGTCTGCTCGTAATACTGGTCATTAAATAAAAAATAAGTGGATGTCAACACATGCCGAAACAGATTAGTTAATTCAGCACCAAACCTGGCCTCAATTAACCGCAACGAATCAGACAGAGGAACACGAGTGAAGAGAGAGACCACACCGAAACTCACTATAATGTAAATATATTTATACTTTTAATATATTTATATACTTTTAATATGTTTATATACTAAATATAAATATATTTATACTTATTTATATTTATTTTATAAATCTATTTATACTTATGTACAGTACACTTTTTATATGTCTTTTGCCTTTTAATTTCACTCATTTACGGTTTTAATGACGTTAATAGTCCGAACTATTGTAATAAACTATTTTCCATAATAATCTCAGTTAACATTTACTGCGCGCGACCACCAGCCGAGCTCGCTGCGTCGCTGCCCGCGGCGCCCAGTTACGACTCAGGGCCCGCGGCCCATATGTCTGGCCCGTTGGCCTGATCTATAAGCATAACATTAGTAGAAGTGACGCAGTCTCATAACTATGTACTGTAGCACTAACATTTTAAGTTTGACAAGGCCAATATCTGCCATGTTTTAATTTAATTTTATATGGTGACATTTCTGAAGAAGGCAATATTATTATAGCCGAAACCTAGGTAAAGTTTCTTTGCTTATGCAACTGGAGGCTGACATTTAATATAATTCCTGATATTCGCGGTACACGCGTGAAATGGTCGTACGGGAAAATCCCCACTTCATCGCTACCTCGGAGATGCTGTGTCCTAACGCTAGTGTACCGACAATAATACCGTGTTCAAACTGACTTAAATCTTGATAGCCTTCCACTGTAGCAGCAGTAACCGATCTAAGAACTGCGTCAGACATTTGTTGTCTTATATAGCCGTTGCCGACAGCGGCGTCGTATTCTGCCTGTTTACATATCTCTGTATTTGAATACGCATGCCTATACCACTTTCTTTGGCGCTTCATTGTAAGATGCATCTAACAATGTACTGTGGTCATGTGGTTCACTGTGAGCAACATGACGCAGGAATATGATGCATGCAACTTATTTTTGATGCAAATAATGCGATAGTTATAACCTGTTGAAGAAGGGCAGTAATTGCCTGAGTTCTGTTAAGGAAATCAAATTTAGCCGGCCGTTGTGGGCGATCGGTTCTAGGCGCTTCAGTCTGGAACCACACCGCTGCTACGGTCGCAGGTTCGAATCCTGCCTCGGGCATGGATTTGTGTGATGTCCTTAGGTTAGTTACGTTTACTTAATTCTAAGTCTAGGGGACTGATGACCTCAGATGTTAAGTCCCATAGTGCTTAGAGCCATTTTTGAAATCCATTTTATTTTATGTAGCTGGTTGTTGTTAATTTCAACAAACATACATAGAAGATTCACTTTCTCGTTTTAATGTGTGCGGTACTTTTGAAAGCACGCTTTGCCTTCCGCATCACAGACATTTCTAGGCTGCCATTTACATACTTCTAGCGATTTAAAAAATGAGACACTAAAAATAGCAGACAAGTTTTTCTGTTTGGGCAGTAAAGTAACTGATGTGAGGAGCCAGACGAAACGTGTCCCACACTATAGGTATGGGGGGGGGGGGGCTCTATAGACTAGGTTTTCAACCCCTTTAGAGGAGCTAAACCTGAAATAAAAGCCTGGTTCTCCAGTTTGGGGGTTGAGCGTAGGATCGATATCCCCGCCTTGTGAAAAGCCTATCATCACGAATAATTTAACAAGGAATGTCAGACCGCAATTACGAAGGTGAACTGCGCCAAGGTACAGGAATGCAGATACACCGGTGCTTAAATTTGTAATATGGAACGTGCGTACAGTGCTGCAAATAGTACCTACGAATAGTATTGCGGAGGAGACGCTAAGGTATGGAATGGGAGTTGTTGCACGTCAGAAAATCAGGTCGAAGGCAAGGGGTGAGATTTGTAGATATGAATTCTCCCTATATTATTCAGCAAAATATGAAAGACAAGGGGAGCATGGAATTGGGTTTATAGTCTCCAAAGATAGGCGTCATATTTCTCACATCCACGTAGCAAAAGAATGATTATCTGTGTATCAACGGAAAGTTTCCCAATGTGGCCGACGCTGTGGCCGAGCAGTTCTAGGCACTTAAGTACGGAACCACGCGGCTGTTGTGGTCGCAGGTTCGTATCCTGCTTCGGACATGGATGTGTGTGATTTCCTTAGGTTAGTTAGGTTTAAGTAGCTCTAGGTCTACGGGGCTGATGACCTCAGATGTTAAGTACCATAGTGCTTAGAGCCATTTCAACAATTTTTTTCTTGAATGTGATCTTCGTGAACGTATATGCACCAATATATGCACCAACAGAAGAACCGTATGAAGACATGGCATAGGAGTTCTATGATCAGCTAAAGGAGATTTGTGATAGAATATCTACATAGGACTCCAAAATAGTCCTTGGTGATTATAATGCCAAACTCGGCAAAGAAGAGGATAATGCCAAACTCGGCAAAGAAGAGGCTTTCAGAGAGCGTTTGGTAATGAAATTTTGCACGATGAAACTAGTTATAATGGTATGAGCAGTGCCCAGTTTGCTTCTGCGAGCAAATTGAAGGCAGTAAGTATTTGTTTCCCAAGGAAAAATATCTACAAATTGGAACAAATGAAGAAAACCAAACAGACCATATACCGGTATCGAAGATGTGGGCATCTGATATGTAAAATGAGCGCACTCTTCGAGGAGCTTATTCAAATTCTGACCCTTCTCAAGAAGGAGCCAAAATGAGGCAGAAACTTGCTACGGCTGTCAAAGGAAATAAGAGCAGAGTAAAGAAATGGAATATAGTGCAACTGAAACGTATGACTAATGTTCAAGATTATCGGAACACATTGAAAAAGAAGTTACAAACAAAAGACGACGAAAACCATACAGACAACGGATGGAAATGTGTCAAAAATGCCTTTCTGACAATAACACTGAAATACTGGGGGAAACAAGGAAACTTAGAAATGAAGGCTGGTATGATGATTGCAGGCAGGCAGTGGAACAGGAAAAGTAGGTAAGGACAAAGTGCTTACAGCGAAATACAGGATCAAATCATGCACTATATACTGAAGAGAGATTAGGGGCAGCAAGCATACGTAGGAGAAAAAAAAAGGAGGAAGCCATAAAGAGAAAGACAGAAGAGACGCAAGAGTACTATCAAATGAATGAGAGCAAGAAGGGAATTAAAAAACTCAAGAATATCATTCGAAGACAACAGCATGTAAGGGCAAAGAGGGAAATTTGCTGACAGATAGGATGTTCTGAATAGATGAAGAGAATACTTCAAGATAATTTTGGAGGGCAATCTTACATGGAGCGTGCAGCCTCTCTATTGCATTGCAGATCCAGAGACAGAAGAACCCACGTTAGAGGGTACAGAAGGTAGTGCAGTATCTAAAAAGCTGCAAAATACCAGGAAATGATGGAATAACAGCAGACCTGTTGAAAATGGAGAAATGCGTCTGCATAAGCGAATCCACGAACTTATCAAGTTGGTATGGAATCAGGAAAGAATCCCACAAGAGTGGAGCTTAGGGGTAATCCTACCAATCCATAATAAAATACACAAGACTTGTTGTTCGAATTAATAAGATTCTCTCTAGTATTATCTACAACATACTAGTTTCACATGCAGAAGTGCTTATGGGAGAATATCAGCGAAGATTTCAGCCTAATAGGTCAACAACAGAGCAGACGCCATGAGAGGAAGAGTATACACTAGTAAATAGCAGAAGTGCACTTGCTAGAAGATATTTTTTGAAAAAAAAAAAAGAAATTTGTTAACATCGAATTTAGATTGAGGTGTTTGGGAGTTCAAAATGGTTCAAATGGATCTGAGCATTATGGGACTTAACATCTGAGGTCATCAGTCCCCTAGAACTTAGAACTACTTTAACCTGACTAACCTAAGGACATGACACAAATCCATGCCCAAGGCAGGATTCGAACCTGCGACCGTAGCGGTAGAGCGGTTCCAGACTGTAGCGCCCGGAACCGCTCGGCCGCTCTGACCGACCTAAACATTTCACGTGGGGATACAAGTTTTAGAACTATGGTTTTACTGAGGAAATGCGAAGATTAGTAGTATAGATCTGGTAACTAATGAACAGTGTGGAATAGAATTGGGCAGATAAGATATTTAAGGCACAATTCGACAGAAAGAGGGGAGGTGTTAATAGGACGCATCCTGTGACGTTAATGAAACGTCAGTTTCACAAGCTGCGATATTGTCGCTAGTAAAACAGTGACCCGTATGTAGAGTAAATTTAAGTTTGTGGCCATAGACGTAAATCAAAGGAAATTTAAACGTCAGTTTACTAATGGAGGGCATGGTAGGGAATAAATATTGTAGAGAAAGACCAACGCTTGTCTTTTGTAAGTAGGCTCGAATATACGTAGGCTGCGTAGCTACGCAGAGATGAAGAGACTTGCACAGCATAGGCCAGCTTGGAGAGCTGCATCAGCCCAGTATCCGGTCAGGAGACAACAGAAGCAACCACAAAAACGACAGTGACAACAACAACATTTGTTTACATCCTCATCCTAGCTGAGCAACATGTCCAGCAGAAAGTGAAGCGTGCCCCATCAGTAGCTCTTCAGCAAAAAAAGAGTCACAGCTGAAAATACATGAAACTAAGCCACCGAACCGCATTTGCCCCGCACAGGAATAAAATAAAGAACAGTTCTCGAAATACGAGAAAAACGAGACTACCATATGCTTTAAACAACATTTATCGCAGAGAGACGAGCATTTGTTTCATACCCATCCACGAAAGCGTGGCAACGTTAATAATCGCGACACGTTGAGGGAAACAGAGCTGGCTGCACGAACACGAGCAGAAAAAACACACGGACTGACAGCGGTCCCGCATCCGCAAATTCTCCGCACTGAAAGAGTGCTAGCAGCACTTTATGAAACCAGCGGATTTAGCATGCAATAGGATGGACATTTTATGCGGCGTGTATCCCTTTGCATTTTGTAAACAACACAACTACTTCAAGTCTCCTTTGATCAAAGTCAAAGAAGAAGAGGATAGTAAAGTTAAGGGCTACCATGTAAGCAAATTTAAGGAGTTTCTTGATGGTACACATATAAGCAAACCGAGAAAACTCAGTGCTACACTTGCGTGACTAAACGTTTGAGAGCCATATTTGGGATGCTCTGTTTCTACCGCGAACTGTAACTTTTTAAAATATTTTTTATTTTTTAATTTTATTTTATTTATTTATTTATTTATTTATTTATTTATTTGGCCTTGATCTTATCGGAGGACGCATTCTGTGAATAAGTCCGTACTGCCGTATAATTTCGGTGTTAGGCAATTCGAGGGACCATCTAATAAAATTTTTGTAAAAACAGTCAATAATCGACACTTGCAAATGGTAGGGAATCATTCAAAAACAACAGACTTAGGCTGAAATAAAATCATACGCAGACTTTGGTAGCAAAATTATGTCTTCAGTATAGAGCCAGACATTTCCTGCAGGGGAACATCATACTGAACTCACGTTACTTCAGTACTGTGGGGATATTATTCAGGGAACAATGTGGCGAATAATCATTAGGAAAAGAAGTTGCACCTTAACGTAAGTTCTCAGGACAAAATGACAGTCATACCCTTAAACCTTTGAGTCCCAACAATATGAGAAAAACATAATTTTAAAATTTTCCGGGAAATTAGCTTTTATTGTCGTGGTAAACAACGAACACAAGAAGAAATTGTCAAAAGTAAGCAATCAATTGTTTTAAGGAGGTGGTTTCACTTGGGGACCACTGGGATGTACAGTTCTTAACCTCCCATCATTTCATGTTATACATCTGAAAGCAGTTTTGCAATTTTTTTCTCCACCCCAACCCACACATTGAAACTTCAATGAATTCATAATGCCTAAAACAAATTTTAGTCGTGAATAACAATTCGTTTAACGAGCCATAAAAAGTTTTCCACTCGAAGGCCGTACATGGCTACCGGTGTTCGTCCTTTGGCGGCCAAAAAAAAGAATAACACCACATTGGTCCCATTTGATCGCGTTAGGTAAGAACGCCGATTTAGTTGCCTCATTTATCTCACGTTAGTCCTTTACCTACATGTCCGTGCTTCTATCTACATTTACATCTACATCCATACTCCGCAAGCAACCTGACGGAGTGTGGCGGAGGGTACCTTGAGTACCTCTATCGGTTCTCCGTTCTATTCCAGCCTCGTATTGTTCATAGAAAGAAAGATTGTCGGTATGCCTCTGTGTGGTCTCTTCGCGAGGTATACGTAGGAGGGAGCAATATACTGCTTGACTCCTCGGTTAAGGTATGTCCTCGGACCTCCAACAAAAGCCCGTACCGAGCTACTGAGCATCTATACTCCTAACGTAGTAAAAAAAATGGTTCAAATGGCTCTGAGCACTATAGGACTTATCATCTGAGGTCATCAATCACCTAGAACTAGAACGACTTAAACCTAACTAACCTAAGAACATCACACACATCCATGCCCAAGGCAGGATTCGAGCCTGCGACCGTAGCGGTCGCGCGGTTCCAGACTATAGCGCCTAGAACCGCTCGGCCACTCCGGCTGGCCGTATTCAAAAGTTCAAAATGGCTCCAAGCTCTATGAGATTTAACATCTGAGGCCATCTGTCCCCTAGACTTAGAGCTACTTAAGCCTAACTAAAGAAGGACATCACACACATCCATGCCCGAGGCAGGATGCAAACCTGCGACCTTAGCAGCAGCGCCGTTCTAGACTGAAGCGCCTAGAACCGCTCCGCTACAGCCACGCAGGCTACAGCCACGCCCTCGAACGAAAATATGTGATCGTCCTTATATCAGTCAAAAGTACGTACTGTCCCAGTGCTTTCATTTCGAAACAACTGATAAAAGCCGTAGGACAAACTCAAATTTACATTACGATTACTTTCTAACTCGTGAAATCTTCTCGGGTGATCAGCCGAGTAAAGGCGTCGTCTTCTCGCAACGTTTCGAAGGGTTTCGTACCCATCATCTTCAAGCGAAGTGATGGGTACGAAACCCTTCGAAACGTTGCGAGAAGACACCGCCTTTACTCGGCTGATCACCCGAGAAGATTTCACGAATGGAATACGCCGAGAAAGTCTCAAATCATACTTTCTAACTATTTGCTTTCACTGCCAATGATCTCCTCAATATGATCACTCAAAAAAAAGGTTACTTTCTGTGAACGCTGTAAATGTGTACCAAAAGATGTCTCTATCTTGCAGTAGCACCAGTGGTTTCCTGCGTAAAGCGCTGGCACCTCGAAACAAAAAAAATGGTTGTTTGAGACAGGCGCTAGAGGTGCTCAGAGGGTTAAAAGGGGACCCTCGTCGGAGAGCTATATACAGCATAGAAATCGTATCAGCTGATCATGTTATCCTCCGCCGCTGGAAAAAGTCATGGCAGTGAAGTGGTGTGTACATGCCACACAGTAGTATGGAATCATCGCAGTAAGATGACGTGGAGACGTGAGAGAATGGCAGAAATGAGCTATCGTGTTCCGACGGGCCCGTGATCACACCATGAATGATGTTGCCCCATTTATTCATGTATCAACGCGAACAGTCCGACCTGTGGACATGGAATGATGTACTACTCGCAGCTAAGTAACACGGCGTATGAAGTGTAGTACTGAAATCTTCCTAATCAAAGCAGACTGAAGAGGTGAGTCACAAGTTGTCGATGGCAGTATATCGCTCTCGACAGTGAATACTGGTCTCCGTGAATGTAGGTTTATCCCAACACCCAGTTACCGAGCGAACAAAGCGAAGGGAATTGATTGTAATGGGCATTTGCAATCGAGAACCTCGTATAAAACCATTTCTCACAGCAGTACGTTAAGCAGCACATCTTCGGTGGGTCAAACAACACAAAAAAGTGGACATTAACTGACTGGAGGTGCGTGCAGAGTTGCACAAATACGTTCATGATTTGATGAACACTCAGGCATCCTGCCTCATCTGGAGTGGGACGCTAAATCGTTCACTATTAATTCATATAGAAAACGTTTCGGACTGTTTGGTACAGCGGGTGAAACGTAGCATCAGTATTCCCTCAATTTGGTGGTTTGGTGGCTCTACGCAATCTTTTCATCAATGAAGAGTTTCAAATGGATGTGAAATACCTGAAGAATCCTATGGATTATCTTCGCAACCGGACTGAGGTCATTGTCAAAGGTAGAAACAGTATTCCGTGGTATTAGCTTGCTTTTTCCTGGGGTGACTAGTTTTTCTTCCGATGTGCCTACCACAGCTAGCAAGAGCATTGAAGAAGGAGCTTGCAGTGTTCCACCTGTGCTGATCTCAACTAAAAGCTGCCTATGAGGAATTATTTAATGGATAAGGACTCTTATTTCTTTTTGGTTGTTGCTGTGACAGTGTGTCGCCATGCTGCAGGAAATTAGACGAAACCACATCAGTCTTCATCCACTAAAAATCTCCTATCAAATACTATTCTTCAATAGTACATCTTTTACGCTAACCAGGAGACCCATGAATAATTTTTAATGTTGAATACCACTCGTCGGAAAAAAGACTGCAATTTTTGTGAAACAAACTGATTTTCAGTACGTCGATGTTCCAACAGTTCGGTAATATCTAGTGGCAACGGCTTCTTTCATATAGCTTTATAATAAAAGTATCTTTTGATAACCTTTTTTAGTACATAAGCGTTTGAATAACTGCCACAAATGAAATCACTAACTGCACTTCGTTAATATAGATTGAATGTCACATCAGTTATGAATCACGGTAAGAGATAACAAAATCGGAATGAGATGTGACAGAATATCACTCCGATATTCGTTATAATTTTCTTGTAAGACACCAGTACAGATATAGGATGTAAGTGCCGATATTGTTATTAATAGCCTAGGACTGTGTACTGAACAACACCACATCAGTTTTTTCGTCATTTGCAGACTAATAATTATATCCATTACAAGACGTGCTTTTAGATTGGGTAGTACCTTCAAGTACATCTAGCAAGTGGAAACCATTAAGGAAACCATTAAGCTTATGTTCTCCTGGGCAGCAGGTTAGGTGTTGAAATGTGGATGTGTTGGACCCAAAATGGTTAATCTGCACCATTCAGCTTCGATCGTGCAGGAAACATCAGGTCGTAAAGTTTGTGACGTGTTTGTGGGAAGACTGTTTGATGCAGGGAAAAACAACCAACGCACTGATGGGGATAGCTACGTATCAGTGTACCACACACAAAAGTGTCCGCACTTATACCCGTTACACCCTGTATACAACAGTCACAATTGAATAGCGTAAGTTCTGTAACAAAGTTTAACGTTAATAGGTCTGTTTATGTCGCTCGGCGTAACTCACATGCACTGTATTCGTAACATCCGTAAATAGTTTTGGATCCCATTTAACTACTAAATCACTACTAATGATGACTAATTGAGTCTCAACAGTTCATCAAACCTCTTTAAAATTCAGTATATATTTTCATACTATCATGCTAAATAATTAATCAAGTACTATCACTGTTAACCATCAGGGATGTACCTCTTTTTTAGGCTAATATCAGTGTCCAATGAGGAATTCCGGCAGGCAGGTGCTAAAGAGGTTCAAAACTCACAAAATTCTCACAACGGGAAAGTAAATAATAATGTTACCATATTTAACCAAAATATTGGTGGATTAAAGAAAAAAGTAGATTCTCAGAAAATTAAAGTAAAAAATAACGTTACCATTTTTCAACAAAATATTCCGGGATTGAAGAATAAAGTAGATGAGCTCCTGGTTTGTTTAAATGACATTGAATGTAACAATGTAATAGATATACTATGCCTGTCTGAGCATCACATTGTGTCTGATATGGAAAAGGTAAATATCATTGGTTATAAACTAGCTGCACATATGAGTAGAGAGAATAAGGTGGAAGGAGGAGTTGCCACATATGTCAAACGTTATCACTGTGTAGAAAGCTTAGACACAAAAAAAGTTTTTGTCTAGAGCAACATATAGAAGCATGTGCCTGTCAACTTAAACTGAAGGAGGGCTCTTTTGTAATTGTAACAGTGTATAGGTCCCCTTCAGGAAACTTTCATTTATACCTGGAAAACTTGTATGCCTTGTTGTGCTATCTGTCAGATAGGGGAAAGCAAATTATTATTTGTGGGGACTTCAATGGTGATTCATTGAAAGAGTGTAATAGGAAGAATGACCCGGAAGTCTTGCTCGGTTCTTTCAATTTGACATCTATCATTAATTTTCCTACTCGGGTAGTAAACGACAGCAGCACATTGATAGATAACACTTTTATAGACCAAGATAGGTTTAAAAACATAATATCTTGTCCTGTTGAGAATGGCCTTTCTGATCATGATGCTCAGCTAGTTACAGTATATGGCATAGCTCCATTCAGTAATTCAAAACTACCCTCCAAAGTTGTGCATTCAATTAATAACTCAACAATTTGGAACTTCAGAGAAAATCTTCAGCAGTTAGACTGGGATGAGGTGTACAAGGAACCCGATGCTAATTTAAAATATAACTTATTTCATGATACACTTGTAAGAGAATTTGAACACTGTTTCCCCAAGAAAGTAGTTAAATCTAATTATAAGAAACTATGCAAAAAACCTTGGCTTACTAAAGGAATAAAAATATCTTGTAACCGCAAAAGGGAACTGTATCTAACAATAAGAAAGAGCAATGACCCAGAAACAGCCAAATATTATAAAAACTAATGTGCTACATTAAGAAAGGTTATTAAAAAGTCCAGAAGCATGTGCATCATGTCCGAGATTAATAACTCTGATAACAAAATCAAAACAATTTGGAATATTATTACAAGGGAGACAGGACAACCAGTACAGGATGATGGCATCACCATCAAAGCGATGGAAATTTGATAAACAACAAGCTGGAAGTCGAAAACTTTTTGAATAAGCATTTTTTAAATGTTGTAGAGAAAATAGGATCTAAATGTTCATTAGACGAAGCAAGGCAGTTAATGGAAGAGGCCTTACCCACACCATTTGATACAATTGAAATTCCACCCACCTCTCCATCTGAAATTAGGAAGATAATAAACTCTCTCAAGAATAAAAGCTCACATGGGATTGATGGCATTTCCAGAAGGATAATAAAAGCTTGTTCCCAAGAAATAAGTGGGATTCTTAGCCACATATGTAATAGCTCTCTGAAGCAGGGTATTTTCCCAGATAGACTGAAGTATGCCATTGTTATACCACTGCATAAAAAAGGGGATACGTCTGATGTCAACAACTACCACCTAATCTCTCTTCTGACTGCCTTATCCAAAATTCTTCAAAAAGTAATGTATTGTAGAGTAGCTTCACACCTTTGTAAAAATAAAGTTTTAACAAAATGTCAGTTTGGTTTCCAGAAGGGTTTTTCAACGTAAAATGCTGTATATACTTTCAATAATGAAATATTAAATGCTCTGAGTAACCGGAAGTCACCCGTTGGGATTTTTTGTGATCTATCAAAGGCTTTTGATTGTGTAAATCATGGAATAGTAAATCATGGAATACTTCTAGATAAGCTCAAGTATTGTGGTATGAATGGGACAGTGCTCAAATGGTTTAAATCATACCTAACTGGAAGAGTCCAGAAAGTTGAAATAAACAGTTCACAAAAGTCTTTGGTCACTTACCTAATAGCATCAAAAGTCTGACGGATAGCCATATAGCATTTGAAAGGAAATTAAAAGAATTTCTAATGGTAACTCCTTCTACTCATTAGATGAATTTTTGGATATAGTAAGTGAGTAATTCCCCCCCCCCCCCCAAAAAAAAAAAAAAATATTAAAAATATTGTCATGTAATATTTTGTGTAATGTAAAATCTTGTATAGACACCTTTTATTAACCTGACACAATCCACATCATTACGAAGTGTCGTATTCATGATCTATGGACCAAGTGCAAATCTAATCTAATCTAATCTAACAAGCAATATGTAATAGCATTTATTGTCATTGAACTTCCATTTAGCTTCTATGAGACTTCATACGAGCTATTACAGTTCCATTAAAGTCTTCCTACAACCAGAAACCCTCCAAATTAAATATCCCCGTATTTAATATCCCTCATATCCAAGGCATCGCACTACAACTTCTGAGGAATACTTACGGTTCATCGTTTCGTTTATTTACAAAGATATTTCAATAACCAAATTAAATCTCGAGAATGTCTTCCACGTCGTTTACCGCCCGCCATCGGTTGGACTCCGATAGTGCCCGGTAGACCCGTTGCCGCGTTGGATCAGCGCTGGCACGCCTTGCAGGGATTCGATCGTAGAGCATGAAATACGGAACAGACATGGCGTACTTAGTACAGCAAATAAAGTAACATCTATAAAAAATTACAACATCTATTTAGACTTTCTTGGCGTTGCTCAGCGAAACTATAAGTGTTTATCTGGATTTATCGTGAACACCTACAAGCTTCAGCTGTGTTTTACCAACAAAACATATCTGAATGTCCTGAGATGGGTTATAAAAATTGTATATCTAAATTACGGCAGCTGAGAAGGAAACGTAGCATGGAGGTCAGCATATTCTTCGAAATTTCCGTTTCAGTAAAATGTCGTTTGTGAACAAATGACAAAAGAAATTTAGAGACGATATTGAATGAGGGTCTTTCTGGATAGCTTCAATGCGAATTATTCATTAAAGAGATCTTCAATTACAAACCTAATCCAATTCAGTAATGTTAACAACGTTTCATTTAGTTACCTACGGCAAACGATCTGCCACACTGGTGAAACGGTTACTGAAAGTATGAATGTATTTTCCTACATCAGCCATAATTTGGTTTCTATTCTGAATGGGTGCGGCGATATCTTGTTCTTTTCACTAAAGAAGTCATTTCTACTTATTGTCGAATAAGTTTTATGCTCTTTTTTTCCATGAAAGCGTACGACGTACAACGCTATTGTAAATGACTGAAGAGATTTCAGAAATTCACTGTAGCTACATTAATTGACATATTCTCACAACACTCAATACTCAAATAGAAAAACTCAAAAAGTATTATACTGATGCAGTCGCAGTTCAGCTTTATGCCACGATAGCGCAAAATGTGGCGCTGAGAAGGCGGATGCTGTGCTTGAAATGCATTCACATCAGTCTGCCGTAACTGAACAGTGACACTTCAGAACGAAGTTCAGCAAAGATGCACCAGCTGCCAACTCCATTCGGCGATGGTCAGCGCAGTTTAAAGCTTCAGGACGTCTCTGCAAGGGGAAGTCAACGGGTGGGCCTGCAGTGAGTGAGGAAACGGTCAGATTGCTTGCGGGCGAGTTTCACACGTAGTACACAGAAGTCGACGAACAGAGCAAGTAGAAACCTAAACATACCACACTCGCCCGTGTGGAAGACCTTAAGTAAGCGACTGAAGCTGACATCTTACCGCTTGCAATTGCTACAAGCCCTGTCTCCTGATGACGAAGTCAGACGGTTTGAATTTTTGGCATAGTTGCAACAGCTTGTGCAGGAGTATGCGTTTTGTGAGAAACTCATATTCAGTGATAAAGCAAAATTTTTTGTGAATGGTACAGTGAACGGGCACAACTTGCGAATCTGGGAGAAAGAGAATCCCCACGCTACCACGCAGCATATTCGATATTCACCAAAAGTTAAAGTATTCTGTGCAGTCTCGCGATTTAAAGTTAACGGTTCATTTTTCTTCTGTGGAAAGACTACTGCAGGGTACATGTATCTGGAAATGTTGGAATATGCCACAACTGAAAACCGACGGTGTGGACTTCATCTGCCAACAGGATGGTGCTCCACCCCGATTCCATCATGATGTCCATGAATTCTTAAATAGGTAATTGAGAAACCGATGGATCGGTCGTGATGGGATTGATGATCAGCAATTCATGTCATGGCCTCCGCGCTCTCCCGACCTTACCAAATGGCTCTGAGCACTATGGGACCTAACTTCTGAAGTCATCAGTCCCCTAGAACTTAAACCTAACTAACCTAAGGACATCACACACATCCACGCCCGAGGCACGATTCGAACTTGCGACCGTAGCGGTCGCGCGATTTTTTTTTTTTTTTTATTTTTTTTTGTGTAGGTTTATGTGTAACATTGAGTGTTTACGAATCCTCTCCCAGAACTACGATCTCGCATCAAAAGTGTTCTATAACACATTGATTGGAACATGATGCACCGAACGTCGGAAGAACTTCATTATCGACTTGCTATCTGCAGAGTCAGTAGGTGGAACGTACGATTTTTTTCTGTGTGAGTGCGCAAAGCCCTGTGACAATATATCAAATTAATATAACTGTAGCAAATTGCCACAACTGTTTATAATAAACTTTTACGTTATTTTAATGCATATGTGTGTCCCTATCAACAAGGGCTTTATTTTTCAGTATACTTATTGGAATTATTATTTAAGACTTTTAAACAACTGTAATTTTTGTTGTTATCTGGACCGTTGTGAACCATCTGCCTTCTGCGTGTAGTAGAATGTAGCTCCGATACAATAATCCCTTCGTCTTCAACATCTAATCACAAGCATATCCACTGACTGAAATTAAGCCACTTTGCCGTTATGTTTCGAGAGTAGTTACGCTTCGCTCTTTAATGGAGAAAAACTCCCATGAAATCGCAGCTTAAAGCTCATAAGGTCCGAAGTGCCCTAATTGCTGCTGAAAAAGTCAGTAATATCTCTGCCGGAAAATGCTGCTCCCACGTTCTCGCCGTGACCTCAAGACAATGGATTCACTTTGAGTGCAGCACACGAAGATGGTGAAAGGCACACCTTTGCGCCTTAAAACTTGACGTTTTCGGCTAAAGGGAGACAACCCTGACAGATGGTAGCCTCATAGCGGCCAGCGCACCTGATAACTACTTCAGCTATGGAATGTGCAACAGCGCGGTTATTTGTGTTTCCTCCTACAGAAATCAGTTCCAGTCTTCTTCTGAATTCAGGTCCACTCGGCTTCGCTGTTAAAAACTATGATGTTCCTCTGCTGGAAAACCTGTCTTAGAACAAATCGCCGGCCGGTGTGGCCAAGCGGATAAAGGCGCTTCAGTCTCGAACCGCGCGACCGCTACGGTCGCAGGTTCGAATCCTGCCTCGGGCATGGCTGTGTGTGATGTCCTTAGGTTAGTTAGGTTTAAGTAGTTCTAAGTTCTAGGGGACTGATGACCTCAGATGTTAAGTCCCACAGTGCTCAGAGCCATTTGAACCATTTTTTTCTTAGGACAAATAGCATTATACGAATCTAACGGGTGCAGACAATGTTTTTCAGTATCAGCTTAGCTCAGCGATTAATTGATAGGTAGTGTGGGAATATAAACATCAATACATTGTGACTTGTTTGACACAAAACCAAGCCAATCCCGTGCTAATATTAATTTACATTTCCGTCATTCACACGCAATCACACCCACTCGTACAGTTTGACCGCTGCGAATGTTCAGTTTGCGGTCAGGCCTTGTGCAACACGCCACGCGGATGTTAGTTATTCAAAAGCTACGGTTTACATATTAAAATCAGAATTTCTCGTGTTCTGCCTTTTTCACTCGTTCACGTCAAATTTATAGAACTTCACAGTCAAGTTTTGACCATTATTCCGTAAAGTTTTCACATCTGTTCAGACCTCGGTATATCCTCGTCCGACCATGATAATGGCTGAGATTCGAAATGAATTTAGGTTTCGCAAAGCAATACTTTAGCCCACAAAATAAGCACGAACTTACTCTGCTTGGCTGATACACATCATAACCAATCCGATATTATGATCAAACCGCGTAATCCCGCGTCTTCTACTTTTGGCGAATCACAACTAACAGCTTTTATAAACAGTTTATCAAAGGCACAAATTTATAAAATCCATAAACATCAAAATAACTTCTTTAAATAACAAAATTATCCCAAAATTTATCTTTTTTTCTCAGCTCCATAAAGTCGCTAGTTTCAGTTACCTATTTCTCTTAACTGTGATTCACTCCCTCAGTTCACAGTTCTCGCGCTAGCGTACACTCGGTTAATAGACATAACAATACTCATTTATTTAATACTTCACATTCACACAACCATTCACGCTAATAATTAAACAAATAGCAAAACTTAATGAAAGTTGCAATAATCTCAGTAAATACAGTTCTGTTTCCCAAATAAACAGTTTTAACTACTTCATAATTTCACAGTCCGTGAGCTGCTGACACCTTTCGGTCACAGTCGTAACTACTTGCAGCTAGCTACTGGATGCGAGCGCATCTGACATGCGAGACATGATTCATGTATGTAGCTCTCTGCCTACAACCGTCATTAAACAACACTACTGACCATTGAAATTGCTACACAACGAAGATGATGTGCTACAAACGGGAAATTTAACCGACAGGAAGAAGATGCTGTGACATGCAAATGATTAGCTTTTCAGAGCATTAACTCAAGGTTGACCCCGGTGGTGACACCCACAACGTCTTGACATGAGGAAAGTTTCCAACCGATTTCTCATACACTACCAGCAGCTGATCGGCGTTGCCTGGTGAAACGTTGTTGTGATGCCTCGTGTAAGGAGAACAAACGCGTACCATCACGTAGCCTATCACGATTGTAGCCTATCGCGATTGCAGTTTATCGTATCGCGACATTGCTGCTCGCGTTGGTCGAGATCCAATGACTGTTAGCAGAATATGGAATCGGTGGGTTCAGGAGGGTAATACGAAACGCCGTGCTGGATCCCAACGGCCTCGTATCACTAGCAGTCGAGATGACAGACATCTTATCCGCATGGCTGTAACGGATCGTGCAGCCACATCTCGATCACTGAGTCAACAGATGGGGACGTTTGCAAGACAACAACCATCTGCACGAACAGTTCGACGTTTGCAGCAGCTTGGGCTATCAGCTCGGAGACCATGGCTGCGGTTATCCTTGATGCTGCATCACAGACAGGAGCGCCTGCGATGGTGTACTCAACGACGAACCTGGGTGCATGAATGGCAAAACGTAATTTTTTTCGGATGAATCCAGGTTCTGTTTACAGCATCATGATGGTCGCATCCGTGTTTGGCAACATCGCAGTGAACGCACATTGGAAGCGTGTATTCGTCATCGCCATACTGGTGTATCACGCGGCGTGATGGTATGGGGTGCCATTGGTTACACGTCTCGGTCACCTCTTGTTCACACCGACGGCACTTTGAACAGTGGACGTTAGATTTCAGATGTGTTACAATCCGTGGCTCCACCCTTCATTCGATCCCTGCGAAACCCTACATTTGTTTTCCCCGATACTATTCAATCTGTATATTGAGCAAGCAGTAAAGGAAACAAAAGAAAATTTGGGAGTTGGCATTAAAATCGATGGCGAAGGAATAAAAGCTTTGAGGTTCGCCGATGACTTTGGAAAGGACTTGGAAGAGCAATTGAACGGAATGGTCAGTGTCTTGAAAGGAGGGTATAAGATGAACATCAACGAAAGCAAAACGAGGATAATGGAATGTAGTCGAATTAAGTCGGGTGATGCTGAGGAAATTAGATTACAAAATGAGACACTTAAAGTAGTAAAGGAGTTTTGCTATTTGGGGAGCAAAATAACTGATGATGGTCGAACTAGAGAGGATATAAAATGTATACTGTCAATGGCAAGGAAAGCGATTCTGAAGAAGAGAAATTTGCTAACATCGAGTATTGATTTAAGTGTCAGGAAGTCGTTTCTGAAAGTATTTGTATGGAGTGTAGCCATGTATGGAAGTGAAACATGGACGATAGATAGTTTAGACAAGAAGAGAATAGAAGCTTTCGAAATGTGGTGGTAGAGAAGAATGATGAAGATTAGATAGGTAGATCACATAACTAAAGAGGTGGTATTGAATAGAATTGGGGAGGAGTTTGTGGCACAACTTGACTAGAAGATGGGATCGGTTGGTAGGACATGTTCTGAGGCATCAAGGGGTCACCAATTTAGTACTGGAGGGCAGCGTGGAGGGTAAAAATCGTAAAGGGAGACCAAGTGATGAATACACTAAGCAGGATCAGAAGGACGTAGGCTGCAGTAGGTACTGGGAGATGAAAAAACTTGCACAGGATATAGTAGCATGGAGAGCTGCATCAAACCAGTCTCAGGACTGAAGACCACGACAACAACAACAAAAATGCACGACCGCATGTTGCAGGTCCTGTACGGGCCTTTCTGGATACAGAAAATGTTCGACTGCTGCCCTGGCCAGCACATTCTCCAGTTCTCTCACCAATTGAAAACGTCTGGTCAGTGGTGGCCGAGCAACTGGCTCGTCACAATACGCCAGTCACTACTCTTGATGAACTGTGGTATCGTGTTGAAGCTGCATCGGCAGCTGTGCCTGTGCACGCCATCCAAACTCTGTTTGACTCAATGCCCAGGAGTATCAAGGCCTTTATTACGGCCAGAGGTGGTTGTTCTGGGTACTGATTTCTCAGGATGTGTGCACCCAAATTGCGTCAAAATGTAATCACATGTCAGTTCTAGTACAATATATTTGTCCAATGAATATTCGTTTATCATCTGCATTTATTCTTGGTGTAGCAATTTTAATGGCCAGTAGTGTACATGGGCGCGATACAAGGCGCTGTGCCTCATGTAGTTTTCCGTACTGGAGGGAAGAGTTGTTCAGCCCCTATACGAAAGGCGACGACGACGAAATCGCAGCTCTCATTTTGCAGAAATGTGACCTCATTGTGCTTGCATCTCATCACCCGCGCACGGGGTCCTGGCTTCGATCCCCGGCGGGCTCAGGGATTTTCCCTGCCTCGAGATAACTGGGTATCGTGGTATTATCATCATCTTCATCATCATTCATCTCCATTACGGTCGGAGGAAGGCAATGGCAAACCACCTCCGCTACGACCTTGCCTAGTCGGCGGTGCGGGTCTCCCGCAACGTTCCCTACGCTCCTAGGAGTATGAAACCTCATCATCATCATCAACTTAACCTGTGAAATAGTTCAGCTATTCTGTCCTGGGAAAGTGTTCTGGGTAGTGTAGCTATATCAACTACACTCGATCCTCCGTCCCATAACTTTCATTCGTGTCTCATGTGCAATATGTACATGGCAATTCAAATTTCCGGTACACCTTTATACACTCGTACATCCGCTGTCCCTCGTTGTCGTCAGGTGAGACATTAGTTGGAGGGACTAACATGTTTTGACTCGTATTGGAACGTGGGCCTTAAATATTTAAAATTAATGCCCCGTGAATTATTATTTTAGCCATCATTCAGTTTATTGACTGGCGTCTTAATGGCATATTCAAACATTTCCGTCGCTGACAGTTTTATTCTGTGTATGACTGGAATAGTGTTGTTGTTGAGCACTCTCAACACACACACACACACACACACACACACACACACACACACACACACAAACACACACACACAAATGTTCCCTGAAATTCAGCACACTTTTAGTAAATTATTGATCCTCCTTCAAACATAATTCTTCCAGTAATTGTGATACGTAATGGCCAGAGAACTACCTATGTATGTGACTTCATCAATATCTGAATAATTACGCTTCCAAGACGGTTATAGATGAGTTATGAATTATCATTAATCTGGTTTATGCAAGTCAGTGAGATACAGTGGAAGTGGTCCACATTTTAGTAGATTCATTTCAACCACATACACACACGCACATACAAACACACACACACACACACATTTTTTCGTACAGTGTGCAAGCCGTTGATAGGTGCTAGGCGTTTCCACAGATTGTGTTCTGATGTTATAACTCACTGGCTTAGAGTCACCATAACACCACTTACGTATCTGCATGGCGAAGAATAAATTTTACGGAGCCGCATGATAATCCCATAGGCAATAATCTTTCTTCATAATGCGTATGACGTAGCACGGACTTTGGCTATATTCAAAAAGACCCATAAGCTGGTAATAATAAAACTACGTGCCTCAGTAAATTATGACTGTTCTATTAACCCGAATATGCCCGTGTTTAGGGAGCTACAGTACCATAAAACTCAAACATATTGTAGTTGTACTGTAATCCCTGGGTGTACTTCTGATCACAATTTCCTCGATCTGTTTTCGAGCTAAATGTATTCTAATGCTGATCTGATCTGTCCATATAAATTAATATTAGTGATGGGACTATAATTAAAGAATTCAGTTAATGCCAAAAGTTTCAGCAGTCGTAGATCAAAATTCTACATCTGTGGCAACACCGCTCACAGGTCAGACTTGGTGGTCCAGTAGTAAAATGCATGCTTGGAAACCTAAAGGTTGCACACAGAATATTTCAGTCTGCCTTTAACGTAGTCCTCAAACAAACAAACCAACACCATCCAAACAGGCCTTGAAGGCCCAACGGTGCCCACCGACCGCCTTGTCATCCTCAGCCCATAGGCGTCACTGGATGTGCATACGGAGGGGTATGGCCCTCCCGGCCATTGTCAGTTTTTGTGTGATATATGAAAATTTGTGTCGGACCGGAACACGAACCCGAATTTCTCGCCTATCCATTTAGGCTGTCCCAGCACGCCTCCCTGACCGACCCAAACGACCGATGTCATCGCTTGTTCACGCCCTGCACTCGCACAGCTGCTGTGATTCTCGCACAGGAAGAGACTTCTATTTATTGAAGCATGTTCTGCTGTGCAACTGAAGTTTAATTGTATTGCCAATTGCGAATATATGTCTTTTTTGTGTGGAGCATGTACGATAACAGTGAAACCAAGGCGTCGGACTGTTGCAGAGGTCGCAGCGTTCTTGTGTGATCTGGCATTCCCGTACTGAAGTAGAGTGTGCTCCATGTGAGGACATATTCTTTGAACTCGAAACTCGATTGCAGCATACTATTTCACACGCACCGACATAGCTACATTACATGCCGCCATGTTACACGCTACAATTCTGAAACCTCTAACTGAAGAGGACTGCAGATGTGTAGACATGAAGAATAAAGACGTAGAGCGTTAATATTGTTTTATGTAATAGGTTTTAAGAGTTCTCACAATAAAAAAATCCGAAGGCATAACTTTTCAGCCCTACCTCGTTTTAAGTAAGGTTATAGGAAAAATTCGTAATGCAGATATGGGAGCAGGTTACGTTTGAATCAGATTTTCACGTCTTGATTTGCACCTTAACATATGATTATAAATAACTTTTAACTAGTAAGAAGTCAAATCTACGTGGCGTGTCTTTGTGAGCGTTCAATACTATTGTTCAGACATTGTGGTGGATAGCTGACTAATTCTGTAAGCCATCTCAGCGAACAATTCTTTCGTTGGTGGAAGTGCCAGTAGTGTTAGAACGAAACAGGTGTTTCTCGCCTTCACTTGCCACCAAAAGTTCGTGTTTTAAGTGGTGATTCGCCCGCACACTCACTAGTTCGGGGTGTCGATTGATCCTTAAAGCTTACGAATCCATTCTCTACATTGGCTCCAAGTTCTTTAGGAGCTGCCGTACCTTCGATCTCGCCAGTCCATGACGCTTAATTCTTAATGTTAGCGTAAAGTACAAAAATATACAGACCTCCTCTTTAATAAAATGACACCTCAAAGAGCTGGTCTACAATCTGACATTGTTAGTGAATGTTTTTTATTAACTGCTGAGCTTCCTAACCCACCTAGTAGAGTGACAATGTCAATTGTTAGTTCCAGTTTTTATTCGAGTGTAGTCTACATCTGTATTCGACAACCAACTCACGGCGTGAGAGGGAATATTCTTGTAGTGGTACGGTCATATCACCAACCCCATACACTTCACAGTTGCAGTCGTGAATAGTACAATGGAAGAACAATTCTCGATAAACCTTCGGTGCTCTGTACGTATGCTTGCATAACATCAGCAGTAAGTCTTTCCGTGACATACAAAGCCTCTCTTCTAACCTCTACCACTGCAGTCTGCTGAGCACCTCCGTAGTGTCCCTGATCGTCGGTTCTTCTCTCTCTCTCTCTCTCTCTCTCACTCTCTCTCTCTCTTTGTGTGTGTGTGTGTGTGTGTGTGTGTGTGTGTGTGTGTGTGTGTTCGTGTGTGTGTGTTCGTGTGCGTGTGCGCGTGTGCGTGTGCGTGTGTGTTCAGTTAATTTACCCTTGTAGTGGTCGAAAGTTTAAGGCATTACATGGTACTCAGAAACAGTCTGGAAGGCTTCCGAGGATGTTGCAGGGGGAAGTTGTCCTGAGAAGTACTGTTAAAAAGTTCGGTACGTTGTACCGTTTCCGAGTTATTTAGCACTGACGCCAGTCAATTAGGTCGTCTTGCGTGCAAATTCAAGCACTAGCAGACTCTAAAATTGCGCTAATGCACAGACATCTATGGATCCTTGCATTTTGCCGGCCGCGGTGGTCTCGCAGTCAAGGCGCTCAGTCCGGAACCGCGCGACTGCTACGGTCGCAGGTTCGAATCCTGCCTCGGGCATGGATGTGTGTGATGTCCTTAGGTTAGTTAGGTTTAAGTAGTTCTAAGTTCTAGGGGACTGATGACCACAGAAGTTAAGTCCTATAGTGCTCAGAGCCATTTGAACCATTTTTTTTTTATCCTTGCTTTAACACTTATTCAAATGGTAATTGCCAGTTAAAATGTGCCTCTTTCGGAAGCGATAAATTTAAGCTAGGTGAGAAATAGATACTCATAATATTACAATGAAAGCGTATGGATCAAACTTGGCTTTGATGCGGGTAGAGCAGCCTGCTCATTCAGCTGACAATGTGCGGCGGCTTGCCTGCCTGGCTAACAGGGAAGCATGGTGTCAGGTTAGAAGCGAAATGCCTACACCTTTGACATACTGTGCAAGCGAGCAGCGTCTGTCTGCGGCCGTAGCCTAGAGTCCCGCATTGGCGGCGCGGCTAAAGGCGCTTCAGCAAACAAGTGCCATCTCTCGCTCATCGGAAGAATGTGTCCGCTTCTCCGTCTGCACAACAAGAATCTTCTCCCGGCTATATCACAAGTGTTCCCCTAAGGCGATCCCTTTGCGTACCTATATTCTTGGGCGTTGCCACATATATTTCGATTCTCTGGCTCTTATTCTTTTCCGGAGCAGACATTTTATGTTGATTGACATGATCAATCGGTGCAGGAGGCGATCTATAAATGTGCACTGTATCCTTCTTATGAAAACTTTCATGTATTTGCCAATCACGGTGTGTTAACATATTAGGGTGCACCCATCTGCAGGTGGTCGCTCATGTCGGCACCAATGACGTGTGTTGCTATGGCTCGGAGGAAATCCAGTCTGACTTCCGGCGACTATCTGATTTGGTGAAGACTGCCAGTCTCGCTAGCGGGATGAAAGCAGAGCTCACCGTCTGCAGCATCGTCGACAGGACTGACTGCGGACCTTTGGTACAGAACCGAGTGGATGGTCTGAATCAGAAGCTGAGACGGTCCTGCGACAGTGTGGGCTGCAGATTCATCGACTTGCGCCAATGGGTAATGGGGTTTCGGGTTCCGCTGGATAGGTCAGGAGTCCATTACACACAGCAGGCCGACTGGGCGGTTTTTTAGATCAGATGGCAAGTACAGAAAGGGCAACAGCCTCAATGGGTGCGGGGCAAAGTCAGGACATGCGGGGACCAAGCAGCAATCGGTATTGTAATTGTAAACTGTCGAAGCTGCGTTGGTGAAGTACCGGAACTTCAAGCGCTGATAGAAAGCACCGACGCTGAAATCTTTATAGGTACGGAAAGCTGGCTGAAGCCAGAGATAAATTCTGCCGAAATTTTTACAAAGGCACAGACGGTGTTTAGAAAGGATAGATTGCATGCAACCGGTGATTGCGTGTTTGTCGCTGTTAGTAGTAGTTTATCCTGTAGTTAAATAGAAGTGGGTAGGTCCTGTGAATTATTATGGGTGGAGGTTATACTCAACAATCGAGCTAGGTTAATAATTGGCTCCTTTTACCGACCTCCCGACTCAGCAGCATTAGTGGCAGAACAACTGAAAGAAAATCTGGAATACATTTCACATTAATTTCCTCAGCATGTTTTAGTCTTAGGTGGAGATTTCAATTTACCAGATATAGACTGGGACACTCAGATGTCTAGGACGGGTGGTAGGGACAGAGCATCGAGTGACGTTATACTGAGTGCACTATCCGAAAATTACCTCGAGCAATTAAACAGAGAACCGACTCGTGCAGGTAACATCTTGGACCTACTGATAACAAACAGACCCGAACTTTTCGACTCTGTAAGCGCAGCACAGGGAATCAGTGATCATAAGGCCGTTGCAGCATCCCTGAATATGGAAGTAAATAGGAATATAAAAAAAAAGGGAGGAAGGTTTATATGTTTAGCAAGAGTAATAGGAGGCAGATTTCAGACTACCTATCAGATCAAAGCGAAAATTTCTGTTCCGACACTGACAATGTTGAGTTTTTATGGAAAAAGTTCAAGGCAATCGTAAAATGCGTTTTAGACAGGTACGTGCCGAGTAAAACTGTGAGGGATGGGAAAAACCTATAGTGGTTCAACAACAAAGTTTGGAAACTACTGCGAAAGCAGAGAGAGCTTCACTGCAAATTTAAATGCAGCCAAAACCTCTCAGACAAACAGAAGCTAAACGATGTCAAAGTTAGCGTAAGGAGGGCTATGCGTGAAGCGTTCAGTGATTTCGAAAGTAATATTCTATGTACCGACTTGACAGAAAATCCTAGGAAGTTCTAGTCTTACGTTAAATCAGTAAGTGGATCGAAACAGCATATCCAGACACTCTGGGATGATAATGGCATGGAAACAGCTGAAATACTAAACATCTTTTTCCAAAGCTGTTTCACAGAGGAAGACCGCACTGCAGTTCCTTCTCTAAACCCTCACACGAACAAGAAAATGGCTGACATCGAAATAAGTGTCCAAGGAATAGAAAAGCAACTGAAATCACTCAACAGAAGAAAATCCACTGGACCTGATGGGATACCAATTCGATAATACACAGAGTACGCGAAAGAAGGTTCCAAATGATTGGAAAAGAGCACAGGTAGTTCCAGTTTTCAGATGCACAAAACTTTAAGCCTATATCTCTGACATCGATCTGTTGTAGAATTTTAGAACATGTTTTTTGCTTGCGTATCATGTCATTTCTGGAAACCCACAATCTACTCTGTAGGAATCAAAATGTATTCCGGAAACACTGATCGTGTGAGACTCAACTCGCCTTATTTGTTCATGGGACCCAGAAAATATTAGATACAGGCTCCCAGGTAGATGCCATTTTTCTTGACTTCCGGAAGGCGTTCGATACAGTTCCGAACTGTCACCTGACAGACAAAGTAAGAGCCTTCGTAATATCAGACCAGATGTGTGGCTGGATTGAACATTTCTTAGCAAACAGAACACAGCATGTTGTTCTCAATGGAGAGACGTCTACAGACGTTAAAATAACCTCTGGCGTGCCACAGGGGAGTGTTATGGGACCATTGCTCTTCAGGTAATGTATTGCGAATACATAGAAAGAAGGATTCTTAATGTATGATTATATGATAGCGGAACAAACACTGGTAGCAGTTACTTCTGTAAAATGTCTGGGAGTATGCGTACGGAAGGATTTGAAGTGGAATGATCATATAAAATTAATTGTTGGTAAGGTGGGTGCCAGATTGAGATTCATTGAGAGAGTCCTTACAAAATGTAGTCTATCAACAAAGGAGGTGGCTTACGAAACTCTCGTTCGACCTATACTTGAGTATTGCTCATCAGTGTGGGATCCGCACCAGGTCGGGTAGACATAGAGAAGACCAAAGAAGAGCGGCGCGTTTCGTCACAGGATTATTTGGTAAGAGTGATAGCGTTGCGGAGATGTTTAGCAAACTCAAGTGGCAGACTCTGCAAGAGAGGCGCTCTGCATCGCGGTGTAGCTTGCTGTCCAGATTTTCAGAGGGTGCGTTTCTGGATGAAATATCGAATATATTGCTTCCCCCTACTTATACCTCCGAAGGAGATCGCGAACGTAAAATTAGAGAGATTCGAGCGCGCACGGACTCTTTCCGGCAGTCGTTCTTCCCACGAACCATACGCGACTGGAACGGGAAAGGGAGGTAATGACAGTGGCACGTAAAGTGCCCTCCGCCACACACTGTTGGGTGGCTTGCGGAGCATAAATGTAGATGTAGTCGATTACTTGTTTCGACGAAATGAATTGACTACTCTACGTCTACAAAAGAAAATATGCTGAGGTTACAAGCTCAGTCCATCATAAAAACACAATGAGACATTCACATAATCGCCATTAAAAAATTACGTACCATAAAACCGGGCAGTGTAGGTACATTATACAATTGTTTAAACAATTCTGTCACAGAAAGGGCATATAATGAGCTGTATGATTTTTAAGTCTCATAAAATACAGTTCATATGAACGGATGAACGCAATACAATAACGAATACGTCTAATAAGTAAAATTAAATGACTACAAAAAAAAAATGGCTCTGAGCACTATGGGACTCAACTGCTGTGGTCATAAGTCCCCTAGAACTTAGAACTACTTAAACCTAACTAACCTCAGGACATCACACACATCCATGCCCGAGGCAGGATTCGAACCTGAGACCGTAGCCGTCGCACGGTTCCGGACTGCGCGCCTAGAACCGCGAGACCACCGCGGCCGGCCAAATGACTACATGCCGTAAAAATGCATACTTTCCAATAAGTAGATGTGCCACCATACTGCATGTACAACATAGAATTTCTATCGCAGAACAAAACAGATACATGTAGCATAATATCGTTTGATGATTTAACGCCATGTTGGCTATGACAGAGTAACTGACGAGTATAACTAAATTACAAAGGAAATGCTAAGTCCTGAGAGGTGCCACCAGTTAGCGTTACGCAGTGTATGACATCAACCAGAAGTAATGTAATACGGTCCCACTTTTGTATAACATTAGAATTAACAAAGCTAATTTAACTACATAGTATGCACCAAGTAATCATTATGGCAAAATTTCACAAAGTGTATGTAAAGAGACACAGTGTGCTGTAATGTGTCGTAGATGGTGGCCAACGACATAGGAATAATTCAATGAAAATATAATTTTTGACTTAAAGATGACATAATACAATGTAAATGTCGTGTGACTAGGGCCTCCCGTCGGATAGATCGTCCGCCTGGTGCAAGTCTTCCGTTTTGACACCACTTCAGCGAATTGTGCGCGTCGATGGGGATGAAATGATGATGATTAGGACAACACAACACCCAGCCCCTGAACGGAGAAAATCTCCGACTCAGCCGGTAATCGAACCTGGGCCTTTAGGATTGATTTTCTGTCGCGCTAACCACTCAGCTACCTGGGGCGGACACCCAATACAATATATACACTATTAATACATTACGTCTTACATGTACAGAATAGAAGTGCCTTTAGAGAAAAAAAAATCGCTGTCGACGTATACAGAGAAACCAACAACACATAAAAAATTAACAGTTATATAATGGCTAATGGCCATAGCAGTTTTGCGCCCTAAAACCAAAAAAGTTATATAATGGGAAATAGTAAGAAAGCCAGAACGCAATCTGGGATAGCAATATAAATACATTTCATATATAAAAGTTTCTTAATTACGTAGATGGAAGTTTGGATAAGTCCGGGAGTAGTTCATGGATAGCCAGAGTGCTTAAGATGACCATTCGTCATAAGTGGGAAATACGGGATCGAGCCCCGGACTGGCACAAATTTTCACAAGTTGCTGATATGTAGTACAACTATAGCTAACACAGCTGATGCCAATAAATTCGCATTCAGCGAAATTATTTTGAATTTATTTCGATCGGCTGTCAATCGTCATTAATGGCAGTTCATCCAGACATACAAGAACACATTTATACCAGCTGGGACAATATTTCATAGTGAAGTCACATTTTAAATTATTTCGCAAACTGCTCGTTTACGGACTCATATTTAGTAGAACATGCTGGTACTACTACAGCTGGAGATTCCTTCCATTAAATATGCTAAGTTAGTCCTGTCATTAACTTTTGTCACTCGCTGGAGCCGTTCGGGATGTACGGTACAGGGAAACGCGACTGGCAGTAGGCGTTTGTCTTTGACTACGGATGGCGCCTGTCGAAGACACGTGGCAGATGACGCTTGGTGTTTCCCGGTTGGCGCTTATCCTCCAAACTATCTCGGCGGCTATCTGCTGTTGTTCTTCCATCAGCAAGAGGAGGCAGCCTCTCTCGTCGATCTCGTTTCCCGAAGGTGATGAAAACGTGATTGGTAATTCGAAAGAACCAAGCCTGTCCCCAGTGACGAGGAGAAAAAACGCGGTGAAGCAGTTATCGAACTTCAGCGCTAAACTTGTCATGACGCAAACAGTGTGCCATCTTCATTTTTACGCCGCGTGGAGTAGCCCGCGCGGTCGAGGGCGTCTTGTCACGGTCCGGGCGGCTCCCCCCGTCGGAGGTTCGAGTCCTCCCTCGGGCATGGGTGTGTGTGTTGTCCTTAGCGTAAGTTAGTCGAAGTTAGATTAACTAGTGCGTAAGCTTAGCGACCGATGACCTTAGTAGTTTGGTCTCATAAGAACTTACCACAAATTTCGGAATTTGCTTCATTTTTTCACTTGTGAATGTAATCAGAATGTACGCGCGCAGTTTTCTTCAGGTCTTTCTAGCAAATTTACTAGGTATTTGTTATTTTTTCTGTACTGACACTTTTTGTAGTAATATTCAGTCAGGTACTGAAAGAATATCAACTAGTTATACGTAGTGATACCTACGGAGACGTATTCTGTCATTCACATGGGTTAGAGTAACCGCACATGGGGGCATGAGGTGCAGTGTTTGCATCGACCGTGGTACAGATAAAGCAAATGGAAAACTCCACTTATTTGGTAAAATACTGAGATGATGTTTGTTAGTTGTCGATCTACATCTGCATAGATACTCTGCAAATCTCTGTTAAGTGCTTGGCAGAGGGCACTTCCCATCGTAGCAGCTGTTAGGGCTTCTTACCGTTCCATTCAACTATGGAGCGCGCTGTAATTAATCCGATCTTTTCCTCTTCCTAGAAACACAATTTAAAGGCAGCACTTGAAAATAAGAAGGCTTTCTCGGGATAGTTTGCGTTTAACTTCAAGTGTTCGCCAGCTCATTTTCTTCCGCATCTCTATGACACTTTCATGGGTCAAACAAATCGGTAACGACAAGTTCAATATGCCTTGTTGGTCCTATTTGGTACGCGTCCCACAAGATTCATTAATGTTCTAGGATGCGTCGCACGACTGATTGCATTTTGCTAGTGTTATATCTACGACTGAGCCCATATCATGGTTCCATTTCATATCTCTACGAAGTGTAAAACCCAGGTATCTACATGGACTGACAGAGTCCAATCAAAACTTGTTGAGATTCGAGTCATAGGATAGCATTTCCTTTTATTTATTTATTTACTTATTTATTTTTGAGAAATGCACCATTTAACATTTTTGAACATTTAGTGCCGATCTTTGCACCACTTTGAAATCTTTTAAGATCTGACTGAATATTTGTACAGATTTTTTCAGGCAGTAGTTCGCTACAGATAACTGTATCATCTGCGAAAAGTCGGAGGTCGTTGTTTATATTGTCTCCAGTATCATTAATATACTACATGAACAGAAAGGGCTCCCAACACGCGAAATCTACGTCTGTCGATGACTCTCCATCCAAGATAACATGCTGCGTCCTCCCTACCAAAGACTCCTCAATCCATTCAAAAACTGATACCTCATATAACCGTACTTTGCCTTACAAGCATAGATGTGATAGTTAAATGCTTTCCGGAAATGAGAAATAGCACATCTACCGACTGCATTGACTTAATGGCTTTCACGAGGTCGTTTGAGAATAGTGCATATTGGGTTTCACAAGATCGATGTTTTCGGCATCCGCGTTGACTGGCACGGACTAGGTCATTCGGTTCGAGATACCTCGTCACTTTTGAGCTCATAATACGCCTATGATTAACAAAGTGATGTCAAGGATACTTGAGAGTAGTTTTTTGTCGCTTCTCCTACTCTTTCTGTAGATGCGTGTGACTTGTGTTTTCTTCCGATTGTTGGACATGGTTTTTTGTTCGAGGGCTCTTTGGTAGGTTACATTTAATAGAACACAGAATTTTATATGGGTTCCATCGGGCCTTAGAGCTTCGTTCAGTTTTAGCGATTTCAGCTGTTTCTCAGCTCCACTGACACTAATGACTGTTACTCTTTTTCGCAGCGATGCGAGAATTAAATTGGGGCAACATCACCGGATTTTCGTTTGTAAAGCAACATTTATAAACTGAGTTCATCTTTTCTGCATTTGTCTTTCTACTATCAATTTCAGTCCCTGTTACGTAGACGAGTGTCTGGACAAAACAGTCTTTACTGTATACTCTCCAAAAGTGTGGGCTTTATATTGGAGTTATACGTATGTTAATAGAAGACTTCTAACGTTTATAAAAAGGGCAGTGCGAAAGATGACCCCAACAATACAGAACTTTTCGTTTTCAAGTGCAGCAGTACAATAATCAACGCCCATCGCAATGTTAATATATGATTCAGTCATATACTCGTACTGTCCAGTCTGTAAAAATAATTGGGGACAGTGAAGGTTACGGCATTTTTTCAAACGCAATCTCACAAATAATTACGTAGGCTTCCGCAGCCAGAGTAGTTGACATAAAAGTTTTCTTTGTACTGTACCGCGTCCTAACGTAAAAAAATTACACTTTAAAAACCAACGTTTCGACTGCGTTCACAGTGGCGTTTTTTCTGGGTCTACTGATGTGCTTTAACTTTATTTTTTCATCCCATTTTCTTTTGTCGATGAGAATATGAGTTGATTTCATTGCACATGATTATGCAGCTAAAATGTGCGAAACCGGTGGTGCTTATAAATGAAGGACTTAAAGCTGAAGCGGTCTTATCTTCAAAATGATATAACCAGTCTATGGCTGCCCCAACTAAACATAATACTCGAGCTCAATAGGTTGCGTGCAAGTTCGTGGCCAGTGACTACGACCGAAACAGATGTAATCAGCCATTGCAACAAATAACAGAAAGAGAGGTAGGCAAAATATCGACAAACAGCAGCCAGTAGCGCGCTTACCTTACGTGTGAAATATCACTGACCGAATTGGTAAACTCCTCCGTCGGCTTGGTGTGCAGCCTGTCTGACACGGCAGCAGCTAGACCCAGGATGCTCTAAGCTCTACGAAGGACAGAACGGAAGCTTTACAAAAAGCAGGTGTATATAGTGAATGAAATTTTCACTCTACAGCGGAGTGTGCGCTGATATGAAATTTCCTGGCAGATTAAAACTGTGTGCCGGACCGAGACTCGATCCCGAGTTCGAGTCTCGGTCCGGTACACAGTTTTAATCTGCCAGGTGTGTATAGTGTCGAATTTCAGTGGGGAAAAGCATACGTCGGTGAGACTGGTTGGTCGATAGCAACGCGCTTACGAGAACATGAATGCTACGCTCTTCTGGGGCAGACAGCAAATCTGCAGTGGCGAACACCGGCACTCTGAGGCAAGCAAATCAAATTTAACGAAACCCACATACTGGCTAAGCAGCTGACTTCGACGAAACGCAAGAGTAGAGAAGGCATAGAAATAATAAAACATCCTCACAACATGAACATAGGTGATAGGCTTGCCCCATCCTGACAGCCAATCCTCAGAGTCCAACTGGCCGCACCAGCACCACACGAAGCGAGCGCTACCTGCGAGTAACTGCCGCACAGCGGCTTTTGTCCAAGTGGAGGAAAACAGGATCCCACGACTCATTCGCCGATGAGCACCAATCGTAGTAAAGCAATAGACAACAGTAGATCCCCACTCCCTCCCATTAGCAACCAATTATAATAAACTTCCCACACCTTCCGTCTCTGGTGACCAATCACAGCAAGGATTATTACGTTACGTCATCCTAAAATGATCCGTGTTCTAAGGCAGTCGGCTATCAGCCGTGTTGGGAAGCGGATGCGCGCCGGGCTCTGTGCAGCGGCCCGTGAAGAGGCCTTTATGATATTGCAGTATAAACAGATGGCGCTTTCGTACAGAAAGGCCACGAAAATGTCAACTTTCCATGCTCAGTACGCACGACCTAAGGCATACGAAGCAGAGCGTTTCCTGCGTGAAGCAATTCACGTCGATCCGCAGGAACGCCTCGGAATACATCTTTCGATCGTTTCCAGCACAATTTACCTGAAATTACCTGTAGTAACGTGTGTTTGGCTTTTAGTACCTCAAATGTCTTATTTGTACTGGGGTTAACTAGTGAAACCACATAAATATTGATCACTGACACTAGCAAAACTGTTTCACACACAATACAGAACGCTACTTAATAACAAATATTCCTGCGACTAACACGTATTTAAACAAATAGCTTGCAGTGTCTGAAGGTTTCAATCCATTTATTTATGAAATACTACAAACTCCTGACAACGTTAGAATGAATTTCACCTACTAATCAGTCTGATTCTACCCACAGTATTTTTTTCACTTAACAACATCCAGCCATGTTGTACTCCATTTCATTGTAAAATATTTAATTCGGTACCGGTACGTATAAAAATCCACTTTCTGAATATAGTAGAGGGCAAGCAAATTAGTACGCACAAGCCCTACAATTCGAACTGCTGCCTCACTGCTTCAGTTAATCTTTCGTCATTTATTAAAAAATGTAAGAAAATAAATAACGAAGTGAAATTATTTATGACAAATAACCAACAACAAACAACTGATATTAACTACGGAACGTCATGATGAAAGGAAATAAGATCTGCGCGTGGACGTGTATCGGGAGGAAACGAGCTAGAGGATCACATAATCAACAAAAAATGGTTCAAATGGCTCTGAGCACTATGGGACTTAACATATGTAGTCATCAGTCCCCTAGAACTTAGAACTAATTAAACCTAACTAACCTAAGGACATCACACACATCCATGCCCGTGGCAGGATTCGAACCTGCGACCGTAGCACATAATCAACAAACTGAGAAACCTTGACACTTGACAGTGCCGTGACGTGACGGGACGGGGCGGCCAATGTGGATACCGCTATTTGAAATGCATTGCAGACTGCTTTGACGGGACGTAATGTGACGTGACGATTAGTGTGAACTGGCTTTTAGTTCCGCAATTTCGAAGCTGTACTGCAAATTTTTTATCACAGATGGTAACTCATAACCTCACTTTCAACGTTCGATACTGCCCGAAGTCAATCTATGTGACAGAAAATGCCAATGAATCCTGACGGGAAGGTGCCGTGAGATGTTGTGGCGGACTTCCAGTGTGATTTGCCGTTTCGTGCATCACCATTGAGTCTAACCTCCTTGGCTTTCCTAAAACCAAAGATACTGCAGCTAATTCTCAGACAGTGAATTACTGATTTCACTTGATTGGTACTTCGTTGGTCTAGTGACTGTCGACCAAGGAGACCTCAGAGTAAGGAACATACCAATTTTCGAGCTGCCGTTTGAAGTTCCGACCACGCTTATCGTGGACGGGCTGTGGCCTTACGGGGAAGTACTCGGTCACGTGGAAGAAAAGTGACACACGTTCGAGGCGTATCCTATTCTGAAAGAAGTGCGTCAGGTGCGAATCTAACTGCACAAACACATCCCGTCGTACGTGTCCGTTGCTGGCTGTCGAGCGATCGTCATTTATGATGGTCAACTGCGGACTTGTTCGGGATGTGGGCAGAAAGGGCATGTTCGCTCTGAATGCCTGCAAAGACGCCTCGTGCAGATACCACGTGCGGATACGACCCTTACATCGCAACCGATGACGCTGCCTATTATATACGTTGAGGCAGGGGGGAACATGAAAGACTCCAGCTACCGACCCCCGCGGGCACGGTCTCTGAGCCCACAACGACGCAACCTCCATCGGAACCGTCGCCATGCTCGACAGCAAAGACCACTTCTGCAGTCTAGCCGCGTGAGGAAGGGGAGCACCAAAAGATCGATTCAAGCTCGGTCATGGAGATATGGAAGGTGCCTACCGTTCATTGTGATCCACAGGACGCAGACACGATCCTGCAAACAGAAGTCGCCCAAATGAGGAGAGAATAGGAAACATTTCACAAGATGGTGACGCGTTACAAAAAGACAATTCCTCTTACGCCCGGTTCTTGTTTCGCTGTTGGCAACGTCCACCCAAGGACAAAGACAGTTTGACAATGCACAACCCACTGACAAGCCTCCTGGAGATTTTGCGACTAAGACACCTGATCAACGCCATTCGTCCCCCAACGTACCATGCCTCCAGCTTGGTGATTGAGCGTCGGAGATGGAAAGAATGATGTCAGACTCGAGCGACCACCTAATGCTCCCGGCCGTCGGATCGTCTAATGGACACCTATACAGCGTATATGGTGCGGGTGACAGGGACAATCAGACGGGGGACGTGGCGTTTACTGACTTAAACGACTGCAGGATAAGGCATCGTACTATCCAGTGATCCAGTTGTATCGGAGAAGTACATTCAGCGTCAATGGCATTAGTTCCACGATCCAGGACATGATTCAAGCGGCGGTCATTGAATCGTGTTTCTTCAGGAGGTACCGCCTGATCGACGCCAGGATGTTTATGGATGCACGGGTTACGTCAATTCAACTACCGACGACGGTGGTGGTACGGCCATGCGAAGGATATTCAGTATTTGCCATCAGCGCGAGACGTGGCGCTCACCATCAGTGCGGTCCGCCCTATGAATGTGTTTTCCCCGTCTGGTGCTGCGATGCGTCGAGACGGAACGCATTATTAGTCTACTGACGTAGCTCCATTGTTTCAATGTGCCACAAAGCACTCCGTGGTGGGCGGGGATTTTAACAGCGTCTTTCTCCCTGAGAATCACATCCTTCACCATGTCCTGTGTCCGGCCCTTCAGACAATGGTCGGAGATGTCACTTTGCACAACAGGTGGACAATAATCCACTGTGACCGGCGCGGATATACACACTTCACCAGCCACTAGGTCAACAGGTTGGACAGTACTTACGTTTCCTGCGGTCTTCGGGCAGAGACTGTCGGTGCAGAGCTGTGCCCCACTGCAGTCACCGACCATCAGGCCTACATCTGCGCATCGCCCTGTCGACAACGGATGAGCTGTAGTAGAGGACATTGTACTCTTAACGTCAAAATTCTCCGGAATAGGCTTGTCATCTAGCCATCAGTGATTTTTTTTTGTCATCAGTCTACTGACTGGTTTGATGCGGCCCGCCACGAATTCCTTTCCTGTGCTAACCTCTTCATCTCAGAGTAGCACTTGCAACCTACGTCCTCAATTATTTGCTTGACGTATTCCAATCTCTGTCTTCCTCTACAGTTTTTGCCCTCTACAGCTCCCTCTAGCACCATGGCAGTCATTCCCTCATGTCTTAACAGATGTCCTATCATCCTGTCGCTTCTCCTTATCAGTGATTTCCACATATTCCTTTCCACTCCGATTCTGCGTAGAACCTCCTCATTCCTTACCTTATCAGTCCACCTAATTTTCAACATTCGTCTGTAGCACCACATCTCAAATGCTTCGATTCTCTTCTGTTCCGGTTTTCCCACAGTCCATGTTTCGCTACCATACAATGCTGTACTCCAGACGTACATCCTCAGAAATTTCTTCCTCAAATTAAGGCCGGTATTTGATATTAGTAGACTTCTCTTGACCAGAAATGCCTTTTTTGCCATAGCGAGTCTGCTTTTGATGTCCTCCTTGCTCCGTCCGTCATTGGTTATTTTACTGCCTAGGTAGCAGAATTCCTTAACTTCGTTGACTTCGTGACCATCAATCCTGATGTTAAGTTTCTCGCTTTTCTCATTTCTACTACATCTCATTACCTTCGTCTTTCTCCGATTTATTCTCAAACCATACTGTGTACTCATTAGACTGTTCATTCCGTTCAGCAGATCGTTAGTTCTTCTTCACTTTCACTCAGGATAGCAATGTCATCAGCGAATCGTATCATTGATATCCTTTCACCTTGTATTTTAATTCCACTCCTGAACCTTTCTTTTATTTCCATCATTGCTTCCTCGATGTACATATTGAAGAGTAGAGACGAAAGGCTACAGCCTTGTCTTACACCCTTCTTAATACGAGCACTTCGTTCTTGATCGTCCACTCTTATTATTCCCTCTTGGTTGGTGTACATATTGTATATGACCCGTCTCTCCCTATAGCTTACCCCTACTTTTTTCAGAATCTCGAACACCTTGCACCATTTTATATTGTCGAACGCTTTTTCCAGGTCGACAAAACCTATGAAAGTGTCTTGATTTTTCTTTAGCCTTGCTTCCATTATTAGCCGTAACGTCAGAATTGCCTCTCTCGTCCCTTTACTTTTCCTAAAGCCAAACTGATCGTCACCTAGCGTATTCTCAATTTTCTTTTCCATTCTCCTGTATATTATTCTTGTAAGCAGCTTCGATGCATGAGCTGTTTAGCTGATTGTGCGATAATTCTTGCACTTGTCAGCTCTTGCCGTCTTCGGAATTGTGTGGATGATGCTTTTCCGAAAGTCAGATGGTATATCGCCAGACTCATATATTCTACACACCAACGTGAATAGTCGTTTTGTTGCCACTTCCCCCAATGATTTTAGAAATTCTGATGGAATGTTATCTATCCCTTCTGCCTTATTTGACCGTCAGTCCTCCAAAGCTCTTCTAAATTCCGATTCTAATATTGGATCCCCTATCTCTTCTAAATCGACTCCTGTTTCTTCTTCTATCACATCAGACAAACCTTCACCCTCATAGAGGCTTTCAATGTATTCTTTCCACCTATCTGCTCTCTCCTCTGCATTTAACAGTGGAATTCCCGTTGCACTCTTAATGTTACCTTCGTCGCTTTTAATGTCACCAAAGGTTGTTTTGACTTTCCTGTATGCTGAGTCTGTCCTTCCGACAATCATATCTTTTTCGATGTCTTCACATTTTTCCTGCAGCCATTTCGTCTTAGCTTCCCTGCACTTCCTATTTATTTCATTCCTCAGCGACTTGTATTTCTGTATTCCTGATTTTCCCGGAACGTGTTTGTACTTCCTCCTTTCATCAATCAACTGAAGTATTTCTTCTGTTACCCATGGTTTCTTCGCAGCTACCTTCTTTGTACCTATGTTTTCCTTCCCAACTTCTGTGATGGCCCTTTTTAGAGATGTCCATTCCTCTTCAACTGTACTGCCTACTGCGCTATTCCTTATTGCTGTATCTATAGCGTTAGAGAACTTCGAACGTATCTCGTCATTCCTTAGTACTTCCGTATCCCACTTCTTTGCGTATTCATTCTTCCTGACTAATGTCTTGAACTTCAGCCTGCTCTTCATCACTACTATATTGTGATCTGAGTCTATATCTGCTCCTGGGTACGCCTTACAATCCAGTATCTGATATCGGAATCTCTGTCTGACCATGATCTAATTGAAATCTCCCCGTATCTCCCGGCCTTTTCCAAGTATACCTCCTCCTCTTGTGATTCTTGAACAGGGTATTCGCTATTACTAGCTGAAACTTGTTACAGAACTCAATTAGTCTTTCTCCTCTTTCATTCCTTCTCCCAAGCCCATATTCTCCTGTAACCTTTTCTTCTACTCCTTCCCCTACAACTGCATTCCAGTCGCCCATGACTATTAGATTTATACTGCATTACCCTTTCAATATCCTCATACACTTTCTCTATCTGTTCATCTTCAGCTTGCGACGTCGGCATGTATACCTGAATTATCGTTGTCGGTGTTGGTCTGCTATCGATTCTGATTATAACAACCCGGTCACTGAACTGTTCACAGTAACACACCCTCTGCCCTACCTTCCTATTCATAACGAATCCTACACCTGTTATACCATTTTCTGCTGCTGTTGATATTACCCGATACTCATCTGACCAGAAATCCTTGTCTTCCTTCCACTTCACTTCACTGACCCCTACTATATCTAGATTGAGCCTTTGCATTTCCCTTTTCCGATTTTCTAGTTGCCCTACCACGATCAAGCTTCTGACATTCCACGCCCCGACTCGTAGAACGTTATCCTTTCGTTGATTATTCAATCTTTTTCTCATGGTTACCTCCCCCTTGGCAGTCCCCTCCCGGAGATCCGAATGGGGGACTATTCCGGAATCTTTTGCCAATGGAGAGATCATCATGACACCTTCTTCAAATACAGGCCACATGTCCTGTGGATACACGTTATGTGTCTTTAATGCAGTGGTTTCCAGTGCCTTCTGCATCCTCATGTCGTTGATCATTGCTGATTCTTCCGCTTTTAGGGGCAATTTCCCACCCCTAGGACAAGAGAGTGCCCTGAACCTCTATCCGCTCCTCCGCCCTCTTTGACAAGGCCGTTGGCAGAATGACGCTGACTTCTTATGCCGGAAGTCTTCGGCCGCCAATGTTGATTATTTATCAATATTTAGGCAGTGTCGGGGATCGAACCCGGGACGGAAGACGTTTTTGATTATGAATCAAAGACGCTACCGCTATACCACGGGTACGGGTTTCATCAGTGATACCTGGCACATATGTGAGTGACGGCGTCACACCTATGATTCTTCGATATAATAATGGACACACTGCTCTAAACTAGCTATTCGCCGCACGCTCATGACGTAACAGGGCGCTTTGGCAACGATCGGCCACTGAGTTTTACTGCACAATCCTGTGGGCACTAGCGTAGCAACAACCTTGGCCAGAGCGCGGAGCGGTCGTCCACTGGACACAGGCACGGCTTCTCCAAGTCACGGTTGCCAGATTGAAAGGCACATGGGTTCGAGGGGACTTCAAGATTCCATGCCAGAGAACAGAGATATCGTAAGAGACGCGTCATCGAGGCAGTTATTACGGCGGATGGGCTACGTGAAGAGACACATACCGCCATCTCCCGTGATCTCACAGATTATTACCGCACTCTTTATGTGGCAAGTCAACGGCCATTCAATGAAGTTGAGGACGTGCTGCGCGACCTGACACTTTCTGGTCAACAATGTGGCGCAACGTTCCTGGAGGCTGTCACACTGCAAGAAATGCGCGTGGCCGTGTCGCGGGGGGCAAGAAACAAATCCCCTGGAGCTGACGGTCTTCCGCTTGTATTTTGTAACATCTTTCTGACCTGATGGGGGAAGTTTGGTGACAGATGTGCTACGATCTCCTGGGTGTAAATTGTCGCGTCCCCCCCCCCCCCCCCTCGAAGTTTTGGAGGGTATACTAATCCCTGTGCCAAAACTAACCGTTAGGGGTGGGTGGTGAGGGGCGGGGGGGAGGTGCAGAGACTTCAGGCCGTTGACATTAGTAAATTCGGATTATAAGCTGTTCGCACGCATTCCTGCACACCTCCTCGCTACTTTCAAAGATGCCATTAACGTCGATCAAACATGTCTGGGAGGTGGCAGAGTTGGCAGTAATATACACACGGCGTTAAACTCTTATAGACATGTGGTAGCGCTCATGACGGCATTTCGCTTAGAACGCGCCCTCGTGTCGGTTGAACTGCGTGAGTTGCCCAGAATCCGGCCGGAGTGGCCGAGCGGTTCTAGGCGCTACACTCTGGAATCGCGCGACCGCTACGGTCGCAGGTTCGAATCTTGCCTCGGGCATGGATGTGTGTGATGTCCTTAGGTTAGTTAGGTTTAAGTAGTTCTAAGTTCTAGGGGAATGATGACCTCAGAAGTTAAGTCCCATAGTGCTCAGAGCCATTTGAACCAAGTTACCCAGAAGGTAATACACCGCATTTTTTTCTCAGCCGAAAACACTGCTACGATTGCGAACGTTACGTACGTATTATTTGAGTTAGCGCACCAAGTTTCCGTCACTTCCAACAGACAGCGTAGCTTCAGGACAGTTTCAAAATGGCGTATGTAGGTGACGTACGTCAGAAGCAACGTGCCGTCATTGAATTTCTCACCGCAGAGAAAGAAACTGTGAGGAATTACCACAAGGGCTTGTGCAAAGTTTATGGAGCATCTGTGGACGACAGAGGTACATTTATAATTATATATTAATACCTTCAGCGGCTGACAGGCGTTCATATATATCAACGGGGACAGGTGAAAATGTGTGCATCGACCGGGACTCGAACCCGGGATCTCGTGCTTACATGACAGTCGCTCTATCCATCTGAGCCACCGAGGGCACAGCAGATAGAGCGACTACAGGGACTATCTCGCGCACGCCTCCCGCGAGATCCACGTTCTCACCTATATATGTCCACATACTACATTCGTAGTGTCCCTACACAACACACTCATTTCTCGTGGAAGACATTCTTACCAGGTCCCTTAAGAGTTCGGGTAATATGTGTGCATCCGTACAGAAGAAGGTCATGCCCGGTATTGCCAGAACTATATAGTTATATGGATATGGTATCTGCTTTTTCGGACATGTTCGAAAGAACAGACACCATATCCATATAAGTAAAGATGTAAAGTTAGTCGCTGGGCACGGAGGATGAGGTCACCAGAAGGCGATTCGGTGGAGCTCCACGATTTGCAGCGGTCGGAGAGACCATCCACGGCTATCACATCTGACGTGTTGCAGCGAGCTGATGTTGTCACAGGACAAGGACTGGTACCGACAGGGGATACACGCCCTTGTTTCGCGCTGGAGGAAGGCCGTAGAACGGGATGGAGATTACGTGAAAAATAGTGTGTGTGGATAAAACATCATTCTTTTGTGTGTGCAGTTCTCAAGTATGTGCAATAAAGAATAGTTGAAGGAAAAATGCGGTGCGCTACTTTCTGGGGAACCCTCGTAGATCACACATTCAACCGAGTTGAACACGATGTCTTGCAGGCTGTCTTAGAGAAGATGGGTCAGTCCCCATTGTCGGCAGGTTTGGTTCTCTCTCTCATCCACGGGGCCACTTCCACTGTTCTAGTCAATGTCTACCGCTCGCCATCGTTCACTACTGAGGGCTAAGTGCGACTAATCTGCTCTCTGGGACCATCTCTCTTCACTGTTGCCCTCGAGCCTGCGCTTCGTGGTCTACGGCAGCGTCTGGAAGGCATTCGCCTCCACAGTGAGGATTTTAAATGTTGTGCCTACGCGGACAATGTAGCGTTCTTGGCGAGGTCGGCAGAAGATATACATTCGGCGATCGCGTGGCTTCAGCGTTACCGCGTGGTGGAAGGGAGCCATATCAACCTGCGGAAGTCGCACTTCTTGGATGTAGGCAGAGAACTGAACGCCAGTACGCCATTGCCCATTACAAAGGTCCCGTTGATGAAATGTTTGGGAGTGACTTTCCGTGGGAACGTACAGTGTACAGCTGCAGCTACTTATCGCAGACTACTTAATAAGATCTTCACGCAAGTTCGTCTCCATATCTTTCGAACACTTGAATTAATCACAGGGGTACATTTTGAGGGCGTCTACCTCTATTACACATAGATTCTCCAAATGTCCGCAACGGTGAGTGCCAGGTTCAGAGCGTCCTTTGGTGATTTCGTCAGCATTTGTACGGCGTTCGAGCTGCATTACGAGACACTGACGTTGCCCACACATCTTGACGGCATCGGAATGCGTATCATCTACGTACTTCGGACAAGGACACCCTCAGTGGTACACTGACTGAGGAGGTGGCGCCTCAGTCTCTCGAGGTGCGGATTCCTGTTGGACATATCGCATCATCAGTGTGTCACATTCGCACCTATATGATCGGCATGAGTTATCTGTTAGATTTCCTACCAGCCACGTGGGCTCCTAGTGAGCCATGGCGCCATTGAGTTAGTAGACTGTTCCATCTGGCGCCACTGGCTCAGGTATGGCATCGACTATCCCTCTTGCGACCCCATTGCCAATATCCATAAGGAAGAGTTGGTATCTGTGAGTTGTCTCCTTAGAAGGTCAAACTTTACAGAAGCAACCCTGCTACGAGGTACTGGCGGAAGTAAAGCTGTGAGGACGGGGCGTGAGTCGTGCTTGGGTAGCTCAGCTGGTAGAGCACTTGCCCGCGAAAGGCAAAGGTCCCGAGTTCGAGTCTCGGTCCGGCACACAGTTTTAATCTGCCAGGAAGTTTCATTGTCAAATTGTTTGCTGTTTTACAATACAGCACTTCAGATTTCTTTTGCAAAGATTAAAACCCTATTCAACTTAAGGTTTAAGGTCAAAAGAATTGTGCTAATCTGTTCATTATGTTAAAGAAAATTTTATTGTTAAATGCTGCGTTTATCTGTAAAACAGTTTATATATTGTTAAATAAACAGGTCGGGTGAAAAGAAAGTTATATTGGTGGGTCCTCCCTTCCAGGTTATCCTTAATTCCAGTAAGTACCACGTATCACCTGGGACTAAGAACTTCCACCGCTGCTTTCAACAGACACTGCCTGCTCATGTCTCTGAACGGCGACATCATGCGGTTGGCTGGAAGCGGTTGTGGAGTAACATGCTCTCGCCTTTCCTACCCACCGCGGTGAGGGCGCTGTGATACGTGCTAACGACTGAAAAATTCCCCACCCGACAAAGTTTATTCGCTATCCATCTTGCCGAGGACCCTCTCTGCCCCACATGCGCCGCTGTCGACACCGCCATGCACTGTTTCCTTTGTGGTACGGCTGCCGACTGCTGGCTGCTCTCGTTGATGATGGCACTGTTGCTGCGACGGAGGGCTCGGTCCATAGAGACCATCGAACTGATCCATATCGATGTCACTTGCCACCCTGCTACTCGTCATCACACCACACTGTGGGTTAAAGGTATGGTGCTTCATACTTTTTTATCGAGGGCGTTGCAGAGTTGTTAGATTTTTTGGCATTATTTAACCAGCACCTACACTATTTGACGGTGCAAGGCGTCGTATGGTTTGCTCTTTGCAAATTACTTGGGTTCATTGATCACTGCGGGGCGTGTGTGAGAAGAGACCGGCAATATTGCACATGATGGACTGATGAGAAACATCGACGGCAGTTGTGGGGCTCTGAGCACTATGGGACTCAACTGCTGTGGTCATTAGTCCCCTAGAACTTAGAACTACTTAAACCTAACTAACCTAAAGACAGCACACAACACCCAGCCATCACGAGGCAGAGAAAATCCCTGACCCCGCCGGGAATCGAACCCGGGAACCCGGGCGTGGGAAGCGAGAACGCTACCGCACGACCACGAGATGCGGGCAGTTGTGGGGTGGCCGGCCGTTGTGGCCGAGCGGTTCTAGGCGCTTCAGTCTGGAACCGCATACCGCTAATGTCGCAGGTTCGAATCCTGCCTCGGGCATGGATGTGTGATGTTCTTAGGTTAGTTAGGTTTAAGTAGTTCTAAGTTCTATGGGACTGATGATCTCAGATATCTAAGTCCCATAGTGCTCAGAGCCATTTGAACCATTTGAATTTGAATTGTGGGGTGTTTAACCGTCGCCGAACGAGAAGACGACCTGGACATCCCACCGTCTGGCTGCTGTGGACACCTCCGTAAGAAGATTAAAAAACAGTTAAAATTGAAACTTTTAAAAAATTAAACAAAATATAATAAATTAATGTACCTTTCTTGTATTCTTCTTTAAAAAAAAAAAGATTAAAGGCGTGTTTCATTTTTGCTCGTGGGTTCAGTCTAAAGTGCTGCCAAACCTCTGTCCTAGTTAGCTATGGGGGTAAAAGTGGTGGTGCCACTATTTATTGTTTTTAATTGTAGATCTGATAGGTTTTTGGTAGGGGTGTTAGGCGCTAACACCTAAAGTGTATGAGGTCTATGTAAAAAAAGATTAAAAAAGGGGTAGCGTCTTTGACTAGCAATAAAAACGTCCTCGGTCCCGGGTTCGAAACACGCCACCGCTTAAATTTTGAATAAAAATCAGCATTGGTGGCCGAAGACTTCCAGCATAAGATGTCACCCTCATTCTGCCAGTGGCCTTGTCGAAGAGGGCGGACGAGCGGACAGAGGTTCAGGACACTGTCTTGCCCATGGGGTGGGAAACTGCCCCTAAAGGCGGAAGAATCAGCAATGATGAACGGCATGAGATCGCAGAAGGCAGTGGAAATCACTGCACTGAAGATACGAAAGTTCTATCCAAGACATGTGGTTTTAATTGGACAAATATTACGATGATCTCTAAAGTGTCAAAAGATTCCAGAACAGTTCCCCATTCAGATCACAGATATGGGACTGCCAAAGGCGAGGTGAACATGAGAAAAAGATTGAATAACAAACGGAACGATAACCTTCTACGAGTCAGAGCGTGGAATGTCAGAAGTTTGAATTTGATTGGGAAGCTAGAAAATATGAAAAGGGAAATGCAAAGACTCAGTCTAGACATAGTGGGATCAGTGAAGTGAAATGGAAAGAAAGGAAAAATTGCTGGCCAAATGAATATAGAGCAATATCAACTGGAGTAGGATTCGTTATGAATAGGAAGGTCGTGCAGAGAGTGTGTTACGGTGAACAGTTCAGTGGCAGGGCTGTTCTTATCAGAATCGACAGCAAATCAACACCGACAAGGATAGTTCAGGTACTCATGCCGACATCCAAGCCGAAGATGAAGAGATAGAGAAGGTATATGTCGATATTGAACGGGTAATTCAGTATGTAACGGGAGATTACAATCTAACAGTCACGGGGGACTGGAATGTTACGGAAAGAGTAGAAGAAGGGGTTACGGGATAATATGGACTTGGTACCAGGAATGAGAGGAGAAAAATTAATTATGTAACAAATTTCAGCTAGTAACAGTGAACAGTCTGTTCACGAATCACAAGAGGAGGTGGTACACTTGAAAAAGGCCGGGAGATACGGGAAGATTTCAGTTATATTACGTCATGGTCAGGCAGGGATTCCGAAATCAGATACTGGATTGTAAGGCATACCCAGAAGCAAATATGGACTCAGATCACAATATATCGTAGTACTGGTGAAGAAGACGCTGAAGTTCAAGAGATTAGTCAGGAAGAATCAATGCGCAAAGAAGTGGGACACTGAAGTACTAACGAACGAAGAGATACGTTTGAAGTTATCTAAGGCTATAGATACTGCAATAACGAATAGCTCAGAGGGTAGTACAATTGAAGACGAATTGACATCTCTAAAAAGGGCACTCACAGAAGTTGGAAAGAGAAATATAGATACAAAGAAGGGAACTGCGAAGAAACTAGGGGTAACAGTAGAAATAATTCAGTTGATCGATGAAAGAACGAAGTACAAAAATGTTCAGGGAAATTCAGGAACACAGAAATACTAGTCACTGATTTGTGAAATATATAGGAAGTGCAGGGAAGCTAAGACGAAATACTTGCATGATAAATGTGAAGAAGCCGAAAAAGAAATGATCGTCGCAAGAACTGGCTAAGCATATAGGAAAGTCAAGACAACTTTCGGTGAAATTAAAAACAAGGGTGGTAACATTAAAGAGTGCAACCGGAATTCCATTGTTAAATGCAGAGGAGAGATCGGATAGGTGGAAAGAGTACATTGAAGGTCTCTATGAGGGGGAAGATTTGACTGATTTTATAGAAGATGAAAGAGGAGTCGATTTAGAAGAGTTAGGAGATCCAGCATTAGAATCGGAATTTAAGAGAGCTTTGGAGGACTTAAGATTAAATAAGGCAGAAGAGATCGATAATATTCCATCGGAATTTCTAAAATCATTAGAGGAAGTGACAACAAAACGCCTATTCACGATAGTTTGTAAAATGTATGAGTCTTGGAATTACCGTCTGACTTTCGGAAAAATATCATGCACACAATTCCAGTGACTGAAAGAGCTTACAAATGATAGAATTATCGCACAATCAGTTTAACAGCTCATGTATCCAAGTCGCTGACAAGAATAATACACAGAAGAATGGAAGAGAAAATTGAGGATGTGTTAGGTGACGATCAGTTTGGCTTTAGGAAAGGTAATAGAAGCAAGAATAAAGAAAAATCAAGACACGTTCATAGGATCTGTCGACTTGGAATGTAAAATGATGCAGTATGTTCGAAATTCTGAGAAAAAAGGGGGTAAGCTGCAGGGAGAGACGGGTAATATACAATATGTACAAGAACCAGTAATAAGAGTGGGCCACCAATAACAAAATGCTCGAATTGAAAAGGGTATAAGGCAGGGATGTAGTCTTTCACCCCTGCTGTTTAATCTGTGTATCGAAGAAGAAATGATGGAAATAAGAGAAAGGTTCAGGAGTGAAATTAAAATTAAAGGTGAAAGGGTATCAGTGATACGATTCGCTGACGATATCGCTATCCTGAGTGAAAATTAAGAAGAATTACATGATCTGCGGAATGGTTGGTTGGTTGGTTGTGTCGGGGAAGGAGACCAGACAGCGAGGTCATCGGTCTCATCGGATTAGGGAAGGACGGGGAAGGAAGTCGGCCGTGCCCGTTGAAAGGAACCATCCCGGCATTTGCCTGGAGCGATTTAGGGAAATCACGGAAAACCTAAATCAGGATGGCCGGACGCGGGATTGAACCGTCGTCCTCCCGAATGCGAGTCCAGTGTCTAACCACTGCGCCACCTCACTCGGTCTCTGCGGAATGGAATCGACAGTCTAATGAGTACGGAATATGGATTGAGAGTAAATCGAAGAAAGACGAAAGTAATGAGAAGTAGCAGAAATGAGAACAGCGAGAAACTTACCAGGATCGACGGTCACGAAGTAGATGAAGTTAAAGAATTCTACCACCTAGGAAGCAAAATGACCAGTGACGGACGGACTAAGGACGTCAAAAGAAGACTAGCACTGGCAAGAAGGGTATTTCTGGCCAAGAGTAGACTGCTGTTGGTATCAAACATAGACCTTAATTTGAGGAGAAAATTTCTGAGAATGTACGTTTGGAGCACAGCATTATACGGTAGTGAAACATGGACTGTGGGGAAACCGCAACAGAAGAGAATCGAGGCATTTGAGATGTGGTACTCGGATTAAAAAGGATATGTCAACAGTGTTACGTGTCTACTATCGAGATGATGAAAAAACTCTGTTACCAAACTCCACAGGTGACTCTTTATGAGGAGGTTCTGCGTAGAATTTGAGAGGAAAGGGATGTTTGGAAAACACCGACAAGAAGGAGGGACACGGTAGTAGGACATCTGTTAAAGCGTCTGAGAATAACTTCCATTGCACCAGAGGTAGCTGTAGAAAGTTAAAACTATCGAGGAAGCCAGAGGTTAGGATACATCCAGCAAATAATTGAGGACGTATGTTGCAAATTGCTACTATGATATGTAGAGGTTGGCACAGGAGAGAAGGTCGTGGTGGGTCGCATCAAACCAGTCAGAAGAGTGATGATTCAAAAAGGTCATACTCATTGAGCATCAATTTCAAAATGTGAACAACTCTACACAGCTAAAGTTCATTGTTCTTCAGGTGTTTTTAACTGTGCTGTCTGTCCATATTTTAACCACTGTTTTTAAAATTATTCGTGTAGACAGCATTATTTCTCGCATTCTCCCATCAACATCACCTTTTAAAATAATTTTAAATTCTTGATAAATGTATCTACTGTTTTGTGTCTAGTGTCTAAGATAGAGAATAATGTCTACTAGCTGAAAATCGGGTTGATTGGACTGCTTCCAGGCCACACCGCGCCCACATGGAGCGAAGTGAGGATGAAATAACAACAAAGAGTAGAAAACGCCGGAGCACATCAGTAGACCTAGAGACGGCCACTGGCACTGCACTCGAAACATTGGTTTCCCCTGTATAGTTTTTTACATTGCGATGCGGTACGATACTCAGAAAACTTGTATGTCAACAATGTCACGTGTTTGCTACCGAGATGATGAAAAAACTCTGCTACCAAGTTCGACAGGTCTCTTTTTAAAATCCAAGGAACTGGTTTTCAGTGAGAGATTTGTGGAGTTTTTAAATCATCTACGTAGTACTGCTTTGTTCAGATGTGTGTGAATTCGTAAGGGACCAAACTGCTGAGGTCACCGAAACCTAGACTTACACACTACTTAAACTAACTTATGCTAAGAACAACACACACACCCATGCCCGAGGGAGGACTCGAGCATCCGGCGGGAGGGGCCACGCAATCCGTGACATGGCGCCTCTAACCGCGCGGCCACTCCGCGCGGCAGATTTGAAACATAAGTGACAGTTTACGAAGAGTCATATAAATAGCAAAGTATCCTCCACCACTTACTTAACACTGATTTGCAAAGTACAGATTTAGACGTAGAAATTTATTTTCATTTAAATAAATACTCTCTGTTTTTTAGTCTTCTATGCATGTATCAATGGATTTCAAACATTTCAATGAGATCATAAACGAAGTTTGTGTTAAATTTCAGGTTAATTTCAGTGGCTTTCCACTTGATCGTATGTGATGAAGAATAGAGTTCTACCTACCTTTTTAATAGTCTGTTTTCACTTTGTTTCACAAAATAATAAAATAAAGAAGCAAGAAAGTAATTTTGTTGATTTTTATAAGATTTTTTTTGTGTTGCAAAATATTGTGGCCCGTATGTGACTAGTATAGGGGAACGACACAAAGAACCAGCAGAGGCTGGCCAGCCGGACAGCGTCCGCCAGCAACGGCTAGCTAAATGTCAAGAGGAGGACAGCAACAAGAGAAAAACGGACAACAGAGATTGCACGGCATAATAATAATGTTCAAACGGGTATCCTAAGGCACAGAAAAAGCTGAGATCAAACCAGTGGCGTATAATGAGAATAATATGAGAACGCACGCAGCAAATATACAACTGAAGGCAAAGCCATGGCGCGGCTGGCATTACAGTGCAGCCGCAAGCTACAGGGTGGCGTGGCCACAGCGGGCCGCAAGGCAAGTGTTGCAGAGTCAATAGTATCGCACACATGTGTAACAGTTCCGTCTAGCGCATAACTCCTGGAACGCATTCCGTTAATACCTGCACAGTATGCTGGTCTTTCAAACTTCCCGAAATGTCAGGCAAACCAATCCTTTTCACCCACATCCCCGCCATTAAGGGAGTTGGGTGGATCAGACAGACATGAACGTGAATTAACACTGCATTGTCATCCGAGTCTGCGATGCGCTTAAAATTTCAGTTCTCTAGCTCATGGAGAAGTTAGTTTAAAATCAACTGCAAAATCTTTGCTGAACAGACAGACAGATAAGAACCCGATTTACTAATGATAAGGAAACTATTAGTACAAGATGTAGAAAATATAAAAATGAGTCATACTCTATAGGAAGCAAAGCAATAATACATAGATATAACGAATTAGTACTGAGATATAAAGAATCCGTTCTTTTCGACTATAATCTCATCAAATGTATTTGGCTTTGCTAGTAACAGGCGTATATTACCACAGATGGACAGTTCTTGAGCTGCATCGTATATATTCTTCTCTGCAGTCACAGCTAACTGATTTGCAGGCAAAGCCCTGCCTTATTCGTTTAGTTCTAGATTTAGTCACTCTTGAGTGAAGTCAATTCAGTGATATGCATGCCCACTTTGTCTCTTCGTGTATGGGCGGAAGTTCTTCAGTAGATGCCAACCATTTTAGCATATTATTGTTGCATGCTTGCCATACTGGTAGGCTCGTCTGCTGGATTGAGATATTTGTTTAAGTACATAAAGCACATCCTCAACTTGAGGCATTGGTGAGTGGGCTGGTGGCCATACATTGTGTGTGCTTTGGATGTGGACGTCAACATTTTCTTTCTCCGTTTATACTTAAAGAGCACATTCCTGTTATAATGCCACCAGTCTCATACAGCTGGTGATAACAAGACAAGTCTCATTGATGGGTACACCCATTTGTTTTGCATGGCATGGTTTGAGCCATACTAGACATGCATACTTGGTCGCAGAGTAGCACAGTGTTAAAGCGCGGCGTCTCAATATCTGTCGCTGTGCACCTCAGGCGGTTCTGGTTGCGGTGGTATTCGGAAGAGACATGAGCGCCCATCGATTTGGGTGACAGCTCCAACATGCCGTTTGTTGTATAATCACACTGGCTCTGGCATGCCACCTGCATTTCACGCAGACAAAAAAGCAAACCAGTTCCAACTAGTCTACAGTCCGTCAACGTCCGTGGACATCTAGCGCAGGGAAGCAGCACAATGCACTACCTTGGCATCACATGGGACACACTGCCCACATTGTACCAGTACGTCCAAAAACTGCTGGCGAAAGCCATGGGTTGACTAATGAGCCACTACACGCTTCTAAACCAAGTACCAACATTACCATCTCACCTGGATGTCACCATTCACTCCATTATCTTTTGTGGTTTTACACTCTAGTGCGGTCAGACTGATACGTGCTGTCAGATCGCGAAGTTGTTCAGGTATCTGACGGCATTATAACAGGAATGTGCTCTGTAAGGCTTAGCTTTAAGTACCCACCGAGAAAGAAAATGTTGACGTCCACATCCAAAGCACAGGTATCTAGCTCTATTGTCCCTGTAAATACACTCTGATGTGTCTGAAGTTAAGGTGGCTAATAAAGACAATTATACATCTACAAAAAGACAATATATTAATAAGTATTTACAATAGGTACACTTCATACTAAACTGACATATACAGGGTGCTTGTAATTAAAGTTTCGCTACTTAATCCAGTGTAAACGGACAATCCCTTTAGCATATGGGTTCCCAACTTAACTGGAATGATGTTGAAATTGTGCGCAGCAGAAATTACGTTCTTAGTACTGTTAGTGTCATAACCTATGTTTAGACACCGTTATTGGTACGGCAATATAGATCGAAACAAGGCATCAGCGTACATCACAGCTGCAGACAGTAACATGGGTCTGGACGAGGTGAGCGGGGATTTACTCGTAAAGCTGCTTTATCAAATGACAGCAAACGTGCTACTGCTTTACGCGAGAATCGACGCATTAAAGGAATACGGAGAGTTCTTTGCGCCCAAGTGCCGAAGTTCGAATTAACTGGTGATTTGGGAATTGCTCCTGGGAAACGCCGACTGCTTACTGTGCCTTGTATTGTTGAAGAAGTTACTATTGCTGTGGCTGAGAATGCTGGATGCAATACGCGATCTTCAAGCTTCGTACAAGCTGTGTCACGACAACTAAACATTCCTTGGTCCACCGTTCGAAAAGTTCTACAAACAATAGTGTATCGTATCTGAAGTGCTGTTCCAGACTGTCGTGAATGCAGAAAGTTGCCACAGTGAGAAAAGTTTGTAACCTGGAACGTAAACGTGGTACGCAATTAACAAATGTTACTCTCTCACGTGGAAATTAAAACGTATTTATTTCATTGGTTTATTCGTTGTTTCTATTCCGCCTGTCCATAGAAACGTTTCCACAAAGCTTCATTGTCCTACGACCATTTTTTTTTTTTTTTTTTTACATGAGGGCCTTCTCAAGTGGAGAAAGTTTATTTAAAATCACCCTGTACGTAATTCTGTGCAGCTTTAGGGTCTTGGAGTTGCTGAGTTACTCGTATGTACGATGAGATTAACGACCTTGATAGAAACAAATAGTCTTGAATGCGGATGCATTTAAGTAGTTTCTGACTATCAACTATGTTTACTAGTGTCTATGTATCGCACTCAGAGCATTCTTCTGTACTAGTGTTGATAAGTCTCCAGAGTCACTGAACCTGGGGGCGAAGCTTTGAGTGCGGCTGCTTAAAATCATGTCCGGTCAATCATAGTCGAGTCACGGGCAGTGAGGTGATGTCTATTTAGTGTCCTGTGGTGTCACGTATAAATGACACCTCCCCGCCTCATTTAGAGACTTGGAGCGGTCGAGAACAAGCTCGCCCGACGGCAGCCTGGCGAACGCCAATGAAATTGGTATAGGTATGCGTATTCAAAAACACAGATATGTAAACGGACAGAATATGGCGCTGCAGTCGGCAACGCCTATATAAGACAACAACTATCTAGCGCAGTTGTTAGATCCCTTACTGCTGCTACAATGGCAGGTTATCAAGATTTAACTGGAAAGTGGTGTTATAGTTGGCGCACGAGCGACGGGGCACAGAATCTCCGAGGTAGCGGTGAACTAGGGATTTTATCGTACGACAATTTCACGAGTGTACCGTGAATATCAGGAATCCGGTAAAACATCAAATCTCCGACATCACAGCGGCCGGAAAAACACCCTCAAGAATCAAAGACGACTGAAGAGAATCGTTCAGCGTGACAGAAGTGCAGCCCTTCCCCAAATTCCTGCAGATTTCACTCCTGGGCAGTCAACAAATGTGAGCGTGCGAACCATTCAACGAAACTTTATTGATATGGGCTTCCGGCGGCGAAGGCCCACTCATATACCCTGCACGATACAGAGCTTTACGCCTCGCCTGGATCGTCGACGCCGACACTGGACTGTTGATGACTGGGAACATGTTGCCTGATAAGACGAGTTTCAAATTGTATCGAGCGGATGGACATGTACGAGTATGGAGACAACCTCATGAATCTATGGACCCTACATGTCAGCTGGGATTGTTCAAGATGGTGAAGGCTGTGTAATGGTGTGGGGCGTGTGCAGCTTTAGTGATGTGGGACCTCCGGTATGTCTAGATACGACGGATAAGTGACACGTATGTAAGCATCCTGTCTGATCACCTGCATCCAATAATGTCCAGTGTGCATTACGACAGACTTTGGCAATTCCAGCAGGACAATGCGACACACCACACGTCCAGAATTGCTACAGAGTGGCTCCAGAAACACTCTTCTGAGCTTCAATACTTCCGATGGACACCAGACTCCTCAGACATTAAAATTATTGAGCATATCTGGGATGCCTTGCAACGTGCTGTTCATAAGAGATCTCCAACCCCTCCTACTCTTGCAGATTTACGGACAACCCTGCAGGATTCACAGTGTCAGTTAACTCCAGCACTACTTCAGACATTAGTTGAGTACATGCCATGTTGTGCTCGCGGGGGTCCTACACGGTATTAGAAGGTGTACCAGTTTCTTTGACTCATCGTTTTATATTTGCCGTAGAGTTGGATGCCTTAAGGGCGTTCGCTGTGACACGATGGCAAATGATGCCTACCAGTCTGCGTCCTAATATTCGTCTTGTGAACCACTGGGAAGATCTTCCGAGAAAGTGTAGGAAGGACGCCCATCCAACGAAAAGAAAGGCCGCTGGTGGCGCGTTGCCGGGAGATTTGAAAGTGCCGTCCATTGTGTAGCTGTGTGTGGCGCTTCGGCTGTGGTCGACGAATATGTTATCGATACGGCACACTCCATCAAAGGATTCGCTGCTGACACTACAGACACATACCGAATAAACTGAAACATTCCTTCGGTGACCACTTGACGGATAAAACTATTTGCATTTGCATAACATTTATAGCGATGGTTCCTAGAGCTGCGTTCTTCCTGTGTTCTACCTAGGTGTATCCTTTGAGACTGACCCTCTTTTTATGTTTGCCGGAGACTCTCTAACTTAAAAAACTTCCCATTCCACGCCACACAGCCCCCGCTACCCGTGTAGCCGCCTCCTGCCAGTTATGGACTCTACACTTATTTAGTCGTAAGTCGAGGAAACTGCAGCCTACCTAGCGCAGACCATTCTGAGCCTCTGAATCAGATCCTCCCCTCCGCTCTGTACTAGAGGTCCGCAATCGGTCCTGTCGACTATGCTGCAAATGGTGTTCTGCTTCCATCTAGCAAGCATCACTGACAGCCTTTGCCTCTTCAGATATCCATTCGAACCAGAGAGAATCTCTTCCGATCCAAAGCGACACACATCATAGTTACCGACGTGAAGCACCACTGCAGTTGGCTGCAACCTGTGTTCTTCACGGCATCCCGAAGGACCCGTTCCACTACTGGAATACTTAGAACACCTTGACTTTCCTCCCCTCCTTGGCAGCCTTGGCAGCCATGTCTCAAAGGGGCTCCATAACCCACGTAATATTGCAGCTCACAATTACCAATAATCCCACCCTCTGAGACTGCCCGGATCTTGCAGACTGAAAGGTTTCCTCTGAAACAGGACAAGCGACTGCACCGGGTGAGGGACATTGTCACCCACAGGTAGCCCCTGGAACCTGTTTGCCAGACTAACCGGGGAGGCCTTAGGTTCAGCCCTCAGGAAGTCTTTCACAACCTGCCACGCCCCGAGGTGACCTCCCACTCGACCACAGGTGACTGGTTAACCTCAATATGAGCAGTAACTCGGCTGGCTACCGGTGCAGACCGATTGGCAGGATCTGGGTCGTGCTGGACGTCCTTTGGATCCTCACGACTGATCCACAACAGAGATGTCCATGCACCGCAGGCTCAAGCTTCGTCACAGTCTGTATCCATACTAAAGACGGTAGAATACTACACCACTCAGACAAAGAAATGACTATCAACTCGTGCTGTGGAAGTGCACTGAAGACATTAACGAAAGCGGAAGAACTGTGTCTAATAAATTGAACTAACATGCTGAGATTCAAAATTACCAAAGCACACATGTGAGACCAAATAATTCGCTCCTGGTTAGGAACTTGTAAAATGTCACAAATTCGGTTACTTTCCGACACAAACGAAAACGCTAGAAACTGCATCCAATAAATATTAAATTAACACGCAGAAATTCAAAAATTAAACTACCAAAGCATATAGATGAAAATATATAAATCGCTACTGGTTAAGAAATCATAAAATGTCACGAAATCTGTTACTTCCATGTTCCTGCTGATGCTCGGCCGGTGGATGCTTTCTCCTTCCCATTGCCATAGACTGTCTCTCATTATCACTCGCTTTCACCCACATGCATTTTCTCCGTTTCTTTATTCCTCTCCTGTTGGCACTGTCTCCTTAGCGCTTTTGTGACACTGCCAATAATGTTTCACTGCCACTGTGTTCCTCTCTTTCTCTCACATTGGCATTATCTTCTTCGCTCTTTATTTACCATAACCGTTGTGCACTGTCTTCCAGTACTTAGTAGTTTTTGGTGTCTTACCCACTGCCAATGTCTCCTCTCTCTCTCTCTCTCTCTCTCTCTCTCTCTCTCTCTCTCTCTCTCTCTCTCTCTCCCTCCCCCCCCCCCCCTCTCTCTCTCTCTCTCTCTCTCTCTCTCTCTCTCTCTCTCTCTTTTAGCATAAGAATGCATGGATTTGTTCGCATGCAAAATTTTAAACGTGCTCAGAAAGCTAGAATGAGACAGCTGATACCCCACTTTTCAGTCAGTCTTTTAAACAACAGTTTATTCGTGACTGTAGGCTTTCCCGGCGTAAACTATTGATGAAGGTTTCTCGGGTCTCCATCCGGGTGGTACCGTTGATATCGGTATATATAGGTTTCGGGAAGTGTCATACTACCAATCACTTCGCCAGAAGACAGGTAGTATGACACTTCCCGAAACGTAGCGAGATACCAACGCTACCACCCGGCTGAAGACCCGAGAAACCTTCATCAACAGTTTATTCGCCTTTCTTGTGCTGCGATAGGAGCATTTTTTCGCTGGTTCCTTTCTTTTCCTTGCTACATTAGGGCATGTCACTCGTATGAAAGGAACGGTCTGGGCCAGTAAAATTTTGTTAGTTTACTTGAGTGAAACTGAAGTAACGCAGAACTAATTTTACGCCTCAGGGCGGATTTTTCGTGCACAAAAGTTCTACATGTGCTTCAGTACTACGACATGGGTTTCCCAGAACACTTCTGATGATAACGAAGACTATTTATCGCATATTTTCCGTGCTATGTCACTTTATAAACTACGTCTTAGCCTCGCACCGGATTTTATTTGTTCATTGCACGGGTTCTAGTAGGGTTCGTTTGAACATCTCGGAAACGGATAAAGATATTAAGAAAACTTCGAAGGCTGTTTGAGATGGATCTTAGGAATATATCGTAAACATCACAGTCATTTGCTGTGCGTAGCCATCCCGTCTTAGAAGCCGCGGCTCTGCTTTAGTACCCAAAAGCCATATTCTTGGGGTGTTTCTCGATAACGCATAAAGACTTTTGAAAACTATGGGAGGGGGAATTACGGTTATAGATAAATTCCTACAGAACATACCGTTAACATTTGAGTGGTTCATTGAGCTTAGTTATTTAGATAATGTAACGGCGAAAGAATGATGGAAAACGCTTTTTTCGGGTTTTCTCAGAAACCTATGAACTAAATGGTGCCTCCATGAGCCCCTTAAGCTAAACTGTAGACCACGTCTAATGCAAAAAAGGCGAACTGATTTGCTCCATTTGCCTAAGCTGGAGGAAGTGTGTAGTATTCAATCTTTGATCCCGTACTGTTGGATAACCAAAGTATGACGATCACTCGGTTGATTATACAAATGGTCCCTCGTCCAGGGAACATCCAAAACACTTGGCCATACCTTTCTATCACCAACATAACAGGAGTAAGAGACCTGACAAAAACCCGATTTTATGCACTGCGTATTGCAAAATAAATATCTGTCGATTGCGCACTGATTTTTCTACACAAATTCCATCTTAGTTCCATTACCATAATCTTAGATATATGATGGAAGTAGAAGTAAAATGTATCGTAGTAAAGGACAACTCAATGTAACAGACACGCATTATCAGTAGCTAAGCAAAACGAAAGGATAAAGCAGGAGGTTGTGGATGAACTTCAACAGGAATGGGGAATGGTGGAGAAGACCCTGTAAGAATTTCGTGGCTGCTGCTATCTCTGAGATGAGTACAGGAAGGGAGCACACGTGATGCTAGGGCTCGCAGCACCTAATGCAGCCAGTCGTCGAAGAGTTATACATGAAAATTGAGTTTTTAACCCTGTTTCACCTCTACAATAATAGTATATAACGACAGCACCTACAGAATATTATGTGATTCCGAAACAAGCGATTTGAAGCTCTGAAAGCAATAGCACAAAATGTAATATCTCCCTGATATGGTGATATTTCTCCTGCCGACATCATTTGGGTTTACTAGCATGGCATTTTATATTTCCACTTCGTCTGAGAGCTCTTTATCAACTGAGCGCAATGTAAAGCTAAACTTTTCATTCATGCAAGAAAGCAATTACCCTGTTCTACTCAATCTCAGAGTTTATAATCATTCGCCTTACTATATTCTTCCATGGATTTCCAGTTTTCAGAAAAGTCATATTACAATAAACATTATAATGCGGAAACAACACAAAACAAGAGATAAAAATGAATAAGAGGAAGAAAACAAGACGTGTGTGATAAGTCAAATAAACGTCTACTGTAAGGGGCAGTCAAATGGAAACCACGCAGATGGAAAAAAACACTTATTATTACAAAACAACTCGCCATAACTGCTAATACATGTATCCCATTGTGCGGCAAAGCAGTTGCGTAAGGAATCATGATTTTACTCAGACGTGCAACATCTTTGTCCAAAGAAAATTGACGGTCACGAATGCGTTTCTTCAGGGCTCCACAAATACGCAAATCGTCTGGGGAGAGGTGCAGATGATGTGTAAGGGCTTCCCAGCGAAACTTCTGCAACATATGCTACTCTAAACAAACCTGGTAACATTTTGGCGGACGAGACAAGGTGGATACCAACAGTTATCGCGGTTGGTTTTGAAATAATAAACAGATCACTTGCTGTTTAGGGCTCCGTTAGGGAATAGGTAAAAACGGAAACCTTATAGGATTACTTTGTTATCCGCCCACCCGTCCGGGTACCTGTCTGTCTGTCCAACTGTTAAAGACCTAATTTCCTCAGGAACGGGTGGACGTATCAGATTGAAATTAATGTCAGATACTAAGGTCTACGGTCCCTTTGCTGTGTAAAAATGTAACCTTCCAAGTCAATGAAATCAAAGATACAGATATTTATGTCTCATAATTCGATACTCGCAAACTCACTCATCAAAAACTACAGGGTACATCCCGTTGACCAAGAATCATGATTGGCAAGAAGTAAAGTTTCACAGTACGAGACTTAATTTGCAATTATAACAAATGAAAAAATATTTTGTCGTTTGTTATCAGACTGTTTGTCTGTCCTTGTGTTCAGACCCCCTTTTCTCGGGAGTGGGTAGACGTATATCCTCTCTGTATCGATATTTATAACAGACAAAACTCGTCGAATTGCTTGATTTCCAGGATGGATGAATTTTCTACAAATTTTATACGGTGCTCTAATCCTGCTCACACTTCTCCGGATTTTTTCCCCATCTGTCTTGTTTTCATTTGACTGCCCCTTATAATTTTCCGTATACTTTATCGTATTACTGAATATTGCAGTATTTGGCATCCTGAGATTCAATGAGATGTGACTATTAGGTAACCTATTCGAATTGTGGTTGTTACAAAAGATAATACATTAGTTCACTTGTGAACATATACAAATGTCTGAAAGGGATTTGTTGATGTTTCTTTTCTGACATGTAGTCGAACCCCAATTATTAGATATCCAAATCCACAGCCTTTTTGCGGAGAATCATCGGTACGAAGCTCCATTTGATGCCTGAGGTGATATTGAGATTTTAATAACAAAATAAAAGCTTCAAAAAGTGTTTGTTTATTTTTAATTTCCAGCACATACACCAGAATCGCTCCAATATCGTTCTCATTAATATTCGATACGAAATTGCAGGGCCATCTGAAATGACGCGTTTGAACCCTGACCAACTACTGTCACTGCATAATCTCCCTTCCTTCATCGTAGGCAGCTTCATATCTAATTGTTGTTATTATGGCCAACGTCATACTTGAAACACGTTATTTATCTTTCAGTTTCATCTTACATTAAGACAATGTTCTCTCACTGATTATTCGCATTCAAATCGTGTTTATCATATGTCTGACACGATGATGGAAGTGCTAAAACACGCAAAACAAAAATTACCAGAAAAAAGCCAAAATGAAAACTATGCAGGTCACTGCCACGAACAACGTAGTGTGTGGTAATCAAGACCGATTCTAAGTCGACGCTCGAAAACACTGTAGAAAGTGAATCTTACGACCAGAAATAACTTAAGCATAAAACACGACCCATGAGCCAACTCAAAATCACCGTAAACACCAACACATACAACGAAACTGCAATCAAAGTTCAGTTTTAGAAAGCGGAATAACCAGTTTTATTTGAAGATCGACGTACACTGGCTTCAACGGCAGAATGTGGGGTGCCGATCGGGCTGTCATGTGTAGTACTCGTTTACTGTAGCAGACCCCATTGTACGATCAAAGAAAAATCAGCCAAAGTTGCAAATTTCACTCCTTTTGTTTATTCGATGATTAGTTTCAGCCCGGGACTTTTTTTAATATCATCCTACAGGACAGAAAACCAAATTTGCACTACCACACAATACAGGTGCTACCAAATTTTAAAGCACATTCCAAAAATACAGAATATTTCGTTTCTAGACTTACGCAACAGTTTAATGGTATTTCTGAAAATGTAAAAACCATGTCAAAAAATATATACGTATTGTGAAGTTCAAATTAACAATTACAGCGCGTACAGATAACTGGCAGTTTACTCCTCCCGTTGGTGCAAGGAAAGCTCGGGAGGAAGGCACCCTATCAGGATATAGGAAACTTTTGGTATTTATTACAATATTCTCCAGCCATCAAAAGCAGGACAATTAATACAGCAACAGTACAAGTAGACGATAAAATTAATGCTTCTAAAATCTTTACCAGAAACAATCAAATACATAAAATCACTGAACAGTAGAACACAGCAGTTGGTAGTTGATGGTTGAAGACCTAACATCATTGTTACAGTCTACGTAAACCAGTTCATATATGTTGGCCACTGACGGAATCTTGTATACGATTGGAATTAATCCCCTCAGCGTCAGTTAAGGCCTGCAGATGGTGTATTGAAGAACCGAAACTGGCAGCCATATAATAAGTAACATAGAAAGGACGGATGTAGGTGTTCCATTTTATTACATACATCGTGGACTGCGTTTTCCGAGGAAACGGTAGAGAATTCACTTTTTCTTGTTACTGGATATTTTTAGATGATGTCGAAATTGTTGCTGATTGGACCTTCTTGTAGACAGTGGCAATAGTTAAATACGGACAGTACTAGACACTTAACTAGTATTATTTCCATGTGTGTGGAAAGAAGTTTTTTCATTTTTGAAAGACATAAAGCGAAAGATATAGTTTCCAGAATAGAGGAACTATATTTTCAGTCAATTTATAGTGCGTTAGATAAATGTCTCTAACTTAGGAACTGAGAAATATTTATGTGTTAGAAATAAACTAATAGGTACTTGATAAGGTATCAGTCCAAATCCTAATTCGTTCGTCCATAGATTAAGAATTTGCAACATTTCACTCAGTATCTTCAAACTTTTTTACCTTCAAAATGATCTGTATAAAGATGGAAATTACACTGGCAGAGTACGTTTATCCACGGTGTGTATCGCTGGGGGAAGCTTAGGTTTGTAAAATTAGGAACAAAATGAAATATTAACATGAAACATATTATGAATATGTCATCTCGTATGCTTTCAAAATTCGTACAAGAAGAAACACTTCATTAGTAACAGGTATTGATTAAACCATCGACTTAACCTCACAGAATGATATGTAATGGGTTTGGTGAGTACTAAGACCAAGTAATTGTCACATCACTATCTTTGACTAGGATAACTCCAACAAAGTTTTGCTCAGGCGAGCACCCTAAAATGTGACAGAGTGCCATCGTGCGTGAAGTATGTCTACACCCCTCTACGAGCCATTTATGGCGCGTCATGCACACTTATGACAACTTTTCATGAACACCCAAAAACTCACTGTCACACGTATGCAAATGAGGCTGTAGAGATAATTCACTGCCTCGCAACACGGGAAACAGGCATTTCGGACAATGTGTTAATACTGCTACTTCTTCTAATTTTTCGTAAAAAGTCCGTGAACGACAGGTAGTAGAGAGGAGTGTTGCACCTAGCAACACGATGTTTTTTGGTCGGTGCGTGATTTTAAAAGCACATGAAGTAGAGCACACTAGAGCCGACTGTAAGCAGTTTCTATTGTTGCTAGACGTGAGGTTGTGTTTTGTGCAGCACTTGTTCATTTATCAATTATTAAAGCTATCTGGAATATTCTGTTAAGAATTTTATGGTAAGTGAAGTGCTATGTATTTTTAGAACCATTTGAGTAACATGTGGACAGTTACGCCATACTTCGTCGGTCATGAACCATCTTGTTCCCTGAAAAGAAAAGTCTTTTACCACGAAACATGTGATACTAGTCTTACGCGGGAAATCAGTAAGAATATGGGACAGTGAAATTTTTTTAAGGTCGTACGGCCGGCGTTACTTATCACGCGAAAGAACCAACAGCTACCAGTCGGGAAGCATAAATATTTCTGTACCGTTACTCGGTCAGAAAGTCGGCAACCTCAACACTTCTGTGTGCAATTTCGCGCAAGCTCATCAGAAAATGGTTAGGAGAGCACAGACCGAACTACCCTTGTTATTCTCGTAACAATATGAAACAGACACTAGATAGGACGGTACATCGCCTAGGAGAAGTTTTACTAACTAGTAAAGACACTGTAACAAATTCATTAAGCAAATGTTGCAAAACTGAAGACCACTGACCTCGGGAAGAGCAGAAACGATTCGCTCATTACGAATAACGTCGCTGAGCGTAGCCTCTGCTCCACGACACAAATACTCCTTCCCCCGTAGCTTATAGCGTTCCATCGGTATGATAGATGGCGTTCACGTTATTCGCACTTGATTCTCTGGCTATGGTATGATAAGCTCATGTGTTTGAGATTGATATAGTGTTGGTCTTACACTTGCCGTCTCACGAGAAGATCAGCGATACGTAGCCACTGATAATGAAGGAAAGTATCCAGTAGCGAAGTCAGCACAACAGACAGAACTGATGGGTAGTCCAGGGGCCTACCAACACGACTCCTCTCCAGGGCAAAAGTTGACCTAAATCTGCATTGTCACCGGAGCCTGAGGCTTACCGTATGGGCGGGCCTGGTTCAGCAATCACCATCACATCACATCACATCAACGTCCTTCTCGGGGGACAACACGGGCAGTGATCTGGGAGGGATTGAGTACTCCCCGAAACGGTGTGTAGATCAAACATCTCCAAACAGGGCCACCGACGTTAGCGTTCCTGCCTCAACATTGGCCGATAAACCGCCGCCGCAAAGTGTCAACGACTTCCGCTCGGAGTTGATGCAGCGTCATCGGCAGTCGTGAATCCGCTGTAGTTTTCAGCGGATTCCTTTCTGGGTTACGTAGACACCAGCCGTCGCAGAAGACACGGCAACGACTTGCGTTCAGAGCAATAAATGCAATACTTGAATACACACAGGTCCTCGGTCTGCATCCTGACAAAACAGTCGGGGAGGGGGGGGTGGGGGGGGGAGGGTCGGACCGACTGGCAATGGGCAACCCCCATACTTGCGACTGAACTGAGTTACTTACCTGTCTTGGAAATGGAAATGTTTGTAAGTTTTCAGTAGTTTCTATTTCTGAATGTACACTATGTGATCAAAACTACCCGGACACGTGGCTGAAAATGACTTGCAAGATCGTGACGCCCTCCATCGGTAACGCTGCAATTCAATATGCCTTGATGACAGCTTCCACTCTGGCAGGCATATGTTCAATCAGGTGCTGGAAGGTTTCTTTTGGAATGGTAGCCCATTCTTCACGGAGTAATGCACTTTGGAGAGGTATCGACGTCGGTCGGTGAGGTCTGGCACGAAGTCGGCTTTCCAAAACATCCCAAAGATGTTCTATAGGATTCAGGTCAGGACTCTGTGCAGGCCAGCCCACTATAGGGAAGTTATTGTCATGTAACCACTCTGCCATAGGCCGTGCATTATGAACAGGTGCTCGATCGTGTTGAAAGATGCAATCGCCATCCCCGAATCGCTCTTCAACCGTGGGAAGCAAGAAGGTGCTTAAAACTTCAGTGTAAGCCTGTGCTGTGATATTGCCACGCAAAACAACAAGGGATGCAAGCCCGCTCTATGAAAAACACGACCACGCCATAACACCACCGCCTCCACATTTTACTGTTGGCACTACACACGCTGGAAGATGACGTTCACCGCGCTTTCGTCATACCCACACCCTGCCATCGGCTCGCCACATTGTGTACCGTGGTTCGTCAATCCACACAACGTTTTTCCCATTGTCCAATGTTTACGTTCCTTACACCAAGAGAGGCGTCGTTTGGCATTTATCGACGTGATGTGTGGCTTATGAGCAGCTGCTCGACCATGAAATCCAATTTTTCTCACCTCCCGCGTGTACTTGCAGTGGACCCTGATGCAGTTCGGAATTCCTGAGTGATGGTCTGGATAGATGTCTGCCTATTACACATTACACCGTCTTCAAATGTCGGCGGTCTCTGTCAGTCAACAGACGAGATCGGCGTTTACGCTTTTGTGTTGTACGTGTCCCTTCACGTTTCCACTTCATTATCATATCGGAAATAGTGGACCTAGGGCTGCTTAGGAGTGTGGAAATCTCGCGTACAGACGTATGAAAAGTGACACCCAATCACCTGACCACATTCGAAGTCCGTGAGTTCCGCGGAGCGCTCCATTCTGCTCTCCCACGATGTCTCATGACTATTGAGGTCACTGATATGGAGTACCTGACAGTAGGTAGCAGCACAACGCGCCTAATGTGAAGAACGTATGTTTTTGGGTGTGTCCGGATACATTTGATCACATAGTGTATCTATCTGTTAACTGGTTTTTTTATGCTAATTTGATTTCAGTTACTGATTACCCTGGTGTATAACAGTAATAAAGAAATATTATATTGGCAAAATTTTTTCGAGTGCAACGCTTTTTTATTTCAGTCGAGTAGTTGTTCCTAGGTATATGGAGCACGTTTTCAGATTTGGAGAAACTTAATTTTTTGGAGTAAGCTTTGTAATTTATCAAAAAAGCTGCAACACATAGAAGTTAATGCCATCATTTAAAAATGGAATAACTAAATATATTATGCTTCTATTATACGGCTGGAGAAAATCTGAAAAGTGACCCATGGTACAATACTCTCTTCCACTGTTGGTGACCAATGAAGGTTTTTTTGCTCGTAGTCATTTAAAAACCCTACTGACAGAAGCAGTCTGCAATAATCTGAGTCGACGTGTTCCAGGAGGCCTTTTTTGGGACCTCTTTTCGTTCACGTTTCCTGATCACCTTCTTCTGCTCATTTTTCTTAACAACGTGCCGTCTTATACCGACACAGAATAACAAACGAGACTATCTGTAGGCATGAAATAAAAATTAATTGGTTTTATATTAGAAAACTTCGCAAAGTCTCGGTAAATATTAAAATACCAATGGCATAAAATTAAAATATGCGTGGCATGACGCATTTCCCAATGGCGCACTTATACAATGCACTTAATGTTAATAAACCTATTGTAAATTGTCTGGTGAAAACAATATGAAACAATCAATTAATTATAAGCAGCAACAGCATCAGACGAATCGACAGTCTGCGCCAGTCTACGACTCCCAGTTATTTACTTAAGTAAAAATGAAGGATTTAGGAATACTTCTATGTTTCCGGCATGCTTGCCTTCAAAGCTATCCGTCCAGCTTCCATCGAAAAACCTCTTATTTCAGCTTCCACAACACTTTTTTCTGCAATTAAATATTTAATTCTTCCGCTGTCAAGTGATTATAAGTGTGAATTTAGGGCTTTGAGCGGAAGGCCTGGAACAAGCTTTATCTGACTCAATTGTTACTACAATATACATGCAAGATCTTCAAAATCAGTCTTAATTAATTGAAATGTTACAGTTTTCGAAGCTACAATAGGTGTCACCGTAGAACAGGGCCGGCCAGAAATTCTGCACGCGTGCGGTGCTCCTGCACATGTGCAACTTCCGGGTCACAGCGTGCACGCCGCAGCCGTAAGCGTTCATGTAGTGCATGCTTCTACCCACAGATGTTGCTTTAACCACTTGCTGGGAGAGACTGTACCGGCGCATTCTAGTCCTCTTTCCACAGCTTGCAAGCCAACCATGGGAAGGTATTTAGCGTATTAAACATTTAAAATACTGTCACAGTCTACTCATTGAGACGTCCATTTTATGTTAACAGTTTAACCCAGTAAGACAAGTAATACAGTTAACAACCGTGGGTTTTTATTAAGGCAGCTTGACTGACGGCACGTAAATACGCGTAATGTTTTTGATCTAGTATTTAAGAAAGAGAGCACTTAGCGACTTCCAACGAACCTTATTCATGATTTCAAATAGCATTAAACTAATGCAAGGTTTCCTGTAACTAATTCTCGGTGCCCTCAGTTACACTCACATAATTTCTGTCTCACTGACATCTGAACAGAATGATAACGGCAGACCTCTCGATGATCACCTGTTTTATTGCTACATTTTTCATCAGTTCCGTCTGAAATCTGCATAACAACCGACAATTATATGAATGTTACGTTTTATCGACTTCAGCTGAGCGTAGCCCTTCACACATAAAAAAAAACCTAAATGTAAGTATACATTGAAACAATCGGTTTAATGACCAACTTTCCTGATGATAATGTAACATGGAGCAGAACGAGGCAATAATGCACAGTTAGTAAACAATAATTTTTAATTATGAAAGGAATAAATCCAAACACGTTTTCACTGGTCATGAGAAATGATAATGGAGTTGATGTATCTCATCCATTTTCTTAAGGACATTTAATTTTGCTTGCCGTTCTTCACTGTTGAGCACACTACATTCGTCTTTGTGACATGTATTGTAGTGTTTTTCAATTGAAAACGACTGAGAACATAGATCTTCCGTCCTTTGCTTTTTCACAGTACCTGCCATTTCTCAGTACTCTGTTAAGGTTACGGTTACCAGGGCTAAACGAGACTTGGTATGTTGCGCTCTTGCTTATACCACATAAACAGGGAAGTGGGGCCGCCGCCGTTCATTTAGGACACATGTCTAATAACAGATGTCGCTCGCTGTCGCACACGTGCGCACATGTGCAGCACTTCCGCACGTCTGCACACTGCGCAGCTTTTGGCCGGGCCTGCCGTAGAAGGTACAGATCTATTAGGGAGAAATCTCGTAATTTAGAACGCAGACGATGAGTTTTGGTTAAGCTTTTCTGATTTACTTTCTTACTAATATTTCAATGATACAACTTGAAAACCTAATATCTTGATTCTTCGTCATTTACAGAACCAAATTTTATTTAAATTCCTTCAAATACAGCAAGCACACCATATGACTAAGGGTGAGAGGTCCAAGCTGGCTTGAACTAACACCAACACATAGGTATTGTTGTAAAACTGATTTGTTAGTTTAGACCCGAAAGTTACGCAGTTGATCTGCATGTAAGTTCCGCAACGGTTGACTCTCCATATTGTAATATACTCACGTATTAGCTGAAATGCCTGCTTGAAAGAAATCGAAAGAGTTGTTAAAGGAAGAAAGATTGCAAGATAAAGGACATGAGAGGGTTACAAATTTTAGCGAGAACATGTGAAAAAAAACTAGCTTTTCTTTCTTTATACTGTGCATAGCCACGATACAAAATTTCAAAGACGCAGGGTCAGTACCGGACGAAGCACTTTAATCACAAACACAAGTGTTCAGCGACCCGAGATGGTAATACGTGAGCTGAAGGATCACATGACTAAGCTTGAATTAAATAAAAAAATAATGTAGGTGTTAGCATATAACGGAACTGATTATCAGATAAGGCAAAGTGTGCATCTTAGGCAAGATCACTACACGCTAAACACTATTTATAACGGTCACTATTAATTAGATTTTTAAAAAAAAATGGCTCTGAGCACTATGGGACTTAACATCTATGGTCATCAGTCCCCTAGAACTTAGAACTACTTAAACCTAACTAACCTAAGGACATCACACAACACCCAGCCATCACGAGGCAGGGAAAATCCCTGACCCCGCCGGAATCGAACCCGGGAACCCGGGCGTGGGAAGCGAGAACGCTACCGCACGACCACGAGATGCGGGCAGATTTTTAAAATATAACTGTGTTCATTACATACGGAATTGCGAAATACGTCGCGCTTGGCGCATTTTAACTTCATGCCATTTGTAGTGTAATATCTGCTGATGCGCTAGTAAGAAACTTGCGTTGTTTGATAATCAGTTCCGTTATATTCTAAAACGTACGTATTTTTATATAATTGAAGTTTAGTCATTTGGTGCTTTGAGAAGTCATTTAAATTGATATTAATTCCGTTTTTTCCACGCTACAGATACCCTCTTTGGTACTCTCTCTTATTACAAAACCGGCACATCGTTAATGAGCAGAAAAAGCTTATCATCCTTCACAATACCATAATCGCCAAAGGTAGCATAAACTAAAGCAGCCAGGAGATTCGCTCGTGAATATGAAGGTGGTAAGGTCTTATGGAACCAAACTGCTTAGGTCATCGGTCCCTAAGCTTACACACCACATAATCTAACTTAACCTAACTTACGCTAAGGACGACACACACCCATGTCCGAGGCGTGAATATGGACGACGACGTTAGAACAGCGCGTTAGAAAAGCCAGTATAGGTGATACATATTAAGTTAACTGCTGTGAATTTACATGACTTTTAAATAAGTAAACCATAATCACATTCCAAGTAAGTGAATGCACTGTGTCAAGAAAAAAACGAGTCGAACTGCTTTAACGAGGATCAAAGTCTAAACTGATCAATGTCGATTACCAACATAGATGACCACATGGAACTAACATCATACCTCGCCCTTGCGTCCGCTCCCTCGAAAATACACGACAAATTCAAGACCGCCAGAGTGTAGCATTTAGCCCTCTATCCGTGTCGTCACTTCATGTGACAGATCGAACAACATATTTCAGCCCATCATTTTCTGTTACCAACATTGCCTCGAAGGATGCAGTGAACTTTGCAGTAATACCCATGCCGCTATCATGGGTCGCTACACTCTATTTCAAAGAAGTGAAGTGACACAGATGTATCTATATTTGCAGCAAACAAGCGAGTAAACATCTACTGCGTGGCAAACGTTAGTAAATATTTTACATTTTGTGATGATGAAAAGCTGCGGAGTGTACGCCAAATTCCAGACTTTTTTAATACGGTTATCAATATTTGATGCTACGTTTCCTCACATATGAATGCAGTTATTTTCGTCGCAATGAACTTCAGTTACTGAGAACGCAATACCGGTCGTTTAAAGCCCACAGTATGGCGGGATGGTATTAGAGCTATGCCCTCGATTTAGGGTGAAAAAATGGACACAGAGCGGCATGAAACTGGGGAGATTACTGTATTTTAGATCATAAAAAATGTCGTTTTAATTTTGCAATTAACCACCTTTCTAAATTGCTTTGGGCCCTGTCGATCGAGAAATGCAGCCATGCAGTCCCTTCCAACCGTAAAATCACATAATTCTCACGAATGAGCCAGTATGTTGAGTGGGATATAGAGCAAACATAAGCAGCAGGGCACAGCCGTTGTGGGTAGAATGGCTCTGAGCACTATGGGACTTAACATCTGAGGTCATCAGTCCCCTAGAACTACTTAAACCTAACTAACCTAAGGATTACACATACATCCATGCCCTAGGCAGGATTCGAACCTGCAACCATAGCGGTCACGCGGTTCCAGACTGAAGCGCCTAGAACCGCTCGGCCACACCGGGCGGCGTTGTGGGTAGAGACTGTGCTGACATCAGTATCAGCGCGTTATCATCAGTGGTGTCATATTACAGCTGAGACGATTGTGAATGTCATATTTTGCTGACCTCAGCATTAGAACTTCCTTATCTCGAAGGTCATTCCAGGAACATCCTGCCACGTGCCTGTATGGGTGACTTTGATTCGAAGCTTTGTATCGTTCACCGTAGATTAAAAAACCAATAGATAGCATAATTCTCTATAAATAACTAAAAACTAACGTTTGCTTATAAATATAAATAACGAATAAGTACCAAGTATTTGTTGAACATGGGTTTTACCCTAAATACCACCCCACAAACCCAGAAAATGATCAGTAGATACAAATCCAGTTTCGCCTCCCACTTCATCCTGCCACCAGCAGATGGCTGCACTGTAAGATGGATCAAAGTGCGATTGCTGTACCACGCCAATAGACGGCTCCACAGTTAAAAATCGTCCTTGTTCAAAAGTGTATAAATTCGTAAGGGACCAAACTACTGAAGCCATCGGTCCCAAGACTTACACACTTCTTAAACTAACTTATGCAAAGAGCAACACACACACGCGTGCCTGAGGGAGGACTCGAACCTATGGCGGGAGGAGCCGCGCAATCCGTCCATGGTGCCTCAAACCACGCTGGCCATTCCGCGCGGCAAGTCGTCCTTACACCGTTGGTTGCACCATGAGTACGGAGTTCTCTCTGTTACCAACAGATGGTTCTACAGTAAAAAACACAACGAGTCTTAAGTTAATAATTTTCCACAGCGAAGATATTTTGCATAATTCTAAAATGCCTGCAAAATACTTCGGCAGCGCAAAACCTGCAATGTTAACAGTAAGCATCCATGGCTTAGTTGAGGTTCATAAATGAAATGATTCAAATAAATTAATGATATGTCACAATATTACAATTAAACAATGCAGCATGATTGTAAATTGATTATTTTTCACTTCTAAGATGATGAAATAATTCTAAAATATCTGAAAAATACATCAGCAGCGCGAAAAAGTGCGATGTTAACATTGCTGTTTACAGTTAATACATGAAAAACTCTGTCTGATGTCGCAATATTGTAAAAATCGCCTGCTCTGTAAAAGAAAGAGTGCGATAATTTCCACCTCGACACATATTCGTCAAATTAGTGCCCCTAAAAGCCAAAAGTATGTGTCGTTATGATAAATGTCAAAGCCTAATAACAGCTGACATTTTAGAAGGTAGGTCTAGCATTTGATGTCATAAAAATACCCTGACCAGGCTCATAACTACAGAAAAAATGGGTTACCAAAGCAGGAAAAACCACACAAAAATTTCCTAACGAGGCCTAGCCGCACCACACCCTTGAAGTATATATTTCAGAATTTAAATACGTTCTCAAGGATTATTTTCGGAGAGACAAAGATAATGCATCGTGGTATTCAATAGAAACATTATAACGAAACTATTTAATGCCAATTATTTCCATCTGTAATTACAAATGACATACACCTCCTAAAAGCCACGTAAATAACAGCAGTTTACAGACAGAGGGCTCACTAAAACCTTCATAGACTATTTTTTCGCCATTATTGCTCACAATATTCTAAAAAATGCATGGTTAATGTCAAAGAAGCGGGGTTCACGTTGTCAAACGAGTAAAGTGGATACTGGGTCTGTACAGTTGCGTTTCTGGAAACTGTGGCTCACGAAAACACACGCATAACACAATCGTCTTATTAGGAAAGGTAGGAAACAATAAGGTGAGCTTATTATCAGAAACATTACTTAGACAAAAGAGAACAAGTAGACGACAACTTGTAAACATGAAACCAAAGTCGGTAACAGTGAGAGATGTGACATTTCTAAAGATAATATCAGATCGATATCTCACAAAAAAATACTTACCATATCATACTGTGCTTTGTCTCACACTTTGAAAGCACAAATAAAATTATTGGCACATCGAAATTGTCAGTATAACTCTTTATAATACATGTTTATCGTAGTATAAGCCAAAAAAATATGAAAAATCGATTTCGTACACCTTGCAGACACGAAGAGTCACTATAAAGAGTCACTATAATACGCGAAGCACAAGACTTTGTAGGACTACACTCCATATAAACGCCAAACAAATGCCAAAACACACATTAAAGTGATGCTATTCACTATAACCTATAGATGTAGACGTGGAACTTATCGTCTTAAAAAAAAAAAAAATAGGTGAACCACAACCGGAAATGACGTTAGAAATTCTACCAGGCAATGATGATACCTCCAGCTGAAATATACGCTTAATATCAAGCCCTCAACCACATATTTCATGCCCGTTCCTCTAGTAAGTAAAGCTTAAAGAAAATTCCTCTAAATATTACGAGGTGTGGTATCTCAACATTGCAGTTTAACAGCATTACAGTACCTGTCAGCAGAGACGAATATATAAACGTCGTAATAAATGGAAAATAGAGACGAAATATTATGATTACAGCACCAATAGCGGTGAGGTATTATCAATTTTTGCAAAGTGACGTAATTATATTCTGTTATAGAGTAGTTATAAAGAGGTCATCAAGTACATATCTAAATAGCCTTGCACGAGAGACAACCACACAATCATTCTGTAGTGGGCTCCATCAGAGTAATGCCATGTTCAATAAGATGTCTGGTCACTTTAATGAAGCGGTTATCAAAAACATTACCCCACTCCTGGGCTCGTGATTTGACACACATAATGTATAATATAAATCTTCCTCTACAGTTGTAGGCCACACACGTTAAACAATCAACCCTAACTGTCTTATCGTATAGTATGACCTTACTGTTGCTCTATATGCGTGATGTCACGCTTTACTTAGGAAAAACTTTATAGAGCTATCAAAGCCGGTTGGTCACACTAATGTAGATCAATAGCGCAGTGTGTGAGGTAGAATAGGTACGCTGTGCATAAATTAAAAGCGGTCATAGCATATTTCTTTGAAAAAAAGGGTGCACATTTTAAGGTAAGGGTACGTAAAACATTCTCGGTTTTCTTGCCGCATCAATTCGGGATAAAATCTCGAGCTTTCGAAGATAACCTTCATCGTCATCGTCAGGAACAACTGACGGTCTTCACTACTGATTCGGTGGCTTGAACAGGATGATTGAAACTCTGTGCATTAAGATATCAATCGGGATGCATCGGCTTGCGGTACACGGAGTGGCCGAGACGCCCGTTCGCCTGTCGTACTAAAACGTCTAAGAATGGCAACGTTCCTTCCTTCTCCACCGCGACAGTGAACCGGATGTTGCGATGTATGCTGTACGTGTGCTCCATGAACTGTTCGAGAGCTTCTGCGCTGCGTGGCCAGACCATAAATGTATCGTCAACATATTGATAAAATAAGGATGAACGGAGGGGAGCGGAATTTGATGCGGGTGCCTCATGAACTGTTCGAGAGCTTCTGCGCTGCGTGGCCAGACCATAAATGTATCGTCAACATAACGATAAAATAAGGATGAACGGAGGGGAGCGGAATTTGATGCGGGTGCCTCAAAATTCTCCATAAAAATGTTTGCCAGTGATGGAGACAACGGAGAGCCCATAGCCATACTGTCCGTCGTTTCATAAAATTTACTACCATACGAGAAGTAGGTGGTCGTTATTACATGGCGGAACAACTTTATAGTTTCAGGAGGAAAAAGATCCGCCAGCATTTTCAAAGTGTCCTCCACAGGAACATTTGTGAATAGCGATACCACATCCAGGCTGACTAAAACGTCATTTGGACCAAGTCTAATCTGTTTGATTTTCTCTATGAACATCTGGGAGTTTTTGATGTGATGTTTACCACGGCCTGCGGCGCGGGATTAGCCTAGCGGTGCCGGCACGGTAACTCAGCGTGTTTGGTCAGAGGGCTAGCTGCCCTCTCTAATAAAAAAAAAAAAACTGAATTAATGGATCAACAACGAACTGAAATGGGTGTCTTTCGACGTCCGCCCCGAGCAGATACAACGAACGAAAACGAACAAAATGAGATTTAAAAAAAAAGCAGTCTAATGCGCTGCAGTCATGGACTGTGTGGCTGGCCCCGGCGGAGGTTCGAGTCCTCCCTCAGGCATGGGTGTGTGTGTTTGTCCATAGGATAATTTAGGTTAGGTAGTGTGTAAGCTTAGGGACTTATGACCTTAGCAGTTAAGTCCTATAAGATTTCACACACATTTGAATATTTTTTTTATTTTTATTTTATTTTTTTTTATTTTTTTGTTTTTTTTTGTTTTTACATCGGCCGACTATAAGAGTCATCAGCTTTGTTAAGTATTCGGCCAGCGTGTAGGTAGGAGAACCAATTGCACTGACAATAGGTCTCAAAGGAACAATATCCTTGTGGACTACCGACGCACGGATTGGCGTCGCGGCCACTCTGTTTACCGCAAGCCGACGCATACCGATTTATATCTTAATGCGCATAGTTTCCATCAGCCTGTTCAGGAGAAAGCCGTTTCGAACACGTTGGTGTATGGAGGAAAAATTGTTTCTGACGAGGACCACGTGAAGTCCGAAATTAACAATCTGCAGTTTGTTCTCCGAAAGAGTGGCTATGGTGCACGCGCGTAAAGGCAGGGTTTTCCAACAAAAGGAAACGCGAAAATACTGCATATTCACAGGATGAACCAACGATTTCGGCTCTTCCTTTTTTGTGGTGCTTTATCCAGTAAAATAGGAAGAATCCTGGGCAGACGGGGTGTAAGACCGATTTTTCGTCCTCCTAAGAAAATTTAGGAGATGATGCGCCATTTTAAGGACATCCTCGGCCTCAGGTCCCTGGAATTTACAATATCCCCTGTCAGAATTGAAACAGTTATAGTGGTCAGACCATTCGTGCAGTTTCCGACCGCTGTGCAGAACACCAACAGCATATTAAAAATAGAAATCTAGAGAAATCCGCAACTGCGGAGTACAGCCTCACTAACAAACATAAAATTTTGTTTGATGACACAAAAATTTTGTCCTATGCCTCTACATACTGGGATTATGTTATTAAGGAGGCTGTTGAAATAAGAGTATGCGAAGAGAACTTTATTATCTGAGTAGTGCATGGAAACGAGTGCTCGTTGCAGAGAAGCAGCAGAGACATTCCTTGCAGTGTTTACGTTCCCATACAAGCGGTGGCTCCACCAGCTCAGACACTGACACCGTCTGCGACAGCAGTACGTAATCGCCGACCATTCGGAAGCCGACCAAGCAGAAGCGGTCCACGGGCTATATAAGGCCACCAAAGCAGCAGTGAAGACACATCCACGACTACCGCTGCGCCGACTGGGATGCCTACAGGGAATCCATGCCTCACGGGTCGAAAGCCACCCCCTTACCTTTCACAATCCTGCAGACGTCAGCTATGCCTCTTCCTTCCACCAGAAGACCATCACTGATGCTGTGGAGGCCCACATTCCTATCAAACTCATCTACCCTCATTGACCTACACTTCCTCCACAGGCTGTCCTTCTCCGTGAATCCTGCAGGCTCTGCTGCTTCTTCCCCACCACCCTTGAGCAGGATACACTCCTCTGCCACCGGCAATTACAACACATCCGAACCCTCCTCACAGAAAATAACGTCGGTGCTGGTGCCAGACATGTACACGCCTCAACTCCACCCTCCCTGTCAACTCCTCCAAGTACTGGTGTGTTTTCCACCGCTCCACATTACACCCTTCTCCACGACGACTGCCCCTTCCTTGACAACCTCAGTAAGGCTAACCACTTTGCTTCCCATTGCTCCGAGCTCTTCTACATTCCTTACGATCCCCATTTTGATTGGTCCCTCTTCCCCACTGTCCTTGAACGCACTGATACCTCTGTCATTCCACTCGCCCCCAGTTTCCAGTACTACGATCAGTAACCCCCTTCAGATATGAAACTTGTCGTCCGGTCCAAATGCAACACCACCCCTGGTCACGACAGTGTCACATACCTTTACCTCAAGGAATTACGCCCCCCCCCCTCCCCGTCCTTCCTGGCTGCCCTGGCTACCCTGTGCAACATCCTCCTCTCCTCCGGATTTTACCCTAATCTGTGGAAGACTTCCTGTGTCCTGTTGTTCCCTAAACCCAACAAATCCCTCTCTGACACCTCTTCCTATAATACCATCTGCCTAACCTCCGTGTTCAGTAAGGTCTTCGAGTCCATCCTCTTACCCCGTATTCACCACCACCTTAACCAGCACCACCTCCATCCCCTTACCTAGCGTAGCTTCCGGCCCTCCTTATCAACCGACAACCAGCCCCTTAACCTTACCAACATTCTTTCCCTCCAACGTAACTCCCATCACTCTGCTATCTTTGTTTCCCTCAACCTCCAGAATACTTATGACCATATCTGGCATCACCGCAGCACAGATTAAGTTGTTATACCTGTTAGCACCTTAATAGGCGTCACGTTTCAAGTTGTAAACAGTATGTGTCCTTGCATTGGTACTGTGATGTGTACTACTATTACTAGTTCACAGTGCCAATAACCCTTGACAAGGAGAGAGGTGGAACCCATGTGGCGATCACCTGAGAAGCGGACATTGGATCCATTCTACTAACTTTTAGGGGGTAGACAGGTGGATGCCCTCGCCTTGCTTGAGAATGGACACATTGCGAAGATGGTGATGATTGGTTTGTGGGGAGCTCAACTGCGTGGTTATCAGCGCCCGTACAAATCCCCAACCTTTGCGGAGTCCAGTCTCGCCACTTTCATGAATGATGATCAAATGATGGAAACACAAATACCCAGTCATCTCGAGACAGGTGAAAATCCCTGTCCCCGCCGGGAATCGAACCTGGAACCCCGTGCTCGGGAAGCAAAAAAGGAGACCGCGAGACGACGAGCTGTGGACCATTGCGAAGGACCTGGCGGGCAAAAAGAAGTGTGCCAAAACTGATGGGCCCTGCTGTCATTAGAATGGAGTGTCAAGAAAGCGCATGTGAAGGCTTGTGCATTCTTCTGACTCGCATGCACCCATTTTTACGTACCTTAGAAAGAAAGAATGCGTCAACAATACCCACATTCCATAGGCACTGAGAAAGAGCATACACAAAGCGCCAAGAAATCGCACAGGTAGGCGTGTTAAACTAGAGAATTGCAAAAGAAGTCAGAAAAAAGTGTTTTCTGGACAGTAAGGATTTCCTTACAAATGAACGCCAGCAGATTATGAGATGAAGCACAAACATGAGACTGACCAGAATCACTTCTGTTTTACTCGATGACTTTCCGTCAATTACTACAAACTGTGGCCTCTCTGACAGGAAATCACAAATCCAGTCACATAACTGAGAGGATATTCTATAAGCACGCAATTTCACTAGGAGCCGCTTGTGTGGTACAGTGTCAAAGCCTTCCGGTTCAAATGGGTTCAAATAGTTCTGAGCACTATCGGACTTAACATCTGAGGTCATCAGTCCCCTAGAACTTAGAACTACCTAAACCTAACTAACCTAAGGACATCAAACACATCCATGCCCGAAGCAGGATTCGAAAAAAGCCTTCCGGGAAACCAGAAATACGGAACCGATCTGAAATCCCTTGTCAATAGCACCCAACACTTTATGTGAATAAAGAGCTAGTTGTGTTTCACAGGAACGATGTCTTCTAAACCCATGTAGACTGTGTGGCAATAGACCGTTTTCTTAGAGGCAATTCACAATGTTCGAACACAATATATGTTCTAAAATCCTGCTACATATCGACGTTAACGATATGGGCCGGTAATTTAGTGGATTACTCCTACTATATTACTTGAATATTGGTGTGACCTGTGGAACTTTCCAGTCTTTGGGTACGGATCTTTCGTCGAGCGATCGGTTGTATATGATTGGTAAGTATGGAGGTAATGCATCAGCATACTCCGAACTGAACCTAATAGTATGGTTCAAATAGTATGGTTTCGATAGTATGGTTCAAATGGCTCTGAGCACTATGGGACTTAACATCAGAGGTCATCAGTCCTCTAGAACTTAGAACTACTTAAACCTAACTAAACTTAGGACATCATACACATCCATGCCCGAGGCAGGATTCGAACCTGCGACCGTAGCGGTCGCGCGGTTCCAAACTGAAGAGCCTAGAACCGCTCGGCCACGACGGCCGTCTTAGATAGTATCTCCATTGATATCGCGCAGAGAAGGCATTGATTGTTTCTTGACGCTAACATACTTCACATACGACGAGAATCTCTTGGAATTTTCTGCCAAGTTAAGAGACAAAATTTCGTTTTGGAATCTGTTATAAGCATCTCGCATTGAAGTCCGCTCTAAATTTCGAGCTTCTGTAAAAGATCGCCAATCTTGGGGATTTTGCGTCTGTTTAAATTTGGCTTGCTTGTTTCGTTGTTTCTACAACAGTGTTCTAACCCGTTTTCTGTACCAAGGAGGATCAGCTCCGTCATTTATTAATTTATTTGGTATAAATCTCTCAATTGCTGCCGATGCCATTTCTTTAAATTCACGCCACATCTGGTCTACACTTGTATTATTAATTTGGAATGAGTGGAGATTGTCTCTCAGGAAGGCGTCCAGTGAATTTTTGGAGGATTTGGGGATTGCAATATTCAATCGTTGAAACAAATGTAATTAAAAATCAATTTTTATCTATGTACGGTGTAATACGTGTGTTATTATTTTATGGCAGACTGAGGAATGTACAACTTGTATTTCGTCATATCGCAATTTACTACTGTGTGAAAAGTCTTGTAAATTTAACTTTTGTTATCATTTTGTTTATTTTGGTATGGTGAACCAAGTACAAACTCACGCTACCGACAATTATGACTGTTGTTATCTGGCTTCATAATATTAATGTTTACGCGCAACGGAATTTATCTGTCTGTACCAGTTGTCGGGCTGCCTTTATTTACTGAATCTGGCTGCAAGGAAAGTTACCGAAGGCTTTCGAGACACGAAACCCACTGACATTCCTGAGTCATCTTCTTCGTCTGAAGAAGAGTTCTGTCCGTTGGATTACAGCGTTCCTTCCTTGAAATAATTTCGTTTGACAACGATGTTATGAAATGAGAGAAATCTGCACTCTTTGGTTTTGTATTATTAATTATTATTTTCGCTGTTGTGCTGCCAGCCAGTGTAGCCTAGCGGTTCTAGGCGCTTCAGTGTAGAACCGCGCGACTGCTACGATCGCAGGTTCGAACCCTGCCTCGGGCATGGATGTGTGTGATGTCCTTAGGTTAGTTAGGTTCAAGTAGCTCTAAGTTCTACGGGACTGATGACCTCAGATGTTAAGTCCCATAGTGCTCAGAGCCATTTGAACCATTGAGCTGTTATGTTAAGACGTCAATTGTCATCTTAGCTGTTATTACTTACTGGACACCCTATGCTCAACATGTTGCACTCTGTCATAATGGAACTTGGGGGTGAACTGTTATATTCAATATTCCAAACTTTCTTCCACACTTCGTATTATGAACACAATTATCCCACTATTTCTTCACGTAATTAGATATCATTGTTCCCTTTCTTGTCTCTGTTGCCGTCTACTCTCAGTGCCCTTGCTTGGAGTCACCTCCAGGGGCGCATCCTTTCGGCTGACGCCCTACTGTAGCGTATCTACGTCATTTGCGACGATTGCCACGTACTGCATCGTATGTCCTCACGTGATTTAACTATGAGAGCAATACCCTTTTAACAGTTTCGTTTTCTGTGCGGTGCTTGCTTCAAACTGCTACATGTCCTGAGTTTTAAGTTTAAAGTTACTTTACCTGTACAGCTCAGTCAAATCAAACCGAGAAAGATGGAAAAAAGGAAGTAAACTTTACTAATTCAGAAGTACCCGCCATAACTGTTAATACATTTTTCCCACAGTGGAACAAGATAGTCATTGCCTTCATGGGAAAGTGAGGTTTCTTATGGATAGATGGTTGCAAGAGGTGTGGACTTCTTCTTACGAAGAAAATCGAGGCACAGAATGTCCAGAATGTCTTCCTTCACTACTCCCGAGGTATGAAAATTGCATGGGGGGGGGAGGTCGAGACGGTATGGAAGATGTGTTACGGCTTCCCATCGAAACTCCTGCAGCGTACTCGAAACAGTCTTGGTACATGTGGGCCCCTGTCATTCACTGGGAAACCCTCACACCCTTAGGAGGCTGTGGCCACCCCTTCTGAATAGCACGTTGCAAAACATCCCAGATACGCTCAATAATGTTTTGTCTGGGGAGTTTGATGGCCATCGGAAATGCGTTCCTGGAGACACTCTGCAGCAGTTCTGGAGGTGTGGGTTGTCGTATTGTCCTGCTGGAATTGCCCTAGTCCGTCGGAATGCACAGTGGACATGAATTGGATGCAGTTGATCAGACGGGATGCTTACGTACGTGTCACGTATCATAGTCGTATCTAGACGTATCAGGTGTCCCATATCACGCCAACTGCACACGCTCCACACCATTACAGTCCCCTGCTGACATACCTTCGGCTTCGAAAGCCCATATCGATGATGTTCCGTTGAATGGTTCGCACGCTGACACTTGTTGATAGCGCGGCACTGAAGTCTGCAGCAGTTTCCGGAATAATTGCACTTCTGTCACGTTGAATGAGTCTCTTCAGTAGTCGTTGGTCCTGTTCTTGCTGGATTTTCTTTCGACCGCAGCGATGTCGGAGATCCGATGTTTTCCGGTTTCCTGATATTCACGGTACACTCGTGAAATAGTCGCACGGGAAAATTCCCACTTCATCGCTTCCTCGGACATGCTGTGTCCCAGTGCTCGTGCGCCGACTGTAACACCATGTTCAAACTCACTTAAATCTTGATGACCTGCAGTTATGGCAGCAGTAACCGATGTAACAACTGCGCCAGACACTTGTTGTCTTATAGAGGTGTTGCCGACCGCAGCGCCGTATTCTGCCTGTTTACATATCACTGTATTTGAAGACGCATACCTATACGAGTCTCTTTGGCGCTTCAGTGTGTTTGGGAGCCCCTGGTGACGCCAGCCGCGCCCTCTGTGCCGCAGGTGCCATCATCTTCGGCTCGGACCAGGAAGTGGCGGGTGTGATGCGAGCGGTGCGGCGCTGCAACGCGACCGGGTCCTTCTCGTGGATCGGCTCGGATGGCTGGAGCGCTCGCTCGCTCGTATCGGACGGCAACGAGCTGGAGGTGGAAGGCACGCTGTCCGTGCAACCGCAGGCCAATCCCGTGCAGGGCTTCCACGACTACTTCCTGTCGCTCACCGTCGAGAACAACCGCCGCAACCCCTGGTTTGTCGGTAAGTAGCCGCCGCTCTCCGAGCGCTGCGCAGCTGTTTAGCATGATACGTCGATGAGCCAAAAGTTCAAGACAACAGTTAAAAAACTCTATTAAAAATAGCTCTATGTAAAGGATATTGCAAGGTTTGATATTAACAATAAAAAGATTTTAAACTTGTTATATCAATAAGGAAACAATTCAAAAAAAAAAAAAAACTTTAAGTAGCTAGCTTGTACTAAGCAAAAATAGTTGTCTCTCACCAGTTACATAACTGATATTTGTTACAAGATAAATGTGCATCAGCCACCACACAAACTTTCACATTAAAGGCAGTTCCCAAAAAAAAAATTCCATACCTCGGTGAGGGAGTGACACGTGTAAAGGGGCCCAAATCACAATAGGTGCAATAGTTACTGGTGGTTTACAGGGCCACAGCAAATCAGCCCCAAAACTTCCATTACAAGCCGCCACCTCCCCGAGTTACCCAAAACCACAATATGTAGCTAGGTTGGTGCCTGCACAGACTCCGAACCACAGAGACCCGCGACACCGACCCTAAATCACCCAATCGAGGTGTGAATGAAAACGGCCCGACCAATAAGCAATTACCAGATTCCCGCGGACAGGCAAACGAAAACTGTGGTAGGACGACCCCAACAAAACCACTGGTGAAGAAACTCATACACTTCACTAGAACTTAATAACCTTCTCTGTTACATAAAAACAGTACTCAACTTCTCACACTCCACCCCAGCGCCGGGAACACGTCGCACTTCCAAATGCTCGTAAGAGCCAACCGCTTCCAGTGGTTTAAACGGCCGATAAGAGAACATACGGTCCCACGCACTGATCTCCTGCATCACGGCTTCTAAGCTTCGTAAGCCAAGTACATGCGGGTAAGGCAGACTTAGCCCCTGACAGCCAAGAGGTCGGCCAAAGCACGTGGCGAGCAGTTGACGACCTCCAACAGCAGGGCCCCTCTCGCGCCACCACCTCTCTCGGTCACCGCCCAGTACGTACTCCTAGATCGTCACGCGACCGTACACTTGCTCCACCTCCCGCCAGAGGGCGCTAGCGATCCAAACAACGCGCCAAACCGAAAGCGCCACCGCAAACACTAGACGCGAAGCGAAAGCACTCCGCCTGGCGCGCTTTTCGAAGAGCCGCACACAACTACGGCTCATAAAGGGTGTTAAAAATGCCAAATAGTTTGGGAAATAGTAGTAAACATCCGATCAAGGAAAAAATTCCAATAAACATGGGTTCGGGAAAGCATACTTCCTGTAAACTTGTTCATAATGGCTGAAGACGGTTGGTTGTGGATATACCGTCTTCGTGGCAGGTAGTATAACCGTAATAGGTGACAGTTATTGAACTATGTTAAAAAAACCTAAATTAGTTACAAACTGCGGCGTGCACACACGTTGTTCAACATGTAAACATCACTACAGATACTCGGATTTAGGTTATGTCATATTCGATATGCCTGCCATCATTGACGATGATGTCGTGCAGGCGAATAGCGAAATTTTGAGTGACCCGCTGAAATGTCGAAATATCGGTACTGTCGACGACGTGCTGAATGCCTGTTTTCAGCTCAGCAATGGTTTCAGGGTTATTGCTGATCACCTTGTCTTTAATGTAGCCCCACAAAAAGAAGTGAAATCTGGCTTCACAAGATGAGCGGATCAGGTTATGGTTGTGGAGATGGCTGTAATCAGTTACTGTTAGTTGCACAAAACACACAAACTTTATTTTCCTAAGAGCCTCTTAATTACACATTGCCCTAAAAGGATCAAATTAAAACAATACGTCTGAAGGTCTAGATAAGAAAACTTACAATATCTCCTGGGCTGAAGGCCCGAAACCACACCAAAAACAAGAACAGCGAAAGGCATGAACACAAGTTATAAAAATTTCTTTAAAGAATACACGGGACTGAAGGCCTTACATAAGAAAAAAAAGATTTCACGTAAATACTCGGCTGAAGAGCACACACAAGACATTGAACAACTCAGGGCATAGGGCCTGGATAACAAGAATTTCAGATAGAGCAATTTTTTAAAAAGGTTAGTTTTAAACAAATCAATTTTCAAAAGTTTAATTTAAGACGACTGAAGGCCTTATCTTAAAAATATTTCACGTAAAAGCTCGGTTGAAAACCACACACTGGACATTGAACAACTCAGGGTTTAAGGCCCGGATAACAAGGACTTCAGATAGAACAAACCTTCAAAATTTAGTTTTTAAACAAATCAATCTATAATTTAAATTTAAGTCGGCTGAAGGCCTTATTTTAAAACTAAAACAAACTAAATTAATAGACGGCTGTAGGCCTCAAACAGTACATCAGACCAAAATGAAAATCACAGTCTAAAACCAACAGGACAGTGGTGTTCAGAAGTGTTCCAAGGGTCGGCCTGAGGAGGTATCTCTAACGTAAGGTGAGGTGAGACAGTCAGCCAAGGTTAAATACTCGGATGGCGACCCGACCCAGGGACGGCTGAAGGACCGACCAACAACCTAATCAACTCCCTTCTGCCCGACCAACGGTACGACAACGGAAAATATCAGCCGAGGACGAAGATACCAGGCACATTGTCTTCAAAATTGGCATTTAAAAACAGCCAAGGCACAATAACCACTCTTAAGAAAAAAAAATGTGAACAAACAACTAAAAGGCTGTCGAACTACACACTATGCCAGACAACATCAACACAGCGAGGAAAACACACTGCCAGAAAACTACAGTAACGACCAGGGCAGGTAACTGGGGCGTTAACGGCCACAAGGCAGAAAATACTGCTGATGTACTTCACTAATAAGTGACAACCAGTTTAATAGCTGAAGACCATACAGGAAGACGGCTGCAAAATTGCGCCGACTCCAACACACCATACGGTGCTGCTAGCCGGAACAGCCCAGGAAGCAACAACCGGCAATGAACGAAGAGATGTCACAGCAGTTGAGGTTTCGTAAAAGGTTAACTGATCATTCCATGTCCAGGTTCGGTGGGCAACGAACATTGTAGCTCGTGCAGCTAGCGCCTCACAAACTGACCATGTGTGCACACCGCCAGCGGTCCCGGACTGACCTCTCACCACGGAGACTTCCTCGCTGCTCTGTCCCAACAGATCAACTATCACACACACCACCACATGGAAATAAAGCAGTCACACCAAAGATTGTACAGCAGTACTAGTCTCGATAAGCGCTGCTGCTGCCACTGATGGAGGCAAGTCAGCAACTCGTTATGGTAGTAACTCAGGGAGAAATAAGATGCTACTCAATTGCGACAAACTGCCAGAGAACAAACGGCTTCAACGCGAGCCAGCCACGGCTCAGCATGTGTTCAGATCGGGAGAGTATGATGGTTCAAATGGCTCTGAGCACTATGAGACTTAACTTCTAAGGTCATCAGTCCCCTAGAACTTAGAACTACTTAAACCTAACTGACCTAAGGACATCACACACATCCATGCGCGAGGCAGGATTCGAACCTGCGATGTAGCGGTCGCGCGGTTCCAGACTGTAGCGCCTAGAACCGCTCGGCCACCCTGGCCGGCAGAATATGATGGCCAATCGAGACCCATGCCATTGGCCACTGGGTACCCCAGAGACAGTATGCAGACCCCTAGCTGCTCCTCCAAGACATCAAACACTCTCCTGCTTCGATGGGGTCGAGCTCCATCTTGCATGAACCACACCTTGTTGAAACCACGGTCACTTTGGATAATGGGGAAACTTTCACGCGCCGTTCGGTAATGACCATGCCATCGAGGAATAGCGCACCGATTATTCCGTGATTGAACATTGCACACCACACAGTCACCGGTTGAGGGTGAGGAGACATCTCGATCACGAAATGCGGGTTCTCTATCCCCCAAGTGTGCCAGTTTTGCTTATTGACGAACCGTCCAAATGAAAGTGGGCTTCGTTGCCAAACCAAACCATATTTACGTGTTAATTCCCGTCATCATGCCCCACAGCCAACCATGCAGTTTGAACGTCCTAACGCAAACCGTTCAGAAGTTACGGCGATTTTATTTCATGTAGTTCAATAATTGTCACCCTGTAGGTGAAACAAATACTGTATGGAAACAGTTGTTGTCCTGTGGTGATTCGTCAACCGGGTTTACTACTGTACATGTCTCACTGCTGCCATGAGCAACAGAGCGGCTCACTGCGAGTAATGGAAGGAGAAGGGGGAGTGGAGAGGAGGGGAGGAGGAATCGGATTGGTTGGTTAAGTTTTTGGTGGGGAGGGAGGGCGACAGGAACCAAATAGCGAGGTCGTCAGTCCCATCTGATTAGGTAAGGATAGGGAAGAAAGTGGGGCATGCCCTTTCAGAGGAACCCTCCCAGTGTTTGCCTGATGTGATTTAGTGATATCACGGAAAAATTAAATCAGAATGGCCAGACGCGGGTTTGAACCGTCCTTCTCCAGAATGCGAGTCCAGTGCTAACCAATGCCCCACCTCGCTCGGTGAGGAATCTGAACAAGGCAATTCGGCTCGATTAACTGTTGTCACCGAGTCTGTTCTGCTGCCGCAGAAAAGTGATACAGAGATGTACCGCTTCACGGCGGCTAATTAATGCCTCTCGTAGTAAATCTATTACCGAAAACTTTTGCACTGATGAGAAATTGCTATGAAACGAAACATAACATTTCTTTTACTTGTTGAGGCAAAGAACATGAGGCATCGATGTACGAAACAAGATGTTTGTTGTTTGAGCTTTATGATGAATGTCGTTTTCACACAAATTTAAATTTCCATTAAAATGTGTTTTGTGACTATTTTATTCACTCGTTAAACATGTCAATAAATAATACTTATTTTGCTTTTCACTAAAGCATCGATGTCTGGTGTCACTTTCTGAGCACTGCTAATTCTGAGGCGATCTTTTAAACTGAAGTCTCCCAGTGAGCTTCTTTACGTCGATATCGTTCTCTTCATTGCGGAAAAAAAAAGTTGCTCGCACAGATATGAAGGTCGAGAAACCGAAAAAATCTTAGCTGAATAATTGTATTGAAAAAAGTTTTTATACGATCACAAGACTTACTTCACTATGAGACCGATCAATTAACTGCTCTTTAAGTTCTAACTATAGTTAAACAACCTGCACTGAAGTGTTGTAAATTGATTCTGGAGTGTACGACCTTCGCTTTGATGTATCTAACCCGGTCATAATCCTGCTTTTCACCGATTTTGAAAGAGGTATTCTCCACTTTAAGCACTCTCCCATCAAGTACATAAGACTGCGTTTGAAACAACAACTAGCTTCGCACACTGTCATTCAGAAGACAGCGCACGGTTTTCTATTTCCCTGCGCTACATAACGGCTTCTGACAGCCACATTTTGCCGCGAGCACTCACTGCTCACGTTACGAGCTATCTCCTGAGCAGATCTGCTCTAACGTACCCATCAGTCTGAGCATTGTGCAGTCAACAGGCAGTTGCGTTGTTCGCGTTATGTTGTAGGTACTGTAGTTTTAGTTTTTTAATATGTGTTATTGTGCAGTAAAATACTTGCAGCGCGGCGTATTTATCGTAGAGTCACTATTTAGTACTTACAAAAATGACTTAATTGTTTTGTTTTCTGTTACTGTGATGTACTGTTCTGTACACGAATGGTTGATTACATTCCACATGTTACTGATAGGGGCATACTCCAGAAGTGAAATGGCAGACATGATTTTCTGCTAGGAATTAGCAACCGGGAGTAATCGGCGTGCCCGTGTCCTCTACTCGGAAAAATACATCAAGTCGCAAGGAACCATCTGATAAACTGTTCGGCAGAATTATTCAGTTTTTTAAGAACACAGGTGTGACACGCGCACCTCCCGCCAATTTTTAACAATGGCCTAATCAGTCTTACACCAAAGAATTAAATATTATATGCGGAGATAGGAAATCACGGGAACAACTGAAACAGCTCATCATTTCACTACAATTTGCGTTTATTGTAAAACTTGATAACAGACCAAGGAAATGTCACGTGATACATTTGACAGATAATAGCACTAGAACCATAATAAACACCTGATTCAGTTTTCTGCATTTTAGTTAAGGTTCAACAGGCGAACACAATTTAAGATCTCCCATAACTATAAATAGGCGCTTAGGCGCGTTAAAGAACAGGGTATGAAACAGTCACTTATAACATCAAGGCAGGCAAATAAAGGGAAAATAATTAGCAAGTTTACGCATCGACTAGAACATTGAGGTGAATAACACGAAAGTGCATTGCCCACAACACCTTACGGCGACAGTTAACCTCCAATAAGTTCCTTTCTTTACAATATGACATTAAGTACAGCTCAATAGTAATAAAAACATTTAGATCCCACAGCTCGATTAAAAACTGGTGGAAAAACACTAAATTGGAAATTGACAGATCTATACTCAAAGGAGCCGCACGCCGTCTAAACACCATAAAAACGGCAACTTAATGGCTACCTGGAGCAACAAAACTTAGCATGCTTATAGATTGACTAGAATAAAGGTATAAATAACACATACACGGCTTCTGAGGCCGGCCGGTGTGGCCGTGCGGTTAGAGGCGCTTCAGTCTGGAACCGCGTGACCGCTACGGTCGCAGGTTCGAATCCTGCCTCGGGCATGGATGTGTGTGATGTCCTTAGGTTAGTTAGGTTTAAGTAGTTCTAAGTTCTAGGGGACTGATGACCACAGATGTTAAGTCCCATAGTGCTCAGAGCCATTTGAACGGCTTCTGACGGCCGACAAACTGTATTGGGCTATTGAGCAGTGATTAATTTAAGCTAGCCACAACAGACGCTAGCCACGTTAGCGGCGTATTTAAAGACAAGCATCGAGCAAGAACTCTGGTCAGAAGGTAATGGAACCGGTACTAATTTACAACTAACTACAGCATTGAAATCAACTGATGACAGGTTGACCATTACCGATATCGCGTACAGTGGACAGTCAATAGACTGAACACTCAGCTGAAACCCAAGTGTAATGCTGAGGGGCGAAACGCCCAGCCCAAAGCATGCTTAGCCCAAACACCTAGTTTGAGAAAAAAACAACCATGAAACAACAGAATGATATTGCAGCTTGCAGTACAAATTCCAGAGCCCGAATATAGCCTTAACCAGAGGTAGGACTAAAGCACACTAGTTTCTCGCTCAATTAAAGTTTCCAAAACAACCAAAACTAGCAGGATTCCCTTACACGGCAGACGTGCCAACACTTCCGTTCATACCCCAGTATCAACTAGCGCAACATAAATCATTGACATTTCAGATAATATTTTAAAACAAGATACCTAAATACCTTTGTTTACCACAAGCCTTAATTAGTTAACAGGTTAGGCTCTGTTATTGATGCCACGCAAACAGATAGCAAGTTAAGGTCTACAATTCTGCTTTGCCATTTAATACGCGTCGTGACGAGGAAAGAAAGAATTCAGCTAATTAACTGAAAGTCACTACTTGGATTCAGTATTTGACGATGTGCTTAAAATCAACGGGCAAAGGTGAGAGTCAAGTTTACACTCGCAAGCAGCACACGTAGAACACGAGCATAAGGTGAGCATTAAATAAACTGCTCCTTGTTCAATCATTTACACACCGACGAAACAATCTTCGCCGAATTACTGCAGACGTCGGAATCCCCAGTTGCTCGCAAATGACGTAAATAATGGTCAAAACGTCTTACTTTAAGTGCGATGACACCCGCAGGACAGGAGTTTCGATGGACAACCGGGCCTCATCCCCTTCGATCCACCTGCGGCTAAGACAGTAACATTGGCTCCTATCACGGCTTCAGCGATGCACCACACCTGACACGAGTCACTCCAAACCATCAACAAAAACGGCGGGGCCTCCTGAACGCTCTCAGACGTCCACAATCAGAGTTCCTCCTCCCAACCGACGCTCTCCCGCAAACACGGCAGGCAGCCGGACGCAGCAACGCCACAGTGCCCTTTGGCTTGGGTAAGAAAACAGCAGAGGGCGAAGCGGGAATTTCAAAAGGAACGCGCTACAGACAAGGAGGAAACGCAGAGAACCAACCGTGACATTTCGTCACAGTTCAACAGGTTTTCTAGCACCCCACAAGGTGGACGGCCTCGGCAATCCACATATCTCCGATTTAGGAACGTTTGCTATATTTACTGACTGACCGAAGGAACTGGAACTAGTGTGCGGCAATCGGCAGCAGCAGAAGTCGTGGGTCATCCTGTTGTCTACGTGGTATTACACCAGCAGTTCCTCTATCTATGCCATCTTCAACGCGTCCAGGTCCTGAGATCAGACCACCGTAGCAGATTGCAGTTCTATCAGAGGCACTTGCAGAAGTGTGTTTTCGTCGAAAATTTTAATTAACTGTAAGACAGGATTCACTAGAGACTGCAGTCTGAGTATTCATAACCGGCATGTGTGGGGTGACGAAAATCCCTACAACAAACCTGAAAAATAGTACAGCGAGTATTTCAGTTGATACGGCACTAGCTCAATTGTACATTTCGGAATGTCCAGTTTTGGTTGAAGAGCGGTTCTATATTCAATAGGCAGCAACATTTTATTTTTACCGGGCGATGTTTCGATGCGTACAGGAATGTACAGAAGAAGTACAGGTAACAGACAGGCGAAAACTACCCTAACGTTCCTCGAACTTATCGATTACGAGCAAAAGTAAAGTACCGATAGCTCCGTGAATTTTGAATTAGGTGCAAAATGGTACATAACGTTCCGATCCCTTTTCCGTACAAATCTAAGTGTGAACCTGTAATCCACTGAATTATTTTAGTCGGTTGTTGAGAGATATTTATGAGTATTTTAGCATAAGGGACCTATTGTCTCCGATGGCTCGTCACGATTTATTCAGTCTGCTCCCCTAATTGCCTTTGTTTCTGTAATAAGGCATTTAAAACACTGAAATACTCTGTAAGATGTCATCTTCATTACCCTGTAAGTACCGGTTTTTCCTTAGTGCCCATGTACACACGCCAAAGCGGAGTATTATGGTGTGGTTGCCTTCACTGCAGCAGCAACTCAAGAAGAGAACACGGCAAGTACCTTCGCTCAATTTCCCAGAAACTTCGTTCAGTGGAATAAGTGTCAAAATAAAGGAATACGTATCTCGGCTTATCCGTAGATACTCGACCATTCCTGAGAAAACGACGGTCAAAATTTTTGAGATATGTCTAAAGTACTTTTGTGCCTTTCGCCGCGTGATCACGAAATAGTGACTTTTTAATTTTGCACCCCTTGTTATTTATTTTATTTTATTTTTATTGTTTCCATTCTTCTACCCTTGTCCGTAGAATGTTTCTGCATGAATGTTTCTTATCAAATTAGGGGATACAGGGTGAGTTATAATAATTGCAAAATTACAACTGCGTTTCTCAGTAAGAGTCGTACTTTGTTATATATACGTGTGTATGGTATGTTGAATGGTTACAATCTTTTCAAATTATCTGACTCTAATATTTCATTCTCAAACCAAATCTTATACTATTTCTTATATTCTATTCATTTATTTGTTCTGCAGGAAGATTTGGTACTTTCCCTTGGATGATACCGATCGTAGAAACATCCGAAACACAGATATTCACGAAAGAAACGTAGTTTACATTGATGAAGATTTCGTGCTTTGGCAATAATCTCGCATCGAACCATGCATAACGCATCACTTTTTTCCAAAAACTGGCGCTTTGCAATTCATTGCGCATCAAGATACACTGCAGGAATCTCCGCTAAAACAATTTCAAATAATTTTCACATTTTTTAAACTCATTCATCTGACATAAAATTATAGACAAATAATGACAACGTAACGTCAATATATACTGGAAAAAATTCGTTTAGGAATCTCCTACAGAGATGGGAATATGAATAAAATTGAGTTTTGAACGCAGGACGCAACATGTAGAAGCCGTAACCCTAACCACTGTGCCTCCATTTCGTCTGAGGATATCGCGCTGTAAGAAACACACAATACTTCGAAAACCTTCGAAAATTTTGAACGTCGTTTTTCCAAAAACGGTCGCGTATCTACGGTTGGTTGGTTGTTTGGGGAAGGAGACCAGACAGCGAAGTCATCGGTCTCATCGGATTAGGGAAGGATGGGGAAGGAAGTCGGCCGTGCCCTTTGAAAGGAACCATCCCGGCATTCGCCTGGAGCGATTTAGGGAAATCACGGAAAACCTAAATCAGGATGGCCGGACGCGGGATTGAACCTTCGTCCTGCCGAATTCGAGTGAGTATCTTCGGACAAGCCGAGACACGTGTTCGCTTAATGTGACCCCTCTCCCACAGACCGAAGTTTCTGGGAAACCGGGTTATGGCACTTGCCGTGTTCTCTTCATCAGCTTTGAGACGCTATTGTTGTTCCTCCATTGCAATCATCTACACACGAGTTTCAAATCAGCCAATTCTTCATCAGTACCACTCTTCACGCACAACTAACACTGTCGATAAACGATCGCAAGGCAGAAATGAGCAGCACTGAATCGAAGCTTCAGGACAAAGATCAAAGTGTGCGTTACTGTTGGCTGAGTGAATGGAGCAAATTTATTTCCAAACAAGACACACATTGCATACCGTTGACAACTGAAATTTTTTGCAGATAAAGAGTGAAACGGGGTTAGAAATGAAATGCAATTATTCTGTAATGAGCCGCTGGAGACCAAGGCGCTCAGATAACAAAATAGCCGGCCGGAGTGGCCGTGCGGTTCTAGGCGCTACAGTCTGGAACCGCGTGACCGCTACGGTCGCAGGTTCGAATCCTGCCTCGGACATTGATGTGTGTGATGTCCTTAGGTTAGTTAGGTTTAAGTAGTTCTAAGTTCTAGGGGACTGATGACCACAGCAGTTAAGTCCAATAGAGCTCAGAGCCATTTTTGATAACAAAATACTCAGAAACTGCCCCTGAACTAAGAAATTTTGTCGGAAAAGTTCAGTTTCACCCTCTATGTCGCGACAGGCAGCAATATTAAACCCTGAAATACAGAGCAGCAAGTATTGTAGTCGATCTAGTACTAGCTCAGAGAATCATTTAGAATGTGTAGTTTCAAATTCAAATTGAGTATTACGCATTGTTTATACAGTGTGACGTTTAGATGCAACACGGAAATGTCGTCATTTAATAGTCCACTGCAATGGTTTAATCAATTACGTCAATTAACGTCAAAATTTCTATCAATACGAACGACCTACGGCATATCTCTGTTGCCGCGACGAGCAGCCGCGTGGGAGGCTCCCTCATCTGTATGGATACGGACAGCACAAGCAAAAGTATGCAGTATTCGATCCGTGAGGTTCGCCAAGTAGCCTGGAGGAAGTCCATTGTTTCCAAAGTTAAGACCGTCCTCAAGCTGTTTCACTACCGAAACTTTTAGTGCTTAGTTTTTGGAAAAAAATTTTGTATTTCAGTTTTGTGGCCGAACATCATTCCTGTCCTCACACTCAGCAGTTATCTTAAGTTAAGGTACAGAGCATATATTTGGCGGTGACCGCCAACTTTTTTTCAGACAGCGCGCGGGATGTACAGCCAGATAGCATCGCACGGTGAAACGCAGTCATATCTATCTGCTATAACAAAATGCTTATCTGACAAGTGACACCAAAGCAGCACTTCTAGTTGTTATTTGCTACAAATACCATTCGTAAGTGGCTCTACGTTTAATGCAGAACATACAAAACATTCTGATGTGAAGCAGTGCATACGGCGTACGAACGTCAAGAATAAGACATATTCTCCATTTATTACCGTTTCCTTGACGTCCTAGAAATAATGGTCATCGAACAGACACAGTTTCTTTTATTTTATTTCATATCTTCTGAAGCCATTTTAGTTTTCACTACTGGGATATTTATCGTTGAAGTTAGAAGGCTCTAAGTTTTGAATACATATTTTTCGTCCGCACATGTTATTTTTAGAGTGAGTCAGTGTGGGTCTAATAGCTTTCTCTTCTACTGGGGAAATACAGAAAATATATTTCTGCACAACATAAAAAAATCGGAAAACCAATAAGTGCAGCTTATTATCGAGAACGAAACATTCGTACTTTCTGCACTGGCACAGAAGAAATAGTGGAGGTAATTAGTTATCCAGATCATACATACTAGCATGATACTCATCGTCAGAATAATACTGCGTGACCTTCATTTTCTACAACCAATAATTTGCCCTGTGGATGTCAATAAATGACGATTAAAAATTAATCTATAAATAAAAAATGTGTGGCTTGTAAACTGCATGTGTTACTACAAATATATCTCATAAGACACAAATCAAATTTTTCTCATTAATAAATCACTACCGGACACGAAGGAAGTGTTAATTGGAAGCAGAAGTTGAACTGACCAAGGTCTGAGCCCAACGGCTGTACCTAGACCGTCAAGGCATTATCCTACTTGATTTCTGAGACGCAAAATTGAACTGTTTGGTAGCCAAAACCAGCTTTTTTATACGTTATAATGCTAGTAACATGCAAATTATGTATTGCAACAACGACTATTCTTGAAAAAATAATAGGTACAACGAATTATTATCGCTTAGACATTACTAATGGCATATTACAGCATGAAAAACGTACATCACGCGTGAACGAATAATTTGTCGATCGACGAAACGTCTTTACGGCTCCCGTCTTCTGGGTTGACTTAAGTACCCACTGCTTGCCATTTTCTTCATTTATCGTAAATTTTAGAGACGTGGAGTCACTGTCACTTCAATTTTTCAGTTAATACCTGAACAGTCTGGAATTACTCATAACTGTCTTTAAAATTACGTAGGTAGCTCATACTAGTTACATTCATTACGTCCTCATCAATCAAAATTCCGTTTACAAAATTACTGTGAAAATTTAATGCCGGTATCATCGCCACAGATCCGACCCATAGCACGATTCTGTTATCGACGTTAATTTACGTAAAATGAATCGACCAACGACGTATAGAATTGCACAAAGATAAACAGTATTTCTACCTGCAAATAACTATGGCATGGAATAGGTACTGAGACGTTGAAATCGGTCTACAATAGCACCGCGCAAATCCAGTTATAGTAAATAACAAAACAGGCGAAAACATGGCGCCCTGACCTCTCAGCCAATCAGCGATTACATCACCAGTGCCCACTGTATATACTGGTTCCCTATACTCTGGTTTTTTGTGCGCCATCTGTCTGTAAATCGTATAAACTTTGTTCTGTGTGTTGCTGTATTTGAAGTGTTTGTCTATCGCTTTTTCTGAGGCGGAAATTGACGACTTGCACAACATTTGACTAAACTAGTGTCGAAAACTGCCTAAAAACCACACTCGGTCTAGCTGGTGTACCAGGCAACCATAGTTAATCCGCCACATAACGAGCTTCCCTCCCCATCTCGCAAGGTACTTTTTTTAGGACCTCCATTCTATCCCCATAACCCGACCTTACGCTTCCCAGAAATGCTTTCTTCGTCGGGCTTCTATGCCACAGTTGTTTTCTTCCAATTTTTGAGACTCGTCTTCTCCTAGAAAAAATTTAAACCTCTCTTCCAGAAAAAAATAAAGCTTCTCAAAGTGTTTAATGCCTTCCTCAAAACAGTTAAAACTCATCTTCAGGAAAATTAACCTGTATCAGGAAGAGGACTAAATTCTGATTTAGGAAAAAACGAAAACTTCTCTGCGAAAAAAATCTTGTCTTCGAGACACATGAGCAGGTCTCGATAGACCACTGAGTTTATAAATTACTTGCTTTTAAGAGCTGCAGTAAATACTGGTTTCCGTAGAAAATGGTGCATGACTTCTTGATTCCTTTCAGCATTATCTGTACGTCGTGTGATTTTCCGTACACATTGAAAAGTCACCTTGTGTATAAACAAAAAATACATACGCAAAACAACATATCAGGAGCATTACACTTGACACATACCTGCATAAAATGGTGGTGGGGGGGGGGGGGGGGGGGAGCAATCATATTAAAGCCTGGAACAAAATGCAGACAGCTGGGGGTAACCTAGTTAAAGATTTCAGAATGTGTGTTTTCAGGTCATGCTGGATGCTTTTGGTATAATTAGAGTGTCACTTTTTGACAAGTTCATCATCTCTTGAGCGTGCTTAGCCGATGACAGTCAGTTTCTCACACGTATTTTACGCATTTGCTCTACTCATAACAGCTATTCCACGGTTACAATGAATAACCATCTGTTTAATTTCGCTCCCAGCCATATTGAATTATTTGGTACCTATTACAGACGAAGCAGGAACAAATAAACGTCCTGGGATCTGGATGGCAGCTATAATTATTAATATCTGTGCAACCGGTCTTCCCTACAATGCTGTAAATTTTTCCATTAATCAGCCCAATAACTTCCACAGAATGTGATTATTCTGGCGCTTCATTGTTTTTCAGTGTTTTGTACCACACTTCAAAGTGTCGCAAACAAACGACATCCATCACAGCTTCTTTCATCTATTGCTAGGCACCTCTTTGTGTCAACCTGCCTCATTTTTCGTAACACACACACACTCGCTCTCAACCGATTGCCTTAGTAGTACTAATAATATAAATTTCAAACATACATAGGTACCAAATAATATGTAAAATGTTTACACTGAATCAAATAATGATAGTGTGCATTTTACTGTAATGACTGATATGCATTTTTCAAAGCGAGGTCTCGTAGGATTACCAAGTTGTAATCGTTCGCATCTCTTTTAAACACTGTACATTCAATATGGTGTGGACATATAATCAAAGGCATATGTAATCTTGTTCTTGATCTAAATTTCCCTCTTTTTTTAAAAGAAAATGTATTTTTGCTCTTAGTCGCTTCTTTAAAAAAATGCCTTTTCCGTTTGAACTAGATAGCATTTAACATTACAAGCCTCTGCAACATTTTTAAAATATGTCTTTTAGTCATATGGTATATAGTACAAGCAACGTGCGCACCTGTCGATGAGGGTACCATAACGTTATGTGTGCTTCGAGTCGAGCTCGAACGATCTATTTCTGTATTCAGAAGGACATATTTCCGTCCGAATTTAGAGCTCACCTGCGAAGAAAGTCTAGTTCGAAGGGTCTCAAAGTCATCTGCCAGATACAGTTTCGTCACTGCAACAGTGTAACATAACGAGAACACAGCAAATAATGTTTCAGCAGCCGAAGTCACTATCACGCAACGCAGTTATCAGTTCCAATCCTGATGTTGAAAAAAATTTTCAGCGACTTTGAAGAGCAAAGGAACGAGATGAGTTTGTAAAAATTTCATGATCATCAGACTTTACAATAATGTCATGGATTAAATTTAAAACGTGTCAGTCTTATCTCTTGGACTGACATGTCTTGCCACACTGCTAGTGGCAATTCGTTGTTCAGATGAGGAGAAGGCGTTGGTGACATTCGTGAGACTACGTATTGGTGCAGCATTTCACCCTCTCCCTTCTCTCGTGTAGTCAAACAACAACTCGAGTACGATATTACGCTACTCACGCAAAACTCAAACGTCAGTGTCGCCACTCAGTTTCACAAGTGTTATATTGCATATGCCTACCGCCAGTATGGCCCGTAGTTTAAATGGTTGCAACCGATAATGAGCTAACGTTACAGAATTTATTAATCACAGCTGCCAAATCATAACTAAGTGTGTTTTCAAGAACACATCAACTTATTTCTACACCTTTTTGGTGCAAGTTGCCTGGGAACCGACAAAAAAAAATTTCTGAACTTTCTATGAATAAAAACTTATTGTGATAAATTTCAGATCTGTAAAGTCTAACAAAAACATAAATTTTCAAAAAATAATTTTTTATAAAAATACTGCCGATAAATGTGCCGAGGTGTAACACACCTTGCAAACATTTCACACGTAGCTAAAGTGAATGGGAAAATCAGGTTGCAAAGTTCATTTTCATTGATCTGTTATGACCGAGGTTGTTAGTGGCAGATGAATACCGACGTTTTCCCGACTCATTTTAGTGAAATCCATAGAAGACTAAATATGCGTTACAGGCATAAACATTGTCTTCTTAAAGTAAAAGTCAAACAGAACTCCGCCGGCCGGAGTGGCCGAGCTGTTCCAGGCGCTACAGTCTGGAACCGCGAGACCGCTGCGGTCGCAGGTTCGAATCCTGCCTCGGGCATGGATGTGTGTGATGTCCTTAGGTTAGTTAGGTTTAAGTAGTTCTAAGTTCTAGGGGACTGATGACCCCAGAAGTTAAGTCCCGTAGTGCTCAGAGCCATTTGAACCATTTGAACAGAACTCCACATACAGCGTTTTACAACTCGTATTACTCTCCATCAGAAGACTATGGAAAGAAGGCACGATTAAGTTCTATGTCTCGATTCATTCAACACTTTATCAGTCACTCATCACACGATAACTTCCAGGCCTTGATTGCTATTTTTGAGCACCCAGGCGTCACTCATTTCTACTCTCCGTAAACGCTAGAAGGCTAGTAATGGATGATCATAGCAAAATTGCTGAGGGAATAAATAATGCTGTGAGGATGTACTCTGTCAATACAGGAGGCTGAAAAAAAAACACCACGAGAAATGCATGCTAGAAAAGAAATGCAGATGCTAGCCCAGCCATCAGGTAGCGCTATTGTACACTGAAGAGCCAAAGAAAGTGGTACACCTGCCTGATATCGTGTTGGGCCCCCGCGAGCTCGCAGAAGTGCCGCAACACGACGTGGCATGGACTCAACTAATGTCTGAAATAGTGCTGGAGGGAACTGGCACCATGAATCCCGCGGGACTGTCCAGAAATTCATAAGAGAACTGAGGGGTAGAGATCTCTTCTGAATAGCACGTTGCAAGGCATTCGAGATATGCTCAATAATATTCATGTCTGAGGACTTTGGTGGCTGGAGGAAGTGTATCAACACACAAGAGTGTTCCTGGAGTCACTCTGTAAAGATTATGGATGTGTGGGGTGTAGCATTGTCCTGCTGTAATTGATCTAGTCCATCGGAATGCACAATGGAAATGAATGGATGCAGATGATCAGACAGGATGCTTACGTCTGTGTCACCTGTCAGAGCCGTATATAGAGGTATTAGGGGACTCATATCACTCCAACTGCACATGCCCCACACCATTACAAAGCCTCCGTCAGCTTGAACAGTCCTTTGGTGATATGCAAGATCCATGGACTCATGAGGTTGTCTCCATACCCGTACATGTCCATCTGCTCCATGCAATTTGAAACGAGACACGTCCGATCAGGCAACATGTTTCCAGTCATCAACAGTCCAATCTCGGTGTTGACGGGCCCAGGTGAGCTTTGTGTTGTACAGTCATCAAGGGTACACGAGTGGGCCTTCGGCTCCGAAAGTCCATATCGATGATTTTTCGTTGAAGGGTTCGCACGTTGACACTTGTTGATGGCCCAGCAATGAAATCTGCAGCAATTTGTGGAATGGTTGTACTTCTGCTACGTTGAGCGATTCTCTTCAGTCATCATTTGTCTTGCAGTGATGTCGGAGATTTGATGTTTCACCGGATTCCTGATATTCATGGTACACTTGTGAAATGGTCTTACGGAAAAATTCCCACTTCATCGTTGCTTCTAGAGATGATTGTAATGTTGTCACAAGAAAAAGCTACCTTTTTACTCGACATACCGACCTTATGGCCTAAGGCAGAAGTAACGCTGTATACGACCATCATTTCCATTCACTCCTTCTCCCTTCGTGAATCGCACTTAGGAAGACCGATTGTCGTTAAGGCTCTATGTTGGTTTTATGTATCTGATTTTATTTCCGTGGTTATAACGCAAGATGTGCGCAGGAGGAAATACATATGATGAGCATCTACATAACGCTGTCACATTTATTTACGCGCTGCTCTTTCTCAGCTAGTTCGTTATACATACACGAAGAATTTTAGAATAATACTATATATGTTAGCTTAATACAATGTTAAATAACAACGTGAAGTTAACTAATTCACACAACCAAGCTTTTAATTACGTACATGTGACGTTTCGTAATGATTCGTACGTTGTTTGTGAAGTACTTTATACTCAAATAATTGCAAACATGTTTCCAAAAGTAATCCATTTATATGCCATATCTAGAGAGCGCATGGAACACACAAAGACAGACACGCACAGATATTGAATGTGTGATCTTCCAGTAACATATATTACTATCGTGTAAAAACGTTCTAGAATGAAAAACGTGTTTTATTATTCATATATGTAAAATACGGTAAGTATCGTTTAAGACGTATGATTTAACCACCTTTAACTTCCTAGGGACATTTGTTGGACAATGTCATTATTAATCATGGATACTCTATAAGTTCTTATTCTTTACTGAATGCATATTTTGTTCAAAATCTGATCGATTAGTACACTCTTATATTCCCGAACGGAATGTCACTGTTTCTTCTTCTTATTGCTATATGTGTGCTTTTGGAATGTTGAAATCAGACTTTTCTAGGTTTTCTGGTGGAGTTTCTAATTTGATGAAGACATTGTTTATACAGAAATAACTGTTGTCCAGACTGGTTCTGACAGTCTTGTTCTCTTCCCCATGACAAATGTTTGCCAATGAGTCTCGGGAAACCCACGCAATATGCACTGAAGCGACGAAGAAACTGGTATGGGTATGCGTATCCAAATACAGAGATATGCAAACAAGCAAAATACGGCAACGCCTATGTAAAACAACAAGCGTGTGGCTCAGTTATTAGAACGGTTTCTGCTGCTACAGTGGCAGGTTATAAAGATTTAAGTGAGTTTGAACTTGGTGTTATAGTCGGCGCACGCATGATGGCACACAGCATCTCCGAGGTAGTGATGAAGTGGGGATTTTCCCGTACGACCATTTCACGAGCGTAGTGTGAATATCTGGAGTCCGGAAAAAACATCAAATTTCCGATATCGCTGCGGTTGGAAGAAGGTCCTGCAAGAACAGGACCAATGACGATTGAAGAGAATCGTTCAACGTGACAGAAGTGCAAATCTCCCGCAAATTGAAGCAGATTCCAATTCTGGACCATCAACAAGTGTCAACCTGCGAACCATACAACGAAACATCATCGATATGGCCCATCGGAGCCGAAGGTTCTCTCGTGTATCCTTGATGACTGCACGACACACAGCTTTACGCCTCGCCTGGGCGGATCAACACCAACACTGGACCGTTGACGACGGGAAATATGTTGTCTGGTCGGACGAGTCTCGTTTCAAATTGTATCTCGTGGAGACACTTGTACGGTTATGGAGACAACCTCATAAATCTATGGACTGCATGTCAGCAGGGTATTGTTCAAGCTGGTGGAGACTGTGTGGTGGTGTCGGACGTGTACAGCTGGAGTGATATTGGTCCCCTGATGCGTCTAGATACGACTGTGATAGGTGACACGTACATAAGCATCCTGTCTGATCACCTTCATCCATTCATGTCAATTGTGCATTCCGAGGCACTTGGGAAATTTCAGAAGGACAATCAACACCCCAAATGTCCATAATTGGTACAGAGTGGCTCCAGGAATACTCCTCTGAGCTTAAATACTTCAGCTGGCTGCCAGACTTCCCAGACATCAACATTATTGAGCATATCTGGAATGCCTTGCAACGTGCTGTTCAGAAGAGATCTCCACCCCCTCGTACTTTTACGGATTTATGGACAGCCCTGCAGGATTCATGGTGTCAGTTGTCTCCAGCACTACTTCAGACACTAGTCGAGTCCATGCCATATCGTGCTGAGGTCCTTCTGCGTCCTCGCGGGGGCCCTACACGACATTAGGCGGTGTGCCAGTTTCTTTGGCTCTTCAGTGCATATGTAATCCATTCAAGAACATTTCATAAAAATACAGACACTAAAGATGCCAGCCTATCGGAGCGAAGAGCAGTTTGCAACCAGGTGCTGCACTCTGACAGCTCAAGTAGTGCGTCTTTCAACTTACCGCAAAATGAAGGAGATGAACTAGAATTTTAACAGCATTTTCATCGCAGGCTGATCCGGGCATATGAAATCGTAATATCACAAATCTGTCACATAAATAACCTCTTTTCTGGAGCCATAAACGGCATAATTTCATTTGAGAAAAATATATCGCAGGTTAATAAGGTTACGAATACAAATTAGTTTCTAAAATTTACTATCACCTCAAAATTATGTGCCAGGCCGGGACCCGACCCGGGATCTTGCCTTTCGTCGACACCGCTACTACTGTATTATTCCGGGATTTATTCTTGACGTTAACAAGAAGATCAAATGAAATCGGATCCGAAAAGTCTGTCAGAGAGGTATGAAGCATTTATTATTCACGGCATAAAAATTATATACTTGTCACAATTTATACTAAAAAAAATTGCCCGAGGCGAGCAACTCTGGCTTCCATGCATCCCCCTTGAGTTTGCGTTCCATACTTCGTCGTACGTTGTGACAACTTCTTTTGTGTTCCGTATTCGGTTGTATCTATTTTGGATATGTTTCCTCAGGACATCAACATTGGTTCGGGAAATTGAATACATCAAGGGTTTTAAATATCCCCAAACGAAAAAGATCCATTAGATTCAAAGGTGGTGACCTGACCAGCCATGCAATGGATTCTCATCGCCCCTCCATCAATCTACCTGTTCGGAAACTGATTGTTGAGATACTGACGGACTGTGCGTGCAAAGTAAGGTGGAGCAACTCCGTGCATAAGCCACGTTCTTGGACAGCGTTCATAAGTACATCATTAAGTAGATGAAGTAACACGTGTCTGAGATGTTTCAGACACTTTTTTCCAGTAAGACGTTGCGGAAATACACTATCTGATCAAAAGTATCCGGACACCTGGCTGAAAATGACTTGCAAGTTCGTGGCGCCCTCCATCGGTAATGCTGGAATTCAGTATGGTGTTGGCCCACCCTTAGCCTTGATGACAGCTTCCACTCTCGCAGGCAAACGTTCAATCGGGTGCCGGAATGTTTCTTGGGGAATGGCAGCCCATCCTTCACGGAGTGCTTCATTGAGGAGAGGTATCGACGTCGGTCGGTGAGGCCTGGCACGAATTCGGCGTTCCAAAACATCCGAAAGGTGTTGTATAGGATTCAGGTCAAGACTCTGTGCAGGCCAGTCTTTTACAGGGATCTCATTGTCGTGTAACCACTCCGCTACAGGCTGTGCATTATGAACAGGTGGTCGATCGTGTTTAAAGATGCAATCGCAATCCCCGAATTGCTTTTCAACGTCGGTCGTTATGGCCGAGCGGTTCTAGACGCTTCAGTCTGGAACTACGCAACCGCTACGGTCGCAGGTTCGAATCCTGCCTCACGCATGGATGTGTGTGATGTCCTTAGGTTTGTTAGGTTTAAGTAGTTCTAAGTTCTAGGGGACTGATGACCACAGTAGTTAAGTCCAATAGTGCTCAGAGCCGTTTTGAACCAAGCGAGGCGTCGTTTTGGCATTTACCCACGTGATGTGTGGCTTATGAGCAGACGCTCGACCATGAAATCCAAGTTTTCTCACCTCCCGCCTAACTGTCATTGTACTTGCAGTGGATCCTGATGCAGTTTGGAATTCCTGTGTGATGGTCTGGATAGATGTCTGCCTATTACATATTACGACCTTCTTCAACTGTCGGCGGTCTCTGTCAGTCAACAGACGAGGTCAACCCGTACGCTTTTGTGCTCCATGTGTCCCTTCACGTTTCCACTTCACTATCATACTGGAAACAGTGGACCTAGGGATGTTTAGTAGTGTGGAAATCTCGCGTTCAGAGGTGTGGCACAAGTGACACCCAATCACCTGACCTCGTTCGAAGTCCGTGAGTTCCGCGGTTTGCCCCATTCTGCTGTCTCACGTTGTCTAATGACTACGGAGGTCGCTGATATGGATTACCTGGCAGTAGGTGGCAGAACAATGCACCTAACATGAAAAACATATGATCACATGGTGTAGGTAGGGGCTATTGAGATGATCATGAATAATTGGATTCCAGACCTTGAGGTTGAACTTCCGTTAACGTCTGTCCGTCGCATTTCATGAGGGTTTTTTCATACACCCATATGTGAGTGTTGTGATAAATGAAGGTCCCATCACGTTAAAAGTCATCCTCATAAGTGAATAAGCTACCTGGTAAGAAACACAACAGACTCCCCTAACGTGCGTCGACATATATTCAATCTTTGCCGAATGTCTGCCTCATGTAATCTTTGCACCCACTGCAGATGATACGAGTACAGAAGATTTTTACGCTGAATGTTCCAAATCGTTAAGTGTATAACGCCTTCCCGTCTCGCAGTTCCCTTTGTACTAGTTGATGGAATTTCACAGTACGAAGAACCGTTCTTCAAGCTTACGCTTCTGTTCATCCCGAGGTCTCCCACCATTTGGAACTGTATTTCCGAATGATCCCATCTCTCGTAAGTGTTGGTGGAGTCGTATAGACATTCCTGCTCAAGGAAAGTACCACCAAGGGTAAAGTTCTGCACAATGTTGACTGACTGCGTCTGAATTGCCATCTGCTAGGTCGTACGTTTAGTGCATAAACACTTTATAGAAACATCCAGAACCGCAATATTCACTTTTTACTTAAATGGTTGTAGCATATATCCCTATTTATTCCTCTTTAGTTGTCCTTTACCTTGTTTACGCCCGCCGAGCGAGATGGCGCAGTGCTTAGCGCACTGGACTCCCATTCGGGAGGATGACGGTTCAAACCAACGTCCAGCCATCCTGATTTAGGTTTTCCGTGATTTCCCTAAATCGCTCTAGGCAAATGGTTCCTTTGAGAAGGCACGGACGACTTCCTTCCCCGTCCTTCCCTAATCCGATGACACCGATGACCTCGCTGTTTGGTCTCTTGCCCCAAACAACCCTACCCTTGTTTATGTCTGCTTTCTGAAATACCTACCAACCCGCTGCTCATCTTGAGTCGCCCCTTCTCCCTCTCTCCCCTCCCCTACCCTCAAGCCTCCATTAGCAGTATTTTGGATATACCTTACACTCTGTAGTCCGTTTCCTTTTAATTACCCTGACTGATACTGAGATTTTCGTCTTGGTGAATCCTCTGGCTGATACTTTTATTGATTAACGCAACCTTCGATTCCAGAGTGAACTACAATCTGTTGGTGGCTACGGGTATCTGTACGTTGGGAGTTAGTATGTTAAAAAATTTTATGTAGTTTAGTTCAGGTTTAATAAAATGGTCTGGGCTTTTTTCCACCAGCATATGGAATTTGTAAGAATTTTTATGGATAACACATGTGACTGATTTGCTCCTTTTGTTGCTTAATATAGTCTCCGTTCTGAATCTTAACGATTCGTAATCAACATTCTGCATAATGTTGCGTTTTTGTTCCAAGTTTTAACAAGTTTGTTCTCACAACTGTTACGTTTAGACTGTTTTATATTCCTCTCAGGCTTTTAGGACTGCATATAACTGAGTATACTTAACACACCTGTGTTAATTATTGTCGTCTTGGTTTATTTTATTGCTTAACATTTTGGGCAGTTCGCAAAGGTGCTTGTTCTATGGTCTCTTATCTTCTTGTCATTCCCTTTTACCAATCCCTTCTATTGGCTCCTTCCACGCAGGCGGTGGCACTAACAGCCTGAGAGGACAATAAAGCAGTCTATACTTAACAGTTGTGAGAACAAACCTGTTAGAACTTGGGAGAAAAATACACCATTGTGCAGTATGTTGATCATGAACCATTAACATTCAGAACGGAGAATATAGTAAGCAACGCAATGGGCAAATCAGTCACATGTGTCATTCTTAAAAATTCTTACAAAAGCCATATGCTGGTAAAAAGAGCCCAGACTATTTTATTAAACTGGTAATTACAAGGAAACGGACCACAGAATATAAGGTACATCCAAAATACTGCTAATGGTGGGTTGAGGGTAGGGGAGGGGAGAGACAGGGGGAGGCAGCAAGATAAGCAGGGGGTTGGTACATGATTGAGAAAGCACAGAGATAAACAAGGTAAAGGACAACTAAAGAGGAATAAATAGGGATATATGCTACCAACCATTTAAGTAAAAAGTGAATCTTGCAGCTTTGGCTGTTTCTATACCGAAATGGTTATGCACTAAACGTACGATACCGCAGATGGCAATTCAGACGCAGCAAGTCAATTTCGTGCTGAACTTTACCCTTGGTGGTACTTTCCTTATGCAAGAATGTCTGTACGACTCCACCAGCATTTACGAGAGATGGGTTCATTCGAGAATGGAGTTCCAGATGGGATGAACAAATGCCTGAGCTCGAAGAACGGTTCTTCGTACTGTGAAATTCCGTCTACTTGTACAACGAGAACTGCGAGAAGGGAAGTCGTTAATGACTTCACGATTTGGAACATTCTGCGTGAAAATCTTCTGTACCCGTATCATCTGCTGTTGGTGCAAGGATTAAATGAGGCAGACATTCAGCCAGGAACAACTTTCTGTCAACGCAGGTTACATGAGTGTGCTGTGTTTCTTATCGGGTAGCTTATTCACTGATGAGGATGACTTTTAACGTGATGGGACCTTCAATTATCATAACAGTCACATGTGGGAGTATGAAAACCCTCGTGAAGTGCGACGGACAGACGTTAAGGGAATTCAGCCTCAACGTCTGGCGGTGACTTATTCATGACCATCTCAATGGCTCCTACCTGTTTCCGTAACATCTTACCAGAAAAAATTATCTGTACTTTCCCAGACACGTGCCACACATTTCCTCCTCCACTCCAACGTTTTCCACTCTTCCTCCATACCTCCCTGTTTTTCCTGGATCTGTTCCATTCCTTGCCTCTCACTAGGATGGCCACTAACCTTTGGATTTAAGTCTTCATATTTTTTACGTGTCTGAAACTACTACTTTATTGTTTGATTATATACATACATCAAGTTGTTTTGTGCCTCTATGTGTCCTAACATTTAGTGCCGTTTGGTGCAGCGTAAGAGACAGTCTAGCGTTTTAATTTCTGTCTTTACTTATGAAGTGTCGTTGAAAATGGTTCAAAACGGTTCAAATGGCTCTGAGCACTATGGGACTTAACATCTGAGGTCATCAGTCTCCTAGAACTTAGGAATAACTTAAGGACATCACACACATCCATGCCCGAGGCAGGATTCGAACCTGCGACCGTAGCAGTAGCGCGGTTCCGGACTGAAGCGCCTAGAACCGCTCGGCCACCGTGGCCGGCTTGAAAATTGTTTATAGTCTTATATATTCTTAGGTCTGTTTCTGGTTAAGAATCTGATGAATGTGATATATCGTGATAGGTGATGATGATTTTTCTGTTTCATTCTACTTTGGTTTCTTTCAACACTATTTTATGGTTCATAGTGAACGGTGTCACGTCTCGCTATAGCATACGACTTTTGTTTGTATACTCAGTACGTGGCGGTGTTTCTGCTTACTGTTCGTTGGTACTAAGTGCCTGCTGTTTTGGGAAAATTTTAAAGAGCTTAAGTGTGGTAACTGGCATGTACTTTTATTGTCTTAATTGGCAGTTGTAATGAAGACATTATGTACATCCTGTTATTCCATCCTGATATGGTACCCCCTATCCGAGGTATCCTTGCGGCCAGAGGAAGTAGACTATCAGTTCTGTTTTTGTTCTGTCATTGTTCATGATTAAATTTGACTTTGTTATACTCTCCATGAGGCACTGCCTTATCGTAGCACTGTCCGTGTGGGCAGGAGAGTTTGTTTGCTCCAAGGAAGCTGAGAGCTATATCGGTGGTAGCGTAGCTACTGGCAGGTCCAACCTAGCTGGGCAGGTCTCAGCATAGGAGCCAGACAAAGTGTGCCTCACAATGACCCATCTTATATCCTATATATCCTATTCCCTACCCTCTCCTTAGTTACCATTCCTTTTCTTTCTCTAATTACCTTAGCACACCACTGCCTTGTGGATGGTCTCGGGAGGGATGAAGTCTAAGGGAGAAAACCCTGAAAGAAAATCTGGAGTGGGGCCCCAAAGGCGGTTGGAAGGCATACTACGTCCCCTTTCGGCATCTCCTGCAACCGAAGTGATACCAGACGTATTGGCTTGCCTTTCCTCTGGATATTATCATTTAGGTCGAGAGGGAGACCGTGATGATTGGGCAACTCACGTGTCTTCAAATTTATCGCTCAGGCTTGAAGCATCCTGGAGAGGACACTTCAGTGACGTCCAAGGACTTCGGCACAACACGGGAAGAGGCACTTACCGGTTATAAGCTCTGTCTGATTGGCGTAAGACTCTAGTGCCAAGGGCCACTTCCGACGGTGGGAGAGATCATTGCATCTCATTGGAGAGCTACCGCCCGCCTCAAGATGGGAAGCCCCCAGCCAATAAGGTGCTGTCCCGCCACTATCCGCCTGCTTCACGGGTTGTGTGGAGCTTAGAAGTAATCTTCGGCAAGCGAGTTGATATAGTACACCTACTAAAGACCAAAATGAAATAATAAAGAAATCATTATTTCGTATTGCCACCTGGAATGTTAGGACCATGTGTCCAAGGTACATTGACGATGCCCAAGAGGTTGATTTCACCCGTAAGACTGCCGTAATTGACAGAGAGCTCCGTCGTCTGTTGACATCGCGGGACTGCAGGAGACGAGGCTTCCAGACGCGGGCTCCATCAGGGAGGATAATTACACATTCTTCTGTCAGGGGAAGTCTCAAGACGAGCCAAGATTTCATGGCGTAGGATTTGCTGCTAAAAACACCCTCCAGGACTGTAGTGTGCCACCATCCGGTGGAACAGAGCGAATTATTGCTTTAGAAATATGCTCCTCAAGCGGCACTGTCAACATCCTAAATGTGTACGCTCCCACCTTATCATCCAGCATGGAAGAGAAGGATCTGTTTTATGATTTACTCAGCGACAGAATACCCAAGGTACCTATCACGGAGACACTGTATATTCTAGGGGACTTTACTGCTAGAGTTGGATCAGATAATGGCATATGGCCGAATTGCCTGGGACATCATGGGGTGGGAAAAATGAATGAAAATGGCCAGAGACTGCTTGAAGTTTGCTGTTTTTATGGACTCTGCATTGCAAACACATATTTCCAGCTTAAGGATCAGCAGAAGGTGTCCTGGAGACACCCTCGCTCTCGTCACTGGCTTCAACTTGACTTAGTCATAGCTAGGCGTACTGGTCTCAAAAATGTGCTAGTGACACGAAGTTATCATAGTGCTGATTGCAACACTGACCACGCCCTGGTGGAGTGCACATTGAGGCTCACTCCTAAGAAATGTCACCACGCTAAACCGAGAGATCATCCCCGTATCAACACAGATCATGTTCATGACACACAAAGAAAGCAGGATTTTGCCAGTAATTTTGAAAGTGCTTTCCCAGGAAACGTGCAAGCAGAAAGGAATGTTGATAAGAAATGGGCAAAAACTCTCGGGTGTAATCTGCAACTCAGCAGTATTGGCCTATGGAATAAAAGGAAAAAGAAATAAGGACTGGTACGAGCAAAATTTGGAAGAAATGAAACCAGTCACTGAGGCTAAACGGAAAGCCCTGCTTGCTTACAAAAGAAACCCAAATGAAAGAACTCGAGATGACCTACGAAAATCAAAGAACAGGGCATAACAAACATCCAGGAATGCGCAAATAACTACTGGCTGAATTTATGTGCAGGTATACAGAAAGCAGCCGATTCTGGGGATGCTAAGGCAATGTACGATAGCATTAAGAAAGCAATCGGACCAACTGTCAGAAAAACAGCTCCTCAGAAGTCCAAGACGAGTGAAGTCATTACTGATGAAGGCAAACAAATGGAACGCTGGGTTGAACACTACCTCGAGTTGTATGCAGCCGAGAATGAAGTTAGCAGGGATGCATGTGACGCCATCAAACAAATGCCAGTTATGGAAGAACTAGATGCAATGCCTACTATGGAAGCACTCAGAAGAGAAATTGATTCTCTTGCAAACGGAGAGGCCCCAGGTGAAGATGGGATCCCTGCAGAAGTTATTAAGCATAACAAGTCTGTTCTTCTCAAGCAGTTATATTCACTTATCACAACCAGCTGGGAAGAAGGTTATGTCCCGATGAGTATGCGGAATTCGAGGATAGTTACTCTGTATAAACAGAAAGGGAAAGAAGTGACTGTAACAATTACCGAGGTATTTCATTACTAAGTGTAGCCGGGAAAGCTTATGCAGGAGTCATCCTAATGCGATTACAAATCTTAGCTTCCAGAATCTACCCAGAATCTCAGTGTGGCTTCAGGCCTGGCCAATCAACCGTAGATATGATCTTCTACTTAAGACAGCTACAAGAGAAATGTCGTGAGCAGCAGGGGCCACTTTATATTGCTTTCATTCACCTTGTTAAAGCGTTTGATTTAGTGAGCAGAAATGGGCTTTTCAAACTGTTGCAGAAGATTGGATGCCCACCTAAACTACCACAAATAATTGTCTCTTTCCTTGAGAAAACACAAGCAACAATCTGCTTCAACGGTAAAACATCAGAAGCATTCCCTGTTAATAGCGGTGTGAAACAGGGGTGTGTGTTAGCTCCTACATTATTTCGGATTTTCTTTTCCCTTCTGCTCAGATTTGCCTTTGAACACTGTGAGGAGGGAGTGTATCTAAATACGAGATCTGATGGAAATCTTTTCAACATTGCTCGCCTCAAGGCCAAGACCAAAGTAAATACAGTTGTTATCCGTGACTTGTTATATGCGGACGATGCACCTCTAGTAGCGAACACAGAAGATGAGCTGCAGTATATAATCAACAAATTATCACATGCCTGTGAAAAATTTGGCCTACTCATCAGCCTTCAAAAACCTAAGATCATGGCGCAGAGCACTACCAACCTTCCATCCATCAGCATTGATGGCAATCCTCTCCAGGTAGTTGATGACTTTACCTACTTGGGATCCACAATATGTAGCAACTTGTCCATGGACACTGAAATTGCCAACAGAATCGCAAAGGCATCATCTGTCATGGCTAGACTGAAAAACAGAGTATGGAACAACTGACTGCTTACCATAAAAACTAAATTAAAAGTCTACAACGCTTGTGTTATAAGCACCCTTCTCTATAGCTGTGAGAGATGGACAACTCTTCCTAAGCATGAATTTCGACTCAACAGCTTCCATCTCCGCTGTCTCCGGAAGATCCTTCAGATCTCTTGGAGAGGCAGAGTACCCAACACCGAAGTCTTTCATTGTGCAAGCACAACCATTATCTTTGCACTCCTGAGTCATCGACGTCTAAGATGGTTGGGACATATCAGGCGCGAGAACTTCAGGAGGGTGTGAGGCCAGTGGGATGACCGCATCTTCGTTTCATGGATATCTGTAAGAGAGACGTGACCAAGACCAGAATCAATCCAAGTCGCTGGGAAAGCATTGCAGATGACCGTGTCAAGTGGCGAGTAACTGTGCGCAACGGCTCTCAGAGGATGAACGCACACAGGAACAAATCAGGAAGAGGACAAAGCGAGGAGACAGAGCGGCTTCTGTTCGAAGTCCCTTAAATTTCACATGTCGAAACTGCAGTAGGGACTGCCACTCTTGAGTGGGGCTTTTTAGCCACAGCAGACGCCGCAGACTCTGAACCAAGCATGTTACACCATCATCCCTCAAGGATGGACGGATGCCATTATTGGTTATACGTATTTGTAAAATCTTAACTTTTTACACGCCATTTCGGAAAACATTGTTTTGTGCGACTGGTACGTATACCCTGATACGACACGTTCTGTATCTTGTTATACACTGAGATGACAAAATAGCGATATGCACATATACAGATGGCGGTAGTATCGTGCATACAAGTTATAAAAGGGCAGTGCATTGGCGGAGCTGTAGTTTGCACTCAGGAAATTCATGTGGATAGGTGTTCGAAGTGATCATGGCCGGAATGGTAGTTGGAGCTAGATGCATGGGACTTTCCATTTCGGAAATCGTTAGAGAACCATTATTCCGAGATACACCCGACAATGCAGCGGCTGACAGCCTTCACTTAACGACCGAGAGCAGAGGCACATGTATAGAATTGTCAGTTCTAACAGACAAACAACGGAGCGTGGAATAACAGCAGAAATCAATACCGGACGTACGACGAACGTATCCACTGAGACAGTACGGCGAAATTTTGCGTAAATTGGCTATGACAGCAGACATTTGACGCGATTGCCTTTGCTAACAGCACATTATTACCCGCTACACCTCTCCTGGGCTCGTTACCATATCGTTTCGACCCGAGATGATTGGAAAACTGTCAGATGTCCCGATTTCATTTGGCAAGACCTCTTGGTAGGGCTCCACTGAGGGGTAGACCGCGCGAAGCCATGGATCCAAGTTGTCAGCAAGGCACTGTGCAAGCTAGTGGTTGCTCCATGGTCGTGTGGGCTATGTTTACAAGGGATGGACTGGGTCCTCTGGTCTAGCTGAACCGATATTTGCTTGTGAATGGTTATGTTCGGCTACCTGGAGACCATTTGCAGCCCTTCACGGACTTCATGTTCCCGAACAACGATCGAATTTTTCTGGATGATAATGTACTCTATCACCGCGCCACAATTCTGGTTTGAAGAACATTTTGGATTCTACGAGCGAATGGTTTTGCAATCCAGAATGTCTGACATCAATTCCATCAAACGTTTATGGGACGTAATCGAGGGGTCAGTTCTTGCACAAAATTCTGCACCGGCAGCACTTTCGCAATTATGGGCTGCTATATAGGCAGCACGGTTCAGTATTTCTGCAGGGGACTTAGAACACTCAATAATTTTTGCAACAGTTTATTCGATATATGGTAATTCTAACTGTGTCTCGCAAGATGATTTGAAGACTGGTTCAGTTAACCAGAAACTAGGCAAATCAATTCAGTAAAAAGGGAATCGTGCAACTTCGACTATATCGAAACCGAACCGGTTAACACAAGTTGCTGTCCTGAAAATAATGTAGCATGCTGGAAATCCATAGTGCATTTCAGACACTGGATACACAAAACAAAATAAATGCCATGACCAACCGTAAACAAGAAAATGAATGAGAATACACATTTGATGGAAACTGCGCTATCAAGAGTCACAACAGGAAATTCCTTGGCATACCTCCGACCCACGTGCATTGGAACCTTTTGTAATGTTTTGATATCAAAAATAAATTCCTCTAGTTTCTCATACATGTATTTATACACACTGTACATTTATTTATTCCATGTAATTTTATTTCTTTAGTGGGCCATCCTTCTTCCGTTATTGATCCTCCATAAATTGCTAGAGAACATCTTAGGTTCAAATCTTATATTTGGTTCCTTCACGTTTGTACGTTCGGAAGTCTGGAATTCTTTGACATGTAGCATCTTGTTTTACAAATCTTGGAGCTTGAGATACTGTTGTTGAGAAAACTATGTTGAGCTGTCCGGTCGGGAAGCACGTCTTATTCTCACAGCTTCAGTTCTGCCAATACCTCTGTGTCCTGAGGCACACGTGGGTAGAGCAGTGAGTAAGAGCCTTATCCGCAAAAGTCACACACTTTTTTTAATTACTAGGTGTCAAAACAGTGGAAACTTTGCATCCGTGAGAAAGATTCATTTTGAGAAAGTTGGTTTCTGTTTTAGTTTTGTTCCGAGAGCATTCCTCTGAAAGGAAACACAATATCAGTATTTTGAATGCGTTCGAAAGTTATATTGAGGTAGAAGAGTTAAACGGGGCACCCTGCAAGCCAGAACTAAAATTGGACATGTTGTTATCGTTTTCAGTCCAGAGACTGGTTTGACGGGGCCGTCCCTGCTGTTCTATCCTGTGGAAGCCTTTTCAGCTCCGAGTAACTACTGCTACTTACTTCCTTCTGAATCTGCTTAGTGTATACACCTCTTGCCCCCCCCCCCCCCCCCCCCTTCTGCGATTTTTACCCTCCACGCTTCCCTCCAATACTAAATTAATGGTCCTTTGATGCTTCAGAATGTGTCCTACCAACCGATTCCTTCATCTAGTCAAGTTGGGCCACAAATTTCTCTTCTCCCCAATTATATTCAGTATCTCCTTATTAGTTACGTGGCCTACCCATCTAATCGTCAGCATTCTTCTGTAGTACCATGTTTCGAAAGCTTCTATTCTCTTCTTGTCTAAGCTATTTATCATCCATGCATAGCTGCACTCCATACCATTACTTCCAGAAAGGACTTCCTGACACTTAAATCTGTACTCGATGTTAACAAATCTCTCTTCTGCAGAAGCGCCTTCCTTGCCATAGCCAGTCTACGTTTCATATTCTCTCTACTTCGACCATCATCGGTTATTTTGCTTCCCAGATAGAAAAACTCATCTATTACTTTAAGTGTCTCATTTCCTAATCTAAGTCCCTCAGCATCACCTGATTTAATTCGACTACATTCTATTCCAGTGGACATAGTGGTGATAAAAGATATACGACTTTATGCGAGATAGCACGTTAATGGGATGTTGAGCCGCATCCAACCAAGTGCGGACTAGGCGGCAATACCTCGCCCTCCCTTATTCTGAATTATCCGCTCTAAAGCGGCACAACGCATTCTGTCCCACGCTGCAGTGCGATAATCTGCTCCTGTGGCAGGACGCAAACGGCCTCCGTCTTTCAGGAATGGTTCGCAGCCGGCCCGCCCGGTTTATGGAAACTAATACCCGTTCTTCAAGATAACACCAACCCTCTGTAGTCGGCACGGTATTATTGCGGTTTAATGACCCTGCATGTATCGCTATCGCCCGAACTTGATGTAAGCGCTTTATCCGGGGCCCGGCAGCACGTAAACATTGGCAGAAGAGATAACGATCCATTTTCCGCCGCCATATTCCTGGACTGCGTGCCGTGTTTCAGTGGACCAATGGCTTACGGGGACGTGCAGCATAGCGTCGTTACGAGCCAATTATTATTCGCGAGCTCTCTGTCTTGTGCTTGCTTTCCTTCTGCCATCCACTGCCAGCCATTCCACGCCCAAGCATTCCGTGGGTATTTATGTTAGCACTAGTAGTCCTGATTACATTGCCTGTCATATCTCTGTTGTTAATCGCAGCTGCTATAAAAAAAAACAGTCTTTAAAAGATGGAGAACAGCCTAAACGAGTAGCATAACCTTTCATTGCGTGCGCCGCCGTCTCTTGGGTTTCAGTGCCCCACCGAATGACAAACACTCTCATTAAGACAACGTCTCGCTGCCTACTCTTTGTTATTTTAAAGCCGCCCCACTCTTTTTAGCTTTCTCGCCCTCTGTACTTACAACACTGAAGTGAAATCTTTTCTCCTTTTATTAGCTTCCGCTTTGTAGACGTTCCTTCTTTTTATTTCCACCATTAATTTCTTTTCGTGCTCCTCCGACATCGTTATAGCCGCGCACTCCCAGAGGGCTTTGCACCACCAACACACCCCTCTTCGTCCCCTTCCGGCACCTCCCTTCCCTCTGTCCGGTACGGCGCACAGGGCTTTCGAATAACTGGTCAATAGTGACACCGCTTCTTGTGCCCATTGCAGAGTTCTGGGAGGACCACTTCCACTGCAAGTACCCCAACAGCTCGCTGACGCCGTACAACTCCAAGTACACGACGCCGTGCACCACCAAGGAGGTGCTGACTCGCAACAACACCGCCTTCGAGGATCAGCTACAGTTCGTCAGCGACGCTGTTATGGCCTTCGGATACGCCTTCCGGTAAGTACTGCGAGCGCTCAATAATTCATTACACAAAGGCCCACATTTAATCAATGTGCGGGCCCAATACGGTCAATTATATCTTTTCTCCAAAATACCGGGTGGTTGTAACTAAAGTGCAGATACTCCTAGAGGTCCGGTGTGGGCAGCGAAACTTGGTACATATTCGTTAACGCAAAACCGATTTAAGCTGGAAAAAGTTCCAATTTTGGCCATCAGGTGCATATCTGTGGCTGTGAATGTAAGAAAGACCTATATACACTACTGGCCATTAAAATTGCTGCACCAAGAAGAAATGCAGATGATAAACGAGTATTCATTGGACAAATATATTATACTAGAAATGATATGTGATTACATTTTCACGCAGTTACGATGCATAGATCCTGAGGAATCAGTACCCAGAACAACCACCTCTGGCAGTAATATCGCCCTTGATACGCCTGGGCATTGAGTCAAACACATCTTGGATGGCGTGTACAGGTACAGCTGCCCATGCAGCGTTAACACGATACCACAGTTCATCAGGAGTAGTGACTGGCGTATTGTGACGAGCCAGTTGCTCGGCCACCAATGACCAGACGTTTTCAATTGGTGAGATATCTGGAGAATGTGCTGGTCAGGGCAGCAGTCGAACATTTCCTGTATCCAGAAAAGTCCTTACTGGACTGAAACATGCGGTCGTGCATTATCCTGTTGAAATGTAGGGTTTCGCAGGGATCGAATGAAGGGTAGAGCCACGGGTCATAACACATCTTAAATGTAACGTCCACTGTTCAAAGTGCCATCAGTGCGAACAAGAGATGACAGACGTGTAACCAATGGCACCCCATACCATCACGCCGGGTGATACGCCAGTATGGCGATGACGAATACACGCGTTCACCGCGATGTCGCCAAACACGGGTGCGACCATCATGATGCTGTAAACAGAACGTGAATTCACCCAAAAAAAATGACGTTTTGCCATTCGTGCACCCAGGTTCGTCGTTGAGTACACCATCGCAGGCGCTCCTGTCTGTGATGCAGCGCCAAGGGTAACCGCAGCTATGGTCTCCGAGCTGATAGCCCATGCTGCTGCAAACGTCGTCGAACTGTTCGTGTAGATGGTTGTTGTCTTGCAAACGTCCCCATATGTTGACTCAGTGATCGAGAGGTGGCTGCACGATCCGTTACAGCCATGCGGATAAGATGTCTGTCATCTCGACTGCTAGTGATACGAGGCCGTTGGGATCCAGCACGGCGTTTCGTATTACCCTCCTGAACCCACCGATTCCATATTCTGCTAACAGTCATTGGATCTCGACCAACGCGAGCAGCAATGTCGCAATACGATAAACCGCAATCGCAATAGGCTACAATCCGACCTTTATCAAAGTCGGGAACGTGATGGTACGCATTTCTTCTCCTTACACGAGGCATCACAACAACGTTTCACCAGGCAACGCCGGTCAACTGGTGTTTGTGTATGAGAAATTGGTTGGAAACTTCCCTCATGTCAGCACGTTGTAGATGCCACCGGCGCCAACCTTGTGTGAATGCTCTGAAAAGCTAATCATTTGTATATGACAGCATCTTCTACCTGTCGGTTAAATTTCGTGTCTGTAGCACGTCTTCTTCGTGATGTAGCAGTTTTAATGGCCAGTAGTGTAAAAGTTTCTATGTATAATGGATTGTAACAGAACGTGTACACAAAGGTCAAACAAATGAGAAATATATAACGCTTATTTTGTTATTAATCGACGCTTTCGCAACTTGTTCAATATGAGCACCGGAGATGTAGACGAGATGCTGTTCAGAGCCAGATTTGTACCTCGTGGCCAAAATTGGAATTGATTGTTGTCCATCGTAAATCGGATCCACATTAGGATACGGTATATACCAAGTTTCGCAGCCATACTATAATTACAGGCCACAGTGGACCTCCTTGACTAGCTACATCTCAATTACAACCGCTGTGTAAATGAAGAAGTTCTATGAAATGTTATTGGCGCGCAACATATTCGTCAGGTCTAGCGAGTATGACAACCACATCGTACAGAAACACTTACTGTGCAGACGCGGATAAGCAGGCTTCAACAGATTAATGATTTTATACATTGCTGAGGCGCCGGCAAAGGCACGAGAAGGACTGTGATTTGTAACCAACGCAACCTTGCACCGGCACCGAAACGGAAGATAAGACAGGGAAGGCCGAAAAACTGAATTCGGTCTTCCGGAGTTGTTTCAACGCGGAAGATCGTAACACTGTCCCTCCTTTCAATCGTCGTACGAACATTGAAATAGCAGATATTGAGATAACCGATCGCGGGATGGAAAAGCAGCTACAATGGCTTAGTAATGGAAATGCTTCACGACCATATGAGATACCTACAAAATCCTATAAAGATTATGCTCCCCTTCTAGCAGTAATTTATCGTAGAACGCTTGAGCAACGAAAGGTACCTAACGACCGGAAAAACGCGCATGTCATTCCCGTTTTTAAGAAAGGCCGTAAGTCAGTCCAATACAATTATAGACCTATATCGTTGACGTCAATCTGGTGTCTGTTGTAGAATTATGGAACACGTTTTATGCTCAAGAATTAAGGTAACTAAATCGACAGATGTGAGGGTAACATCCGGAGTACCACAGGGAACTCTGATAGGTCCGTTGCTGTTTGCGATATATGTAAATGATCTAGTAGAAAGCGTCGGATGCTTTTTAAGGCTATTCGCAGATGATACAGTTGTCTGTACCAAAGTAGCAACGCCAGAAGATAGTAAAAATTTGCAGAACGAATTGCAGAGAACTGATGGATGGTGCAGACTCTGGCAGTTGACCCTGAACGTAAATAAATGTAACATATTGCGCATACATAAAAAAAAATCCACTACTGTACAGCAACACTGTTGATGACAAACAGAGGCTTACCGACAATCATTCTTCCCACGCACTATTCTAAAGTGGAACAGGTTTGGAGGGATCAGATCACTGGTACCGAAAGTACCCTCTGCCACACACCAGTAGGTGGCTTGTGGAGTATGATGTATATGTAGATGTAGATGGTTGCCGCCTATACATATGGAGAGAACAGAAACCCTTAATGCCAACCAGGTGGACAGATAACTTACAACTGGCACCAAGGTAAATTTTTATTTTCGATGCGTAAGTTAAAAATTCGCTCCAAGTTACTGTTGCTATTCATGTATTCTTGTGGATCTGGATAAATTATTTTGGAACATCTTGTATTTGTCACATTCATATGTACTTCGCTTCTTAGTTTCAGGTTGATGGACACTTGCACGAAAATTAGTAGGACGTAACAATTTCAGCGTCCTAGGAAAGCGATGTAGTTTCAGTACAGACCTGACTATATCACGTAACATTCTAAAGCATCGAGGGTTGACTTCTTCAGTTGTTACTTGCTGTATAATTTTTCACTGCTGACTTCTTTACTTCCGGGAACTTCAAAGCATCTTATCTTTAGTGTCTAGTCATTAACATCGATGTTGGTACTTGAACGTATGATTTTATGACAGTATGTTGCTAAGTAATCTGAGTATTCTTGACTTAAAAAAAAATGTAGATGACACAGTGGCCTCTGCGTATCTCTTCCCGCGTAGCGGTTGGCGAAGTACAGAACTGATATTGATGGGATGCACACTGAGTTCCAGCCTTCGAATATCCGTGCTGCACCTTCCAAACCAAGCTACGAATCACAGAATTTCCACACAACCGTCTGCTGCCTTTCAGCTGTGATAAACGATAATCCGTGTTGCTCTGTCCTTCGTTTCAATTCGGCTTTTTATTTTAGCTGATCAAGCAGTGTTATTATCTATAATTCTAATGTAACTTTTTATTGTAAAGTAAGAGTAATATTTATATTTTTTATGCCTGTATGTGTACAACAAAATGGATTATTGTATTATACTTGGTAGAAGGTATGAACAGATTAACCTAATGTTACGTTTAACTTTGAACCCTGTTCGGACCATACTTTTAGGCATGTCACGACATTATTTTTTAGTTTTCGACTGCATGTACGATCTACTGCTAGCATATACGAGCGATTCATGAAGATATGCAAATATTTTAAAATGTTTTTCTACAAGTAACACTAAAGAAAAAAGTTCATATAAACATAGGTCCGTGAATGTTTAGCTACTGCTTATACAGAGAAGCAAAGAAGTAATTTCCTGAAATTTTTAATTTATCAACTACTTGGCCCAATTCGTTTTTTAAATTTCAGACAATTGCACAAAGTTTTCAACAGATGGCGTAGAGAATTTAATTTTGGAAAAATTGTCGTAATAATGTTAACTGAAACTGTATGAATGTGTCAGATAATCTGCTTTTATTAATACAATAGCACACGTGAATTCACGTTAAACCGGAAAAACAAAGCTCAGTGTTGAGGAAGTTGTACAGTGAACATTCAATTTCACAATACATTCACAATAAATGTTCAAAAATGTCTCCGCCGATTCCATGCATTTATCTACACGTGTATGAACAGATTTTGTTGTTCGTTTCAGTGTCATGGGGTTGTTCTTTGTAGCACCTCGACCAATCCATTTCTGGGGAAAATATTCATTTAAATGTGTACTAACGGCGTTGGTGAAATGTGGAGGCGCGCTGTCATGTTGAAAACACATTTACAATCGTGTAGCAAGTGCAACATCTTCGAGCAAGCGGGACATTTCTTCTTGAAGGAACTGTAAGTTAGACGTCCTGGGAAAATTAATGGTCTAATAAAGTGTGTGTTGATTATACCACACCACACATTTATACTAAACTGCATTGCACAATTGCATGTGGGTTTGTTTCAGACCATACGTGGTCGTTGAGTAAATTGTTTATACCATCCCGAGTAAACTGTGCCTCATCAGTAAATAAAATATATTTGTGTAACTGCCGATTCGTATTATACCAGTTGCACAACTCCAAGCGAAGGACAGGATCTCTCAGATGTGAATGGTGAAATTTTTTTATCGTAAGGATACAGATTATTGTAATTGAGTGTACGCCATACCTTAGACTGTGAAATGCCTAATCGATGAAAGATACGTGTACTGGTACCCGGGCTACGTTGAACAGCACATCCATAATATCCTCCTCATAGTCTTCACGTAGCGAGCGCCCATACTGATTATGAACACTAGATAGAGAACCTGTCTCCCGTAACATTCAAAATACTCCTCTAATGGTCCGTGCATTCGGAATCCTCCGAGTTGAATAACGTACACGATAATTGTTAACTGCAACCGTAGCATTACCATCACACTTGCCATAAATAATCACCATATCGGTGTATTTCTTTGTAGTAAATTTGAAATCCATCTCTATTTCACAAATAATCTACAAACTACAACAGTTACTATGTGGCTTCACTTAAATACACTGTTGTTATTATGTTCTTTCACTGAACAATACAGAAAACTAGCTCGTTACAGCGTTAGGAAACGACTGAAACAACTCAGTAATGGTTGCCAACAATAACTTTTCTACAATCTTAATGGAAAGTAAACAAATTTACTTGTATAATTATCTTTGCTTCTCTGGATGTTCTGGAAATCTCCTGCAGATAGAAGTCTGGGACACGTTTTATTATATTCACCAGATCAATAACAACCAAATAAACGGAAACTGTGCTTTACTTTAACCTCGTACAGTTTTGTTGTGGCTTCATATTACCGAAGTTGCTAAATTTCAGGCAAAATCTTTTATTAGCCGTAACTCCGTTATTAAACATTTGCTGACCTAAGCTTATACGAAGTTTTTTCCTTCAGTTTTACTTGTAGAATAACATATTAAAACATTTGCGTATCTTGGTTAATCACCCTGTATATTACCATATAGAAAAGACATTTGATAATGAACAAGTACTCGAATCTGGCAACAGTGACGAACAATAATTTTGTTTAAATAACACACAGCCTCAGCGGAACTCTGACACGTTTTAAACAATTTTTTTATGGCTGTTGACCTAATTATGAGGAAAACAATTGATGCCAGGTCTAATTAGAAAAGTTGTTTCATTCTTAATGCTAACAAACAAAAGGCATTAAACTAGCAAACTGTACCTCAGGGTAACTATTAGTGCTTATTTTTAGTCAACCGAGTATTTCATTTCCAGTACACAACTGTTTTCTTCGCAAGTTTTCTTAAAATGGTGAAACTGAATACAGTTGACAACGAACAAAGACTTAGTAAATTTATTACGCTTGAACCGCTAACAGCTAAACTCTGACAACAGCTTACAACAGCTGCAGCAGACGTTGTATTGTGCTTCGCCGCGTCTCTAAAGCTATTTACGTCGCTGAATGGCGCTATTCACACTTTTGTTCCACTGTTCCCAGCTGCCAAATACAATTTAATAGCAGCCACTTTTTATTCGTATTTACTTTTCTCGTTCCCTCGTTTTTTCTCTGAAAAGTAAGCTAGTGTGATTTTTCGCAGTATTTTTACTGTGGCCATAGAAAAGCTTCTATGCAAGTCGTTAAGGATTGCTGTTAGTGTAACTACTGACATTTCAATGCGTCCCATGCTCTTGACAGCCTTTTTCCATCATCTGAATTGTGCTTGGTTTCATCCCAGATCGAAACGTAACGTTGCACTTTATGTGGACTTCTTTTTATTTCATAAGGTCCATCCGCCTGTAATCATTCATCTATGTAGTACACGTCAACTTAGTTATGCTTTAGTCTAAATCTTACACATAGTCCGATTATGATTGTATGTTTCCCGAATAAGATGACGGAATGTTTGCAGCGCAAAATTGTAAGACATTTATCATACAACAGTGTCCGGGATGACCAATGCTGAAAACGAACATATGCAGTCGAGAAAAAGAATATAAGCGGATAACCACTTCCTCAGCTACTAATAAGTGTATAAAGATAATAACAAATGACTATACGTTAGGGCCAATAAAGAGTGTTCAGGATATAATGTGTGATCTATATACGTAACAGATAGGAAACTTGTCAACAGTTCAATCATGCGTAGTTATTTTGTGCACACTAACATGCACTTATCTAAATATTTACTTTTACATACTAAAGACTGTGCACTGGCAAAAAATTATCCAGCACCTTGTTGCAGCATCCCATCACCCTCCTCGCTCACCCCCTCCCTCCCACCATTTATGAACATTACATATTCATATTCGTAACGTGTAGCTTCGTTCGATATTTTAACAATCTGTGTTATATGCAGCTTGTAATAAAGTAACTCTGTCTTTATTCCCCTAATCCTTCCTTCCCCCTCTCCTTCCCTGCTTTATTAAACAGAAGTAGACCATTGATGTTGTTATGATAACACAAGCTTTGCGTTGTATCTCTGTTGTTGGGAAGTTATTACTTACGCTGGATTTGGGGGTTAACTGGCGCTCACGCAAGTGTAGTCTGGTAACCGCTATAGGCTACAACTCACTGTAAATACGGTAATGTCCTTATAAGTGTAATGGTCGTTGAAAGAACGGCTGTAATCCTGGGTCGCTGTAATTGGCCAGCTGTATATCCACCAGTACGGCGATTACGTTTCTCAGTAATCATCAGGAACCTTCACGATGTTTGGAAGTGGTTGATTACGACTAATAGATGCTGATGGCATAGGCAATTCTGTGACTTGCTCGTCTCAGGTTCTTGGATAGGAAGTCCGTTTCTCTGGAAGGTATGATGGAATTCGTTGGTTGAAATCGTAAAATTGATTGTTTATTTGCATATAGTTACAGGGTGTTGCACCATCCATGATACGCAAGTCTAGAGGTTGTAGAGGGGACTTAGTTCATCACGTTTTACATAGGAACCCATGTCCGGAAACCATTGGTTCCAATGTTACAAAGAAAACAAGAAATTCTCACTCGTGCGGTAGATGTTTCTTATGAAGAAAGCTATTATGATAGGCTACCCACATACACGAATGGTGTTATGACGCGATATCACCTGATGTTCTTTGGTTCCACCTGCCTTGTTTGCATGCTTCCAGATGACATTACGCTGACTGGTATTGCAGTAACAGAGTGCCTGAGTACACATTCACAGAGTATGCCGATATGTCGTTAATATAAGGTGAAGCTCGGCATAATTGAAGAGGAGCTCAACGTCCTTACCAGATTGCTTTTCAAATCATGTGACTCCAACTCATCCAATGTTTGCCAGAGTAGAACAAGGGCTACGGGAAAGTGGGAAATTCACAAGTGATAGAGCTAACCGTGGTGCTCCGAGAAGGCGTCCAAGGAAGTGCTTCAGCAAGTTGAAGCGAACATATCGTCGAGTACTCGAACCATTGCACATGACTTGCACGTGTCTTATTCGTCTGTCTGGCGTGTTCGGGATAAACAGAAACCCCACCCATACCACACTCAGATGGAAAGTGCGTGCTCTCGGCGGGTTTGTTCCATGAGTCAGTTTCTGTACTTGGTTTCTACATCGTTATGTGGATTTCCTTCAGTTTCCAAGGCGGATTTTGTTTAGCGATGAAGCGCATTTCAACAGGAAAGGTGCTTAAAACGCTCTAAATAGCCGTATTGGGGATTAAGGAAACCCCAAAGCCACGTGCACACGAAGATTTCAGCACACCTTCGGCTTCAAAGTCAGGGCAGGTATTGCGATGATCGTGTGATTGGACCGTACATCCTTCCTCTCCACCTAAAGGGTGGACTTGATATTTCTGCAACAAGCTCTGGCACAGTTTTTGGAACATGTGCCATTGGACATTCTTCGCGAATTGCGGTTCCGGCTTGATGGAGCGTTCGAAACCATCTAAACATAATCTACAGGACCAGGCGGATCGGTCGACGTGGATAACATGCTTGACACCCCCTTTGAACTTTTTCTTGTGGGGTCACGTGAAGAGTCTTTTTTACTGGACCCCTGTCCAGTAGAAGGACGATATGGTTGAATGGATCATGGCTGCGGCAGAAGTAATTAACTATACACCACGCACAGGGTAGAGTTCATGCTAACTTACTGCCCAGATACACTGTGTGCATCGAACTTGGTGGTCGTCATATCGAACAGTTGTTGTAATATCTCAGTAAATAGGAGTGAAGTCTGTACATCTGGTTTTCCTAGTAGCATCGAAACGAACCGTTTCCGACATGAGTTCCATATAAAACTTGAGCTAAGCCCCTCTACAATTCTGGAACACCTTGTACACTGCAGACTGTATAAAAATTGTGTTCCAGTTTTCTGACACTCGTTTTGGGCCATTTGAAAATTGCTTTACGGACTAGTCTGCCGAGCCTGCACAGCTGTTGTCGTGGTATTCGGTCCGAAGACTGTTTTGATGCAGTTCTCCATGCAGCTCTATCCTGTGGAGGCTTCAAGACATCTGCATAACAGCTGGAACCTACATCCACTAGCCGCAGGTTATACAACCAAGCAAAGGTCTCCGCCACATTTCCCACCATTAGCAAATTCATTAACTACTCCTTGACGCCACAGGATGTGCCCTACCACCTTACCATTCTTTAAGTTGTGTTACAGACCTCGTTTCCCACCCAATTCGATTCAGTATTTCACTAGTTACTCGCTCTACCTACCTAACCACCAATATTCGTCTGCAACATCATATAGTATTCACTTCTCGTCTAAACTATTTGTCGCCCACATTTAATTTACGTATAAGGCTACACTCGAGATAAATATTTTCGATCGTTCAAATGGCTCTAAGTACTATGAGACGTAACATCTGAGGTCATCAGTCCCATAGACTTAGGACTACTTAAACCTAACTAACCTAAGGACATCAACACATCGAGGCCCGAGGCAGGATTCGAACCTGCGGCCGTAGCAGCAGCGCGGTTCCGGACTGAAGCGCCTAGAACCGCTGGCAAATATTTTCGTAAAAGGCTTCTTATAGCATAAATGTACGAGGAACATTCAGTATCTAATACAATACATTTTTCTCGGACAGTTTCGGTTGGAAAAATGCAGATTTTGTTGTGTGACATTGTGGAATATTTCCACGTCATCCGTTATAGTTTCATGAAGTTCCTATGCTAGCCGCGCTGTACACAGCCTTAAAAATGGCGCCTGTAACAGAAGTGTATTCCAACAGAGAGCTGTCATTGAGTTTCTTTTGCAGGAAAACCAGAATATCATACATACTCATAGGAGCTTGCAGAGCGTCTACGGAGCCCTGGCAGTGAGTCGTTGGCCGAGACCTCAGTCATCATCGTAGCGGTGTCGGACAGATCTGTCCGATTTCCCTCGCGCCGGTCGGCTGCGCACAGCTGTGATTGCTGCAGTTCTGGAACGTGCAGACACTCTCACTTGAGATGATCGACGGATCACAGTCACACACTTCGCTGCGTAACTGGACAACTCTGTTGATAGTACTGACACACTCGTCCATCAGTTGGGGTACTCGACGGTGTGTACCTCTCACTTGAGATGATCGACGGATCACAGTCACACACTTCGCTGCGTAACTGGACAACTCTGTTGATAGTACTGACACACTCGTCCATCAGTTGGGGTACTCGACGGTGTGTACCTCTCACTTGAGATGATCGACGGATCACAGTCACACACTTCGCTGCGTAACTGGACAACTCTGTTGATAGTACTGACACACTCGTCCATCAGTTGGGGTACTCGACGGTGTGTACCTCTCACTTGAGATGATCGACGGATCACAGTCACACACTTCGCTGCATAACTGGACAACTCTGTTGATAGTACTGACACACTCGTCCATCAGTTGGGGTACTCGACGGTGTGTACCTCTAACTTGAGATGATCGACGGATCACAGTCACACACTTCGCTGCGTAACTGGACAACTCTGTTGATAGTACTGACACACTCGTCCATCAGTTGGGGTACTCGACGGTGTGTACATGCTATGTTCTCGCCACCTAACACAGGACCATAAAGAGCAACGAAGGATCATCTGCGCAGAAGTGACTGCGAGTTACGACGCTGATCGTGACAATTTTTTGTGGAACATCGTTTCATCCGATGAAACACTTCGAACCAGAAACAAAACGGCAATCCATGGAGTGGCGCTACACCAACTCTTCTCCAAAGAAAAAGACCAAACCCCCACCCCCAGTATGTAAAGTCATGTGGTCGTCTTCTAGGACCGTCAAGGGGTTATTCTTATTCATATCCTCCCTTATGGTGCAACGATCGACTCGGATGTGAATTGTGATACCCTCATCAAACTGAAGAAACGATTTCAGCGTGTTCGTCATAACAGAAATGCAAACGAACTTCCCCTTCTCCATGGCAACGCACGGCCTCACACAAGTCTGCGGACCAGAGAAGAGCACTTCATTGTACCGTTTTCACTCATCCACCTTACAGCCCAGATTTCCCGCCTTTCGACTTCCATCTGGTTGGCCTGATGAAGGATGCACTCCGCAGGAAGCGGTACTTGGATAATGGGGAAGTAGTTGAAGCAGCAAGACTTTGGCTCCGAAGTGAACCAGTAGAGTGGCACCGCGTAGACATATAGGCCCTCCCTGTAAGGTGGCATGGTACGGAGGTTATGTTGCAAAATACGGTTTTGTAGTGGAAAGACTGGGGAATAATGTGATGGAATCCTGAATAAAACCCACCGGCTTCCACAAAAAAAGTGTCGCATTACTTGTTGAACGATGGAAGACTCAGGGGCAATGTGTTCCAGTCTGACTGACATGAAGAACTGTAGTAGTTAATCTTCCAGTTACTGGATTGGGAATTGTGCTCTAAGTTACCATCGATTTCTGCAAGATACATTCCATATTGTCACCTCCCCAGCAGCCTTTTTCATGGCTTCTTTGAAATTCTGACCCATCATTTTGCTTTGTCATGTGTCATGGAGCTATAGTCAAGTGTTCAAAATTTTTCTGTAACAGGAATCTAATAATTCCTTTGATAGAAATTGTATCCCACTGTCTGATTTACGGTCTTTTCCGCCCCAGTAGCTGAATGGTCAGCGTGACGGATTGCCGTCCTACGGGGGACAGGTTAGATTCCCGGCTGGGTCGGAGATTTTCTCCGCTCAGGGACTGGGTGTTGTGTTGTCTTCATCATCATTTCTTCCCCATCCATGGCGCAGGTTACTCAATGTGGCGTCGAATGTAATAAGACCTGCACCGAGGCGGCCGGACATGCCCCGTAAGGGGCCTCCCGACCAATGACGTGAAACGCTCATTTCTATTTCCATTTATGGTCTTGGGGAGGTCTTATACGACAAAAAATTTTAGGTCGTTTTTGGGTGGGTTGTTTGGGGGAAGAGACCAAACAGCGAGGTAATCGGTCTCATAGGATTAGGGAAGGACGGGGAAGGAAGTCGACCGTGCCCTTTCAGAGGAACCATCCCGGCATTTGACTGCAGCGATTTTAGGGAAATCATGGAAAACGTAAATCAGGATGGCCGGACGCGGGACTGAACCGTCGTCGTCCCGAATGCGAGTCCAGTGTGCTAACCACTGTGCCACCTCGCTCGGTAGGTCGTTTTCATTGTGACCTATAGTTTCTGAGGTTACTTCAGATATGTATGGGAACTTTTAATAGGTATCCACAACATAAGGCCCAAAACATTTTTCAGAGTTTCTTGCGGTCAGTTTTTGAAAATAATTTTTGTGGTTGCAAAGAGTGTTGTACTTGGAGGATAGTGCACATCAATTCACATTAAGTTTCTTTTCTAAGTTTTAGTCTAGTGAATGATTTTAGAATCACATTAAGTAATGCGCATTATAAACTGCCGTAAAAAATTTCTGGTATTTTCTACTGGTTTTTTTAAGGCATTTGATTTGTGCGGCAACTGTAAATATTACAAGTTCTGCATACATAAGTGTTTTATAATACATTAATATGTATATAATACAGTAATGTAACCAGTACCTTCGTTCGACGTCAACGTGCAGTAACTACTCGCAGGCGGCAGGAGGGCTCACTACCTGTCGAGAGTATATAAAACGGGCTGACGGACGCAGAAAACAGTGCAGTCGTTGTTGCACTGCGGAAACAGAGAAATTTAGCTGACGTCCAAAGAGGCATGATTATTGGCTCTCGGGCCAACAATGGAGGCATTCCCGAAAAGAGCACGTTTGCAAACTGTTGGCGTGTTGTCATGGTTAAAGTATACTGTTCATGGCAAAATGGCGCTATCCAAAACCGGCGCTGAGGCAACTGTGGTGCACCACAGGCCATAAATGACACAGGTAAACTACGGTTGTGGACGTACGAGGTGCGACAGTAATGAGACTGATGTGAAAAAAAATGTTGCTTACCGTTTTAGTCAAGTGTAGTGTTGTCTCCTTCAAAGTAGTTCCCTTCTGATTGCACACACTTTTTCCAGCGCTTCTGCCATTGATGGTAACATTTCTGGAACTCATCTTCTGTAATATCCTCCAAGACCCTCGTCACAGCTTTTTGGACATCTTGCGTTGTTTGAAAATGGTGTCCCTTGACCGCCGTTTTGACTCGGAAATAGAAAAAAGTCGCACGGAGCGATATCTGGTGAATAAAGTGGCTGTGGTAGTACTGAAATTTGTTTTGAGGTTAAAAATTGCTGTACTGACAGAGCAGTATGGGATGGCGCATTATCATGATGCAGAATCCAATTATGAGCAATGTAGTAATATTGGTTAACTGTTCTTCCAGGAGGCACCCACTCTTTATGGACAATTCCCTTGGAATCAAAGAAGCATACAAGCATGCATTTCACTTTTGATTTTGACACGCGAGCTTTTTATGGTCTGGGTGATCCCTTTTCGAACTTTGGCGTTTTGTCTCTGGATCGTACTGAAAAACCAACTTTCATCACTAGTAATAACACGGCTCACCAATTCTGGATTGATTACCGTTTGCTCTAACATATCGGTTGCCACATTTTTGCGTGTTTCTCCCTGTTGCGATGCGAGATTTTTGGGGACCATTTTTGCACAAATCTTTCGCATACCAAGATCTTCAGCTATTATTGGACGAACCGTTTCTCGAATGATGTTCAGTTCTTCTGCAATCATTTTCACGGACAATCTTCGATCAGATCGTACGAGTTCACGCACCCTGGCCAAGTTGACGTCCTTCCGTGAGGTTGGTGGACGTCCACTGCGGTCTTCATCTTCAGCATTCGTTCTGCCTTCACTAAACATTTTATGCCGACGCAAAACTTGAACTCTTGACATAACCTCCGCTCCAAAAGCTTTCTGAAGCTTACCGTAAGTTATCGTACCGGTTTTGTCCCAATTTAACGCAAAAAGAAATGGCATACAGTTGCACAATATTATGCGGTTCCATTTCCGTGACGAGACACACAAACACGTGTTAACTTATTATAGCACACCTCACGACTGAGCAGTCGCATCGATGTGCTGCTTGAACTAGAAGCAGTTTATAGACCAAGGTCAAAGATATTGTGCCTACGCAAGCCTGCAGGGTTGCCACATCTTGCAAAGAAAATTAGTCTCATTACTTTATTGTAGCACCTCGTATGTATTGGCGAATAGACGTGAAGCTGCTGAGCAACCGACCATACAGATGAACCAAGGGGCTACCAGCTGCGTCTTCTCAACAATTCAACGTACGTTGCTACCTATAGGCATCTGCAGCAGGCGCCTATTTGATACAGCCACGCTGACTGCTGTTCGTCGGTGACGAACGCGCAAGTGGGCGTCCATTAAGTGGGGCGGCAAGTGGCCTTTTCAGATGCATTGCGTTTTATGCTCCTTCGGAAATATGGCCATTGACGTGTACAGAGTGGAACGTCTGACAGCAAACACCGTCCAGCACTCATCGGGAGAGTCTAGGACGAAGGAGGGAGCGTTATAGGGTGGGGAATGTTTCCGTGGCATTCCCTGGGTGATATCGTCATTCTAGAAGGCAAACTGGATCAACACAGGTATTATGGCATCAACTAGCAGGACAACGCAATGTGTCACACAGCTTTCAGCGTACTTGCGTTGTTGGAAGAGCACCAGAATGAGTTTACCCTATTTCCCTGACCACAAAACTCTCCTAATTAAAACCCAATCGGGCTGCTCGCGCTGTAGATCATAAGCCGAGAAACCTAGCGCAGCTGAGCACAGACCGGAGTTGAGATGGCCCCACATCCCTGTCCGTACCTTTCAGAATCTCACTGACTCTCTTCCTGTACATCTCGCATTGGTTTGCGCTGCAGAAGGTGGTTATTCAGAATTCTGACATATAGTCACATTAATGTAATTAAACCCATTAGAAGGATACTGCCAATGCTTCAGTTTCAGAGTTTTATGGCTAGCAAAATCCTGTATATTTTTGAAACTAGTTACATAACCGGCAGACGGTTAAGCCATCTTGTACTTGAAAAGGAAGAAGGTCTTCTACCTTGAAGACGTGATATATGCAAATTAACTGAGATTAATGCCTTAAAACAATTTTTCCTGTCTTGAAACTGGGAATTGTTGCAAGTTTCTAATAGCTTCCACTTCAAAAGATTTTCAACTTGTAACTGGCATTTTAATAATACTTCTTAATTTGACTTCACTTGCTGATTATTGGTGGGTAGTTGAGTAATAACGTAATACAATATTTTCTCTATTGCAACGTTTTTAAATTTGAATAGAATATATGTTCCGGGGCGTAGCCCACATTGTACCTTGGAATAGTTTTTCACATTTGGTAGAACATTACTTTTCCAGTGTTTTTGTAATTTCAGGAAATGACAGAATCACAGTGGCACAGTGGCTTTACAGAACTGCATGGTCTACGCTAACACGCCTCCCTCCTCATTTCCAATTCCCATCCAAGCCTCGACCCACTTGGTATTCCTACCAAACTCTAACAGCATTCAGAGACTCTCTGTACTGAAATAGCACCTCAGCATCGAACGAAAGGGGGGATCTTGCCTCAGACCTAGCCATAGGTGCTTTAACCAAATGAAACTACATAGTTCCAGAGACCTTTCCAAATCTCAAATATCTATAATGTATACGTGCAGACTGAAGCAACGAATGAAAATTTCTACCAAGCCCAGTCTCTTGTCACTCGGCAGATGTACTAACCACACAGGTCTCTGTAACCATATAGCTTCATTTGATTAAGTCTGAAAAGTTTTCCAACGTACGACACTCTTATCTATAGTTTTGCATTTGGCAAAATTCACATTGGGAAACAAATTCTTCGATTTATTTATCCACATTGGCGATCAGCAATATCATTCTTCCATTTGTTTCAGCCATCATGAAGTGTCGTCTGCTAAATTTTGGATATAACATCCTTTGTGAAACCTGTCTGAAAAAATAACAACCATGGTAGTTGCTGATAGCAATTGTTTCCTCAAAATATAATTGCAAAAATTTTTGTCCTTTGGAAATTGCTTGGACAACCATTTTACATAGTTAGTTACATGCTCCATATACCATTTGGACCACTATTTTATCGGTATGATATGGAACGAATCGCATTACTCGGCATGTATACATGAATAGTGTTAACTTTAATGAAAACACTCTTTTTTTCGTCTTACTCTCGCAACTTAAGAAAAAATTCTTCACGTTACCGGTTTTTAACCATAAATTCGCGCATGAAATTTTAGGTTACATTTAAAATTTGTTTTGCTATCCATCAGACAGTTTATGTTATTGGCCAAATGATCAAAGATTATTAAATTCCTTTTTGAGCCGCTGACAGCTTTAATAAAGGTTAATAAACATCTTTTTCACTCCAGCGCTGTAGATAAGGATCTCACTGTTCTTCTCAAATTGTTGTGGATTATTTATGACGAATTTCTTTAGCGAATGTATGTATTGTGACGACGTATTTGAAATGCCTAGCTTCTTGACAGGATACCTACATGATGTCCGTAGGTGACAACTACATAATTTTCTTAATGCTCGCTTGTGCAATTAATACTTTCTTTCTAAGTAGTGAGTTGCGGGATAAAATAATTTCAGAAGGCATTATTGAGTGAAAATACCCAAATTATGTCAGGAGGTTAGTTCGATTGTTTCCCAAACCGGCAATCAAACGAAGAGCACAAGGACTCCTGATCATACGCTACATCCGTTGCCAATATGATTATTTGCTTTACAGATCTGAATAGAGTGGTTTTTTTTATTCAAAAGTAGAGAGAGTCCATTTTTCTGAGAACCACTTAATAGTTCTTTGGCGAGCATTATTTACGATTTTTTTGTTGCATCCTCTCTAACGGGATTCATTATAATACTACACTCCTGGAAATGGAAAAAAGAACACATTGACACCGGTGTGTCAGACCCACCATACTTGCTCCTGACACTGCGAGAGGGCTGTACAAGCAATGATCACACGCACGGCACAGCGGACACACCAGGAAACGCGGTGTTGGCCGTCGAATGGCGCTAGCTGCGCAGCATTTGTGCACCGCCGCCGACAGTGTCAGCCAGTTTGCCGTGGCATACGGAGCTCCATCGCAGTCTTTAACGCAGGTAGCATGCCGCGACAGCGTGGACGTGAAAAATGGTTCAAATGGCTCTGAGCACTATGGGACTCTACTGCTGAGGTCATTAGTCCCCTAGCACTTAGAACTAGTTAAACCTAACTAACCTAAGGACATCACAAACATCCATGCCCGAGGCAGAATTCGAACCTGCGACCGTAGCGGTCTTGCGATTCCAGACTGCTGCGCCTTTAACCGCACGGCCACTTCGCCCGGCGTGGACGTGAACCGTATGTGCAGTTGACGGACTTTGAGCGAGGGCGTATAGTGGGCATGCGGGAGGCCGGGTGGACGTACCGCCGAATTGCTCAACACGTGGGGCGTGAGGTCTCCACAGTACATCGATGTTGTCGCCAGTGGTCGGCGGAAGGTGCACGTGCCCGTCGACCTGGGACCGGACCGCAGCGACGCACGGATGCACGCCAAGACCGTAGGATCCTACGCTGTGCCGTAGGGGACCGCACCGCCACTTCCCAGCAAATTAGGGACACTGTTGCTCCTGAGGTATCGGCGAGGACCATTCGCAACCGTCTCCATGAAGCTGGGCTACGGTCCCGCACACCGTTAGGCCGTCTTCCGCTCACGCCCCAACATCGTGCAGCCCGCCTCCAGTGGTGTCGCGACAGGCGTGAATGGAGGGACGAATGGAGACGTGTCGTCTTCAGCGATGAGAGTCGCTTCTGCCTTGGTGCCAATGATGGTCGTATGCGTGTTTGGCGCCGTGCAGGTGAGCGCCACAATCAGGACTGCATACGACCGAGGCACACAGGGCCAACTCCCGGCATCATGGTGTGGGGAGCGATCTCCTACACTGGCCGTACACCACTGGTGATCGTCGAGAGGACACTGAATAGTGCACGGTACATCCAAACCGTCATCGAACCCATCGTTCTACCATTCCTAGACCGGCAAGGAAACGTGCTGTTCCAACAGGACAATGCACGTCCGCATGTATCCCGTGCCACCCAACGTGCTCTAGAAGGTGTAAGTCAACTACCCTGGCCAGCAAGGTCTCCGGATCTGTCCCCCATTGAGCATGTTTGGGACTGGATGAAGCGGCGTCTCACGCGGTCTGCACGTCCAGCACGAACGCTGGTCCAACTGAGGCGCCAGGTGGAAATGGCATGGCAAGCCGTTCCACAGGACTACATCCAGCATCTCTACGATCGTCTCCATGGGAGAATAGCAGCCTGCATTGCTGCGAAAGGTGGATATACACTGTACTAGTGCCGACATTGTGCATGCTCTGTTGCCTGTGTCTATGTGCCTGTGGTTCTGTCAGTGTGATAATGTGATGTATGTGACCCCAGGAATGTGTCAATAAAGTTTCCCCTTCCTGGGACAATGAATTCACGGTGTTCTTATTTCAATTTCCAGGAGTGTATTATCGTCTGAAAAAAGTGCCAATTGTGGTTCCTGAACTTTAAGTGGAAGATCATTCACATATGTAAGGAATCGGGGTACACTCAAATTTGAGCCCTGTGGAACACCTCTTGTGATTTCTCCTTAGTCACTAAAACGTTGTCTGAATTATGCGGCACAACGTTTTGCGTTCTGTTTGTTAGGTACGTTTCGAACCAGCGTGTGTAAAGCCATCAACTTCGTAATGCATAATGCAGGATCATTTTCAATGCTGCGTCTATGCTCATGACTTCTAGAATTTTCTTCGATCGGCTGGAAATGAATTTATATGTTCGTTAGTTTCTTCATCGGGTTAGCAGCAGCGTTCTTCAAATGTATCAGATTTTTCATATGGACCAGCATGCGGCCTAGATAAGGCATCAGCATTCCCATGCTTTTTTTAAGACCTGTATCTTAGTTCTTAGTTACATCCAACAATGTAACTGCCTGTCACTGTAGTCTCTGCATTGTAACCACTGGCCGCTGTTTGTTTGGAGGGAACATTGAAACCAGAGTCTTGCGATCTGTTTTCACTTCAAACCTTCTTCCACACAGCTAATGATGGAATTTCTTGAAATCGTAAATTATGGAAAGTGCTTCTTATTCAACTGACTGCGCCTGGACTGATGTTCGTTTTTCATCAATTGACAGCCATCAGTGGATGCTTTTTTGTGGTTCCATTGATTTGACAACTACCATTACTTTTTCCTTCAGACAATCAGGGCTGTATCGTATGTTTTCAGTGTTAAATTTGACTTGAAGTATCCTGGTTACCCAGCAATTAGTAGGCATCTAGGTTTATGATTGGGAAGTTACACCACTGTCGATTAGGATTTTCATTTTGCAAGAACTGATTTCCAATTACATGGATGTTTTCCGCATGTGCTAGGTGCTGATACTTCATTACTCCTGATTTCTTCCGCTGATGTGACTTTGCTTGCTTCCTTTTGTATTTTCTTGGTCCATCACTTTGTAGATAGATGCTTCATGGAAGTGAAAGGAGGCTTGTTATTTCTCTCCAGGCACATGGTGAACGTGTAACTAGTCTACTTGCGGATATTGCACATTGCATTCCTGACTTTGTATTCACTCCGACTATGGTCCATTCCATTCTGGGAAAGACTTGCATTTTTTGATGGTTAAGATCATTCCTTTTGATGACCTTTTTGAATGTGGCCTTCTGAATTTTTGGTGCCCAGTCAGTTGAAAAATTTCAGGCGAATCTATATTTTCTCTCTTGACTGATTTCACAATGCGCTGAGAAGCTTGATATGTATCAGTAATCTTTAAAAATTTAGCCATTCATGACTACTGTACTGCAGGGCTGAATTCCGCATTACATCGTAAGATATGCAATATAATGGCAGCCATGATTGCTCTAACAGTCCAAGCAATTTCTTGGCAATGATGTTCGCATATAAAATTGCAGTCCCTTACGACACTCCTGTAAATCAGCCATCCATTCTAGATATGTCCGCTCAGGCTGCTTCTTTGGGCTGAGGAATTTGCAGGTGGCCACCGGCCATGCGTTCTGCTTCAAACGGGTCAATAATTGCTTAATCAGCTCATTATGTTTTTCTTTACTGACTTCCCTACCTCCAAAGAACTTCGTCAGGATGTCGAACGTGTCATTTTCGACGCATGGCAGGTAATATTCGGGTTTCAAGTCGACGTCTGCCACCAGATGTGCCCCGAAATGTTAATCCAGGTAGCACAGGTACCTGTCCCTTTCATCTTTCGAACGATGGAAACGGTGGTATTTTTAACTTTTCGTTACGTGCCACTGCGTTTTGTCAGCAAATTCAACAACAGCGGTTGTCTTTTGAAGCTTCCTTTAGCTGTTCTATAACTGCTGCTGCGTCGATGCGGACCTCTGTTGTTGTCATTCCATCAAGTGCCGCTGCATCTCCATGGACCAGCGCTGTGGAGCGTCAACATTTTGATAAGCTCCGCCATTGCCATTCTGAAGCGTCTTTACGGTTCTTTGAATCCTCGTAACCAAATAATATGATTCTGGCTATGGGCCATGTTAGCTGTAATTCTTACGACAGCCGGTATAACAATATACACCCATTTGTTAACTCAGAAGAACACAAAGACAAATGTTACTTCTCTGAGTCTATCTTTCGCATAGCAATTATAACGACTCCTCTTATTACTAGGCTAATTACTGTTTAGCTCTACAGGGCCATTATACTGAAATGTTTCCCCACACCACCTAGTATTGTCTTTCTATTTGTGTGAGTAACTGTATGTTCACTGTTGTGGGTAAATACATACAGCGTACACAGGGCGGTGTGTGAAACTGATGGCGATTACACGCTTCCGCTGTTGTAGAAATCTGCTCCAGATGCTGCAGATACCGTGTTGAGCTGAAAGTGGTAACCAAAATACGGAGAAATATTCTTCGGGTCTCAGTTGCATAGCAATCAGATTGCTTTCAGTTCTGAGAAATGTCCAGTTACTATTGTGGATTTGAATGATCCATGAAGTGACTTCTTTTCCGAAGAAAACATCGAACTATTTCACTAGAACTGAACGCTCCCGTCGGAACTGTTCTCAACTGGTGTTTATTAGTAAATCACAATAGCAGTACATCGCTGGGTGTATAATAAGACGTACCTTCTTGAAATGAACAATATTTTATTGTTCTATTAACAGATTTCCTTCCATATGCACTTATATTTTACAATGTGAATCAAAAACTCGCAATGGCGTCGATTTTTTTACATCACAAGAATGGCTCTCTTCTACTAAAAATTACTCTTAACCAGAACAAACAAAAACTATCTCCTAAGAATAATTATGTGAGCGCTGACCGCCACAGAGTAATAAACAATATCTTTGTCTCTCTCTCGCACTGTCACAGCAAGTTACGCTGCATGATACATCATATATGCCCCTCTTGTGGACGAACGTTTTTGGGCAAAAACAAACACGAGCGTTCACACAACACTATATCGGTGATTGTTTATGACGCTGTATTAAAGTCCACTAGAGTATTAATGTCCACTGTATTTCTTATGATATTTTGGTATTAGTGAATGACTATCTAAATGTAAATTATTGATTTGGGTGCATATACTGCTGACAAAGCCTGTGCTGAATTCCTGATGCAGCATATATGCATAGCTTACATGCTTGCTTTTATTCATTTGTCGAGGATGGCATGAGATGTGATCAGAAACCTTTTTCATCATCACTCAAAGCTTCTGTCACTCGCCTTGGGATGTCTCAAATGGATAATCTAGCCATTCGGCCAAGCCCCACAAAGGAAAACCAAGGAAAACCTCGGGGTAGATTTACCATCCTCGTATTTCTCATTTGCAAAGAAAATTAATTGAATTACAATGGAAAATAAAAAAAAAAAAATTACAATATGGATTTTTTTTAAATGAATTTAAACACTGTTCACAAAAGAAACGCAACACTGTTAATCTTCTGTGTCTTGAGGTGAACCGCCGACTCGTTGGTTTACGTCCATCTACGATTCCCTTCTATCTGTCATCTCCTGGTAACTGATGGAATTCTGTTCCAATTTCACCGTCTCCTCGTGGGTATTATGGTTTTCCGCATATGGTTAACATGAAAATAAGAGTCAGTGTAAGTTCCGTGGAAAAGGTATTTGATCTATGCTGAGCTGAAATAGAATCTAATCTAAAGTTCTTTCTAATTGTCTGTCCTGAATTCGAAATATTCGGAAGTCGTAAGGTGTTCTTCATTTCTATCAACAACCCTATAATGCACTATACACAAATCCAACTGGTCCTGCCGTGTCAATTTATGCTCGTCATCTTTCAGATGGACTTTTACACTTGTTGATGTGCTTATAACTGAAAGGCATTTGCTCAGTTGGTAACTTCGCGAGTAACAATTGACATAACATAATTTACATACACAGGTATGTTACAACAATATTACAATTATAAAGAGAATGTTCACCACAAAAGATTGAAACAAAGTAATAGGCGTCCTTTTTAAAACTGAGAACGGGTTACCCCTTCCGAACAGCATGACTTCAGCTCAGCAAATAAAAAAAAAAAGCAAATACAAACATACACTGACATTGTTAAATTGACATAAGGAAAAATATCTTGCCATAGACCAGATTCATTTGAGTCACTAACCCATGGTCATTATGCATTGTGAAACCTGATTGAAATTACTATCTACTAAATAAAAAATTTTAAAAGAAATCATTCATACTATAGCTAAATTCTCTGCATACTGAAAAGAAAACTTATCCTTACAGTGGAAAACCTATACATAATGTCTGCATATCTCTCATACAGTATGCCTGAAAAGAAAAACTAACTACTAAATTGTAAAAAAAAAGAAACTATCCTAAGTATGATTCATAGGTTTAATGAAAATTCTCTAATCAATATTATTTGATAAGAATAGTATTTTCAATATTCAGAATCTTCAGTCATCATGAAATTGCTTTAACAAGTGATGAGGATACATTCCTTTCACCCTTCCATTCTTCACATCCTTCAAAACATAAGTTCCTGGATGGGGTATTTTGGTAATCACAAATGGTCCTTGATACAATAATTGCCATTTTGTGTTCTTCCTCTGTATAAGTGAAGCCTTAGGATGAGTTTTTACTAAAACTTGGTCTTTCACTTTATATGTTTTTATTTTTCCAAGTCGATTGTCAAAATATATTTTCCTTTTTCTTGCCTTGTCCATTATATTGAGTAAGGATTGTCGTACTTTATTTTGTAGGTCTATTTTGTTAATAGCTACTTTAGGAATTGGTCGAATCCAGTCATTCTGCTCCTGTTTTCCAAACATCAGTTCGTATGGGGTGTATTCTGTCGTAGTATGTGGCATATTGTTTACAATTTCCTGAAAATCGTGAAGATAATCGATCCATTTGGGTTGCTGGTTGTGGCAATATGTTCTCATGAACCGGTTTAATTCACGAAAAATTCGTTCCACGGGATTCGCCGAAGGGTGGTACACTGATGTTAGAATTTGTTTTATACCACAACTGGCTAATGTTTGCCTCCAACGAAATCCAGTGAACATTGACCCATTGTCAGAAATAATAGCCTCTGGTTTGCCTACTTTGACTATATAATCTTTCACCAGCTTCTTGGCTATGGGTGCAGCAGTAGCTGATTTTAATGGATAAAGTTTGACATACTTAGTGAATATATCAAGAAAAGCTACAATATATTTGCATCCTCCCCTTGATGATGGTAGAGGACCACAGACGTCGACCGAAATGATTGACAGCGGTTTAGTGGGTATAATAGGATGTAGGAAGTCTTTCACACAAAAATTTCCTGGTTTGGCTAGCTGACAAATTTTACATTTCCTTAACTGTCTGTGCACTTTCCTGCGCATGTTTGGGAAGTAGCAATATGCTTGAATCTTCCGAGCACACTTTAATACTCCAAAATGTCCCCAAGTGATATGCGTGTGCAAAATTAAGTCATTCTCATTCTTCTCGGGAATACACACCTTCCAATTATCTGAATCAAGATGCCCTTTGAAAAATAAGACATCGTCCTCAACTTTGTACAGTCTCTTCAGATCATCGTTTCCAGGCTTTGCTAAAGTTTCCTTTATTGAATGCCAACGAGGATCTTCATTCTGTAGTTTTTCCATTTTCTTACACATGTCAAAAAAATGTTTCCTATATATTCTATCAGTCATTATAAGAACATTAAATTCGGACGGATTGCCGGTGATGTTGATAGTTGACAAATCTCCATCTGGCATTCTAGACAGTGCATCAGCGATGAAATTATCCTGTCCGCTTAGGTATTTAATTTCAAATTGAAACTCTTGGAGTGAGAGCGTCCATCTTGCTAATCTTGGATGTAATAATTTACATGTTTGCAAAAAACTTAACGCTTTGTGGTCACAGTATACTGTTGTCTTCGCTCCATATAAGTAATAGTAAAATTTCTTAAATGACCAGACTACGGCCAATGCTTCCCTTTCGGTAGTCGTATATGTTCTTTCACAAGCAGTTAAGAGTCGGCTAGCAAAAGCTATTGGACAGAAAGTTGATTTCCTATCTATCATCTTTACTTGGAAGAGGCATGAACCTATTCCAATTTCCGAAGCATCTGCCATTAAACCGAATTCTTGGCTCATATCCGGATGATATAATATTTGTGAATTGACTAAGGCATGTTTTATTGCTTCAAATGCATTCTGACATTGTTGCGTCCACACCCACGGAGTATTTTTGCGCAACAAGCTGTACAACGGTTCTGCATTAATAGAGTGGTCGTGAATGAAACGCCTGAAAAAAGAGACAACTCCGAGGAAGCCCTTTAACTGTCCTTTTGTTGTTGGAACTGCAAAGTTTTTGATTGCCTTTAGTTTCTCGGAGTCCGGTAAGATGCCTTTTCCATTTATAAGATGACCCAAAAATTTGATTTTATCTCGAGCAAAGTGGGACTTTTGCAGATTTGCGGTTATGCCCGCTTCCTTGAAACGTTCTAACACTCTTCTCAATAAATCAACGTGCTCCTCCCATGTGCTCGTAGCTATGAGCATGTCGTCCACAAATAAAGTTAAATTGCTTCGAAGTGCAGGTCCCAATGCATGATCTAGAGCATTTATAAAAACTCCTGAGCTCACGTTTAGCCCAAAAGGTAAAACCTTAAATTGATAGCTTCTACCTGCATGTACAAATGCGGTGTACTTTTTTGATGGTTCGTCTAGAGCCACCTGCCAAAATGAACTTCTCAAATCAATATTTGTTAAGTATTTCATCCCCTCGAACTTTTGAATTAGCTCATCGATGTTTTCCGGGTGAGTTCGCACGGGCATGATAATCTTATTTGTCTGCCGTGCGTCTAGCACGAGACGAACTTTTCCTCCCTTTTTCGAGACAACATGAAGCGGACTACAGTATGGACTCGTCGAAGGTTCGATCAGATCCCATTCAAGCATCTGGTGGATTTCCGCATCAACTGCCTTTCGTTGGTGCCACGGTACTGGATAAAAAATACGGCAGAAAACTTGGTGTGGTATCACATCTAAATGGCATGTGTATCCCTTGATTACACCAGGTCTTTCTTGAAAGACTTCATGATATTCCTGTAGAAGATCATATAATTGCTTTCTTTGATGTTGTTGCAAATATTCAGGTTCTTGTACCTTTTCATATACCATATCTTCAGGGTTTAAAACTGGTTGCAAGTAATTAATTTTGTAATACCTTACAGGTTTGCTATGTATCCACTTTATTTGCAGCTTTCGTCCATGACAATACTTTCCATGGGTACTATATTCCCTGAGAAGATTCACTTGATGTTTCTGATCCATTGTTGTAAAACTGGCACGGCCTAGAGAAAAATCGATATGCCAATTTCTCTCTCTAAATTCATCTATACCCAGGATACAGTCCTCAACCAATTTTTTTATTACAAGGAACGTGCAATTTATAGCTACATTTCCTATATCTAACTGGAGTTGAGTCTGCACTTTAACCTGAGAAGACTTATGACCAGTAGGATCCACAATTCTACAACATTGAACAGGAAAAATCGGTGGATCTGCTTTCTGAAGTATTCTTTGAAATAACTTCTCAGAAATGACATTTACTGCTGCTCCTGTATCTAAAGTAACTTGCACAGTAATGCCTTCAATCGCCGCCTGAATTTTCGCAACAGGTAAAGTGATATGTTCCTCTTGACAAGGCATCATATCCTGCTGAAGTTCTTCTATTAATAATTTGCCATCATTGTACCGAAAGAAATTGACGCTTGAATTTTCGCCCCTGAGAACTTCCTCGACTGCACCGTCGGGGCTTCTGACAGTCGAGTTTAGTTTGACGATTGTCCATTATTAGTAGATGTCTGCTCCATTACGTCGGTTATTATTGGTGGTTGATTTCTCCATTCATTTGCATTATCATTTGGTACCCAACCTGAAGTTTGTGGTTGGTTGTGATATTCATGGGTTGGTTGTTGATATCGGCGTTTTTGCTGATAATTCCCTTCTTGATAGTATCCTTTCCTCTTCTTATTATTCTTCCTCCATTTCCGTTTATATGTTTGTTCACATTGTTGGTCATGATTACACTTGTCGGGATTTTCGTTACCAAATTTCACGTTTTTCTGGAAATAATTCACCTGTGGGTTTGGTGAATTGTGTGCAAAAGGTTTGTTTCCATACTGTTTGTTGTTACTATTGTATTTGCTAGGTTGGTAACTTGGTTGGTTATAGCGCATACGAGATTCTTCGAACAGAATGTCTATTGAATCCAATGTGGCTAGAAAATCTTCCACATGTTGTTCAGGCACATGTAGAAGTTTTTCCTTAACTTCAAGTGGAAGTTTGCCCTTTAATATTCGAATGATATCCTGCGTCGGGATTGCTTCATTCCAGTATCTACTTTTATTTATATACTTCTCGAAATACTTTCTTAAAGATCCATTTTTGAAAGAAAAAGGTTGTGGGTCAAAAACTTCCTTACGTAGTCTTTCTTGTACACCTTTATTCCAGTATTTGTGCAAGAAAGCGCGTTCAAATTGGTCATAATCTTGACACCAATCGGATGCTTCTGACGCCCACATCGATCCATCTCCATGTATGAATCCTGCAACGTACATAATTTTTTGTTGCTCAGTCCACATTCGCGGCAATATCCCTTTAAATTGCTTGATAAATACCACGGGATTGATCGACTTACTTTCGGGAATAAATATCTGGAATTGACGATATTTCAGCATTTTTTCTTCATTCATAGTCACAGGTGTATTCTGGTGGCTACTACGCGGTGAATGATAATCTCGATAATTTGTTTCTGGTTGATCACGTAAATATGCACCAATACATGGATATTGTTGCATGGATTCGGTTTCACTGGTTTCATCAGGAATAATGTCTGCTTTTGATAAACTGCAAGTAGTATGTGCCCCTCTAGTATTAACTAGACCTTGCTGGCATGCTTTTAATGTATTTTCTATCTTTGCTTTCCAAGCAGGAAATTCATCTCCTATACTCTCCTTAATCTCTTTAACTTCTGCCTTAAGTTGTTCTTGTGCAGCTTCGTTGTTAACTTGCACGTTAGAAACCGTTTCTTTCAAGGTTTTGTCAACATAATTTCGCACTGTCTCGGTTTGCTCTTTCGCCCAATCTTCAATGTCCTTAGAAAATGCGATCTTATGTTCATTGAAAAGTTTCTCTATGTGTTTCTCGCCTTCGAGACTGAGAGTGTCTATCCTCCGAGTAAGCTCAATGACAGCTTGCTCGTTATCGTGCTTAATTGTATTCACGTCTTGCGCAATAGTGTTCTGTACATGAATAACTTCCTGCACTTGATGATTTAGTGTATCTTGACGACATAAGATGTCTTTGTATTTGTTTGTTAATTCCTGATACTGTTGTTCTTGTGTAACTATGAGTTGTGCCTGACTGGTAATCAAGTGACTCTGCTTTGTTTCCAAACTCTGGAATTTTTCAGTAATCTTATCATTTATTTCTTTTAGTTTATTAGATTGCTCCTGAGCCAAATTAAATTGCGCACTCTCCAATGCCTGGAATCTACGATTCATGTCGTTTGCAAACGTGGATTGTGCCGTTGCAAGATTAGATTGCGATGTTTCCAATGCTTTAATCCCTTGTGTTATGACAGTCAAACTTGACATCAGCTGGGATAACAAATCGGTATTCTCAGCAATTGGCGATTGCACTGGGCTTAATGAGGATTGTACCGACACAATTTTCGGTACAGTCATTTCGTTTTCGCACGCGTCTGTGTCAGAGATGAAATTCATGTTGTTTGTTGGTTGCTGCATATTTCTCTGGACTTCTTTCGACATATGAATGTCGGAACTAGCAACCGTTTGTGTCGACGGCATGAGCGCATTAATTATTGCTGGTTGCTCAGCCGTAATCGACATATCGCTAACTACGGCGGTATTAAATTCTATGGCACTAGTTGACGATGCATTCACAGTATTTAATTCATTTTGTGGCATTGTGATGCGTGCTTGCTTACTGGCTTTGAACATAGATCTCGTTATCACCATGTAAATGAGCAATTGACAGTTTCTCCTCTAAATAAGTCCCACAAAAGTGACTATTAAACTTTTACACACGCAAAAACGTTAATGTCCTAATGCTGTTAATGTACACTTTACAATGTGACACAAAAACAGTGCATAGATAACACATAAAATGTTGTCTTACTATATCTACTGAAATACTGGAATTCTAGTAAAAGTAATATAGCAACTCTATTTATACTTAGAAAATTTCTACATGAGGGGTCACTACAATGCATAAATGCTCAAGAAAGCTAGTAATTCAAATGTTCTGGCCTTTTTGAAGTTTCTGCTCGGCTGCTGGGACGGCGAACTCGTTCTCTTCACAAGATACTCCCGCACGTTAGCGTTAGCATGAAACATACAAAGGACCATAATGTAGTTAATCTATAAGACTAGACATATATACACACAATGAAACATTACTTACTAAATTACTAACACATTTGTATTGCAGGTTCACTATGAGTGTTGTATCAGGATCGTGTCCTGTCTAACGGTAGACATTTTATATCGACTCCATTTCTTACTAGGCTAATTACTGTTTAGCTCTACAGGGCCATTATACTGAAATGTTTCCCCACACCACCTAGTATTGTCTTTCTATTTGTGTGAGTAACTGTATGTTCACTGTTGTGGGTAAATACATACAGCGTACACAGGGCGGTGTGTGAAACTGATGGCGATTACACGCTTCCGCTGTTGTAGAAATCTGCTCCAGATGCTGCAGATACCGTGTTGAGCTGAAAGTGGTAACCAAAATACGGAGAAATATTCTTCGGGTCTCAGTTGCATAGCAATCAGATTGCTTTCAGTTCTGAGAAATGTCCAGTTACTATTGTGGATTTGAATGATCCATGAAGTGACTTCTTTTCCGAAGAAAACATCGAACTATTTCACTAGAACTGAACGCTCCCGTCGGAACTGTTCTCAACTGGTGTTTATTAGTAAATCACAATAGCAGTACATCGCTGGGTGTATAATAAGACGTACCTTCTTGAAATGAACAATATTTTATTGTTCTATTAACAGATTTCCTTCCATATGCACTTATATTTTACAATGTGAATCAAAAACTCGCAATGGCGTCGATTTTTTTACATCACAAGAATGGCTCTCTTCTACTAAAAATTACTCTTAACCAGAACAAACAAAAACTATCTCCTAAGAATAATTATGTGAGCGCTGACCGCCACAGAGTAATAAACAATATCTTTGTCTCTCTCTCGCACTGTCACAGCAAGTTACGCTGCATGATACATCATACAATCCATGCGTCTGCAGCTATACATTTCTCCTCTGCCCATTACTGATTTGCCATTTTGCCCTTCATGTTAGCCTAATTTTTAAACTTGTTTCCATTTTCGCTAGGTTCATTTCCTTTCATCAATTACATTGATGTGTTATCCGTTGATTTCTGTCGAGCTTCATTTTTTTCTCTATTTCATCTTCTGCTGCCTCCACTGTTTCATCTGTCTTGCACCGTATTCCTTCTACTTTTTGCCTAAGTCTCCCTATGAATCTCTTGACAAGCTCTACGTCTTTCAACTTTGCCAGGTGAAATGTCCTAAATTTTTTACATTTGACACAATTTCTTGTGTTCTAATCTGCAATTCATAACCAGTACTTGATGTTAAGAGTGCACATCTATACCTGAAAATATTTATCAGTTTTAAATCTGGTTTCGAAATTTCTGTCTTGCCATATATAGTCTGTCTGAAACCTTGAGGTGTGTCCAGGTCTCTGCCACGTACACAGCCTACTTTCATTATCCTTACAAAAGTGTTTGTTACCATTAAATTGTGATCTGCGCATAATTGTGCCAAGCGGCTTCGCTATTCACTACTTTCCTCATGTTCTCCTACTACTTACTCTTTTCTTTCTCTTCCTACTATCGAATTCCCGTCGCGTACCGTATCCGTCTCTCTTAATGAGTTGAGTAATTTATTTTATCTAATTGGCACTTTTGAGAGACTCTGGATGTCATGTAGACATTCTGAATTATTCACATAAATGACCAGTGGCATAGATCAAAATTACATGATACTTAAATTTATTCATAAGACGCGTCGTAATTTAGACCTAGGACTTGTTTGACGCCATGGGAATGACGTCACAAGCCACGACAGTAAAAGAAGCAACCTCAGATGAAGGTGGGCGGTCGTGTGGGCAGTTCTGGATATCGCTGAGTTAGTTTCTGTTTCTCCGATTTTATTAAATAATATGTTAGCAACACTGACTAAACGAAAATTTTGATAACAACTGTGTCCACAGACTTGGCAAAGTTATCGGTTACTGAAAGTTGTCATTTCGCTTAGGTTGTACCAAGCAGAATGACAACTTTCAGTAACTGATTAAACCAGTGTCATGATATCTTTTCTTTTACTAAAATGTAGACTTTCACAGTCGGAAATATTATGTCCATTACAATTATCCGGGCTGTTATGCCGTGGTCGGTTGATGAATTATGTGTCGATTCCCAGCGTTTCGTCTCCGACTGCGGGAGACATCTTCAAGGGGGTCCGTAGCTCGATGGAAGGTCCAACACACCCACTGGCTCGATACTGACTGCCGCTAAATTCCGTGTCCGCGCGCTCCCGCGCCGCGGCGTGACGTCACGTGTTTTGAAAACGTCAGTGCAATTGGCTGCTGTCCGTCGCCGTTGATCGCCGTTGCCATCACCCAGTAGTGGACGGGTGGTACACATCTTCTTTAACACCGGCATCCATATACCGTTTAATTTCTCGCCTTCCTCCTTTCGGTTGAAATTATTTGGGTGTTTAACGATTTCGATTGCCTCCCTGTAGAGCCTTTCGTAATATCCGCTTGTGGCCGCTAGTACTTGCGTCTCCTCGAAACGAATATTGTGGTTCCCTGGCTGGAAAGCATGCTCCGCAACAGCTGATCGTTCCGTTTCTCCTCTTCTACAATTTCCCTTGTGCTCTTCCAAACGTTTAGAAACAGTTCTTTTAGTGGTACCCACACAAATATCACCACAGCTGCATGGGATTCTATACACTCCAGATTTTTCCAATGGTTTGCGAGCTTCCTTGGCAGGCTTAAGGTACTCCTGTATCTTCCTGGAGGGCTTGTAAATTACGGTAATATTCCGCTTCGTCAAGATCCTCCCTATTCTTTCGGTTACATTTTTAACAAACGGCAGGAAAACCTTAGATTTTTCAGTAGCCTGTACGTCAGTATGATTTCTACGTGGCTGCCTCAACGCACGTTTTATTTCGGCGGACGAATATCCGTTCTTCATTAGTGCATTGTGGAGATGTTGCATCTCAGCGTCGAGCAACTCAGGTTCACCAATATTTCTAGCTCTGTCCGCTAACGTCTTGATAACACCCCTCTTCTGTTTTGGGTGGTGGTTCGAATCCCGGTGCAAATAACGGTCCGTGTGCGTGGGTTTGCGGTATACTGAGTGGCCCAAACTACCATTTTCGTTTCTAAAAACAAGCACATCGAGAAAATGTAATTTGCTGTCTACCTCCTCCTCCATTGTAAACTGAATACACGAATACCTTAAGCCTGCCAAGGACGCTCGCAAACCATTGGAAAAAGCTGGAGTGTATAGAATCCCATGCAGCTGTGGTGATGTTTATGTGGGTACCACTAAAAGAACTGTTTCTAAACGTTTGGAAGAGCACAAGGGAAATTGTAGAAGAGGAGATACGGAACGATCAGCTGTTGCGGAGCATGCTTTCCAGTCAGGAAACCACAGTATTCGTTTCGAGGAGACGCAAGTACTAGCGGCCACAAGCCGATATTACGAAAGGCTCTACAGGGAGGCAATCGAAATCGCTAAACACCCAAATAATTTCAACCGAAAGGAGGAGGGCGAGAAATTAAACGGTATATGGATGCCGGTGTTAAAGAAGATGTGTACCACCCGTCCACTACTGGGTGATGGCAACGGCGATCAACGGCGACGGACAGCGGGCAACTGCACTGACGTTTTCAAAACACGTGACGTCACGCCGCGGCGCGGGAGCGCGCGGACACGGAATTTAGCGGCAGTCAGTATCGAGCCAGTGGGTGTGTTGGACCTTCCATCGAGCTACGGACCCCCTTGAAGATGTCTCCCGCAGTCGGAGACGAAACGTTGGGAATCGACACAGAATTCATCAACCGACCACGGCATAACAGCCCGGATAATTATAATGGACATCTTTTCTTTTGTACTGAACAGTAATAAACAAACATTACTCAGCGTTAGTTTGCTGTTCACGAAAGTGAAATCACTTCAGATGTAAAATGGATCCGTGGAGCTTCAACCCAGGACGACCAAAGACCACAGTCTAGTATTCTGGTGGTGGGTGCTCAGGCTCGATGATAAATGCTCTGCAAAAAATGAGCACGTTATAAATTCTGCCTTTGGGAAAGAAATTTGTAAACCGATTTTTTCTGCTCTCACAGTTAGGTTTCCTTTCTGGCATTTGGCATTTCCCGATGTGTCTGTTATCGATGAAATGTCATCTGAGATTGCCATGCAGTCAATATACGTGTTATCTTTCTGGTTTCCCAGAATAATACAGTGAGGACGGTCTAAAGATGAACGTTTTATTGCAGAACATGTAGAGGGTGAAAGCATTCTCGGGGGCAATTGAAATTAAACATTATAATACAGCACCGAGGCCAGAGGCTCTACATGGCACCGAGACACTAAAGCTAGAGCGTATGGATGACATGGACAAAATTTTGAAAATGGAAACAAGACTGGTTAGAAGCACACTTTACCCAAGTAGCAGAAGCAGAACACAACAGGCCTCTACTTGCATAAATATGTGATCATGTAAATAATATAATACACAAAATGCGTAAAAAAAAGAATGTCGGTCTTTGGATATTTGGCTATAATGGATTGACGAAGCAAATCTTCAGTAAAATTGCGAAACTTAAAGGGTAACCAACGAGGTTTAGGTAGAAACTGAATGACCTCAAAGATGCAAACATCAGCATAAAAAGTTGCTTTCACGGATGAAGAAGAAAGAAAAAGAAAACAGCCTCATGACACCGAACATACCCGGAAGCAGGAATCAGAACATGCTAAATGAATGTGGCCGAAAAGGAAGAAGGAAGCAAGCCCCAAGAATTAAAATATTGATTTAACGTGCTTCATTAAAGGGTGATTCGAGTAAATGAATAAAACAAAAGTATCACGTTCGTTCGTTGACCTGAGCCGGAGATACACTCCTCGGACGTTTCTGTGAATCGATCGTTCTGACTGTCCGATACATAGTTCTTGAGAAAGTGCAGCTCATGTAGCTGCAGTCTCTGAAAACGATGCTGTAGCAGACAGTGTTTGGTTTATACATACACTTATGGCGAGATATCTGTTCTGTTTAACAGTGGTTCCCGTAAATCGTGCTTTCCATCGTCTTCAGCTAACATTGCCGCCCGAGGCCTTATGAATTATACATTCTGTCGCTTTCAACGCCACTGAAACGGAGGTACTGTATCTGGCCTGCTTGAAACTGACAAATAATTCTACGTTACAAAACAGGCTCAAAATCGCGTTCTGTAACATTAGGTTCTGAAATATATCAAGACAGTTTAACATTTATTATTACTGTTAAACACTGCATACAGTCGAGAGAATCAGTCGTGTGGACAATTTGTTCCTTTTACGAAAGATTGCGAATTCCAGATGCGTACGAAGCCTTTTTGGACGATTTAACACAGACTCAGTGATTGCAGGCTCTCTTCGACACAGCTGAAACTTCCCCACTAATTACAGGGCCAACGTGATCATCAAATGATTCAGAAAAAACTTATTCGTTCATTCACTCCAGAACAAAAAAGTCACAAACCTTATTTATGAAGGAAATTGTGTATTCAATCCATCTCCATTGCATGTCCAGATCTCCGGTGATTCCACGTCTTAATTATTTTCCATTTACAGTCTCTTTCTCTTCAAACAAACCGCTAGCGGCACAAATGTTAATTGGCTCGCTTTAGCGAGAAGAAAAGCAAAATATGTATCTCTCAGAAACACGTCAATCCCTCAACAGATACTCCAGAAGCTGTCCTAGTTACCACTCCAACAACCATGGAGAATGCATATATGCATCTCTGTTACTTCAAAGAATAAACGCACTAGAAAATACTTTGGCGTCGTCGAGCTGTCGCCGCATATGTTACGAGAAAATCAGATCAGATACTTTTCCAAAGTGAATGAATGTAGATGGTTTGATTGACAATGATTAATTGGTGCATGGTAGAGGGTATTTTCTGCGGGGACATTACAATGCCCCTCGCAGCGAGCGAAGTTTGTGAGCCTAATTTTGATTTACCGAACACACTTCGCGAGCTATCTATTAGTGTGGGTAACCCGGAAGTAATGAGTGTCAGTCCTCCGACTGAAAAAATTTAATTATGTTTAAGACAGACGAAGAAAGGAAACATTGAAAACAGAAGAAATGAAGAGACAGGTACCGCGGCTGTATTGCTTTTACGTGCATCAAGGTGTTATGTTTGCTGTGCACAACCAACGAAGATGATCTTTCATGAAACTGTTATCAGGGTCTACCCATTCGGGAACTTTCTTAAGCAGGGAAACCTTGGAAAACCTCTTAAGCCTAGACCCCCAGCCTACGGTACATAGAAGATAGGAAAGCCTACAGAAGAGAAAGAATAATTTTGAAATTGATCTCTAAATGAAAGATAGGTATCGATTTATATAACGATGTGGAGAAGAGTGATTTGTGCCTCTAGCTAAAAAAAAAATTTTACGATAAATAACTCTAGTTTTTTTTTTTTTTTTTTTTTTTTTTTTTTTTTTTTTTACAATCTTGTTCCCAGGACAATGTCTTACGGTGCTGAAACTCCCCAGGATCTTGCATGTCCCCGACGTCCACATTTGTAGTCGGTCTTCTACGCGGCCCACAATGGGAAGAGTAGAAGGGACAGGGAGACAGGGATACCAGATTTCATATGCAACATGCATTCCAAAAGAATTAGCAATGACCGAAAGGGAAACTCTTCCTGTAAAAGAACTAGTTAGGTTGCACCGTCCAAGATTCTCCTTTTTGAAAACAAAATCCCTATGGCTTCATGCATCCTTTTTCTTACGATGTACCGCAAGGAATTTAGCCATTGACTTAAAGTTTCCATTTATCCACTGACTAATGCTGTTGCCGAAAACATTATAATATTTACTCTAGTTTGAATTTTCTTTTGGACTTCGCATCACCACTTGTGGTTGTAAGTCCAAATATTCTGACACATTTTCTGTCACTGATTTATTCTTCGTAATTTAAAGGATTCATGCAACATGCAGTAGATTTTGGATTCAAATCATCGAATAATGGAAAGTGTGGTTCATTTTATACAAAGACATAATCCATCATTTCCTTGAAAAGTCATATCATTTATCTATACTCATAAAATTTTTATCCTAAATACATATATTTCTCCGCTTGATTGCTGTAATGTAAAAGTTATTAGTAGTGAGGAATGTGGATTCACTTCTTTCATTTATTCTCTGATTCATCCGGCATTCATACATGCACATATATGGAAATGGATTTGCAAACAGAATTCCAAAGTGAACAAGACCCATTAAATAACTACTAATTCTATGAATCTTAGTTTCTTTTGACATTCAACAATAAATCAAGAACTCTTAACGTCTAATTATGACACTTTTTTGAAATTCAACATCAATCAGTTTCCCCTCGCGTTTGATGCGAGTCTCTTACAAAGCATATCTGTGTCGTCTATATCGATTCTAACTCTCGCGCCGACGTCAATTGTTTTGCGCGGGAAATTATCTTTGCGGCGTTAACCGTCACTCATGATTCACTGCCTAAGCGCATCACTTCACATGTTTACACATCTAAGCGTGCACTTGAAATTATATATGAACATTCACTGGGAACCTCTTTTGATTATGCAGCGTCATTTTCGGGAAACATTTCTTTCTTCTTGAAGGTCATTGAGATCCTTTATAAATCTTGATGACATTAGCAATGCTAAAGTTCCATGTTTACCCGAACACAGGGGAAGCCTATCTTCACTATCTTCTTTACAGCACTCGATAGTAATAGTTAGTCACTATTTCTACAATCTGTGTCACTGATTAATTATTTCAGTTTAAAGTTTTCTAACACTAAACACACACAGTTTATTGTTATGTTTTTACGAGCGTTCATCTCTGTCACTCGCAACACCATTCCTCCCTGCCTTCTAATCTTCATTAAATTTTTTCAAGTCGTTATGGGAAAATAACCCTTTAATTTTGTTAGATCCCGGGTATGCTAACAGATAAGCCCCAGGGTTCGGAATTTGTAGAATGATGTATGGGCCAGTATATAATAACTCCCATTTCTTTATACTCTTCTTTATTAAGGATGATTTGGTATGTCTTTTGACTAGTACCTTCTCTCCGACGTGGTACGCCTGTACCCTCTTGATTAATTTGTCATATTGTTGTTTTCTCTGATCAGCCTTTTGCGTCATATTTATGATGGCTTGTCTTATTTTTTCTTCCCAAGGCATCTCAGTTTCCTGAGTTTTGGGTATGTGTTCAGTCCAGAAGTTTTCTTCTTTTGCCTCGAACATCAATATCCAGTGGAGGAGTGGGGCATGTTGTTGTATATCTGCTCAGTATTTCCTTTTGAACTTGAGCCTTTAACCTCCAGGAAACAGGATAGAAAGTTCTACAATACGTTTCGTGCGGCTTAACGTAGAGATGGCATATGTATCCCTTAATAACTCCTGGCCTTTCATCGAAAACGTTTTCATACGTTAATAATAATTCATTGGGCTGCTTCTTCTGATCTTTGATAATGCAGTCGGATTCATTTAACTTTTCAAACACTAATTGACCGAAATCTTCTTTGATTTGGAACTCATTAATTACGTGCTCTTTAGAATTTTGGGCCGTCCTGATTACTTGCACACTGATCCCACAATTATATTTTCTCGTAAGGCTTTTTTTTCTCAACAACTCCAACTCAATTTCTTGTTTATTAACATTCAACCAAATTTTTCCTGTTTTAAAATCTATTCTGCATCCGTATTGACGTAGGCTGTCGACTCCGATAATGCAATCTACCACCAAATTTTTCACAACAAGGAATGTGCTTAATATTGCTACATTTCCGAATTCCACACCAAGTAGTGACTGCACCTTTACATTAGCCGATCGAGCCCCAACGGCGCCTATTATTCTGCAATCTTGAACTGGAAATACTGGTACTCGTCTTATATTTCTGATCCTGTTGAATAGTGCCTCCGAAATAACATTTGTGGTTGCAGCTGTGTCCAAAACCGCCACTATAGGTATGGTCTCCATAATGACTTGCACTTCGTCTACTGCCACCTGTTCCTTATCCTCATCTTGTGGTTCTAAGTCCTCGGTCAGTTCATCTGCCAGTAATCGTCCATCATTATACGTTAGCATGGGTACACATATCCTGTTGCCCCTCAACCAATTGTTGACCGCTCCTCCGGGGCACGAGTGGGTCCTTACAAGTTTGTTGGATTTTGATTTGTCTGCTGGTTGACATCATCCGTCACTTCCGTAATTACCGGTTGATTGGTAGATGTCCGTCCCCACTGATGTTGACTATTTGAATTCATTCCCCCCGGTTGATTCCACTTTCTATTATTGTTATTATTCCAGGCTTGGGATCTGAAATTTCTTTCGTTCCCCCACACGGGATTGTATCTTTTCCCGTTTCTGTTGTTCCTTGAATAGCCCCTCGCAAAACCATTGCCGGGATTACTATTGAGATTTTGAGGGGTTTCTCCATTATTTAACGATCTCTGTTCATTCCCTTTAGGTGTCGATTGATCGCCATTGGTATAGCACATACTTCCACCTTGCCTACCCTTTGGCGGAGGTTCTATCTCCCTATATTGGAATCTGTTATTACGGGCTTTCTGGTTGTTCTCTTCGATAATATCTACACTCCTGGAAATTGAAATAAGAACACCGTGAATTCATTGTCCCAGGAAGGGGAAACTTTATTGACACATTCCTGGGGTCAGATACATCACATGATCACACTAACAAAACCACAGGCACATAGACACAGGCAACAGAGCATGCACAATGTCGGCACTAGTATAGTGTATATCCACCTTTCGCAGCAATGCAGGCTGCTATTCTCCCATGGAGACGATCGTAGAGATGCCGGATGTAGTCCTGTGGAACGGCTTGCCATGCCATTTCCATCTGGCACCTCAGTTGGACCAGCGTTCGTGCTGGACGTGCAGACCGCGTGAGACGACGCTTCATCCAGTCCCAAACATGCTCAATGGGGGACAGATCCGGAGATCTTGCTGGCCAGGGTAGTTGACTTACACCTTCTAGAGCACGTTGGGTGGCACGGGATACATGCGGACGTGCATTGTCCTGTTGGAACAGCAAGTTCCCTTGCCGGTCTAGGAATGGTAGAACGATGGGTTCGATGACGGTTTGGATGTACCGTGCACTATTCAGTGTCCCCTCGACGATCACCAGTGGTGTACGGCCAGTGTAGGAGATCGCTCCCCACACCATGATGCCGGGTGTTGGCCCTGTGTGCCTCGGTCGTATGCAGTCCTGATTGTGGCGCTCACCTGCACGGCGCCAAACACGCATACGACCATCATTGGCACCAAGGCAGAAGCGACTCTCATCGCTGAAGACGACACGTCTCCATTCGTCCCTCCATTCACGCCTGTCGCGACACCACTGGAGGCGGGCTGCACGATGTTGGGGCGTGAGCGGAAGACGGCCTAACGGTGTGCGGGACCGTAGCCCAGCTTCATGGAGACGGTTGCGAATGGTCCTCGCCGATACCCCAGGAGCAACAGTGTCCCTAATTTGCTGGGAAGTGGCGGTGCGGTCCCCTACGGCACTGCGTAGGATCCTACGGTCTTGGCGTGCATCCGTGCGTCGCTGCGGTCCGGTCCCAGGTCGACGGGCACGTGCACCTTCCGCCGACCACTGGCGACTACATCGATGTACTGTGGAGACCTCACGCCCCACGTGTTGAGCAATTCGGCGGTACGTCCACCCGGCCTCCCGCATGCCCACTATACGCCCTCGCTCAAAGTCCGTCAACTGCACATACGGTTCACGTCCAAGCTGTCGCGGCATGCTACCAGTGTTAAAGACTGCGATGGAGCTCCGTATGCCACGGCAAACTGGCTGACACTGACGGCGGCGGTGCACAAATGCTGCGCAGCTAGCGCCATTCGACGGCCAACACCGCGGTTCCTGGTGTGTCCGCTGTGCCGTGCGTGTGATCATTGCTTGTACAGCCCTCTCGCAGTGTCCGGAGCAAGTATGGTGGGTCTGACACACCGGTGTCAATGTGTTCTTTTTTACATTTCCAGGAGTGTACATGGTCTAACGTCGTGAGGAACGACTCCAAGTCTTTGTCGTTGCCGTAAATCAATTGATTCCGGATGCTAGTTGGTAGTCTTGCCTTAAGTATGCTTATTATGTCTGGCAAGGGCATAGTTCTGTCCCAGTATCTCGTTTTATCTATATATTTTTCGAAATACTTTCTAAGGCTTCCTTTCGAAAACGAGAAAGGCTCTGGGTAGAGCACCTCCTGCCTTAGGCGTTCCTGTGCCCCTTCTGACCAGAACTTTGCCCATAAATGCCTTCTCAAAATCGTCATATGTCGAGCAAACAGAGGTCATGTCCGAGGCCCAGATCGACCCCGAACCTTGTATATATCCTGTAACAAAACTGATCTTCTGCCACTCCGACCAATTTCTAGGTAGCACTCCTCTGAAACTTCGAATAAAAGCAATTGGATGGACCCCCCTTTTGTCAGGGCTAAAAATCTGGAATTGCCGATGCTTTATCATTTTTTTCTTCGGCATGGAAAAGGCTTTCGTAATCTCCGTTAGATAAGAATTCAAACGAACAACCAGCTTGTGGCAATTTAATGTCTGAATTACTTACACAAGTCGATATTGTGTGCGAGTGGGCAGTAACTGGCTCTATAGTCGCTGCCAACTTCTGCTGCTGCCCTGTATTCATTTGTTCTGAGCTTTGTTGTGAAGCGCACATTGACTCTTCTATTGTTTGTTTCCAATGCTCCAAATCAGCACCTAACTGCTATCGCATCTCCTCAAGTCCTTTCGCAAACAAATTATCTTCCTGTTTGCCAGATAAACTCTGGAATGGCTGGCTCTGAGCACTATGGGACTTAACATCTGTGGTCATCAGTCCCCTAGAACTTAGAACTACTTAAACCTAACTTACCTTAAGGACATCACACACATCCATGCCCGAGGCAGGATTCGAACCTGCGACCGCAGCAGCCGCGCGGTTCCGGACTGCGTGCCTAGAACCGCTAGACCACCGCGGCCGGCCACTCTGGAATGCTGCCTTAACATTTTGCTCAACGTTTTCACACATTATCCTTTTGTTTTCTGATGTGATTTCGGATAATTTACCCGTTAATACGTTAATTTGGTGGTCTATAACGTCTTGACGCTCTGTCAGATGTTCAACGCTTTCCTATAGGTTAGCTTGTGTACGTGCCAATTCAGGAAGTTGCGCAATTGCACATGACATGGCGTCTTGCTTTTGTACTAATTGCGGAACCATTTCCACTTGTTCCCGTACGTTATCTATCTTAATAGCTACATACTCCTTCATTTCGACACGTACGCGGTGAGTAGCTTCCTCACATAGTGCTTTCACCAATTCTATTTGTGCAGTTAATTTTCGTTCCGTCTCTTCGGCCTGATCTTTGAGTTCCTTGGTATTCGTCTCTATCCGCTGCTCTAATTCGAAAAAACTGTCTTGTACCTGCTGCTTAATCTCAGTCTGGACTGATTTCATTTCTTCTTGAGTTTGAGTGACTGTCACTAATTGTGCTTTAATATTGGTTTTCAGATTTTCCTGCCCTTCAGTAACTGAGGCTAATTTCGCGTTAATGTCGGTTTTCAGATTTTCCTGCCCTTCAGTAACTGAGGCTAATTTCGTATTCAAATCATTTTGCCCTTCAGTAACTGAGGCTAATTTCGCGTTAATGTCGGTTTTCAAAGTATTTATGCTCTCGGTTATCATCTGCATCTGTCTCATGATAATTACCAATGGATCTAATCCATGCTGCGTACTTGCTGTTACACCTCCAACCGTGTCTACAGGGCGATCTATTGCGCTATCTGTAGCCATCGGTCCTACAACACTTCTTACTGCATCATTATTATCAGTGGTAACAGCTGAAGGCTGATATACAGATAAATGCAACTGGGACAGGTCAATCAGAACACATCTAACACGCACACATTTAATCAATGTTCAAATATCAAATAACACTAAACAGAAAACCGTATACTTCAACTATACTGGCAAGCTTTAATGATTTGACCTTTACTCCCCGGATGACTTTTATTTTTTTAATGGACTTGTAGTCCGGGGTGATATGTTACTATACAGCATCACCGGTCTATTGCGGTCTAACTGTGTTGGTGAGGCAGTAAATTTCCACAGGGCAGTGACTGCGTCACTGCAATTCACTTTGGAGGTGTGGCGGTGGGACTTGTAGTCCCGTAGGGAAATTATTTTAGCAACGTCCAAAAACGTGTCGTGTCACGGATTGGCATTTTAACATTTATTATTACTGTTAAACACTGCATTCAGTCGGGAGAATCAGTCGTGTGAACAATTTGTTCCTTTTACGAAAGATTGCGAATTCCAGATGTGTACGAAGCCTTTTTGGACGATTTAACACAGACTCAGTGATTGCAGGCTCTCTTCGACACAGCTGGAACTTCCCCACTAATTACAGGGCCAACGTGATCATCAAATGATTCAGAAAAAACTCATTCGTTCATTCACTCCAGAACAAAAAAGTCACAAACCTTATTTATGAAGGAAATTGTGTATTCAATCCATCTCCATTACATGTCCAGATCTCCGGTGATTCCACGTCTTAATTATTTTCCGTTTACAGTCTCTTTCTCTTCAAACAAACCGCTAGCGGCACAAATGTTAATTGGCTCGCTTTAGCGAGAAGAAAAGCAAAATATGTTTCTCTCAGAAACACGTCAATCCCTCAACAGATACTCCAGAAGCTGTCCTAGTTACCACTCCAACAACCATGGAGAATGCATATATGCATCTCTGTTATTTCAAAGAATAAACGCACTAGAAAAAACTTTGGCGTCGTCGAGCTGTCGCCGCATATGTTACGAGAAAATCAGATCAGATACTTTTCCCTTTTCCAAAGTGAATGAATGTGGCCCTTTATCATCCGCGTATTCAAAGCGGGGGGGACTTTTTCACTATCATGTAAAGCTATAAGCAACATTGTCTTTTAATATTTTCCTCTACTTTTGATCATGCTGAATTTTGGACTACTTATAAGATAACTTTGCTTGCGATTACGTTTAGATTAATCTTCCGGAAACTACAGTGCATTAGAGACGTCAGCGGATACGGGTAACATATGAACAAGTCACAGTTTCCAACTACGGCACTTTTTCAAGTTATCTCCGATATTTCCATTACACGACGAGTAAATCTGAGTCCAGCCGGTGGAAACTAAGTAGGGGGGGGGGGGGGGAGGGTGCAATTTAACCCACGTAGGTTTGTAGGTTTAGTCGTCGGTTGCTGAGTTAGCAACCAGTTCGCTCTGAGCGGATGTATCGGATACTCTCGTAGACGATCTGAGAAAGGAGGGAATGCCTATCTGTCGAACGGCAGCGAGCGGACATTCACACTTTCTGTTACAGCATTTTACGTAGCACATAATGAAGACTTTTCACTGGGAATTTTATCATTTTTTGTTTGGGAGAATAAACTACATATTCGTTAAAACAAGAATCAGAGGTATGGTAATTTCTTGAAATAAAGCGATGCATTGAAAACATGAAAGGTTTTTTTTAATAGGTTGCTTGGATTTTAATAATAGCAAAATTATATTTAATATATTCATTCAGTGCCAATATTTTTCGTGTTACAGAAAGTTTATAAATTTTTTTATTATCAGTTTACATGTTTCACGAGCCCTCGTTGCACTGTTTTTCTCTTCTGCTTTCCACGTTGAAAATAATATTCTTTCAGATCAAAAATAGTCTCGGTTGAAAAATTATTTAATGTCAATGACGCGTTTCAACCTTTTGGGGCATCATCAAACTATCGACAAAAACAAGAGACCAATCAGTTGGATACAAACTGAGGAAAAGGACATGGTCCTATCTTGCACGGCTAAGCAGACAACGTGAACTTGGGTAAAAGTAGCTGGATACCTGACCCATCAGCCATAAAACCACATAATATAAAACAGACACCAATGTAAACGCATACAGAATCCAGGGGTCATGAAACATCTAAACCATGAAGTGAACCTAGCGAAAGAAGAGAAACAGCCAGAATAACACCGAGAAATACGTAATACCGAGAAAGTACAAATATGTGGCGGAAGCATTTTGCGCGGTTATCGTATGTTACCTTGAGCACACCAGCCGGCTCCGCCGTGGCAGTACGAGATACGGCCACGCTTATAAAACCGCGGTAAGAGCCGCACACGGCACAGTTTGTGTATTGGCTAGCACACAAACATTACAAAGGAAAATTGAGACACAGGTCCCGCGTACAGTGCGGCAAGAACTACCCAGGTGGCGCGAACGGCCGGCTTCAAGCACATTTTCGAAAACTAAAAGTGCGTTGAACTAGTAATTAAAATGCATGTAAGCAAACCAATACAGATACTTAAAACCCAAAAATAAAATAAAAGTACACCATATAAAGCACAAAGAATAGTTAAAGTGATTAGATGAAAAACAACTAATCAAAATATGTCATTAAAACTCCGTCACATGGACTAAAGCAACTAAATTTTAGAGTACATTCGTAGCGTATGTATTCTGAATCGATAAAACTTCAACGTAGCAGGATCGGGGACAGTCTTAAGTATCGCAAACGGGAAACAAAAATTTTCTCGGTAACTAAGATAAAGAAACATAAGTTATGAAGCGTAAAGAGGTAGTCATCAAAAATAAAAAAGTCATTAAATAATTTAGCGACTGAAACCGTTTTTGTTCTGAAACACTTTAAAACCGGTTGCTGTATCAGCCTGCCACGACTGAACGGGAAAGCGCTCAGTAATATTCTTTTTTCTTTTTGTTTGCACCACTCCCACTGAATCATATAAACACGAAATATCCTGATTATTTTCGTGTGCGTACGTATCACAAACTTTTGGTAAAAAGGGAAGGCAGTCAGTTCGATCCATCTGTCTTGAGGTCCAAACTTCCCGTGCAAATTAGAAGAAGAAGAATATTTAAGCGGTGACATACCGCCACCTGCGAAGAAAAGAAACATTTCTCCCTAAGAAGCTCAAATGTTCAAATGTGTGTGAAATCTTATGGGACTTAACTGCTAAGGTCATCAGTCCCTAAGCTTACACACTACTTAACCTAAATTATGCTAAGGACAAACACACACACCCATGCCCGAAGGAGGACTCGAACCTCCGTAAGAAGCGCTAGCACAAGTATCAGTGGCACCCTTCAACCTTCCACACACTTCCACACTCTTGAATAAATTTGTGGCCGAATTTATTTAATTTATTTCGTAATCGATCACGAAGAACGAATTATAGATTTTCATGACAAAATTCAACTTCGTTAAATGTAATATGACTCATTCCACGTCACTGCCATCCCTGAAACATGAAGTTACCGAACTCTCGTTTACCATTTTCCTCTATTTTCGATCATGCTGAATTTTGGACTACTTCGATACAAAAGGACCGTTCTCTACGCAATGCCTGTTTACACAAAGAGGGATTCTAAAGTGACAGTTTCTGTACCTGCTAAGGATCGTTAACAGATACCAAAATGAACCGAATTATCAATGGTAGCTGCTGTCGGTGTTACAAATGTAAGTCTCTTTAAATACAGATCGCGTCAGCTGCGAATTTAAAATGAAAATGCGAAGCAGCAAACGTTTGAAAGAATTCGAATAAAACCGTTATCGCCTGAAAACCAGTTGCATGCCATTTTGGTGACTGAAGTCACATCAAGGCTGTCTCCAACATGTGATACGCAGCTTTAGAAATATTTCAGTCGTAATGCGACGTTAATGAAAAACTTCTTTAGTTCCTTTTCCAGCTCTCCTCGCAGTAATAAATCCACGATCGAGGAAAGAGACAGCGTGATGGATAGCGTAATAAATTAATTAAAAATGTTTGCGCACGTTTCACTTGAGAGCTTTTTTTCTTTGTCGAAATTCATATCGTCGTCCCCAACCCCCGCGCCTGACAGATGGCTTCCCCGCTGTCGAGCTGCAAGGCGGCTGTGTGGTTTCAAGTACGACGTGGACATGACCCCAGTTCCAGCTCGTCCCCACTCACGAAAAAGAAGCAGTACAGAAACGACTGCACGGTGACAGGAACAATATCGTGGTTAGTAATCCCTTATTGTGGAATACATAAATCTTGATGTGCTCTTAGTGGCGTTCTGCTTCGCGATGTCTCTCCAAAACTGAATATTGTATACAAGGTAACAAAAGAAGGCAGATTAGCCGTAAATCTGTAATTTTTTGAGAAGTGTGATACAGGCTGACATTGAGCAAAAATATGGCCGTGCAGAAAATGTTAGTATATCGAACGATGCTCATAGACGATCTCGAGACACGTTATTGATCTATGTCACTGAACGGCTGTCCCGGTTCATATTTCATCGTTGCATAGCTGCAGGTTGCTATCTAGCGATTTCCAAGGGTAACGAAAATTTTATTTTTAATATTTCGCGTGGTTAGTGACAGAATTTAAAAATTTAAAATTTTGTCATAATCTACTCACTAAGAGGTGCAATTTTATGTTAAATTTTTAACACACTAAGATAATCACCACAAGTAGAAACTGTCTGTATGTGCTGAGACAGTGTAACGCAAAAACCAAGTTTATTTTTATCCAGTATTAGTGAATGTGAGCACTAAGTGACTTGCAACAAACTACACATGATTCAGACTTTTAAGAAAACATTTCTCACTGTCATCCTCCTGAAAATTATGAAAGGAGTAAAGCTCATCGCTTACTATATTTTCACTGTTCATGCAGTAAAATTGTCTCATCAGGCAAGACGTTTTAATTTACTAGCGAACCCAGCGCTAAATGACTGGAATCGGATATACACTACGTGATCGAAAGTATCCGTACAATCCCAAAAAAATACGTTTCTCATATTAGGTGCATTGTGCTGCCACCTACTGCCAGCTACTCCATATCAGCGACCTCAGTAGTCATTAGACATCGTGAGAGGGCAGAATGGAGCGCTCCGCGAAACTCACTGACTTCGAACGTGGTCAAGTGATTGGTTGTCACTTGTGTCATACGTCTATACGCGAGATGTCCACACTGCTAAGCTTCCCTAGATCGACTGTTTCCAATATGATAATGAATTGGACACGTGAAGGGACACGTACAGCACAGAAGCGTACAGGCCGACCTCGTCTGTTGACTGACAGATACCGCCGACAGTTGAAGACGGTCGTAATGTGTAATAGGCAGACATCTATCCATACCATCACTCAGGAATTCCAAAGTACATCAGGGTCCACTGCAAGTACTGTGACAGTTTCACGGGAGGTGAGAAAACTTGGATTTCATGGTCGAGCAGCTACTCATAAGCCATACATCACTCCGGTAAATACCAAACGACGCCTCTCTCGGTGTAATGAGTGTAAACATAGGGCAATTGGAAAAAATAGTGTGGAGTGATGAACCACGGTACACAATGTGGCGATGCGATGGCAGGGTGTGGGTATAGTCTGTTGAATGTCCGGTGAACGTCATCTGCCAGCGTGTCTAGTGCCAAAAGTAAAATTCGGAAGCGGTGGTGTTATGGTGCGGTCGTGGTGTTCATGGAGGGGGCTTGCTCCCCTTGTTATTTTGCGTGACACTATCACAGTAAAGGCCTACATTGGTGATTTAAGCACCTTATTGCTTCCCACTGCTGAAGAGCAATTCGGGGATGGCGATTGCATCTTTCAACACGATCGAGCACCTGTTGATAATGCACGGCCTGTGGCGCAGTGGTTGCACGACAATGACATCGCTGTAATGGACTGGCCTGCATAGAGTCCTGACTTGAATGCTAGAGAACACATTTGGGATGTTTTGGAACGGTGACATCGTGCCAGGCCTCAACGACCGACATCGATAACACTCCTCAGTGCAGCAGTCCGTGAAGAATAGGCTTCCATTCCCCAATTCCAACCTTTCAACATCTGATTGAACGTATGCCTGCTAGAGTGGAAGCTGTCATCAAGGCTCAGGGCCAACAGCATACTGAATTCCAGCGTTTCCGATGGAGGGAGCCACGAACTTTAAGTCATTTTCAGTCAGGTGTCCGGATACTTTTGATCACATAGTGTACATCCTGATCTCCTTCGTTCGCCTCTTTTCCGTCTATCACATCCTCCCCTTCTCTCTGTAAATGAACTCCTTCCCTTCTCCCTGTTTACCACCTCCCCCCCCCCCCCCTCTGTATCCATTTCCTTCCCCCTCTCTGTCAGTCTCCCCCCCCCCCTCTCTCTCTTTCTCTCTCTGACCCTGAGCTTTGTTAATTATTATTGCAAACAAAACCTGGATTTCGAACTGAAGTCGCTTACACTGAGTGAGTAAATCGGATGGGATTATTGATACACGGGGTGTAGGAGAGGTCTCTCCAACTGCTGGATCTGTGGCGAAAATAGTTTCAATGACAGTATCTCGCATAGTTTAAATCTTCTTTCTGTTAAAACTGACTGTTTGCTCTATTCACAACACATTTTGCAAGCAGTTTTTACATATTCCACTGAATGTACTGCATCTTCAAGATATTGTGTAACTGTACGACGCATAGTTCGAGAGATACGACGTCAAAACGCAAAGATTGGGTTAAAGATAGCTTTTGCTTAAAACAGAGTGCAAATTATCCACACTATATTCACTCAATTTTTGATATAGCGAGCACTTAGCGACTTCCAAGAAACCTTAAACATAATTGGAGTCTCATATTAAACTTTTTCTTGTTTTCAGATATTCAACACTTTATCTCATTTGTAAAGTAGTCAGATGTTTGAATCTGTTTTATACATGGAAGTTCGATTCTTTAACGAATCCGGAGTTTATTGCTATACATTAATGAACCAAAACATTATGACTACTGCCCACCGCGACGTGGGATGACGCCAAGTGGCGCTGTGGGCACGTGACGCGGTAACAAAAGTATGTAAGCGGAGTTGACAAGAACGGCGGACCGCCGTGGAGAAGATATAGGCTGCAGATGGGGAAATCCATTGAGATAAGCGACCTTGAAAGAGGGAAGATTATTACATTAATGGCCAATAAAATTGCTACACCAAGAAGAAATGCAGATGGTAAACGGGTATTCATTGGACAAATATATTATACTGACATGTGATTACATTTCCATGCAATTTGGGTGCATAGATCCTGAGAAATCAGTACCCAGAACAACCACCTCTGGCCGTAATAACGGACTCGTTACACCTGGGCATTGAGTCAAACAGAGCTTGGATGGCGTGTACAGGTACAGCTGCCCATGCAGCTTCAACACGATACCACAGTTCATCAAGAGCAGTGACAGGCGTATTGAGACGAGCCTGTTGCTTGGCCACCATTGACCAGACGTTTTCAATTGGTGAGAGATCTGGAGAATGTGCTGGCCAGGGCAGCAGTCGAACATTTTCTGTATCCAGAAAGGCCCGTACAGGACCTGCAACATGCGGTCGTGCATTATCCTTCTGAAATGTAGGGTTTCGCAGGGATCGAATGGAGGGTCGTAACACATATGAAATGTAACGTCCACTGTTCAAAATGCTGTCAATGCGAACAAGAGGTGACCGAGACGTGTAACCATCTCGCCGGGTGATACGTCAGTATGGCGATGACGAATACACGCGTCCAATGTGCGTTCACCGCGATGTCGCCAAACACGGATGCGACCATCATGATGCTGTAAACAGAACCTGGATTCATCCGAAAAAATGACGTTTTGGCATTCGTGCACCCAGGTTCGTCGTTGAGTACACCATCGCAGGCGCTCTCGTCTGTGATGCAGCGTCAAGGGTAACCGCAGCCATGGTCTCCGAGCTGATAGTCCATGCTGCTGCAAACGTCGTCGTCCTGTTCGTTCAGATGGTTGTTGTCTTGCATACGTCCCCATCTGTTGGCTCAGGGATCGAGACGTGGCTGCACGATCCGTTACAGCCATCCGGATACGATGCCTGTCATCTCGACTGCTAGTGATACGAGGCCGTTGGGATCAAGCACGGCGTTCCGTATTACCCTCCTCAACCTACCGATTCCATATCCTGCTAACAGTCATTGGAGCTCGACCAACGCGAGCAGTAATGTCGCGATACGATACACCGCAATCGCGATAGGCTACAATCCGACCTTTATCAAAGTCGGAAACGTAATGGTACGCATTTCTCCTCCTTACACGAGGCATCACTACAACGTTTCACCAGGCAACGCCTGTCAACTGCTGTTTGTGTATGAGAAATCGGTTGGAAACTTTCTTCATGTCAGCACGTTGTAGGTGTCGCCACCGGCGCCAACCTTGAGTGAGTGCTCTGAAAAGCTAATCATTTGCATATCACAGCATCTTCTTCCTGCCGGTTAAATTTCGTGTTTGTAGCACGTCATCTTCGTGCTGTAGCAATTTTAATGGCCAGTAATGTACACTCCTGGAAATGGAAAAAAGAACACATTGACACCGGTGTGTCAGACCCACCATACTTGCTCCGGACACTGCGAGAGGGCTGTACAAGCAATGATCACACGCACGGCACAGCGGACACACCAGGAACCGCGGTGTTGGCCGTCGAATGGCGCTAGCTGCGCAGCATTTGTGCACCGCCGCCGTCAGTGTCAGCCAGTTTGCCGTGGCATACGGAGCTCCATCGCAGTCTTTAACACTGGTAGCATGCCGCGACAGCGTGGACGTGAACCGTATGTGCAGTTGACGGACTTTGAGCGAGGGCGTATAGTGGGCATGCGGGAGGCCGGGTGGACGTACCGCCGAATTGCTCAACACGTGGGGCGTGAGGTCTCCACAGTACATCGATGTTGTCGCCAGTGGTCGGCGGAAGGTGCACGTGCCCGTCGACCTGGGACCGGACCGCAGCGATGCACGGATGCACGCCAAGACCGTAGGATCCTACGCAGTGCCGTAGGGGACCGCACCGCCACTTCCCAGCAAATTAGGAACACTGTTGCTCCTGGGGTATCGGCGAGGACCATTCGCAACCGTCTCCATGAAGCTGGGCTACGGTCCCGCACACCGTTAGGCCGTCTTCCGCTCACGCCCCAACATCGTGCAGCCCGCCTCCAGTGGTGTCGCGACAGGCGTGAATGGAGGGAAGAATGGAGACGTGTCGTCTTCAGCGATGAGAGTCGCTTCTGCCTTGGTGCCAATGATGGTCGTATGCGTGTTTGGCGCCGTGCAGGTGAGCGCCACAATCAGGACTGCATACGACCGAGGCACACAGGGCCAACACCCGGCATCATGGTGTGGGGAGCGATCTCCTACACTGGCCGTACACCACTGGTGATCGTCGAGGGGACACTGAATAGTGCACGGTACATCCAAACCGTCATCGAACCCATCGTTCTACCATTCCTAGACCGGCAAGGGAACTTGCTGTTCCAACAGGACAATGCACGTCCGCATGTATCCCGTGCCCCCAACGTGCTCTAGAAGGTGTAAGTCAACTACCCTGGCCAGCAAGATCTCCGGATCTGTCCCCCATTGAGCATGTTTGGGACTGGATGAAGCGTCGTCTCACGCGGTCTGCACGTCCAACACGAACGCTGGTCCAACTGAGGCGCCAGGTGGAAATGGCATGGCAAGCCGTTCCACAGGACTACATCCAGCATCTCTACGATCGTCTCCATGGGAGAATAGCAGCCTGCATTGCTGCGAAAGGTGGATATACACTGTACTAGTGCCGACGTCGTGCATGCTCTGTTGCCTGTGTCTATGTGCCTGTGGTTCTGTCAGTGTGATCATGTGATGTATCTGACCCCAGGAATGTGTCAATAAAGTTTCCCCTTCCTGGGACAATGAATTCACGGTGTTCTTATTTCAATTTCCAGGAGTATTACGCAGACCCTGTGAACGAATATCTCGAACACGGCGAAGCTGGTCGAATGTTCGCATGTTACTGTCGTGAGCATTTATGGAAAGAGATAGAAGGACAACGAAGCTACCACTAGGTGCTGAATGGTTGGACGTCCACGACTCTTCACATAGCATGGGGGTAGGATGCTTCTCTGCTCTGCAAAGTAGTACAGATGGTGATCTGTGGCATCTCTTCCGAAAGAGCACAATGATGGTGCACGCACCAGTGTTTCGGAGCACACCGTTCGTCGTACATTTTTGAACTTGGAGCTCCGCAACAGACACCCCTACTTGTTCACACGTTGATCCAATAGTATCGTCACTTACGATTGAAGCGGGCGTGGGACCATCGGGATTCGATCGTCGATGAATGGAAATGTGTCGGTTCTTCGGGTGAATCACATTTTTGTTACACGCGGTCGATGGTCGTCCCCACAAATGCCGTCGTCAAGGTGAACAGAGCTTGGAAAGTGCAGCCCGCCACGAACCCAGGCTGGTGGGAATAGTATTACGCTATACGCGACATTCTCCTGCCTTGCATGAGACCTGTGGTAGTAATTTAAAGATAAGCTGACGGTTGCGAACCTCCTTCATGTTTGATGTCTTCCCCGAGGACGATGTCATCTTTCAACAGTGTAATTGTCCGTGTCTCGGAACCAGAACCGTGCCACAGATGTTTGAGGAGCATTATAGTGGACTCACGTTGATGTCTCAGCGAGCAAATTCTGCTCGTATAAATCCTATAGAAACCATCTGAGTCGGTATCGGGCACCTTTACAAGCCTACAAACAAACTGTCGGATAGCTCATACGCAGAATCAGTGATGTAGTTCGTTCCGAAGACGGGTAAACAAACTATTAAGCACGGGATCAGAATGTCTTAGCTCATCAGTGTATTTAGGAATAATTGAACATTTCTTTTTCTTGTGTCTTTTTTCCCGCATCGGCGCTGGTCCAGCATAGTTATTAACGGATTTGGCATGGTTAGTTTAAGGGGTGCCCTGATGCCCTTACTCTCGCCACCCCACCCTCTATTTACCCATCCACCGACCTTTCCGCCGGACGGAACCTAGATACCACAAGTGTCTGTATACTCAGTTATTCATGTGAAAGTTAGCGAAAATATTCTAAATGTTTATTTACTATTAAAAACAGTCTTGATCACGATTTATTTAACAAGGTGACCTGTTTCGACCGCTACTGTGGTCATCTTCAGACCATTGAGTAGGAACCTCTTTCTCCAACAGAAAGAGGTTCCTACTCAATGGTCTGAAAATGACCACAGTAGTGGTCGAAACCGGTCACCTTGATAAATAAATCGTGATCAAGACTGTTTTTAATAGTAAATATTTATAAGACATTGATCACTGCCTTTCCCGTAATGTATTCAAAAGTAATTCTAAATGTTTGCCTGTCGTGTAAATAAGGTTTCAAGCCCACTGTTCATTTATTCGATTGTGACACCGCCTAAAAACCACATCCTACACAGCAGCCCTCGTTGTTAATCCGTAGCCGCGCGGTCTCAGGCGTCTTGTCGCGGTTCACGCGGCTCCTGTCGGAGGTTCGAGTCCTCCCTCCGGCATGGGTGTGTGTGTTGTCCTTAGCGTAAGTTAGTTTAAGTTAAATTACGTTGTGTGTAAGCTTAGGGACTGCTGACCTCAGCAGTTTGGTCCCATAGAACTTACAACAAATTTCCAAATTTTTGTCAATCCGCCGGGTGGATTCGCTTTAGGGCCGGCATACCTCCCTGTCCTGGAAGGGGCTCGTTTAATACACACGATATAATTAGTGTAAATCACACAATGTGATGAAGAGCTGTTCTGTTTGTACCACATATTTTCAAGCATATCCTTCAGTGCTGTGAACATCAAAATTTTCTTCTTGTTTGTCAGAGCAGGTTATTAATTAAGTTTCTCAAACATCATAGTAATGCGAATAAAAGCTTCATTAACGTCTTCCCAGCGGAGATGCCTACCCTGAATATGGAAGTTAATAGGAATATAAAAAAAGGAATATAAAAAAATAGGAATATAAAAAAAGGGAGGAAGGTTTATCTGTTTAGCAAGAGTAATAGAAGGCAGATTTCAGACTACCTAACAGATCAAAACGAAAATTTCTGTTCCGACACTGACAATGTTGAGTGTTTATGGAAAAAGTTCAAGGCAATCGTAAAATGCGTTTTAGACAGGTACGTGCCGAGTAAAACTGTGAGGGACGGGAAAAACCCACCGTGGTACAACAACAAAGTTAGGAAACTACTGCGAAAGCAAAGAGAGCTCCACTCTAAGTTTAAACGCAGCCAAAACCTCTCAGACAAACAGAAGCTAAACGATGTCAAAGTTAGCGTAAGGAGGGCTATGCGTGAAGCGTTCATTGAATTCGAAAGTAAAATTCTATGTACCGACTTGACAGAAAATCCTAGGAAGATCTGGTCTTACGTTAAATCAGTAAGTGGCTCGAAACAGCATATCCAGACACTACGGGATGATGATGGCATTGAAACAGAGGATGACACGCGTAAAGCTGAAATACTAAACACCTTTTTCCAAAGCTGTTTCACAGAGGAAGACCGCACTGCAGTTCCTTCTCTAAATCCTCGCACAAACGAAAAAATGGCTGACATCGAAATAAGTGTCCAAGGAATAGAAAAGCAACTGGAATCACTCAATAGAGGAAAGTCCACTGGACCTGACGGGATTCCAATTCGATTCTACACAGAGTACGCGAAAGAACTTGCCCCCCTTCTAACAGCCGTGTACCGCAAGTCTCTAGAGGAACGGAGGATTCCAAATGATTGAAAAAGAGCACAGATAGTCCCAGTCTTCAAGAAGGGTCGTCGAGCAGATGCGCAAAACTATAGACCTATATCTCTTACGTCGATCTCTTGTAGAATTTTAGAACATGTTTTTTGCTCGCGTATCATGTCATTTCTGGAAACCCAGAATCTACTATGTAGGAATCAACATGGATTCCGGAAACAGCGATCGTGTGAGACCCAACTCGCCTTATTTGTTCATGAGACCCAGAAAATATTAGATACAGGCTCCCAGGTAGATGCTATTTTTCTTGACTTCCCGAAGGCGTTCGATACAGTTCCGCACTGTTGCCTGATAAACAAAGTAAGAGCCTACGGAATATCAGACCAGCTGTGTGGCTGGATTGAAGAGTTTTTAGCAAACAGAACACAGCATGTTGTTATCAATGGAGAGACGTCTACAGACGTTAAAGTAACCTCTGGCGTGCCACAGGGGAGTGTTATGGGACCATTGCTTTTCACAATATATATAAATGACTTAGTAGATAGTGTCGGAAGTTCCATGCGGCTTTTCGCGGATGATGCTGTAGTATACAGAGAAGTTGCTGCATTAGAAAATTGTAGCGAAATACAGGAAGATCTGCAGCGGATAGGCACTTGGTGCAGGGAGTGGCAACTGACCCTTAACATAGACAAATGTAATGTATTGCGAATACATAGAAAGAAGGATCCTTTATTGTATGATTATATGATAGCGGAACAAACACTGGTAGCAGTTACTTCTGTAAAATATCTGGGAGTATGCGTACGGAACGATTTGAAGTAGAATGATCATATAAAACTAATTGTTGGTAAGGCGGGTACCAGGTTGAGATTCATTGGGAGAGTGCTTAGAAAATGTAGTCCATCAACAAAGGATGTGGCTTACAAAACACTCGTTCGACCTACACTTGAGTATTGCTCATCAGTGTGGGATCCGTACCAGGTCGGGTTGACGGAGGAGATAGAGAAGATCCAAAGAAGAGCGGCGCGTTTCGTCACAGGGTTATTTGGTAACCGTGATAGCGTTACGGAGATGTTTAATAAACTCAAGTGGCAGACTCTGCAAGAGAGGCGCTCTGCATCGCGGTGTAGCTTGCTCGCCAGGTTTCGAGAGGGTGCGTTTCTGGATGAGGTATCGAATATATTGCTTCCCCCTACTTATACTTCCCGAGGAGATCACGAATGTAAAATTAGAGAGATTAGAGCGCGCACGGAGGCTTTCAGACAGTCGTTCTTCCCGCGAACCATACGCGACTGGAACAGGAAAGGGAGGTAATGACAGTGGCACGTAAAGTGCCCTCCGCCACACACCGTTGGGTGGCTTGCGGAGTATCAATGTAGATGTAGATGTAGATTTGTCATTTCGTCTTGGTTTCAGACGGATCATTTTGCTAACATTTTCCTTAATAGGCCTCGTGTTGATGTCGTTCTGAGCTAGGTCCGTAAATCGGATGCAAGACTATACTGTCGAATAAGTTTCTTCCTGTGCACTGAGATATATTCCTCGGCATACAATAAATCCTCTCCTGTTTTAGTCATAAGGTTTGAATGAACACATCGAAATAATAAAGTGACGTAATTTTTTTGTTTGTATGCTGGTTGCGCCTGTACTCTAGCAAACTTTGATATCTCAGTTTCACCTTCTTTCTAGCGATTACAATGTGTAATACGCTCCTGTTATTTCTTTGTTAGTGGATATTTGTACCGAATACGCAACGGATCGAAGCAAAAAGCTTATATTGAGACTAACAATTTCGTATGTGTAAGAAATACTTTTTCATGTATATCCTTGCTTGATAGGAGGGACCAACACGTGGTCAGTGTATGCTGCTCCGACTGAAATTAAAGAAATCAAGAAAAATAAAATAATCCGAAGAATCTGTCATGTCGTAGATTAATCTCGTCACAATAAACGTCTTGACAGTTGGATCATGTGCATTCAATGCGTTCGCATTGTAGTCGCTTCCATTTACACGTATGGCGATGTTAATCGATTGAGTAACAAGCATTCGTACTCAGAAGCACGCTCAACGCCGGAAATTACTGCCTCCACCGGAGATTGAGCCCCGAGCCATAGTCTGTGAAGATCAAGCGTTGCCACAGCGCTGCTGTAGGGTACAATTGTTGGTTTATCTTATCTCAAAAGCATTCATTTCAGGTCACTACGTCTTAGTTGAAAACTGTCTCTTTGTGGTTCATAAATTTTTATTGTGACCATTTGGTGGTTTTGAAATAGGCAAGTGGGTGCGGAAAGTTCCGTGAATACACGACTATCTGTATCTTACAGTGTATTAAAAAAGTGAATGTGTGCTTGTGCATGTAGAGATATTTCGAGAAGTGCTACGTAGCGTAGGATAAGACCAGTAAAACCTCGATTCTTTGAAGAATAGAACTCCATTGCATAAAAGTGTTTCAAACTTCTGATTACTATACAAATGATTTAGTGTGTTAAATATTTGACGTTAAGCTTATAAGCGAGAAAAAGTTTAGCTAATCTTTGAAATTATGTTTAAGATTTGTTGTAAGTCGGGAAGTGTCCTCGCTATCAAACAGTGAGTGATTATGGGATGGATAATTTGCGCTTCGCTTTTAAGAGGAAACTAGTTTTCCACGCATCCCTGTGTAATAATTGATATCTCCTGAATTATGCGTCATACAGTGATACAATTATGCTCTAATATTCAGTGGTATATTTTCTGCAAAACGTATTGCAAATAGAATTAGTAGTAAATAAGTAAGAAATTAAATCGTCATGCCTGATGCGGCAGTTTTACTGTATGAACGACAAAAGCTGGTAAGCTATAAATTCTTCATCATTTGGTGAGGGGGGGAGGGGGGGGGGTGAGAGCGGATGTCAGCGAGAAAAAGTTTTGTTAGAACTTGGAGTTTTCATTTAAAGTTTTTTGCAGGTCAGTCACTATGCGCTCCCATTCTCAAATACTGAATGAACCTAGTCTGGGTATATGCGTGCGCTACGTTACACTACCTTAAGACATACGAGGGTGTGCTGAAAAGTAAATCCTCCGAATTTTTTTGGTGAAAACTCTTGAAGCCTTTAAAATAAAACGATGTTTATTTACATTCCAAATCTTTATTCTTCATGTCTGTATATTTATTTCTCAACATAATCACCCTGGCTACAAACACATTTCTCCCAACGAAAGGCCACTTTACTGATACTGAAAACTCACCCCTTCTTGTTTGTTTGATTTTATCATCTGCTGTTTTGAGTCTGAGTTTATTCATACCTACTATGGGCGATTAGTTGTCCCATTTGTTAATAGTTTTGATGGTTGTAGTTTGAAGCTATCTCTCACTGCTTGCTATGGCTAGTGACAACAGTGTAACCTTCTACCGGCCGGTGTGGCCGAGCGGTTCTAGGCGCTACAGTCTGGAACCACGCGACCGCTACGGTTGCGGGTTCGAATCTGGCCTCGGGCATGTATGTGTGTGATGCCCTCAGGTTAGTTAGGTTTAAGTAGTTCTAAGTTCTAGGGGACTGACAACCTCAAAAGTCCCATAGTGCTCAGAGCCATTTTTGGTAACCTTCTAATTACGGCCCGGCTAATTAGATGAAAAATATTAATTAGCTTTCATCACTCAGTTTAACAGAAATCATTCACACTGTCATAAGCCAGCACAATCAGTATCGAGGGGGGTAGAGATTTTCTTTTGCCCATAAATTGTTTTCCTTCAACTTAAGATTCCTTATTAGCTTGAACTTAATTTCTTTCAGTTGTTTAATTAACTCCTGAATCGAATGCAATCAATTATTGGAAATTTGCTTTGACTGGGAATGAATGAAGGTTTCCTAACACAGGGATTTTGATACAAGGAATTTATTTCTCAAATTGACAGTCATATTATAGTTTCATCTCCCCTTGAGATTAGGAGTTTTATATCTCCGAGGCTGAATGCAATAATTCCCAGTTGGGATGAATCTTGCTTCCTAGGGCTAATATAAGATCGTCATACTATTAGGTAGCAGGAAGGTTTCACATAATGGAAATAATCTCGTCTCACAATACAGAATTCTCACTGACATGCAAGATACTCTTTATATTATCTACTGCGATCTGAGTATCACTGGCAGTGGGAACGCTAATCATCGGAAATCAGCAGACTTCGGTTATGACCATCAGATCTCGTAACGTAACTGCTATCAAAAGCCGTTGTGCTACTTGAATGATTTAGAAGTGCATCATTCACTGGAACACTAATATTAATTACATTAGCAAGGAAAGGAATCAAATGTAAGCTTGGTATTCACTTCAGAGAAAGTTTTCAAACAGGAACTGGGTACACGATCACTCTCGTGATTTTTGGTAACTATGGTTAATTGAAAGTGTCAAAATTACGTTAAATGTTGGTAGAGAATTTACTGTGGCGTTTACAGAATTTAATTGACACAAGCATTACAAAATTCTGTCGTAAATGAGCTACCACCACGGTTTTGAAATTAAACCGAAATTCAAGAACAATTCACAACACTATCACGATTACATAGGCAAGTTATAACGACTCTGAAATACACTTAATTAATATTGCATCCTGAACCTCTGTACAGTACGTAAAGCGTACGCAACCATACGTGAGAGACCATGTGGTACCGCCACCCATCACAAACAAAACAAGAAAAATAATTATAATTAATCAATTAAAATACACTCTTTGGGCTGTTGCTTTCTTTACCCGTGACTGAAAATTAATAAAGAATACAGTCTGATGTTTACTGACCGCTGAGAACTGGGCCCGTAACTTGCCACGAAATACGTGGTTGCAAAGCAAGTACAAAGAAGACGATCCCAAATTTGGAAAATGATACCGGAAAATTACCTAAAGTCATTCTGCATCCAATCCGATAAGTACTCTAGCCAATACTTGTTCATCTCGGAGTCACAAAGAAAATCAACGAAATGTTAAAACTGACCCCGTTGAACTATTCTAATTAAACTTCTGACATATACAACAGTTATCAGCAGCTGGTAATAACTCGTAAACTTTGAAATTTTATACCTTAAGGCTTCCTTATGTGTTCAACGCGAAGTGTACTCAACACTATCGCTCAAAGAAAAGACCATAAAAACCAAATGAGATTCATAAACTCGTACGTAGAAATGAATCATTTTATGCGCCCTCTTAAATGGAGAAGTTTTAACCACTGACTTCCAAAAACAAAGGTGCCACGCTGAGAACATTACCATACTGTAACTGTCGTAGCTACGCTATTACAGTCATCTAAATTGTCAAAAACACGAATGTCATCACGTCTTCGAGCATTTCCCAGTCTGTGTTGACTTTAACTAATATAGTTCGAGCGTGATCCAAGATAAAATAGCTCATTTAACACCTAGTTTTCTTACCATAACAGTACACCCGACTCTTAAAAATGATACAACCCCGGTCCAACGTCTTCCAATCTGAACCAGCTTGGGTGGCGGGAAGGAGGGAGGGAAGAGGGGTGCGAGAAGTCATCCACTGACGGAGCTACCTAACGCCCTGATAAGTATGGGTAACTTGCGGAGACCTTTGCAAACCTCTTTGCTCAAGCTTGATCACAGATTTCTCTTCGCAAAACCACCACCCTCTACTCATCTCTGGCTAGTTCAATCTATTTTTTTTTTTTTTTTTTTTGCAACTCAAACAATCACACTTTCATCCACTCATTTTCACGGGAGGGTAATAAGAGGACTAAGGAAGTGATATTAGTAAAATAAAGCACAGTTTAAATGCATTTTCAGATCTAAATGACAATTGTATAAACGAATTATTTCGAGTAGCTACTTCTTGTGCTACCACAATTACCAATAAAACTGTCTCTTATATTACCACCCCGGAGGGCTTAAATGAAGCATACGAACAATACCATTTCAATACTGTCACTGTAGAATGTTTGAATTTGTTGACGGAGCCACAATCTCACTTCTGCTTGCAACGCTTCATCACTAGCAGAGGGAGCCCTCGCAGGTGGTCCTTAAGTTTTGGAAATAGATGAAAATCGTGTGGGTCCAAGACGTGGTTGTTTGGAGGTAGGGTTGCCAATATTTTTTTGTAAAAATAAGGGAGACTTGGACCCAACAAAATTAATAGGCGTTAAACAATTTATTTAAATCTTAAAACAGGTTTATTGCAGGGACCAACCAAAATTCTTCTTCATAACAATCTGAAGGTCTACACAATTTTTTATTTATAACTATATTTGTTTACACTTTTGGCAGCAGTCTGAAGTTTGCGATCATTCATCACTTATGTAACAAAGATTAACACTTATTTGTAGTCCAGCTTTCATTAAATCTAGATTGCATCGGTTCCTTTCAGCTGACCATTTGCTGTTCGTCAAAGAAAAAAATTTTGCAGTGTGAGCATTAGATGCTAGACTGAAAACAAAGCCAAGAATGTTATTTATCTCCTGGGCTTTAATTCCTTTGGCCTCTGCCTAAATCATCACGGATACCCACTTTTCAACTGTGCAACCGTCGGTGTCAATTTTTGTAATTATTATATTTTTCAAAGAACAAAATTCATTGTATAGGCTATCCTCATTTATGTCTACCTGAATATGAGAAAGCATGTTCTGAAAATCATTAAAATTAACCTAATTCTTTAGGCACAGTGGGAGCAAGGACGGACTTGTAGCATTGTCGGAAATATTTACATTTTTTACAATGGAAGTATGAAAGGTATCATAAAATACAACAAGATTATTTTGAATTTTCTTATGATTGACAGGATTTAATCTATTTAAAATCTTGTGTGTATTGCTTCCAAAAAACGAGTTAACTTTTCGTTGCAAAATTTTCTTTGATAAAGCTTCAATGGCGCTACAGGACACCATTATAGTTAAATCTGAAATCTCTAGATGTTTTGAGGTTTCCACAATAATATATCCAATGTAACATTTTGCTTGGATCCTTATCACTAACATACAATTTCAAAGCTTTACGTGTTACATTTGTGCTTTTGAAAATAACTTATTGTTGGCTCCCAGTTCTTTATTAACCTATCAACAGCTGGTGTGAGAGACAGCCACCTATTAGGCACTTGCCTTAAAATTACACACCAATCAGTACCAAGAAGATGAAAAAAGATCTTAATTCTTCCCTGCGTTCTGCTGACACTGAAAAATGTCCATAAATATTAACAACTATCATTTCTATGTCTACATCTACGACATCATAAGCATATTTAGTGCCATTATGGATTATGTGCAGTTTACTTTAAAAATTTTGTTATTTTTCCAACTCAACAATTCACCACGAACTTATTTCTGCCATAATTGATACTAGCATTATCGGCACTATAAGAAGAAATGTTATTTGCATTTAATGAATGAGATTCTAGAATTTTTTTATCAAAGCGTGAATACCACTAGCACTCTCATCTGCTTGTTCCACAAAATCTAATAGTTTATTTCTGACGCCAACACAAGGTTCAAAGTACCTGATTACTTTAGGAAACATTTTCCTGTTCTTGAAATTCGACGCATCTGTAGCCACAGAAAAAAAGGTGCTAGACTTCTCTGGATCATTAAGCACATCTAGGAAATCACTTACACTTCTAGGCGCTAATACGCTTTTTGCAATAGACTCTGCTTTTGTCCTACCATAACGTATTTTTTTGGTCACATCCGAATCCATAAATACGTTCTTTGCAAGTTTATTTGGACAGTCCATGCTAATATACCTTAGGTTGTGTTTCACTGTATGATACACCCACTGCAACTTACTGTTAGTCGGAATCACCACTAGTGAGACTATCACTTGGGCACTGAAAATAGCTGGATTATTGTAGATGTTTTACTTCCCCTAACTCTGTTTTTGTGTCCTTCGGTGTTGGCGTGCTGCTGACGGTCTGTATTACCACTATGTGCTGCGCTGAATTCACGCTCGCAAAGGGTGCAATTCGCTATAGAATTGTTTCCTTTTATAGGATTAACTCGTAAATGAGTTTCTTCCCATTTCTTCCGATATGACAGAAGTACTTTCCTCTCTTTTTATGCAGAGTTTTGGATTCTTCCATTTCGCGTAACTCGGATTAGGCGGAATGACAAAGAAACACGATAATCGCAACGTGACTCGCAACACAGTGTTATGTTTTGTGTTCCCTACAAATCGAACTGTTTCGATAATACTATGCCGTATCGATTAATCGATGTAAAGATCGCCCAACAACGAAATTTGAAAAATATGCGGCAGGTTTAAAACTTAATCGGTGTTATTTTATCAAATATGGGAGATTGTATCTCCCGTATAAAATAAAAACGAGAGACGGGAGTAGGCTTAAAAATTCAGAAGAATACGTTAGAGTTGGCAACTCTATTTGGAGTATGATCGGAGACATTGAACCCAATCCTTCTGATTTTTGCAGACGTCGCGATGCTCGTATGCAGTTTGACGTTGTCGTACCGAAGCAGTGGGTGCTCTTCGAATTCACGCTTCTTTCTATGAAAGTCTAGCAGTGCACAGACATCGCTACGCTACACATCGCCATGATGCACGCTACAATTCGGCACCCTCTAGCGGTAGAGGGTTACGGCTTACCTCAGCAAAGCGGGAAAGTCAACCGAGTAATATGCATGACATGTAATACCTCAACCGCTATTGAGAATAGAATAGAAACTTCGGCGTCATTACCTTTCAGCATGCGCTCGTGGATACAGTTTCTAACTGTAACAATTGTCTGTTTTAAATATTTAACGTAAGATTACGCGTCTTAATGAGTAGATATAACAGCATTTTAAAATTTAAATTTCGTCAATAATCGTACGAAATATTGAAATGTGTTGCCTCTGGAAGCCGTTAGATAGCAAACTGCAATTGGGACTATTTGCCGTGAATCAGCTTAGGCCTCTTGCAATATAGATAACCTCAAGCAGAGTTATTCACTGTGACCATACGAATGTAGAGCACGTGAAGACACATAAATTGCACAATTCTTGTACGAATATACGCATTTCTGGAGGAAAGAAAACTGTCAATGATGAATACCACTCAGGTCTCAGGTACCAACAAGTATGGCTACACACAACTTCTAACGAGTGTGACTGACGCTGGCACGAAATGGGTGACCATGAGAGAGAAACTAGAGAACGCCAACATTTGTGTAAGTGTAAAAACCTATTCGAATTTGTGCCGAGCATACTGACTGAAGGGCGAAAGGCTACAAGGAGATTTCGTGGATGTGTGTGACCGACATCCAACTTCTGTCAAAAGATGATCTTTTGCAGCCTGTAATACCGACCGAAGCTAAATTATGATGGCCGATCGTGGATTAATCAGTTAATTTGGTAAGTGATTCTTCAAAAACGGGACCGTGACAAAGTAAAGCTATTGTCAAACTGAAGGTTTCTGTGAACACCACAGTGTGCTACGAGGGCTTTACCCTCGAAATGAACTACGGTGCGACTAGGCATTTTTACATCAACAAATGTTGCCAGAGTTGAAAGAACTGATAGGGACACAATGATGCGGTGTCTCCACAGGTATCGTACCCCATACTTTTGGATCCTTAGTCCGCCATACAAACGCTGAGCCATTTGTCCCGAAAGAGGATGGGAGGCAGCGGCGTTCTCCTACCTCCTCCCCACCTTTCGCTCGCCAGTTGGGTTTCTATTAACCGAGCACTCAATCTAAACTGTTTTCTCCCGTGATTTTGTCCTTCCTCGGAAATTGAAGTGCGAGCGAAAGGTGGAGTGGAGGAAGGAGACTTTCCCCTTCAACTCCCCCGAAAAAGTGCTTCAGTGCTAGACTACAACAGAAAATAAAAAACTAAACCAAATCACCGTCCTAACATAATCAAACTAAGTAAATCGTATTTTTTATAAATATTCTTCGGCAAGCTAAAAAATAAAAGCTTCGCACTAAAGATTCTGCCTTATTTTCTTGTCGGACTGACGGCAAGACTAGTATATATGTTCTCTGAGATTCACTGGTTACTGCACTGCATATATCATTAGGAGTAATGAGAAGGAGACTTTGAAATACTGTCCTATATTTTTGTGCCAACTATTTATCTGTTACGTACTGCTATTGCTTGGTGTTATATCGCCATTCATCGCCCTCAGTGTCTTTTCGCCATCGAAAATTTTCCAATTTAGCAATAGGTTCCCTTCAGCGACACTGCATGCGCGGAAGTTCAATTGATTTTCAAATGATACAGCACAGCAACCAGTGGTTCTTTTCTTGCAGGTTTTGTTCGGCAAATCTAGATTTCGGCTAGTGCCTAGCCATTATCAGTACACCATTTCATAGTATAAATGCATTTTCTAGTACGTCAGTACCTGTTGTTCGGGCTTCTGTCACAGTTCTTTCGAGTAATCTTGTTACTTATTAACATTTAAAGGCAACAAAATAGATCGATTTTTAGCACCTACGTTTTCAAATGGCATCCATTTTGAAGTGCAGTTCAGGAAATTTTATTTTTGAGATTAACGCGAGAAAGAACTTAATTCTGATGATGAAAAGATGTTTAATTTTGTATGCAGACCTGTACATCAACCGCACGAACCGTTAAGTTGCGTAATTATGCAGAGGTAATTTGGCCACCATTTCGTACTCCATTTGGTCATAATTTACTGGCAAAAAATAATTTACTAGCATTTAAGATATGTACTTTCGTTTGTTAATGAGGATTAGTGAAAAAAAGTAACTTTTGGCAGAAAAAATTTTTGAACGTGAGCCTAAGGCTCCTAGACTCCCTTAAGAAGTCATAAACGTTACGCCTGCTGTCAAAATATTGCTTAAACATTCACTTAACAGTTGTGGGATCGAAACCAACTCAAGCAACAGTATCGTGGAACAATAAAGGCAGCCTGGATAGGACATGATCCTGCCACTGCCGAATTCCGACCTGAGTTGGTGCATTTACACAAGGTATAACTCAATTTTCTCGTGAAAAACCAACATTCAAAACTGATAGTAAATGAGAAATTCCCTCCATAATATTTCCTTATGCACAGAATGTAGATAGCTTTGTTCCCCCCTCCCCCCTCTCGTCTTTGCGTGGTTGCTCTGAAAAGCATGCTGTTCACTTCGTGCTTTTTTGGCGTTTGTTGCACGCCGTCAATATAGTGTTGCATTTCAATAGCCATTATTTTTTATATTCAGAACAGTGTCTGCTTGAAGCAGTATAAACCTGGAACCTTTTTAATAGTACTGCTTCACAATTGCCTTGAAAGCCTTAACTGCGTCGTAACTGCGTCCTTAACTGCGTCCTTTCATTGCCAGCTTCAATTTGGGGAACAACTAGAAGTCGACTGGAGCCAAATCCGGCGAATACGGCAGTTGATCCAGGACTGTCGTCCTTATGCTCGTCAAAAACTCACGCACGATCTTCGCTTTTTGGGCTGGGGCGTTGTCGTGGAGGTTCAACCATGAACCTGCCTCTCAGTATTCGGGTCGAAGTCGATGAATTCTCGCCCACAGTCACAAAACGTAGCACAAACCTCGGTATTGCTTCGCTGCTCAACCCCAGTTTTCCGGCATCAGACACGTACTGTAATATTCATGTCCAGGATGCTGGTTCAGTGATCCAAATGACTGTTGCTGAAATTTCCGGGATCGTAATGAGCAACTCGCCAAGAGACGGCATTGCAGTTTGGAATTTCACACGAACATCCCAACGGAACTGGTATACACTGTGTACTACTAAAATACCTACAGAGTGACAGTTATTGAACTATATGAAATAAAATCGTCATAACTTCTGAACGGTTTGCGTTAGGACGTTCAAACTGCACGGTTGGCCGCGGTGCATGACGGGAATTAGTACGCGCTGTATGCTTTGGTTTAGCGACGAAGCCCGTTTCCATTTGGATGGGTTCGTCAATAGGCAAAATTGGTGCATTTAGGAGACTGAGAATCCTCATTTCCCGATCGAGAAGTCTCTTCACTATCAACGGATGATTGCGTTGAGTGCAATGTCCAGTCACGGAATAATCGTTGCGATATTGCTTGATGGCACGGCGACTACCGAACGGTACATGAAGGTCCTGGAAGACGATTTCAACTCCATTATTCAAAGGAAGTGCAAAATGCCTAAGCAGGCATGGCTAGAGGACAAATGTAAGGGTGTAGAGGCTTATCTCACTAGGGGTAAGATAGATACTGCCTACAGGAAAATTAAAGAGACCTTTGGAGAAAAGAGAACCACTTGTATGAACATCAAGAGCTGAGATGGAAACCCAGTTCTAAGCAAAGAAGGGAAAGCAGAAAGGTGGAAGGAGTATATAGAGGGGCTATACAAGGGCGATGTACTTGAGGACAATATTATGGAAATGGAAGAGAATGTAGATGAAGATGAAATGGCAGATACGATTCTGCGTGAAGAGTTTGACAGAGCACTGAAAGACCTGAGTCGAAACAAGGCCCCCGGAGTAGACAACATTCCATTGGAACTACTGACGGCCTTGGGAGAGACAGTCCTGACAAAACTCTACCATCTGGTGAGCAAGATGTATGAAACAGGCGAAATACCCTCAGACTTCAAGAAGAATATAATAATTCCAATCCCAAAGAAAGCAGGTGTTGACAGATGTGAAAATTACCGAACTATCAGTTTAATAAGTCACAGCTGCAAAATACTAACGCGAATTCTTTACAGACGAATGGAAAAACTGGTAGAAGCCGACCTCGGGGAAGATCAATTTGGATTCCGTAGAAATATTGGAACACGTGAGGCAATACTGACCCTACTACTTATCTTAGAAGAAAGATTAAGGAAAGGCAAACCTACGTTTCTAGCATTTGTAGACTTAGAGAAAGCTTTTGACAATGTTGACTGGAATACTCTCTTCCAAATTCTGAAGGTGGCAGGGGTAAAATACAGGGAGCGAAAGGCTATTTACAATTTGTGCAGAAACCAGATGGCAGTTATAAGAGTCGAGGGATATGAAAGGGAAGCAGTGATTGGGGAGGGAGTGAGACAGGGTTGTAGCCTATCCCCGATGTTATTCAATCTGTATATTCAGCAAGCAATAAAGCAAACGAAATAAAAGTCTGGAGTAGGTATTCAAATCCATGGAGAAGAAATAAAAACTTTGAGGTTCGCCGATCACATTGTAATTCTGTCAGAAACAGCAAAGGACTTGGAAGAGCAGTTGAACGGAATGGACAGTGTCTTGAAAGGAGGGTATAAGATGAACATCAACAAAAGCAAAACGAGGATAATGGAATGTAGTCGAATTAAGTCGGGTGATGCTGATGGAATTAGATTAGGAAATGAGACACTTAATGTAGTAAAGTAATTTTGCTATTTGGGGAGCAAAATAACTGACGATGGTCGAAGCAGAGAGGATATAAAATGCAGACTGTCAATGGCAAGGAAAGCGTTCCTGAAGATGAAAAATTTGTTAACATCGAGTATAGATTTAAATGTCAGGAAGTCGTTTCTGAAAGTATTTGTATGGAGTGTAGCCATGTATGGAAGCGAAACGTGGACGATAAATAGTTTAGACAAGAAGAGAATAGAAGCTTTTGAAATGTGGTGCTACAGAAAAATGCTGAAGATTAGATGGGTAGATCGCATAACTAATGAGGAGGTATTGAATAGAATTGGGGAAAAGAGGGGTTTGGGCACAACTTGACTAGAAGAAGGCATCGGTTGGTAGGACATGTTCTGAGACATCGAGGGATCACCAATTTAGTATTGGAGGGCAGCGTGGAGGGTAAAAATCGTAGAGGGAGACCAAGAGATGAATACACTAAGCAGATTCAAAAGGATGTAGGCTGCAGTAGGTACTGGGAGATGAAGAAGCTTGCACAGGATAGAGTAGCATGGAGAACTGCATCAAACCAGTCACAGGACTGAAGACCACAACAACAACAACATATCCAAAGTGATCCTGATTTCGACAAGATGTGGTTCATGCAAACCGTAGCTCGACCCCATCGAAGCAGGATAGTGTTTGATGTCCTGGTAGAGCACTTTGGGGACCGCATTCTGGCTCTGGGGTAACCATAGGCCACTGGCATGGGCCTCGATTGGCCGCCTTATTCTCCGGATCTGAACACATGCGACCCCTTTTTTTGGGGCTATTTAAATGCAAGGTGTACGGCAACAGCCCCGAAACCATTGGTGAGTTGAAAACAGACATTCAGCAGGTCACCGACAGCATCTATGTTCCGACACTTCAGCGGGTCACGCATAATTTCGCTATTCGTCTGCGCCATACTATCGCCAATGATGGCAGGCATATCGAACATGTCATAACCTAAATCCAAATATCTGTAATAACGTTAACATGTTGAATAAAGTGTGTGCACGACGTAGTTTGTAACTAATTTACGTTTTTTTTCATATAGTTCAATAATTGTCACCCATATGATGGAACATCACTCGCCTGATACGGTTCGAGAAGGTGATCTGTTCTAAATCTGTTGCTACGTGGTCTGACATATTGTTTGAAATCATACTTAAGTATAGTTATCGAAACATGGGTATACTTGGGCCACTGCACTTCAGAACCAGTAAAGACAGGTCTTGTGCAAAAGATTTTGGTATATGAGTCTCTGCTTTCATTGCGGATCTGTGTGGTCCACCACGAATTCTTCTCCTGTGGCTCTTCATCTCAAAGCAGCACTTCAACATGGGAATTATTTGTTGGATACATTAGAGTCTATGTGTTCCCCAAAAATTTTTACTCTGCGGCCTCTGGTCCATATCCTTGATTCTAGTGTTTTCTACGTCTTCCATTGCTGGCCTAATCTGTGGAGAACCTTTACGTTTTTTATTTTATCAGCCGACTTAATTTTTTGAATCCTTCTGTAAAACCAAACGTGAAACAGTTTGGCGCTAGCTTAGAAATGAATTACAATTGCATAGAATAGGGCATCATTATATGCTACACTTGGAAGCCTTGTGAGAGGCCGTTGACTTTAACTACATCTTTCACCTCCTCCAAAGATGATGTTCCTACACTGATTGACACACACGCGAACATGTAATACAGCGCTGTGAGAGTAAGATTGTGTGACAAAAGAAACGAGGTCTGAATTAAACTGTAACTGAACTGAACCTGATGGTAATTTGTAATGCAATGCTTGTCTGCAAACAATCTTACTGTGTCCTAACAGTGATGTTAAATTGGCCCTAACAAACTTTCGTGACAGCTCGAGGCAAAGGAAACTCGGTGCTGTTCGAAAGTGGTGAATGTTAGAGTGCAGTGTGGCAGCCAACCAGATAAAGAAAACCCCGCCTAAGTGCAGTGCAAGGAAAAGCAACCATGCCAAGCACGTCAGGTTTTAAGCTTTAAGTAATTGTGTTCCGCTAAGAACAATGTGGTGACAATTACAAGATAAAACTTTAGTAAGGGGGTGGTGAAATCAAAACTGAATCTGCTGAATGGTTCTGAAGAAGCTGTCATTTAAAAAACTCTATTATGAAACTGGCTTTTACCGGTAATAATAATGTTTACCAAATTCACTTCTTATAAAAAAATATATAACTGGGCCATATAACTTAATGGTAGCGGAATAGTGAACTTATGATTGTGAGTGCAAGCCATGTGAGCAGATAATTCTGTTTAATCTCGTCTCGACAATCAAACTAACCGTCCCGAATCCGTAAGGAAAAAACATACCGAAGATTTTCCTTTTTCAAACTCATCATAAATTACACGCGATCAAGCAATGCAGCGGCGATATTACCTGAATATCTCCACACTTATAAAATCAGTCTCTACAAAACCATATTCCCAAAAAGCAACATCATGTATGTTCTGCTAGTTACTCTCCCAAACTGCTCAGCGGCGTGACGGACACATGATTCTGTCACTAATTACACGCTAATACTACACAGACAACAGCAAGCTACTGACAACGAAATATCACATTGCTTGTACCCAGAATCTCCTCGGCGTAACATATAGACTATTAAAGGTATCTGTATCATAAATATCTAGTGTACAAGTATGAATTATGATTACTCGAATGAAAAGAGAACTCACGTCACTCCCATTGACTACCAAAAATAAGCAAGAGACCGTACATCACCTTACATGCTCATCACTCCAGAATAGCATCTTCATTCCCTTGCAGTGACACAGCATGTTGGTCCATTGCGTAGTTATACTCCTTAATAGCACGGAATATTGAAGCTGAATCTTGGAAGAGCACTTAGTCCCATCTTGCTCGAATGTCAAAACCCTGCGCTCATCGTTCGTTGATACTGACCTGTTTCTTGAATAGTGTTGTGTTGAAAGTGCCAGTACACTCTAAATTTGTTTCAACCCAACGAAATAAAAATTCGTTTGTCCCTTTTGTCCAACCCACAGCCTCTCACGCTGTCTACAAAACACGATTCCAGTGTTTGCCAAATGTGCCCATCACACAAATTCTGTACTGTATTTTCTTCACTACATTCTGTCGCATTTCTCTTCGTCTGCATCTGACTTCGTTAAATTTCGCAACACGGCTCTATAATTCCCACCCATAGAAGAACCTCTGAGCCATCTGAGTTAACTGTACGCTACAAGCCACGTGGTTGGATGGTGATCCGAATAAAAATTCGCTTTGCACTATCCTGTTCATTGTTGCGAATTGCACGTAGCACCAGTCAAGCCAATTACTGTCGCCTATCCAGACACGAATATGCAATCTCAGCAAGTATCGATTAAAAGTAAGCGACTTGCACCAAAAATTTCGACGCTGTTCAACAGAATTATGTATCAAATCAGGAAGATGAACCCATCCTGGAAATGTGCAATGGAAACTAAAATATACTATTGAAATGACCGAGGACAGTCTCTGTTATTAAGATTTCCCGGGAATTAGAAATTGCTGTCAGTAGTTTGAGATGCCATTGTTCCAGATCTCAAGCCATAGCAATCTCAAAGCACTTACTGTACAGCATATAATAGATGCCAGCACCTATGTCTGTAAATTTTACGTTAATTTGTTTTATTTCGAGTGCTGACGTGCAGTAATTCTCTTAAAGGTTCAGCATCTACACACAATTCCGCAATTCACCATTCGGTGCGTGGCAGATGGTACCTTGTACCGCTGCTAATCGATCCCGTTCCTGATCCACTCGAAAATGGATCGATTATAAGCTTCCATGTGAGCCCTGAGTGCTCTTATCTTGTCTTTGCGGTCTTTACACGACTCGTGCGTTGGTAGCAGTAGAACAGTTGTGCAGTCTGTAACGTATTCCCGTTCTCTGAAATTCCACAATAATTTTTTTTTTTTTGGGGGGGGGGGGGGGGGGGGGGGCGGGGGAAATACGGTCTTTTTCCTCCAAGGATTCGCATTTAAGTTGACGGAGTATTTCCGTAATACTCAAGTGTCGATCGAACGTACTGTTAACAAGTCTACCAGCACGCTGCTGAATTGCTTTGATGTCTTCCTTTAATTCGACCTGATGGGGATCCTGCCAATAAAGATGCACTCAATAATGGTTCGCGTAGGTGTTCACTGGACGGTCTCTTTTATAGACGAGCGACACTTTCCTAACGATGTCTCGATAAAACAAAGTCGACTATTCACCATCCCTACAAATCGATCGTTTCATTTTAAATCGCTTTGCAACGTTACTGCTAGATATTTAATAAGCGTGGCTGTGTCAAGCAGCACACCTCTAATACTGTATTCGATTGTTACAATATTGTTTCGCCCACTCAGTTGCATTAACTTACATCTTTCCATATTTTTAATAAGCTGCCGTTCATCACACCAGATATACGTGGATTGGCCAAAAGTATGGAAATAATTGGCAACCAATGCCACGCCACATGGGCATTGTCCTCTATGCCTTGCGAGCGTCAGAACAGTGTTCTGTATCGTGAGTGCATTACGTCGGATCTAAGTTAATTCAAAAGCGGGGAAATCGTTGGTGCCCCTGTGGCATATGCTTCCGTAACGAAAGTAAACTAAGTGTTTGGTGTTTCAAGAGGCGCCATATGCAAGATTTTCACCACGCCTAGGATAGCGGAATAACATCATCCGGTAAGTCACAACGCGGACGAAACGGTGTGTTGGATGTTCGTGACAGACGGTCATTGAAGAGTAGTGCGACGGGCGATAACAGGACGACAGCAGCGGAAGTCACTGCAGAACTGAATGTCTCACCCGCGAACCCAGCCAGCACCAGCTCCATAAGCAGAGGATTCCGGCGTGAGCTGGAATTCCAAAACCACTCATCAGTGACTCAAATGTCCGTAACCGGAAAAGCCACAGAACCTGGACTACGGAGAAATGGAAAAAAAAGTCATTTGATCGGCTGGATCTTGTTTCACATACACTACTGGCCATTAAAATTGCTACACCAAGAAGAAATGCAGATGATAAACGGGTATTCATTGGACTAATATGTTATACTAGAACTGACATGTGATCACATTTTCACGCAATTTGGGTGCATAGATCCTGAGAAATCAGTACCCAGAACAACCACCTCTGGCCGTAATAACGGACTCGATACGCCTGGGCATTGAGTCGAACAGAGCTTGGATGGCGTGTACAGATACAGCTGCCCATGCAGCTTCAACACGATACCACAGTTCATCATTACTGGCGTAATGTGACGAGCCAGTTGCTCGGCCACCTTTGACCAGACAAATGGTGAGAGATCTGGAGAATGTGCTGGCCAGGGCAGCAGTCGACCATTTTCTGTATCCAGAAAGGCCAGTACAGGACCTGCAAAATGCGGCGGTGCATTATCCTGCTGGAATATATGGTTTCGCAGGGATATAATGAAGGGTAGAGCCACGGGTCGTAACACATCTGAAATGTAACGTCCACTGTTCAAAGTGCCGTCAATGCGAACAAGAGGTGACCGAGACGCATAACCAATGGCACCCCATACCATCACGCCGGGAGATACACCAGTATGGCGATGACAAATACAGGCTTCCAATGTGCGTTCACCGCGATGTCGCCAAACACGGATGCGACCATCATGATGCTGTAAACAGAACATGGATTCATCCGAAAAAATGACGTTTTGCCATTCGTGCACCCAGGTTCGTCGTTGAGTACATCATCGCAGGCGCTCCTGTCTGTGATGCAGCGTCAAGAGTAACCGCAGCCATGGTCTCCGAGCTGATAGTCCATGCTGCTGCAAACGTCGTCGAACTGTTCGTGCAGATGGTTGTTGTCTTGCAAACGTCCCCATCTGTTGACTAAGGGATCGAGACGTGGCTGTACGATCCGTTACAGCCATGCAGCCTATCGACTGCTAGTGAAACGAGGCCATTGGGATCCAGCACGGCGTTCCGTATTACCTTCCTGAACCCACTGATTCCGTATTCTGCTAACACTCATTGGATCTCGACCAGCGCGAGCAGCAATGTCGCGATACGATAAACCGCAATCGCGATAGGCTACAATCTGACCTTTATAAAAGTCGGAAACCTGATGGTACGCATTTCTCCTCCTTACACGAGGCATCAGAACAACGTTTCACCAGGCAACGCCGGTCAACTGCTGTTTGTGTATGAGAAATCGGTTGGAAACTTTCCTCATGGCAGCACGTTGTAGGGGCCTTGTCTGAATGCTCTGAAAAGCTAATCATTTGCATATCACAGCGTCTTCTTCCTGTCAGTTAAATTTCCCGTCTGTAGCACGTCCGTGGTGTAGCGATTTTAATGGCCAGTAGTGTAGTTTCCAACTTCCTCGCGAATTTAAGCCCGAAGAGTGAAACATGGCGGGGTCGGTGACGATTTGGGCAGCCAGATCATGGTATTCCATGGGCCCCTTGAGTACTCTGTGCGGGCTTTCCCAAATAACTACGCACACACAGACTCAGAGTTGCAATATTAATAGTTTTGGCTGGTTTCTTCTCTAGGGACTGGGATACGTAGTTGCCGCAGTACAGGCCAAATACTGCTGAGTCTACAGTATACAATAAGAGTACACACATGAATCGAATGGTCGAAGGTTTCCATCACTAGGCAGTTGCGAATTATGAATGTAACAGATAAATTTATAAAAGAAAGATTGAAATTAAATAAAATCTGCAGGTACTATCTTAACGCCATCTTTGGCACTCCCGGCGTGTCTCCTCCACCGACACAAAGCACCGTCCTCGTCACAGCGGAATTCCCAGCCACGCGGCCGATGGACCACGTGCTCGGGCCGATGTCCGGCACCACGCGGCCGGCCAGCCGAGCCCGCGCTAGCCGAACGGCTCGAGCGGTGGCCGCCATCTCTGAACTTAGAATATTTTCAAGGCGCCACACAACTCGCCCGTTACTCCAAATCTGCAAGGTCGCATCACTGCCAAGGAGTATGTGACCATTTTGCCTGACCAGGTCCATCCAGTGGTGCAATGTTTGTACCCTAACGGCGATCCTACGGTGATCCTGTGTTATTAGACTACAGGTGCCGGCCGCGGTGGTCTAGCGGTTCTAGGCGCGCCGTCCGGAACCCCGCGACTGCTACGGTCGCAGGTTCGAATCCTGCCTCGGGCATGGATGTGTGTGATGTCCTTAGATTAGTTAGGTTTAAGTAGTTCTAAGTTCTAGGGGACTGATGACCACAGATGTTAAGTCCCATAGTGCTCAGAGCCATTTGAACCATTTTAGACTACAGGACCCCTGTTCAAATTGCTGTCATCGTCCAGCACTGGTTTTGTGAGTACAAAGATGAATTGTTGTATCTCCCCTGGCCACTATAGTCACCAAATCTGAATATTACGGAGCCCTTGTGGTTTACTTTGGAGATAAGGGTGCTTTAGGCGAGCTAATGTGTTGTGTTTTTGCGTTTCTGTCCTTTTGGTTACTCGAGGGTATTCTGTTAACGGCATCCAGTCACCCTACAACGACATTTTCCCGTTCACCTCAGCGCCATCGAGAAATAGTTGCAGATTGCTGCTAACGCTATGCATCAAATCTTTTATGTACAGAGAATAAAGTGGTCCTACGAGACTTCCCTGGGGCGCTTCTGACGTTACCCATGTCTCCTATGAACACTCGCCGTCTGTGAGAACGTACAGGATTCTATTACTCAAAAACCATCTTTCAGCCGCCCATATATGGGAACTTTGTATGCTCGGATCTTCGTTCGCAGTATGTGTTGTTGCACTGTGTTTGCGCTTTCCAGAGTATGGAATCTGCATGTTCCTCTTCAAGTACGTTTCGCAGCATTTCGGACGCCAAATGCTGAGTTTCGTACGAGAGCTACTTTCAATATCCGAGCTGATTTGTGAATAAAAGCATTTCTGTAACTTCCTGACACATTAAAATTTAGTGCTTGACCGAGACTCTAAATAACGACCTTTCATTTTAATAGCTTTTCTGTCACAAGGAGTTTATTTTATTCGAACTCAGAACATGCTCAAGAATGCTGCAGCAAACAGACGTTAAGCATATTGGTCTATAATTTAGCGGGTTTGTTGTTTTACCCTTCTAATACACAGGAGTCAACTAGCTTCTCTACTAGCTTGGTGCACTGGAGGAACGATTCGCGGTATTGCAAAAGCTAAATGACCTTGCACAACTATACTATACGCAGACTGACAAATTTGTTATAAATTTCGTAAAAAGAGTACTGCAGAAGTATGAATAATGTGGTGATGTCATACTGTCGTTGATCCGTGTGCAGACGCTAATACTTATTGTGTGACGTTGTTGCAGGGACATGCACCGAGAGCTGTGCCACGGAAGGCCCGGCTTGTGCGACGCCATGAAGCCCATCAAAGGCATGGAGCTACTCAAGTATCTCCGGAAGGTCGACTTCGTAGGTGAGCACCCAGAGCCGCTTGCCGCGTCCAGCTGCTGACCTCGTGACGGGAATAACGCTCCCTTCAGGAGTGCTGCAATACGAGAGCCACTGCGCTGCTGCTCATTCAAGGCCTTTTTCTCAGTGTATCCAGCTCTGTTCTGCCCGCCTAACGAACTCAACAGTCATCCGTTGTCAAATCATAACCTCACTGCTTTACTCTCTTGCTGTTAGAAAATTCCTGAGATTTTTTTAAGCTTCGCCTCGTGCTTGATTAATATGATAGTAATTAATGGTGACGCACTGAACGGAACAGAGTGTTATAACTCTTTACTTTAACTCCGACATGTTTCATTGATGTTGCAGGTGATTTATAATGAAAAGCAAGTAGACATGAAGTTATTGTCATAAATTTCGATGTGACTTTTTTATGGAAACTGCTAACTTAGCTTCACTTTTCCTTGTTAGTGACAGTGTAGACGCTAACACTTGCTGCTTGAGTGCAACAGCGCGTTTCCTTAACAGTACGACATCTGCAACTAGAAACGAGTGCCCCTATCTTTACAACAAACACGCAACCAAAAATGCCATTCCTCTATGTCATTAGTCCTGTCCACATAATATTTCATGATTTCTAACGTACTCATCTATCGAACTGCTTGTTTACTAGTACTATTTACTAGGTTCGGCAATTACGCTTACATCTTAGTGTCCGCGAATGTTAACAGGTTAATAAACGTCTTATTTAGGATGAAATTCATGAGATTTCAAAATGAAAGAAGATTTATAAGCTCCATTTCAAATTACATTTGTTGGTACTTTTATGGTTCTGATGTGACAACTATTTCACTGTATACAGAAAGTACTCTGGTATCGTGTTACTCCAAGCTCATGTGATACGCCACTTTGTTTCTATCTTTATTAATTTCTTTATTCTGTAACCCACACGGTTATTTCTAAAAGTCACGACTATATAGAGAAGCAATCGAAATATGAAATCGTAGGGATAATTTTAACAGAAAAGAAGAAACAACAAAATTTAGTGACATATGGATTCGACAGATAAATATTATCGTTGACAGACGACAGTTCGATAGTCAAATTTTATATATGGCAAGGATTACCTCTGCCGATCACGTGCAAGTTTCCCTTTTTCACGGTATTTATATCGTTCTTTGACATCGGATCAGTCAGTTGGCAAGCCTCAGCAGAACCAGGAGCACCTCTGAAGATGCCTAACGCAGACCAAAAGAGTTTCATTGGCCACGGCAACACGGAAGATCCAACAGCAACTAAGACGACAGGTCCTGAAAGTCCCCACTGTATATTTTGAAAAGCGTAATCATTGCGAATAATTCCCAAAAAGCCATGACTAAACGAAAGAAAATACAAATGGGAATTCAAATCTCTGTAATGAGACTCTATCTTGAAGATACTATTTGACAGTAACAAAACTAAAAGACAAACCGAAACTGAAGATGCCTCGAAGAAAAACTCACTCGCGCGCAAACACACACATACACACACACACGCACGTACACACACACACACACACACACACACACACACTCACTCGAGTGACATTCCGTGTGTCTACTCCCATCTCGACTCGTCTGTCACACATAACGTAATTTAAGTCTCCTGGACCAGTCTGGACTGTTCTTGCATACATCTGGTTTGGGCAGCAGTCAGCATGAAGCCTGAAAACTGTTGTAGGAAAATGAGGGGTCATCAAGTACTGACCCACTCAAGCCACGTAGCTGCAAGGCAACTGTATGTATAACAAAGGCCTGAAAACACATTGGCGGCGCGGTTCCCCTTTGAGGTCTTAGATCAGTAGCCGTGTACTGGTGAAATATACATACTGAACTTCTACAGACATCGAGTTTAGATCCAGAAGCCTGCGGTATTATTTATATTATATTGATTGCTACATTCCTTTTCTTTGTTTTTTCGAAATTATTCACATCACAAGTAAAGGACGCCAATTGGTCTGAAGCTGATGTAGTGTTTCATCCCATAGTTTCAGGTAAATGGCTGCATGATTTATCACCTGTTTCTGTATGAATAAACGAATGAATAAATGAATGAATGTGGACTATTCAAGCTGTCGTCTGGCACTCTAATTCACTGAGTATAATCAGATAACTTACATTCAGTCTTCGTTTCGAGTAGAAAGATTGTCGTGTCATAAACAGAAAGTGGTAGTCCCTCAGTGTTGTGATAGTGTGAACGTTAGAAAATATTCATTGCCTGAAACATTTCAGCACTCGTAGATGAAATAATTATAGCTCAAAAGGGTCTCAGGTGCTCAGGTAGATTCTTTCCACAGACAGACTTAGTGCGAACAAAATTACCCTTTTTATTCTCTCTAGATAAAAGGCGTACTGAATTCGTATTTGCTTAGTAAGCTGCAGTTTGCCCATGAAATCCAAGCCAAGACCAAATACTTTTAGGCGAATGGTATTTCCTAGTGCCAGTCGAAAGTATCTCCAAAGCTTATAATTGTATTGCTGTTGTTTATTTATTTGTGAGTTGTGCTCAATGTCATGGTGATCAGCGCCCTTATGATCACCGCATACGATAAATAGTTTGTAACGAAGTTAGTCAGCACTGTTATTCGCCTCCGTAACGTGTGTCGTTTTTATGAAGTCACTCGACTCGAAGTTATCCTTTAAGGATTTTGGTATTAGAAGAATCATTGGGCGTCAAGAATCACGAACGACACGGGTGATGGTACTCCAGTTACTGGATGGGAACGTTAAATTCAAAGATTCTTTCATGTTATTCTAGTGAACGAGATTATCTGGGGCACTGCTCTAACCCAATACTTTCTCAGCAACCCTACACAAGTGAAAATACATAGAACAGAACTCTATATCCTAGAAATCAGAAGAATGACATTTTTATTCGTCTTTCCTTGGTATACAGTCATGGTGCAGTCTGTGTTGCCAGTGTGGTGAAGGATAGTGGTGGAGTGTATTTCAGTATTGAGCTTCCTTACGTTATCGGATATTTCATGACGGACCTTGTTCATTGTACCAACTAATGAAGTTTCCTTTTCTTTGAGTTTCTTAGCAGGTTGAGGAGACTTAAAAAAGTTCTCTGCTGTCGCATTTCTTCCTTGATTTACAAATGACTCCATGAGACGCAGAACGAGATACTCTCCAAGTGGTTGCTTCTCTCCATGCATGTCCTCTTTGCAGAGGTATGGGGAAGCATCACACATATACTTTGTTGTTACATTGACAACCAACCAGAATTTGGGACCATATTTGTCTGGTTTGTTGGAAATGAATTGAGTAAACCTGCATCTTGTTTTTCTTAGTAATAGTTGCTCGACAGTGGTAAATTATATTTTCTCCAGAGCGGTAAGAACGAATACTGTTTTCAATTAACTTTCCCAAAATTTCAGATACAAGAGCGAATTTGTTGGTTTTCAGGCGTTTAGATAGGGTTGATATTTCATCGAAATGGCGAAATCTGTAAAACTCCTGAAATCTGTCCCTTAGCATAATGTCCTTGATAAAAGTATAGCACGAAGTGTGCTACCAGCGATCGTCCACAGACATACCTTTAGTATAAATGATACCCCAAGCATACATGATGGCAATCAGTTTCTTCAGTTCATCAAGTGACACAGTCCAGTCATTGTTTTTGTAGTACTTTTCAGGCATTTGATTCTGTGTATTTCTTCATGAGGCATAGCATTGCTTCGTCAAAAATAAGAGGGAAGGCACTGGTGACAAGGTCGTCTACTCGTTGGCAAGCGTAAGCAGTGGGACCTCCTCTCTCCTTCAGCCGACCTTCTTCCAGAAGATGAAAAATAGGCAGACTCCCACAAAGCTATATCCCTAGAAACCATCTTTGTAGGCGCATCCAACTGTGCGTGCTGTGATGAAAGAGGCCGTGATTGACGTACATCAGCATATAAATCCTGTCCGCCCCCGGTAGCTGAGTGGGCCGGCACGGTACCTCAACTTGTTCGGCCAGAGGGCGCAGTCCGCTTTTAGCAGCGGTGGGGCAAGTTCGTCGTGCCTGTGTCCCCCTGTTAGCGCACCGCGCGCGCGAGTGTTTACTTCCGCTGCAGCGAGTGTCGCGCGGCCGTGTTTCGGTAGTGCCATGGCGCACTCGTATCGCAAGTCCACAATTAAGATCACATTTCAAGCGGACTACGCAAGACCTCGAGCACTTGACAGTGAACGTTTCATCCGGGAAGAACTTCATATTGCACCTCAAGACATCATTGGGATCCACTCTTCTATAACACAAAGGTCGTCTACATAAAACTGATCAATGAAAAGGCGTGCACTGATGTTGTGTGCCGACATGCTCATGGACTTAAATTTAAGCATTCTGATGGTCCCATAGGAACTGTCACGATCGACCACGCTGGATTAGGCCTTCGCATTCTGAGGGTCTTCGAGCTGCCATTCGAAGTCCCGCCAGATGTTGTGATGACAGCTTTCAAACCGTACGGCAACGTGCTAAGCCACTTGGCTGAAAAATGGCAAACGTTTGAGACGTACCCCGTCTCAAATGGAGTGCGACAAATTAAGATTGAACTGACGAAGCATGTGCCATCCTATTTAGTAATTGGCGGCTGCAGAGCCATTGTCATGTACGACGGACAACCACGCACTTGCGCCGGCTGTGGCCAGGAAGGACATGTCCAATCGGCCTGCATTCAACGCCGACTGACTCAGACACCGGTTGGTGAAGTTCCGTCCCCGGCGACGCCTACTTCACTCCCCATCACGTATGCAGCGGCAGCTCTTCCTGCCCAGGATCGCAACACCATATTGCTGTCAGTGGTCGATGACAGTGGGGCGGACAGCATATCCCCCTCTACGCCGTCATCGGCAGACTTGCCTCAAGACGGTGATCAATTGTGCCACCAAGACTAGCCTAAAGAGAGGATGAAACGGAAATTTTCCCGACCTCTGCCTTCCTACCGATGGAGACCGCATCAGATGATTGTCGCCCGCACTCTGACGCAGAACAACATGTCCGGAAACAACGGTCCCCTCTAAAACGCAAGAAACGGCACCATACGCCATTCGATGATTTCCTGCTTCAGATGTGTGACCCGGACGAACATCCGGCGTCGGACGACACTCAGGACTCTACCACCACAACTCACCCTTCCCATCACGATGCTACGGCGGATCGGCGGATACAATTTCTGAGCCTCGGTCTGACAACATCACTTCTGCTACTGAACATGCGCGCAAGCGCTCTACTGACAGCACTAATCAACAATTACCAATTGCTGCATCTGATTCTTGGGCGGATGATGTCGAGGATGAGCCACAGCACCAGGAGGATGCCGAAGACAGAGATGCTCCCTCGGCTGTACCTAGCACCAACCAACCACAGTGACTACGGCTGTATCGTCAGCCTCTGTGGGGCCGCCCCTGCCGCCCACATCTGGCCTCCTACACAACCCAGTTGCCGACCTGGCTGACCAAACGTACCGTCGAGCGACGACTAACATCAACAGCATACGTGCTCGACGTAAACTAGCGATGCTACAGGATCTACTCAACGCAGCAGACATCGACATTGCGCTCCTTCAAGAGGTGTATGTCGCAGACTTCAAGGAACCCTATGGCTACAAGACTTGGGTCTCACATGCGTCCGCCTATGGCAGTGGTGTGGCGATCCTCCTCCGCGAGGGTATATCCGCAGAAGACGTCGAGTATCTCCCTGACGCCAGAGGCACGGCTCTTACTATCCAGCCCGTCAAACTTATTAACATCTATGCACCGTCAGGATCTGGTCGGCGTCGCGAACGATCCACCTTTTTCGCTCATACAATTGCGCCCCTCTTCATGGGCCGTCAGGACGCCTTAATAATCGGAGGGGACTTCAACTGTAGCCAAACACCTAAGGATCAGTTACCACATCATTCTCCCTGCGCAGAACTTACGACAATTATAAATAATCTTCAATTGGTGGACTCGTGGGAACATGTTTGTGGCGATCGACCCGGATTTACTCACTACACCAGTCATTCCTCCAGCCGCATCGACCGGATTTACATCTCGCGCTCCATAGCTGTGGGGACAAGAGCTGCCGAAGTTTGGCCCACAGCTTTTTCTGACCACGAGGCCTACATCTGCGCTCGGCCGCCAGAAGGTATGGCACAGCCGTGGTCCTTGGAAGTTGAACGTCGCCCACCTAGCTTCTCAGGAATGCCGCCGCCTTATAGAGAACACGTGGGACTCTTGTAGCTGCCGGCGTGGCACCTACCGGTCTACACTGTCGTGGTGGTTACTCTGCGACAAACCAGCCCTCCGGAAGACCTTGATAGGCTACGGCCGAGATGTTGCAGCATGGAAGAGACATACCATGGACTTTTACTACAGCATCTTAAGGGAATGTACAACACTGCAGTACTCACCTGCATGGCAGGTGATGGTGAACCGTGCCAAGGCACAGATCATCAGATTAACACGTTGCCACCTTGAGGGTGCGATCGTCAGAGCGGGCACTCAAGACAGCTTGGCCCAGGAGGAACCGTCCATGTACCACGTCATTGCAGAACGACGGCGCCGACGCAGGACACTGATCCAAGCTATCACGACGGAAGACGGACGACGCCTGGATACCCAGCGCGACATAGGAAACGCCCTTCATGCTCACTAAACTAGACTGTACTCGGAACACTGACATCCCCCAGAGGTGATCGCCGAAGTCTCTCAACTCACTTATGGCACGATCTCTCCGACAGCGGCAGCGGATTTGACTGCAGATGTAACGGAAGAAGAAATCATTGAAGCAATACAGGCTGTGGCTGCTCATAAGTCCCCACGACCTGATGGCCTTCCTCTGGAATTTTACCGGACATATCAACAATTTCTGGCACCAGCATGGACTGATATTTGCCGCTTTCTTATGTCTCCCACGACGCAGATCCCTGGGGCTTTCCTAGAAGGACTGATTGTGCCCATACACAAACCACGTGGCGGATCCAGGATCAGTGACTATCGGCCCTTGACCTTACTCAACAGGACTTGAAGATTTTCACTCAGCTTACGGCGGCACGCCTAAAGCGATCAGTACGCTATGTTGTGTCGCAGGACCAGGCATCGTTAGGTGGTGACCATAATATTTGCACTGCATTGTGCCGATATAGAGATATGATCGCGCTAGCCAAAGCTCGCCAACTGCCAGGAATTTTGGCCTCACTCGACTTTAGCCAGGTCTTTGACAGAGTCGACCACACATTTTTGGTGGAGGTACTGCGACACATGAGGTATCCGGACGTCATAGTTAATGTACTGATGCGTCTCCTACGTGGCGCGATGTCCAAGGTGTTATATATTGGCCGTCTCACGCCGCCGATACAGGTCTAGCGATCGGTGCGACAAGGCTGCCCTCTTTCGGCGATATTGTACGCCCTCGTCTTGGAACCACTCCTCTGCGGCCTCCGACAACGCCTGACTGGGATGTCCCTTGGTGGACACACTTTCTGCTGCACTGCCTATACGGATGATCTGGTACTCCATCTTCGCAATAATGACGATGTTCGTGCAGCACTGGCGTGGGTGGCGACCTACGGCGCGGCATCGGGGAGCAAACTCAATCTCCACAAATCGCAAGCTCTGTCTATAGGCAGAGGCCTACCCGACGAGAGCGTCGCACCACTACGAATCAGTGACACAAGCCGTTGTCTTGGCATTGATTTCATATCTGACATGAAGCGTTCAACAGCCCTTAACTACAGGCGTTTACTGAATCAGATGAGAGCAGGAATAAGTGACCACCGTCTGAGACATCTAGACCTCCTGCAACAGACACGATATGCTAACGTCTATTTGGCGTCACGTATCCCCCATTTTGCACAGATACTCCCGATACCACCTACCCTGGCTCACCGCATGTTGGCGGTTTTGGGATCCTTTGTTAATACGAGCATGTTATTTAAGATTCGTTACGAGTCCCTAACCCTCCCGAGGAGCAGAGGGGGTTTAGGCCTTTGTCATGTTCAGAACAGAGCGAAGGCCCTGTTCGTCAGCTGTCACCTGCAACTGCGGCGACAAAGTCCGACGTGCCTCACAAGTCTCTTACTGGAAGCCTTACGACTAATCTCACTCGCACCCCCTGTGATGATATCGGACATCCGAGCACCTACATTAGCCAATTCTTCCTTGAATTAAGCTACATCCGCACCGCGGCTACTACCCACACGCTTGATGATGACGAGGGCGATATATGCTGCCATGCAAATGAACAGGACGCCAAATGTGATTGAAAGCAAATACCCCACTACAAAGTGGCGCGCTGTGTGGCAGGCAGTGAATGCCACCACCCTTGATATTGACGTACAATCTGCATGGTACGTAACTGTTAATGGGAAACAGTTGTGCCAGTCCCGCCTACATCACATCCACCTCGCTGATTCACCCTTGTGTGCCACATGCCAAGTGATTGACACGGATGAACATCGTTTCGAATGCGGGTCGGCAAAGGACGTTTGGTATTTGGTGCGTCAGATATTGGCTTTTCTGACACGCACGACTCCCGACAGGATAACTACCCGATCACTTCTTTTCCCCGATAAGATTTATTTCCCAAGAGCAAAAACGAACTATGTGACATGGATCAGCGGCCACGCTGTTCACTACCTATTCGGTAATGGCGAAAATACAGTGCCCGATTTTTGGTATTACCTCAACGAACGACATTGTGCGATCGTCAAGAACCCTAAATATAGGCAATATTTTTCTAATTTTCTTTAGAGCGCATTCCATAATCCGCCTCGCAGCTGGATTATCGATGACATGAGGAGATAACCATAGCACCTCTTCCCAGTTCCTTTTTTGATGAGATTGAACAAACAACGGAACAACACAGAAACGAGACGAAAGTCATCGAAAAATTCGCAGCGGGCTATAGTATGGAGCATCCTTTGTCGTAACGGGACGACTTCCTATTATTCTGTTTATGTAGCCGAAGAGAAACTGCCTTCCTTTTATCCATTTGTATAAAAATAAAATAAAATAAAAATTTAAAAAAGCAGAAAAACACACCTTCCAAAATCCTTTTTTCCTTTTTTTCATTTTTGTTAAAAAAGTGGCTAGGATAGCTGGCTGTTAAAAAAAAATGCCCTTTGTGTTACGTACGCATTTTGTTATTTTAATTAGTGTAGGTTTTGAGCATGTCGACATGCTAATTAAACCATAACTTGAAAAAGCTGCAATTATTACAACTTTCTGGCTTCATTTCACTAGTTTTTTTATTGAGACTAAACATCTTAAGAAAAAAAAGAAAAAAGTTGTAAAAAATAGAGATATAAAAAATAGCGTAATTGATTAGGTAAGAGCTTATCATGCAGCGAACCCGGGTTCGATTCCCACTGCTCGCAATTTTTTTTTCATTTTATTTCATTCCCCGCATAAAAAAGAGGGCTAGCTGCCCTCTGTAATAAAAAAACTGAGTTAATGGCTCAACTACGAACTGAAACGGGTGTCTTGCGACGTCCGCCCCGAGCAGATACAACGAACAAAAACGAACAAAACGAGATTTTTGTTTGAAAAAAAGGTGGTCACCGCGACAGAATGTCAATCCTAAGAGCTCGGGTTCGATTCGCGGCTGGGTCGGAGATTTTCTCCGCAAGGGGACTGGGTGTTGTGTCGTCCTAATCATCATCATTTCATCCCCATCGACGCGCAAGTCGCCGAAGTGGCGTCAAATCGGAAGAGTTGCACCCGGCGAACGGTCTACCGGACGGGAAGCCCTAGTCACATGACATTTATTTTAGCATATTAATCATTTTCCACTAATCGCTCCTCGTTCATAATGTCTTCATCTCTATTTGTCTCAGGTGCAAAATCATCATCTTCATCGGTGAAGTTTATTTCTGATTCAATTTCGGAATTCTCTAAGAGATGTAACACTTCTTCATCAGAAAGTCCACGCTGACTAGACATGCTCGAAAACGTGTTTCGCGGGCTAAGACTTACCTGAATGACACGATATAAACTGTGGTGGATTGGAATTTACACGTGCCAGGTTGCAAAAATGAGCAGCAACTGGTCTGCATGACTACTGACTGCTGCCACTTTGTTGTTCGGTAATTTGTGTACATTCAGAGCAAACTGACCCCTTCCGCCGTTCTAGCTATATCGATTGAAATGTAGAAGAAAACAAAAATTTTTAAAACCTATTGCTGCATCGTAAAGAGGAGAAAAAGTTAGGAAAAGTCATATGATTTCATTAATTAAGTAAGTAAATTAAGTATGACAATGAAGGAAAAAGTTATGACACTGGTCATTTTGACCACTTCCGCCGTTCTAGTTTTAGTGATATATCATTTTATTTGAATTAGGAGACAGACCGTTTGCTGATGATACTAGTATAGTTGCAAAGCCAAGCAAAGAAGCACCAACAGAGAAAATAGTAAATGATGTTTTTGTGAAAGCTGCTGACTAATTTTGCACAAATGGTCTAGCTATATACTTTGAAGAAATACAACTCATGCAGTTTTATAACGTAAAAATGTGCTACCTCATATTAACTTAATATACCAACCAGAAATAATAAAGATAAAAATTGCAACTCGAGAAATTCTAATATGTTTAGGTAAGACTACTTTTGCCATAGGGATAATAGCCTATATACAAGTCAATTAACAGATTTTGCATATTTTCACTCACTTCATTATTTTATGGGATAATATTCTGGGAGATCCTCACTTCGACAAAGATATTCGTTAGACAAAAAGAAAGTAATTAAAACGATATGTGGGGTTCACAGATGCACATCTTGCATATATCTCTTAAATCAGATGGAAGTATTGACTTTAGGCTCTCAGTAAATTCACTCACTCATGAAATTAGTTATCAACAATTCGTCTGAGACTGAGTCTAACAGAGATATTGAAAACTACAATATTGCAAGGAAAGAATGATTTGCATTACACTTTCATGAATCTAACTTTGCCACCGAAAGCTGTGAAATACGCAGCTATAAACCTCTTTGATAATCTTCCTATGCAAATAAAATGCCCTGCATCTACATCTACAGCTGCATGATTACTCTGCAACTTACAATTAAGTGCCTGGCAAAGGGTGCATCGAACAAACTTCAAGCTGTATCTCTACCGTTTCACTCTCGAACAGCGCGGGTAAAACTAACACTTAAATCTTTCCGTACGATCTCATATTTTATTATGGTGATCATTTCTCCCTACGTAGATGAACGCCAACAAAATATTGTTACTCTGTGAGCACGAAGTTGGTGATTGAAATTTCATGAGAAGATCTTGCCGCAACGAAAAACAGTTTTGTTTTTATAAATGCCACAGCAATTCGCGTAGATATCTGTGGATCACTGTTCCCTATTTAGCGATAGTACAAAACGAGCTGCCCTTCTTTGAACTTTTCCGATTCCTCCGTCGATACCATATAATGCGGATGCCATACCGCACAGTAATACTCCAGAAGATGGCGGGCATCTGCAGTGTAAGCAGTCCCTTCAGCAGTCCTGTTGCGTTTTTTAAGCATTCTGCCAATAAATCGCAGTCTTTCCTTTGCTATACCCACAACATTATCTATTTGAACGTTCCAATTTATCAGACATTGTAATCCCTAGGTTTTTAGTTGAGTTTACAGTCTTTAGATTTGTGTAATTTGTGTATAACCGATACTTAGTTGATTCCTTTCAGTATCCATTTGGATGACTTTTTACATTATTTAGCGTCAACAGCCAGTTTTTGCACCACACACATATCTTGTCTAAATCATTTTGCAACTCTCTTTGATCATCTGATGACTTTATAAGCGGTAAATCACAGCATCATCTGCAAACATTCTAATAAGGGAACCTCCCTATCACACCCCCCCTCAGATTTAGTTATAAGTTGGCACAGTGGATAGGCCTTGAAAAACTGAACACAGATCAATCAAGAAAACAGGAAGAAGTTGTGTGGAACTATGAACAAAATAAGCAAAATATACAAACTCAGTAGTCCATGTGCAAGATACGCAACATCAAGGAGAGTGTGAGCTCAGGAGCGCCGTGGTCCCGTAGTTAGCGATTACAGCTGTGGAAGGAGAGGTCCATAGTTCAAGGCTTCCCTAGAGTGAAAAGTTTAATTTTTTCTACAGCCTATACAGGACAGAAGGATTAGGCATTGTACAATTTTAGTGTGGCAGTAGACGTGATTACCATTCCTCCAGGTTGTACACCTATTGTGCAACCGTTAGATGTGTTTGGTTTTCGGCAAGTGAAATACTTTGTGAAAAGATTCTATGATTTTGCGAAGCTGCACTGGAACACAGAGCAGTATTGTTTACGTGATCGTGTGTCAATTATCAAAGTTCAGGCACTCACACATAATCAACTTCGCTCTCCAAAATTACAGGACATGTTCAGATTTGCTTAGACATATGCAGGATTTGACGGTCTACACACGGAAAAATTTGAAAACGTTAAAAACATATGTTTAGACAGAGCACAGGGAAAACTGTGCGACTGTAAAACTGTTTCATTCATTTGTTGCAGTTTATGTGACTAACTCTTACGTTTTCATCACTTTTTTGGGAATGATTATCACATCCACAAGAAAACCTAAATCGAGCAAGGTAGAAGAATCTTTTTACCCATTCGCCAAGTCTACAAGTTAGGTGGGTCGAGAACATATTCCTGTCATGTGACACACATGCTGTCACCAGCGTCGTATAGAATATATCAGACGTGTTTTCCTGTGGAGGAATCGGTTGACCTGTGACCTTGCGATCAAATGTTTTCTGTTCCCATTGGAGAGGCACGTCCTTTCGTCTACTAATCCCACGGTTTTGCGGTGCGGTCGCAAAACACAGACACTAAACTTTTTACGGTGAACAGAGACGTCAGTGTACGAACGGACAGATCATAACTTTGCCAAAATAAAGAAAGTAAACTTTTCATTCGAGGGAAGCCTTGATCCAAGGACCTCTCGTTCCACAGCTGCTCACGCTAACCACGGGACCACGGCACTCCTGAGCTCAAATGGTTCAAATGGCTCTGAGCACTATGGGACTCAACTGCTGAGGTCATTAGTCCCCTAGAACTTAGAACTAGTTAAACCTAACTAACCTAAGGACATCACAAACATCCATGCCCGAGGCAGGATTCGAACCTGCGACCGTAGCGGTCTTGCGGTTCCAGGCTGCAGCGCCTTTAACCGCACGGCCACTTCGGCCGGCACTCCTGAGCTCACATTGTCCTTGATGTTGCCTACGTTGCACATGGACTACTCAGTTTGTAAATTTTGCTTATTTTTTCATAGTTTCACACAACTTCTTCCTGTTTTCTCGATTGATGTGTGTTCAGTTTTACGAGACCTATCCACTCTGCCAACTTATAACTAAATCTGAGGGGGGTGCGATGGAGAGGTTCCCTTGTAAGAGGGCTGCTCAGATTGTCTTGTAAATCGTTTATGTATATCAGGAAGAGCAGAGGGCCTATATATACGCCACGTATTACTTCTGTTTTACTTGATGACTTTCCTTCATTTAGTATGAACTGTGACTTTTGTGACAGTATATCACGAATCCATAGGCACGCAATTTGATTCGAAGTCGCCTGTGAGGAATGTTGTAAAAATCCTTCTGTAAATATAAAAATATGGAATCAATTTGACATCCCGTACTTTTGCGGGGATAGAGAGCAATGTTTCACAACAACGATGTTTTCTGAACCCATGTTCGCTGTTTATCAATCACTCGTTGTCTTGAAGATAATTCATAATGCTCTAGTACAGTTCATATTGCAGAATCCTACTGCAAGTCTACGTTAGCAGTATGGGTCTGTAATTCAGCGGACTACTCCTACATCCTTTCTTGATGTGACTTGTGCAACTTTCCAGTGTTTGGGTACAGACCTTTCGACAAGCGAACAGTTGTATATGACTGGTAAGTATGGAGCTATTGCATCAGCAAACTCTAAAAGAACCTAACAGATACAGCTGGACCGGAGACCTTACCTTTATTAGGTGATTTAAGCTGCTTTGATACACCGAGGATACCAGCTTCTAAGTTACTCGCGTTGCCTGTTGCTCTTGATTCGAATTCTGGAACATTTACTTCGCCTTCTTCGGTGGCGGAATTTCAGGAAACCGTATTTGGTATTTGTGCTTTAGTCGCACTGTCGTTAGTAACATCACCGTTGCTATTGCGTAGTGAAGGTGTTGATTGTGTTTTTCCGCTGATGTACTTTACCTATGACCAGAATCTCTTCGGATTTTCTGCCAGATTTCGAGACAGAGTTTCGTTGTGGAAACTATTAAAAGCATTTCTCATTGAAGTTCGCTACGCCCGCATCTCGTGGTCGTGCGGTAGCGTTCTCGCTTCCCACGCCCGGGTTCCCGGGTTCGATTCCCGGCGGGGTCAGGGATTTTCTCTGCGTCGTGATGGCTGGGTGTTGTGTGCTGTCCTTAGGTTAGTTAGGTTTAAGTAGTTCTAAGTTCTAGGGGACTGGTGACCATAGATGTTAAGTCCCATAGTGCTCAGAGCCATTTTTTGAAGTTCGCTACAGGGAGCAGAAGCATGTTCATGTGTAGGCCTAGATTATATTTGTTTCTCCCTAACAGCTACTTCTTTACCATAGAAGAATATTCACGACTAAAAATAATTAGTCATTTATACAGCAAAATAAATGTAAATAGTTAGCATCTAGTCATATAAATATTTTTCTTTTGTTAGAAAAAGTATGTTCTATATTTGCGCAGTTGACACGTTCTGCATCATAATGTTTATCGCGAATATAATTTATAGAAAATGTAAATAACTAAATAATGTGTGTATATTAAATTCTTATAAATGAAGTCTGAGTAACTCAGTAGGAGGTAGAGCTCTTAAATTTGTCACAGTGTAACCTGTCTAGAAGCTTTGCAGTATTAGCTAACAGAACTCAGAAAGAGAGAGACTGAGACTGAAAACGACTTTGAAGATGAAGACAAAGACACACTTTCATCGCAAGTTTCAAGAGCAAATCTCTTTTACGAATAACTTTAATATCTATGCTTACTATCTAATTTTATTCTGACAGCACTTTGTAGGGCCGTCTGAGTAAACCTGAAGTTGCTGCACCGTTAAAGGAAAAGGGACCAAAAGGGAAAACTACTGAAGGAAGGGAAGTTAATTTGTCTCACAAATCAGTTGGCAGAACTTGATTCAAAGCGCATTTCATCAGCTTCGGCCTGTACTTTGCTGCCAATTCGAGTCGATACAAAACGTCGGCGAGCCCCCCAGCTCCACTCCAAACTTCCGCGTTCGGCCAGTGGTCCCTGTTATTGCTCTTACTTTATTCATGGAACTCTGCTAAGGTGTATGTCGAGACTGTCGTTAAGAAAACTGGGACCGAGCACAGGACAGTAAATACACAGAACATGGTTCGTGTGCGCATTGACAAATTCTTACAACGATTTTTATTTCTTTCTGGTCATTACAAGCAACGAATACGAACAACAAAAGGAGATATGGTAAAATTTGCCTGCCGATCACCTCCAACGTGAATCAGAAGTAAAGCAAAATGTAAACGGTTGATTTTCTTGATATGTGAAATTTTCTGTTTAGAAGAATAAGAAAAGACACGAACTTAGAAAGAATATTACTTTCCTCTTCAACAACTCGCATTAAAATACGAATGTAGAAAGGTCAATAACTTTTGTTGTTCAAAATTTTTCCATTATCCTTTCTTAAGACCTTTAACTACGAAGTACAAGTAATATGAAGTGAGGTTCTAACGACATTTTCGTCGACCGTTACTCCTTTTCCAGGATAAACGTTTTACACATCTTTCACTCGATTTCTGTTATATGCATGTTTTGTATGACTGTAGAGTTCGATTTTGCCGTGGCAAGTGTAGTGACACATCGGTGTACACAGTAGTAGTGAGTGGATATTGCACGATTTGTCGAAGCTTGCGGGATCATCTCATGTTCAAATGTGTACAGTTCACACTCAAACACAGCAGCAGTAGTATGCAGGAAAAGACGCTGGATCTCTCTTTTGCGAAGTTCTTCTTACGTATCAGGGTTCAGGGTTAATAATGGTCCTACTTCTTTACACGTCGGACCACTATTCACTGTAAAGATCCTGGTAAAGAAGCTTGGAACAACTCATGTACTGAACATGTCCTACATATCTGGCTTTTGTCCAGCAGTGGTGACTTGGGTGATAATACGTGAGGTACGGATATTGGTTTCCATTGTGAGGACGGGGAGGGATGCGGAGGTCACGGTTTCTTAGGGTATTCTCCCCTACCCCAATACACAGCCTGGCAAACAAGCTAAGCACATAGAAGACACGATCGGATGTCAATGTAACTGCTTACAAATGATCGGCTGTTGTGTAAATGATTGTAACTGCAGTTCTCTGCGACAGGTAGAACGGCCATTCGGGTGCATTAGTATTGTTCGTGTAGTGTAACAGGTCTGCTAAAGAAACTGCTAACGCTACGCTTATCCGCCCTCTTCTGGAGTACTGCTGCGCGGTGTGGGGTCCTTAAGATATAGGACTGACGGAGGAAAACTGAAAAAATCGAAAGAAGGGCCGCTCGTTTTGTATTATCGCGAAATAAGGGAGAGAGTCAACGGATATCATACACGAATTGGGATGGCAGTCATTAAAACAAAGGCGGTTTTCGCTGCGGCAGGAGCTTCTCATGTAATTTCAATCACCAACTTTCTCCTCAGAGTGTGAAAATATTTTATTGGTTCCTACCTTCATAGTGAAAAATGACCATTATAATCAAACAAGAGAAATAAGAGCCATCAAGGGAAGATTTAACTGTTCGTTTTTCCCCGCGCTGTTCGGTTCGGGAGTGGAACAAGGTGGCTTGATGAACCCTCTGCCAGGCCCGGAACGCCCGCTAAATCACGCAGGGCTAACAGGTAATTAGGATTGTGGGAAGGGCCAAGGGAGTTGCGGTCGGATTCATTTCACAATTGTAATATATTATCATTTAGTTCACAAACACAATTTTGGAAAAATTAAATTTGCTTCGCGGCTGAGGGCCCCCAAACAGATGCTTTAGAATAAGTTCAATTTTGAAAAGACAGCCGGCCGGGGTGGCCGAGCGGTTCTAGGAGCTACAGTCTGGAACCGCGCAACCGCTACGGTCGCAGGTTCGAATCCTGTCTCAGGCATGGATGTGTGATGTCCTTAGGTTAGTTAGGTTTAAATAGTTCAAAGTTCTAGGGGACTGATGACCTCAGCAGTTAAGTCCCATAGTGCTTCGAGCCATTTGAACTATTTCTTTTTTTTTTTTTTTTTTTTTTTTTTTTTTTTTTTTTTTTTTTTTTTTTTTTTTTGAAAAGACATGACACACAGCTAAATTTACGAATAAGATAAGTCGTATACATATGTGAGATCAGTATTCGGAGCGGCTGAAGGATTAAATCTTACAAATTCCAAATATACTATGATGATTATGTTACTTTAAATCCGTCTTGATTGCAAAATTTTTTTAAAGTAACATAAAATCACTGATTGCTGTTATCCCATAAGACATTATGTCTGTTTTTGCAAAACTATGATGATTGGCTCTGAGCACTATGGGACTTAACATCTATGGTCATCAGTCCCCTAGAACTTAGAACTACTTAAACCTAACTAACCTAAGGACAGCACACAACACCCAGCCATCACGAGGCAGAGAAAATCCCTGACCCCGCCGGGAATCGAACCCGGGAACCCGGGCGTGGGAAGCGAGAACGCTACCGCACGACCACGAGATGCGGGCATACTATGATGATTACTGAAGGCAGAAGGCCACAATGTTTTAAGATGATAAAAGGGTTGATGGCCCACAAGGTGCACAGAAAGAGATAAGCAAACGCAATAAGATGGCTGAAGGACGCAAAGTTAAATTCTGTACATTAAGGAAACATATATTGCAACAATCGGTAAAACATTACATTAAGTTTAAAAATTTTCTTTTCGCAACACCAACAGCGGAAGGCCCACAATAACTTCTTTCAGAGGAAATTACAATAACCTTTCAATAGCAGAGGGCGAAAGTGTTTGAACTTGAAGGAAACTCTGAGAACATGTTTCCAGGGCTGAAGGCCCACAACTAACCTTGCCAAATTAAAAATATAAAATACAGTTAAATTACGACAACATTAAGACTGCCAAAAGGATAATTAAGAGAACGGCACTCAGGAGTGTCCAGTAGATTGGTCTGCCCTCGTTCACTTAGGCGAGACAGGTGGTGAGTCCAGCTACACTTAATTCGAGCGAACCCAACCAAGGTACAGTCACGAACCGACCGACCAACCGCTTGCTTGCCACGACGGAGTACACGAGAATTCAAGGCCCCCAAAAAATTACAAGTATCACTATCCCCAAACAAACACATATGTGAACTGAGCTGCCAAAACTACACACTGTGTTGGGCAGCAACAACAGGTGAGGAAAAGACACTGCCTAAAAACTACATTAGCGGCCAGGGCAGGTAACCAGAAACTAACGGCCATAAGGCAGAAAATTCCACTGGTTCACTTAACTACGAAACAAGATAATACGGTTAACTTCACCCAAAATGAACACTGCCTGAATTTACGTTAGCGGCCAGGACAGGTAACCAGAACACTAACGGCCACAAGGCCGAAAATTCCGCTGGTGCACTTGACTATGGGTAAATTAATTTGATCAATTCCACCTGACGGCGGCTATCTCAAACACTTCAATCGTTGTTGCTCACAGGAAAACCTCCACAACAGCAACGCCGGAACCAACAACGTAATGCTCAATACCACTCAATCTTCACGTCATGGATTGGCGAGCGACGATGCTCGTACCGATCGGACAGTTCCAGACAGACTCCGACACTGAGCAGAGACCGCCAGCGGCCCCAGTCGACTGCGCCACACGGAGGTGTCCACGGACCAACCGATCGACCAACAATCAACCAAAAGTCAGACCCAGCTTAAGTGATGCGTGGCGGCAACTGTCGGGCGGGCGATGTTCACGCAGGGCTCACTGCTGCTGCAAGCCGGCGACTGGCTGGCCCAGGCTGCGCACGAGACGCGTTGCAACTGACCGCCAGGGCCCAACTCACAACCCGAACTGCCGCCGCACGTTCCGACTGACTCCACGACACATGACAACCGGGAAGTAATAGCAACCGAGCAAAGGTCCTATCAGAGGGGATATATCAATACGCGCTACTTGCACCGATGACGGTAAGGCAAAATAGCAACTCAGTAACGCCAGTAATTTAAATCAACATGATGAGATGGAAATGCGTTAAAACAGGGTCTAAAATATCAAATGCCGGCCGGAGTGGCCGTGCGGTTCTAGGCACTACAGTCTGGAACCGAGCGACCGCTACGGTCGCAGGTTCGAATCCTGCCTCGGGCATGGATGTGTGTAATGTCCTTAGGTTAGTTAGGTTTAATTAGTTCTACGTTCTAAGCGACTGATGACCTCAGAAGTTAAGTCGCATAGTGCTCAGAGCCATTTGAACCATTTTTTGAAATATCAAATGGTGGGATGGCGAGCCGTGCACGGCACAAGGCCTTTAATTGTGAACTGCAATGTAATCATGTAGATGTTGATGCAGGGCATAGAGGGGGCAATAAGAGAGTCAAATATTGAGTACTGTAGAGGAGACGGGGATGCCGCGAACTAATGTGAGACAGCATCATCAGCACCTGACAGAGTTTGGAAGGAGCCTCATTGTGGGTCTCCATTTGGCCAACTGGTCGAGTTGTGCAATATACGGATTTGTGAAACATTCTGATGTGACAGCAGCCCGATGTTAGACTGCATGCGTTGGTGAGGGCAGACATATTCGCCGTCAAAGTTCCGGTCAACCACCTCTCACCATCGCAAGGGAGGATCGCCTTATTGTGCAGCGACGCCCTTCACGTCCGAGAACAAATAACGGACTAGGCAGTTACCGAGCTATGCACAGACTGCCATTAATGTCAAACGTTAACAGATGCATTTGGAGTGATGCCGTGACTAGGTTCAAATGGTTCAAATGGCTCTGAGCACTATGGGACTTAACATCTGTGGTCATCAGTCCCCTAGAACTTAGAACTACTTAAACCTAACTAACCTAAGGACATCACACACATCCACGCATGAGGCAGGATTCGAACCTGCGACCGTAGCAGTTGCGCGGTTCCGTGACTAGGAAACATGGACTGTTGATGAGTGGTCTCGCACTGTTTTCTGTGATGAATCACAGTTATACACTACCCCGATTGACCAACGACGACGAGTAAAGCAATGATTTGGGGAGGGGGGGGGGGGGGAGGTCACATTCTTCTAACGTTCTGGATAGGCACAGTTGTGTCATCGTGTGGGAAGGCATTGGGTATGATTTCAGATCAGCGCCGGTAGTGACTGAAGGAACTGTGCTGGCTCAGTGGCATGTCCCCACGTCGTGCGTCCTCTTGTGCTACCTCTGACGCAACAGCATCGTAATTCCATTTTTCAAGAGGACAGTGTTCGTCCACAAGTGCGCGTGTCTCTATGGACGCTCTGTGTGATGCTGAGATACTGCCATGGCCATCAAGATTCCCAGATCTGTCTTCGCAGAACATTTGTGAGAGAACTCGAACGTCAAATCGTTCCCTGTGTAGGTATCTAGCATACTGAGGACCGGATACAGATGTTGTGGACCAGCTTGCCTCAAGATACAACGACTTTATGAATCCTCGCCAACCGAATCAGTGCATGAACCCAGATCACATGGTGTGGAACATCAGGCGGTTAAGTGATCTCATAATGCCAAGTTCTAACATGCCACATATGCCTACGATAGCAATAACATCAACAACAAAATATATACACTGAGGGGACCAAAGAAATGCGATGGAGTTATGTACATATGAATGTGGCGTTGGTATCGCGTACACGAGCTACAAAAGGGCAGTACCTTGGCGGAACTGTCATTTGTACTCAGCTGATTCACGTAAGAAGGTTGCCGACGTGACTGTGGCCACACGACGGGAATTAACAGACTTTGAACGCATAATGGTAGTTAGACACATGGAACATTCCATTTCGGAAATCTTAGGGAATTCAATATTTCGAGATCCACAATGTCAAGAGTGTATCAATAACACCAAATGTCAAGCATTACCTCTCACCACGGACAATGCAGTGGCCGTCGTCTTTCACTTAACGACCGAGGGCAACGGCGTTTGCGTAGAGTAGTCAGTGCTAACAGACAAGCAACACTACGTGAAATAACCACTTTTTCCACTCCACGTGAAATGACCGCAGAAATCAATGTGGGCGTACAATGTACGTATTCTTTGTGACAGTGCGGCGAAATGTGGCGTTAATGGGCTACGGCAACAGACGACCGACGCGAATGCCTTTGCTAACAGCACGAAATCGTCTACATCGCTTCCTATAGGCTCATGACCATATCGGTTGAACCCCGGACGACTGGAAAACCGTGATCTGGTCGGATGTGTCCCGATTTCAGTTGCCAAGAGTTCATGATACGGTTCGAATATAGCACACACCCCACGAAACCATGAACCCAAGTTGTGAACAAGGCAAGTGGTGGTGGCTGCATAATGGCGTGGGCAGTGTTCACATGGAATGGACTGGGTTCCCTCATACGGCTGAACCGATAATTGACTGGAAATGGTTATGTTCGGTACTTGGAGACCATTTGCAGCCATTCATGGACTTCATGTTGCCAAATAACAACAGATTTTTATGGGTGAAAACGCCACATGTCACTGGGCCACAACTGTTCGCGGTTGGGTTCAAGAAGATTCTGCACAATTCTAGTGAATGATCTGGCCACCCAGATCGCCCCTCATGACTCCCATCGAGCATTTATGGGACGTAATCTAGACGTGATTTGGTGCACTACATCCTGCACCAGTAACACTTCCGCAAATATGGACAACTATACAGACAGAATGGCTCAATATTTCTGCAGGTGACTGCCAGCAACTAGTTGAGTCGATGCCACATCGAAGTCCGACACGATATTAGGAGAAATCCCACGACTTTTTTCACCTCATTGTAAGGGTATATCCATAATTCAGTCGTCGGGCTGGCTAGGCCGCATGAAAAGTCATACAACAGTTGGAGCATGACTCGAGTAATCAGCAAGTATGCATGACGCGTTTCGGAATGTTTCTCTTCTTCAGAAATCCAAGTACAAAGGTGGCCCAAGGACACGGTCGTCATATGTTACATGCACAACTGGCAACGATCTTGTCCTTGGGATACCTTTACATTTGGATTTCTGACAATGGAAATCATTCCGAAACGCTTCATTCATATGTTGTTATTAATAAAGTCATTCTTCATCTGCTGTATGACTTTTAATGCAATCTAGCCACCCTAACAACAGATCTACGCATATTTACTAGAATAATTAAATATATCAGTCTTTAAATATCGTAGCAATAATATTACTTTTTCACTCGTTGCTTAGTACATACCGTAACATTGAACAAACTGCAGGTGCATATGTCATGAAATAGATTTAAGAGCAATGACGGACACAAACTCTGATAATTTTCATGTGGCCACAACTGACAAAATATTAAATGGAAGTTTGCGTTCACCATAATCACTTCCTCATTTGTAATGCATCTGTGATCTTGGGGTAGGGTATTTGATTCATAATCAAAACGCCTTTGGTTCCAGGATCGAATCCCACGACTACTTAAATTATGATTAATAATCATCATTAGCGGCCGCAGTCTTCGGCATAAGAAGTCCCCTTATTCTGCTAACACCCTTGTCAAAGAAGGCGAGGGAGTGGACAGATGTTCAGCGCACTGTCTTGTCCTAGGGGTAGGAAACTGTCCCTAAGGGCGGAAGAATAAACAGAGATCAATGTCACGAGGATGCAGAAGGCAATGGAAGCCACTGCATTAAAGACATGTAACGTGTATCCACAGGACATGTGGCTTGCAATTGAAGAAGTGTCATGATAATCTCTCCTTTAGTAAAATATTCCGGAATAGTCCCCCATTAGGATCTCCGGGAGGGGACTGCCAAAGGTGGGCTACCAAGAGAAAAAGATTGACTAATCAACGACATAATAACATTCTACGAGTCGGAGCGTGGGATGTCAGAAGCTTGAACGTGGCAGGGAAACTAGAAAATCTGAAAAAGGAAATGCAAAGGCTCAATCTAGATACAGTAGGGGTCATTGAAGTGAAGTGGAAAGAAGACAAGGATTTCTGGTCAGATGAGTATAGGGTAATACCAACAGCAGCTGAAAACGGTATAACGGCAGTAGGATTCGTTACGAATAGAAAGTTAGGACAGAAGACAGAAAGTGTGTTACAGTGAACAGTTCAGTGATAGGGTTGCTTTTATCAGAATCGACAGCAAACCAACACCGACAACGATAGTTCAGGTATACATGCCGACATCGTAAGCTGAAGATGAAGAGATAGAGGAAGTGTATCAGGATATTGAAGGGGTAATACAGTATGTAAAGGGAGATGAAAATCTAATAGTCATGGGGGACTGGAATGCATTCTAGGGAAGGAGTAGAAGAAAATGTTACAGGACAATATGGGCTTGGTACAAGGAATGAGAAGGGAGAAAGACTAATTGAGTTTTGTAATAACCTTCAGCTATTAATAGCGAATACTCTGTTCAGGAATCACAAGACGAGGAGGTGTACTTGGAAAACGCCGGGTGATGCAGGAAGATAACAGTTAGATTACATCATTGACAGACAGAGATTCCGAAATCAGATACTGTATTGTAAGGCATACCCAGGAGCGGATATAGACTCAGATCACAACATAGTATTGATGAGGAGTAGGCTGAAGTTTAACACATTAGTCAGGAAGAATCAATACGCAAAGACGGAAGTACTAAGGAATGACGAGATACGCTTGAAGTTCTCTAAGGCTATAGATACAGCAATAGGTAATAGCTCAGTAGGCAGTACAGTTGAAAAGGAATGGACATACCTACAAAGGGCGATAACAGAATTTGGGAAGGAAAACAAAGGTACAAAGAAGGTAACTGCGAAGATACCATGTGTCACAGAAGAAAAACTTCAATTGATCGATGAAAGGAGGAAGTACAAAAATGTTCCGGGAGACTGAGGAATACAGAAATACAAGTCGCTGAGGAATGAAATAAATAGGAGGTTCAAGGAAGATAAGACGAAATAGCTGCATGAAAAATTTGAAGATATAGAGAAATAAATGATTGTCGGTACGACTGACTCAGCATACAGGAAAGTTAAAACAAACTTCGGTGACATTAAAAGCAAGGGTGATAACATTAAGAGTGCAACGGGAATTCCACTGTAAAATGCAGATGAGAGAGCGGATAGGTGGAAAGAATACATTGAAAGCCTCTTTGAGGCGGAAAATTTGTCTGGTGTGATAGAAGAAGAAACAGAGGAGTCGATTTAAAAGAGATACGGGATCCGGTATTAGAATCAGAATTTAAATGAGCTTTGCATCACTTAAGATCAAATAAATCAGAAGGGATAGATAATATTCCATCAGAATTTCTAAAATAATTGGGGAAGTATCAACACTTTGGTGTGTAGAATGTATGAGTCTGGCTACATACCATCTGACTCTCGGAAAAAATCCTCCACACAATTCCGAAGACGGCAAGAGCTGACAAGTGCGGGAATTATCGCATAATCAGCTTAACAGTGAAACGTCCCCTTAGAAAAATTATCGATGACTGTGCTTAAACTGACACACAATATTTTTTTAGCGCAACGCAATCTGACTTTCAATAATCCCTACAAGAGAATGGCCCTGACTAAATTGACCTATACGTTTCACAAATTGCTTACCTCACAAAAATCTTCGTTACTCAAACTACTGCAATACAGCGAGCGCCACTTCTGCCAGCTAAATAAAAGATTCAAACTACTGAAGGCACTAACTACTGATAGGCATAGTTAGCAAATGAAAAATTTTGATAGAGAAAAAACAATGTATTTACCTTAATATTGTTCAAAAGTCATATTATATATATACCAGTTCATGACATCCAGTCTTACAAATTTACTGTCACTGTCCAGATCATCCGCTCTCACAACTCCGCCATCTCACTCCCCACATCCACCACTGCTGGCGGCTCACCTCCAACTGCCCAACACTACAATAGCCAACAACAATGCAAACCAGCCACAGACTGCACACAGCACAGCCAGTGATTTTCATACAGAGCGTTACGTGGCGTTAATAATAAAATAATCTATACAGCCTACTTACATAGCCCCCATGCTCCCCACAAAAAATTTTACAAATTGTTTTGGGCAGTGGCCAATACAGATTTGAAAATTTTTTTCATAATTACAATAACAAAGAAACCAAATGCACACACTTATCGATACAATGTTGGTCAAAAGCTAAAATTTTCTCACAGTCCATAAAGACACTCCTGATCATTCATCACAGTAAAATTGCAGTGTTTTTCTCAAAGTCTGAGTAGTAAAAGAAAATGCACACGGAAGTAGTGGATTTCCATGCAGTCTTGAAGAAGTAGTGTTGTCCTTCTAACGGAAAGACAGTGCTGACTCTTGACATGCAGACAGGTAATGGGCCACAACAGAGCAAACCCACAGCAGGGTCAGTCGAAGTTTTGAAGAATAATGGTAGGTAAGTCATCACAGAGCAGACCCACTGTAGTCCTAGTAGAGATTATGGTATTGGTGGGCCACCAGAGGCGCAGACCCACTGCAGCCCTTGTAGAAATAATGGTATTGGTGGGCCATCAAAGCTGCAGACCCGCTTCAGTCCTTGTAGAGACGGCCAGCAGCCATCTGTTGCGACTGTGCAGGTGCACAATCACCATCGAAGAGTCTTCCGGACAATATAGCAAGTCCATAAACCACCACTTGTGCACTCACAAAGTTTTTGGAATTGTCCTTAGAACCAGAAATGCTGTTAACCAGTCCCTTGCTGAATTATTAACACACGTGCAAGCACTAACAGTCCCAACTTCTCACATACTGTGCATATATTATGACCAACAGAAACGTGTGCAGTGAAATGATACTTAATTTGAAGAACTTGTGTCTATAGAATTATAAATTTACAACATAAGAATACAATTACAAAGGTACAAAATACATCATTAAAGAACATAACAGTACAGATAACATTTGTAGTAATACAGGCTTTACAAAAGAATAAAAATAAACATGTACATCAGTGTTACAGGAATTATGATACAAGTAAATACATAGAAGATCAGAATAGCTTTTGAAACATCAACTTCACACACGAGCATTAAAACAGAACAGAATAAATAATGTCTAAACATCTTTACAAAGTAAATAACATATTATAAATGCAAATTATATTTGAGGATAACAGTATTCCTCATCATAGTGAATGTAGCTGAGTATTAGAAAAATTCTACAACATAAGTCTTATCAGATAAACACATAAAGACAGGAAGAACACAAATACACAAGGGTACACAAACACATAGCAGACTAACACAGGAGGAAAGGACAGGGTTTGTTTTTAGTGTAACATTTGGCACTGCAGTCCAACCCAAAACTTCATTCCATAGATCTTCCATCTTATTTCAACATTTGTTTCCACCAAAAAAATCCTATCCAAGCACGATTTCTGTATTTATATGTTCACATATTTCTTACCTCATTATTTACTATCCATTATTTTACCTCATCATTTATTTCCAAGAAAATCCTACTTAAACCTGTTGTCCCTAAACCCAAAATCTTGTTCATATTCTCTTTCAAAATCCTTTTTTGGCCAAACCATTTTCTTATAGCTTCTCAATGCATTTCATCCAATTCATCACAACTCGTTCTCATATATAGCCTACCCCATCTTAAGCTAACTTAAATCTACTGAGCTCAGATATATATATTAAGGGACAAGGCAATGCAGCAGTACAAAACAATTAATACAAACAGCAATGACAAAAAAATGCAAATTGGCAAAGCAAGCAGCAGTATATATAAATTAGCAAAGCAATTGCAATATTACAACTAATATAAGGCAATGTGCAGCAAACAAGAAAAATAAATCTGTAGTAAAACTGGCTTAACAGAGTAATACAAAGTCATATTCAGTAACACTATGCCTGGCAAACAGCAGCAGCAAATGCTCTAAATACCTAAACATGACAAAGCTCAAGCAGAAAAAATATTACAGTAATGATGGTCATGTCTAGTACCTATGTCACATCTTAATACTAGAGTCATGCATTACCTTGACTTACTCTAGCAGACAAGTTACCAAACCGTTAAAAAATTATTTTTGCAATTCCTGTGAAGGGAAATGTCTATTTGTGCTCTCTTTTCTATGAAAGTACATCATAAAATTATTCTTTACTGGGTCTGTAGACAGAACATAGTGATATTAGTACATCTATTAAATTTTATGTTAACCAATGCTGCAGTGCAGCTAGTAACTAGATATTAAACAAAATGAGCAATATCTCAACTACAAAGACAATAGATGTAAAATGTTTCTCATCATTTCATTAGACATTTTAGTAAATATCATAAATTACGAGCTCCACGGTGTAATCATATGTTTTCAAGTTTGAGCGTGTCGTATTTGCGGTGCTTTCTACAAAGAAATATCAATAGCGAGGAAAATGGCCTCCTTTTTCTCCACCTGTGCCTCTGAAAGGCACACACTAATGGCTTTTTTTCCAGGTGACAGTCGCGCAGCTGGGTGCCCACGACGCATTACGTGAAGGTGGTCACTTAACTTTCTTAACGAAATATTTACAACACCAGTTTGTACTACAGTGACAGTCTCATATAAATATTTAACAGGTCGAGAATTTGCGTTGCAAATCTGTAGAAACAAAATCATATAAATATAACAGTGTCCAAAAAATATTCGTCGGCATTGTGATACATTCACGCATTTACACACATTTCATAACTCTTAAAGTACGATTCTTGGTTTCCAACATCCTTTTTCACAAGTCAGAGTCCCTAACCACTACTCATTATTCCTTACCTTATGACACATATACATATTCGTTGACACTTCTTCAATATTTCATCATAACAGATATGTAGCATAATCAAATTCATCATATAGCATCAGCTTATTGATCAGAAACATACCTCAACAGCATAATACACATCGTCGTCATAATAATAACATCATAACACCTCAGTCAAATCTCAAAAACGTCGTAGCTTTCTGCAATAATTTCAAAACCTAAAAAAATTCTCTGCTCACTTCAATAGTGTCATCTACCTCAAACGTACTTTAAAATTCGTCAGATCGCGTTGCGCTAAAAAAATATCGTATGTCAGTTTAGTGTTGATCAGAATAGGTAAAGAGCGAAATGTCTGAGTACGTTCAGTTTTGCTCAGCTGCTTGAAAATCAAATAATGTAAGAGATTTATCAGCACAGTAATTCAATAATTTTTCTAAGGGGACGTTTCATATGGCGACCGATATGAAACGTCCCCTTAAAAAAATTATCAATGACTGTGCTTAAACTGACACACAATATTTTTTTAGTGCAACGCAGTCTGACTTTCAATAATCCCTACAAGAGAATGGTCCTGACTAAATTAACCTATACGTTTCACAAATCACTTACCTCACAAAAATCCTTGTTACTCAAACTACTGCAATACAGCGAGCGCCACTTCTGCCAGCTAAATAAAAGATTCAAACTACTGAAGGCACTAACTACTGATAGGCATAGTTAGCAAATGAAAAATTTTGATGGAGAAAAAACAATGTATTTACCTTAATATTGTTCAAAAGTCATATTATATATATATATATATATATATATATATATATATATATATATATATATATATATATCAGTTCATGACATCCAGTCTTACAAATTTACACTCTCTGTCCAGGTCATCCGCTCTCACAACTCCGCCATCTCACTCTCCACATCCACCACTGCTGGCGGCTGACCTCCAGTTCCCCAACACTACAATATCCAACAACAATGCAAACCAGCTACAGACTGCACACAGCACAGCCAGTGATTTTCATACAGAGCGTTACGTGGCGTTACCAATAAAAGAACCTATACAGCCTACTTACAACAGCTCACACATCCCAGTTGCTGACAAGAATAATATACAGAAGAATGGAAAAGAAAGTTGAGGATGCGTTAGATGACGATCAGTTTGGCTTTAGCAAAGGTAAAAGCACAAGAGAGGCAATTCTGACGTTGCGGTTACTAATGGAAGCAAGACTAAAGAAAAATCAAGTTCATAGGATTTGTCGACCTGGAAAAAGCGTTCGACAATGTAAAATGGTAGAAGATGTTCGAAATTCTGAGATAAATAGGGGTAAGCTATAGGGAGAGACGGGTGAGTGGACGACCAAGAACGAAGTGCTCGTATTAAAAGGGTGTAAGACAAGGATGTAGCCTTTCACCCCTACGTTGAATCTGTGCATTGAGTAAGCAATGATGAAAATAAAAGAATGGTTCAGGAGTAGAATTAAAATTCAAGGTGAAAGGATATCAGTGACACGATTCGCTGATGACATTGCTATCCTGAGCTAAAGTGAAGAAGAGTTACATGATCAGCTGAATGGAATGAACAGTCTAATGAATACAGAGTATGGACTGAGAGTAAAACCGAAGAAAGACGAAGGTAAGGAGCAGTAGTAGAAATGAGAACAGCGAGAAACTTAATATCAGGATCGATGGTCACGAAGAAGATGAAGTTAAGGAATTCCGCTACCTAGGCAGCAAAATAACTAGTGACGGACGAAGCAAGGAGGACAGCAAAAGCAGACCAACAATGGCAAATAGGGCATTCCTGGCCAAGAGAAGTCTACTTATATAAAATATACGCCTTAATTTGAAGATGAAATTTCTGAGAATGTACGACTGGAGTACAGCATTGTATGGTGATAAAACATGGACTGTGGGAAAACCGGAACAGAAAAGAATCAAACCGTTTGAAATGTGGTGCTACAGACGACTGTTGAAAATTGGTGGACTGAAGGAATGAGAAGGTTTTGTGCAGAATCGGAGAGGAAAGGAATATGTCGAAAACACTGATAACGAGAAGGGACAGGATGACAGGAGATCTGTTAAGGCATGAGAGAATGACTTCCATGGTACTAAATGGAGCTGTAGAGGGAAAAAAACTGTGAAGGAAGACAGAGACTGGAATACATCCAGCAAATAATTGAGGACGCAGGTTGCAAGTGCTACTCTGAGATGAATTGGTTAGCGCAGGAGAGGAATTCGTGGCTAGCTGCATCAAACCAGTCCAAAGGGTGATGACCCAAGAAAGGAAAAAAATTAGTCTATGATTGATAAGACAGCTCTGCTATGCACGCGTGTAAATGAGAGTAATGCTGTTTGTTTTAGTCGTCAGCTGTTTACCGGCAGGAAAGTCTGTCTTTCAGTAATATTTGTCCACAGTCGAGGAACTTTCCGTCTTGCCTTACTCATCTCCCCATGATTTGCTGGTTCCGCCTGTGGACTCACGAACGTGGCCAATAAGTTGATTGCAATAAGTATGGCCAGTCCACCCATCTGTAAACCGACGACGACATTATTGCACTTGGCCTCCCGTGACCATTGTCTGAAACACGCGATTACGTTATTGAGCCGTGTTGCGGCTCGCATTGGTGCCGTTGGTAGGTTGGCATCGTGTAATAAGGATAGCGGCGTCTCAGTTTCTTCTCGTGTTTACTGGCGCCACTACGTTTGCCAGCATTGTCTGTCCGCAAGTGGCATCAGCAGCGGTTATCGATATCTAGTACCCTAGTACTATCTTTAGAAGGGTGTCAAGGGTTTTTCAGATCGGGGTGTGTCGGGTAGTTCGGTTGGGACGGAGCCGCAGTGAGTTCCGGCAGCGCGTGGGCACGCCGGGACCGCTGGCGACATGCAGGCGTTGCCGGATCGAGGGGTTGTAACCGCGAGGTCGACGACCTCGTTCTCCACCGGACCCAGGACGTTTGAGTTGAGTGAACATTAAGCCAGTAGTGAAAACTCCACTATTTAGAGATCACGCCGTTTGTTCATATGTTGCTGCTCGCAGGGTCGCTGAGACGAAGAACAGTGAGTGGAGTGTTTGGAGTTGGCGAAATTAATAAGCCATCCTCCACCTTTTTTATTAATGATTGAACTCCTTGTGTTTATTGATGGAGTTCAACCAGCGGCATTTTTCTGCCTAGTGGCCGCTAACGCCCCACTTACCTGCTCTGGAGCTTAGTGTATTTTCGTTAGTGTATTTTCCTCGCCTTGCCGCTGCTGTACAGAAAGGCGTGTAGTTCGACAGCCTCCTTGACTGTGGTTCGGATATTTGTTTCTTTTGCACTACTTTGGTCATAGTGGGTCCTTTTGCTTCTGGGTGTTCTAAACACCGGATTCTGAAAACGCATTGCTGTCCGCCAGTTCCGCCTTGCCTGGGTTATCCCATCATTGTGTTGGTTATCAGACGTTAGGTAGATGTTGCAAGAGTGTTGGCCTGCGTTTAAACTGTCACTATTTTGAGTTGCCATCTGGTTAAGTGAATACAACTCTTGGCTGCCTGTCTCATTGTTTACGAAGTTGAGCGACTTTTCCCAGGTCGATCCTTGGAGCACTGCCTGAGCGCCATTTCTCTCTTGATTTGGTCAAATTGTGATGATTGTCAATACGGCCTTTAGCAGTGAATGGAATTTCTCTTAAGAATTATTAATTAGATATTGTCTCTTAATAAGGAAAATTTGATGATTATTCTTTATTATAATATTTTAATATCTCTTGGAAAAGTTTAATTCGTTTTTAAGAATTTGATATCCAGGCCTTCAGCCGGCAAATTGTTTTTTTTGAGTTATTGCTATTGGGGCCGTCAGCCAACAAATAAGTTGAATTTCTGGTCAATAAGGCCTTCAGTCGTGAGTGCAACTTGCTTAAGAAATTTTCTATTGGACACTGTGTCTTAACAGTCAAATTTGATAATTGTTCCTTATTGTCAACCTTATTTGCAATTGTTTTCAAAAAAGTGTAGGTGATTTAGAAAAAAAGACTGAGCAACCAACGGTAATTGAGTACAGCCCCGTCCACACTGAATCCTGCCTTTCCCTAAGTACCGCGTTTCTGCTATAGTAAACAAGTACAGAGAAGACTTGGGAAAACGCTTCGCACTGTGAATGCTTTCAAGGCAGTTGTGTTTATATTATTAAGTGTTTCAGAGGGTGCTCGTGAAATAACAAAATTTTGTTTATTTATTTTGAATTTGCTTTCGACATCCAGACTACAGAAAATAAGTTTTAAATTAAACAAAAAGTAGCAAGGCACACAAATAAACAGTATTACAATATAAACATGGAATTTTGCAGCCAGCCTTTCGCGTCATCTGTACGTACTCGTATGTGGATGTCGTTAAGACACCCGTCAGGAACACCATACACATCAAACTTAAAACAGGTGCATGGTCTATTCCCTTCCGCAGTCAGTGGTACTTTGTTTCTCCTGCTCATCCGCATTAACTTGTACTTTTCACATCTAGAGCTAGCTGCCATTCATCACGCCGACTAGAAATCATCTTGTATCCTCCTACATTCAACGACGACACCGTACCGTTCACCACAGCATTATCAGCAAACAACCGCAGATTGCTGCCCAACCTGTCCGCCAAATCATTTATGTTTAGAGACAATAACAGCGATCCTCTCACACTTGCCTGGGGCACCCCTCACGATACCCCTGTCTCTGTTGGACATTCGCCGTCGAGGACAACATACTGGGTTCTATTATTTAAGAAGTCTTCGAGCCACTCACATGTCTGTGAAACTATTCCATATGCTCGTATTTTCTTTAACAGCCTGCAGTGGGGCACCGTGTAAATCACTTTCTGGAATCTGTCTGTTGCCCTTTCTCCATAGTGCGCAGCGTATAGTGCGGAAGAAGGGCAATGTTTTCTAAAATTCTACTGATTCGTGGACATAAGCTTCTCGGTCTCAAGAAAATTTATTATATTCGAACTATTCTGCAACAGATCGATGTTAGGGATATTGGTCGCTAATTTTGTTAGTCCGTTGTTTTGCCTTTCTTATACACAGGAGTCACCTGCGCTCTTTTTCCAGTCGCTTGGGACTTTGTGCTGGGCAAGAGATTCACGATAAACGCAAGCTAAGTGATGGTCCAATGCCGCAGAGAACTCTCTGAAACCACGAACTGGGATTCTATCCGGACCTGGAGACTTATTTCTTTGCAACTCCTTCAGTTGTTTCTCTGCGACAAGGCTAGTTATTACTATGTCGTCCATACGCGAGTCTGTTAGATGGTTAAACGACGGTATGCTTGTACGATTCTCCTGTGTGAACGATTTCTTGAACTTGAAATTTAAAATTTGGGCTTTCGTGTCGTCATCTTCAACTGCCACACCAGAGTAGTCAACAACTGACTGAATGGAGTCCTTAGACCCACTTAGCTATTTTACATAGGAACAGAATTTTGTCGGGTTCGCCGCCAGATCTTTAGCCAAGGTATGGCGGTGGCAGCTGTTGTACGCTTCGAGCACAGATCTTTTCACAGACGCACGAACTCTACGCGTTCTCTTTTGAACCCAGAGTGCGACGGCCTCTGCTTCTTCATCAGTTCCCGAGTCTCATTATTGAACAATGGTGGGTTTTTTCCGTCCTTAATAAACTTACTAGGCACATAATTCTTTAGACCCCGATTTACAATCTCCTTAAACTTTGCCCACAATTCCTCTAAGTCCATCTTACTGGAACTAAGTGATATGAATTCACTGTCTAAGTGAGATGCGAACAACTGCTTGCCTACTCTTTTTAGCAGAGAAATACTCTCATAGCCTTCTTGACTCATTTAATAACTTTCGTAATCGTAATTTCTATAGTGAAATTATGAGCGCTAATCCCCGTTACTATACTGACGTAGCTTCAAGGTCTAATATATTTCCATTGCGTGTGGGCTGGCGAACTAGCTGCTTGAGACAGTTTTCAGAAAACCCGTTCAAAAGTACTTCGCATGACTGTCTGTCTGTACCCCCTGCAATGAATACATACACATCACAGTCTCTACTCAGTAGGTTAAAGTTATACATAATCTGGGTATTTACGCACAAGTGACCATAGACATTCTTTGAATAACTCTAGAACTGTCACAGCAGAATCGGGTGGCCGATAAAAACATCCGATAATCAAATTTGGTTTCACCTAGACATGTCATGGGCGACCAGATAACTTCGCTGTCCCTCTCAAGTTCGAACTCAATAGAGATAATATTCATGTTAGCTGCAATGAACCCTCCCCTTTCTGTGGCCTCTAATCTTTCTTTCCGATACATGTTCCATGACTCGCTAACTAGCTCAGAGTTTTCCACTTCTACTTTCAGCCATCTCTTGGTCCCGAAAATAATTTGGGTAGTAAATTCGGAAACATTGCTACGAACACTTCGAGAATTTACTGGTGAAATTTTGACAAAGTGTCTTTACTCTGAACACGGTCTGGCTTCCCTTGCTGCTCATCGGCTGGCGAGTGTTCATCAGAGTATCTTAAACTACCGCCTGGCCTAAAGAAACCCTCATGTGTATTCCTCAAGTAATCTGCTACCCGAGTAGCTGCTTCCATTGTGTAGAGAGCCCCTGACCTATCAAGGGGAGTCCTACAAATAACCAGCCGATAATGCAGGTCTAGAACTCTGCAGCCAAGACCTTCACAGAGTCGACGAAACCTTTCATAAGCTGCGACATCATCGCGGAAAAACACAGTGACCCGTATATGTAATAAGTTTCCTTTAATTTACGTCTATGGTCACAATCTTTTCTGTTTAACAGATTTCCGGTTTCGGTCTTTAATGACCATCATCAGATCTGTCTCATAAAAACAAATAGTTGACTATGCCACTATGGCTGCAGTGCATTAGGACTTTGTTTTTATGAGACAGATCTGATGATGGTCATTAAAGACCGAAACTGGTAATCTGTTAAACAGAAAATATTGTGACCATAGACGTAAATTAAAGGAAACTCGACGGAACCTTTGTTTGAGACTCTCCACTCGGCTCCAAACCAAAGGACTCCGATCAGCTCAGGGAATAATGCTGCAAATTGTGAGCTCTGCTTGCATTCACGCGTGAGGCCAGCAGTCTTCACCACTCCCGCCAGTCGCCTGTATGAACTGAGGATAACCTCAGAACCCATGCGACTGGTATTTAGGACTTCTCTCATGTCTAATTGCTTTGCCCATGACATTTAGACTTAGTTTTTTCCTAGCTTTAGACGCATAAGTATACTTGCGGTTTTTGTTGGGTTGATGGTTAAATGCCGCTCACTGCAGTATTTTGCAAGCGTTAAGTAATGGATGGTGACAGCTTTCCCGCGGCCCAACCTGTGAGTAGAGTGTGTAATGGATTAAGCGAGATGACTCATCAAGAACGAAGAAAGACGGCTCGAAACAAATGTCACTCAAATGCGACGGCCGAAACCCTTGCTGCCTCCCGACCTATCCAGATGTACAGTGAGAATATTACGATAAAAAGCCACGAGAAGCCGATCGAAGTGCAGTAACCCCCAGGTGCAACAAAATTGTGGTCGACTAACACCTTGCTGGTATTTTCTCCACAGCCGATCAGAATGCAAGCCCAGTGAGAAACAAACTGAAAAGTATCCGTATTAAGGGTAGTCCTCTTCCAACGAATGATTTTCGTGACTTTTTCAATTAAAATAAAAAGTAATTCGAAGTCTGATGATACAGCTTTATTCCTTACAGCTTTGTCTTTAACAAATCATTATTGTGTCCACATCGGATGCTACCTGTAACAAACTTAACTAGATGGGAGGACCCCTTGCAGACGGAGCATTGGTCAACGGCGGGAATTCACATTTCTCTCATATTGGACCAACAAGAAAACAATATTGTATAAATATTTTCGATACTTTTCTATCAGTATGCATAGGATAATTAGAAAACATTAAGTTCTAACACATGATAAAATGTAATACTTTCGCCCAAAAAGCCGTGCACCGAACATAGACTATTGAAGATATCGCAAAATGGCTACGTAATTTAATTTAGAACTCTGGCATCAAATTCCAGTCAAAATCGTATTACCGTTCTCAAGTCATGTTTACCGTTTAAATGGTGCAGCATGTTCGAAATCCTGAGGAAAATAGGGGTAAGCTACAGAGAAAGAAAGGGAATACATAATATGCACAAGAACCAAGAGGGAACAATAAGAATGGAAGACCACGAACGAAGTACTCAGATCAAAACGGATGTAAGACGAGATGCTGTCTTTCGCCCTTCCTGTTTCATCTGTACCTCGAAGCAGCAAGGACGGAAATAAAAGAAAGGCTCAAGAGTGGAATTAAAATTCAAGGTGAAAGATGTCAGTGATAAGATTCGTTGTTAACTTTGCTGTCCTCAGTGAGAGTGAAGAAGAATTACAGGATATGCTGAATGGAATGAACAGTCTAATGAGTACAGAAAACTGATTGTGAGTAAATCTAACAAATACGAAAGCGTTGAGAAGTAGCAGAAATGAGAACAGCGAGAAACTTAATGCCATAATTGGTGACCACGAAGTAGATGAAGCTAAGGTATTCTGCAGCTTAGACAGAAAAATAGCCCATGATAGATGAAGCAAAGGGGACATAAAAAGGAGACTAGCACTGACAAAAATGGCATTCCTATGTAAGAGAAGTCTGCTGGTATTAATTATAAGTCTTAATTTGAGGAAGAAGTATCTGAGAATGAACATCTGAAGCACAGCATTGTATAACAGTGAGACAAGGACTGCGGGAAAACTAAAACAGAATAGAAGCAATTGAAGTGTGGTGCTACAGAAGAATGTTCAACATTAGGTGGACTGATAAGGTAAGGAATGAGAAGGGTCTCCGCAGAATCTGTGAGGAAAGGAATATATGAAAACAGGACCGGATGATAGAACATCTGTTAAGGCACTAGGGAATATCTCCAATCGTACTAGAGGAAGCTGTCGATGGTAAAAGCTATAGAGGAAGACAGAGACTGCGATATATCCATCAAATAATTCAGGACGTAGGTTGCAAATGCTGCTCAGATATGAAGAGGTTAGCACAGGAGAGGAATTCGTGGCAGGCCGCATCAAACCAGACAGAAGAGTTATGATTCAAAAAAATTAAATGCCAGACACTGCACCAGGTCCAGCGTAATTTTGTTACATTTTTTGTAGGTAACATGAAGTTTAATTGTTAAGAAATATTTTCTGAAGTACTCGTGTGCAGTGTAGCCTTGTATGGGGGTGAAACATGGATTATAAACATTCACACACTAAGAGAACAGAAGATCTTGAAATGTGGTGCTTCAGTAGAATGATAAAAGATTATACAGGTAAATCGGATTGTTAATGAGGAGGCACTGAATTTGCTTGAGGAGACAAGATATTTATGGCACTTCTTGACTAAAGCACAGGACTGGTTGGTGGGACACATCCTGAACCACGAAGGAATCAACAATTTAGGAATGGACGGAAGTGTATGGGCTAAATAATTTAGTGGGAGACCATGGCATGAGTGCAAAAAAATGGTTCAAATGGCTCTGAGGACTATGGGACTTAACATCTGTGGTCATCAGTCCCCTAACTAACCTAAGGACATCACAAACATCCATGCCCGAGGCAGGATTCGAACCTGCGACCGCAGCAGTCGCGCGGTTCCGGACTGAGCGCCTAGAACCGCTAGACCACCGCGGCCGGCGCATGAGTGCAAATTACAGGTTCAAGTGGATATGGGTTGCAGTAGTTATGCAAAGATAAAGAGTCTTGCACAGAGTAGACTAGAGTAGAGTGCTGCATCAAACCAATCTTTGAGCCAAAGACAACCATAACAACAGCAAGTTATCAATACTATTATATATGAAGGCAAGACATCGTTGAAAGATCTTACCAAAAATTTCGAAAAGTTATTGAGCGATTTATTTGAAATTTCTACACAATGCACTAATAAACACTTGGATGGACACAGGCTTTATATATATGTATATATATATATATATATATATATATATATATATATATATATATATATATATATATAATACTTCAACTAAATTTACAACATTTATAACCTAGCTCCAAAAGGAATGGAGATAAAGGCAAAAACGTGTTTTTCCTGTGCATCAGGCTGTCCTTCATAACATGTTGTGTGAGAAAAGTATCAGCCTGCCAAATCAACCTGCTTTACAGTACAGGATAAACGTAAAGGGAAAGAAACAATTTTCCAGGCTCTGACATGTACACTGTCCTGCATGCAGGTGTGTTGTGTTTTTGTAGTATTGGACAGCCTAATTAACCAGTTTCGCATGGTGGTATGTATCTCAGCAGTAAATAAATGATTTTCAAGCCCCTGAAATGTAGCCCACCCTGTGTGACAGGCATGTTGTGGAAGCAGTATCAGACTGCTTTATTGAACTGCGTTGCTGGGGCTACAGATGCTGAAAAGTATGGCTGTGGACGTTTGGAGATAGATAGAGAAGGTGATGGACAGGGAGAGGAGAGGAGTCGGATATGCTTGTGGAAGGTGAAAGCTGTAGAGGGTAGTGGACAGGTAAAGGAAGAGGACTGGGAGGTGGATATAGTCAGAGGGAGGGGGAAGGAAGATATGGTCAGAGAGTGGGGATGAAGGAACTGGACAAAGAGAGAGGGAGAATGAGTTGAAGAGACAGGAAAAGTGGGTAGTAGGAGACAGAGGTGAGAAGATCAGGTGTACAGACAGAGGGAGGAAGAGGTGGGCATAGAGACGGGAAGGAAGAGGAGGACGTAGTATGTCCAACATACAGGGTGAACATTAATAAAACTGACAACTGCAGGATGATTCCCTGACTGGAAATGGAGGAAAACAGGTCCTATGAACATGTGTCTGGAACTGGACTATTGCCACGGTAGATGGCGCTGAGGAATAAAAGTTCCTCTGACCACATGACATGTATTTCTGGGTGTTCCAGGTTGTAGAGTAGCAGCCATTGTGATGTAGGATGCAAATAATCGTACGTTGGCTTACACCATGTTAGAGGGGGGGAGGGGGGGGGCTTGCCTGGAGCTCATATTAGGGTTCGTCTCAATGTCCTGTAGAATCAGGTCCTCCAATATGCTGTAGGCACGGTCTGCTGACTCCACGCATGTTCGTCCCTCTGAAAGAACCCATGATCACATAAACGCCCAAACAGGGCTTCACATAAACGGTCAAAAAGGGCTTGAAATGTTGTGTCATGCTGTTGATGTCTTGAGCATACTTATTTTGCTACAGGCATGCTGCCTGTCGTCCATTCCCAGTTGCTTGGCTGTACACAAACATCATATGGGCTTGCATCCGTCTTGAATACCGGACAATACTGCTGCTTACAGTACGAAGGGTCAATCAGACAGCCTGCAATACACACGGAACAGACGACATGTGGTCAAAATGGCTCTGAGCACTATGGGACTTAACTTCTGAGGTCATCAGTCCCCTAGAACTTGGAACTACTTAAACTTAACTAACCTAAGGATATCACACACATCCATGCCCAAGGCAGGATTCAAACCTGCGCCGTAGCGGTCGCGCGGTTCCAGACTTTAGTGCCTTGAACCACTCGGCCACTCCGGCCGGCGCATGTGGTCGGAGAAACAATCATTATTCACCGTGGCTATTATACATTTCTGGAGACATGTTCATAGGATCTTTTTTCCTCCATTTCCATTCAGGAAGCCGTCCCTGCAGTTTGTCAGTTTTGTTAGTGTTCATCCTGCACGTGTCAAATGCAAAAGCAGGTGAAACTGCAGGAAAAATGCTTCTCGGAAAGTTCTTGACCAATTTACACCAAATTTTTTACACGTTACTCAAATAAACATGCAGACTAACAAAGGCTACATATTTTTGTAAGTAAGAATGTACTGTTTTTCTGTTAAACGGACTGTGAGAAAGAAAATGCTGTGCTTTGAAAATGTATCGTTTCCTTTCCTTGCTCACAAGCAGTTTTAAAGATGCTAGCACGGGATTTAAACGAGTAGACAAACCGTACGTCCGATTCTAATATTGTCCAGCTTAATATAAGTTGTGAAGATAATCATTGTACCCAGTTTAGCATACAAGCACATTGGTGGTTGTAAGCTAAAATAATTAAAATGTTTCTGCCATATATTTTGTTTCTCCTTCTATAAGTTTTAACAAAAGCTGTATGGACAACACTGTGTCGTTATGTTCGCTTCCTCGCAGTCAGTATTAACAGACAACAGGAAAGCTGTATTTATGACTTATCAGTGATTAGAATACTACTGCGAAACCAGAATCGTCCAAAACTTTTTAATCCTATCCGTTGGCAGATCACAATTGTGAGAAATACTGTCATTGAAGTAACTACCCTCACAGATCCCGTATACCATTGATTCCAACCGATTTGCCTGTTCATTTCAAGTGGTTACAGTTTCCAATCAAGCTTTTGATCGCAGTAACGATAAATAAGGCTCAGTGTCAAAGAGAGGTTTACAGAGGTAGGGGAGAAAGGTGATTAGAATGTATATGCAATATTCATTCACGTTTAGCAATTGCTAAGCATTGTCTACAAAAATGCTTCGCAATTGCTAAATAGTAAACATGTAGAATGAAAAGCGATGATTTTATGGCGCTTCTACTGTGTCTGTAGATAACCCTTCATCCATTACAGCGTTTTGCGGTCTACCTGTTAACAGATTTTCTTGTATCGGTAAGTGTCGATATGGTATAGAATCACAAGGTTTACAAAGGCCTAGAAACACTGAATCCACCTACTTACTGCAATCCACTGCTCTTACAAGGGAAGTCTCTTGGATCGAACACGTATTCGGTGAGCTAAACGTATTTAGAAGCTTTACCTACGACTGTGATTAGGATGGTGAAAGCATTAGACTGTGTCATTGCTGTTTGACCACTATCGGACTTCAAAAATGTACATGAGGTTGCTCAACAAAATGTGCGCAACAATATACAGAATCACAATAGACATTTGTGGCGAAATCAATATCTGAACAATCCTCAGAATCACATTCTTGAGCTGCAAAATCACATTCTTGATTCAGTGACATGTGTGGGAGTATCGTACCCAGCCACTTTCCGGGAACATTGAAGCACAGAGTGAGTGATACACTGGTTATGAATAACAGAATGTATTTTCGTGTTGAAAATTCTATTTCTTAATTTAGTGTCGAAGTCACTGCAGGGAGTCCTCATAGTCTGTCATCCCCTTGCGTATATTTTACATTTCCAGAAGGAATGTACATCCAAAGGATGTACGTTTTGTTGTTTTTCGCGAAATAATCAAGCATTTAGTGTCTTTACGGGCAAATGAATCATTTACTAGAGCACTGCAAGAATCACGAAGTAATATACATTTCTCGTTATTGCAACACTGTTAATAGCAACATTCACGAAAAAGGTTTGATTTTTTCCCACTTTTAAACAGTCTCCCCAGACGTTAGTTCATTAATAAATTCACTTTGATCAATGTTCCAAATGCAATCTCGCTGTATCTGGAAACTTGCAGTTTTCTGGTTTACGATGTCGACGTAAGAGGCCCCAGACTGGCGAATATCTTGATTTTCTTATACATCTCTGGCTGTCATGAAAGCAGTGATGTGTCTGCAGCACATTGCCTATTCTTTCTTGAGACGTGGTATGCAGGCTGCAGAAGAATTAAACTTTGTGTGCCCAGTTTCTCTTGTTTTGTGTTGCCCAAAATTTCAGGTACCAGTAATGGATACATTTGCCTTCAGTCCTTGCGACGTCAGATTGGGATAGAAGGTGTTTTACCTACAGTTCCTCGATTGCCTTGTTTCGTTGAAATCGATGTTCATTACATCTTTTATTCTCCACGTAATGAAATAATACTTCGACGTTAGATGTGCTTTTTATAGCTGTATGTCTCCTGACCAACGATCCGTAGGTCGTGGCTTTACCTGAAAATATAGCAAAATCATCAGAAATACGTTCTAGACGTTCTTCTGAAAAGTTTGTTAAAATACCAACTATACTGGATTTCTTTTATGGTGAAGGTTCATAGTCACCAGAATTGTTAGTTTCTCTTTAAGGAGTATTGTTTCCGCCATTTCCACTGGGGTTACAATCTCTAACACTATTAATCCATTATCGTCCATAAAACGTTTTCTTCATATACTATCATATCCAAGGTAGCTTCAGTTCAGCAGTAAAATGAATATTCATTTTTCTGAACAATCAGATCCACCAAAACCGTTGCGAAAGAGTCATCATCTCGTCCTATACCGTCTTCCGTTGAATAACGCCTTCTTAACCTAAATACCACAGTATTTAAAAGGTTCCAAACGTTAACGGTTTCGTTCATCCTTGCTGTATATGTATGACAATATTGACACACGTATGTTAAACAACTGCTTGGTGAAGTAACTGATTTATTGGCGTGTTAACCCTCCGTCCTTGAATACTGCAAGCTGTGTTGTGTACAAACTAAGAGCAACACAATCACACACCGTTTCAGGCGTATATTAGAAACTTGAATGGGTCTGTGTACAAATTTTTAAATACAAATTCCTGTTCGAGCCGAGAGTCGTCCCTTGTTAGGGGTATATCAATTGCTCTCATGCAGTCGCGAACTGCCGTAAGGATTCACCGGCGCTTCTGCGTGTTGGCAGGTCTGAGCGGCGACAAGTTCCGCTTCGATCCGAACGGGGACGGCCCGGCGCGCTACAACATCATCCACTTCAAGCAGCTGCGGCCCGGACACTTCAAGTGGGTGCGCGTCGGCGAGTACAAGGAGGGAGAGCTGCGACTCAACATGTCAGGTGAGCCAGCCGAGCAGCGTCGAGAAGTAGTCGTTCAATACCTGTATTCCCATTTCCGCCCAGATGGCATCTTCAGTTTATATATCCCTTCAACTCCTGCGATAGCCGCCGCAAAGGCCTCCCGTGGTACGGAATCGTTCACGCGAGCGAGCTCAGCTGCAACGTACCAGCTAGCAGGTGCAAGGCACGAGAAAATACTCAACGAATCAAAGAGTATATTCCCCGCCCATCTGTTTGATTGGGCTGTAGACCGGCAAAGGTGAAACTAAAAATACACGAGAAATTAGTCTGCGCTAGTAACGGATTGAGATGCGAAATAAAAGCCTGCAAATGCTATCAAATGATTACCACAATAAACAACTTTGCACCTTATGGAACATTACATTACTAGTTCTGTCATTATGCACAATATAAAAAAGCAATCACACTGAAAAACCTTCGTTCATTCCTGGTCATGTTTGTTAAGTAAGGGGCACCTAGTCAGGGGAGACGGTGTAGCAAGGAAGGTTTATAAATGGAATAGGGTTTCACAAATTACTAAAATTTTATTCGGATTTAAAAAACCACGTGGGGTCTTTCTCCAATGTAACTCTCGAGAAACAAAAGTAACATGCAAAAATGAAGCGAACTGCGGGGGAATTTGATTGACATTGTTAGGAAGAGTGAAAGAAGAACAGATCACAATTCCTCAATCTGCGCAACGTACATTTTCAAACAACCAAGAGAAATAACCCAGTGAACTCCACCTTCAAGAAACGCAAACAACCAGATGAATGCGAGCTGCTTTGAGAACGGTCTCTGAGATATGAAACTAAAAAATGAAAGTAACACCTGATGCTATAGCAAAAAAACGGCACATACAAGGGGCATCAGGTAGTAAGAACACAACATTGTTAAAAATCGAAAAATTAATATATTTTAACGAAACTTACTTGATACGTGCCAAAATACGTTGCTCTTTCTTCTCCACATCATCGCCGCTGAGACCAGTCCACTATTGAAGCCTGGGTACCAGATTTTGTATATCCTGATCGTGTACAGTTCATTCCACCTCATGAAGCCACTTTGTCACAGTCTCCATGGACCCCTCGTAGTTCGAAAAGCGCTGTTCACAACAGAACTCCTTCATTTTAGCGAAAAGTTTGCGTAAAAATGGTAATCCGAGGGTGGCAGGTCAAGGTAGTACAGTAGCTGAGTCACAATGTCCCATCCAAACGACCAGATCAGATCTTGACTTACAGGATCTGGCGTTGTCAAGGAAGAGTGATACACCACGAGTCAGCACTCCCCTTATTCGTCTTTGATTCTCTTTCTCAACTTCTGTAGGATCTTACGGTGTGCAGCAGATTTGATGGTGGTCCCTTTGGCCATGAAATCGACTAGCAAGAGCCCTTTCCGGTCCCAAAACGCGGACCCCATAATTTCCTTCTCTGAAGATTGAACTTAGTATTTTTTGGAGGATGGAGAATGGGTATGGTGCCACTGCAGAGAGACCTTTTTTTTACTCAGGAGTATAGTGGCACACTACATTTTGTCCCCAGTCACAAATGAGTCTGCAAAGAACTCTTCCTCAGTTTGAAAGCGTTTAAGAAATTCGCATGCACCCGACGCTGAGTCAACATTTTTGAACCCGCTGTGCACACAGTTCCTTAAACCCGTCTTTCTGACATGATTTCACCCAGGAGACTTCGTGAAACTTGCGGGAAACTTTATTTCAGGGAGTCAAGAATCACACGACTATCATCGCGAACTTTTTCTTCGACCTGCTGTACAAGCTCGTCTTAAATGACAAACGCCCTCCCACGTCTTTCTTCGTCGTATGTGTCGGTACGGCCGTTGTTAAGCAATGTAACCCACTTGATAACATTTTGACCATTCATTATCTCGGATCCGTAGGTTTCCATACGCTGACGTTGGATACTGGCCGCCGATTCTATACGCAAAGTGAGGAAGCGAATGGCTGAACGGATTCCACACCTGCTGTAGGTTGAGCAAACAGAAGGCGCACTGCATGTAGTGTTATGCTACTGTGACCACATTGTGTAACTAACTGAGGCGCTCGATGGTTTCCTTCGACCGTTACGAACCCCTCTACACTACACAGGAGCCAACACCGAAAAAAATTCCCTACGTCATACACAGCCCTTGTATTCTTACGTTTTGTGTATCTTCGAACAGCACAGTCAGCACGGGGCGACAGCCAGGTAGCGAATGACAGCAGCACGGAACGACTCCCAGGAAACGAAAGATACAAATACTACGAATACTAGTAAGCCCACACTCCGTTGGAGGGAAGGCAGGAATGCTGGTTGCGAGTGCGACGATCATAAATGTGCCTCGAAGCATGAGAACAAAGGGGAACGCAGCAATAGTTTTCCTGACGTGGCATGCAGCCACGCATAAACAGTTTACTAGGACGCTATCGAGTTTGAATAGTCTTTCTCTATTGGAGGACGTAGCAAGCACAGTCTCTAGAAGGGGAGGCAATACACAGGTTTGACCGAAAAGAAATACTGTTGAGATGGAGCAACATTTCTCGTGTTTAATTGGAACCGAGAGGCAGGATCCTTTTTGATATCCATGCTGAATAGGTACTTACTACATCTCCAATGAGCACTTGAGGGCTAAGGCAGAGCTGCTTCTGCGTATCAGCAATTAACTTCTGGAAACCTCAACTTCAGAATGCGCCGAGCAGTCCTCGGGAACCACTGTAGACTACGGCCCAACTCAGCTTTATCTGTCACAACTGCACAGTATACACTAGATGTCTCGTAATCCACAACTTCGCGTGAAAACCTTCCGGCCACCATTCGACAGCCCGCATTGCCCACTTTTTCTGCGAAAATAAAGTGCAACTGAACTGTTAAAAGTATCACGAAGCAATTTCTACCAGCCATGTCACACGAGTTTCTGTTGATCCTTACATTTAAACTCATACACTATTGCAGATTATTACTTTTTTCATGAAATATATAATTAATTTTACGCGATAAAGACAAGCACATGTTAATACATCTGCGTTCAGCCACGCTCAACAATAAAAAATGTTTTTCCATCTTATGTGAATCCTGATTGAGCAGCTATTTTTCCTGCGCTGTTATTAGTATTCAGTTTTATTTGATCTATGTCATTAGTAGGCTGTTGTACGATATATTGTCGGTATAATTTTCTTTTCATTGTTTCAATAAAGGAGTGTTTACATATTACTTCGCTCAAAACAAAATGCCAGAGAATGAAGAAATAAAACAAGGGATGAACTAAAACTTTCACTAAATCTGGGTTTCCAGGCACGTGTTTTATCACAACCTCACCGGGCCTTACATTCTGTAAAACTATTATCTTTCCTATTTTTGTTTTATTTCTTACATCATATGACTAGCGAGGTAGTGAGAGCATGCTTTCCTTGGTCTGTCATAGCAGCGGAAAGGTCTCCTTGGTCCGTCACATGACGGAACTCTTGCTCAAAGGATTAGCTCTACGCACACATGACACATACATCATAAGATAAAGAATGAAAGTGCTTATTGCTGTCAAGACGACTCCATCCATGTCGAAAACGTAACAAATGATACATTTCTGTTTCTGATAATGGTGGCGAGCCAGGCAGAGAAAGCATTTTATATGCTAGAATTTGCCTGTTACCAGTCGGTATTGAGTGTGCACAAAGCTTTATGTGCCAAGTTTTATCGGATGTGTCAGGGAGGACAGTGGGATATGTGAGAGACATCTACCCCTCGAGTGAACGCAATCTGAACATCCCTCGGCAACAATGTGGAAAATCCATCGATTAAGAATGAAGCCATACAAACTGCAGTTCCTGTAAGCCAAAAGCCATAATGACATATTACACCATCTGTAGTTCTGCACTGATACGCAGAACTATTTTGAAATTGAGGATTTCACAAGCAAATTAATGTTCAGTGACGAAGCCACATTTCATCTTTTTGGAAATGTCTACCGATACAACACATGCACAAGGTGGACGCAGAACCCACAAGCAACTGTCGAATACGTCTGCGATTCCAAGAAAGTTAACATACCCTGTGTCGTGTCCAAGAACACAGTCTGTCCACCCGTCTTCTTCATTGAGAGAACAGTCGATGGTGTAACCCATCTCGACATACCGCACTTTTGGCTCATGCCACAACCTCAAACTGTTAGCAGGCATTTACTCTTTCTCGAAAAGTGGCACCCCTCCACATTTGCACAGTTGTGTACTAGATTTCCTGAATGAGACGCTGCCACATCGTTAAGGTACGTTTACACTGGGATACATGTATCGCGACATGTATGAGCGACATGTCAATTTGACATGTCGCGATACATCACCTCATACAAAAATTCACGGAACTTGTATGCGGACCCTCGAGCTCATACATGTCGCGTATACATTTTGTATATCGCTTTTTGGCCATATACGCGACATGTATGAGCGACATTGGAAGAACTCGCGCATGCGCAGTACTATCATTTCCTGTCGTCTTGTCGACTGCCGCTTATTTCGACGATTAGCGTATGCGTAGTACCAGGCTCTTTGGCGGCTGTTTGAGTTTTGAAGGTGCCGACTGTCGTTTCGACGTTAATGTATCTGCATAAAATATCAAAAAGTGCCATATGCAACATTATTCTTCGTGTTTGCGAGGCCATTGTGCAAGTTTTATCCCAAGAAGTGAAGGTAAAAGTTTTATATATATCAGAGTATGTCATACATTAAATAATTTTTTCATGCATCTGGCACGTATATCAATGTTTTGCTGTTATTCCGGCGGCCTCGCGTGATAATGTTGACAACGGATGCCGACAATCGTGTGTGAGACGTCGGCATTAGCAATCGCGCGACAATGCAAATGTTTTGTCATGAAATCTTCGTTTTACGAGGAATCCCCAGTGGCTAAAAAACGGAGTGTTACTGCCAACTGATCCTCTGGTGGAATCGCTTCCCGAAAGTTTGTGTTGGTTTTGGACACAAGAAGAGCCACAAGTGATAACAAACCGCGGAAATCCTCCATACTCATTCTAACATAACTTCTAAAATATGGCGTTAATTCGCGAGAAACTCTCTGTGCCACCATCTACGCTTCCTCCGCCTTTTCTTCCTATCATTTTCCAAAAGAGCAAGTGTACCAGCACATAAAAATGTGAAAACTTCCAAATCGTCGTCGGAAGCTATCGCACAGTGATACATATCAACCAGTGTAAACGCACGCTCATACATGTATGAGGTTGATACTTGTCAACTCATACAAGTCGCGATACATGTCGCAAAGTCGTATATACATGTATCTCATACATGTCCCGATACAAATCGCAGTGTAAACGCACCTTTAGGTAGGCCTTGTTGCGGCGGCTGACCTAGAACTATCGAGCGGCCACTTCGGTCTTCAGACTTGACGTCCTGCGAATTTTTCCTGTGGTATTACATTAAGGGTGGTGCTTGCGTTCCACCTTTACCAAAGAACCTCGAAAACTTGCGACACAGCACTGAAATAGCTGTTTTTATAGTAACTTCTGATATGATGGGCTGTGTGTGGGCAGACTTGATTAGATGTGTGCCGTTTGACGAAGGTGGTAATATGGAACATCTATAAACATCTTAAAAACATTCATAGCTTGTCTTACACATACAGTATCATTTGTTACACTGTTCTTGGCCATTTATCTGGACCGATTTTTTTAGACGTTTCATGGACTTTATACAAAGGCTATTTTTCTCAACGCCCGATCCTTCGCGAAATTAAAACCACGGTGAAAATCCGGTGAAGTTTTGTACAGACTTGTTGTGCAGTGTCCCTACCTTGCCCGTGTATCGCGTAACGTCTCACTTTTCAGTTCTGAACGCACAGTGAGCATGTACATATGCCTAGATAGTAGTGTCTCCCACCGCGAGTGTTGTCCTGCTGCTGAGGCGGTTCGTCTGACTTCACGCAGCCCGCATAATGTAACTGTCATGCATTTCCTTCCTCATGTCATTTCTCGGCCGCTTACCGCAGGCGCAACGAAGGTACTCTAGCATTTTCAGTGGGAAGTTTTTGGCCGCCAACTATACAGCCCGGACTTTGCTCCCTCCGATTTTCATCTCTTCACTCACATGAACCTCTGGCTATGAGGGCAGCATTTTGGAACAGACAACGAGCTACAGAACAATATAGAGAACTGGCGGAGATAACAAACAGTTGCCTTCTATGACGAGGGTATTGGAAAGTTGGTACGACGCTACGAAAAATGTTCCAACAGCGACTATGAAGAGAAGAAGCTGGAAGTTGTAGCTAAATGTTGCAAATGAAACGCTTTTAATTTTAATAATTGCCAACCAATGCTGGACTATCGCAATAAAGTCATGAGGTGTTCCGTTGACTCTTATTAGAACATGTTACGCGTTTCGGGATTACACCCACCTTCAGACATCTGTTACAAAAAAGTACAAAACATAAGTGAACAGCACACTCAATACGTCTCAACGTTACACAAAATGAGCTCTGGTCATATGAGTTACATACCACAAAGTTCAACTCCTTCCTAACCAACCAGGCGTACAGCCTTGACAACTCAAAGAAAGTGTCGAATAACATACGACCGCGGCACAAGCAATCTTGAAGCAGAGCGTATACTGACGCTAAACAAGTCAACTAGCAGCGAAGCGCCCTCGGTAGGGGGCGCTGCATGGTCATGTGCTCCATGCGTTCACATGTAATTTAATGGTGAATATATTATTATACTGAAACGCGTAACATGTTCCAATAAGAGTCAATTGAACATCTCATGGCTTTATTGCGATTGTACAGCATTGATTGCCAATTATTAACATAAAAATGATCGCAGGACTCAGACGGGATTTTATGTCCTGTATATCGCTTCTAATTCTCGTTGTGTTTTCCATTTCGCGACCTACCGGTGGTTGAAAAAGAATACCCCTCACACTAACCATGTGTTATATCTGCTCCAACAAAGTCCAGTTGTATTCCTTGATAACCGGAGTTTTTCTGCCGCTTCAGAGATCCAGTTCAAGCTGGGACACCCGCAGCCGCCGGAGTCGGTGTGCTCGCTGCCGTGCGAGAGCGGCCAGGCCAAGAAGTACGTGGAGGGCGAGAGCTGCTGCTGGCACTGCTTCAACTGCACGCAGTACCAGGTGAGTGGCAGGGACTCCGTCTGGTCGACCCGCGTTCTCCACAAGGCTGCTCACACTGATAGCTGCAGTGCTCCGTTTTCCACCCGGAATCAGTGAGTTATGTTATTGCTTTTACTTATTCTGTAATAACTGGTAGTATTCAAGCACTTCGACTGTACTTTAGACAACATAGCAGAGAGTTTCAAAAGACAACGTACTCATCACTGAGTCTCCAACACTCAGCTCATATAAGTAAAACACTAAGACCAATAACAACACATTTTTGGAGATCATAAAATAAAATAAGACATATTCGACCATGGGTCCATGGTTGCTTCAAGTTCGTGCACTTTAAAGTTTCGTGCTGATTTGCATTATTTACTTAAGGTTGAAACTTAAGTCTGCGAAAAGTCTCTTTGAACTTTGACTATAAATTTAATCCAACGCTTATACGTTTAGCTCTGCTATCGCTTGAAGTGATAGCTATCTAGCAGCAATGACTTATTTCTTTAAAAATTCTTAACGTTAACATAAACTTAATAACTGAGAATTACGCTCTAATTTTGGGACGTATGCTGTGATAATAAACAAAGCTAATATTCTCTATCCACCTGTTCAAAAAATTGTTCAAATGGCTCTGAGCACTATGGGACTTAACTTCTGAGGTCATCAGTCCCCTAGAACACAGAACTACTTAAACCTTACTAACCTAAGGACATCAAACACATCCATGTCCGAGGCAGGATTCTAACCTGCGACCGTTGCGGTCGCACGGTTCGGGACTGTAGCGCCTAGAACCGCTAGGCCACCCCGGCCGGCTCCACCTGTTCCCTGTGCTTCTTCTGGGAATGTAACATAGTAATTAGCTAGTGTGCCCAAGGAACCACTGCACATGCGCAGCTGTTGAGTGACACATAACGTCAATCCAGTGGTCACACTCTCTTCCCTCATTTGGAATGGGTTGTTTTGGGGCAGGAGAACAGACAGCGAGGTCATCGGTCTCATCGGATTAGGGAAGGACGGGGAAGGAAGTCGGCCGTGCCCTTTCAAAGGAACCATCCCGGCATTTACCTGGAGCGATTTAGGGAAATCACGGAAAACCTAAATCAGGATGGCCGGACGCGGGTTGAACCGTCGTCCGCCCGAATGCGAGTCCAGTGTCTAACCACTGCGCCACGTCGCTCGGTTTCCCTCATTTCCCAAGATGTTACTTGAATCTGAACATCTACGATCACCAACCTCTAGCTGTCACATCAGTGAGGTACTAAATACTTATAACTATGCACCTTAATTAAAATTGAAAACAACAGTGCCAAATAAATCTTGTTTTATTGCCTTTCGTTTGCACGTTGAGACCAAAGTTATATTTATTTTCATGAATGAATATTTCAATCACTTCCAGAATCTAGAGTTTCCCCCCTTTCTTTTCCATGTGCATCTTTTCTAATGCGTCTTTTATTCTCTATAAATAATGACCTAATTTCTATGCCGGCCCGGGTGGCCGAGCGGCTCTATGCGCTTCAGTCCAGAACCGCGCTGCTGCTGCGGACGCAGGTTCGAATCCTGCCTCGGGCGTGGATGTGTGTGATGTCCTTAGGTTAGTTAGGTTTAAGCAGTTCTAAGTTCTGGGGGACTGATGACCTCAAATATTAAGTCCCATAGTACTCAGAGCCATTTGAACCTCACCTAATTCCTACATAACGTTGTCTACTGCTGACATGACATCGCATAGGTCCGTGCGATCTTCAAACGATAGACTAAGCATGACCTTAAGAGTTCTTCAGGTTGCTTACTTACAAGAATTCCCTTGTTATAGGTACTAAACTGCCTGACAAAAATAAGTGACCTGTCCTGAAGGAGATTAGGAAATGAAATGAAACTTCAAGACTGAGAGTTAGTTGATGTTATTTCCGTGATTACAAAATCGGGGGTCAAACTTACGGCAGCCCACTTATCAGTACGACGTTGCACCCCCTCTGGCCTGGATGCATGCATAAATTCGGTTGGAAAGGGTGTCATCCTCTCCTAAAGCTAGCTGGCCGACAACTGTTGCAACTTATCCGTCATGTCCTGATTACAGGCTTCGGGACGAATTTGAGGTCCGGGTTGTTCACACATGTATTTTGTAAGAGACCTGTTTCGGATATCTTGCAGGCCACAGGAGTACCACAACATCACGCAGAGTGTTCAAAGAGATTTCGAGATTGTAGTAGGTCGTCGTAAACTTCGTTCCACGATATTTCGGCTGGAAAACTGCCAGTCATCTTCAGGTGAGCCGAACGAGGAACAGTCCAGCCGAAATATCGTGGAATGGCCGGCCAGAGTGGCCGAGCAGTTCTAGGCGCTACAGTCTGGAACCGCGCGACCGCTACGTCGCAGGTTCGAATCCTGCCTCGGGCATGGATGTGTGTGATGTCCTTAGGTTAGTTAGGTTTAAGTAGTTCTAAGGTCTAGGGGACTGATGACCTCAGAAGTTAAGTCCCATAGTGGTCAGAGCCATTTGAACCAAATTGTGGAATGAAGTTTACGACGACCGGCTGCTATCTCGAAATCTCTTTGAACAGTTGATTCACCAGGAAAATTTTAAATTTTGCATCACGCAGAGTGTTCATAGACATTCTTGCCACTTCTGGACGAACATTATCATGTTGGAAACTGGCACCACAACAGTAACATCGCTTGAGTTGTAACACACAAGGATGCAGGATGTCGCTGACGCACCGTTGTACCATCAGAATATTCTCATTCACTACCAGCCACGACCTGAAGTCAACCCGAGGGCTTCGTATTTCATGACTCCAGGAGGACCACCACTCTGCCTTTCAATAACATTGGAAGAATGGGACTTACGCCGTCCCCGCCCCCCCCCCCCCACCCCTCTTCCCTCCCCCACAGGCCCAGATCATCGGCATACTAGCCGACAATGATGATTCTTCGAGGCAGTACAGAACTGCGATTCATAGCTTAATACAATGCGACGCTATTCATCCGCAATTAATTGCATTCCCATTACGTACCACTCCAAACGCAGCCGTCTGTGTTGTCGTGCTAACGGTGGCCTACGCATTCCTTAGCCCAGTTGCTGTTAGTCTCCAACCAATGGTGCGGTATGACACACAATGTCCCAGGAACTCCATCACTTGTTTTCAGATGACGGACGCCGATGCTAAGGGTTTACATTGGGTTTGGTGGACAATACGGCGATCTCCCCTTGTGGCCGTCAGAAGTGGTCGCCCGAAACCATGACAACGAGTATGCCTGCCCACACATTACCATGTCGTCCAATATCGGGCCACTATCAAATCTTGATGCATATCTTAAGTTTTTCAATGGCATTAGCCGTACTTGGCACTGAAAAGAATTAATGGTGACAGATGAAAATTTCTGCCCGACCGTGACTCAGACCCGGACCTCCCACATAGAATGAGCGGTCGCCTCAACGGCCTCGGTTATCTGAGCACACTTCCCATCCGACCCAAATTCCTAATCCGTTACGTTTGAATGCTCCATAAATATGGATATTGCACGATTCGAGAAGCCGGTGAAATAGAGACGCACAAAGTCTGCTCATAAGGCTGTCTCACACTATTAAGCAGCGTCTCCGTATCCTTCACAGTGATCATTCAACACGTGGCGCTGTTCACTCCTCTGATATACCCGACCAGCCCTGCTAACAACACTAAACACGGACATCATTAATGCGCTCTGGTATCCGTTCTACCAGTCACAGACAACTGCAACTCTAATCATTTACATATCTGCTGATCATGCGTACGTGTTCGAAGTTACACTGACATCCGTCCACGTCCTAAGTACTGCACTTTTTTGTCAAATGGTGTGAAGTGACGTTTTTCGGGTATGGTCCATCGTCAGACTATCAGAAAGAAACTTGATAAAAATTGTCGTATCAGACGGTAACTCTACCAACATCAGTGCCCGCAACTCTTCCATAAAGACTTTTTGTTTTTTTTAATTAGATTCTATTATTTTAGCGATTTGAAGCAGTTTATGGGTGAGCCCTTTTCTCTGCTGATTTCGTAATTCCTCATTCCGCAAACGTCCTTGTGTTCCAGGAGATAAGCCACTTTTCGAAATTACAACATTCGAATCATCGACGTTAATTATTTTTTGTACTATTATTGGCCAGTTTCGATTACGATGTCATCATGAAACAGTAACTGTCGTACCTGAAAATAGATCGCCAAGGGCCGGCCGGAGTGGCCGAGCGGTTCTAGACGCTTCAGTCTGGAACTGCGTGACCGCTGCGGTCGCAGGTTCAAATCCTGCCTCGGTCATGGATGTGTGTGATGTCCTTAGGTTAGTTAGGTTTAAGTAGTTCTAAGTTCTAGGCGACTGATGACCTCAGACGTTAAGTCGCATAGTGCTCAGAGCCATTTGAACCATTTTTTAGATCGCCACGCTCTCCAGCCTTCAACATCTGGTGGGAAAACATAAAAACTCTGACAAGTAGCCTGCTGGATCTTGTTCCCATTCAAATTTTAGGCATGACTACATGTCTTAAGTTTCATATTTGCCGTCGGCTTGCTGGTGACTGGACAGTATGGTGGTCTCTCTTCATGTGTGACAATTAAAAAATGGTTCAAATGGCTCTGAGCATTATGGGACTTAACATCTGTGGTCATCAGTCCCCTAGAACTTAGAACTACTTAAACCTAACTAACCTAAGGACATCACACAATACCCAGTGTGCGACAATTACCATTTGATTGTTGTATCATAGCCGAAATTTGCAAGTAGTAGTTAATGAACAATAAGTATAATTACAGTCGATGACGGAAATGTCATTTCAGTGGGTTTTTTTTTTCGGTTGTGGTACCTGGCCGATCAGAAGTAAGCAGCTTTCATTAATTTATTTTCTCGCTGACAGTGTTGTGAATGCAGTAGGACACATACACAGTAATGTAAGTGTTGTGTACATAGTTCCACGTAGTCAGCGCGTACACAACTTTCCCACTAGAGCGCGCCCCGCTAAGCACAACGGCGCAGTCGCAGCGCTCGTCCGTCTCCGCACTAAGAGATGGCGCTGCCATAGAGATGGACCAAATTCTGCTTCCGCCGATCCACGTATTAATATGTAATGCAGCCAATGAGATTGCTGCTAACGTAGAACCTTTTCTCCTCACGGATCACACTCGCGCAGTGATACATGAACGCGCAAGGTATTATAACGAGTGTACAGACCTCTGATTAGTGGGTTTGCATTGGTCTGTACCAGTCTATAGTCAAGTTTCAGTCTACGCCTAATAAGATTACCATATTCCTGTACATAGCCATGAAGATAAATGTATAGACACTTTTGTCAATTATCAGAGATATATGTGAGAATAAGATTAATGTGCCAATACCAAAGGGACTTCAGATTGTCAATTGTAAATAGCATCCAGAACCAAGTTAAGTAATTTTTATGCTTGTTATTATTTTAATAAATGTGTGTGAAAATTAATCAAGTTCTGTTTAAAGTTGGTCACCGTCAATCTGCTACTCTAACCGTGCAAGTGGCATTTCTATCGTCTGACCTAACGGCAGAAGATAAACACGCCACGATGAGACCACAAGACATATTGCTGACACTCGCCTACTTCGTTAGAGCGACAAGTCAAATAATCTGATGGTGTGTGTGTTGAAGATCTTACAGTACGCACACCACAGTAAGTAATGATACAAGACAGGAAGAAACAAATACTCGTAGGAGAGTATTGATTTCAGGCGTCGAACTAATCTGGACCGCTCATGGTCTGATGCTACGCTTATGTTTGCATTTTCAACACTATCTAACAAGTCTTGCCAGTTATGTACGTCCTTCGATAACGACGTCATCCTCTAACTGCAGTCGTAGTACTGGCAACACGACGAGGAAAAAACGAAGAGTTTGTTTTTTATTTATTTGCGAACACCGGTATGGGCCATAATTTCAGGCGCCTGCACTGTAAACGCTTCCTGCACGAACGCAGGCGTGCGGCAACGCAAGGCCCCGCGTTTACGGGCGACCGTAAAGCGGGTGCGGACAATGTGCTGCTGGGACGGTCCCGGTCCGCGCGCCGCCAGCCACCACCAGCGTCCATTGTCCGCAGCTGGGAGAGCAACAGGTGTCAGATTTAGCCTCTCCGCGCCCGCCGCCGCAGCAGGTGGCGCTTCAGCTGTCGATCCCCCTACGCGGCGAGTATTGACAGACACAGCGGTCCAGGACCGTGTTGCAAATCTTGTAGGCCCACCGAAGGCGTTACAAAGCAGATTTGCTGGCATTAGCTCCGAGATCCACCCAGACACGTATCTAGGTTTCGGTGGATCGCAGTTTGGTACAGTCTCTTCCGCTCGCGGCGTTTCACCTTGCTTGGCCGCCGCTTCCGCTAACAAATGTCACTCAGTAAAGACGATAACATGCCGTGTGGCCTCAGGATTTGAGTCGATCCTACTTGCAAGTGTTGGCTCTGAGCACTATGCGACTTAACTTCTGAGGTCATCAGTCGCCTAGAACTTAGAACTAATTAAACCTAACTAACCTAAGGACATCACACACATCCTTACCCGAGGCAGGATTCGAACCTGCAACCGTAGCGGTCGCTCGGCTCCAGACTGTAGCGCCTAAAACCGCACAGCCACTCCGGCCAGCACTTGAAAGTGTGAATCAAACAGCTGCTCTGAACATTAATTAATCGAAATTAATCGTCGGGACCTATATGAAGAGCAGGGGCAGGAACATTGTCCTAACAACTGAAAGAGCCCAAATTTGACTCCATAATTCAGATAAATTGAAAAAAAAAAAGAGAATCGCAACACCAAGATGGAGTTGGGCGACGTAAATGAAAGTTGGTAGACGTGTTTCTCCAGCTGAAAGTTGCTGTCTGTTCAAGTTTCGCGCCAGTTGTGTAAAAGTTCGCTAGTAGGGCCACTATGTGGATGCAAGTCAGCTTCGCATTCAATATACGCTGAAAGAGTTATGAGTGCTAATTACCTTTGAGGCTGGACGCAGTGAGTTAATGAAATTAGAATAATATTAATACCGTCAGCTGCTCAAGAGCGTTGATATAAATCAAGGGGGACAGGTGAAAATGTGTGGCCCGATCGGGACTCGAACCCGGGACCTCATGCTTACATAGCAGACGCTCTATCCATCTGAGCCACCGAGGGCACAGAGGATAGCGCCACTTCAGGGACTATCTCGCACACACCTCCCGCGAGACCCACATTCTCACCTTGTTATGTCCACACGCTACATTCGTAGTGTACCACCCCAACATACTCATTACTCGTGGAAGACATCTTTACCACGCCGCTATTGACTCCTCAATGACTTTGAACGGGCTTGTGTAAAATGGCTGCGAGAAATTGGATGTTCTTTCTGTGATACTGCAGAAAGACTTGGAAGTATTGTAGCCACTGCACATGACTGTTGGCAGTGGTAGACACGAGAATGTATGATCGTAAGAGGATCGGGCTCCGCATAGCCACGTAGCACTACCGAGAGGAAAGACCATTGTGTTCAGCCTATGGCTCTGGCACATCATACTGCACCTGTTCTATTGCTACTCATGACAGTATACCAGGGGGTGTTTTCCAACAGGATAACGCTCGCCGTCATACAGCTGTTGTAACCCAACATGCTCTACAAAGTGTCGACATGTTGCGTGCCTCTCGAATCGAGAAGATATGAGACATCATCAGCCGACAACTCCAGCGTCATCCACAATCGGCATTAAACGTCCATGTATTGATGGACCAAGTGCAACAGGCATGGAAATACACCCCACCAACTGACATCCGGCACCTGTACAACACAATGCATGCATGTTTGCCAGCTTGCGCTCAATATACTGGTGGTTACATCGCCTACTAGCGTACCAGCAGTTCACATTTGCTATGACTTATTTCACGCTTAAATTAATCTGTGATTTTGCAATGTTAATCACTTAAATAGGCTACCGAGACAAATGCCTTCCCGAAATTTCATTACTCTACGTTCATTATTTGTTGGTGTTGCGATTTTTTCCGTCAGTGTATATTCTGAATTCCAGGTTTGTAAATGAGCTACTTCAAAATTACCACAAGATAGTAAACTCAGTTCAGTAGTGGATCGTACCAAATCCACATACTGAAAAATAAACCTGGACAATTTTTTCCGTATTTCTGTTTTATCAAATATCTGTAATTTAGACGGCCAGCTTAAAAATTTGAAAAACAGCGATAAGGGTCACCAACAGGGACAACAACATTTCCTTAAGATCTGTATAGTTTAAACATTAAATTAGATACAATCCACTGGTGGAGTATATCATCTCACAACAGCTTCAAAAATAACCGCATGGTCCCACCTTCTCTCAAGCATTACTTATGGTATACGGGGGATCAAAAATCTTCACTGATCTAAAACACACAGAAGAAAGAATTATAGCACATGTCTTAAAATGAAATAATCAACTAAATACTTTACACTCTGAAATGGAAGAAAAACTTTCTTGGGTAATGTGGTCTGAGAACCAAGTAACGGTGCTAAAACAGATCTTAAACTGCGGCCTTCTGAGAGTAAAATTCTACTCTTAACAGTGTCTTAAATAAACAAGACTTTATCAACACATGGAAAGAAACATGAAAATATTAAAACAACCTTCCCAGAACATGATTTCAAATGCACCTTGCGTGACACGAATCATAGATTAACCAAAATCTCTATTTCTCAGGAAAATAGATCACAAATGTTAACCAAGCGCAGAATTAGTCAAAAATATATTTACTCTTAAATCAATTAAAAACCTTTAACAAGAGTAAAGGTACCTGCTGCTAAATTTACCACTGAATGGATAAGCATCAGCATGAGAACACAAAACATAACAGCACTCAGCCAAAATAAAATACTGAGACGTGGGGTAACCGTACTGTAATTACAAAATAGACTTGAACATAATGGTCTCAAGCACTGTCACACTATCAAACGAGATTAGTCGGTGACATTCTTAGTACCAAAGCTGACAAGTGTTTGCGTAGCTCACTGTTTATTCGTTTGCATTCTCCTTCTTTCGCTACAATGAACTCCTCGAGCAATACGGCGAAATCCAGCCAAATTGTCAAATGACACAAACCGTACTTGTTGTGCCTGTTGATCTTTAGATAAAAGCGACATTGCATTCAGCACCGCATACACAATTCGTAATCTCGACGGAGCATTAACGAGCCAGCAGGCATAACACTTTCATGTCAATGCTCATTTTAAATCTAAGCCGGCCGCTGTGGCCGAGCGGTTCTAGGCGCTTCAGTCCGGAACCGCACTGCTGCTATGGTCGCAGGTTCGAATCCTGCCTTGAGCATGGATGTGTGTGATGTCCTTAGGTTAGTTAGGTTTAAGTAGTTGTCTAGGGGACTGATGACCTCAGATATTAAGACTCATAGTGCTTAGAGCCATTTGAACCATTTTTTAACTCTAAACATAACTCTAATTACACTTCACTTGCAGGTGACCCTGAGAACATCTACTATATATGCGACCACCAAGGTAACAGTGTGCCAACCCTGCACCATCTCCTACACATGCAAATAACTCCCCTGCCGTTCCACAAGAGTCTCTAGCTCTTGCACTCGCTGGAGATTATAAGACCTTCAGTCGATCCGCGTACAGCACTTCAAAGCCTCATCGCATCACCTCACTGCCGCCTAGATCCGCCCCGATAGCTGAGTGGTCAGTGTGACGGATTGCCGGCCTACGGGCCAAGGTTCGATTCCCGGCTGGGTCGGGGATTTTCTCCGCTCAGGGACTGGGTGTTGTGCTGTCTTCATCATCATTTCATCCCCATCCGGCGTCGAATGTAATAAGACCTGCACCAAGGCGGTCGGACCTGCCCCGCAAGGGGCCTCCCGGCCAATGACGCCAAACGCTCATTTCCATTTCCATTGCCGCCAAGCGGGACGCTGAGGAAGGCCTTGTCAAGAGATGTGGCCCCGGTGTCTTTGAACATCGATAACGTACAACCTCATCAAAGTAACATAAAATGAATATTATGCACTGAGATCGGGAGGAATGAGCGCACTAGCTTTCAATATGAAGCTCACAGCATTTAAAGTACCCACGAGATCCTCTTTGATGGACACGGACGCTACTTGATACCTGCTCCATGACACCGACAAAAGTGAGGTTGACTCGCCTTGCTGCGTTCCATTTAAAAATTTGATGTCAACAAGAAAACAGTAGACAGGACGGGCAATATCTTCTTTTGCCACCCTAAACGGCCATTACTACAAAAAGCTATTTGTTTTACCAGTGAGTCCTCAGGGGACCCTCCACATCTGTTTGGTTCCCATTACCTGGCTGGTCCTAACCGCAAACTACCTCCAAGGAATATATCCCTACGCTCCATCAAACGGCCATCTCGGTGACCACCAATAACTGTAGTCTGGAAGCGTTGCCTTAAAATTAAACTTGTTTTTAAGTGTTCCTATACAGAGGGAATAATATTCAGCAATTTCTGTTAAACTCTCGTTCGGGTCCACACAGAAAATTGAGGTGGTGGGTGGGAGGATGGGGGGGAAGCGCGCAAGGTTTTCACTTATTTTAATATCTAGGTTAATCTACGTTAATAAAGCAAATGTGAAACTGCCGTGTCTGTCTGATTGTGTGTTTTAACACACGTCTCCAAAACTAGTAAACGAATTTTCATGGGGTTTTCGAAGATGACAAGAGCATAGCTTGGGGCACTGTAGAGGCTTTAGTTGATCAAAATCGGATCACGGAAAACAAAAGATCGCAATTTAAACTGTTCCTAAAACGGTATTCGGTGCTTGGTTGTTCGCGCACACTAATCTCCAAAACTATTAGCCGAATTTTCATAGCGTTTTCGCAGTATAGGCTTCATTTCCTCAAAATCGGTTCACGAAAGAGGACGATATTCTCATTTAAGGTTTTATCTAAATCCGTCGTATCTGTGTATTTCTCTCTTTGAACTTGCTAATCCCCAAAACTAGTAGACGAATCTTCGCAGCGTTTCCACAGGTAACTTGAGCATTGCCTGGGACATCGTATAGGCTTTATTTTACCGAAATCGTATCACAGAAAAACACATATTATAACTGAAATATTTATCCATACTAATATTATAAATGCGAAAATAATTCTGTCTATTGCGTTTTCATTATTAACCCGTTGAATTTCGATGAAAATTGGTACAGAGATAGCTTGAACCCTGAGGAACAACTGAGTTCACTTTAGAGACTGTGTAGTGCAAGATATTTATTGATTTTAATAATATTACGCAAATTAGGGAAAAATATTTACTCTTTCAAAAAGCTATTTATTCTTTGACTTTTACACTTTATCACATTTGTGAAAATGCTTTTATTGTCTGATATGAGCTACACGATATGATTTAGGGTAATGAAGACAATGCTTAGACATCTTCGTTGTAACTTTTAACTCACCATCACCCATCATAATAAAACTGCTCATATCCAAATGCAGCTGCAGGTAACAGCATGTCCTCTAATAAAATAAATGTAGTGTAACACTGGTTCCCTGCTCTCCATCCCCCAGAACTAACTTGCTGTCATCCCCCATTTTAACTTAGCCCTGATAACTATGAGTGTAATAATAATAACACTAATAAAATCTATGGATCATTTAAAACAACAACCAGTTAAGTGAGGAATATGCAATATTAGGAACACTACATGGTTTTTTTTCCAGACGACCAAGAAATTCAAACAGCACAAAAACGAACTGAAAGGCTTAAAGAAACAGCAGAAAGAATAGGTCTTCAAACATCAGTTGAAAATATAAAAGACGAGAGCTTGCTCGAAAGTAACACCTCCGAATTTTTTATGTGAAAACTCAAAGTATTTTAAGCAAAAGAAACGTTATTAACATTATACATCTTTATTCTCCATGTGTACATATTTATTTCTCACCATAGTTACCCTGGCGACGAACACATTTCTCCCAACGAGACACCCGTTTCCTGGTACCATCACTATATAATCTTTGACTCCGTTGACGGAGCCACAACCTCACCTTTGCTTGCAATGCTTCATCACTATCAAAAGGAGTCCTCGAAGGTTTTCTTTTCCTTAACTGTACGGAGGACGATCGATGACAGTGAACCCCTGGCGATCTCGCAGCACTCGTGTGTGGTCTGGCATTGTCATGCTGAACGAGAGGGAGTTCAATGTGCGGATGAAGCCTTCGAACCCGGAAACGGCACGCTGCGCTCACGTAGCGACACACTTACTTTACCCACCGCATTGTTACACGCTGCAGTTCTGAGCCTTCTAGTGGCAGAGGATTGCAACTTGCGTCAGCGGAGCGGGAAAAGTCGACCGAATAATATGAAAAACATGTGAGACGGCAACCGATACTGAGAACAGAGCAAAAAATTCGGAGGCATTACTTGTACATGTCCAGCGACAAAGTGGCACCCATAATTCTAAGTTTCTCATTTCAAATATTTATTACAGTTTAATATAATTATTCGAATACAATGTTTCGTCAACATTCCGACGCAATCGGTGAAGAACTTTCTTAGATTTAAGATTTTGAACAAATGAACATTTATGTTTTATTAAGATTTCCCCTTTCATTATTACATGTATATTTGTATATTATATGTCGCGATGTAGTAGATATATAAATACACGTGCTTATTCGAATGCAACGTTGAGTCAAAATTTCAGAGCAATTGGTGAAGAACCTTTGGAGATTTAAGCATTTGAACAAATTCACATTTTCATGTATATAAATAAAAATGTAAACGTTCGTTTGCGTATTCAAATACAGAGTTATGTAAACAGACAGAATACGGTGCTGTTGTAGGCAACGCCTATATAAGACAACAAGTGTCTGGCGCAGTTGTTAGATCGCTTACTGCTGTTACAGCGGCATGTTATCAAGATTTAAGTGAGTTTGGACGTGGTGTTATAGTCGGCATACGAGCGATGTGACACATCATCTCCGAAGTAGCGATGAAGTTGAGATTTTCCCGCACGACCATTTCACGAATGTACCGTGAATATCAGGAATCTGGTGAAATGCCAAATCTCCGACATCGCTGCGGCCGGAAAAAGATCGTCCAAGAACGCGACCGACGACGACTGAAGAGAATCTTTCAACGTGACAAAAGTGCAACCCTTCGGAAAATTGCTGCAGATTTCAATGCTCGGCCTTCAGTGCCAGCGTGCGAACCATTCAACAAATCATCATCTATATGGGCATTCGGAGCGGAAGGTCCACTCATGTACCCTTGATAACCGTACGACACAAAGCTTTACGCCCCGCCTATGCCGACATTGTACAGTTGATGATTGGAAACATGTTTCCACTCGTTTCAAATTGTATCGAGCAGATGAACGTGTACCGTTATGGAGACAACCTCATTAATCCATGGAACCTGCATGTCAGCAGGGGACTGTTCAAGCTGGTGGAGGCTCTGTAATGGTGTGGGGCGTATGTAGCTGGGACCTCTTATATGGCCGGCCGGAGTGGCCGTGCGGTTCTGGGCGCTACAGTCTGGAACCGAGCGATCGCTACGGTCGCAGGTTCGAATCCTGCCTCGGGCATGGATGTGTGTGATGTCCTTAGGTTAGTTAGGTTTAAGTAGTTCTAAGTTCTAGGCGACTGATGACCTCAGAAGTTAAGTCGCATAGTGCTCAGAGCCATTTTGAACCTCTTATATGTGTAGGTACGATTCTGTCAGGTGACACGTACGTAAGCATTCTGTCTGATCACCTGCTTCCATTCATGTCATTGTACACTCCGACGGACTTGGGCAATTCCAGCAGGACAATGCGACATCCCATACCTCCATAAATGCTACAGACTGGCTCCAGGAACACTCTTCCGATTTTAAACACTTCCAATGGCTGCGAAACTTCCCAGTTGTGAACATTATTGAACATATCTGGGCTGCTTAGCAACGTGCTCTTACGGATTTATGGACAACCCTGCAGGATTAATAGTGTCAGTTCTCTCCAGCACTACTTCAGACATTAGTCGAGCACATGCCACGTCGTGTTGCGGCACTTCTGCGTGCTTGCGGGGGCGCTACACGATATTAGGCAGGTGTACCAGTTTCTTTGGCTCTTCAGTGTATTTACACAGATTTCTTGAAATCACCTACTTTGAAGAGGACGCTTCGATTGTCGTGGTTGTTATTCAAGACAGAGGTTGTCACCCATAAGTAGATTAGAGGTGCACTAAGGTTATTTCTTCGTCTACGAGCTACAGGGATGGAATCTTGTCTGTTCAGCACTTCGCACCTTCGCCCTTAATTATTTGCTGGTTGTATTCCAATCTCTGTCTTTTTCTGCAGTTTTTACTCTCTATAGCGCCCTCGAGTACCATCGAAGCTACTCCCTGATTTCTTAACATATAACCTATCATCCTATCCCTTCTCCTTGTCAGTGTTTTTCACATATTCCTTTCCTCTCCGATTCTGCGCAGAACCTCCTCATTCCTTATCTTATCAGTCCACCTAGTTTTCAACATTCTTCTGTAGCAACACATCTCAAATGCTTCGATTCTCCTGGTTCGGTTTTCTCATAGGCCATGTTTCACTAGCATATAATACTGTGCCTCAAACGAACATTCTCAGAAATTTCTTCCTTTAATTAAGGCCTGTGTCTGATACTAGTAGGCTTCTCTTGGTCAGGAATGCCCTCTTTTCCAGTGCTATCTGCTTTATATGTCCTCCTTGCTCTATCCATCGTGGGTTGTTTTGCTGCCTAGGTACCAGAATTCCTTGACTTCATCTACTTCGTGTTTCCCAATGCTGATGTTTAGTTTCTCTCTGTTCTCGTTTCTGCCAGTTGTCATTACTTTCGTCTTTCTTCTATATATTCTCAGTCCGTATGCTGTACTTGTTACATTGTTCATTGATTCAACAGTTCCTGTAATTCTTCTACACCTTCACTGAGGATAGGAATTCATCAGGAAATCTTACCATTGATATCCTTTCGCCCTGAATTTTAATTCCAGTCTTGAACCCTTCTTGTATTTCCTTCGTTGTTTCTTCGATCTATAGATGGTATGGGCGAAAGACTACATCCTTGTGGTACATCTTTTTTAATCCGAATACTCCGTTCATTGTCTTCCTGTCTTATTGTTCCCTCTTGATTCCTGTACGTGTTGTACATTACCACTCTTTCCTTATATCTTACCACTGTTTTTCTTGGAATTGCGGACATCTTCCTCCAGTTTACATTGTCGAACCCTTTTAACGGGTCGACAAATCCTATGATCATGTCTTGACATTTCTTCAGTCTTGCTCCCACTATGAATCGTAGCTTCAAAACTGCCTCTATGGTGGCTTTACCTTTCCTAAGCCTGACTGATCATCATCTAAGAGATCCTCAGTTTCCTTTTCCATTCTTCTGTACATTATACTTGTCAGCAAGTTGCATGCATGAGCTGCTAAGCTGACTGTGCTAAAATTCTCGCACTTGTCGGCTCTTGCTATCTTCGGAATTTTGTGGAAGATGTTTCTCCGATAGTCTGATGGTATGTCGCTAGTTTCACACATTCTGCACACCAACGTGAATAGCCATTTGGTTGCCACTTCCCCAATGGTTTTTGTAAGTTGCATGTACAAGAACAGAACATATAAGTTGAAAATTCGGCATAGAAATAACAATATGTGTATATTTCAGACCACTGATGATGCTAGAAAAAACCATTTGATGTGAATTTAAAAAATCCATAGTAAAGTGAATCATACTATAAAATAAATAACTGAATGAAAGATTTTTTTCTTTCATGACACCCACAATCTTCCACCAAGTTAACCTGTTTAGTGTCATGTAAAGTTCCCAACTTTTAATGTAGTTTGTGACGTCTGTAGTAAAGTTATATTTGTGTGTGTGTGTGTGGGTGGGTGGGTGTATGTGTGTGAGCGCTTGCGGCTACAGATACACAGGAGCCAGGGACGTTGATTGGCAGCAAAGAAGTATATCTTTAGCTCCACGTTGTACTTCTTTGCTGTCAATCAGCGTCTCTGGCGTCTGTGTAACTGTGTTCACAGCCACAGTGGCGCGGTCTTCGCCCTTCCTATTAATTACGTCCGCCTGATCGCCTCCTTCCTCTCTCATTGCCCTTCCTATGTTACCAAATACAACACCGATTCCTACACCTTCTACCCCTCCGAAGTGTGCCCCAGAGTTCCATCCTTCCCCCCTCTTCTCTATCACTCCAACCCCCATCCACCTCCTCCAATATGCCGATGACACCGCCTTCCTTGCCCTCGCCCCCGCCCTTCAATGCTCCCAACACCTCCTCCAATCCCATCTTGACCAGTTCACCACTTGGTGCAACCGGTGACTACTCAAGGTCAATCCTTTCAAAACCCAGGCAATCATCATAGGCAACACCACCCCTTCCTTCTGTCTCCTGGATTTCTATCTTACCATCTATGGCCACCCCATTAACCTCACCCCCACCCTCGACTACCACCTTTCCTGGACCCCCCATCTCTGGACAGTCCAAGGCAAAAATCTGTCTGTCTCCTCAGACTCCTCTCTGGCTGACCTTAGGGGCTGGACCCCTCCACAATCCTCCACACTTATAAGTCCCTCATCTGCCCCATCCTTTGTTATGCCCACCCTGCCTGGATATCCGCCCCTCCCACCTACTACAAGTCCCATCAAATCTTTGAACGCCATATGCTCTGCCTCGCCTATCGCATCCATCTCCCATCCCCCAAGCAGATCCTTTACAACCTGATTCCTTTCCAACACCTTCTCCTTTTCCTCGAATGGATATGGATCCTTTATACCTCCTGCAAGCTTGATCTTCCCCACCTGCTTGTCTCTCCCATCCTCTCCCATCCCAACCCGTTTGCCACACCTGTACTCCTGCACCCCACATGCTCTCCATCTTCACACTCTCCACACAGTTGCCAAGAGGTGGCTTCCACCAACTCTCCCTTCCTGACGATGTCCTCGTTCCTTCCATATACCCCTCCTATCAGGTCTAATCCTCCCCTTCTTTTCCTTCCCCCTTCCTCCAGGGCTCCCTCTCTCCTTCCCACCCTCTTTTCTGCCTCCTCCCTCCTCTCTCCCAGTTCTCCCACTTCCCCCCCCCCCCCCCACACCAGACTCCCACACCCGACACTGCCCTCTCCCTTCCCCTCACCCTTCCTTTCTCCCATTTTCTTCTTCCCCCCTTCCTTCCTCCCTGACCATTTCCTGCACCCAGTGGCAGCCCCCCCCCCCATCTCCCCAGTGTGTTCAGTGCGCCAAAGATCGTCACCAATGTGCTACACTGTTCCCTTCGTCAGTGCCTTTCGCGAACGCCTTCGTGTCATTTCTTACATATGTCTCCTATTTTTACCACTCATGTGTGTCTGTTTTACTGTCTCCATGTTTACTGACTGTTTTTCTGTGGCCGAAGAGCGGCGTCGATAGGCTGCTGCCGGCCTACCTTTTGTAAGGTATTAAAATAATAATAAAGAAAAAAAGCTGGTGCTTTAGTCTTTCGGCTCGCTCTGAAGGTGGTTGAACAATTGACAACCTAAATATTAGAAGAAGGAGCTGAATTTACGCGGCTGCACATACGAAATTAAATGGAGCATTCACTGAGCAGCGAAGTCATGGAGATGAGCAATCAACATGAAATCTCTGAGTGAGTCAACCAGTGCGTAATCTTTCCTTGCTTACAGACTGTAGATCTAAGTTAATCCTACCTACTTCGTGCGTTAACGCTATCCCACTAATCATTTCTATAGCTAAGTTCTATGTTTGCTTCGTAACAGTGTGACATGTTTTGCTTGCCGTCTTCATGTTGTTGCAACTTTGATGTCCAGTCGTACGTTTAGTGACATCAGGTTCGCTATTAATCACAAAAGTTTCGTGTGACGAGTATCGCCTATAAGAAACGAATAGTTAGTTATTCATACGAAAACTTTTGTAATATCACTTCAGCTTGTTTACCTTCTAAGCAAATACGCATACTCTAGATATTAGCAAAGTTGATTATTCGTATGACTTATGCTCAACCTGATACAAACATTTCAGCTTCCATTATCTGTCCTCATGTAGTCACTGTTCCTAGGAACGTGTCAAATACAATAACGAAAATAAAAATAACGATGATTTAATATCACCTAATGTTCGCAAATGCTGCTGAGCAATTAGTGGAAAGACACTATCCGCAGAATACCTGCTTCCATAGGTCACTGCGTGTCGAACCGTGGTGCAGCAAGACAAACACAGAACAAAAATTAGCGCCGGACTAGCTTTTGTAGCCCTGCCATTGTACAGGCTACGAAAAACTGATGTCCCACGCTTCGCTGTAATCGACAAAGTAAACGCGGATTAATTGACTTCAATGAAACGCGCTGAAAGCGTTAGATCTACCAGTTCCTCTTGCTAACTGGTTATTTTTGACGTATTTGACGACTACTATTAGCGCGAATGTGACAATAATTGAGACGCAAATTAAAATGTGGCACTCTTTTCTGTTTACTCGTATTAGTCGCAGGTTGATGAGGTAATGTCCGACATCCTTTATTGTATTTGAGAGGGGGGGGGGGAGAATGTTCATGGTTTTATGGAGGTCTACAACGACTTCTTCTCCCGCGCCAACCTCTTCATCTCAGAGTATCACTTAAACTTAATAACTTCAAATATTTGTTGGATAAATATGCCATTCTGCCTTCCCCTACAGTTTTTACCCTCCACAGCTCCATCTAGTACCACGGAAGTTAATCCCCGATGCCTTGCACCTCAACTGTTATCCTGTCCCTTTCCCTGGTTTGTTTTTTCGACGTATTTTTTTCCACGTTAATTCTGCAGAGAACCGCCTCATTTCCAATGTTATCAGTTCACTTATTTTTAACATCTTCCCTTAACTCCGTATCACAATCATTTCGATCCGCCTCATTTCCGGTTGTCCCACAGTCTGCGATATGCTTCCGTATAATGCTATGTTCATGAGGCACAATTCAGAAATACCTTCCTGTCATTAAGACCTAGTTTTGAAAAGAATAGGCTTCTTTTGGGGAGGAATACCTTCTCTGCATGTGCTAGGCTGCTCCTGACCACCTACTTACTTCGTCCTTAATGAATTATTTTACTTTTAAGTTAGCAATCGTTTCTTGTACTACGTGGTCCCTAATTTTGATGGTAAGTTTAATACTAATTTCATTTCTCGTAACATCGTCTCCCTTCTTAAAGAAAGGGTCATTTTTTTAGACCCCATCATTTTCCTCCATTGCGGCTCATGTTTGAAATTCACCTGAGTGGTGCCTCCAAGCTACCTCTGTAATGCGGCAGAAATATTGCACTCTGCGTTATCACCCTCTTGCTGGGGGACGCTTCAAACAGCAAGTAGTCGCTACACGCCAAAAAAAGGCTAAAGCTCAGGAGATCATTTGCGGCGTAAGGTGCGTTAATGATGCCACATTGGCACCAAAATTCTGCTTAATGCCACTAGGCTTCAGGAAGTGACAAAGAGCGTCGATGAAACCACCCCTTCCCTTGAGACGTTCATTTACACACATTCCACAATTGAAAACGACAATCTGCATAGAGATGTGCAACAGAACGACGTTCTTAACAATCTTTGCCACTGCTCACACCTTCTAGACTATTCATTCCTTCTCTGACGACATAGTAGGGCTGCAAACCCATTGATCTGACCCTTTTGAAGTGTAGTGCGACTGCAATATTTTCTCAGATATACGGGGTGGAAGTACTAGGGGGAGTTAAACACTTTCGACGAAATTTGAGAGTGACCTGATATAGCAAAGGGTGTACACGCTTTTCCAGTCCTCCTGTATCGCACAAACATTCATACGTGGGTGAATAAAATGGCAAAGGGTCCCTCTAAGATCCTCCAATCCAACGAAACCCTCGATGCCACGCGTACATCTTCGTTGAGCACTTTAAAACTGGGCCTATATAGTGACAACTCATAACCGATTCTAGGCGCCTAAGAGCACGCAACGGCTTCCAAACCCCTCAGGTTCTGCATGACCACAAACAGACTCTAGAGCAGCAATGTAGAGCTACTCAGCTCTACAAGGTCGAGTTGTGGCGTGCCCACAGCTGCCTAGAAGTCGATCATGGATTGTCTCTGTACATGTACATTTTTAAAGTGCTAAACAGAGGTGTGCAGGTGACATTGAGGGGTGTTGCCGAACTGGGAGGGGAGATATTAGAGGGAGCTACAACAGGACGCGAAATAGGCGAGCTGAAAGAACACAGACATTCTTGCTCTCGCCACAGTTCCATACAGCGAGTACATGCATTACCATGCACAAAACTCAAATTTTTACATATTTTAAGAATATTTGTAAATGCTTTACCATTTTATTACACTGTCTGACAAAAACGTTAAGAACCCTGAAAACATGATCAGATGTGAATGTAATTTTGTACATGTACATACCATTGGCGTGTATGTAAATGATCAGAGTTGCAATTCTCGGTAACATAGGGGGCGGCCCCGAGCACGGGGTCCCAGGTTCGATTCCCGGCGGGGTCAGGGATTTTCACCTGCCTCGAGATGACTCGGTGTTTGTGTTGTCCTCATCATTTCATCATCATTCATGAAAGTGGCGAGGTTGGGCTGAGCAAAGGTTGGGAATCTGTACGGGCGCTGATAACCGCGCATTTGAGCGCCCCATAAACCAAACATCATCATCTAGCACCGGCAATGCATCGTGGCATGGAAACAATGAGGTCGCTGGACGGAGTTGGAACTACATCTGCACGCACAAGTCACCTAATTCCCGTAAATTCCGGGGAGAGGGGCGATGAGCTCTGGCACCACATTCAGTCACATCCTAGATGTGTTCGAACGGGCTCAGATCTTACGAGTTGGGAGACCAGCACTTCAACTGGAACTCTCCACTGTCTTCCTCGAATCACTTCATCACACTCCTGGCCTTGTGACATGGCGCATTACCTTGTTGAAAAATGCCGCTACCATCGGGAAACTTTATCCACTTGATCCATAAAGGGGTATACGTGGTCTGCAATCAATGTACAATACTCCTTGGCTGTCATGGTGCCTTGCACGAGCTCCACTGGACCCATGCATGACCACGTGAATGTTCCCCAGAGCCTAATGGAGCTGCTGCCAGCTTGTCTCTGGCGCGCAGTACAGGTGTCAAGGAGCTGTTCCCCCTGGGAGATGAGGGATTCGCGCCCTCCCATCAGCATGATGAAGAAGGTATCGGGATTCATCAGACCATTCAATGCTCTGTCACTGCGCCAACGTCCAGTGCCGATGGTCATGTGACCATTTCACTTGTAGTTGCTGGTGTCGTGGAGTTAACGTTGGCACATGCACAAGTCATTGGCTGCGGAGGCCCATCGTTAGGAGTGTTTGGTGCATTGTGTGTTCAGACACACTAGTTCTCAGTCCAGCATTAAAGTCTGATGTTAGTTGCACCACAGTCAACAGTTCGCCACCAGTGCCGAGCCTGCGACGTCCGACATCTGTAATGAGGGGTGGCCACCCAACCTCACGTCGTCCGGACGTGGTTTCACCTCGGCTTCGCCACGTGCTGAAAATACTCACCTCAGCACTCCTCGAACACCCGGAAAGTCATGCAGTTTGCGAAATGCTGCTGCCGAGCCTCCTGGCCATCACAATCTGCCCTCGGTCAAACTCAGCCTTCCCCATTCTACATACCGACAGCACGCTTACTGATACTACATACACCGAGCATACGTCTGGCTAGCAGTCATTCTTCGCCAAGTGATGCCGCTATAGCCTGGACGGGTTTATATCTATAGTAGGTCATAATGTTCTGGCTGATCAGTGTATAAGGGGCGTGAACAGCGTCGGATGTTGAGTGATGATTGTGTAGGACACGTCAGATACTACACACTCTTGTGACACAGTCTTATCAACAGCTTACAGAATTTTCAAAGGGGCATCATAGTCTCCATTTAGCTGTCTGGTAGAACCGTGCAGTATCCACATTTGTGAGGCATTGAGCTGTGACAGTGGCCCGATTTTGGACTTCATGGGAACGTAAGGGCAGGCATAGTCATCATCGAAGGTTCCAGTTGACCACGTCTAACCACCAGAAGGGATCATCACCATACTGTGCACCAAGCACTACGTAACCCTGTCAAATCTGCACCTGTCATTCGAGAATAACTAATGCACTCCCTCCAAGATTCTGTGACATCTTGCACCATTGATCGGAGACTAGGAGCAACTGCACTGGGCAATTAACGCTGCATCCATAGACTAGGGTTAGCGTTTGGAGTGGTGCTATGACCAGGAAGGATGAAACGCTGATGAAGTGCTTCACATTGCGATCATAGGTCTACCGCGGCTCTGTAATGTGCAGAATGACCATCGGCAGTGGATGTGACGGCGATCGCGATGAAGTTCCATTCTTCCAGTGCTTTGGAGACGCACAATGACGTTAATGTTGACGTTATGGTGTGGGGAGCCATCTTGTATGCCCTCAGGTCACCGCTGGTAGTGATTAAGGAAACTCTGATCACTGATGGCACAACGGGTATCTCACAGCTAACCTTTTTCCTCATATGTTACTTGTCATGCGACAGTTCTGTGGTTCTGTGGTTCCATTCTTCACCAGGACTCCCTATCAGCAAGACCACGAGATCTGCTCCTGATGGAGCATGTGTGGGACCAGTTTGGACGTCAACTCTGTCCCAGTGCCAGTATACATGATATCAAGGAGCAGTTACAATATTAGTGAGCCAGCTTGCCTCAGGAATGAATATAACGGCTTTAGGATGATCTTCCCAATCGAATATGTGAACTCATCCAGGCCAGGGAGGGTGCAATATCACACTGGCAAATGGGCGCATACTGCCAAGTTCATAGTAAATTGTAACCACTATAACTTCACATACCCTTTCAACCGATGAAATTTCATTTCACACCCTCCTCCCCTTCTAGGTACTTCACATTTTTTGTCAGGCAGTGGATATTGTTCACCACTGTGTGTTTTTAAACAGTTTGTCTGTAGAGCAGGAAGCCCGTGCCGCTGACATTCTCCAACCCCCGCCCATATAAAGCGAGGGAGTGAAACAACAATAAAGTGGAAAAAAATGAGTCCTTGCAGGTAGTCAGGAGGAAATGTTACTTGGGAAACACATTGTTCTCTCAAGACAGACCACGCCGCCAACGGAGAGCAGTCCCCCCCCCCCCCCCCTCCAGTGACAGGTGTATGTGTGGATACAGATCCGGCACCCGACGGACGAGACGCAGTGCCTGATGTGCCCGCTGGGCACGACCCCCGACACGGCGCGCACGCGCTGCCGCGACATCCCCGAGGTGTTCCTGCGCGCCAGCAGCGGCTGGGCCATCGGCGCCATGTCGCTGTCCGCCACGGGCGTCCTCGTCACGCTCTTCGTCGCCGGCGTCTTCGCGCGCCACAACGACACGCCCGTGGTGCGCGCCTCGGGCCGCGAGCTCAGTTACGTCCTGCTCACAGGTGCGTGCCGGCGCTGGCTCTCATTATTACCAGCTACCTGCCGCACACAGGGTGTCTCTAGTCAGAGTCGTCTGGCGCATCGGCAGGTATTTTTGATTTCATGCCATTTCGTCGAAAACTGTTATTTTGAGACAATGGCTATGATGATTCTTTCAAAAAAGAAGCCAGGAACCAGCCACTATTGATAAAGCTATTAATTTGCACAAGTAGCACCGTAACTGGTTTCGAATCGACAGGTTCATCTTCAAGCGGCTCTTCACGTCAAGATGCACATTTGTTGAAGTTTACATAAGTTTTTGGAACTTTAATTCCCACTGTGCCTGACACTAAAAAACGATGTTAGAAAGTGAGGCGTAGCGCCTTCGCATCGCTACTGTCACTTGTTAGGACGATATCGTTATAGGCATGAGTCATCGACAGAAGTCACCAGCTGTCATGGACCTGAGTTACAGAGCTGCACGTAGTTGTACTAGTAGGCGGCAGAGGTCCGCAGTTGACGGACAGTGTTAGCAGTCGTAGTCAAAACAATGTTGTAAAGTTATGTTTGATTAATATTTAATGTATTTGCATAATTATAATAGTTTTATATGCGTAGTATTAGCAGTGTGAGTGTTGTATGAGTGAAGAAGAACAGAAGTAAATGAAAATTGTTTTCTTTATTCACGAAGTACCAGTTAAACTATACAGGGGATTTACTATAATTAAATGTGCAGTCAGTTTATGGTACTAATAAATCGTGAATAGAACACAAATTAATCGGTAATTTCGAAGGAGTAATTTTATATTCGATACTTTTCTAAATTTATTTATTTAGGAATTGCCGTAGAAAGAAATGTTTTACTATGATTGGTCATTGAAGTAAAGCGCGGGTTAGCGCGGGATAATACTGCAACCTGATTTGCTGTTTGCGATATCAGCCAATCAGAAAAATGCAGGCTCGAGCCAATCTATACTGGGAACAAAGCCTTTGGTGTGATCTAGGGGAGTCGGGGCTGAGGGTTCGAACTAGTAACATCTCATTGAAAGCAGCTCTGACGAAAGTATTGTAAAATCGCGGAAAAATGCTAATTACGAGTTCGCGAAGTAGTACAAAGTCGTATTTAAGTGAACGGTATAGTGGAAATCGTGTGGAATTTTGGACGGAATATCAAAATTATTGCTTTTGACTAACAGTCAAACGTGGCGTGTTGTGCGATCTAAGACTGGAACAGGTATTACGTGTAGAGCAGAGTGCACAACATTTGAGCGAGCATTTTCATAACTAAACGATCCGGTGAACTCTATCAACTTCGGTAACGGGTGTAAATACCATAAACTGGCTACGTATGTGATTGTGGTGTGGGTGTGAACTTTACATTGTCTTGCCACTTAGTATGGACTTGGCGGTATTAACTGTGATCTTTATCGAAAAAATACACCTGAAAATTTACATTGCCAAGTTAAAACTTTCATTTCAGTAGCTAGTCACATCCCGTTTACCGGACAATTCTATGTATGTTCCGACCTGCAGTAGACAGTAGTGGTCTAGTATTTTCTACTACAGCGTTTAGCTAGACAAATGAACATTGCTGGACACTGGCAGTGCTATAAGAAAGTAACGTCCTGCGCCGCAAAAGGACCTATTTAATGGTCACTACATGAAATATATTCGCAGTTTAGAATACGAACAACCATCAGTTGTATAAGAGAATTACGACAGTAAATATTTGTGCCAGACTGTGACTCGAACCATCTCACTTTAGGCGAACGGTCGCCTTAACTGCTATGGCCATAGGTGCAGCACTCAGGCCAAACACGAATTTCTATATGTCGCACTGAGTGGGGTAGCGGAGTGGTTAGCACACTGGACTCACATTCGGGAGGACGAAGGTTCAAACCCGCGTCCGGCCATCCTGATGTAGGTTTTCCGTGATTTCCCTAAATTGTTTAAGGCAAATGCCGGGATGGTTCCTTCGAAAGGACACGGCCGCTTTCCTTCTTTGTCTTCGGTTGGACGCCGTTGTGGTGGTAAGAGTTTGTTAAGTAGAAGTGTATTGTGGCTTTTAAGGACACAGCTCGAACATTATATATCAGGGGATGCAATATTTGATAGTCGTAATCGTACTGTCCACACATTCCAATTAACCTGAAAAAAACCAGGTGAAGAGTTGTGCAGCGTTTAGTTGTACAAATAAATTCGATAAAAGGTTCAATATTATTTTTCAAAGGTTCGTCGATGTTTTTAGATGTTTCGAATGCTAAAGCACTTCCATAATAACTGTGTCTACAACGTGTTAATATAATAATCGTGCAGGTTTCCTGTTTCGAAACCACAGCTTTCAGAAAAATTGTTAAATGCTGTGAGAAGACAAGGATTTCGACTGACAGAAAACCACTTCGATTCGGAACATTTCGGGAGTGGTTGTCTCCTTCTGAACAGTACAAATTACAGTAGTCTGAAACATGGTGCTGTTCCATCTGTCTTTCCTTTTCCGAACCATATACAGCAGAAAGTGAAATATATTTGTAAATCATAGGGCCTACCTTTCTTTAGCTATAGAACTTTAAAGACATTCAAGTGTAAGCAGGAGGAGAGTACGTTAACCACCACAATAGCCGCTCTTCAATTTCTTCGCTATTCACCACAGAACACTTACGGAATCATGGGGCCTTGTGTGTGTGTGTGTGTGTGTGTGTGTGTGTGTGTGTGTGTGTAAGGAGGGGGGGGGGTGCTATATGCAATGTGGCTACACAAAAATCAAAGAAGTGCACATATGTTCTAAGGTATTTCGTGGATACAAGCTTACAATATTTCAAGAAATTTAACACGGGATTTCCGACGTGAGTCAAATATAATCACAACAATCGATATTAAAGATTTGTTTACACTGTATTCGAAGTACAGATACGTTTACACTATATAGCAGTTCCGAGCTTGTGCTCCATCCCTAATGATCTCGTTGTCCCCGGAACGTTAAACATTAATCTCATCCTGCTCCTCCTCCACATATAGTCGTTCCTGCGTCACAGCCTGTACTCGTACACGCATTATGTGATCCCCGTACAGGGGAGGAAATTCCAGTTCAAAGTCGCGTCTTGGTATTGGCGGATACAAACAATATTGCAGTGCCTGTGTTGTTAAGAAGAACGACGCTCAGGCACTGCTATATAGTGCAAACGTAACTATCCTTCGAATACGATGTAAACAAATCTTTAATATTGATTATTGTGATTATATTTGACTGACGTCGGAAATCCCGCGTCAAACTTCTTTAAATATTGTAAGCTTGTATCCACGAAATACCTTAGAACATATGTGCACTTCTTTGATTTTTGTGTAACCACATTCCATGTAGCATGCCCCCCCCCCCCTTACCTTACACACACAAGGTCCCATCATCCCGTAAGTGTTCTGTGTTCTGTGGTGAATAGTGAAGAAATTGAAGAGCGGCTATTGTGGTGGTTAACGTACTCTCCTCCTGCTTACACTTGAATGTCTTTAAAGTTCTATAGCTAATGAAAGGTAGGCCCTATGATTTACAAATATATTTCACTTTCTGCTATATATGGTTCAGAAAAGGAACGACAGATGGAACAGCATCATGTTTCAGCCTTCTGCAATTTATACACTTCAGAAGGAGACAACCAATCCCGAAATGTTCCCAATCTAAATCGTTTTCTGTCACTCGGAAACCTTGTCTTCTCACAGCATTTAACCATTTTTTCTAAAAGCTGTGGTTTCGAAATAGGAAACCTTTAATTAAATGCACGTTTATTATATTAACACGATTATTATGGAAGTGCATTAGCATACGAAACACCTAAAAACATTGATGAACCTTTGAAAAAGAATGTTGAATCATTTATGGGAATTTATTTGTGCAATTAAACTCTGCACAACTCTTCTCCTGTTTTTTTTCTTTTTTTTAGGTTAATTGGAATGTGTGGACAGTACAATTACGACTATCAAATATTACATCCCCTGATAAATAATGTTCGAGTTGTGGCCTTAAAAACGACAATACACTTCTACTTAACAAACTCTTACCACCACAACGGCGTCCTACCGAAGGTTGAAAATATCCCGCAATTGCGGGCCCTCGGGAAGAATAGAAAGTTTTACAAGGGCTTTGCACACAGCAAAAAGTTTTCACCAAATGGGAAAATGTGCACAAAGATGGCGATATTACAAGCACAATAAGTGCCAAGGAAATTCTCTGTCAGAGAGAGAGAATTTATATCTACATTGATCTGACAGTAGAAAATTTACAAAGAATGAAGCTTATTTTGTATTCATTTAAAATCAAAGAGCATTAATTACAAATAGAGTTAACAAATGCAGCAACCAGTTTGCTGGGAAATGTAACTTAAATGATATTAAGTAAATATTATTATGTAAATATTATAGTATACACAGAAAATAAAATAAACGGTGAGAAATAAATAAATATTACGACACTAGAAATTGCATTAACACTTGATGCCTAATTGAAAGGTTAACTTATCTAAATTTTCTACTGTCAGATCATTGTATATATTATAATATCTCTGAAAGATTTCTTGGGGATTGTTGTACTTGTGATATCGCCATCTCTGGTGCGTGTTTGTGTGACTTTATGCAAACGGCTATACGCAAATCAAACAAATACCGCATATCAGGTTACCTTCCATTCGGAAAGCGGTTGCACTCAGTGACTGTTATATCGACTTGCAAATTATAGATTTCAGCAATCAGTCGTCCTTTTTAAATTTCATCATGCAGATCCAGATTTCGCCTAGAAGCTAGCCATTCACTATGCTAAGAATACAAGAAGTACATACTCAGATGATGTCATAAAAAGTTACAAGTAATGGCTTAACTAATATGGTTTGTATATTACATACCACTATTATTTTCACTTAATGCATGTCAGTCCCTGTTGATCGGGCTTCACGTGCAGTTCATTGATTACTACTGTTTGCAGAAGGCAGGCTGTGTGGAGAATACATCGGTTGGTTACATGGCCTTCCGCAAACAGCAGTATTCAACGAACTTTAGGTGAAGCCCGATCAACAGGGACTGACATGCATTGAGCGAAAATAATAGTGGTATGTGATATGCGAATCATATGAGTTAAGCCAATACTTGTAACTTTTTATGACATCATCTGGCTATGTACTCTTTGTATTCTTAGCATTGAGAATGGCTAGCTTCTAGCCAGAATCTGGATCTGCATAATAAAATTTAAAAAGGACGACTGATTGCTGCAATCTATAACAACAAAACGACTTGAGATTCGATGGGAGTAAAATATAACTACAGGACCCCAGTGATAATGATTTGTTTACACTGTGTTCAAGCGTTATGAAAAAAATTATGTTTCAACAGGTCGTTTCTGAAATCATTTTTTTATGTAGGCCACCGCAATCTCAAGAATCTTTCACCACAAAGGGGAAAGCTAAAATCTTATTTAAACTTTAACTAATGTGCGTCTTGACGTGAACATCCTTTAGAAGATGAATCTGTCGGTTATAAACCGGTTACGGCGCTATTCGTGCAAATGAACTGCGTTATCAATAGTGGCTGGTTGCTGTTTTCTTCTTTGAAAGAATGGACTTGTATTTTCAATTTTTGTTTTTGCACTGTATATGTGGAGTCGGCCCAAACAAATACAACACATGTTTCATGCGAAGCTCGTTGTCACTGGAAAGCGTAAGTTCCATTTCCGTTACATACTAAAAAGCGGACTTTTGCCTGCCCATTCAATAGATCGGTCCCACATTAGTCGAGTGCGATATTCGTTTAATCGACGTGCATTAACAGGAACAGTAAACACAGAGAATAACCAGTATTGTATAGTATTGTAAGTTAACCGGGGGCGTAGAAACGACGAAGATGCTCCGTCCTCGCCGCAGCCGCAGTGGTCCACAACCCCACGACGACTACCGCAGTCCACTTCACCCCTCCGCCGCCCTACACCGAACCACTCTTTCAGCGTTATTGTGCGGTTCGGCCCCCGGTGGACCCCCTCCGTGGAACGTCTCACACCAGACGAGTGTAGCCCTATGTTTGAGTAATGGTGGTGCACGTGTACGTGGAGAACTTGTTTGCACAGCAATCGCCGACGTAGTGTAGCTGAGGCGGAATAAGGGGAACCAGCCCGCATTCGGCGAGGCGGATGGAAAACCGCCTAAAAACCATCCACAGACTGTCCGGCTCACTGGACCTCGACCCAGGTCCGCTGGGCGGATTCGTGCCGGGGACCAGGCGCTCCTTCCCAGCCCAGAAATCCGTACGTTAGACCGCACAGCTAACCGAGCAGAGAGTAACCAGTATTCCAGCAGTGGCTGAGTAGCACTGCCGCAAGGCTGTGACAATCACCGTGGGCCAAGGCAGTACTCGAGTCGCTGCTTAAGTACTGGTGATTCTCCATGTTTTACTTGTTATTACAGATCCATATCGCGATAGGATAATTACAGGCCTCTGTATCGAATGGGCTCGTAAAATGCCGCTTTAAAAATCATTTTGTCTGTAACAGGAAACAAACCTACGCTTAAGGTCAAGACTGGCCGTCGCATGAGAGACACGATGAGCAGTACTTGTTTTGACTGACTGCAGTCACACAATGCACAAACTAAATTTACAGATATCTGCCGAAACATCAGAGAAAATGTGCCTGACAACTTTCAGAAGAGACATCCAGCATACACTAACTGCTGGGAAGTATGCAGATGCAGACACCGCAGTGTAATGTAGAACTGATCGCTGATCACGGTATGTAACAAGTGGCGGACCCACCAGTGTGAAAGGAGGCGGGGAGTATTGTGTCATCAGTAGTGAAACTGTAAGAGAAGAATAGGTTGGTCAGCACAGCTCATTGAATTCGAACGTGGACCAGTCTTACAAAAAAGAAAAGAAAGGCGCGAAAGTAATGAGAGCTATTAACTAAAACTTAATTAGCGATTTGAGGAAAAATTTAAAATATTTCACGAACGGAAGTTGCTAACTATGTAAACGAAATGTCAAAAGTTCATCTCTTCAAGGCTTAGCTGTAAAAATATACAAGGGTTGGATTTATTTACAGCTCGTACAACATAGATACGTGTTTCTAAGTTTCACTGACCTTCAGAGTAGTCACCAGGACTGTGATAACCCATTGCCAGCGACGTGGCAGTCGTGGGATACTCTTAGCAGTGCCAGTTGTGTTGACAGTTCGAGCGGCGAATTTGTAGCAGTTCTGAAGCGAATGCCGTGAAGTGTTTGCTTCAGTTTAGAAATCGAGCTGAACTCACGAGGGCTTAAGTCAGGGGAGTGCAGTAGGTGGTATGGCACTTAGCAGCCCCATCAGTCAAACAAATCAGTAAAAACTTGCACTGTACGTGCTTGAGCATTGTCGTGCGAAATTATGGCCAGTCCTGCAGAAAGTGTCATCACTTCTGTCTCTAAGCTGGTCGCAGGTTGTGTTCCAAAAGTGAACAGCATAGAGACAGAAGTAAAGACACTTTCTGCAGGATCTGACCATCATTTTTCAGGACAATGCTCAAGCACGTATAGTGCAAGCTGTTACTGATTTGTTTGACTGATGGGGTTGCTAATTGCTATACCACCCACTGCACTCCACTGACTTAAGCCCTCGTGAGTTCAACTCGATCTCTAAACTGAAGGAAACAGAATAAAATTTTCGCTCTACACCGGAGTGTGCGCTGATATGAAGAGCTGACGAGGTACTGGCGGAATTAAGGCTGTGAGGACGGGGCGTGAGTCGTGTTCAGATAGACAGTTCGGCGCTAGCGGCCGTGCGAAGCGGAGGTCCGATACTTCCGCCTGTGCGGCGTGTGCGAGTGTTTGTTTACTTGTGGACTTTGTCTGCGCGCGGGCTAGTAACAACGATCATGGCAAACATGTACAGGAAAACTACATTATGATTCAATTTCTGCAAAGACTACCAACGACTAAAGGCTTTAGCAGTGAAACGATTCATTCGAGAGGACGTCAAGATACCGCCAAACGATATTGTCGGAATTCATCTGTCCATCGTTAGTCCCACGGTGTATGTTAAGATGGTAAATGACGCGGCGTGTGAGAGCAGTCTACAGGCGACAAAAGCAGGTCTCCGATTTTGCCATAGTGACGGGAATGTCGGCACGGTAACTGTAGAACATGCTGGTCTGGGTGTACGGACAAAACGTGTTTTTGAGCTGCCATTTGAGCTCCCGGCTGACGAAGTTATCGAGGCTTTTAAGCCATACAGCACGGTACAGGTCACACAGCAGAACGCTGGAAACAATTCGCCACATACCCCGTCCTTAACGGTGTGCGACAGATCACTATTGATCTTCAGAAGCATGTACCGTCCTATCTGACAATTGTTGGTTGTCGGGCGGTGGTGATTTACGATGGTCAACCACGTACATGTTCTGGCTGTGGCCAGGAGGGACACCTCAGGTCGAACTGTATGCAACGGCGGATTACGCAACTGCCTTCAGATGTGCGGGAGCCGTCGCCGGCGCTGACAGTACTACCGATCACCTATGCCAAAGCCCTCACTGCGTCCGCTGATGACCGAAAAGACACAACCCCGGTGGGAGATCAAGATGGCACTCTCCGAAACATTGTAGCAGACGTCGGGATGACAGAGGATGCTGCTCCATCGAGCATACAATCTACGGCGACAACATCAGATGAGACCGAACTCCCACCAAGCACACCGATAGTACACGAAGCAGTTCCAGCCACTACGGATGCTGTTCCGTCTGGAATGCACTCTGTGACGACAACATCAGTTTCGACCGAACTCCCGCCAAGTACAACGATGGGACTCGAAACACTTTCTGTTCCTACGGATGCTTTTCTGTCGGGCATCGTGATTCCCTACAATCTGAGGACACGGAAAGAAGATCACGCAAACAACATTCCCCGAAAAGGAGGAAACAGCGTCGTCGCACGACATCTCCTAGGGATGGCTCCCCTTGCCCCGACGACGATGTGCCTGTGGACCAAGAAGACACAACAGCCTCTACGAAACAGGATGAGGCAATGGAAAATGTTCGATCAGATCCGCAGCGGTCTGTCACATTGACGGTACCGGGACGTGATGATGCTGAAGAGGAATCACAACCAGTTGGCTTTCCCGACGCAGATGCTGTGGCAATGGACACGAATATATCACTGCCTGCAAAGATGTGGTATGACGGTATTGAGGAGACGCCGGACGTCATACAGAGGCAGCAGGCACTCACGAAGACGGCCTAATAATTGCTGAAGGTGAAGGGAGAGGGGCGAGAGAACGTCTTCTAACTCAGCCCCCGGCGCCGATGCAGGGAGATGTTGTTGCGCATCGACAGAGTGGGATTCAACGCCATGCGAACCGTATTGCGACATTAAATATAAATGACGTGCGTTCGCCGGCCAAAATACACCTACTGAAGGAAACGATTTGGGCATCTGACGTGGATATTGCTTTGCTGCAGGAAGTCCACACAGCTGCACTCCCATACATCGCAGGCTACCAATCCTATTCGTCACATGGAGATCACAATGGGAGTGGGGTGGCAGTTTACGTGCGAGATGGCTTCCCAGTGGAAAACGTGTGTTACCTTCCGTCGGCCAGGGGAATCTCTTTCACGACGTATGGGACACGCATCATCAATCTTTATGCACCGTCGGGAAACAATCGGCGGCGGGAAAGGGCGCGATTTTATGCAGAAGACATTGCCCCACTTTTCCATGGGCGTTATGAATTTGTAATAATTGGTGGAGATTTCAACTGTGTTCTCAGCCAAAAAGACCAATGACCGCAAGCAAACATCAGCCAGGAGTTGCGAATCGTTGTCAACGACCTTGTACTTAGTGACACGTGGGAATTACGACGTGGAGATGCAGCGGGATACACCTATGTGACAAGTCATTCGGCGAGCAGGTTAGATCGCATTTATATCTCACGGGCTCATGCAAATGATGTCCAGGACGCGGAACGCTGGCCATTGGCATTTTCCGATCACAGCGCTTACATCTGTACGGTGCTTCTTCGCCGTAGAGAGGTGTGGAACAGTAAGGCCCCGTGGAAATTAAACATTCAACATCTACATGATCCTAAATGCCGTCACCGGATCCTTGAGACATGGACGATGTGCGAGCGCAGGGTTGGAAGGTATGCGACGAAGCTTGATTGGTGGCTGACTTGTGCTAAACCGGCGCTTCGCCGTACGTTCATCTCATATAGCAGGGAGATGGCAGAATGGCGCCGCCGTACGACCGACTTTTATTTTGCAGCGCTGCGCGACCTGTACGATGGTCCGCCGGGACAGGACGTCTGGATCGAACGCAAAAGGATAAAAACTAAACTAGTGGCTTTAGCTCGGAAACATCTTCAGGGAACCATGGTGCGCGCCAGATGTCACGATACGATAATGCACGAGATTCCTTCCATGCACCACGTCGTGAATGAACGAAAGCACCGACGACGCGTTTTGGTACGGGAATTAATTACCCGCGAAGACCGAAGAATGACGCGTCAAGCGGACATTGTCTCTGCATTCGTCGACCATTACCAACACGTCTATCGGGAAGAAGCAGGCCCTGTCGATGACCTCGAACGTATAGCCACGTGCGTCTCCCGTACACTGACGGTGGAAGCCGCGGGAACCTTACTGGAAGCCATTAGCTGTGAGGAAGTACATGATGCGATCGCAAAGGGTGCGTTGAATCGGTCCCCTGGCACTGATGGACTTCCTGCTGAATTTTATCGAGAATTTCGCAACGAAATGGCACCGCGATGGACGGAAATGTACAACGAGATGTTAAATTCCGATGCGCCTATTCCACCGGCGTTTATGGAAGGCCTCTTGGTGTCAGTACATAAACCGAAGCCAGGAATTACCGTCACACATTATCGCCCCATCACCCTGCTTAATGCCGACTATAAGATCTTTGTATGGTTGCTAACGTCCCGATGTCGTATGTTAATTCGTAGCGTTCTCTCTCCAGAACAGACGACACCGGGTGGATCGGTGAATGTGCAAACAGCTACTGGCGAATGCCGTGATGTGATGCGCTGGCGGAGGAGTGCCGGCTTAAAGCGGCAATGGTGGCGGTTGATTTTGACAGTGCTTTTGATAAGGTGCGCCACAACTATCTGTACGCTGTACTGGAACAAATGGGATTTCCAGACCGTTTGACTGGTCTCATTAGAAGGATTTATCGGGGCGCACAATCCTTGGTACAGGTTAATGAGTGTATAGCACGGCCCATTCAATTCGACGATCCATTCGCCAGGGCTGCCCTCTTTCGATGCTGCTGTTCGTGATAGCGTTGGAACCATTAATTTGGAGGCTAACAAATTCTCTTTCTGGGATGGAACTGCGGGGCTACACCTTCAAATGTCGTGCCTATGCGGACGACCTCCTGCTGCTCGTTCGTTCTGCGGAAGAGGTGAAGACGGTCCTTGAACTGTTGTTGGACCACAGTGTGACAGCGGGTAGTGCAGTGAACATGAACAAATCGGCGGCAATGCCGGTTGGAAGGGGCCTTACGCCGGAAGAAATCAGTCCGTTTCCTTATGTGCAACGATTCCGCTATCTCGGCATAGACTTTACCTCATCTGTAAAACATACTGCGGCAGTTAACTACCGATGTATTTTACAGACAACACGTACCATGGTCCGACAACATCTCCTACGGCGCCTTGATCCTTTGCAGTGAGTCGAGTATCTGAACACTTATGTGGTTTATCGAATGGTGCATATTTCGCAGATCCTGCCCCTACCACTCACGCTCGGACGTCGGCTTCAATCAGCACTAGGCTATTTTGTGATGACTGGATCGCCCCTCAAGGTGCAATACGCAACGCTCACGCTCCCTACGGACAAGGGGAGACTCGGACTTACGAATGTTCACTGCCGAGCGACGGCGCTCCTTCTAGCCACAATGTACAAGCAATGGCGTAGCGGGCGTGATTCCCTTGCATCCCGCCTACTGGATCTCCTAGTTCCAGCGTCCCTCACACCTCCGGTGGCGGTGGGCAACATTACGTCACATTTTGCGCATGTACCGACATTTATCGTGGAACTTAGTTATATCAGAGACGAGCTTCCACGCACGAGACCACCATGCACGAAGGATTTTTATGTTTGGCTGCTACGATGGATAAGTCGTAATGTCATTGAACTCAAATACCCCAAGTTGCATTGGCCGAAGATTTGGAGACATGTGCACCAAAAATTCCTTCCTACCTCTGTTCGGGCACTGTGGTTCTCTGTCACCTGTGGCAAGTTCAACACCAACCAACGACTCCATGCAATTGGACTAATAGACACTCCACTGTGCCCGAAATGTCGCCAAGTGGATGACGACCATCACCGCTTAACTTGTATCGCAGTGGAGGACGTATGGCTCCTAGGAAGACAGATGGTGGCTTGCTACCTCCGTGTGACCCCGCAACATATTACACCTGCTTCCTTCTTACATCCGGAGAGTGACTATTTTCCAGCGACTAAATCACACTCGATCATCTGGGTCAAAGGTTGGACGATCGCGTACCTCTATCGGGATGCTGCCAAGTCGCGACTCGACTTTTGGTATTTCTTGCAGCAAGCCCACAATGAGGTTCATAGATGGTCACACTATCGGAAAACCTTTGCCAACTATCTTCAGGCAGTCTTCCACGACCCCCCACGCAGTTGGGATGTGCCGGGTGCAGTCGGTGTGCACATTTGACAGCTGATAATGAACCTCACGCTTCTCTCACCGTTCCATATATAATGCACGTACAATACCATGAAATGATCTACATGTCCCTTTTCACAGAGTGATCTGTATGGAAAATAAATAAATAAATAAATAAAAACAACATCCTGTATCCCTGTTCCTTTACATTTGTGATTTGTTTTACAATGATTTTTTTTGTTTTTTTTTTTTTTTTGTTTTTGCAGAGAAAAAAAAAGACAAAACAAAAAACAAAGAAAAAACAAAAAAGCAAAAAAGGGAAAAAAAGAAAAAAGTTGGTAGGGCACCTGCCCGCAAAAGGCAAAGGTCCCGAGTTCGCGTCTCGGTCAGGCACACACTTTTTAATCTGAAGGAAACACTTCACGGCATTCGCTTCAGAACTGCTACAAATTCGTCGGGCAACAGACCGCTTCGTTCGAACTGTCAACACAATTGGCACCGCTAACAGTATCCTACGACTTCCATATCACTGGCAACGTGTTATATACAATGCTGGTGTGTACTTTGAAGGTCAGTAAAACTTGAAACACGTACCTATTTTGTACGAGCTGTAAATAAATAGTTTCCACTATTAAAGTTCCAACCCTTGTATGTTGGTTTAGAAATTGTGGAGTTGTTTCTTTCACGTTGAAAAAAATTAAATAAATATCAAATTGCAGCATAAGTTGAAGCTTCTCTATTTTCTGTTAACCTATACACTCTTTCTAATAATAGAGTGCCGATCTATATTTAAATATATTATAAATCGTGCTTTCTGAAGAAATCTTGAAAAGCAAAAAATAAATTAAAAATGGCCGTAATTTTTGTGAAATGATCTGTGCAAAAGTAATAAATAAAAGAAGTTAGAGAAACAATCATTTCACAGAAACATCACCGTTATTCTTCTAAATTTTTTTTCTTTTTTTAACGGCCGCCTCAGTGCTTACTGAGCTGTGTGTTTGTGGCGCCGCCCGCAGGCATCCTGCTGTGCTACAGCGTGACGTTCGCGCTGGTGCTGCGGCCGACAGACGTGGTGTGCGGCGTGCAGCGCTTCGGCGCGGGCTTCTGCTTCACCGTGGTGTACGCGGCGCTGCTCACCAAAACCAACCGCATCGCGCGCATCTTCCACGCGGGCAAGCGCTCGGCGCGCAGGCCCTCCTTCATCTCTCCGCGCTCACAGCTCTGCATCTGCAGCGCCCTCGTCGGCGTGCAGGTACGTCTTTGCCGAGCTCCTGCCCGCCTGCTAATTGTCACAGAGCGGGAAACTTCAGGGTGGCGCGTATTGCTTCTACTAATTCCAAATGATAACGGAAAAAATAACAAAAACATTGTTAATGCAAGTAGTAATTCAGTTTGTTAATGACAAACAAGTACATAAATAATTACTAAAGTATCATTTAATGAAATGGCTCCGAGTGCGAGCGTGCTGTGTGGCTGCCACCGGCCATCCTACACTACTGGCCATGACGTGCTACAGACGCGAAATTTAACCGACAGGAAGAAGATGCTGTCATATGCAAATGATTAGCTTTTCAGAGCATTCACACAAGGTTGGCGCCGGTGGCGACACCTACAACGTACTGACATGAGGAACGTTTCCAACCGATTTCTCATACACAAACAGCAGTTGATCGGCGTTGCCTGGTGAAACAATGTTGTGATGCCTCGTGTATGCAGGAGAAATGCGTACCAGCACTTTTCCGACTTTGATAAAGGTCGGATTGTAGCCTATTGCGATTACGGTTTATCGTATCGCGACATTTCTGCTCGCGTTGGTCGAGATCCAATGACTGTTAGCAGAATATGGAATCGGTGGGTTCAGGAGGGTAATACTGAACGAAGTGCTGGATCCCAACGGCCTAGTATCACTAGCAGTCGAGATGACTGGTATCTTATCCGCATGGCTGTAACGGATCGTGCAGCCACATCTCGATCCCTGAGTCAACAGATGGGGATGTTTGCAAGACAACAACCATCTGCAGGAACAGTTCGACGACGTTTGCAGCAGCATGGACTATCAGCTCGGAGACCATGGCTGCGGACACCCTTGACGCTGCATCACAGACAGGAGCGCCTGCGATCGTGTACTCAACGACGAACCTGGTTGCACGAATGGCAAAACGTCATTTTTTCGGATGAATCCATCTTCTGTTTACAGGTCATGATGGTCGCATCCGTGTTTGGCGACATCGCGGTGAACGCACATTGGAAGCGTGTATTCGTCATCGCCATACTGGCGTATCACCCGGCGTGATGGTAAGGGGTGCCATCGGTCACCTCTTGTTCGCATTGACGGCACTTTGAACAGTGGACGTTACATTTCAGATGTGTTACGATCCGTGGCTCTACCCTTCATTCGATCCCTGCGAAACCGTACGTTTCAGCAGGATAATGCACGACCGCATGTTGCAGGTCCTGTACGGGCCTTTCTGGATACATAAAATGTTCGACTGCTGCTCTGGCTAGCACATTCTCCAGATCTCTCACCAATTGAAAACGTCTGGTCAATGGTGGCCGAGCAACTGCCTCGTCACAATACGCCAGTCACTACTCATGATGAACTGTGGTATCGTGTTGAAGTTGCATGGGCAGCTGTACCTGTACACGCCATCAAAGCTCTGTTTGACTCAATGCCCAGGCGTATCAAGACCGTTATTACGGTCAGAGGTCGTTGTTCTGAGTACTGATTTCTCAGGGTCTATGCACCCACACTGCATGTTATCATATGCATTTCTTCTTGGTGTAGCAGTTTCAATGGCCAGTAGTGTTTATCGTGGTGGGACAGGACGCTCGTAGTGCAGAGCCGCTGGAGGCGTGGCTCACCTGGGTGTGCTCCATTGGGTCCACCAGATCCCGTACGATTGCTATAGGCTTCTGGTGGAAACTTGCAGTTATGTTGCCAACTTTGTCATGACTGTGTGGTGGTATCAATATGTGATACTACAGTATGTAAAACTTATCAGCAGACCTTACTACACTTTGAAAGTATGAGGGACATAAAATAAAGTGACAAATCGATGTAGAAATGAAATAGCTTGTAGGAGAAGTTTTGTACTTTCATGACTTCATGTTGGCATCACTGGGATGAGCTGAGAATAGCTGACATATAAAAATGGTTGAGGCGTGTGTGGCTCGCGTTCTTGCCGTTCATAACTTGGCGTCGTGTAATAGCGATAGTGGCGTCTCGATTCCTTCATGTGTTAATGGTGCCACTGAGTTGCTAGTATTGTTTGTCCGCAAGTGGCAGCAGCAGCGGTTATCGATAGCCAGTACTGTGATACTATCTTTGGTGCCACGGATAGTATTCTGGGTCGTCGTGTGTGTCAGGCAGTTCGGCTCCGGACCGATCAGCGAGGAGGTCCACAGCGCGAGGGCAGGCTGGGACCGCTAGCGGTGTGGTAGCAGTGTCGGACCGAGGGGCTGTAGCCGACGACCGAACCCAGGACGTTTGAAGTAGAGTGAACCGTGTCCAGTACTGAAACCTCCACTGTTTGAGATCTCACTGTTGTTTGTATGTTGCTGCTCCCAGGGTCGGTGAGACCAACCACAACAAGTAGAGCCAGTCTGGTTGGCGGAAGCTATTAGCCGCCTTCTACTCCTTGATGTTAGTTTGGATTTAGTATTATTCTTATAAGTGAAGTGCAACCAGCGATATTTTCTGCCTTGTGACCGCCAAACGCGAACTCCTGAAAAAGCGGACCCATACCGAACGAGATTAACGCTAGAGAAAAGAAAGAAAGTTGTAGTGGTGTCTGATCGGAATCCCTTTATACACACATCAAAAAAAAAGTTTTGCATCAACTCGGTTGGGAGAGTTCCGGAACCTGTACAGAAAACTGGAATAGAGATCAACATAAACATCATTCCCGCCTTTTTTATTGCTCACTAAGACAACACATTGCATGTTGTACCATCATACAGCGAGACTTTCAGAGGTGGTGGTCCAGATTGCTGGACATACCCAGTAGCACGTCCTCTTGCATTGATGCATGGCTGTATTCGTCGTGGCATATTATCCACAAGTTCATCAAGGCACTCTTAGTCCAGATTGTCCCAGTCCTCAACGGCGATTCGACGTAGATCCCTCAGAGTGGTTGGTGGGTCACGTCGTCCATAAACAGCCCTTTTCAATCCATCCCAGGCATGTCTGGATGACATGCTGGCCATTCTAGTAGAGCGATGTCATTATCCTGAAGGAAATCATTCACAAGATGTGCACGACGAGGCTCGAATTGTCGTCCACGAAGACGAATGACTCGCAAATAAGCTACCGATATGGTTGCACTATCGGTCGAAGGATGACATCCACGTATCGTACAGCCGTTACGGCGCCTACCATGACCACAAACGGCGTACGTCGGCCCCGAATAATGGATCCCGCCATGAACGTCGGGAGTGAAGTTGCGCATCATGCAGCCTATTACGCACAATTTGAGTCGTAATACGACGTGCTGTGGCTGCACGAAAAGCATTATTCAACATAGTGGCATTGCTGTCAGGGTTTCTCCGAGCCATAATCAGTAGGTAGCGGGCATCCATTTCAGCAGTAGCTTTTGGGCTGCCCTAGCGAGACATGTCATCTACAGTTCCTGTCGTTCTGTATCTCCTTCGTGTCCGAACACCATCGCTTTGAAAATTAAAGCAATAACAGTCCTCGGTCGCAAAAATGAAGCCTTTTTAACCTACGTTTCGGCCGCTTCTAAGAGTGCCTTCATCAGAGATCGATCTCCGTCTAATAGGGGCTGCTCTTGCACGGTTGTTTCCATCTTTGGGTGGCTTTAGTGACATCTCTGAACTGTCAAAGGGTCTGTATCTGTGATACAATATCCACAGTCAACGTCTGTCTTCAGGAGTTCTGGGAACCGGGGTGATGCAAAACTTTTTTTGACGTGTGTAGTATGTGTCAGTGCTCAAGGTCAATACTTTGAGCACTTAACATTACAAGAATTTAAAAATATATACCAACTGTCGGACCGTACCTGAGTTCCGCTTTTGCTTATATTTAGTGAAGCAGGGCGGACGTCTGAGAGATCTCTTCTCGTTGACAGTGGGACAGTGATTAGCACCGATGTTTATCTTATCACTTTCGATCAATTAGCACCCACATTAAGTCGCTGTAAATCTCTTGGAAACAAAATCCTACAGTTCTATCAAAAGAAAGGCAGTATTATAACTCGGTAGCTGTAACTGTTAAAATATAACTTGCACATGCAGGAAACTTCGTCACTTTGTCCGCTATAGGCCTAACTTACATGAGCGAAAATGGCAGCCTGTACATATAGTCGTTGTTGATGTATTTTTCGGTGCTGCTATTAATTGCCGCACCCTGTACATTCTGGGATTTTATTATTTATGAACTATACTCTACAAAATTGTTATTTTATTCCAAACAGGTAAAATAATTATTTCTTATGTCTCTCTTCTTATTTGTTTCTCGTCTTCACTCACGAGGAGACCACACGGCAATCGGATTTTTGTAATTCTTCATATGTATGGTGCGTGAAGTTCAGAACTCAAATACCAGTGACCAAAGCATTAGACGCCACTCTCAAAAATTCTCAATAAAATGAAGTTTGAAGTTTCCTGAACTACTTGAGTATCAAAGTATGGTCAGCTCTCCACTAGGCTATGTGATCCTGTGGAAGAATGCTTCGCTGCCATCTATAGGGCCTTCTTTCGACTTCCGGTTGACGCACATTTTTAAACAAAGGTGTATTTCCGTGAAGCGTAAAATACGTAAAGATGGAAAACAGCAGTAGCGTTCGAGACTGGTAATCGCTGGTTCGAGTTTTGTTTTGGACATTTTTGTTTTTTTTATTTACGTGATTTAAACATAAAATTCATCAAATACGTGCAAATTAACACATATCTAATTACGTTTTCTGAAAAGTGCGCCTCTTCTTGTTTCTACATGCATATGGCATACAAAATCCAGCTTTCATTGTAAATGTAAAGTCTTGAACTCTGATCTTTTATAAAAAAAATATTTATAACGAGCAATGCTCGCAGAACATGAACCTCACTTTAAATATTTGCAGTGGCCAGGAATCGAGCGCTGGCGCCACAGATGCCCCCCCCCCCAATCCACCCCCACATACAGACACATGGCGAGCGAGCATTCTGCCATATACCCACACTACCTATCGTGAAATCGACCAAATTTTAAGATGTTAAAAGATTCTGAAAAACCTAAGTCGATTATCTCAATACTTTTTGAGACTTGCATGGATCCGCTTTGGTCGGTTGATATTTGAGTTCTGATCTTCACGTACTATAAATACAAAAATATGCGAAAATCGTGTGGTCTCCTTGCAGCTGAATTTATTGTTTCCTAGTTTACATGCTGCCAATTTCTAGCATACATGGACCATTCTTCATGCGCAAGGATACAGAACTCGATGCTCATCCGCAACGTATATCATATGACAGAGAGCAACAGGAAAACGTTCGTATTTCAGTGCAGTTTCCTAATGCTCTGTATGATATGATATACGCTGCGGATGCACATCGAGTCCTGCGTGCTTTTGCCTGAAGACTAAGACATGTGATAGCATGTACAGTCGGAAACAATAAACATAGTTGAGAGAATAAGAAAAATAAACGAAAAGAGGGGGAACAGAAAGCATTTATTTTCCTCCTTGAAGTTCTTACTAATTGGTACTCCAAGCATCTTCCATCACTTCGAAAGGTGCAAGATTATACAGACTCGTAGCTTACTGCAGAAACTTTGCTACGCTATTCAGCACTGTGCTATATCAATCGACACCTTTCATCGAATTTTTTCCTTCCGTTATGTAGATGACTGAGTTTATCGGATATAAAATGCTAATCAAACACTATGTCCAACGTAGTATGTAGATTACCAATTCACACCGGAAACATCAACTGCCGATAAGCTACACTGTCAGCATAGTAGACAGAAATATTTTGGGTGGAAACGTTTCCTCTCTTCCCTCTGCCTCACCACCCTTCTCGTAGCTACACACTGCCAGGACTTGTCCAATAACAACAGTCTGCCAACCATATCGGGACGTGTATTATCCAACAACTCCCTTTTTTAATAAAATGGGGAAGAAGTTCGTTGTATTTAGCTAACGTCACTGTCTTTTTCTACTGTGTACAGCAGTCTTGTGAAAATAGTGGCTGATGAGGAAATTCCCAGCTTACTGTGACTAACTTTGAGTAGTGGTGATCACAGAATGCTACTTTGTACGTGTTACAGTTCATACAAGGGAGCTACCTTCGGGGGTCCGTGGTCTCCCAAAATGTGTATTTATCTAGGAAAAAAAAACTGTCCAGTACGAATCTGTTGTCAGGCTTAAAACAAAGGTATAACCCAACAATAAGATAAGTCTTCGCACTCTGCAGTTTAATGAGCACTGACAGAAATTAATTTCACGATAGGGTATTTAGTCTACTTTTCTATTCCACGGAGCTATACTGACTGAAGAGGAAAATGGACTGCTAGTGTCTTCCGAGTGAGAGAGAGTCAGTCAGGACTTATTCTCAGTGTCGCATCCTGTTTTCCTTCATAGAGTTCGAGAGGACACTGACGGAATTCTACCTTGCACGTACAATAGTCGGCTGGAAAGTAATGCCTCTGAATTTTTTATGTGAATCCTTAAAGCGTTTTTTATTTAAAACAAACGTTATTAACATTCTACATCTTATTCTTCATGTCTACATTTTTTTTCTCAACATAATCACATCAAAGTGAAAACCTCGAAGGCAACCTTTAAGTTTTGAAAATAGATGAAAATCGAGTTGGGAAATATCAGCACTTTATGGAGGATGATCGATGACTGACTCAAGGCGTCGGAGTGTCGTATGTGGTCTGGCATTGTCATGCTGAAGAAGGTGCTCCATGTGCAGACGAACTTTTCGAGTTCGTAACTCGATTGCAGCACGCTGCTTCTCACGCAACGACATAGTTGCATTACACACTGCCATGCTACTCGCTACAGTTCAACAGACCTTTAAACGAATACCTACAGTTTAACGTGGTCTTCTAACACCCTTGCAACTAGGTATTTCTCATGTTGAAAATGACTTCTGGCTGTGAATGAAGTGGTACGCGACGGATAAAAATGAGTAACCGAGTTATCGAACCGGTTATCGAACATGAGACCTCTGGACCCATAATCTGGCATTTAATCGTTACAGAGGCATTTTATGGAGTCGACATGTTGTTCGTAATAAGTGGTATCCCCAGTGATAGCGAATTACGTGTTTAATTCAGTTCAGGTCAGAATACCACCGTTTCGAAAGTGTTTCCTAGGATTTATGTAATACCACAGACCTATAAATACAGGCTCAATGCTCAGGCTCGGTTTAAGGTCTAAGCGACACAAATCGCTGAATCGCTGCTTGGGGCGCAGAGGTTAGAAGGCCGCCCAAGTGCAAGATTTATATGCAGCGCCTATTAGCAGCGAAAATTGACACGGGTGAAGGCGCGGGAGGGAAAAGGGGGCGGGGGAGACGTCAAATTATAAGTCACTTGTCTGTATAAATTGTTTTCGAACCGATCCTGCACAATACAACATAAAAATATATGTTACCAGTATCAGATATTTTCTACGGTAGTAGTTCGAGGGCGGAGGGGCTTACGGTGGTTCAGGGCACTTTCTTGTCCTTGGGGTGGGAAACTGCCCCTAAAGGTGGAAGAATCAGCAATGATCAATGGCATGAGGATGCAGAAGGCAATGGAAACCACTGCATTAAAGACACGTAACGCGTATCTACAGGACATGTGGCCTGTAAATGAAAGAAGTGTCATGATGATCTCTCCTTTAACAAAAAATTCCGGAATAGTCCCCCATTCGGATCTCTGGAACGGGACTGCCAAGGGGGAGGTTACCATGAGAAAAAGATTGAATAATAAACGGAAGGATAACGTTCTACGAGTCGGGGCGTGGAATGTCAGAAGCTTGAACGTGGTAGGGAAACTAGAACATCTGTAAAAGGAAATGCTAGGCTCAATCTAGATGTAGTTGGGGTCAGTGAAGTGAAGCGGAAAGAAGACAAGGATTTCTGGTTAGATGGGTATAGTGCAATATCGACAGCAGCAGCAAATGATATAACAGGTGTAGGATTCGTTATGAATAGGAAGGTAGGACAGAGAGTGCGTCACTGTGAACAGTTCAGTGATAGGGTTGCTCTTATCAGAATCGACAGCAAACCAACACCGACAACGATAGTTCAGGTATACATGCCGACGTCGCAAGCTGAAGATGAAGAGATAGAGAAAGTGTATGAGGATACTGAAAGGGTAATACAGTATGTAAAGGGAGATGAAAATCTAATAGTCATGGGAGATTGGAATGCAGTTGTAGCGGAAGGAGTAGAAGAAAAGGTTACAGGAGAATATGGGCTTGGGACAAGGAATGAAAGAGGAGAAAGATTAATTGAGTTCTGTAACAAGTTTCAGCTAGTAATAGCGAATACCCTGTTCAATAATCACAAGAGGAGGAGGTATAATTGGAAAAGGCCGGGAGATACGGGAAGATTTCAATTAGATTACATCATGGTCAGACAGAGATTCTGAAATCATACACTGGATTGTAAGGCGTGCCCAGGAGCAGACATAGACTGAGATCACAATATAGTAGTGATGAAGAGTAGGCTGAAGTTTAAGACATTAATCAGGAAGAATCAATACTCAAAGAAGTGGTATACGGAAGAACTAAGAAATGACGAGATACGCTTGAAGTTCTCTAAGGCTATAAATACAGCAATAGGGAATAAATAGGAAGTGCAGTGAAGCTAATACGAAATGGCTGCAGGAAAAATGTGAAGACATCGCAAAAGAAATGACTGTCGGAAAGACAGACTCAGCATACAGGAAAGTCAAAACAACCTTCGGTAACATTAAATGCAAGGTGATAACATTAAAAGTGCAACGGGAATTCCACTGCTAAATGCAGACGCTAGAGCGGATGGGTGGAAACAATACATTGAAAGCCTCTATGAGGAGGAAAATTTGTCTGATGTGATAGAAGAAGAAACAGGAGTAGATTCAGAAGAGATAGGGGACCCAGTAATAGAATCAGAATTTAAAAGAGCTTTGGAGGACTTAAGATCAAATATGGTAGAAGGGATAGATAACCTTCCGCCAGAATTTCTAAAATCTTTGGGGGGAAGTGGCAACAAAGCGACTATTCACGTTGTTGTATAGACTGTAGGAGTCTGGCGCATACCATCGGACTTTCGGAAAAGCATCATGCACACAATTCCGAAGACGGCAAGAGCTGAAAAGTGCGAGAATTACCGCACAATCAGCTTAGCAGCTCACGCATCCAAGTTGCTGACAAGAAAAATATACACAAGAATGGAAAAGAAAATTGAGGAAGCGTTAGATGACGATCAGTCTGGCTTTAGGAAAGGTAAATGCATGAGAGAGGCAATTCTGACATGCCGGTTAATAATGGAAGCAACACTAAAGAAAAATCAAGACACGTTCATAGGATTTGTAGATCTGGAAAAAGCGTTCGACAATGTAAAAGGGTACAAGATGTTCGAAATTCTGAGAAAAATAGGGGTAAGCTATGGCGAGAGACGGGTGAGTGGACCACCAAGAACGAAGTGCTCGTATTAAAAAGAGTGTAAGACAAAGATGTAGCCTTTCGCCTCTACTGTTCAATCTGTACATCGAGTAACGATAAAAATTTAAAAAAGGGTCATGAGTGGAATACAGATTCAAGATGAAAGGATATCAGTGATAATATTCGCTGATGACATTGCTATCCTGAGTGAAAGTGAAGAAGAATTACATGATCTGCTCAACGGAGTAAAGAGTATGGACTGAGAGTAAATCGAAGAAAGGCGAAGGTAATGAGAAGTACAGATGAGAACAGCGAGAAACTTAACGTCGGGATTGATGGTCACGAAGTAGATGAAGTTAAGGAATTCTGCCACCTAGGCAGTAAAATAACCAATGACGGACGGAGCAAGGAGGACATCAAAAGCATACTAGCAATGGAAAAAAGGGTATTCCTGGCCAAGAGAAGTCTCCTTATATCAAATATCGGCCTTAATTTGAGAAAGAAATTTTTGAGAAAGTATTTGTGGAGTACAGCATTGTATGGAAGTGAAACATGGACTGTGGAAAAAGCGGAACAGAAGAGAACCGAAGCATTTGAGATGTGGTGCTACAGACGAATGTTGAAAATTACGTGGACTGTTAAGGTAAGGAATGGGGAGGTTCTACGCAGAATCGGAGAGGAAAGGAATATCTGGAAAACACTGATAAGAAGAAGGGACAGGATGATAGGACATCTGCTAAGACATGAGTGAATGACTTCCATGATTCTAGGGTGAACTGTAGAGGGCAAGAACTGTAGAGGAAGACAGAGAGTGGAATACATCCAGGAAATAACTGAGGACGTAGACTGCAAGTGTAACTCTGAGATAAAGAGGTTAGCACAGGAGAGGAATTCGTGGCGGGCCGCATCAAACCAGTCAAAAGAGTGACGACCAAAGAAAGTGACGAATTCAACCACTTCAAACCAAGTTAAGAATCCTGTGACAGACTAATCATTTCACAAAATAATATTTTATAGTAAATTGTAACACCTCCGTTTATTTATCCCGACTTAATCTGATCGAATAGCAGCCCAATATTTATTATTAATATGACCGTGTACCTAATGGGGCTGGTAATCGGAATTGACCGCTACGGAAGCTGTTACTTTACAGTTCGTCCTGTTCAATACTGTAATAATGAAATTTCTGGTAACAAGAAAAACACCAACACAGTTTCACTAATTACGAACCCATATTCTTCTCAAAAACACAAAACAGGAGACAGCCACTGCCTTCGTCATACTTATCTAATTACGGCTAATCTCAGCACAGGCTTCTTCATTTTCCATTATCGTCACAGGCTAATCCATCACTGTATCCAACACTGCAATCCAACACTGCAATCCAAGGTGATGCCGGCGCGGTAGACGCGAAACCAAATATCGGCCCTAGAAATGTCACTGATCACTTTCGTAATAATACTTCTTCACCTTCCCGGTATTATTTTAGTACAAAGGGGTCTAACCACGGCGATGGCGACTCCCTTCTCCGTTAAAGCCTTACATTTCAACAAAGACCTCCACACACCTCAACCCGCAACATGGCACTCACGCAACTCCACACTCGGTGACGCAACACGACACAATCGATTGTTCGCCCTATCGACCTGTGCCGAGTGCAAATTTATAGTAAGGGCCTACGGACCCCTTACAAAATGCTATCAGATCACTTAGACAAATACCGTCATGTCATCCATCACAATGTTCCTTGGAATGCAAGACTTGCTTGACGTTTCATATTAGCGGTTCAAGATGTTCTGGCGATCACCACAGACTAATGGGCACCAAGTGCACTTAATGATCTCTTTTCTATCTCGCTGTGTGGCCTATGTTGTCCCTCGTCTTTCAATAGAACAATGGTACTAAAAAACGCAATTGTAAAAACTATATAAAAGGAGAGTGATAAAAATTATGAAATTATTGCCAAATGTATGCAAGCGTAAACCATCTCCAACATTAAAATTAACTACGGACTTAAGCACTATTACCATCCAATTCCGTACTGGCCTCAGAAAACATCCAAGTGTCAATACATTTTTAGCTATTCTTAAGACTTCTTACAGCCTAGAGGTTTTGTGTGACTCGGTTGAATTCGAGTTACTGCGTCCTATTTTTTATGCGTAAATTCTTAAATCTTTTGAAATAAAACAGACGTAATTAACATTCTACAACTTTATTTTTCATGTCTAGATATTTGCACCCTTCTGCCGCTAGATGGCTCCGAACTGTAGAGTGTAACGCGGTGGAGTGTAATGTAGCTATGTCTATGTGTGAGAAACAGTGTGCTTAATCGAGTTTCGAACTCTAAGAATTGGTCCACACATGAAGCAACCCCCCCTTGAGCATTGCAATGTCAGCAATAGCGATGCTACATCTGCAGCAATTCGACGTCTGGGATTCGCTGTTATCGATCGTCCTCGATACAGTCCCGAGTTGGTCCCATCCGATAATCATCGGTTTTCAAAACTTACAGATCATTTTCGTGGGCTTTACTTTGATATTGATAAAGCGTTGCAGGCAAATGTGAGGTTGTGTTTCCGTCAATAAAGACAAACATTCTACATTGACGGCATCAACAAACTGGAATCGCTTGGGAGAAATGTGACTGTATTGAGAAATAAATATGTAGAAGTGAAGACGAAAGGTGTAGAATGTTCAGAACGTTTGTTATATTTAAAAAACCTAGAATTTTCACATAAAAATTCGGATGCATTCCTTTTCAGCATGCCCTCGTACGTTTGAGCTCATAAGATATTCTAAGTTTCTTCAAGATCAGGATATCGATGGTATTGGACGGTAGTGTTTTTGTATCGCCTTCCAATATAAACACCCGAATAAAAAAGTTTCATGAAGACTTACAGATTAACGCTTACGATGATTACCTGCCAATTGGTTGTGTCTACAGGATGAACCCGAAATCAACCAATAAATATTTTGAGATTATTGCTGGACAGAGAATGTAAGTACCTTGGTGAAAGGGAACCACGGTCTTCAGTGGTTCGTCATATGGTACTTGCATTTCATTTCTTTTCTGATCCCCAATCTTCTTTGTATCCACAGGGTTATTACAAATGATTGAAGCGATTTCACAGCTCTACAATAACTTTATTATTTGAGATATTTTCCCAATGCTTTGCACACACATACAATAATTCAAAAAGTTTTTTTAGGCATTCACAAATGTTCGATATGTGCCCCTTTAGTGATTCGGCAGACATCAAGCCGATAATCAAGTTCTTCCCACACTCGGCGCAGCATGTCCCCCTCATTGAGTTCGAAAGCATCGTTGATGCGAGCTCGCAGTTCTGGCACGTTTCTTGGTAGAGGAGGTTTAAACACTTCACCATTAAGAAAAAATGTTGCTTCATCATTGAAAACAAGTTTCGCACTGAACGCATCCTCTTCCATGAGCTGTTGCAACCGCGCCGAAAATTCAAAGCGTTTGACTTTGTCATCGGGTGTCAGGGCTTGTAGCAATTGTAAACGGTAAGGCTTCTGCTTTAGCCTTTCCCTTAAGATTTTCCAAACCGTCGGCTGTGGTACGTTTAGCTCCCTGCTTGCTTTATTCGTCGACTTCCGCGGGCTACGCGTGAAACTTGCCCGCACGCGTTCAACCGTTTCTTCGCTCACTGCAGGCCAACCCGTTGATTTCCCCTTACAGAGGCATCCAGAAGCTTTAAACTGCGCATACCATCGCCGAATGGAGTTAGCAGTTGGTGGATCTTTGTTGAACTTCGTCCTGAAGTGTCGTTGCATTGTTATGACTGACTGATGTGAGTGCATTTCAAGCACGACATACGCTTTCTCGGCTCCTGTCGCCATTTAGTCTCACTGCACTCTCGAGCGCTCTGGAAGCAGAAACCTGAAGTGCGGCTTCAGCCGAACAAAACTTTATGAGTTTTTCTACGTATCTGTAGTGTGTCGTGACCATATGTCAATGAATGGAGCTACAGTGAATTTAAGAAATCGCTTCAATCATTTGTAATAGCCCTGTATATTGCACTGAAAATATCTGCGCAACAGAACAAGTGGCTACGGTATACTCTATCTTACTTGTTTTAAAACAAACCTGTTCCATACACTCACCTTACGTGCTGTCGACCGCACAAATACCCACTTTACCCTTCCCCCTCAAGCTTGTATTCCTTGTTGGTCGGTTCCATTTTGGATTTGTTTTTCCGATAGTGTTAGTTGTACCTTAACAGTGATAGATAGCAGCAGCCATAAATTAGTGATGAGTTAACCGACGTTCACCTCGTGTGTGCGTTCCTTGAATGAAATGGGATAGGGGCACAAAGACAAAGCTGAGTTGCTCCCGCAGCGACGGCAACCACATTGTAGCATTTTTGCATAGCGTACTACCAGGTGTTCAGGTGAATTATTGTTTCCCTTTTATGCAAAAAATTTTGATGGCCTATTCAGTCTTCTTCATCTGCTCCGAGTTTCATTGTTACATGCACTCGTTCCCTGGACTCCGACCACTCTGTTAACTACTGACTGTCTCGCGCCTCTATTTACTGCTGGCTACTCATTCGCGAAGCCCACTACGTACCGATATATCATAAAACGCACATTTTCTATGCGTTTCCCATATCTGGTGATGTGATTTGTTTGGATGTTACATCTGTACGTAGGTGCGCGTGAGAAACCGAAGCTTTAGGTGCTAGGATCGAAGATACTGGCCATGGGAGATATGCCATAACAATCCATTTGGAAGAGCATGTGTTACAATTAGATTGTGACAAAGGTGCCACCGGTAGTTGCGGCGTTCTACGATCTCATAACAAGGGCCAAAAATTGTTTTGCGGATGTTAGATGCACAACTACTGCAGCAGTATCACCGCACAAGGTGCATTCATTGCACGCAGAGGTCATTCCATGCGGTGTAGAGTTTGCAAGTGGGTCCCCACAATTAGTGCAGGAAACCACAGTTTAGCTGCTTTTGTGTTGGGCCGGCCGGGGTGGCCGAGCGGTTCTAGGCGCTACAGTCCGGAACCGCGGGACCGCTACGGTCGCATGTTCGAATCCTGCCTCGGGCATGGATGTGTGTGATGTCCTTAGGTTAGTTAGGTTTAAATAGTTCTAAGTTCTAGGGGACTGTTGACCTCAGAAGTTAAGTCCCATAGTGCTCAGAGCCATTTTTTTGCTTTTGTATTGTTTACAGAGTGCACAATTACAAGAGGGAGTATGTTCGACAGCAGGGATAGCCACGTGTGGGGTAACTAAAACCCACACAAAGTGGTATCCTGATGCTGTCAACAAAAGTTTGCTGTGAATGTGGTGAGGTAGTATTGTCAACGATTATGTGATTGGACCTGACGTACTTTCCGATAAACTGAACGGAGTCGTCATGATCCACGCCTTCTTACATGTCCTGGAAGATGCGCGAATGGGAATTTGTCGGCTTATTTGGTTTCAACGTACGAGCAAACTCTGTACTCGATGTTAGGAACCGCATTGATGTACAGTTTGAATTACAGTGAATTGGCTGGGGCGTTCCTGCATTCGATGTCATCTCCGTCGCCAGACATGAATACAATGGACTGTTTCTTCTTGTGGGGGCATGTGAACAGCCTACTTTACGAGACTCATATAGAAACCCATGTGGATCTCATTATTAATACGTCTGCAGCCTTGGAGATAGTCCACCAAATTCCTGGGATTCTTGAGCGTGAAAGACCGTCGAACGTAAACCGCTGTGTCACTCTTCCGTGATCATGTGGTCGATACAGGGACAGCGTCTCTACCGGAACAATTCTACATTTGTTACGCACTGTATTGTACGCTGACGAACAGACTGAATATGTGATAAAAATGTAAGTAATTTGTTTACAGGTTGTCCAATGGCCCTGTGTTTTATGTTTAAGTTCTGGTGTTTGTGTATCACAGGCTCTCTCACTGTTGTGAAGGTGTTTTCATAAAAACAAAGGTAATTTCGCAACAAACCGATTAATCATAATTATAGTACTAAAATGTCGCATGGTACTATTGGCCTGGATATCTCGGGCGGTGGATTCAGCCGCCTGTTGGAAAGGATGTTCTTCCTCCGCGCACATTAGCCCCTTCCCTCAGGATATGAGAGAGTTGTGTCATACGTAATTCTGTAGAGCTTGGATGCGTGTGTAGTGCAGTATTATATTCGTGTTGTATGGTGAGAGAGGGGAAGAGAGTGAACGCCCCCATCCTTGCTCCATGAGACACTGCAGAGAGGTTTGGAATTAAACCGAGGACGTTGATCATCACTCTGCACCACCACCCCTCTTTTTGTCTTGCCGGCCAAATACAAGCAGTGAAAGTTAAGCCAATCATCTGCGTTCGAATCGAGCGCAAACGCACGGTCGTGCGTTAACAACTGTTTATTTAGTTATTTATTTGCATATTTATGGAAAGGCCAAGCGGAGGCTCGGGTGGTGACCGGGGGGGGGGGGGGGGAGGGGGGGAGGCAGAGTGGGCAGGGTGTCCAAAACCAGAGGCCTCGCCACAGTGTCCCCCTCACAGCCACTGACATAATGTCTCATAGCAAAGTGGAAAACATGGGAAACAACTGTAGTGTAAGGCATCTTTATTTATTTTGACTTTTCTTGTTTATCTTATTAATTTTTTTATTTTTATTGTTTTTTACTATTATAAAATTGTAGGGAGCGTACATCACCTATGTAGAAGAAAACACAGAAGACTGAAAAAATAAATAAATACTTAAATAAATGCAACCCACATTTATGGCGCGCCCTCCCATCCGCGGAGGTCGAGGGTTGGAATCTATCATAGGTGTTTGAATATCAGATAGTGCCGGAGGTGGGAGTTGGTGTCCCCAGTTCCCGGTACACCCCAACTAAGTGACCCTTCGAAGAGTGCTGCGTGCTGCTTGCGTTCGAGCGTTGCATGGGCTGTTTGTAAATAGTTCCAGAAGTCAAAGAAATGGCTCAGAGCACTATGGTGCTTAGCTTCTGAGGTCATCAGTCCTCTAGAACTTACAAGGGAACCTCCCCATCGCACCCCCCTCAGATGTAGTTATAAGTTGGCACAGTGTATATGCCTTGAGAAACTGAACACAGATCAATCGAGAAAACAAGAAGAAGTTGTGTCGAACTATGAAAAAAATAAGGAAAATATACAAACTGAACACAGATCAATCGAGAAAACAGGAAGAAGTTGTGTGTAACTATGAAAAAAATAAGGATAATATACAAACTGAGTAGTCCATGCGCAACATAGCCAACATCAAGGGAAATATGAGATCAGGAGCGACGTGGTCCCGTGGTAGCGTGAGCAGCTGCGGAACGCGAGGTCCTTGCTTCAATTCTTTCCTCGAGTGAAAATTTTAATTTCTTTATTTTCGCAAAGTTATGATCTGTCCGTTCGTTCATTGACATCTCTGTTCACTGTAATAAGTTGTCTTGCGACCGCATCGCAATACCGTGCGATTAGGAGACGAAAGGACGTGCCTCTCCAATGGGAACCGAAAACATTTGATCGCAAGGTAATAGGTCAACTGATTCCTCCACAGGGAAACACGTCTGATATATTCTATACGACACTGATGACGGCATGTGCGTCACATGACAGGAATATGTTGTCGACCCACCTAACTTGTACACTTGGCGAATGAGTAAAAAGATTCTTCTACCTTGCCCGATTTAGGTTTTCTTGTGGATGTGATAATCACTCCCAAAAAAGTGATGAAAACATAAGAGTTTGTCACATAAACTGCAACAAATGAATGCAACAGTTTCACAGTCGCACAGTTTCCTTGTGCTCTGTCAAAACATATGCATCGGACGGACAGATAGTAATTGTCTGAAAATAAAAAATTAAACTTTTCACTCGAGAGAAGACGTGAACCAAGGATCTTTCATTCCGCAACTGCTCACGGTAACCACGCGACCACAGCGCTCCTGAGCTTACATGTCCCTTGATGTTGCCTATCTTGCGCATAGACTACTCAGTTTCCATATTTTGCTTATTTTTTTCATAGTTCCACACAACTTCTTCCTATTTTCTCGATTGATCTGTGTTCAGTTTTTCAAGGCCTATCCACTGTGCCAACTTGTAACTAAATCTGGGGAGGAGGGGGGGGGGGGGGGGGTGCGATGGGGAACTTCCCTTGTTAGAACTACTTAAACCTAACCAACCTAAGGATATCACACACATCCATGCCCAAGGCAGGATTCGAACCTGCGACCGTAGTGGTCGCGCGGTTCCAGACTGTAGCGTCTAGAACCGCTCGGCCACTCCGGCTGGCTTCCAGAATTCGAGGCAGTATTTTGCTCCCTCACGAAAAAGGTAACTGACTGTCCACTCCTTTACCCACATAATGACATGATATTTGGCGGTGGTAAAATATGTGTTCATCAGGTATAGAAATATATGCGGTTCGATCACATCAGTTGGCACTCACACGTAGCAGACAATCTTGTGATGCACAAATTGCCAACGTCGTGCAAGAGGCGCAGGTCAGACGGTGATCATTACTGTCGAGTTGCTGGAAAAACGGGAATCTGACAAATCGATATTGCACAGTCGCTGTTTTGTGGTAAGTTTGCTGTTGTCTGTGTGATACCACATCGTCCAAACGTCGGTAGGAAGGAAGGGCTGGGGATGGTACTCTACATGTACACCGCCAGTTTCTTACGAGGAACACGGCGCAATAGAAGGATGCAAAAATTCCTGGCCGACCGTGTGTCTAGGAGGCCAGTGTGTGTGCATATGTAGCGACGAAGAAGGGCGAAATGTGAGGTGAGGCGTGGTTTGGCCCACAGACACAGGCGGTGAGATAGACGCAGGCAGGGAGATCTTAAGCAAACTGCGTGTTAGGGACGTGCTCCATCCGGTGCTTTGTATTCCCTTTGTACTCATACACAAGGCCGCAGCTTACATCCAGATGTTGACAAGTCCGTGGCACCTTTCCATGGCTGGCAGGGTGAGACTCATAACGGACTTTAAACATGGAGCCAGCCATAACACCCAAGGTCCACATAAAGGTCGCACCTAATCGCCATCGGCAGAGGGAGCACCTGTGTGATATGGACCAATTTTGATGCCACATGACAACTAAGAAAGTTAACATGTTGAAGGGTCTCCAGAGGTTCTGGTAGACTTCGTTGTGGATGATGTGTAACAGGAGACGGAAATTCGTGTTTTCTGTGCATCTGACGCTGGGGGTAAAGGTAACGCCCAGGTACCGGAAGATCCACATTAGTGGCAGAGTTGCCACCTCATCTTTCTGAAGGACTTGTCTAAGGTACATTGCTGAAGATTTGACCACGTTCATTGCATTGCCTGCAACAACCCCATTACACGTGATCAGTTAGAGGATTGCTCGGATCTCAGAGCTGGAGTGGATGGGAAGTAGGAGTTCATCAGTATATGCCCAGCAACAGAAGTAGTGTTTGCGAAGAGTAAGTCAAGGTAGCTCGGTCGACAGGGCAATAGCATACAGGGGGTAGAGATGGAGCACTCTTGCCGAACAAAGTAGCGGATGCGTACCTGCCTTGCCAAACTTTCGCTGACTTGGACTCGGGAAATTGCACCACTGTAAAGAGGCTGGAGGACGCCAGTGATGGGAGGTGGGATGTCTATGCAAGTTGTGACCGAAAATAGGAAATGTTGGCTCACTTTAGCGAAGGTGCTATCGAAATCTATAGCGACGGCCGCTGCACGTATTCCCAGTTAAGTAGCAGCATTCGCCTGTGGCAGTCTGTATGTCAACCTATCCCCTAGCGTCGTTTGTTCTGGGCAGGGGATGTGAGGAAGTATCGATGGGAGGTGCATTACCTGTAAGCTGGCGAAGATCTTGTAATCTACATCGAGCAGAGTGAGCGTTAGATAGTTTGTGACCGTCGAACCACGGGATTGGCGTAGGCCCTCAGCAGAGGCAGGCCACACTGCTTGGTCAGATGTCATGAATTTCTGGAACATAATCGTCCACTGCAATGCCATGAGCTTCCAAAGGGCTCAGTAAAACTCAGTCGGTAGGCTGTCAATGTCGAGCGATCTGTTAATTGCAGCCGCGCGGGATTAGCCGAGCGGTCTAGCGCCCTGCAGTCATGGACTGTGCAGCCGGTCCCGCGGAGGTTCGAGTCCTCCCTCGGGCATGGGTGTATGTATTTGTCCTTAGGATGATTTAGGTTAAGTAGTGTGTAAGCTTAGGGACTGATGACCTTAGCAGCTAAATCCCATAAGAGTTCACACATTTTTTGTTAATTGCAACCTCATAGAGTGTGTCGTCGACTACATCTCATGTGATCCCCAATGGTAAAGTATCCGTCTCCAAGTGGGTGAGGGTTCACATGACATATTGGAAGATGGAGTCATCATCCTCTTTCCTGTAATTGTGCCAGTGTGCTCGACGAACGTGTAAATGATGTCCTTCTGTTTGACAATCCACAGACATGTGGCTTGACCAGTGTGTCAATGATCTGTCTACGATGCCGTCGTTCATCGGACTAATGTGATGCATGGATGAAATTCCCAATCCCACCCGGTCATGGTGTTCGAATTTGTGCCACCACCCTCTTCAATTTGTGGCACCTCTGCACAATAATCCTTCCCTTAGTTCTGTGCCATTCCATCTGGTTTTCTGGGGTTTATGGTGGGCATCCAGATCTTGGAGGATGACACATTAGAAGTTGATGGTGTTGTGATGCCATTCATCCAATTCCTTTCCATATCTCATTAGTGTCCTCCTGATCTCTGGCTTGGTGCAGTCCACCCACCACATTAGCGTTCAGCAGTATCTGGGAAGGCATCGCTCACAGGCTGCCCATGTCTTGGTGACTCGATGTAAGAGCAGTGGTCATAAAAGGGCAGTGGCAATGTAAGATCATACGAAACATATCTTGTCTAGATGGCTTGCGGAATGGCCAGGTCGGTCTCCATGTCGGACTTCCCACATATCGCAGAGCAAGAGGTCTCACACCACTAAAGTAGTTCCTGGCAGATCGCATAGTGGAGAGCCTGATCTTTTGGATGCAGAAAGCAGTTATATCGCTCCTAGCAGGCAGTGTTTATATCGCTCTAAATACAGGGGGCGATGTCTTCAGAATAAAACCGGATTCTTTCATGTCATTGGGTGGTGCCTGATGAGGCATAAACATTAATAAAGCTCGTCTCCATGGCAGTGAGAGCCATGCCCCTAACTTATGGAAGAAAGGTGACGGGAATTTCCTTGCAGAAGTAGGTGGGCACTCCATGGTCTATGGGATCACCTGTGGAGGCATGGGAGACTTCCTGCAGGAGGGCAATATTGATATCAGAAGCCCAGAACATTTCCCACATACGACGGATTTTAAACTGTGAACTGATGTTGCTGGTGTTGATTGTTGATGCCTTGGAGGCAGACGCTGGTGTATCGTCCATATGGTCCTCTGAAGATGGAGTAGTGGTTCATGATATGGTATCGAGAGAGTAAATTAACCTATTAAATACGTCAGTGTCTTCACGTTGCTAGGGGGTGGGACGGGCGTAGGCACACCGGTAGGTGTCGCCACACTCACATCGTCTCCTTCGGCAGAGGCCGTTTTGTGAGCGTCGTTCGGCCTCTTCTTCGGCCTGCTATATCTCTGCCAGAGACGGCTCGCCACCTTCTCTTGCTACCTTTCGGAGAACATTATTTCCCCACATGACCATCTGTGTCCAATAATGGCAGGAATTCGCATCGCTTCGTCAACAAGGCCGCTGTGGGGATGATGAGCGAGTCGATCTCCATCTTGTTCGGGAGGACTGGGTCAGCAGTCTGCAGCATCTGCGCCATCGGAGCGAGGTCGACGGCCAGCGAGACAGCAGGCCGTCCGAGCTACCCTCCGTAGGGATATGCTCTGGCTCAGTTGTAGTGTGCGGGTATCGTTGCGAGGCGGCAGGAGAAGCGAGAGCAGGTGCGTTGGTCTCCGGAAACAACATTGTTTACGACGAGGGTGGCCCGTCGGCGGCTGTCAGTTGCGTAATGAGCCCCAGTAGGTATTCTAATCTAAAGTGGCTTTCTTTGGCCCACCCGGAACAAGTCCTAGGCTGGCGGTCGAGCACGATTATTGCACGGTATCCTCCAATCTGTAGGTAGGACGGAATGTGGTTGCCGACATCAATGATTGTCTGCCGGACGCCGTTTAGGAGACGATATCTCCAAAATTGTGTCTATTTCTCCGCAGTATGGCCATGGACTGTGCCATATGATCGGCGTGCCGCGACAACTTTCTCTGCTGGAAGTTCGAATGGCAATTCGAAAACGCATAGCGTACGTATGTCTGAACCTGCGTGGTCGATGATCACGCCGCCGGCCACTGTGACCGAGCGGTTCTAGGCCCTTCAGTCCGGAACCGCGCTGCTGCTACGGTCGCAGGTTCGAATCCTGCCTAGGGCATGCACTTGTTTGATGTCCTTAGGTGAGTTAGGTTTAAGTATTTCTAAGTCAAGGGGACAGATGACCTACGATGTTAAGTCCCACAGTGCTTACAGGCATGATAGAAGTGGAGCCCCTGTTTAGTCTCGAGTGGGATGTGTTCGCATGCCGCGTCATTGACGATTTTAACATAGACTTTGCTATTCACGATCGACAACTTTATTCCTGTAAAGTCGGTCGCCGGGATTTTGATTTCATGTCTTAGAAAACATTCAACCTGGAGTGCCTTGAGTCGGACATAGTCATTGCAGAAGGCAAATTTGAGTGTACGTTTAAGGTAGCGGTTCACTACGTATCGTAGACGCTAAGCCGGCACGTAAGTAACGGACGTCAGAACGTAAACAAGGCGAGCTCTCGCTCTGCACGTGGAAACGCAATAGTGCGTCTATACTGATGCCTTGCCAAAGGCAGACTGCACCTTAATTACTGCGGCTGGCATTACGTCATTGCTCACTGACGAGCATAGTTATTACAATAATTATTTTGTCTTACTGAACAGTAGTTGACCATGTATAGTAACAATAAACCAGTTATCAATACCAATTTCAGACGATTTCCATGGCGAAAATTTAAAAAAAAGTGTGTTAATTATATGTGTTCAGTACGTAACAGGAATGCTCCTTAAAATGAAAGAAGAAACTGCAATGCGATATAAGTTGACTGTGAATAGCTTTCACGCTTCAATCATCTTGTTTTCCTGCACGAGTGAAACTCACGTCGAAAAAATAAAGTTGCCTAATTAAGTGTTGTTTGTTTGCAGGCACATGTCTGCAGTTCTGGTGAATACTGAAATCCCCATGCCACAGAACCACAGAACGCCAGTAGATGAGTCAAACTACAGTGGTACAGACCATCTCTCGCTACGGTCGCAGGTTCGAATCCTGCCTCGGGCATGGATGTTTGTGATGTCCTTAGGTTAGTTAGGTTTAACTAGTTCTAAGTTCTAGGGGACTAATGACCTCAGCAGTTGAGTCCCATAGTGCTCAGAGCCATTTGAACCATTTGAAGACCATCTCTACTTCAACAGTCGGCTCCGCCGTTTGGTTCTTGCTCCTCTAGCGACGCTCGGTGATACTGTGGCGAGGAGTTTCGGTATTTACCAGAACTGCAGACATGTACCTTCAAAGAAACAAAACTCAGAAATGCAAGTTTATTTTTTCGAGGTGGTTGTTAAAACTCTACGAGGCAGCGGTTTTGATTCTAAACTACGGCTGCCGGCAGGTTCTGATCAACGGCGTGTGGATCCTGGTGTCGCCGCCGCGCGCCGTGCACCACTACCCGACGCGCGAGGACAACCACCTGGTGTGCTCGTCGCACATCGACGCCTCCTACATGATCGCCTTCGGCTACCCCATCGTGCTCATCATCGTCTGCACCGTGTACGCCGTGCTCACGCGCAAGATACCCGAGGCTTTCAACGAGTCCAAGCACATCGGTGAGTACACCTCTTAGCTCGCGGCAATTCAACACTTCTTACATGTCTCCTGAAATCCGTGGTTTCTCTCGAGACATAACACACTAAACTAGTGGAGAATAGAGTGATAACACACTGTAGCACACAAAAAGGATTTTTTTGATTTTAATTCATATTTCGTTGACGTTCTGCAGAATACGCCAAGGAAATTAAAACGCAGAAGCCGTGTTTATTTTGATATTAAGTCAACATTGCACCTGCATGATATCATTGCAATTAAATAGCAAACAAACTATTGCTTCTCTTTACATAATACTACCCCATTTTCTTTATGCCACCTACACTCCTGGAAATTGAAATAAGAACACCGTGAATTCATTGTCCCAGGAAGGGGAAACTTTATTGACACATTCCTGGGGTCAGATACATCACATGATCACACTGACAGAACCACAGGCACATAGACACAGGCAACAGAGCATGCACAATGTCGGCACTAGTACAGTGTATATCCGCCTTTCGCAGCAATGCAGGCTGCTATTCTCCCATGGAGACGATCGTAGAGATGCTGGATGTAGTCCTGTGGAACGGCTTGCCATGCCATTTCCACCTGGCGCCTCAGTTGGACCAGCGTTCGTGCTGGACGTGCAGACCGCGTGAGACGACGCTTCATCCACTCCCAAACATGCTCAATGGGGGACAGATCCGGAGATCTTGCTGGCCAGGGTAGTTGACTTACACCTTCTAGAGCACGTTGGGTGGCACGGGATACATGCGGACGTGCATTGTCCTGTTGGAACAGCAAGTTCCTTTGCCGGTCTAGGAATGGTAGAACGATGGGTTCGATGACGGTTTGGATGTACCGTGCACTATTCAGTGTCCCCTCGACGATCACCAGTGGTGTACGGCCAGTGTAGGAGATCGCTCCCCACACCATGATGCCGGGTGTTGGCCCTGTGTGCCTCGGTCGTATGCAGTCCTGATTGTGGCGCTCACCTGCACGGCGCCAAACACGCATACGACCGTCATTGGCACCAAGGCAGAAGCGACTCTCATCGCTGAAGACGACACGTCTCCATTCGTCCCTCCATTCACGCCTGTCGCGACACCACTGGAGGCGGGCTGCACGATGTTGGGGCGTGAGCGGAAGACGGCCTAACGGTGTGCGGGACCGTAGCCCAGCTTCATGGAGACGGTTGCGAATGGTCCTCGCCGATACCCCAGGAGCAACACTGTCCCTAATTTGCTGGGAAGTGGCGGTGCGGTCCCCTACGGCACTGCGTAGGATCCTACGGTCTTGGCGTGCATCCGTGCGTCGCTGCGGTCCGGTCCCAGGTCGACGGGCATGTGCACCTTCCGCCGACCACTGGCGACAACATCGATGTACTGTGGAGACCTCACGCCCCACGTGTTGAGCAATTCGGCGGTACGTTCACCCGGCCTCCCGCATGCCCACTATACGCCCTCGCTCAAAGTCCGTCAACTGCACATACGGTTCACGTCCACGCTGTCGCGGCATGCTACCAGTGTTAAAGACTGCGATGGAGCTCCGTATGCCACGGCAAACTGGCTGACACTGACGGCGGCGGTGCACAAATGCTGCGCAGCTAGCGCCATTCGACGGCCAACACCGCGGTTCCTGGTGTGTCCGCTGTGCCGTGCGTGTGATCATTGCTTGTACAGCCCTCTCGCAGTGTCCGGAGCAAGTATGGTGGATCTGACACACCGGTGTCAATGTGTTTTTTTTTTCCATTTCCAGGAGTGTATGTTGAATACAACAGTGGTTAAGGACCTTGGCCATACATGAAATAACATGAAAATCAACGCTGAATATTCAATACACACCCTGAAATTCAGGCTAAATACATACGAGGTACAATGACGCTATAGCTGATGTGTCACGTGGTGCACTACTCCCTGCCACTGCACACTGCCCCACTCATTTTCTTACGTACGTACCACATACCACTATACTGCAGAATAGACGTCGATTGCTTGACGGGGTCGAGGGTTGGAGCGTGTGTGTGTGTGTGTGTGTGTGTGTGTGTGTGTGTGTGTGTGTGTGTGTGTGTTTGTGTGTGTTTTTTCAGTGAGTACAGTTAAAAGTGTAATAATTAATATCATACTAGCGTAAGTTTTTGGTTCAATTCCGCTACAGATTTCGGGTTTCAGTGGTTTCCTTTCATCTATAGCTTAATTTGGATCCTTTTCTTCTTCAGGTGGAATTTCAAAAATAAAATTTAAGCTATGTTTTCGCTTTTTTTTCATCTTCTCTCTGAAACTACTTTTTACATCCTTCTGAATTTTGTTATCCCATTAATCGACTATACTATCAGTTTAGTTTTGAATTGAGTTTTGTCCTATATAATTTTATTTGTGATTAACTATTATTTGTGTGAGTATCAATTGGTCATGGCAAATGATCGCTTTCGATTAACCTAGAAATTTTCCAGTCTGATGCTATTCCGGAAACCAGCTCTTCAAAGGGGTGAAAATTTTCTGATATTGGCTTTATTGCTAGCGATAATTTAAAAGTGGCCAATATCGCCGTTTAAATGCATTAATTCGCATTTTTAACCAAAATACCTTCTCAGCACATTTGTTGTGCATACTGATGATTCTTTGTGTTCACCGGTAGAGTTACTACTGTGTCACTCAGATAGTATTGCTGGATTTTCTTACTGGGTCTCTACTTTTCTAGTTCTTGAAATAACAAAAAAACATGACCACTCTTTAACGTCTAGTCAACCACCAACCATCCAGGTATACGCTTTAGTTCATTTTGAGACACTATTCGAAACCTAAATTAGGATGTGTCCTTGATAATATTTGTTAACTGAGCATTAGGCCGTGGTCTAAGGCATGTTTCTGTACCTTATGTTTCGTCTTCTAATGATGAAGACATCATCAGAGGCTATAAAGACTCAGTAATTTCAAATTTAAACAAGCGTAGCAAGTCGAACTTCTTATATGTATCCACAAAACATTCAAGTCTTTCTTTTTTTAAATTTCTATTGCCTTTGTGTACCTCTAAGCGCAGTAATGATTAGACGTCAGTGACACAGAATATTACTCTCCACTCTTTTGGCTATAAACCCCATTTTTCTACATAATCTCCATTCAGTGCGACGACCTTACGTCATCTTCCTGGAAGTGCCTATATGGAAACACACTACTGACCGATGTCGGAGTCATCTTCTTGCTCGATCAATAACCTAATCATCCGCGTACTGATACCCACGGAAAGCGTCCTCCATGGGGCCAAAGAGGCGGAAGTCCAAGATTCGGGCTGTGGGCTGGATGAGGAAAAACAGTCCAATGAAGTTCTCTGAACTCCTCTCTGGTGCGCAGACTTGTGCGAGGCTGTGCGTTGCTGTGGATAAGGAGAGGTTCGTGTGATTTTTGTGGCGAGAAATAAGCTGATGTCATTTCTTCAATCTCCTGAAGAGAGCACAGTACACTTCAGAGTTGATCGTTGCACCATGAGGAAGGACATCAAACAGAATAACCCCTTCAGAGTCCCAGGAGACCGTCTCCAATACTTTACCGGCGGAGGGTAGTGCTTTGAACTTCTTCTTCGGAGGAGTTCTGCTGTGGCGCCACTCCATGGATTGCCTTTTTGTTTCCGGTTCGAAATAATGAACTCATGTTTCATCGCCTGTTACTATGTTCGCCAAAAAGCTGTCACCATCATCCTGATAACGCGCAAGCAATTTGACACAGATGGTCCTTCGTTGCTCTTTATGGTCTTCTGTTATGCGGCAATTAACCCAGCGTTCATATACCTTTGAGTACCCAACTGGTGGACGAGTGTATAACCACTATCAAAAGAGACGTGTAGTTGAGCAGCGGGGTGTGTGATTTGCTCACTTGGAATAAATGTGTTAGCACGTTCCAACACTGCAGGCAACAGCTATGTGCATTCGGCCGGCACACGGGAGATGGGACAAGTTTGCGCGACGTTGTTGCGATGATGACACACGCTTCGCCCAGCGACTCAACCTGCTTTTGTTCACTGCCATATTTCAGTAGACATTCTGTAAGAGCCCATGAATATCTGCGATGCTCTGATTTTCCGTCAAAAGGAACTGAATGACAGCTCTCTGCTTAGAACGCACCTCCACTGTAGAAGCCATTTTGAAAGCTACGTGTGTCGCCTCCACCTATTGGAACTTTATGACAATATAGGGGCTGAGGCGGGAGTATTCCATGATATCCCACAACAAATTCTGCAGTTTTCAACCGAAACTGGCAATGAAAAAATATGTTGCATTACTTATTGAACGCCTCTCGTATTAAATTGCTCGCCCTGAACAGAACCAAATCGAAAGAACAAGACAGATGGGGAACTCTTTTGAAAAATTTTACCATTCTAAAGGCTGACTTATAAAGGGACGTGTTGTCCTGACGGATGAGTAAATTTTAGTTCACCAACTATGAAAATGCCCTACAACAAGAATCAGTCAGTGGCCTTTCCCAATAGTTAAAATGCCATCAGCAGCATTTTTACCATTGTTAAAAACGATTTTCTCATTACGCAACAGACAGTTCTCTCACCAGCTTTGACTCATTTTTCGAAGGTGGATCCACTATCATCCGCAACCAAGTGACAATGCAGACATTTCTGGGGTCGTGCTTCTAGCCGAAAAATAATTTTGAATTGTTCTTCATGGAACATTTTTTACCTGGAGTCATAAATTGGAAAGTCTAATGCACACTCAGCTTCTTCATACCGGTAACCCATATGTTACCTTTCGTCTCGGTGGTAACACTAATTTTAAAGGGCTAATATTTTATCGATACGCCGGGAATTTATTTACTGTGTCATCAGAAGAAATCCGCCACCGTAGCTGAGTGGACGGCGCCCCGATTTGTCATGCAGGGGGACCCGACTTCGATTCCCGGCTGGGTTGGAGATTTTCTCCGCTCAGGGACTGGGTGTTTGTGTCGTCATCATCATCATTTCATCCTCATCGACGATCAAGTCGCCGAAGTGGAGTCGCCTCAAAAGACTTGCACCAGGCGATCAAGTCTACCAGTCGGGAACCCCTCACCACACTTTTCATTTTCATCAGAATAAAACTCTAACGGGTGTCTAGACCGTGCCAAATCTGCAATGCTCATACTAGCAAGTGTAAATCTATTTAATTTGTAATGAAAGATCATCTACGCTGGTACAGACTTCCGTGGGCTCTCATCAACGTTTTTTGTATCAAACTCAAAGTTTTCCTAAATAAAAGTTTCTTATCATTGCCCAACGAACGTATTTAACGTTTCTACGAATCGTAAGGCACAGGCCACTTAATGAAGCTGCAAACAGAAGCTGCGCGTTCCGTGTATCTGCAATGAAAGAACCGTAGAGTAATCGCGCCTAGGAAAAGTCAGACAACTACATAGAATTTCCAACTATTCTCAGACATTTCTCAAATTTATCAGTGCACTGTTGCATCTATAAGGGGCGATCAAAAATGTTCCGTTCAAAGGCCATACAGTCCAGAACCGGTGTGCCATTCAGGTGTAATCGTCGTGAACATTGTGGGAATCATCTCACCGGCGCGTCAGGTTGAAGATACCAGCCTGGTAAAACACGGTCTCCTGGTGTGTTAAAAAATCTGTAACAGGCGTCTGCCCATCCTCGTCTGACAGGAATCGTCGAACGTTAAACGCCTTTTTTAAGCGACCGAAAGCGTGATAATCGCGCAGAGAGAGATCAGGACTGTAGGGCGGTTGCCCAAGTGTCTTCCACTCGAGTTGGAGTAACTTCTACGTTAAGAAATTTACGATGTGAGAAAGTGCGTTATCACGAAGCAGTAGGACCCCTTGGCTCACCATCTCACAACAGTGCGATACTGCAGTGCCTGTGTTGTTCAAATTACGATGGATTGTCCCTTCGTACGAAGGTGTAGGTTATAGACACAAGGTTGACGATATATGGAAGTTTGGCTCTGACTGTGGAGCGTGCTCGGATAGCCCAGTCCTAAGGCGAACGCTCGCGATAAGCGGGATATCCGGGTTCGAATCCCGGTCGTCCTTATTCGCAATTGCGGATACGTTTCATGCATTCTACAACAGTGGTTTTCGACGGACATGCTTCCCCGTATATATTCTTCGTTCACTAATGATTGTCTACCTGTGTCTGACCTTCGGCAGCCAAGAAAACAGTAACAGCACGTTGATGCTGTTTGGAAGAATTTGGTAATAACGTCACCATATTCCACGTTTCCATATTTATCGCGTGCATGTTGGATAGCCACGAATCCCACACTAATCCCTTGTCTACATGTCTATCCTTGTATACCCGTATCGGAATAGCGCTACGTTGCTTATACGCTGCAGTAACGCCCTCATACGAAAACTTTTTGGTCACTCCTTGTACTATATGCATCACCAGAAATTCCTCTGTGAAGATTTTAACTTTACTGTATCAGATTTTTAACTTTCCTACTAAAAAAACTGCTATAAAATATTTGAACAAGAGATGAGAACTTCGGAGTATAACGAGAGTAGACAGTTTAAAATTTGCTAGCCATAACTGGAAGTTGGCTAAGCGAGCGCCAAATCAACAGAGCTGGCTCGCTGTTGTGTTCCGGGAGCACGTTCGTTCACGGTGCGGTTTATCTGGTGCCCCCAATTAGCGTCCATGTCAGCTGAAGCGTTATGCAGGAGATGGAAAAGATGTGGAAAGGTTTTCCAGCGGTGCTTTTGCGCACTGCACGGGCGCTTGCCTAACGACCAGAGGCAGAGAAAATAAAAGCCAGTGAGTCTTTTCCATCCGTGCAATGAAAGTGCCTCTGTCGCGTTTATATTCCGCTGTCGAAACCCATCGCAGAAATACGCATCTGGCAAGTACGGACCGTAATAAATCCACTGACATGTCTCTGTCTCCCTTCAATAGCGACGAAGAACAACTTAGATTTTCAGTTGATGAACTCTCCAGAGAACGTTGGTTTCCTGTGGAAGTGCTTTCTCTTTTCGAAAAAAATTTTGTATCCCGCTAAACGCAAGTAACATCATATTTTTAGAACTATTGTAATTCAGTCAAGGATTTAACATTTGAGAACCTACATAATAATGCAGTTTACGACCAGAAACAAACCTTATTCGAAACGCGCCATATGGGTGAAGATCCGTTTAAATGAAAAGCGCTTACCAATATTTCTCGCATCGATTGAACTACGACAACCTCAGAGAAACAAAAATACAGGTCTCAAGGAGGAAATATAAAAATACGTTAGACTACTGAATTGTTCTATGAATAAAATAAGAAATTATATTTGTTTTCCACGAAACTATTTGGCTGCAACTGAATGTTTCATGTGAATAACGTTGCAGCCAACAAAAAGTTGTAGGCTGTACTGAATAAATGTTTCACGGTTCCTGCACGCTCTCTCTTTCGCTGTCGCCCGGGTTCCCGGGTTCGATTCCCGGCGGGGTCAGGGATTTTCTCTGCCTCGTGATGGCTGGGTGTTGTGTGCTGTCCTTAGGTTAGTTAGGTTTAAGTAGTTCTAAGTTCTAGGGGACTTATGACCACAGCAGTTGAGTCCCACAGTGCTCAGAGCCATTTGAACCATTTTTTTCTCTTTCGCTGCCAACATACACAATCCGAAACATGGTTGTGAATAGCGCTGTGAAGGGCAAAAGACAGACGATTAACCTGGCTTCAGAATGACAGAAGTGTCCCAGTGTCAACCCAAGAAATGGCGGAACCCAGACAAAAATGAAATACTAGGTGCAGGAGTTTCCGTTCGTCCACAACAGATGACGCCATGCATCTAGTGGGACTAAGATGAAATCGTTTACTGCGAGACATTTCCCAGTTGTCTCATCACACTTGCTCACGTTTAACGCCGACAGCTTAGCCGCTTTACGATTACAAACAAATATATTTAGGCTGGAGAAAACTATTTCAACACTATAACGCATGATCACACACCGCTAACAAGGCAAGAGCAGAATATCCAGGATCTTGGTACCTTCCACTGTCTTCGGTCTTGTTCCCAAAGACTTTCACATATTTTGCCCTCTCTTCCACCATATTCGTGGCAAGTCTTACGTTAAAGGCGGTGCTTTTCGAAATTGTGTTTTCACAATTTCTTCAACTCAAAAACGGTAGGTTCCGTTAGGTGCAGTAACATACCATTCTTCTTCACTAATCACGTTCATAGATACTAGAAAAGAACAATGTAATACAACCTGAAAAATTGTGCTACTGAAGTAGCACTGGGTAACCCAGCGGTGAATATTAATGTATGTCCTAAATGAACTGAAGACTGTTCAATTTGTGTAACAAGAGTCAGATGACACTATTCTCCAACTTAGTTGTTGGTGGTGAATTACAACATAAATTTCTTGCTTTAGACTCTGATAAGTAAATGAGCCTTATGCTGAATTACTTACGAGTATATCGATCTTAGCCCGCCCTGTTAGCTGTCCGGCCTAACACTAGGGGTCGAACCGCACGATAACACTGGGTGCGTCGTGGGGCAGCGGTGGGGTGAGTGGACTGCTGTAGCTTGTTGTGGGGTTGTGATCCGCTGAGGGCTACGGCAGGGACGATGCCTCTGCGTCGTTTCTAGGTCCCCAGTTCAATCCAATACAATACAATATCGATCATACCTAAAAAAAGAAGTTTGATCTTCGAATACTTAGGTAAAGCTGTCTCTGCCAAACAATGAAACATGCATTACGCTTGTGGCAGGAAATTTTTCAGAAACCATTAGCACACAAAACTGAGCAGTAGAATCACATGCACAGTTTTGGTCCTCTTCCACCTATTTAGTTACGCTCCTAAGTGTTTGGGTCACTCAGTACAGAAGATATGATAGCTCCAATCGTTGCCACTCTGTACTAAGTGTTACAAATTTAGACGCAGTCGTCTTATAACATTTTCATTTCTGGTGCCTTCTCCTTACCACCATTCTCTCTGTCATGTCTTTTTCTGGACGTCAAATGAGTTAAAACTGTTAGCAGCAAATCGTCGTACCTTTTCACGAACTCATTTTTCGTTATAGCTCTCTATGCTATTGGACCACGAAGAAACAGCGAGCATCACTTTGCACCTAAACATGTGTGTATCGAGACAACTGACTAAGCATAGTTCCTGCAACGGTCGAGACGTCACTCCTATGTGTTTATTCGTTACAGAGTTATACGATATTTGCGCTTTACTACTGGAGCAGATTTACTGATGTGATTATCATCGACGAACAAATACAGTGGCTCGCGACGAGGACCCATTTTGGGGACCAGAGAATTTCGTCGTTTCGTCTCCACGTCCGGGCGCGGTGATTCTGTCGTTTCTAAGGTGGAGCCTGCAGACGTGGGAAGAGCTAAGAACAAAGTTGGGGCCCCCTTCTGTTAAAAGACGGCGGTAAGATGCGGGCGCTCGGTCAATATTCATTTCGGGAGCAGCAGCATGCCGCTGCCTGGCAAGGAGACAAGACGCAGCGCGCGGCGGCGACCTAAGGACTTGAATTTCTTATTTAATGTACCTGCAGTTTCAGAGTTCCAAGCGACTCTGTATTTATGCTGCAAATGGAATAAAACGGTGTTTGTCTTTTAGCGAGGAGTGGAAAATCATTTGGAAAATAAAAGCAATTGTACGCTCTTCACTTCGTATTCGTTCCCACTGTGGACATAGACAACTGTTGTTAGTTCGCGTCTTTCAGAATTAATATTCTACGGTGATTATTTTTCTCTTTCAGCGTTGTGCTTTTCTCTGCCGTCCGTAGTTGACAGTTATCGCATTTCTACCAGTTCTGCTACCAGTTTCAAGTTTCGTTCTGACATTACCATTAATTAATCTGCACAGTCCATCTCCTTTTAATAGACTCTGAAAATTACTTCCCAACTGAAGCTACTTTGATTTTTAATTAACTGAAAGGTACAGCCCTCTGAAACTACACTCCTGGAAATTGAAATAAGAACACCGTGAATTCATTGTCCCAGGAAGGGGAAACTTTATTGACACATTCCTGGGGTCAGATACATCACATGATCACACTGACAGAACCACAGGCACATAGACACAGGCAACAGAGCATGCACAATGTCGGCACTAGTACAGTGTATATCCACCTTTCGCAGCAATGCAGGCTGCTATTCTCCCATGGAGACGATCGTAGAGATGCTGGATGTAGTCCTGTGGAACGGATTGCCATGCCATTTCCACCTGGCGCCTCAGTTGGACCAGCGTTCGTGCTGGACGTGCAGACCGCGTGAGACGACGCTTCATCCAGTCCCAAACATGCTCAATGGGGGACAGATCCGGAGATCTTGCTGGCCAGGGTAGTTGACTTACACCTTCTAGAGCACGTTGGGTGGCACGGGATACATGCGGACGTGCATTGTCCTGTTGGAACAGCAAGTTCCCTTGCCGGTCTAGGAATGGTAGAACGATGGGTTCGGTGACGGTTTGGATGTACCGTGCACTATTCAGTGTCCCCTCGACGATCACCAGTGGTGTACGGCCAGTGTAGGAGATCGCTCCCCACACCATGATGCCGGGTGTTGGCCCTGTGTGCCTCGGTCGTATGCAGTCCTGATTGTGGCGCTCACCTGCACGGCGCCAAACACGCATACGACCATCATTGGCACCAAGACAGAAGCGACTCTCATCGCTGAAGACGACACGTCTCCATTCGTCCCTCCATTCACGCCTGTCGCGACACCACTGGAGGCGGGCTGCACGATGTTGGGGCGTGAGCGGAAGACGGCCTAACGGTGTGCGGGACCGTAGCCCAGCTTCATGGAGACGGTTGCGAATGGTCCTCGCCGATACCCCAGGAGCAACACTGTCCCTAATTTGCTGGGAAGTGGCGGTGCGGTCCCCTACGGCACTGTGTAGGATCCTACGGTCTTGGCGTGCATCCGTGCGTCGCTGCGGTCCGGTCCCAGGTCGACGGGCACGTGCACCTTCCGCCGACCACTGGCGACAACATCGATGTACTGTGGAGACCTCACGCCCCACGTGTTGAGCAATTCGGCGGTACGTCCACCCGGCCTCCCGCATGCCCACTATACGTCCTCGCTCAAAGTCCGTCAACTGCACATACGGTTCACTTCCACGCTGTCGCGGCATGCTACCAGTGTTAAAGACTGCGATGGAGCTCCGTATGCCACGGCAAACTGGCTGACACTGACGGCGGCGGTGCACAAATGCTGCGCAGCTAGCGCCATTCGACGGCCAACACCGCGGTTCCTGGTGTGTCCGCTGTGCCGTGCGTGTGATCATTGCTTGTACAGCCCTCTCGCAGTGTCCGGAGCAAGTATGGTGGGTCTGACACACCGGTGTCAATGTGTTCTTTTTTCCATTTCCAGGAGTGTATATTTTCGTCGTAACACCTCTCGGGTTCCCATCCGGTAAAGTACACTGGTGTGCAAGATTTACGAACGAAAGTAACTTCCGCATGATATGTCACTGCCAGGTACCACACCTCAACGAAACTTAGACCTTACATAGAAAGAACTGCTACGTTGTAGTACAGAATGTAGCTGAAAGAAATGCGCAGCAAACGAACAAAACTGACAAAGTTATTCAAAGGCAGTAATTATGGTAGTCTCCTGAACATTACAAAAGGATGGACATAGTTCTTAATAGGGTGTGTGGCCACCGCGGATGACAATGCATGCTCTTCAAAGTGATCTCTCACTGGCCACGATGCTGGTAAAGAGTTCTTGTTGGAGGACGTTCCATTACTGCACCAGTGCGATTGACAACTGCTGGTGCATGTGGACGTGCTACCGTTCGTCTTCTCACCGCATCTCACATGTACTCGACGGTATTTAAGTCATGGAATGGACAACCTAGTCCATTCACCGAATATCCTCTCATTACAACAGCTCCAGCAGTTACTCTGTTCGACGTTGTCGTTCGTAAATATGAAGTCGGGGCTGAATGCAGCCCTGATAAAAGCACATTTGTAAGGGATTGTGCCACAATAACTTTGACAGATGAGTGCAACATCTTCAAAGATTTGAAGGTCAATACGCCCATGCAGCATTATCCTTCCCCATACCATAAAAACTGGTCCACCAAAACGATTCTACAGTCCGGAACCGCGCGACCGCTACGGTCGCAGGTTCGAATCCTGCCTCGGGCATGGATGTGTGTGATGTCCTTAGGTTAGTTAGGTTTAAGTAGTTCTAAGTTCTAGGGCACTTATGACCTCAGCAATTGACTCCCATAGTGCTCAGAGCCAGCCAACCAAAGCGATTATTTCGACCATGTTCCTGGTGCATTGCGTGTTCCCTCCTTTCGCGATATGAGTGTAAGTCCAAAATTGCCAAACATGATCATTTTGGTGGTCCATGTGTTGTAGCGTCGGGAGCCACTACGTTGCATGTGTGTACAGACCTACAAATCTTTGAACACGGTACAATCACCGGTCAGCGCTATTGTGACACTGCACACCTTCCCTAAGTGCGAACAGCGCAGGTAGAGGATCTCCTCGAACGGGAGGATATGGTCCAATGGTTTGGCCTGCCCGTTCCTTCTGATATAAATCCCAATCACGACGAGTGGGATGCGTTAGTGTGACGCATCTCAGCACGCCCACATGCACCAACCGATTGCACTTGTCATCCGCGCTGGTGGAGGCATGGAATGTCCTACCACAATAACTCTGTATCAGTCTTGTGGTCCGCATTGTAGAAAATGCATTATCGTCCGTGTTGGTTCAAATGGCTCTGAGCACTATGGGACTCAACTGCTGAGGTCATTAGTCCCCTAGAACTTAGAACTACTTAAACCTAACTAACCTAAGGACATCACAAACATCCATGCCCGAGGCGTCCGTGTTGGTCACACTTCATACTAAGAACCATGTCTCGCCTTTTTTAAACCCATGGGACAGTTATCAAATGGTTCAAATGGCTCTGAGCATTATAGGACTTAACATCTGAGGTCATCAGTCCCCTATAACTTAGAACTGCTTAAACCTAACTAACCTAAGGACATCACACACATCCATGCCCGAGGCAGGATTCGAACCTGCGGCCGTAGCAGTCGCACGGTTCCAGACTGAAGCGCCTAGAACCGCTCGGCCACCGCGGCCGGCGACCGTCATCAATCGCAGTGACTTCAGTGTAATTATTTTCTTTGAATAAAGGTATCATTTCTGCTCGGGTCATTGTGTATTTCTTTCAGTTACCTCCTCTGCTGTAGTTTACTATTGCAGTTCCTTATATGTCACTTGACAGTGAGACATTGTGCGAAAGTTACTTTCGTTCTTAACTTTTGAAGACCAGTGGAATCATGTATTATATTTTTCTAAATTTTGAACTCACCGGTTCTCTTATTGGGGGGGGGGGGGGGGTAGTCGTAAATATTTAATTATGAACTCTAAAAAAGAAATTATTTTGTTTCAGATAAACATTTAGTGCACATTTAAATCAACATGCGAGCGTAGCGTAGCAAGTAAAACAATATTACCACTGGGGATGCAAACAAGCCGCGTATGAGCATCTACGGGAACGCACATTTACGGGAAGTTGTTGGAAGACTGTAAACCCACGAATAGGCGACAAGATATTTGTCGTCCAAGCTTCATCACAGAACGTAAAGGTCGGGCACCTGCCCGTAAGATAGGCGATGATCTGTGCCAAATCTGACCTCATGGTACACAACATCCGACAATTTAGATGAAATAAGGGAGAAAAGAAAAGCAAGTGGCGTAATCGCTACACTGGCTTGCGACAGAATCGGTGCTCGCACCAATTTTATTCAGTCTTCATGTGGCAGATATTCTTGACTTGTCATGTCGCAAGTTTCAGCATGCAGACGACCAATCATTTTCCACCCAGAGCGATAACTAACGAAGTGCCTCAAACACTGCACGAATATAATACCAAAATGCATCTCACCCCGGATGGCACTAAAATGTAGGTGGTGCTGCTTCTAACTATCGATTCCACTGACACCTCAGCAGATGAACTAAGTTTTGGCGTAATTGGAACTGCGAAGTACAATGAGACCTTAAAATACCTGGGAGTAACAATGTACTGAGTGGTAGCTGTGTTTTTGAAAAAGACGACATTTTTTTAAAGAATTCGTCCTCATCAAAGTCGTCACTTTAAAAACAGTTCTCTTTACACATCGGACATTTATGCCATCGCTTTCCGAGTCCCCGACACACTTGTGGAACTCGAGATTTGGGATAACTTCAGCTCTCTCAGTGATTCGGTTTTTTTTTTAATCTCTTTTATTCTTGTGAAACGGCGGCCCCAAAGATTTTCTTTATTTTTTGTTAACAGAAAATAGCCACGTAAGGCTTTCTCTGGCGAATATTGCATACAATATTTTTTTGGTCAGATACTCAGAAACAAGCAATAGAGTGAGAGGAGTTGTATTACCGTAGTCCAAATTCCATGAACTGTTTCACCAGAAATCCAAACTTTTTTATGTTTGCTTTGCACAAAGGACGTTGATCTTTTAAGCAGTACTCCATACTGATCATTCGCCTATGTATAAAGAGTTCATCGTACAGTAAACTGATAAAGTCAAAGAAGACTGTGAACATATCCTTCGCACTTGATCACGCTTTTCAAGCTTTTTCCGGCCTTGGGGATACGCAATGTTTCCTCCAGGACGACTGAGCCTTAGTTTCGACTTCGTATCCGTGAACCAATGTATCATTACCTCTCACGACACGTCGCACTGGATCTATAACGCTGTTTACTGCACCAAGCGACTCCAGAGCTACTCGCCGGTGTTTATGTTCAAAACAAGCATTTTCAGCAACATCTGCAGTCACATGTTTCATACTCAAAACATGAGAAACAATTTCATGGCATGAACGATTCGATATACCATCACCAACAGCTACTTCTCTCACCGTGACGCGATGATCGTTCATAAAAATTTCTCTCACTTTTTCCACGATTTCATAAGTTGAGCTTTGTCCTGCAAAGTGATGGTCAGTTTCTGCAGAAAGTGTCATCACTTGTATCTCTAAGCTGGCCGTAAGTTTTGTTCCAAAAATGTACAGCGTAGAGATAGAAGTGATAAGACTTTCTGCAAGACCGGACCATCGTTTTGCAGGACAATATTCCAGCACGTACAGTGCAAGCAGTTACTGATTTGCTTGACTGATGGGGCTGCTGGGTGCTATAGCACCTACTGCACTCCCCTGACTTAAGCCCTCGTGAGTTCAACTCGATTTCTAAACTGAAGGAAACTCTTCACGGCATTTGCTTCAGAACTGCTACATATTCGTTGGGCAATAGACCTGTCGAACACAATTGGCACTGCTAAGAGAATCCTACGACTTCCACATCGCTGGCAACGCGTTATACACAGTGCTAGTGGCTACTTTGACGGTCAGTAAAACTTTGAAACACGTACCTATTTTGTACGAGCTGTAAATAAATAGTTGCCACTATTAAAGTTTCAACCCTCGTAAAAATACTCACCATCATTTATTGTCTTTTTCCTCCTTGTATGTATGGTTAGTGGTTTTCATGCCGCTGATGTTCCATACTGATTCTTTTGAAATAGCACTGATTTCTTTGATATCCCAGATGCCTTCCATGCTATAATACACCTGTCTGCAAATACTTCAAAACCATCAAAATGTGGATGACTACCTGCCACAATAATTACTTCAAAAACTGCACTTACAAGAACAGAAAAATCGAAATACATTGAGCTGCTGTACACAGGAAAGTATGGTCGAAGTCTTCAATAACGTCGACTCGGATTTATAGATGTCTGCTAACCCGCGATGTGCACTTACTTACGTTCCAGTAGACCAAAGCTATACGAAACGCTGTCCACTGGAACATATGTAAGTTTATACAACTGTTTGAAATTTATATCTAATAAAAATGCCGGCTCGTTAGCAAGTTTTCGTTATTCAAACATGTCACAAAGTGGTGTCAAATACTAAAATATTCTTGTGCAGCGCACGAGGGAACGGCATGCTGCTGACAAATACATTAACTTAAATGGAGAAGTTAAATATATGAAGATGGGCACCGTAGTCCGAAAGGGTGTTATGGCGTTGAAATCAGTCATTTTAAAAGTATTTATGGCTGGTTGCTTTCATCACCATGTCTTAGCGATTCACATGATCCAGCATCGATAAAACAATATTTTCGTAGTAGCCACTTAGCGCATAAATTGACTGTGCATTACTCCATTCAACATACTGTACAACAAAACCATACCATAAAATTACAACTAAATTAGCTGAAGTTTCGCTTCATAGGAGTGCAGCGATAGTGTTTACAGGTTACGCTGCCTCATAGAAAAACGTAAACCACCCAGAAAACATGGTCGGATGTCAATGTCATATAGTACACTACCACACCATGAGCGCGTATGTAAATGATTACATTTGGAATCCTCCGAGGGGGTCCAACAACATATTAATAAGCAGGTTCATACTGCGAAGTTCCTTGAAAATTTGACTCGATTTTGTTATCACTTAAATGACATCACATACACTCAGAACTCGTAAAGTTTCACTTTGTTTCCCCCTCCTCTTCTGGATGCTTAACGTTTTCTATCAGGCAGTGTATAGTAATCGAGCGTAATTTCATCAGAGAATAATTTACAACATAAACTGAAGCGCCAAAGAAACTGTTATAGGCATGTGTATTCAAATGCAGACGTATGTACACAGGCAGAATACGGCGCTGCTGTTGGCAATGCCTATTCAAGACAAGTGTCTGGCGCAGTTGTTAGATCGGTTACTGCTACTACAATGACAGATTATCAAGATTCAAGTCAGTTTGAAGTGGTGCTATAGTTGGGGCACAGCAAGGTAGCGATGACATGGGGATTTTCCGGACGACCATTTCACGAGTGTACCGTGAATATCAGGAATATGGTGAAACATCAAATATCCGTCATCGCTGCGAACGGAAAAAGATCTTGCAAGAACGGGTCCAAAGATGACTGAAAAGAACAGTTCAAGGTGACAGAAGTGCAACCCTCCCGCAGATTGCTGCAGATTTCAACGCTGAGCCATCAACAAGTGTCAGCGTGCGAACCGTTCAACGAAACGTCATCGATATGGCCTTTAGGAGCCGATGGCCCACTCGTGTACCCTTGATGACTGCACAATACAAAGCTTTACGCCTCGCCTGGGCGCGCAACACTGACGTTGCGCTTTTGATGACTGGCAACATATTGCCTGCTCGGACGAGTCTTCTTTCAAATTGTATCGAGCGGATGGAGTGTATGGGTATGGAGACAACCTCATGAATCTATGGACCCTGCATGTCAGCAGGGGACTGTTCAAGCTGGTGGGCTCTGTAATGATGTGGGGCATGTGCAGTCGAAGTGGTATGAGATCCCTGATAAGTCTAGATACAACTCTGACAGGTAACACGTACGTAAGCACCCTGTCTGATCACTTGCATCCATTCATGTCCATTGTGCATTCCGACCGACTTGGGCAATTCCAACATGACAATGCGATACCCCACACGTCCAGAACTGCTACAAAGTGGCTCCAGGAAATATCTCAGTTTAAACACTTCCGCTAGCCACCAAACTCCACAGATATGAACATCATTGAGCACATCTGGGATGCCTTGCAACGTGCTGTTCAGAAGAGATATCCACCCTCTCGTACTCTTACGGATTGATGGACAGCCTTGCAGGATTCGTGGTGTCACTTCCCTCCAGCACTACTTCAGACATTAGTCGAGTTCATGCCACGTCGTGTTGCGGCACTTCCACGTACTCGCGGGAGTCCTACAACACATTAGGTAGGTGTACCGGTTTCTTTGGTTCTTTCGCTCCTCAGTGTATATGGCCTTGGTCGTGGATGATGAATAAAAGAAATGGAATATACCATGTCATGCAAAAAAATCTACATGCTAGAGCGCAGATTAGACTAGTGTAATCGTTTGGTCCCAAATACACTCACGGGAAAAGATCCCAACACCAAGAAATAATTAACGTAGAGAAATACACTCCTGGAAATTGAAATAAGAACACCGTGAATTCATTGTCCCAGGAAGGGGAAACTTTATTGACACATTCCTGGGGTCAGATACATCACATGATCACACTGACAGAACCACAGGTACATAGACACAGGCAACAGAGCATGCACAATGTCGGCACTAGTACAGTGTATATACACCTTTCGCAGCAATGCAGGCTGCTATTCTCCCATGGAGACGATCGTAGAGATGCTGGATGTAGTCCTGTGGAACGGCTTGCCATGCCATTTCCACCTGGCGCCTCAGTTGGACCAGCGTTCGTGCTGGACGTGCAGACCGCGTGAGACGACGCTTCATCCAGTCCCAAACATGCTCAATGGGGGACAGATCCGGAGATCTTGCTGGCCAGGGTAGTTGACTTACACCTTCTAGAGCACGTTGGGTGGCACGGGATACATGCGGACGTGCATTGTCCTGTTGGAACAGCAAGTTCCCTTGCCGGTCTAGGAATGGTAGAACGATGGGTTCGATGACGGTTTGGATGTACCGTGCACTATTCAGTGTCCCCTCGACGATCACCAGTGGTGTACGGCCAGTGTAGGAGATCGCTCCCCACACCATGATGCCGGGTGTTGGCCCTGTGTGCCTCGGTCGTATGCAGTCCTGATTGTGGCGCTCACCTGCACGGCGCCAAACACGCATACGACCATCATTGGCACCAAGGCAGAAGCGACTCTCATCGCTGAAGACGACACGTCTCCATTCGTCCCTCCATTCACGCCTGTCGCGACACCACTGGAGGCGGGCTGCACGATGTTGGGGCGTGAGCGGAAGACGGCCTAACGGTGTGCGGGACCGTAGCCCAGCTTCTTGGAGACGGTTGCGAATGGTCCTCGCCGATACCCCAGGAGCAACAGTGTCCCTAATTTGCTGGGAAGTGGCGGTGCGGTCCCCTACGGCACTGCGTAGGATCCTACGGTCTTGGCGTGCATCCGTGCGTCGCTGCGGTCCGGTCCCAGGTCGACGGGCACGTGCACCTTCCGCCGACCACTGGCGACAACATCGATGTACTGTGGAGACCTCACGCCCCACGCGTTGAGCAATTCGGCGGTACGTCCACCCGGCCTCCCGCATGCCCACTATACGCCCTCGCTCAAAGTCCGTCAACTGCACATACGGTTCACATCCACGCTGTCGCGGCATGCTACCAGTGCTAAAGACTGCGATGGAGCCCCGTATGCCACGGCAAATTGGCTGACACTGACGGCGGCGGTGCACAAATGCTGCGCAGCTAGCGCCATTCGACGGCCAACACCGCGGTTCCTGGTGTGTCCGCTGTGCCGTGCGTGTGATCATTGCTTGTACAGCCCTCTCGCAGTGTCCGGAGCAAGTATGGTGGGTCTGACACACCGGTGTCAATGTGTTCTTTTTTCCATTTCCAGGAGTGTAAAATTTCAGGATTTCATTTGTCTAGATAACATAGTTAAGTTGACTAACATCGCAAGATCACGGTTTAAAATACAGCCACATCCGCATCATAATCCTCAAGCCACCTAATGATGTGTGGTGGAGGGTACTTTTTATACCCCTAACTGAGCCGTGCAACCTTGTTCCACTCGCAAATAGCGCTTGGAAAGAGTGACTGTCGGTAAGCCTCTGTAATGGCTCTAATTTCTAGAAATTTTCTCCTCTTGGTCATTACGCGTGACGTATGTGGAGGGGGGAAGTAACATGGCGTTCGACTCTTCCCTGAAGGTGCTCTCTCAGAATTTCAATAGTAAATCTCTCCGTCATGCACAACGCCTCTCTGGTAGCGTCTGTCAGTGAAGCTTGTTGAGCATCTCCGAAATGCTCTCGTGCCGACTAAATGACCCCGTGTCGAAACGTGCCGCTCTTCGTTGGATCATTTCTATCTCTTCCATCAGCCCTATCTGGTTGGAACCCCAGACAGGTGAACAGTACTCGAGAATCGGTCTAACAAGTGCCTTATCAGCCACTTCATTCGCGGGTGGGTTACATTTCCTTAAGATTCTTCCTATGAATCTAAGTCTGGCATCCGATTTTCCCACTATTTGTGTTATGTGGTCATTCCACTTAAGGTCGTTCTGGATAGTAACTCCTAGATATTTTACGGCAGACACTGTTTGCAGCTGTGTAGCTATACGGTAGTGGATTCCTTTGCCTACGTAACTGCAGTATGTTACATTTATTTACGTTCAGTGTTAACTGCCAGAGACTGGACCATTCATAAATTCTCTGGAGGTCATTCCGCAAATCGTTACTATCTTCTGGCGTTGCTACTTTGTTATAGACAACCGCATCATCTGCAAACAGTCTACCATATATATTATATATGTATGTTGTAAACAGCAACGGTCCTACCACTCTTCCTGGGGCTAGACCGGGAATTACCTTTACATCTGTTGATTTTGTTCCTTTAAGAGCGACGTATTGAGTTCTGTGCCCGCATCTCGTGGTCGTGTGGTAGCGTTCTTGCTTCCCACGCTCGGGTTCCCGGGTTCGATTCCCGGCGGGGTCAGGGATTTTCTCTGCCTCGTGATGGCTGGGTGTTGTGTGCTGTCCTTAGGTTAGTTAGGCTTAAGTATTTCTAAGTTCTAGGGGACTGATGACCATAGATGTTAAGTCCCATAGTGCTCAGAGCCATGTTTTGGTTAACGAAGTTTTACTTTCAAAGTCATTGAACGCCTTTCTCATTGCTCTCCTTACGCTCATTTCCGCTTCGTTCACCTTTTGTTTGTCAGCTAGATTTTTACTTCTCGTGAATCTGAGAAGAAGTTCTCTCTATTTACGTAAAAGTTTTTCTAACACAGCTATTAAAACCATGGTCGGTCTTTTCCATCCCTTAAGACCTTACTAGGAACGTATTTGTCTAGGGCATATTGCACGATTCCTTTGAATCCGGTGTAACCAACAGAATCTTGAATCCAAACGTGCAAACGTGCATGCATTGTGTTGTTCAAGTGCCAGACGTCAGTTTGTGGGTCGGAGTTCCAACACTGTTGCACTTGGTCGGTCAATACAGGGGCAGTTAACGCTGGTTGTTGATGACACTAGAGTTGTCGTCCGATGATGCCTAGAGACAGATCTGGTGATCGAGCAGGCCAAGGCAAACATGTCGATACTTCGTAGAGTGTGTATAGTTGCAACAATGGTAAGTGGACGAGCGTTATCCAGTAGGAAGATACCCCTTGGAATGCTGTTCACAAATGGATGCACAACAGCTTGAATCACAGACTGACGTAGAAATTTGCAGTCACTGCGCGTGGCATAACCACGAGAGTGTCGTTCTTGTTATATGAAATCGCACTCCACACCATATCAGGTGTAGGTCCATTGTGTCTAGGCCGCAGAGAGGCCTACTAACCAGCACACACTGGCACTGAGGTTAGAACCTTCTTTCATCAGAAAACGCAACAGACCTCGACTATCTCCAAGGAGCTGTCGCTTGTCACCACTGACGTCGCAAAAGGCGGTGGTTTGGGTTAGTGGAGACCACGCTACAGGGCATTTGGCTCAGAGTGGTTCTTGAAATAACCGATTTGTAACAGTTCGTTGAGGCGCTGTGATGCCATCTCCTACAGGAATTGTTGCTGCAGATACAGTACGATGCGCCGCAACCACAAGCCGAACAGGACGGTCTTCCGCTTCGGTAGCGCAACGTGGCCGTCCGGAACACAGCTTCTCTTAGCCCTGTTACACGATCTCGTTCATACTTAGTGTGCTGCTGATAATTGCTGCTACGTCGTTTTAAAGGCATTCTTGTCTAACATCAACTCACTAAACCCAATCTCAAAGCAACTGATGCTCACGGCCGTTACAGCGCCTATTTACAGCAAATGTCATGTGTATCCTCATAGTGGCGCTGCTAGCGTCAGTTTCATGCGACTGATGCGAAATTTTAATAGACGTCATATTACAATTGTTGAAACACGCCTACCAACTTTCATTTATCTCGCAGAACTCCTCCTTGGTGCTGGGATTTTTTGTCCATCAGTGTAGTTTCTGAGAGTATAAGTGCCACACGTAAGGACACAACGCAGGCTCTTCGTGTAGTCCAGATTAAAAGGAATTACAAAATGCAGCATTGTTAATTTACTTAACAAAATAAAAAAATATGCCAAGATTACATTAGTTCGCACAGCAAACGTTCTATAAACACAGACGCTCCTTAAAACATGTCACATACTAGCAATTTAGTTAATAAAGACTCATTACAGCAGCTTTCGGCAGTTTCGTGTTGGCGTTCTTTAAACTGAAAAAAATGTGACAACAGTCAACTGATATGCCTACTTTAGATCATTATCATCAGTACAAAACGCAAGTAACCTCAAGGCCTCCTCGCATGCTATTGCAAAAAAATCCACAAGTTTCGCATTAAGAACAGGCTGCCTTACCATTGATGATAATGGTGTCATCTTCGAAAACCGTAGCGGACCAATAAAATATAAAGACTGACGCGGAAACTGTAAGATTTTTCAGTTATCAAAATGGTTCAAATGGCTCTAAGCACTATGGGACTTAACATCTGAGGTCATCAGTCCCCTAGAACTTAGAACTATCTACACCTAACTAACCTAAGGACATCACACACATCCAAGCCCGAGGCAGGATTCGAACCTGCGACCGTAGCACTCGCGCGGTTCCTGACTGAAGCGCCTAGAACCGCTCGGCCACTACGGCCGGCTATTTTCAGTTATACAATGAGTCCACATCTCACGGCAGAGCCCATGTTGGACAAAACAGGTATAATTCAGTTTGCATGGACAGATAATGAAAAATGAGGAGAGGTCAATAGCTTCATTGGAAAACAAGTTACACACTGTAGCGCCAAAGAAAGTGATATAGGCATGTGTATTCAAGTACAGAGATATGTAAACAGGCAGACTACGGCTCTGCGGTTGACAACACCTATACAGGACAACAAGTGTCTGGCGCAGTTGTTAGATCGGCTACTGCAGCAATAATGTAAGATTATCAAGTGCGTTTCAACGTGGTGTTATAGTCTGCGCACAAGCGCTGGGACACAGCATCTCCGAGGCAACGATGGAGTGGGGATTTTCCCGTACGACCATTTCACGAATGTACCGTGAATATCAGGAATCCCGTGAAACATTAAATCTCCAACAACGCTGCGGCCGGAAAAACATCCATCAAGAACGGGCCCAAAGATGACTGAAGAGAATCTTTCAAGGTGACACAAGTACATCCCTCCCGCAACTTACTGCAGATTTCAACGCTAGGCCATCAACAAGTGTCAGCGTGCGAAACATTCAACGAAACATCATCGATATGGGCTTTCGGAGCCGAAAGCCCATTCGTGTACCCTTGCATGACACAAAGCTTTACGCCCCGCCTGGGCCCACAACACCGACGTTGGACTGTTGATGACTGGAAACGTGACGCCTGGTCGGACGAGTCGACTTTCAAATTGTATCGATCGGATGGACATGTATGGGTATCGAGACAACCTCATGAACCTATGACCCTGCATGTCAGCAGGGGACTGTTCAAGCTGGTGGGCTCTGTAATGATGTGGGGCATGTGCAGTCGAAGTGATATGAGATCCCTGATACGTCTAGATACAACTCTGACAGGTAACACGTACGTAAGCACCCTGTCTGATCACCTGCATCCATTTAAGTTCATTGTGCATTCCGACGGATTTTGTCAATTCCAGCAGGACAATGCGATACCCCACACATCCAGAATGGCTGCTGAGTGGCTCAAGAAACACTCTTCTGAGGTTAAACACTTCCTCTGGCTGGCCACCAAACTTCTCAAATATGAACATTACTGATCATATCTGGGATGTTTTGGAGCGTGCTGTTCAGAAGAGATTTTCACCCCATCGTACTCTTATAGATTTACGGTCAGCCCTGCAGGATTCATGGTGTCAGTTCCCTCCTGCACTACTTCAGGCATTAGTCGAGTCCATGCGACGTTGTGTTGCGGAGCTTTTTCATGCTCGTGGGGAGGGGGCCTACACGATATTAGGCAGGTGTACCAGTTTACCTGGCTCTTCAGTGTAGGATTGGATTGTTTGGGGGAAGAGACCAAACAGCAAGCCGGCCACTGGTGGCCGAGCGTTTCTCGGCTCTTCAGTTTGGAACCGCGCGACCGCTACGGTCGCAGGTTCGAGTCCTGCCTCGGGCGTGGATGTGTGTGATGTGCTTAGGTTGGTTAGGTTTAAGTAGTTCTAAGTTCTAGGGGACTGATGACCTGAGATGTTAAGTCCCTTAGTGCTCAGAGCCATTTTTTGAACCAAACAGCGAGGTCATCGGTCTCATCGGATTAGGGAAGGACGGGGAAGTAAGTCGGCCGTGCCCTTTCAAAGGAACCATCCCGGCATTTGCCTGGAGCGATTTAGGGAAATCACGGAAAACCTAAATTAGGATGGCCGGACGCGGGATTGAACCGTCGTCCTCCCGAATGCGAGTCCAGTGTGCTAACCACTGCGCCACCTCGCTCGGTTTCAGTGTAGATTTTTGTTTGTTTTTCCATGCCTCTCTGTTTAACAAGCATGAATAGCCAAGCAACCGTAGTTTCTGTCTTGTTGATTAATCGCATAGCATGAGGTACAATTAAGGAGTAAACTCATAACATGCGTTGATACATTATGAACGGAAACATCCAACGAATGTATTCTCTATTTTCAAAGTTTCCGAGTTTAAACTGTCAACAGTCGTAACAGTTCAGGTGATAGCAAATTAACAGATTATTGTTTAAAAGTCCCACCAAACTCCTCAAACATGAACATTATTGAGCATATCGGGGATGCCTTGCAGCGAGCTGTTCAGAAGAAATTTTCACCTCTTTTCACCGCTTCAGTACGGTTTGATAAATACACTCTTGCTTTTGAGCGCATGATGTAGTTCATATACTGCGAACTGCATTGTAGAGTAGTAACTATTGGCATCCGGGCGGCTAACATTTCTACATAGCCATGCTAGTAGCGTTCTCGACGTCGTGATGTCTTATCGTCAGGTCCATTTCAGTCTCGCAGTGCTTGGGTTCCACGCCTTCATCTCCTTGATTGAGGGCTGTTAACGAAGGACATTTCACATAATACCATGATCTGCTAGTAAACAAAGCTTTATTTTCTTCTCACTTCAATCTAATCCTTCAACGGGGAACATAAAACTTGTAACAGAAGCCTATATGGCGACACTCCTTGTGTGACGTAAGTAATGAAAATAATATTATAAGAGGAGTCACAATAATTTTATTTTTATTGTGACGCCACAGCAGTGATGATGCCATATAGGCTGCAATAACAACTTTTATGCTGCCTCGTGATTATCAGATAGATTGAAATAGATGGCAAGTAATGGCTGGTTTATTAGCAGCTTATGGTGCCATACAGAAGTGACAACCGTTAAATATTAACGAGATAGGGGAACCCATCTGTTATATGCTGTTTTAATTTAAACAGCTTTTTTATGATGTCGCAAAAGCCGATTGTCCGTCTAACATATTGCTAAGCATAATTAGATGTCCATTTCGTAGTGCTGGCGCAGAGGACTCGACATGCTATAATTATTTACATGACGACGGACTAGGCAGTAGTTGTGTGACGTCATGGGATACGAGCAGCTGACGCGGTTGGAAACTGGTCATGATGTAGTAGACAGCTACTGATCGTATTTCATTGACAAATTCTCATTGCGATTCATGAAGAAAATTTGTACCATCAACCCCAATTTACATTGCAAATGGTGTAGAAAGACGTTTGGGGGATTCTAATACATTTGGTTTTTTTATTTTATTCGCTGCCATTTAAAAATTACCTGTCATCTAGTTACTAATACAGGTCGTGTTTTCACAATACGGTATTGAACATTTAGAGAATATGAAGCTTATTTGATTTCTTCTTATTTTAACGAAGTTCAACAATCTTGAAGCTTTAAATACTTGTAAACTTAAAACTAATTAGGAAACAGAATACTTAAAATTAACAATTTATATACTAAGAAGATAGAAAATTAAGAAGATAGACAGAAGTTCAGATTTACAGAACGCCACCACCGATGCTGCCCAGGAGGGAGTGCCTCAGCAATACTTTGCGCCTCTCGCCTTGGTGTGGTTCTACGTCTACGTTAAAAAAGTTACTTTCATAGCCGCGTGTGCTATCCCAATTACTACGTCTCTCTTTCAATCTAAAGTGCAAAATTATGTGTTCAGGGGTCCCTCTCTCTCTCAGCCTCCTGGCCGAGATTTGCGACCAGTAAATGAGTGGGGTATGCCCCATGGTCAGTTAATAAACGAACCACACTCTGGCTGAAATTAAAATGTTTCATCCTCAGTCACTTCCTAATGTTGTCCGCCCCGATAACAGCCGGCACGGTAGCTCAGCGTGTTCGGTCAGAGGGTTAGCAGCCCTCTTTAATAAAAAAACTGAGTTAATCGCTCAACAACGAACTTAAACGGATGTCTTACGACGTCCGCCCCGAGCAGATGCAACGAACGAAAGCGAAAAAAATGAGATAAAAAAATAAGAGATGGCTGAGTGGTCAGCGTGACGGATTGCCGTCCTACGGGACCGGGTTCGATTTCCGGCTGTGTCGGAGATTTTCTCCGCTCAGGGACTGGCTGTTGTGTTGTCTTCATTATCATTTCATCCCCATTCGGTGCGCAGGTCCCCCAATGTGGCGTCGAATTTAGTAAGACCTGCACCAAGGTGGCCGGACCTGCCCCGCAAGGGGCCGCCCGGCCAATGACACCAAACGCTCATTTCATTACTTCCTAATGTTGGGGAGGAATGCATATACCCTACCATCGTTTCCACAGTTACCCACTCGTTTTTCCATGAATTCACTCTCCAGGTTTTATAATTACGACACGCCTATTTTCCTCATTACGTCATTAGGCGTGAAACGTTTCTGAATCCACTTCACTTCTACTTTTTTTACCACCTGACGTGACATGCTAGTTGTACAACATCCTAAAGGACTTTCCTGCCGGTTTCATAGGGCTGTACAAACGTTCTGTGCGTTGTACAAAGTACGAGAAGACTGTGTAGAGCTCCTGAAACATTAAAACAACCATCTTAACTGACCTCTACATCATAACGTAAATTGTGTATTATTTCTGAACTTGTACTATACACCTGTAGGCGTTGTCTCTCAGCTCCTGTTACAAAGAAGTATAAAAAATATCTACATGCCCAACATATTATGGATTAACGTGCGACAGAGAGTAACTAATAATTGTGATTGGTTACAGTAATTTATAGATTCAGTCGACAGTACGTACCCTGCCAGTCTAGAAAGTTTCGAGACTGGAACAAAAAAAGAAATGGATAAAAGTTAAGATGGTTGTTTTAATGTTTCAGGAGCTCTACACAGTCTTCTCGTACTTTGTACAACGCACAGAACGTTTGTACAGCCCTGTGAAACCGGCAGGAAAGTCCTTTAGGATGTTGTACAACTAGCATGTCACATTGGCTTGAATGTCGTTTATATCGTCAAAGCGTCTATCTCTCATGTAAATTTCCGCACTTTGTCGCTTTGTGATAGGTTCGTATTGATAACAGCACGTCTCGTCAACCGCGATGATTTTTTTTTTTTTTTTTTCAGCAAGGAATAGTCCGCGCTTTGCATTTCACCCGAGTCACACAGGCGTCCATGTGTCGCTGTTTTTTAAGGGAGTCAAGATGTGCAGAACAAATTTTGCTCCTAGTTTTCTCTTCTACAGAACATTCTGAAGAGTATTTTGAACTCTTGATTTAGAGATTTTGCTTCATTGCGATTTGTGACACCGTAGCAACGGCTACACCTCCTCTACATACCACAACCCGCTCGCAACTGACTGGTCGAATCCACATCTGCCTTTTACAGTTGTTAGTTCATGCTGCCACAGTAGCATAGCGCTGACGTTATGTTATCTGAAGACGATTCATCCTGTGAACTCTCCACATGTCAACCAAGGACAATGTCCTCCGTAGTCTTTGCAAAGAAGTGTTGTCCTTAGGTTGCAGGATATCCTTTAGTTATCTTTTCACTCAGACTGGCAATCAATTACATATTTGGAAACAGATATTTATCAACTTGCCGTTCGACACTTTGCTCAAACATACCACTTTTCTCCTAGAAGCAAACATACACTACTGGAAAGAAATCTGGTATCATCAAAGATGTCATTTCATTGACAAGTCAGGCGACAGGTAGTTCCTGGTTGAAGGAGTATACGGTAACATTGTCAGACCAAGTGAAACACGCACGTCATATTAGAAGATGCCCAAACAGTTGCATCAACATACAGTGTCCCCTCTCTGGTGGCAACGCTGGCCTGTACTCTAGCACGCAAACGACCCCAAAGATGCCGTGTGGCATCCTGCAACAGAATGTCCTAAGCATCTTGCATCTTTTGTTGCAATTAGACAATGATTCTCGCAGGTCCTGTAGAATCAGTAAGTTCTCGCTTCATGAAGTCCCATAAGTGTTCATTTGCGGAATGATCTGGTCATCTTAGTGGCTAGATCAGTTGTTGTACACATCGAGGAGCCCTTCGCGTCGCAGTAACTGTATGTAAACTTGGACCGTCCTGCTAAAAAAGTACATTACCTTCCAGTTGAACAAATGGCAGTAGCACGGACATAATAGCGCGTGCATTTTAATGGGCACTGGTTATTTTACCAAGCAGAAACACCAGATGTGACCGCGAGCTATAGCTGACGTCCCTCCCACACCCCACATTCGTGGGAAGATGCACTCTCGAATAGGCAACTCACCAGATATATGCCATACACTTGTACGTCCATCACTCACATTCATTCAGAAAGAACACACTCTCGTCAGTGAAGACAACGGAGCGCCATTCCACTCTCCAGTCAACTCTTTCGCGTCACCAGAGTAACATGGCTTGGTTCAAATGGCTCTAAGCACTATGGGACATAACATCTGAGGTCATCAGTCCCCTACACTTAGAACTACTTAAACCTAACCTAAGGACATCAAACACATCCATACCCGAGGCAGGATTCGAACCTGCGACCGTAGCAGCAGCGCGGTTCCGGACTAAAGCGCCCAGAAGCGCTCGACCACAGCGGCCGACTAGCCTGGCTTGGCAGTGTCTTGTTGTCAGTGGTAGCCTTATTAGGGGAAAACGTGATTTAATCCTGCTGCAAGCAGACTGTTCCCAGTGGTCCGTGATGACACGGTTGCTGCATCATAAGCCCGTATTTCGTCCCTAGATGATGTTCGTTCGGCCACCACCGCTCGCACAATGCATCGAAGATGGTTCAAAAATGGTTCAAATGGTTCTGAGCACTATCCGACTTAACATCTGCGGTCATCAGTCCCCTAGAACTTAGAACTATTTAAACCTAACTAACCTAAGGACATCACACACATCCATGCCCGAGGCAGGATTCGAACCTGCGACCGTAGCGGTCACGTGGTTCCAAACTGAAGCGCCTAGAACCGCACGGCCACACCGGCCGGCGCATCGAAGATGATGTGTGTCTGTACTGCGCTGACGTCCAGGATCTGGACTACAGGTATGGGAATGTTCCACAGGCCACTGTTGAAAGCAGTTACACACTTCAATACACTGAACCCCAACATATGCAGCAACCTGTCGGTACGTCCATTCATCTTGCCGCAGGCCATAGCGCGACCCCATTCAAATGGCTGAAACTGTTCAAGAGGAGTACGTACTCGTCGGTGGGCTATGGTTGTACTCTAGAATGAATATTGCAAACGCTCTTCACCTCTAAACTTAGCACAGTTACTACCAGCAGAGTTAAAACAGAAAGTGCACAGACAGGCCTCATGAGCGCCATCTGATCGCTGATGATCGTGACAAATGAATCACCAAAACTAAAACCCCTCAGTATGCATATATTGTACCCTGGTGCCACTGATCACAGTCCTTGAAGGGGTATACATTCCTCCACGGAAGTACGCAGAAAATTATAGTACAGCTCTAAGTGGAACTGTGTCTAGACGTTTGAAGTGATACAAGTTTTAATGATCCCTTTGGGCACAGGGGTTGACATTCGCAAATGAATTATCGTTGTTTCTGGGCTCAGCACTCTGAACTTCACGGAATGAGCATTATTTTGATTATTGCTTTGTGGCTCTGGTGAAAACGATTGACGAGAGAGCTGATTTTAAGTCTTCTGAACATCGTGCAGGCTTAATAGTGTACATGAAATATGTCACCTGCCATACCTCCAAGCTACTGTAGTTTGGTGCTGTTAACCATACTCCACTGCGTATCACCAACGTATCCATCGACACAGGCTTATCATCGTAGTGGTTCTTGGTGTTGCAGGTTTCACAATCTAACAGGTGCGGCAGTGAAAAAAATCAAATGGCTCTGAGCACTATGGAACTTAACTTCTGAGGTCATCAGTCCCCTAGAACGTAGAAATACTTAAACCTAACTAACCTAAGGACATCACACACATCCATGCCCGAGGCAGGATTCGAACCTGCGACCGTAGCGGTTGCGCGGTTCCAGACTGTAGCGCGTAGAACCGCTCGACCACTCCGGCCGGCTGCGGCAGTGAAACGGGAGATTTGGCAACCCTGTAAATAGAACATGCGTTAGTAATCAGCACAACTAACCTTAGCCATAGACCCTGCCTGATACTGATGTTCAGTCGAGACGGTGTCGTGAACTGGTGTACAATGCAAGTTTCCCGTAAAGATGTTTTACAAAAACAGTGACAGATACGTTGCCGCGTAGCATGTATTTCGCGCTCATTACAATCTTGCACGCATTTCCCCAGCCCCGTCGGCACATCCTATTTACAAAACCGTCAGATACGTGGCCGCGTAGAATGTATTTCGTTCTCATTACAATCTCACATGCAATTCCCCAGTCCCATCGGCACATTGTAAAGTGAGGGTACAGAAATTTATGTAAACGGGTGCTATGGTGCGAAATAGAAGTCGAAATGCAAAATCCGTGCGCACACTTGAGACTGTTGCAAGAGTGGAAAAAGCCTTCAGCCGAAGTCCCAGGCGTTCTGCATACAAGCACGCGCTGCAACTTGACACATCAGAGCGCAATTACAGCGAATATTGCACAATGAACTGTGACACCACCCATTAAAAAGTTCTGGTAATGCGAAAACGGAATGTGGATGACCTCCAAAGTGGTTACACTTTAAAGTGGGAATTGGAATTCGTGAACGATAACCAGGGCCTGATTATGAGCGATAAGATCAATTTTTAGGTGTCAGACTTTTTTCACAAGCAAAACTTTAGATTCTGGCACTTGAAAATCCTTTTTTTTTTTTTTTTTTTTTTTTTTTTTTTTTTTTTTTTTTTTTTTTTTAAGACATCGCTTCAGTGGTTCAGTTGGCTCTGAGCACTATGGGACTTAACATCTATGGTCATCAGTCCCCTAGAAGTTAGAACTACTTAAACCTAACTAACCTAAGGACATCACACAACACCCAGTCATTGCTTCAATGCTGTTACTGTAAATACAGAACGTTATGTTCACCTAATGAACCATCTACAAGTGCGACAGGTCGCTGATATTCCTGAAAATGCAAACACATTCTTCCAACAAGATAGTGCCATTTTATTAACGCGCTATAGAACATATTTCCTGATGATCTCATGCCCAGGAACGGGAGAAATTCCCTAACCTCCAAGATCCGCTAATTTTTCTGCGTGTGATTTCTTCCTTTGGTTCATCTGAAAGCTCAGATCTTCTGGCGTGACCCACTGCACACTGTCCAGGAGTTGAAGGATCAAATCAGAGATGAAGTTAATCGAATCCCAGAGCCAATCAAGCAAGATGTGATGGTCAGCTTCCGTAAAAGTCTTTAAATGTGTGTGAATCAAAATGGCGGCGGCCTACGTAACGTCATTTTCTAGTGATGGACATTTTAAATTGCAAGTAATGTAAATTCACGTTGGTGGATGTTTCAAAATCGCCCGTTTTACTGTCACACCTGCTACACGGCATACGTTATCTGCCTGTCATTTGTCCCACTAGTCTTCGGAACTGCACTACTGGCCATTAAAATTGCTGCACCAAGAACAAACGCAGATGATAAACGGGTATTCAAAGGACAAATATATTATACTAGAACTGACACGTGGTTACATTTTCAAGCAATTTGGGTGCATAGATGCTGAGAGATCAGTACCCAGAACAACCACCTCCGGCCGTAATAACGGCCGTAATACGCCTGGGCATTGAGTCAAACGGAGCTTGGATGGCGTGTACAGGTACAGCTGCCCATGTAGCTTCAATACGATACCGCAGTTCATCAAGAGTAGTGACTGGAGTATTGTGACGAGCCAGTTGCTCGGCAACCACTGACCAGACGTTTCCAATTGGTGAGAGATCTGGAGAATGTGCTGGCCAGAGCAGCAGTCGAACATTTTCTACATTCAGAAAGGCCAGTACAGGACCTGCAACAGGCGTTCGTGCATTATCCTGCTGAAATGTAGGGTTTCACAGCGATCGAATGAAGGGTAGCGCCACGAGTCGTAACACATCTGAAATGTAATGTCCACTGTTCAAAGTGCCATCAATGCAAACAAGAGGTGACCGAGACGTATAACCAATGGCACCCCATACCATCACGCCGGGTGATACGCCAGTATGGCGATGACGAATACACGCTTCCAATGTGCGTTCACCGCGATGTCGCCAAACAATGGTGCGACCATCATGATGCTGTAAACAGAACCTGGATTCATCCGAAAAAATGACGTTTTGCCATTCGTGCTCCCAGGTTCGTCGTTGAGTACACCATCGCAGGCGCTCCTGTCTGTGATGCATCGTCAAGGTTAACATCAGCCATGGTCTCCGACCTGATAGTCCATGCTGCTGCAAACGTCGTCGAACTGTTCGTGCAGATGGTTGTTGTCTTGCAAACTTCCGCGACTCAGGGATCGAGACGTGGCTGCACGTTCCGTTACAGCCATGCGGATAAGATGCCTGTCATCTCGACTGCTAGTGATACGAGGCCGTTGGGATCCAGCACGGCGTTCCGTATTACCGTCCTGAACCTACCGATTCCGTATTCTGCTAACAGTCACTGGATCTCGAGCAACGCGAGACCCGATGTCGCGATACGATAAACCGCAATCGTGTTAGGCTACAATCCGACCTTTATCAAAGTCAGAAACGTGATGGTAATCATTTCTCCTCCTTACACGAGGCATCACAACAACGTTTCACCAGGCAATGCCGGTCAACTGCTGTTTGTGTATGAGAAATCGGTTGGAAACGTTCCTCATGTCAGCACGTTGTAGGTGTCGCCACCGGCTTCAACCATGTGTGAATTCTCTGAAAAGCTAATCATTTGCTAATCACAGCATCTTCTTCCTGTCGGTTAAATTTCGCGTCTGTAGCACGTCATCTTCGTGGTGTATCAGTTTTAATGGCCTCTAGTGCAGCAGTCACTTGCCGCTACCCGTCGCCTGCATGTGTGTCGCCATAGAACGCTTTTGTATTTGGATGTTTGCGTTCCAGGCTTCACAAAACTAATGAAACTCGTAACCTGGTTGGCATTCTGGTCGCTGTAATCAGGCCCCCAACCGTTGCGCATTACCACATGTCTGTAAACAGATACCTATTGTGTATGTGGTTCTGTGTGTTCCAGCCGTTGTGTATGTGGGTCTTTTGTTCCAGGTTTCACAATGTACACGACGTGCGTGATCTGGCTGGCGTTTGTGCCGCTCTACTTCGGTACCAGCAGCCACGTGCCGCTGCGCATCACCAGCATGTCCGTCACCATCAGCTTGTCGGCTAGCGTCACGCTTGCCTGCCTCTTCTCGCCTAAACTCTACATTATCATCGTGCACCCTGAGCGCAACGTTCGCCAGAGCATGATGCCGGTAAGGGTACCTCCCATTATCCATAATTCTGTAGATATATGCCACTATTACACTACTTTTATGTAAGACAAATGATCACTGTAATTTACGGTACTGAAATTTACAATTTCTGTGTCAGGCATGAATAAAGCAGGGGTTGGAGAAAAATACGGTAACAACGCGAGAGATGTGTGCTTGAACATAAATGCAGATTCTGCCCATGAACGGCAACTGTGAAATATCCTCAATACGTTACAAGCGTCAGTCATGGTCTGAATAGTGTTCTGCGTAGTTTTGAGAGCACTGCGTTGGAGCCAAGTGCATTTGAATGTGGGAAAATTTTTTATCCTAGTATGGTGGGTGCTTCCGCTTCAAAGATCGACGAAATGTTTGTTGTTTTTTCAAGAGGAACCGATCAAGATTTATATCGCATACGGGGAAAGCGGGAAAAGCCATCCGTTAAGTTAGAACGCGGACGAAAGCGTGTGTTGAGTGATCCTGACAGAAGGTCGTTGAAGGGGCTAGTGACCAAAAACCAGGGGACGCCAGCTGCCAAAGTCACTGCAGGACTGAATATCACACTCGTGAACTTTTACAGTACCAAAAACAATACGAAGGAAGATCCAGAAGCGAGCTGGAATTCCAAAACCATTCATCAGTGATGCAAACACCCAAAACAAATGTGGTGTAGAAGCCCTAAAGCTGAGACCATGGAGCAAAGAAAGGAAGACATTTGGCTGCATGAGTCTTGTTCTCACACTGTCTCCAACTTCCGGCCAAGTTTACGTCCCAATATTGGATCACGGTGGGGATTTGGTGATGATTTCGACTGCCATATTCTGATATTCCATGTGTCCCACTGTTGCCAAGGATTTTATGGCCATTTTGCCTGATCAGGTCCATCTCATAGTACAATGTTTGTTCCCCCAATAGTGATTCTGTGTTCCAAGACGATAATGTTCCTTTTCACACAGCTCGCATCACCCAGAACTGGTTTTGCGAGCGCGACAATGAATTTTTATATCTCCCCTGGCCACCACAGTCACCAGATATCAAATATTTTTGAGCTTTGTGGCCTACTTTGGAGAGACGGATGCGTGATCGCTATCCACCCCCATCATAGTTACCTGAGCTTGTCATTATTTTTAGGAAGAATGGTATAAGATTCCCTTGAAAACCATGCAGGAGCGGTATTTACCCATTCCTAGAAAGTTAGAAGCTGTTTTGAATGCCAATGGGTTTCCTGCCCCTAGGGATGGTAATGTGTTGTGTTTCTGGTGTTTTCATATTTTTTCCCACCTCCTATACATCCTAAATGTATGCTTGCCGTCATCCCTCAAAACCTGCCAGACTAACCGGAGTGACCCCTTGTGCCCAACCGCTCGAGTGTCGTAAGTGCTTCCTCGAAGCGCTCGAGAACAGTCCCCTCAAATGCAGCATCTCGTCGTGTTCAGGGTCTTCCAGCAATACCATGATACCCCGCTAACGAGCTTGTTTCGCCAAGTCGCCGGTGAATGGCTGTAAACGTTTTCGGGTGTGGATGGCGTCTTCCTGGGTGCCGTCGAGCTTCATGCGCATTACCATCGGTTAGTCCACAAACAAAAACCATATCTCGTTGTTCTTCAAACGAATACTGTGCTGTCAAAAACCATATCTCGTTGTTCTTCAAACGAATACTGTGCTGTCATGCTTACTGTATGGCTAAATCGCAGGTGACGTGTGTGTGTGTGTGTGTGTTCCGAAGCGAAGCTTACATGTGAATGCGACGTGAGGTGGAGACAAACAGCAGACCTATTCGACGCGTGTGCGTATCATGTTAGGGCAGTGACGGGGCGGGGGACGTTTGTATGTGTGAACCGACAACCATAGCACTGCCCGTCAACCGACGAACGGCAACAGGGCAATCCCACGGCCAATCGGAGAGCGTGGCGCCAAGTTTCCATAATTTAAAAATGGTTTGTTGTCACTCTACACAACATTAGTAGTTTTGCTTCCTACCGGCATCAGCTATACAGGGTTAAAATTTCGTAACTCAGTTTTTCTCCACCCTGTATTCCCGAAGTTCTCTGACTGATGAACCATGTCCATTGCAACTTAATTCAAACATTCGCAGTCGATGAGTCCTGTATGGACGGTGTATCTTTATATTCTGATAAAATTTATAAGCTATAGGATTAGGAGCACACAAGAATATCATTAACTGTCATAGCAGCTTTTTGTCAGATTATACAGCGCCTCTAAGGAAGCAAGATTAGTAGCTGTACAGGGGAGATTGCTGGTTTCAGCGTACCAGTGAATGCCAATGAATCATGATTTCCGTATTTCCGATGCGTGTGCATAAATACGACTTCTAGAGGCAGCGAATAATAACCGTTTCATGTGAAGAAATTTCCAACATTCCACTGCAAAACATCGACGCATCAGGACAGTAAGGTTAGCGAAATAGTAAAAATATCATTGAAAATTCATATTTGACATTTATACCCTTTTCAAGTCACCTCAAACTATTCAAAACCATAAAATAAATAGAGTAAAAATTGCACTTATCCATTGTAGTCGTGCAAGGGTACATTGTAAAGTACTGTATTTTCTTCTTTTTATTCGGTTTTTCCTATTCCTTAGCTACTAATTCTTTAGTCTGCTACATCCTTCGTTCAAGTACGACGTGCAATAGATTTCTCTACACAGATTCCGGTTTATCTTAGGTTGTGTGATAAATCTCTGCACATAAATGCCCTTCCTGGTTCCATGCTAAGCATATAGCTGAACGTATCTGGTGGGGTGAAAGGGAGATGTGGTGTAAGTTTTGTAGTATTGACAGAGGAAAAACTTTGGTGACACCAGGAGAAGAAACTGACAGGAATCACATGTTAGTTGGGTTTGAATATGAAGCCAGAATGACATACGTGTTTTCAGCGGCTAAGGGTAGGAACTATGACGGTTGAGTTGTTACAGGAGGTGGACTAGGTATAAGAATTAAATTTTTTTAAGTCAGATATAGATTTTTCTATTTTATATCCTGATAGCACATGAAATGGGAATCATTTTTGTGAAAACTAGTAATCTCCAACGTTAAAACGTGATTTTCTGAAAGTTTTAGAAGTTCTCGAGCTGTTTCTATTGAATTACAGTATCTTCAATAAATAACTTTTTATATGAATAACCAACTTAGAAAGACCTTTTGAAACCTTTCAGTGTCAAAGCTACGCTGCGAGTGCCTTGCATCAAATAGTTCAAGATTCCCTCCAACAGAGCTGAGTCTTAAAAAATCGATATTTTTCATTTTCATTTTTTTCTAGCCCCTTCAAAATTGTGCGATACGACTTTAAGTATGATTTACTGGAAATTATCACGTATATAGTACACAACCTTTAATAAGTGTGAACTCTACTTCTTCACTGTAAAAATATTGTTTCATTGTTTTTTTTTTCATTTTAAATTACATTTTGATCAAGGTACTCTGCCACTCTCTCATTCGTTGCAGTCATCTCTCCAATACCACCCCAAAAACTATACCTCCTGGTATAAGCATCAACCCTACAAAGACCTAGGTAGACCTCTGCCTGACAGTCCATAACACAAAAACTTAAGATACTTAGTACGCCTTCATATCGAAGAACGACTTGCTCTCCGCCTTGCTTTCCGTATCTATCTTCTCCCACTTGCAATCTGTATCAGATGGTCGAGATCCCACATGTCTTTAAATAACTGTAGCAGCTTCACCAAACGCCTTATTGTGTACCCCATCTTTGAGAACCAAACGCCTCCCTTGTCAGACAGACAAATCAACCCCATAAACTGTGTAATCTGTGAAGTCTGCACTATCCTACCCTACCCTTCCCAACCCAAGAAAAGGCACTTTTTTTCCTTGTCTACTTGCTGTCTTGCCCATCTTCTATCTACTTGGCCTCTATTACACTTTCCTACGCGTAAGTGCTTATGTAACATTCCCACCCAAAACTCTAACCTAAGAGTACCAGGCATTCGTACTATAACAATCCTATTAGTCGTAAAGCAATGCACATCATCAACGTAATGCAACATATCGCAAAATTTCCGTGCTAGTATGTGAATACCTATATGCATGACTTTTAAACTGTTTTAACCTATTGTTGATTTAGAACTACGGTAGCCATGTCGTCTCTTAGAGAAAGACGGAAATAAAGAGTAAATAAAAAGAAATAAAAGCTCTCCGCACGTGCGTTCAACATTGGTTTACAATTATCAATATACTACTTTGTCAGAAAATTCAGGTTCTGAAACTTCCTGGCAGATTAAAACTGTGAGCTGGACAGAGACTCAAACTCGAGACCTTTGCCTTTCACGAGCAAGTGTTCTATCATCTTTTTTTTGTTCAATATAGTTCGTTGTGCTTCGTCTGGGCGGACGTCACAAGACATCCGTTCAAGTTGATCGTTGATTCCCTGACTCAGTTTTTTTTATTACAGAGATCACGCAGCCCTCTGACCGATCACTCTGAGCTACCGTGCCGGCACCATCTGAGCTACCCAAACACAGCTCACAACCCCTCCTCACAGCTTTTATTCCGCCAGTATCTCGTCTGCTACCTTCCAAACTTCACAGAAGCTCTCCTGCTGATCTCGCAGAACTAACATTCCTGGAAGAAAGAATATTGTCCAGATATGGCGTAGCCACAGGGGAGGTAGGTAGGAGAGGAGGTACTGGCGGAATTAAAGCTGTGAGAACGAGTCGTGAGTCGTCATGGGTAGCTCAGCTGGTGTGCCGACACGGTAGATCAGCGTGTTCGGTCAGGGAGCAGGCTGCTCTCTGTAATAAAAAAAAACTGAGTGGAGGAATAAAGAACGAACTTCAACGGATATCTTGCGACGTCCGCTGCTACCAAACAACGAACAATAAGGAACAAAATGCAAAGAAGAAAAAAAAGGGTGGAGCACTTGCCCGCGAAAGGCAAAGATCCCGAGTTCGAGTCTCGGTCCAATACACAGTTTTAATCTACCAGGAAGTTTCATATCAGCGCACTCTCCGCAGAAGAGTGAAAATTTCAGTCTGGAAGTAAGGTTTTGATTTAGGCACAGTAACAGTAAGTAGTACGATTTTGCGTGTTATACCAGCTTAAACATCGATATATGCAAGGTAAAGGACACAAAAGCGTTACATAGTTTACACTGTTAGCTTACAGAATTAGTAGTTGATTTCTGAAGCCAGTCATGTTAAAATAGCTGTAAATTTACAAACCAATATGAAATGGAATGAAGATTTTATATCGATAGTTCGGATTGTGTACGGAAGACTTACATTTGTCAGGTGGAATTTGTTAGGTACTTTACTAGGATCGTAACAGGCAGTACTTGAAAAGATCCTCAGAGAACTTAAATGGGAATCCTAGACAGTGAAACGGAATTATGCGAATATCCTACTGGAGATATACATTCGTCTCTCAAAAATTCCAAGAAACATTTTAAACAAAGAAACCTAATTTTGAAATCAAATCGCACTGGTGTGCAAAACTTAAGGTCGACAGTAATTTTCGCATGATATGACCCTGCCAAGTAACGTAGCTCGATGAAACTTGGACCATACATAGAAAGAACTGCTACGGTACAGTACAGTACAGTAAGTGGAAGAAATACGCAATGAGATGAATAGAAATGACACACTGAAATCCTCACAATTTATGATGGTCCCCTGGACATTACAAAAGGGAGGACATGATTCTTAATAGAGTGTGTGGTCACAATCGATGACGATGCATGCTCTGCAACATACTCTCGTGCTAACTACAAGCCTGGTAAGCAGTTCTTGTGGTAGGGTGTTCAATGCTCTCACCACTGCAGTTGACAACTGCTGGATGGCCGTCGGTGCATGTGGACGTACTGAAATACAGCTTCCCAATGCATCCCGCATGTGCTCAGTGCGACTGAAGCCGGGGGAACGGGAAGGCTGAATATTCTCTCATTGCAAGAACTCCTCCATCAGCGCAGTTACATGCGGTCGCACATTTGCCATCCATAAAAATGAAGTCAGGGTCAAATGCAGCGCCGGAAAGACGCACCTGGAGAAGAAGTACAGTGTCACAATAACGTTGAATGGTGAGTCTACTGTGCTCAATGTTTTTGAGATGAGAACGCGGATGCAAAATTATACCACCAACTCACTATAACGTCTGAATCATCAAAACGATCATGTTCGATAACGTTCGTGGGTGCATTACATGTTCCCTCTTCTCGTCTTATCAGGGTACATCCAGAATCACTACTCAGACTGAACCTGTTCTCGTCCGAGAAAAGCGCGCGACCCCACTCCTTGTTGATTCAGCCCCTGTGCTCTTGGCACGGTGGCAAATTGTGCAACCGATATGCATGTGTCAACGGAACACAGCGTACTGGTATACACCCATGCAGTCGCCGATCCACCGTGGAAGGTGAAACTGCGTGCCTTTCAGTCCTCTTAAATGGGATTGCAATTGCACCAATGTTTGATGTGGGCCCCTTCTTGCCTGTTGCACAACGTAGCGGTCATCTGCTGCTGTAGTTGACTGTGGTCGGCCACCTCCTCTCCTTCGTCCAGCAGTGTCTGGTTTGAAACGCTTCCCAAGCGCTTGAAACAATGCTGTGAGCAGTACCAAACTCCAGGGTTACAATCGCCACACATCGTTCTTCCAGTTTCCCGATTATTCTTGACCGTGCGAAGTCATCCAAACATCTTCAGGCGATGTTGTAATGAAGAACACCACCACAGTGCACCGTAACTGCTCTCTGATTAACACACACTATCTTTTCCAGTTCCTTCAACTGTCTCGTATTGCGATGCCAGTCCCACTTTGGCGCTATAATCACGCTGACCTAACGCCATGTGACTTCCAGCTTCTGCACACGACTGTCAGACCTCTGGCAACATGTTCTCACACTTTCATTTTTTCCACCGAGCACACTGAACTCACATTCGGAAGGACGACGGTTGAAACCCGCGTCCAGCCATCCCGATTTGGGATTTTCCGTGATTTCCCTAAATCGCTTCAGGAAAATGCAGGGGTGGTTCCTTGGAAAGGGCATAGCCGACTTCCATCCCCACCCTTTCCTTATCCTATGGGACCGATGACCTTGCTGTTTGGTGCCCCCCCCCCCCCCAACCAACCAACCAACCAACCAACCAACTACCGAGTAGTTAATATGTTATGTTACTTTAGTTATCTCGTCCTTAACTTTTGCAGAGCAGCGTATATTGAGAACGTTGACAAAATTTGTCTCAGTTCATAGTAGGGATGGGAAAAACCGCCCAGTTAAAACCGGTACCTGATTTTAGTCCTAAAAAACCGTTATTTTTCGGTACTTGTTTGATCTCGGTTATAGCAGATGCTTTAATTTTTTACTGGTAACAGGGTATAAAACCGATATATAAGTATTCCATTGCAATCGATCTAAAATTTTTGGTTTTTAAATAAAACTTTTTGAAAATGTGTAAATTATGTGACTTCTGATAGATTGGTATCGTCTTTTAATGATACTGTATGTCACGAGTGGAGCCAACTTACAGATCAACACATTACAGGAAAAGTATTAATGAATAGATTGGCTGGTAAATATTGGCCAATGGATTACTTGATTCATTACTGAAATTCTAACTTTATAAGTTGCGTTGCGACAGAGTTACGAAAAAGTTTTCAGCGATCCAGGAAAGGATTTGCTTTATTATAATTCCAGTCTTGCATCACAATGTATTTGTAATACATTAATTTCAGTAGGTAAAGACTATCGTCAGGCCTAGAAAAATATAACCACTTAGAGGTAGCCTTATTTACATACGCGCTCCTAACTCTACCAATGTAAAGCAGAAGACACCATAAACAACTGTTCAATATGTACATACCAGAATTGCATTACGCATATCACGGCATTACATGTCATGGTGCTGTCAAAGTCATCACTCATTTCGACTTCGTCAAACAAATAACACTATGGTATGTATAGAGCACCATTGAAGCGTATGTAAAGAGCACCATTGAAGCGTACATACTGCACATGAAGAGAGAGAGAGGGAGAGTTATACCGACGTCAGCAGCAAGGAAATTGTGTCCACGTCGCCGAAGCACGTCAGTTTACATGATTTCAAGGAAGTACATTCCTCATGCTCAAGTATATAAAGAACTTAGTTATAAAAGACACGGAGAAGATAGTACGGAAATTCTTTTGCTTACACGCCAAATAAAAAAAATGTAATGGAAAAGGGTGCTTTATTAAAAAAAACGATGTCAGGTGATTACATAGTCTCTTTACACAATCTAAGCAATTAAATTATGCAAAGAATTACAGCTCACTAGGAAAAACATTATCAAATGTAGACGTACGCCCACGCAACATGCTCGCCAGTTGGGAACTCGCGATAAACTACAGGCACAACAGTAAAATGGAATAAAAATATCACTGGCCGTCAAAGCATCATTGCCACAAGCCATACATAAGACAGTCAAACAGTCAAGTATCAATACGTTAAAATATGTGGTATAAAAATACAAAGTCTAAAAGGTATAGTAACACATTATGACGTATCAGGAATCCCAAGTCATTGTAACTGTTCATGACATTTCAGATGTTTGGCTAGTAAATACAAATTTATTAGTGGCCGGGCTACGCTGGTGCATTCCACTCGCTAATCAAGAGTAGATAAAGTGGCTCACAGAAAATGAATGGGACGAGTAAAAACGTTACTGAGAAACAGTATTAGCTATTCTTCTGATCATGAGTAGCTTTTTTATTATCAAATAAGTTAAACAATTTTGTATACTGTACACAATATCTGTGTACAAGGCAATCAGTATTAAATACACGGACGAAAAGAGGGAAGGCATCATAAGAATACGTTAACAAAAGACTAACGCGCTCTGGGAGGCACACCCGCCCTTGCTTCTCCCTCACTCCATACTCGAATCTAACAGAATTAGGAGTAGTCTTCGTCCTAAATTGTACACAGGTTTCAAGACAAAGACATAATAGACGTTTTAATCCAATAGCATTTCATCGTGGAGGTAATTGATAACTAGTAAGAAATCTAATTATCTGCTGACCATTTTTCTTCACATTTCCTTTTGTGGTGTTAAGTGGATGGCGGAGGCTGTCCAGATGACGTCATCTTTCCAGTATACAAAAACAAAAAACATCTCCAGCTTCACTTCCAGATAACTTTGTCCAATCGAAATGTTTCCTTCCCTGACGTTCTTATCTTCCTTTCAGGTGACTGATGGTTCAAGTGGGATTTACAGAGAAAACACCATGTTTAATCGCCATTCACGATGGTTTTCGGAACGATGTCTCCTGCTTCTGCAATTAGCATTCACGCCTGAGCGTCCTGGTTAAGGAATCTTATCGGACACGTGTATAAACAAGCCGGTAGCCGAATAAAACCTCATGCAGAACATTATGAATAGTCGTGAAGCATAACGGGACTTTTAATACAATCTCATCATCTGTTGGGCGACTGCCTGCCTGGACGGGCTGAATGTTTCTGCCGTTGGTGGAAGAGAACTGACATCAGCACTAATAGCAGGCGGCTTCAATGCTTGTGCGACCTTCATCAAAACGATTTGATTTTCCAACACCTGCTGTTTTTTCGCAGTCTCTTTTTCCTAAGCTTCTTCCAATGTTTTCAGATCCTGTGATAGACATTTTTCGTAATAGAACTCACACACACACACACACACACACACACACACACACACACGCACACACACACACACACACACACGCTGAAGGTAATTTTTGCACAATGAATTACGAGATCGATATTTATCACACTTTGTCAAGGTGTTCATCACATAACGGGTATTTCATGGTTAAATTTTCATTCCAGCCTGAACTGATGTCCATCATCAAAATCAGTATGTTGCGCGGTCACCATAGGCATTAATACGTTCTTGTATTCTCTGTGAAATGGAAGCAGCATCCAGTTGTCATCATGAGGAATTTTAACATGCCTGAAACACATGCAACGTCAGTTCAAAGAGATTGATGGCTGGAGGCATCACAAACTTGTTCTGTGGGTAATAAATCAGGGTAACGCGCTGGCCACTCAAGGATCCGTACATTCCTCCAGCAGTACATGAAGTGGACTGCAGCGTGGAGTGTCGCATTGTTCTGCTAGAATACGCCATTGGGTACTCTGATCATGAAGCTATGACAACTTGGTTTACCTTTTATACCACATGGTGTCAAGCATTCAGCCTCCCTTCAACAATTACCAAGTCAGCCCTGTTGTATCTAATTCGAAGAAGTGGAGAGGTATGGGTCCCAATAATCACTGCTTCCTTTAACCATTCACCATGTAGTCTACGCACACGATGGCGTTGGTCTGAGTGCCACAGGTGGAAGCAAGACTCATCGATGAACACCACAGGACACCAGTTAATGTCCCACATAACTCTAGCTCTGTACCATGCAAACTAGTGACTGCTGTAACTCCACACAACATTCAGCGAGTCGATGACATCATTTGCTGGGACCGTCGGGTGACTGCAGATGATTTGTGTCGCATTACCTCCCTCAGAAAAGGCAGAATGGTGATTGTTCAACAACTTGGAAATTCAGAGATTTGTGTATGGTGTTATGGGTAAACGAGGCATGTCACTCGAAATCTCAACTCATATTTTAGTACTCTTTTCTTGAAGGTGTGTGATAACACACTGCCCCTAACCTACGCCCAGATTTCAGTTGTTGTTATCGGTGTAATTGTCAGACAGTCGAAGAGTCGTACAGTCTTCCCGTGGTGTAGGGCTTCTGGAAGGACTCGTGCCTCCTCTCTTGAACTGATTCCACTCGTTCTACTGTCACTGCACTACATCCAACTGTAATCTGTTAGTATGATAGTCTAATGTCCAGCGTGACAATCATTCGACCTTCCCCAAAGTCCGAATGATGGTGGTAAACTGCACGAACACGTCCTCTGGTACATTGTTCTGCAATTCCTGTTTGAAAAGTTCTAATAATTTTAGACAACAGGTAGCCATCAAATATTCACACCATTCTTCATCTCTAGCACACTACGTTATGCAGATGATATTGCTATAGTCACGGAGACAAAAAAAGATCTATAGGAAGTCCTTAGAACAGTGGACAGGATGCTATGCAACCAGTATAGAATGAGAATAAACAAGAAAGAGACTAAAGTGATGGTATGCAGTACAGAAGCAGAATATGAACCTCTGAGAATGATAATTGGAAGTGAGGAGCTGGAAGTGAGAGGAATTTACCTACCTGGGAAGCAAAATCACAAGGAATGATAAAAGCCGGAAAGAAACTGTGAGCAGAATAGAACAGGTCCAAATTGCATTTAATCTGAGAAGGAACTTACTCACCAGCACGGACATCAGTCTGACAATAAGGAAACGTATCATGAAAGCTTTCGTTTGGAGTGTGGCCCTATACGAATGTGAAACTTGGACAATGGGAAGAGAAGATTCAAAATGGTTCAAATGGCTCTAAGCACTATGGGACTTAACATCATAGGTCGTCGGTCCCCTAGACTTAGAAGTACTTAAACCTAACTAAACTAAGGACATCACACACATCCATGCCCGAGGCAGGTTTCGAACCTACGACCGTAGCAGCCGCGCGGTTCCGGACTGAAGCGCCTAGTACCGCTCGACCACAGCGGCTGGCAGGGAAGAGGAGAAAAGACGGCTAGAGGTCCTGGAGATGTGGTGTTATAAAAGGAGGACGAAGATCAGCTGGAGAGACAAAGTAACAAATGAAGAGGTGCTTAGAAGAGTACAGTAAACCAGATTTCTTAGAAGGCATATCCAAAAAGAAGAGAAACTTGCAGGGCACATCCTAAGATAAAGCAAAATTGGAACAACAGCATAAGGTGCTATTAAGGGATGGAATTGGCGGGGACGACCAAGGATATCATACATTCAACAGATCATGAATGATATTGGATGTAACACGTACGTGAAAATGAAGAGGAAGGCAGACAAAAGAGAGGAATGGCGCTCTGCTGCAAACCAACCTCAGAGTTGAACACTAAAAGAAGGAGAAGAAGAAGAAGTGACGGCACAGCAGTGCGTCACTATCATCTGTCAACCTCATGTATTATCTCTCATGTGACAGAATTGTGATGCTATTTTTCGACAGGACATGTTCTTCGACACATGCAACGTGTCTCTACGAACAGCCTGCCTATTGTTGAGGCACTACCGGAGCCACACAAGATCGTCATATCTGTCCCCGGTAGTCCATGTGTTCGACCAGGTCAGACGTCAACTTCGTCCCAGTGCTAATGCCTCGGGTATCAAGGACTAGCTACAACAGTTCCAGACCATCTTCCCTCAGGAGAGAGTACAATGGCTTTCTGATACCGTTCCATACCTAAACAGTGCACGCATCCAGGCCAAAGGCTGTGCAACATCATATTGATAAGCCACCTCATACTGCTAATATCTTTATAAATATGACTCGATTTTGTAATCAATGAAATAACATCACATACTATCTGGAATAGAAGTTTCATTTCATTTGCTCTTACCCTTCCGAGAGCTTCACTTTTTTATCAGTCAGTATATATCCACGAATGGTATTTGTACATGTAGATATCATACAGTGAAAACTAACTGCATTGTCACTTGATTGAGAGCTACATAAGAAAACAGCAGGCAGTAGCGGTATCGCGGACTGACAACCCTCCGCTTCCGCCTGCAGGTGCGGTACAGCGCCAAGAGCCCCGCCGTCACGGGAACCACGCAGACAGGCAGCATGATGGCCGCCGTCGTCTGCGGCCAGAAGCCGCCGATGCACCCGACGGGCATCTCATCGCAGACCACCGACTCCGGTGAGTAGGCACTCCAGCTACTGCCGTTTCCCAAATTACCGCAGGCGGCACCTAATTCTAGCGTCAAAGAAAGAAAAGCAAGGTATCTAAAAGATAAGTGTGACCTCTTGCTAAAGCTTCTACGCAGTCAATGTCACTAGTAAACTCCAGCCTGTAGACATTAGCTTTGCAGGTACTCTGTTTGAATCCTAGTGTTAGACTAAATCTGTCTCCATTTTTTGGTCAAATAAGGGTAGAGAAGACATAGTGCCGGCCTGAAGTTATTGATGATCACATTTTGTTCTCGTGTACTCATTTGAATCCAATCCAATTCGCAGTATCTCGTGAAATGACAAGGTATGAGACGTTTGTAGTACCATAAGCTTGTTCATTTGTCTTGTGCCCACAGTAGTTAGTAGCTCTGTCACAACTCTGTTTTACTGTCTCACACACACACACACATACATACACACATACATACACACACACACACACACACAAACACACACACATACACACACACACACACACACACACACACACACACAAATCAAACCAAATAACAACACAAACAAAAGACAGACCAACACACAGCAACAGTCGCAACACTACACATCGGAAACACACATATGTTGGTCACAAAATGGGAAGTGCAAGTGATACATGCGATGTGAGAAATGTGGGTGAAAGAACGCCAGAAATCGACCAGGTGCGTATGGAAACTAGCAAATACATCTCCAGGACCACACACGAGTTAACAGCGCTGGAAATCGTAAGTAACACCGAACGATAAGCTCACATTACGGAACTTGTGCTACAAAAGTTGCTTCTAACCTAAAAAACAAGAGAAAACACGACTACCACATAATACGTTTATTGTATGTATAAAAGGAAACATGTATTTCAGGCCACCGATGATGCTTCCCAGATAAAAGAAGCGAAACGCGTTTGGCAATAAACAAACTGTCTTCATTTAGTTGCATAGACGGTGCATACCACCACGAACTAAGAGCACCTAAGGGAAGGACGGAAAACAGAAAAATATGACAAAGTTAAGTTTTTTTATTATTTATGGCACATGTATGTTTTCTCTACAGAAATGAAAACCAGAGGTACAATTCGCGATGGCAGATTTGTTTTCTCTCTTGTAAACATCATATCTTTTGAAATAGTTAGTCTTTGAAGGATAGCAACGGCTTCACAATATCTGCTGCAATCCTACAACAGGAGTCAGGTCAATGCAGGCAACCCGCCTAACGGCGTTAGAGCATTAAAGCATAAACTGTGACGCCGTTTCCATTATTTACAGTCTAATCTAAATATTCCGGAGGTATAGGATTCAGAGCAGTGAAACAGTCTGTTATCACTAATTGTACATCATCTTTCCAAAAAAAAAAAAAAAATCTGCCATTTAAAAAAGCGTAACTTTTGTGCTGAAAGTGATATTAGTTCACTTGTAGGGATTGTAGGATTGTACATTCCTTCCCACTGTGTGAACCCCTGACAAAGATGCGTGACTGGCCAATTACGTTTTTCACATTTGTTTCATTTCAGAAATACAGAGGGGTTCAAAAAAATTTATCCACTGTTTAAAAGTCCATAACTTGCAAACTAATTGACGGAGTTGTCTCATTTTAGATTAAAGTGTAGCTTAAAGTCAACTTAAAGATATCACTGTAGGTGTTCGAAATGGTCACCATTAACATCCACACACAAACTATGCCGCCGAACTGCAGCACGAACTACTGACTGCAACGTGTTCAGTTGGATATTTGCACATGAATGTACGATGGATTCTCGAAGTTCATGCAATGTGCGTGGCTGTTGTCGATAAACGACGTCCTTTAGTGTTCCACACAGCTAAAAGTCCAGAGGAGTTAGGTGTGGGGAACGTGGTGGATACTCCACAGCACCTCTACGGCCTATCCATCTTCCTGGTAGATTTTCGTCGCGATACGCCCTAACACGATTTTGGTAATGGGCTGGGCACCATCTTGTTGAAAGTAAACTCTTCCGTCTCCATACAAGTCTGGGATAACAGGTAAAATGTATGTCTGAAGCTTCTGAAGGTACACTTCACCGGTAAATGTGCCGTCAAAGAGGAATGGCCCAGTCAAGCACCGGAAGACAACTCACACCACACATTTACTCCTGACAAATTCACGGCTTTGTCTATATGGACGTTAGGATGTTCGGCGGCCCAGTAGATGCAATTGTGGCGATTTACTGTACCATTGAGTTTGAACTGTGCCTCATCAGACCACACAATCATCTCTGCAAACTCTTCATCGTTGCGCACTATGTTCGTAAACCACTCGCAGTACTCCATTCTACGATCTGGGTCGTCCTCGTTCATTGCGTGTAGCAATCGTGGGATGTAGCACTTCCACTTTCCTGTCTTCAAAATTCGCCGAACACTTGAGCGACTCACTCCAGTTTCACGGGCACACTGTCTGACAGACTTCTGTGGTGCGCGAGTGAATTGTTGTAACACACGACGGGAGATAGCTGGACTTGTTACTGTCACAGATCGTCCAGATCGTTGTTTGTGTACATCTTTAACACAGCTTTCGGCTTAAAATTTGTCTCGAATGCGACTAATCGTTAAACGTGTCGGTGGCTTTCCTTGATACTCATTTCGCTATTGCCGTTGAACCTCATTAATGTTTTCGTACTTAAAATACCACTTCCAAACTGACTTCCTTTCATCGAATGTAAGCCTTGCGCCAGCCATGTTTATTCGAGTAACTATGTTCAACTAAGAACAAAACAGTGACCGTCTGGCGACTGTCATCTGACAAAACAAAACAACGCAATACAACGCTTCTGTGACGATTGCCGGAACTACAAACTATTACACTACCAAAGATGAGACAACTCCGTCAATTAGTTTGCCAGTTATGGACTTTTAAACAGTGGATACATTTTTTGACCCCATGGCATGAGATGGCAAAGTTAGCTGGGGCACCCTGCATATACAAGTCGGTGTGAGACTGCACCCTTGTTGTACTATGTTAACTGCTATTGGTTCTGTGCCCGCTTTGCCTGCATTAATTAAAACTTTATTTAAACAGAAACTTTTTTATCATTTGCATTAAATTATTTTCCATTATACTCCCAGCGTATACCTATTCACTCTATAGAAGGCTTTCTCACAGTCTACAAATGCAATATGAGATTCCAAATAATTTTCTCGTCTCTTTTCAGTTATCTGCCGCACTATTGCAATATTATCACTGCATGATCGTCCTTTTCTAAAACCACTTTGTCCATCTAGGAAGAGGGCGTCAGGCTTTTCTTTTAAGGATGTTTTTAATTACTTGTGGCTACAACTTTTTCCAGTGTTCAACAGATATTTTCCCCTATAATTTCCACAATCACTTCTAGTGCCTTTTTAATAGAGTGATATTATTTGCGCCGCATGTATCATCTTCATTTACCAACTGTGGTGTGCGTACTGTAAGACCTTCGGTACACACACCATCAGATTATTTGACTTGTCGCTCTAACGAAGTAGGCGGGTGTCAGCAATATGTCTCGTGGCCTTATCGTGGCGTGTTTATCTTCTGCCGTTAGGTCAGACGATAGAAATGCCACTTGCACGCTTAGAGTAGCAGATTGACGGTGACCAACTTTAAACAAAACTGGATTAATTTTCACACGCATTTATTAAAATAGTAACAAGAATAAACCTTATGTAACTTGATTCTGGATGCTATTTACAATTGACAATCTGAAGTTCCGTTGGTCTTAGTACGTTAATCTTATTCTCACGTATCTCTGATACTTGACAAAGTGTCTATACATTTATCTTCATGGCTATGTACAGGAATATGATAATCTTATTAGGTACAGACTGAAACTTGACTACAGACTGGTACAGACTAATGCAGACTCGTACAGACTACTGTGGACTAGTGCAGACAAATGCAGACTGACTAATCGGAGGTCTGTACACTCGTTATAATACCTTGAGCGTTCAGGTATCACTACGCGAGTGTGATCCGTGAGGAGAATGGGTTCTACGTTAGCAGCAATCTGATTGGCTGCATTACATATTAAGCAGATTGGTCCATCTCTAAGGCAGCGCCATGTCGTAGTGCGGAGACGGACGAGCTCTGCGCCTGCGCTGTTGTACTTAGCGGGGCGCGCTCTAGTGGGAAAGTTGTGTACGTGCTGACTACGCGGAACTATGTACACAACACCAACATTCATTTAATAAATGCAACAGTTCTAACATTAATCCTCCACATCTGATAAATTCCATTTAATGCTGTCGGGTCCTGCTGCTTCTCTGTTTTTCATCTGCTCTAATGCTTCTTGTGTCTCCTCCAATCCAATACCGTCCTCTTGGTGTAGTTCATCACCTGTTCTTTGTCCTGGGCTGTTTTCGTTAGTTCAGATTTTTCATTGTCCCTGATAGTGTATTATTCAAATTTCTTTGCCCTTTATGTATAATTGTATGGAATCAAACACTGAAAATGATCTACGTTGTACACAAGACATGGCTTTTACGCCCCTGAAACAACTCAAGAAACAGGAAAAAGATTTTAAAGTAACTATATGTCTAATTATTTATATGAAACTGAACAGGGTGTTTTATGTACGGCGCAGTCCTATACCCAGCACTGTGGGGGAACCAATAGTGAGAAGGAAAGCGCCGGATACCGCATGTCAGAGCACTGCATTCTCGTGAGCGACGTCCGTTCCCACCATCACAACACAGCGGCAGCAATGGGCCCAGTATGCATTGGAATGCATTTGGAATTGCAGTTTCTTTTTTAGCTATCGATTTTCCGTGTTTTCTACGGAGAAAGTGTATGCTATATACATAAGAGTGACCAAGTATTTCCGCAGCGATTGAATATGGTTACGAACAACGAAAGTTAAAATGCTAATCATATATTGAATGTCATTGATGGTCATCGATTTAGCTGTGGAACTGTAAATTTGCGTGATTGAATTGCTGATAAAATAATGCTGGCATCCAGTTTGCAGTTAAAAATCACACATAGCAATGAGGCATTCTTTCCACAGATCAAATGAAAAAGATTTACGTTGGGGAACGTGATAATGGATTGTAATCGACAACTTTGATTATAATCAACACAGATAACTTCATTCCAGCTAAACGGTTTGCTCCCGCGAGCAAATAAAGCAAATGAATCCGTAGGACTCGTTGCAATTGAAAATATTGACTGCGTATCGCAAGCTGCAGCCTGTGCGCAAATGAGTGCCTCGCACCTGCAAGGCTCCAAAGCATACGCGCTTATCTGTTTCCCCTACTTCGGCAGGCAGTGTATCGATCGGCTTTAGCCGAACTAGACATAATAGGAGCGGCCTACACAAAAAAAAAATTGAAGCCCCACAAAGTAAAGGAATTTGTACTGTGACGGAACAACACTTACGTATTCGTGTAGTAAAATGTCTTTGCTCCACGTGTTAATGTGCATAAGTGACAATTTTGGCAGACAACGTCACTTCTTGCGCTCTACTGTAAGTAAAGATATAGTGTAAGCTGCCAACACATTCTGTACAATCTCTGTAGTATCTTAGTCGGTAACCACTTCTTCTCCTGATTTATCTGGAATAGAATGCTGGCAGCAGTTATCTTTAAAAAGTAATTAATTACATAAACCTTATCTCAGTATAAGCTTGTTGTTGTTGTGGTCTTCAGTCCTGACACTGGTTTGATGCAGCTCTCCATGCTACTCTATCCTGTGCAAGCCCCTTCATCTCCCAGTACCTACTGCAACCTACACCCTTCTGAATCTGCTTAGTGTATTCATCTCTTGGTCTCCCTCTACGATTTTTACCCTCCACGCTGCCCTCCAATGCTAAATTTGTGATCCCTTGATGCCTTAAAACATGTCCTACCAACCGATCCCTTCTTCTAGTCAAGTTGTGCCACAAACTTCTCTTCTCCCCAATCCTATTCAATACCTCCTCATTAGTTACGTGATCTACCCACCCTATCTTCAGCATTCTTCTGTAGCACCACATTTCGAAAGCTTCTATTCTCTTCTTGTCCATACTAGTTATCGTCCATGTTTCACTTCCATACATGGCTACACTCCATACAAATACTTTCAGAAACGACTTCCTGACACTTAAATCTATACTCGATGTTAACAAATTTCTCTTCTTCAGAAACGACTTCCTTGCCATTGCCAGTCTACATTTTATATCCTCTCTACTTCGACCATCATCAGTTATTTTACTCCCTAAATAGCAAAACTCCTTTACTACTTTAAGTGTCTCATTTCCTAATCTATTTCCCTCAGCATCACCCGATTTAATTTGACTACATTCCATTATCCTCGTTTTGCTTTTGTTGATGTTCATCTTATATCCTCCTTTCAAGACACTGTCCATTCCATTCAACTGCTCTTCCAAGTCCTTTGCTGTCTCTGACAGAATTACAATGTCATCGGCGAACCTCAAAGTTTTTACTTCTTCTCCATGAATTTTAATACCTACTCCGAATTTTTCTTTTGTTTCCCTTACTGCTTGCTGAATATACAGATTGAATAACATCGGGGATAGGCTACAACCCTGTCTCACTCCTTTCCCAACCACTGCTTCCCATTCATGCCCCTCGACTCTTATAACTGCCATCTGGTTTCTGTACAAATTGTAAATAGCCTTTCGCTCCCTGTATTTTACCCCTGCCACCTTTAGAATGTGAAAGAGAGTATTCCAGTCAACATTGTCAAAAGATTTCTCTAATTCTACAAATGCTAGAAACGTAGGTTTGCCTTTTCTTAATCTTTCTTCTAAGATAAGTCGTAAGGTTAGTATTGCCTCACGTGTTCCAACATTTCTACGGAATCCACACTGATCTTCCCCGAGGTCCGCTTCTACCAGTTTTTCCATTCGTCTGTAAAGAATTCGCGTTAGTATTTTGCAGCTCTGACTTATTAAACTGATAGTTCGGTAATTTTCACATCTGTCAACACCAGCTTTCTTTGGGATTGGAATTATTATATTCTTCTTGAAGTCTGAGGGTATTTCACCTGTCTCATACATCTTGCTCACCAGATGGTAGAGTTTTGTCAGGACTGGCTCTCCCTAGGCCGTCAGTAGTTCTAATGGAATGTTGTCTACTCCCGGGGCCTTGTTTCGACTCAGGTCTTTCAGTGCTCTGTCAAACTCTTCACGCAGTATCGTATCTCCGATTTCATCTTCATCTACATCCTTTTCCATTTCCATAATATTGTCGTCAAGTACATCGCCCTTGTATAAGCCCTCTATATACTCCTTCCACCTTTCTGCCTTCCCTTCTTTGCTTAGAACTGGGTTGCCATCTGAGCTCTTGATATTCATACAAGTGGTTCTCTTCTCTCCAAAGGTCTGTTTAATTTTCCTGTAGGCAGTATCTATCTTACCCCTAGTGAGACAAGCCTCTACATCCTTACATTTGTCCTCTAGCCATCCCTGCTTAGCCATTTTGCACTTCCTGTCGATCTCATTTTTGAGACGTTTGTATTCCTTTTTGCCTGCTTCATTTACTGTATTTTTATATTTTCTCCTTTCATCAATTAAATTCAATACTTTTTCTGTTACCCAAGGATTTCTATTAGCCCTCGTATTTTTACCTACTTGATCGTCTGCTGCTTTCACTACTTCATCCCTCAGAGCTACCCATTATTACTGTGCAAATGCCCTTATTATTACAACAAATACCACTTATAATTTAAGTAGCAGAGTTTATGGTACCTCGTATGTGCCGCAGGGTGCTAATAATTGCTACACACGACGAAATTATTACTGTGCAAATGCCCTTATTATTCATCTAAGGTTACTCAGTTCCAGCTGAAGACGATTTTGTTTATTAGGTTATTAAAGTTGTACAAACAGTCATTTACGCACCCGCATCTCAACCAGCAGTGATTAGAGATATCAGTTCTTGCACGCTTTGTTTGTACCCGTAAAATCGCAAGTTTGGAAAAGAGTCCAATGCTACAGTTAAAGCCAGTAAATCAGTGTACACGCTACTTTTATAACTTTAAACACGTTACGCGTACCATTATAATAATCACTAATTAAAACGAATTCTCTGCATATAATGAACAAGGCTACGCGCATTACACCGTCGCTATTAACACAACGAAAACGTCACAGTAGGTATTTGAATTTATCTGGCAAACGTTGTGTATTTCAACAAATTTCCTAATCATACTATATCTTTTCAATAAATAAACCTTCGAAATAACTACTATCAGAAAATGCGTCTACATACGCCGTTGATTCATTTTATCATCGTTGTCTGCGTTAAAATGTCGTAGACTCAGCGTACCTCTTAACTAATCACAAGGCTAGCAATCACCTACCACTTACGATACTTTGTTATCATTAGTTATTAGGTAAATAATGATTTACGTTACTGGTTTATTAAAGAAGCCCAATTTTTGTAAGTTGTATTTGGCGATAAATTAATATCCAGAAATGTAACTGGTGACTCAGTCAGCGATGTAATATTCTCTCGCTACTGACTGTATGTTTTATTCACGCAGTTTCCTATCTTTAAGGTAAACAGAACTGCTCTGAAAGTTGTTAGACTTTGGTTATTAATTATTTTCTGATAAAATTATATGAGACCTGATGCTAAATTACGAAATCTTCGAACTTTAATTACTTCTCACACTTAAATACTAGTATCAAAGAACATCTCTGCCTGGTAACAGCCAGTCCTATCTTCATTAATGCATTTTGTTATTTCCACTCAAACACAGATACCCTTGCTTTCTTACAGGGCAGAAATGGTCTTCTGCTATTCTTTCTGTTATAGTAATAATTTCAATTTTTTTTTAAACTAAGAGCCAGAACTTCTTTTTTTAAGTTTAACACCCTTTTACTTTAGTTACTTTTGTATACAGAAGAAGTCGATGATAGTGGGCAAGTGACAGCAAATTCTAACCCAAAATAAAGCAGGTCAACATTTAAAAAAATATAAGCAAAAAACCTATGTGCCATCACCACCTTAAGCCATGGCATCTAAATAACAGGAGCAAAATTAAACCTGTTCAGGCGTTGGCTGATCGCGACCCTCCATCTTTTCCTACATTAGAAGTCACTTGTCACAAAAAAAGTCAGTAATGATAAAGCCCTGCCATGCATAATTAAATGGTTCCAATCAATTATTAATAGACTTTTAAAATAAGATTTTGGCAATGAGTGGGCCAAATTCACACTGTATGACCAAATCATTTATCTCAATCCAGAATTCATTAATGCCAGCGAAATGTCAATCATCGCCAGTTGAGTTCCTATTTCGCAAAACTAAAACCAATAAAAAATAACGTTCCACTCTATTCGCTCAGTGACTGCAGAATTCTACAACTCTCCACGTCGAACATTCAATTCTATCGGATTGTACCAAATTCGTTCGCCAAACAGTTATCGCAACACCCAGCCATAAATGAGTTGGCGGACTGGGACAATAATACGAATTTTGAGAACCATCCTGATCAGCAAGTGATCCCCATTTATAGTCACGAATCATTAACCATGGTCTGATCGCACAGTTTGTCACAACTCTCGCTTCTAATAAATATTTTACCCTCTCCTCACTATCAAACAACCAAATATGTTTCGTTGCCTCAAACAATCACCACGTTAACCATTTACTTAGAGTTCTCTAGCGGAAACTCGCAATATCTATCCTTGAGTATTTCAAGTTTATCAGTATTTGTAAAAAAAAAAAAAAAAAAAAAAAAAAATTCACTCCACACTGCAAGTACTGCTATTCGCTGGGGTTGACTCCCATATGCTAGCAATAATTATTCACATGTCACCTGTACCCAGTTCAGTCAGGCTCTTCTTTGCTGACTCTTACCCAAGAACACCACGACTATTTTAATCGCCTGTAATACGTTTTAGGAACAAATTACTAAACAAATGTAATACTTCTAACAATTGATTCAATTTTTAGATTTCCTTTGACTCTTCTTCTCGTGGCCAGCTGCAGTCTGCGCAAAGTAAATAGCATCTTCGCAGCTAACATTCGAATTTCAGCCACGCATCAACATTGGTACACTATAAATGTGGTTCGAAAGGACACATATAAGCAACATAGAATAATAGCATCAAACACACATTCAATACGTCTTAATTATAATCCGGCCACTGCGACAATACGGGTAAGACGAAACAGACCACTGTGATGACACTTCACATAATACTATTTCCTTTTGAAACGTCACAAATTCCATCGACTGGCCAATTCAGATACTGTTGCTCGACTTCAGTATCGCAGATGGTCGGTGCATGATGGGTGGGTCGATTTTTTAAATTCTCTTTTATTGTCTTCGATGAATCACGGCTACATTTATTGGAAAACGAACTCTCAGAAGAACCGACGTTAAAGGTGTGGAAAGCCTTATCAAGAATTTCTGGATGGTGTAAAAACAGGAGTGTGGGGTGCAATTGGTGTAGCTCGAATTATTGAACATGTCGTTTCCCATTAAACCATAACTTCTGATAGATATTCTGAAAGCGAACAACTAACGAAATTATATTCAGTTATTTCTTTTAGCACAATGGAAGAACATATCAACAATGCGTCTATGGTAATATCATGAGGATAGTTTCTATAGTCAAAAAATACTAAAAGTAGATAAATAAACGATTAAATATTGCACAAATGGAAGAGGTAGGATCATCAGCATCCTGTCATTAGAATATAAGTATAAACAGTTGGAGACCATAGTGCATAAAAAGCCAAGACGAATATATGATGGTGTGTGTGTGTGTGTGTGTGTGTGTGTGTGTGTGTGTGTGTGTGTGTGTGTTTTGTTGTTGTTGTTGTTGTTGTTGTCGTTTAATTATATTCTGGCAACCTGAACGGTACACACAGAAACAGTGCTTTCACATGTTCATGCTATAGGAGTGACTAGAATCCGTCATCTCCACTGTAAAAAGTAACGACAGTACACAAACATCTCAGAGACACCCGAGTACAAACGATGAAAAGGGAGCGTGAAGCAAAGATTAATTATCACGTGAAGTATATTCCGGCTTTTTCAGTTGTCTGAAGAGAACAACGGAATGGTACAGTGTGGGATTGTGGGAGTAAAAGGTAGGAAGAAAACTGAGGTCGCCAACTACTTTCTGTTTCTCTTGCTGCAGAACACATTCTACAACCTCTGCTTTAGTACACATTACCATAATCTGTCGTTGAAGGCGCTCTGTTGAAACGTCTACAAGTATTTGGTGTAAGCCAGCAGAAATCATGTTAAGCAATATTTGTGCTATATTTGGATAATGTATGCCTTTCCTCCTACTCGGAAATGCAACAGTTTTTCGTGAATGCAGCATATGGTCCAAAGTATCCAGACACCTATTAGTGGACATTAACCTGCTGTATGTCCACGCTTCGCCTTTATGATGGCTTTAACTCTGCTGGAAACACTTCCAAAGAGGTGTCTAAATATGTATGGAGGAACGTCAACGCATTCCTCTTGAAGGGCAGTAAATAGAGAAGTAATATTGGACTTTGGAGTCTGGAGCGAAGTTCACGTTCTAAGTCATCCTAAAGGGTTTGTATGAGAGCTTTCATTTCAGGAATGATATTGTCCACCGGCCGCTGTGGCAGAGTGGTTCTATGCGCTTCAGTCCAGAACTGCGCTGCTGCTACGGTCGCAGGTTCAAATCCTGCCTCGGGCATTGATGTGTGTGAGGTCCTTAGGTTAGTTAGGTTTAAGTAGTTCTATGTCTAGGGGACTGATGACCTCATATGTTAAGTCCCATGGTGCTTAAAGCCATTTGAATGATACTGTCCACAAACCATTGCATTATAGATTCTGCTTTAGTGCTTAGAGCCATTTGAGTCATTTGAATGATACTGTCCACAAACCATTGCGCCTTAGATTCTGCTTTATGCAGAATGCGTTGTCATGCTCATAAGGACAATCTTTGTATCTGAAATATTCCTGTGCTGCAGGCAGTACACAATATTGTAAAATTTGTTCATGTCCTTCCGCATATAGTGTTTGCTTCAGAGCAAAACGGGGACTAAACCCAACTGCGAAAAAAGACACCGTCATACCGTAATATCACTTCTTTTGTGCTTCACTGCTGACACCACACATTATGGCAGGTAAAGTTTTCCAAGCATTCTCCAAACTCAAACATCAAACCCTCCCATTCTTTAAAGGCATTCACAGAATTGAAGCCTGCGTTTCTTGATTTATTCCAACTATTGCCCGTTATTACGGCATGATTCTTTTTTTTTTTTTTTTTTCACTAAAAGCTGTGTAATCTACCAAAGAAACAGCTATCTCGCCTCGAACGATTTTGCTGGTTTCTCTGTGATCTATACAATCGTCCCAAGATACTTAAAGCTGTCGACTCTTTCAGTGCTGATAAGTTCTCTTATTACTACTTTGCGTCCACACGTGAAACGAATTTGGTTTCATGAAATGAAATCTGAAATACCAGCTGCTTTTTCTTTTAACAGCTCCTATATTTCTAGAAACTACTTCCGGGTCATCAACATCTCGTGGCTTACTTTGCGATTCAGATATAAATTTAGGTGAGACTAAGAGTACATAGGAGATTGGGGTGGGGACTTAAACGCCAACTAATTGTGATCCATTGACTGATAAGGGACGTTCCGGCGGGTGACCATAACAAATGTTAATAATCAATATTGTTCCAGAGACTTTTTCAAGTCTCAAAGATCTGTGATGTATATATGCAGACTGAAGCGGCCTTGGTGCACATTTTCATTCGTCGCTTCAGTCTGCATACATAAATGTCAATGAGGTTTAATCAAATAACCAACCACAAAACTGTAGGGGAAGAAAGAAATTGAATAATGGTCTCAACAGGGGTACAACGTTCTCCAATGGCAGAAATGGCACAGTAACTTGTTGTGCAACTTACAGTTATAATACCAGCAACAAAGAGAGAGCAAGGGAGGAAGACAGCGATTCACTTTAAGGGTAACGGCGATATCATTAGAGATGGAGCCAATCTCGGGATGGAGAAGACTGAGGAAAGAAATCGGCCGATCATTTTTGATGAGCCAACCAGTAATTTGCCTTAACTAAATTAATGATATCAAGAGACACCTGAATCTAAATGTCCATATGGGGTACTGAATCACTCTCGAAAGTGAGTCCATTGTCTTACCACTGCGCAACTCGATAGCCAGCAGGTCGAGCTGAATGTTCGCAAAAGTTTTTAGGACCGGCATTAAGCATCTTGTAACTACTGTCGTCAGAATTAATCTTTATAAATTATGATAAATTAAACGTGTTGCTGTTGTTGTAGTCGTAAGAGTGATTCGATGCGACTCACCTAAGTAGCACATCCTTTGGAAGCCTTTCATCTCTGCATAGCTACTTGACATACACTTGAACCTGATTACTGTAGTCAAGCATTTATTTCTCTGTACTGTTTACACCACCCAATCTTCCCTCCATAACCAAACAGACTATTCCCTGACGTCACAGGGTGTGACGTCTGCTATCATCCAATCCGTTCTTTTAGTTTCGTTGTGCGGCAACTTTTTTCCCCAATTTGATTCAGTATCTAACCGGGATACGGCTATATGATGGGAGTGGAGGGCTGAATATTAATTGTGACGAGGTTAATTTGATTCTGATTTATTAATTAAAAATTCATACAGAAGAGATGTCCTTGACGGTGATTGGCGTGTGATATCCATCTGTTGCATGTGATACGGGAAGGCGTCTTTGCCATCCTGCTCACGGAGTATCAGACACGGCAGAATCTCCAACTTACTGTCCAGGGGAAGCCTGAAACTATCACCATAAATCGATAAAACGGTCGTTAATCCCGGATTAACTAAAGCAAATCCACTAATAGCAATTTCATTTGCCCTTTAAAGCACTCCAATTGAAATCTCAGCATATTTAATAAGATCTTACCTTCAATCAAATCAGTTACTACGTATGCGTAGGGAGAAGGAGAACAGGCTCTAAAATTACAGATGCATCGGGCCCATCATCACTCACCAATAAATGTGATGAAAGCTAGTCAGCCAATTAGAAGCTGAAATAATGACACCGCCAACCAAATTTTAAAAAGAATAACTGGACTGTCAATTAATAGATGTCCTTAAAAATAACCAAAGCTGCCTTCGCAAATTAGTAACAGAGCTTAGAGTAAATCCCCCGAGAAATCAATAAAATAAGCTACTGCCGTAAAACACTATTCAAATACCACCGATAGGTCTATTTAAAATATAACAAAACATCAATGCGATAACTGTAACTTCATAATTCACAACCGTACTAATCCTTCCGCACTACAAAATCCGCTGGCTCATAACCAGACTGAAATAAAGTGACTACGTTCTGCAAGACTTAAACAATCAATTCCAGAAAACGACCAAGTAGAGGAAGTCAAAGACATAAAGGCAATTTAGCTTGTAGGTGTTCACAAACGCAGTAACACACGGCTTTGACGCTCAATTAACTGAACCAAGAGTTAATGAAAACTCCATCGCAAACAAAACCAATTTGACACCGACTAACCTTTTTGTTGCAGTCAGTCCTTACTGTATATACACAGCAGCAACGTAAAGCATGGTTATCCTTCGAGACGGTGTGCCATACGGTGCTTATCTTTGTGTAAATGAATGTGAGCGGTGACTGAATCGTAACTCGGTAAATTAAAAACACCACTAACAACTTCACCGAGAACGGTGTAACGATCTTCAATCACACCAGCGAACACTCAGAGCCAACAGCACCACTAAACGACTGATTACACCGTAAACATATCAAGCAGCTGCGATTAAACTATGCAAACGATGAAATCATTTTCCAGTTTCGGGCTTCTGACTTACGACCACGACCTGCGGAATCAGAGTATCAGTACTATGGCAAACGCCAAAACTCAACGTCGCCACCGCTCTTAATCACGGACGACATGTCACTGAGAGCCTCCCAGACAACACTCCACATCTCGCGACACGCCGTCGACAGTGGTAATACTCAAACGTCGATAAACTAACGATTAATCGATAGCATCTGAACTATTGTCACAATCGGTAGTCTGATTTTACTATCGACAATCATATCGTTTATAGTACAATTCTTCTTTAACTGACACGCGAAAAACTGTCGGATTCCATTACTTCCATGACGTATGGAGTGCAAGGGGCCAGTAGATTGCATGTTGGTATTTAGTCAACATCAAACATTGTGGCGCCTTAGCCAGTCTATGCTGTTTATGAACGTATGTTGTTAATAGACTGGCCGGTGTGGGAGAGGGGACGTGTCAGAGGGAATTTTCTTGTTTCTCTTCCAGTGACGACAAGTCGCAATCACGAGCATCTCGTACCGGTCAAATGCTTATGGTAAAAATTACACACGTAAATAACATGGATTCATGAATGCGCATTATGTGGAGGGTCATCTTCGAATGTGTGAGCATACTTACGAGGGTTGAAACTTAAATAGTGGCAACTATTAATTCACAACCGATTCAAAAGAGTTACATGTTTGCACCTTTTACTGTCCTTCAAAGTAGTCACCAGTGTTGTGCAGAACCCGTTGCCAGCCATGTGGAACGCGTAGTATACTGTTAGCAGAATTGGTCTACTGCCTGTCGAATCTCCGGAACAGTTCTGAAGTGAATGTCACGAAGTGATGCCTCCATCTTCGGAATCAAATCAAAGTCACAAGGACTTAAGTGGGGGGGGGGGGGGGGGGTTATGGTGGATGGTACAGTACTTCCCAGTCCCATCGACCGAACAGAGCAGCCACAGCTTGCGCTGTATGCACCCGCGCATTGTCTTGCAAAATGAAGGGTGGGTTGCGCAGGAAGTGTCGCCGCTTCTTTCGCAAAGCTGGTCGCCGGTGATGCTCCAAAAACGAACAGTAATACTGTGCATTGATGGTCTGCGTGGAGGAACGTAATGCGTTAGTAGAACACCATCACAGTCGTACACGAGGATCACCATAACTAAACCGCTCCATTCGCACCATCAACAGAACAGGCTCTGCTAACGGTATACTACGCCATCCACATCGCTGGCAACGGGTTCTACACAACGCTGGTGACTACTTTGAAGGACAGTAACAGGTGCAAACATGCAACTCTTTTGTATCGGTTGTGAATAAACAGTTGCCACTATTTAAGTTCCAACCCTCGTATTTGTAGCAAAGAAGACAAAAGTAAATAAGGCTGTTTTGATACAACGCAGTTATTAGTGGGAAAAATGACATTTTAATGATTTTTCAAGCGTTTGTTCAAATTTTCATGATTTCCTAAGGGACCAAACTGCTGAGGTCATCGGTCCCTAGACTAACACTCTACTTAAACTAACTTATACTAAGAACAACGCACACACCCATGCCGGAGGGAGGACTCGATGGATAAGGTGATTCGAAAACAAAAAACAACGAAGCGATCCTAAAACCCCTGTGTCATTTCGTTTTTGTAGAAGCACAAACGTCGTTCATATGTTGGTTGCCCGTTTTGTGTTCAATTAGTGGAGCTTGTTCTCTCGGGTACACAATAGTTCCCGCAAATTGAGTATAATGAAAGCATAACATGTTGAGCCTCAAGATTTTTATTTGTGTAGTGGCTGGGCATAATCATTAAAATGTACAGCTTTATTTAGATGCTATCTGCATTCACAGTACTGCAGTGCACATTGATAAGAAGTTCGGGCGAAATGTGAATGTTTCAACCGATGTGAGACAAAACTAACTTCATTTTGCCAAGAGTTGACTGCGCATGTCCGGTAATGGTTTTGTAAAAGCTCCTAATCCTCTAGATATTTCTTAAGCTCTTGCCCATTAATGATGAAACCCCTTGTTTGAAACTGGCGAAGGAGGTGAATTAGCTGACCATTATTTTTTTTCGACCTTACAGCATTCTGAGACCTGATTAATAATTTTCCGAGCGTCACGAGGAAGAATGCTGCCCCTAGAGCTTCTAGCTCTTCGGGGTATCGTAGGAGATGACCTCAATGTGCCTAAAATAGTTTCTTCGTCACTCACTTCGTAGTTTAAACGACACACTGCCACAGGATTGTTCTTCGACGTATCTACAGTGCCACAACTGTTGAATCGCTCTAATTGGCAGCAGTGAGACTAAGAGGACAGTCGCCACGATCTGTTCCGAACGCTACAGACATGAAATGGTCAGTACTTCCCGCCCGCCACCGATAGTTTATATCGGTCGAGGAAATCCAGCGCTTCCAAGATTGCCTTGTTTTTTTTTGAGAAGTCCATAAATAGAATTTTTCGTTAAACTTCCTGGCAGATTAAAACTGCGTGCCCGACCGGGACTCGAACTCGGGACCTTTGCCTTTCACTGGCAAGTGCTCTACCATCTGAGCTACCGAAGCACGACACACGCCCGGTACTCACAGCTTTACTTCTGCCAGTATCTCGTCTCCTACCTTCCAAACTTTACAGAAGCTCTCCTGCGAACCTTGCAGAACTAGCACTCCTGAAAGAAAGGATACTGTGGAGACATGGCTTAGCCACAGCCTGGGGGATGTTTCCAGAATGAGATTTTCACTCTGCAGCGGAGTGTGCGCTGATATGAAACTTCCTGGCAGATTAAAACTGTGTGCCCGACCGAGACTCGAACTCGGGACCTTTGCCTTTCGCGGGCAAGTGCTCTACCATCTGAGCTACCGAAGCACGACTCACGCCCGGTACTCACAGCTTTACTTTCAGGAGTGCTAGTTCTGCAAGGTTCGCAGGAGAGCTTCTGTAAAGTTTGGAAGGTAGGAGACGAGATACTGGCAGAAGTAAAGCATGATGAAAAACTAGAGAACCATGGATCAGCAATAGAACTGAAGGGTGAGGGATCAACTAGTGAGCTAGATCAAGTGCAAAAGGTGCAACCAAAAAATCGAGAAGCTCTATAAGAAATTGTTCTAGCAAAAGTCAGTTATAAGACGCCAGTTCTAAACTAAAGAAAGAACTTGATTCTCTCAATGCACAAACGATCGCTATCGACATGCTGCCATACAGAACTTCCGACCATCAAGGTTTGAATAAATTTGTTTATGCCTTAGGTATGAGTTGTCAGGTAATACTACTCTTAAACTATATGAGGAGATTAAAAATAAGCTAGAAAAAAGACCTTGCAAAATGTAATTTTTTGAGTGTTACAACGGACATGTAGACAAGCAACGCAAATGAAGGCATACTGGCACTGACTTGCCACTTTGTAATGGATGAAAAATTAGTTAGTGACAAAAATAGCACGTCATCACATGGCAGAATCTATGGCACTCGTAAGTAACATTTTTTAAAATGTTTCCTTCTTTAACTTGTCAATGCCATGCTGAGTTTCGGTTCATCCTTGTGATCGGTACATGTCGGTACAAGTCATGTCGGCATAGCTTGTAAAGTTTTTCTTGGCAGCTTCATTTCCCCCACCCCCACCCCTCTTGCCGATAGAAATCCTAAGACGTCCTGTCATTTGTGTTCTGTCTACACACACTGCCAACCTAAAAATACTATTGAATGATTGCGTTTCAACAGGCTAAATTTATTTTCTTATTTATTACTACAAATAAGTAACACATTTGTCTCTGTAATTGATACTGCCGCGCGCCATTTATATCAGATCGCCTAAGGTTAAGATTTGAGAGTCCGCCTTCCGTAGCGAAGCGGTAGCGTTACCGCGTGCCACGCACGGTGCCTGGGTTCGATTCCCGGCAGGAGACTGAGTGTTGTGTGTCCATCATCACCGATCGCAAGTCTTCGAAGTGGCGTCAACTAAAGAGGACTTGTAATACGTCGGTCGAACTCCCCCCCCCCCCCCATGGGGCCATCCGGCCAACAATGCCATACGATCATTTCATTTTTTTTCTTTTTTTACATTTGAGAGGTTCATTTCAAGTTTGTGCCATAACAGAGCTGTTGTGGCTTACCAACACAAGTACAAGGATAGCGTACCAATAGGGACAAGAAAGGAGGCATGAAGGGCGCCAAAAATAGAAATAACAATCATCCATTTATTGCACCATTACACACGCACATCAATTATAAGACATTATAATTGCCATACTCAAATCTATTATGACAAACAATATGTATTACGAAGGGCACACACAATGGACTTTAAGAAATTACAATGGCACATCAACTCCGCTATGACAAACAGTGTGCATAATGAAGGCCGCACAATTTTACCAATGTAAGAAATTAAAATAATACTAGTATAAAATTAACTAAAGTGCCTTGAAGGAAATGTTTATGAGAAGAACACGATGGGGCCGCAAGGGAGGAGCCAACACAATACTAACTCAGGTGCACCAAAACAAACAACGGACACCAGGCCGCGCCAACAACGGACACGTAAGGCACGCAGCTACTCTCTCCGTTGCGGTTCCGCGCGTTCCACCCAAGTAACAGCTCCATGAAACACTTTAATACTTGGAGCAGTACACCAGTGATCAGCAAATTAAAAAAAATACAATAACGTGACATAAAAATACAATAATTTAAGAAAATCGCATCATATGACTATGAGCTTAAGGTCTTTCGGTAATTAACATATTACGAAACAGGTAAAGGGGCATGTTCCACTATTAAATCTTCCGTAATTACACTACTAAATTTCTCAGTACCCAAGATGCAATTAACGCAACAAGAATTAAATCATTTAAGTGATAATATTACTTTAAATTAATAATAAAGTCATTTCATACACTAGAGGACAAGAATGGCCCGATAAGTACTCCCCAGTGAAGCAGTTCACACAAATGGTACTCCACGGCTCCGAGCACACAGTCCCATACAAAATGCAACACAACAACAGCGACCCGGCGTACTACCAGAACCACCAGGCAGTAAACCCAAATCGTACTAAGCCAAAACAAGGACCGACTTTTAAAATAACGAGACCTAGCCCGTGCCGGACAACAGACCAAATGCCGGGAAATCCATAAGAAACCTCAGCCAACTTAATACCAAAACAACAATTTATGAACAATATGCGAAACACAAGACCTCTTAGTCCAAAGGCCTCCGTTTAGTCGCGAAGGTGGCTCCGACCCGCCTGCTGAGGTCCCAAGCGTCGTACGGAGTGCCGGATCAAGCTTAAACTTCGTTAACGGAAAGCGGAAGCACCACAAGACAAAATAAACTCCAATCTAACTGCGCAAGGCAAATTCTAAGGAGTGCCGCTCGAAGACCGTGCACTTGAAGATCAAACATAAAGCACCCAGACTAACGCGCCGCTGAACGACGCACTTCCATCACCAGCGTCTAGTAGAGTACGGAGAGCAGCGTACCCCATCGATATACATCCATGGGACGGCAAACGAGGATAGCAATCCCAGCGACGGAGAGACAGGAGGATGAAATGACATCCCGCCGCACATAGAAGGTATTTGAAACTCAGGCTCGACAAACTACAACAGGCGAGATTTTGCTCCCCCTGCGAATCAAGTTAAACGGCACACCACGCCGCTGTCCACACTATTAACCGCAAAACCACGGTCAGGTCTTCCCATCGGGCCCCACTCGGCGTCCAGACGCAAACAACCCCAGCCGAGCCGAACTGTCTTCACGCCAAGGCAGCCACCTCTTACCTCCTCACACGCCTCCAGCTAAGCTCCGGCCAGCGATCACACACGGAAACAACCGCCTAACGCCAAAGCGCCGTCTGAGTGAAAACTCAGCACTAAGATCGACACGGACTTGGAAATAAGCGAGCACCGTAACAAGAGTAATAAGTGAGAAACGAACGCGAACCCCAACACTGTCTAAACCAAAATTAATTCAGCATCACCAAATCAACTGGTCGTGGCAATACTGTGTTGCTGTCTTCCGAGTATATGAACCACGCGCTTTGGTGTGTGATTTATACGAAAGTTCTTCCATTGTGTTAGCGAGTCGGAACAGAATTAAAACTTCTGATGCTTATAAAATGGTGTCAATATCATTTCACATCTTTTGCCAAAAAAGGCTAACCAAAGCAAGTTGTGAATTTGGCCATATTAACCGAACTGGAATTTTTCAGTGGGAATTTAAGCTGTTGTTTACGGATTTGCAGCATGCTGCAGATGGAAAATAGGTCGGCAACTTGATTTTTCATCAAAAAATAGATACTTCTGAATGCAACTTACGACTGAGCTACAACCATTTATTTCTATTTTAACCTGTTGTATCGCTATTGCAATGAAGCCGACGAAACATGTCTATCAGGATCTGTCAAGTTCCATCTTTGAGCGACCCGGGTGTATTATAGGCATACATCGGTATGATGGAAGAAGATGCCAGCAATGCTGTCTCTCCCCCACCTATCTTTACCCTTCATTACTACTGTGCCCTTTATACCGCTGCATGCGTTTCATTCGGCGAACGGCGAAACCCCCAAGAAAACTTCTACAAGCTACACACTTTACGTCGACTGCATTAAGATCACGAGTGCTGTTCACCTCAGCTATGCAGCAGCTGTAGCACTACAGTAGAGTGATGGCCCTATTATTTCGTATGCAGTGTCAACTCAACTGAGGAACACCCCTGGTCTCTTCTGTGCCCTCCTTACCCCTGTGTGCAGTTTATCTGCTGTATTCATCAGCAAATATGTACACCTAAGGTAGCAGCATTGCATGGCAGACCATACCTCCGCATACTTATTACTCGCGGTAACCCGCCAGGATAGCCGAAAGCGCTAAGGCGCTGCTTCCTGGACTCGGGTAGGCGCGCCGGCCCCCGATCGAATCCGCCCAGCGGATTAACGACGGCGGCCAGAGTGCCGGCCAGCGTGGATGTGGTTTGTAGGCGGTTTCCCGCATCTCGCTAGGTGAATACCAGGCTGGTCCCCACGTGCCGCCTCAGTTACACGACTCGCAGACATTTGCAACACATTCACACTATTTCACGATGTCACGATGTACACTAGACGCAGACGGCTGGGGTGCACTAATTCCGTCCTTGGGTTGGGGGGGGGGGGGGGGGAAGGGGGTGGCGGCAGGAAGGGCATCCGGCCACCACTCAATCAGTACTTAACCCTGCCGACCTTGCGCCCAATGCCGGATAAAGGCAGTAGCGAAAGCAAGAAAGAATACTTATTACTTGTGGTGACCTTCATCCCCTTCTTCTTCATCCTCTTCCTGCTTTCCCCATGCTTCTAAAACTCTGAAGTTCAACATAGGATCGACAAGTAACATGTTGGCCCGATTTTTACGAAAATAATTTTTTTTATGAGTGAAAGTAATTTTTCACATAACAAGACAATGAAAAAATATTTTTTCTTGAAAATATTATGCAAAATTTCGGAGATATTGGCAGTTAATTTTAAAATTACATTTTTTTCAGCTCATCAATCAGATCTTACTAGAATACAAGACTAGTAGTGGTTACAGACATTGCTGCAGTAATGAAAAAATTGCCGAAATATTAAGGATTCAACATTCACGCCGCTTTGCCTACTGCATCAATTTAATAGTACAAAGGTGTTCCAAAGTGGAATAATTTTCCAAAATTTTATTGAAAACGATGGCAATTTTGAGTTTCTTTCACAACTCTACACTAACCAGTGAAAAACTGCGCAACGCTCAAAAAGGACTGAAACAGATACAGGAGCTGCTGACTTAATGGAACACCTCATGCTACGTGCTCAAAAGGATTTTGGAAGTGCGAAGTGAGTTTGCGACTGCAAACAATGAAAGTTCAAAAGCATTGCCTTCCCTCACAGCAGAAAATTACTTAGCTATACAAAAGATAAAAGGGCTTCTTAAATCTTTTGAAGTAGCAACAACAACAATCTCTGTGGAGCCATACGTCACTGCTTTCTTAATTATACCTCTTATACGAGGTATTTCTGCAAAGTTGACAGACTTGGAAAGCACCTTAACGACTAATGAAGCACGAAGTGTTCTGGATTCCTTGATTTAATCAGTCAGTGAAAGACTGAAATCATTTCACACAGGGACTGTTAATATGCTTGCGACCTTATTAGATCCAAGGTTTTTTTTAAAAAAAAAAAAAAAGAAAGAAAGAAAGCCTTTGTTTCAGGACATTTCAAGAGGCAGACAACGCTGTACAATTACTTCAAAAAGAGTATGCTGTTATCACTGCATCAACACCAAGAATAATACCTGAAACAGAAGCATCCGTGGGCAGTGCTAATACGTCTATTGATACGTCTATCAGTTTGAAATCAGTAACAGTGTAACGTCGATGTCATTACACCAGTCAGTGATTCCATGATTGACCTACGTCAATATTTTAAAAAATCTGTAATATTCCATCATGCTTTTGTATTAGAAAATCGGGTAAAATCTAATAGTACGTTGTGTGTTAAATATTTAGTGGCTATGTGCTGCCCTGCGACATCATTTCCTGCAGAGAAGGTTTTCTCCAAGGCAGGAGAAATAATGAATGAAAAGGCAACAAACTAATGGAGAAGAATTTAAATGCATGACTTTTTATAAAACAAAATTCGCATATCTCGTAATTTGTATGCCAAACAATAGATTAAAGGTCAAGAATTTAAATACCTTTCTTTTTATAAAACAAAATTTGCATATCTTGTATTGCTGTCTTTAATCAATAAGAAATTCTTACAAAGCTAAGGCAAAGGAACTATTCAATCGATGTCTACGGTGCGAATTCAAAAGTGCCGGAGAGAAAACACACCGGCACAATACCTCTTCATTAGTTATCCAATCCGCCCCTCTAATCTGCAACACTCTTTTGTAGAAATTCATTTCAAGTGTTATTTCCTTCTTGTATCTACCGTTTAACGTCCACGTTTCACTTCCACACAAGGCTACGCCCCAAAAAAATAATCTCAAAAAAGATTTGCTAATCCTTCAAATCATATTAGATGTTTAAAAAGCTCTCACCTTTTCCTCTTTACTTCTGCCTTTGTCAGTAACTTTCCTCCGCAAATAGCAAAACAGATCTACTGCCTTCAGAGTCTTAAAGTTTTTATTTTTATTTCTTATGTGTGAAGCTATATTCCCTTTCCATATTTCTTCTTGTTTTCCTGTGGTGCTTTCTCAATGTATGCATTGGATAACACGGAGGACTGATTCGATTTAAACAACATTGGTCTTAGCCCCCTGTTGTCCGCACGGAAACTAAGTTTATTGTACTGTATCTCTGTTATTCTAGTTAAGCCAACTATGACCTTTAAAGGGTAGCGGGAGACCCTTCACTAAATCACTACTAATCACAATTTCTTCAGGAATCAGTTACCCAGAAATATTGTATCTTCTGGCGCTGAGTGCTTCGCTCTGGAAGATGAAGTGTTGTGCGATTTTATTCCTCATACCGCACAGGCTGTACTTAAGGGCTTGTTTCTCTACTCCCGTTGTGTGCAGATGTTTCTTGAAATACCTATGGGCAGCCAAGAAACTTACCATGAGTCTATTCTGATTCCTGGCCAATCTCGGTATTACAGGAGTTTCGGAGTCATGAGCTTGTCACATTTCTGTTTTTGGGTTTTAGTACAACGTTCTGTGTGCTGCCTCCTGATCCAGCTACTTGGTTTAGATTTTACCATCGCCTTTGTGACAAGATAGGACAGGTTCTGGTCCAACAAAGAGAGTCGTCGCCCCTGCATGAGGGATAGGCTGCAACCACGGGTCACTCCTTTCATGTCCTTCAACTCTTATAATTCCAGTCTCGTTTTTATTTCCCTCTGCCATTTTATCCCTGTTTCCTCATAATTTGCATGAGCGTATCCCACTCAGCAACGTCAAAAGCTTTCTCCGAATCTACAACTGCTATAAATATAGTACTGCCTTTTTTCAGTCTATTTTCTAACATAAAGCATAGGGTCAATAGTAACTGTAGTGTTCATATATTACTCCCCAACCCAGTCAGATCTTGTCTGAGGTCGGCCACAAATGGTTCAAATGGCTCTGAGCACTATGGGACTTAACATCTATGGTCATCAGTCCCCTAGAACTTAGAACTACTTAAACCTAACTAACCTAAGGACAGCACACAACACCCAGCCATCACGAGGCAGAGAAAATCCCTGACCCCGCCGGGAATCGAACCCGGGAACCCGGGCGTGGGAAGCGAGAACGCTACCGCACGACCACGAGATGCGGGCGAGGTCGGCCACAGTCAGTCTTTCCACTCTTCTGGAAATAACACACTCAAAGATGAAAAATAAATAAAAAAAGGACGACGCACCACAGAGGAATTATCTGAATGAGACGGAAATTCGTACATGTGATGTACATTTATGCACAAACAAATGATTGCAGTTCCAGAAAAAATGGTATCTTCGTCAAGAGAAAGACCTTCACAAATTGAGCGTTGTCCCACTTCTGGCCCATATGCAAGCAGTTATAGGCTTGGCTTTGATTGACAGAGTCGACGGATGTCGTCCTGAGGATATCGTGCCAAATTCCGACCAAATGGTGGATCAGGTCGTCAAAATCCCAAGCTGGTTGGATGGACCTGGCAATGATGTTCGAAATGTTCTCATTTGGAAAGAGATCCGGCGACCTTGCTGGCCAAGGGAGGGTCTGGCAAGCACGAAGAGAAGCAGTAGATGCCCTCGCAGTGTGCGGGCGGGCATTATCTTGCTGAAATGTAAGCTCAGGATATCTTGGGATGAAGTGTTACAAAACGGATCGTAGAATATCAATGACATATCGCTGTGCTATAAGGGTGCCGCGTATGACAACCCAGACAATCACTTCTAGTTGTCAAGCCATACGGCAGGCGATAGACAGGTTTGTATCCCACCACTGCCTGTGGCGTCACCAACGCGTCTTCGCTGGTGTTTGGGGCTCGGTTGGTTGGGTTGTTTGGGGGAAGAGACCAAACAGCGAGGTCATCGGTGTCATCAGAGTAGGGAAGAATGGGAAAGGAAGTCGGCCGAGCCCTTTCAAAGGAACCATCCAGCCTTTGCCTGGAGCGATTTAGGGAAATCACGGAAAACCTAAATCAGGATGGCCGGACGCGGGATTGAACCGTCGTCCTCCCGAATGCGAGTACAGTGTGCTAACCACTGCACCACCTCACTCGGTTAGGGCTCAGTTCCATGCGGGCTCGTCAGTGAAGACAATTCTACTCCAGTCAACGAGTTTCCAGCTGAAGACGTATCTGAAGACGCGCCAGACAGCAGTTGAATAGCGATCTGACTGTCGCCAACCATACGGCACGACATCCAAGAGTGGTTGTCTAAGGTGCCTTTCATTTCGTACCGTCCGCTGCACCCTTACAGTACAGCAGTACTTCGACGATTTTCGTCCCCCTGTTTTGTTGCCCTTCATGGCAAGCCAAGCTGGGTTTACATTTCATCTAGAAAATGCGCACTCACATACGGCGAGAGTTCCTACTGCTTGTCTTTATGCTTGCCAAACCCTACCTTCCCTAGCAAGGTTGCCAGAGCTCTCCGCAGTTGAGAACGTTTGGGACATTATGGGCAGGACCCTCCAACCAGCTCGGGATTTCGACGATCTAAAGCCCCAATTGGACAGAATTTCACACGATGTCTGTCAGGAGCACATCCAACAATACTATCAGTCAATGCCAAGCCGAAAAACAGCTTGCACGTTGTCCAGAGGTGGACCAACAATTTGTGAAGCTCTTTATTTTATTTTATTTTCTTTTAAGTGTTGTAAGGTGTCATCATTTTGAGCCACATTACAACTACCACTCCGGAAAGAAGACCCTTTAATAGTATAAACATCGAGACAGAAAACCATTAACGATACTGACATCGGCTAGGGATCTTAATTTATGGCAGAATATCTGCACGTTGGGCGATATTGAGGAGGACAGAGACGGGAGGCTGTCAGGAGAACGGGAAAGACACAAGTGAGGCAGGCAGACCTGAGAGCTGAAGACAACAGCGCCTGTAAGCTCCTGGAAACCTCAGGCGGGTGGACCGCGGCTTAGCGGGAGCCACGTGGCCGAGGACAAGGAGAAGACACAGGGGCTCGCTCACAAAACGCGTGGCGGCGTGTAGGTGGTTTTTCCCAACGGCCGGAGCGGAAGCTTCTGGAACAGTCTGGAAGCTTCTAGAAGCTTCGGTCGGTTGCAAAATTGAGATTGGTCGGCGCTCAGAAACGAACACCTTCCAGCAACATGATTGGCCACGCATATTAAAGGGGGGAGAAAAAAGAACAGGAGCTACGAAAAAGCGTAGCGACTGAGAAACACTTGTTCCTGGGGCGTCGAGGAGAGAGGTTGGTCCTGGCGAGGTGTGTGACCTCCTTACTGGGACAGAGTACTTCTAGCGAGAGCCTGAGGATCGTCTGGTGATCCACAGCAGCCGTGGAGGTGCCTACGGAAGCTTTTGGTGAGGTAGAATTTATGTTATCTCGCTGAGGCGAGAACCTTTGCAGCGATAAGCGTTAGATCACTGTAGTGGTCGTACATTCGCAATGGCGGTTAGGGAAGTAAAGTAAATTGCTGATCACGTGTCTTTTTCGTTCTATGCTGAGGCTTCACATTGCTTGTCGCGAGTGAAGTTCTAAATATAATTGCAATTGCCATAGCTGATGTCAGTATTCTGCGCTTGAATTAACGACCGCGAATATATCACAGGACAGTGCCAGACAGGCGATTACCAAATGTGAATAGCCAGAACTATAATGTTGCTCGTACTGTGTAATCTTGAATAGAGTAAATTGCAGAAGAGTAAAGAATTTAACACTGCTGAGTGTATCATTTCATAGCTGGTACTTTCCTTTGTCATTATCTCCTTATTTGTGTATTTCATGTTTGCAACCACCTGGTGGAGGCAGTGTTTGTAGGTCAGCACATCTGAACATTCTAGCATATACTGAGGATATGGTTAGAAACCAACCAGATTTGCATACGACTAGTTAACGTCACATATAGAGCAAAGGATAAGCTTACCCTTCTGGAGAGCGTATAAGTGTCAGGGCGACAAATTAGCGTTATAAAATCAGTTGTGCTCAATTTTTCACTTATACGTTCGGCTCGCAGGCTGTGATATTCGCTATTTTTGACTACATTAAAACAGCAAATACGAGTAGTTAATACTTTCAGCCAGAAGGCAGATACTTGTTTGTAAATAATGATTAATGTATAATGAGGCGTCGCATGGCGACGGTGGAATTTTCTAAATAATGTAATTCGTCGTCTTTGGGCGGCAAACAGAAAAATACGGATAGATATGCGATCCTTCACTATTTTGTTCGCTGGAGAACAAATGAAGCCTTGAGCGCTAAAAAGACTTGTACTGTTTTTCTCAAGTAAGACGGACGCAGATCTGTGGCAGTCTGATCTAATTTTTTACTAAATGTATAAAAACGTGTTATGTTTAAGTTTGAGTGAAGTGTAAAGAACTGTTATAACTTACCGTGACGACGCACGAGCGACTCAAAGAAGACAATGGCTATATAAAAGAGCGCTCAGTGGACATGATACGGACATAAAAATCTACCGTCAATGTAGTACTAAGCTTAAGGTACGAAATGTTTTAGTTTATAATAAATATTTGTTCTGGGAATACTGAATCATTTAGCAGTGCTCATTCCTATTATCTCCTCAGTATTATTTTCATTTTAATTATGCATTTTGCTAATATTACAGACGCCAAGATCAGCAGTCCAATGTGCGTGTTACATTGATAAAAAGAAAACTGTTTTATCGTCTTCTTGCATCAGCTTTAATATTGAATTTCCTTTTGTGTGATGTTACAGTTGTTTTTGCGCCCTTAAGAACTTTCTGGTCCCTTAGGAAATTGTTTTGTCATAACAATAACTTCACAACCGGGTATGATCGTATCTACGATCATGAAGTAATTAGAAAGACGATAACGCAATTTCTTATTCAACAGCACGCTAGTTGTGACTGCCTCAAGCCACGCGAAACTGCAAGTAAAAACTAATCACATCTCATAATGCAATATTTTATGACAATGGTCAATCCATGATTCTTACGCCAATTGTGATTGATAAAACAGCAAGCTAAATCTCAATTTCCAACTTTCCATCGAATAACAACATCACTTTTATTTTGTAACATCACAAGGCTTACCCATCAGCAGAAAAGAGCAAAACAGAAGCGGTAGCTTACAGTGTGTATGTTAGTATTTCGCAACGATGAATTATTAAACGGAGGGGTCGGTAATATTCACACCAGTCGTTACCTTTCTGCTATAGAATTTATCTTAAGAGTTTCAATTCTGTCCTCTAGGGGCGTATAAACGTAACCACAAGAGATGCTACTTTTTGTTTCAGGTATGGAGCTGGAACTGCGTGAAGACGTGGTTCACCAGCGCCGACCAGTGGTGCACGGCTGCGTGCTGCTGCTGGTGAACCGCTCGACTCAGACAGAGCCGCCACCCGCTGAGCCGCAGACGCAGCCCCAGCAGCAGGAGCAGCAGGTGCAGACCCAGGCGGTGGCCGCGGAGCACGGCAGCAGCAACGGCCCCGTGGCAGGCGGCCAGCCGCAGCTGCAGGCGCAGCAGCAGCAGCAGCAGCTGCAGCAGCCGCAGCAGGTGGACGTGCAGTTATAGCGGAAGCGCAGCAGGGCCCACCGGCACTCAAGCCGCAGGCGGCGCTCACCCGTCCTCGTGTGAGAGACACAGCCTGCGCTGCGCCGGTTGCTGAGGCTCAGCTCTCGGCGTTCAGCACTGTTGCTGGAGACTGAACGCCCCTGCCACGGCGTCAAGCGATTACGTGAAAGATTCCAAAGGTGCCGAGACAGTAACTGAGATTCTTCCATTCCCCTTTTTTCTTCCTGTGGACTAGGTAAAGTTTTTGCTATCGATTTCTTCTGTATGTGTGATCCGGGTTCTCATTGTCAACCCAACGAACTGTTCAGTGTAACGAAACACTATATGAAATGAAGAAGAATAGTCGTAATTACAGTTTGTTCAGTATTATGAAATGAAAAACGTAGTCCTGTAACAGTGTCGGAAAAGGTGTTCAAATTGGAGCTGACTTTTGTCCTGTCCCTTATGCCAAGCATACCCTTCATGTACATAGTCTGTCATAAACATATCTGTTTTACTCCTGAGCGAATGCATTCGAAGTAAACCGTGTTGGTCACCATTGTCTAACGACTTATTGAAATTAGCCTTTAGAGTAACTCTCGACACTTCTACAGTACAGAACTTAGTTTCATTTCCTAGGAATTAGTAAATTCTCTCACATGGATGCTAAATAGTGTCTACGTTCCTTAAGTGTAGAGGTTTGGGAGATGGTAATGGTAAAACAGAATGTGTCACATGTTGAGCCCCTGTGGCACATTCCTCTTATCCGTCAGTTTCCATTGAGAGTTGTACAACATTGTTACTGTCATATATGTACAAAGTATTAAAATCTGTGATTAAGTAAATTAAGAAATATGTGATTCATTAACCATTTAAAATCATCTGCAAATGATATACCAAATAAAATAGGAGGTAGCAGTCACATGTAAACCCGTTTCATCTGTGTATGGGCAACTGTCAACATTAAACCATATGAAAATTTGCTTTTAACTCACTTCCAACAAAAATGAAATTGTACCATATTATATTGTAAATAAAGAAATATTACCAAAAATAGTCAGCTTTATCTTTCTTGTTGTCTCCATAAGTGTGTCAGTTGCTTACCACCCAAGTGTGCCAATGAAGTAAAGATATAGGTGAGTGGAAAGAACAAAACAGAATAGTATTTATCAGTTTGCAACATATATAAACTTATATAATATCATTCCAGCTTTCTGAATGGATTGAAGGCCCCATTGCAGATAGGAATTAGTACACGGTTCTCAAGAGGCAAAAATTCCAGGTGTGAAGTAGTTTCAGGTCACCCCGGGCAAATCCTAAAAGCCCATGTGTATGAACTACACAAATGCATACGTTCTGCTCCCTGTCGCTCAGCAAATTCTGATATTCATCCGAAAAGTAAATATGTGGAAACTAAACATTTTTTTATCTTACTCATTACAAATACCTACTATTAAGTGATGATTCAGATATGATATGTGTTATATTTGTACTCGCTTAACGGCTTCGACAATCAGCCCGCTTCAGCAGACGTTATAATTTCCTACCGCACAGTGCCACTTCAGAGCAATGCTACTTGCTCCTCTAGTGTGCCTCTATTTTGCGAGCAGCTGACCCAGTTGTGAGCTTATGTAGTTGCAATCTGATGTGATTCTCCTTTCCTTGCCGCTAATTTTTCGAGAGCCAAGTACCAGCGAATGTTGTTCTTACATTGTGACTTGATTACGTACCAATGAGAAAGCGAAAATAAATAATACAGTCTACTATTCCAAAACCACTCAGTTTAAAACCTCAACATTGCAAGAAAAATGTGGCATGCAGAGATCTGGAAAATCCATTCCGTCCCTGAGCACAATACAAGGCGCAATGAGGTCGCACAAGCACGCTTTATAACACAGACATTTACAAATTATAAAAAAGTTAATTTCTGAATGTTCATTAAACATATCTTTTTTCCCTTGTGTCTGATTGGAATTAAAGAAGGCGCTGAAAATATTGTGATGATTAAAATAGGCGTGTTAAACTTCAAGAGGCTTCATGAAAAATATCGTGAACATGACGCGCTGCGTAAGCAAACACAATGAAGTGACAAAAGTCGCCGGTCGGTGTGGCCGAGCGGATCTAGGCGCTCCAGTTTGGAACTGCGCGACCGCTACGGTCGCAAGTTCGAATCCTGCCTCGGGCATCGATGTGTGTGATGTCCTTAGGTTGGTTAGGTTTAAGTAGTTCTAAGTTCTAGGGGACTGATGACCTCAGATGTTAAGTCCCATAGTGCTCAGAGCCATTTGACATAAGTCATAGGATACCTCCTAACATCGCGTCGGACCTCCTTTTGCCTGGTGTAGTGCAGCAAATCGACGTGCCATGAACTCAACAAGTCATTGGAAGACCCCACAGAAATACTGAGCAATACCACCTCTATAGTCATCTATAATTGCGGAAGCGTTGCCGGTGCGGCATTTTGCGCACGAACTGACCTCTCGACTGTGTCCCATAAATGTTCGATGGGTGGCCAAATCATTCGCTCGAATTTTCCAGAATGTTCTTCAAACTAATCGCGAACAACTGTGACCTGGTGACGTGGCACATTGTCATCCATAAAAATTCCATCGTTGTTTGGCAACATGAACTCGACGAATGGTTGTAAGTAGTCTCCAAGTAGCCGAACACAACCATTTCCAGTCAATCATCGCTTCAGTTGGACCAGAGGACCCAGTCCATTCCACGTAAACACAGCCGACACCATTATGGAGCCACCATCAGCTTACACAGTGCTTTGTTGACAACTTGGGCCCATGGCCTCGTCGAGTCTGCGCCAAACTCGAAACCTACCGTCAGCTCTCACCAAATGAAATCGGGACTCATCTGACCAGGCCACGGTATTCCAGTCGTTTAGTATCCAATCGATATGTCATGAGCCCAGGAGAGGCGCTGCAGACGATATCTTGCTGTTAGCAGAGGCACTCGCGTCGGTCGTCTGCTGCCATAGCCGATTAAAGCCAAATTTCCCCAGCACTGCACGTTCGTCGGACATCCCACATTGATTGTGAAGTTATTTCAAGGAGTGTTGCTCGTTTGTTATCGCTGACAACTCTACAGAAACGCCGTTTCTCTCGGTCGTTAAGTGCAGGCCGTCGGCCACTGCATTGTCCGTGGTTAGAGGCAATGCCTAAAATTTGGTATTCTCGGCACACTCTTGATTCTGGATTTTGGAATACCGAATTCCATAAGATTTCCGGAACGGGACGTCCCCATGCCTCTAGCTCCAACTAGTATTTAGCGTTCAAAGTGCGTTACTTCCCGTCGTGTGACCATAATCACGAAGGAAACATTTCCACGTGCATAACTGACAACAAATGACAGCTCCGCCAATGAAATGCACTTTTATACCTTGTGTACGCGATACTGCCGCAATCTTTATATGTGTATACGCTATGCCATGACTTTTGTCTCCTCGTGTAATGCTGTTGTTGCTGTTGTATCTTCAGTCGAAAGACTGGTTTGATGCTGCTTTCCATACTAGTCTGTCCTGTCAAAGCCTTTACATCTCTGCGTAACTACTGCAAGCTATATACATTAAAATCTGCGTACCGTAGTGAAGCACTGACCTTCCTCTGTAATACTTCCCCCATATTTCCCTTCATCACCGAATCGACGATTCGTTGATGCCTGATGATGATCCTACTAAGCGATCTCTTCTGTTAGTAAAGGTGTGCGACAAATTTCTCCTCTATTCGATTCAGTAACTCTTTATTAGTTATTTCGAGCTACCCATCTGACCTACAGCATTCATCTGTTTACACACGTTTCAAAAGTGTCTATTCCCTTGGATAGCCCACTTACTCCAGTGGTGGCCAAATTCTTCACGGAACATTTCGAAGCACGGGCGCTGGACTTGGCACCTTGGAAACCTAAGGTGTGGTACAGATACGTCGGGATACCTCCATTGTTTGGTGCCGTGATGAGGAACAGCCTGGTGTCTTTCTAAGACACCTGAACGCTCTCCAAGCCAACATAAAATTTACCTTGGAGGTAGAGAAGGTCCAAGAGCTACCATTTCTAGAAGTGCTGGTCACGAGGAATGGTAAAAATCTGGAACACAGCGTGTATCGAAAACACACACGGACCGATACCTACACAAACTGTCAAATCACCACCGCAGCCAGAAAAGAGGCATGATCAACACGCTCGTAACGCGAGCGAGACGTATGTGTGAGCCGCAGTACCTCAGACGCTGAATGCAACACCTGGAAAGCGTTCTGAGGAGCAACGGGTACTCCATCAGTTGCATAAGAAGTGTCACAGAGTCAGACACTCGGCGAAGTGACACATCGAAAAGAAAAAGAAATGTCGGGTATGGCCTTTCTGCCTTACATTCCCAGAGTGACGGACAGAATCGGCGGTGCACTGAACAACTTGTAAACCGACAAAGAAGATCGAAGAGCGTCTAAGATCGGCAAAGGAGAAAAAGGGCCCGCTTGCAATGTCGGGAATACCAAGTACATGTGGAATAGTCTTTGTCGGGATGACTGGCTGATCAATCAACACCAGAATCACCGAACATAAGTGGCACTGCAGTTTAGGGCAGGAGAGAAATCGGCCGTAGCGGAGCACGCACTGTGTGAGACCGATCACATAGTGAAATTCACCGACACGGAAGAGACGAACTATTACACCCGTTTGTTCAGGGAAGGTATATAAATACGCTAATGTGACAATAGCTTAAGAAGAAGCCTCAAGTTGAATGGATCTTGGATTCCACTGGTGCAGAAAACGATCGTTGCAGATATAAAGGGGAGGACCGTGGTAGAAATGACTACAGAAAAGCCCTTGAACGTTGGTGCTCCAGGTATGTATAACGTGCGGACACGAACTAGACTCCAATCCACCACTGGCAATAGAAAGCGAAGCTTTGACTGCCAGCCACTCGTGCTGACGAAACGTTAGAAGAATTGTCAAACAAACGTCGGCCTAAGAACAGGTGACAGAAGGCAACAGACAATTTATTATTCCCGTCTTGTCTGAACTATTTATCGTCAACGTTTCACTTCATAAACAATACTTCGTAGTTTGCCACGACGATCATGAAAAGAAGACCTCATTTTGGGATACCGGCACATATTGGCCTCTTCTTTTCCAGTAAGTGTTCTGACAGGCAAGCTGTGCAATGACTTCCTCTCCATCTTGTATTGTTGTAGCTGGGGACTACAGAAACTGTTGCACTACGCTAATCTTGCCTTTATGTCGACGTCTTGGTCTTCTACATTACTGGCCATTAAAACTGCAACACCACGAAGATGATGTGCTACAGACGCGAAATTTAACCGACAGGAAGAAGACGCTGTGATATAGAAATGGTTAGCTTTTCAGAGCATTATTGGCGCCGGTGGTGACACCTACAACATAGGGAAAGTTTCCAACCGATTTCTCATACACAAACAGCAGTTGACCGGCGTTGCCAGGTGAAACGTTGTTGCGATGCCTCGTGTAAGGAGGAGCAATGCGTACCATCAGGTTTCCGGCTTTTATAAAGGTCAGATTGTAGCCTATCGCGATTGCGGTTTATCGTATCGCGACATTGCTGCTCGCGCTGGTCGAGATCCAATGAGTGTTAGCAGAATACGGAATCGGTGGGTTCAGGAGGGTAATACGGAACGCCGTGCTGGATCCCAACGGCTTCGTATCACTAGCAGTCGAGATGACAGGCATCTTATCCGCATGGCTGTAACGGATCGTGCAGCCACGTCCCGATCCCTAAGTCAACAGATGGGGACGTTTGCAAGACAACAACCATCTGCACGAACATGTGCACGGACTATCAGCCCGGACACCATGGCTGCGGTTACCCTTGACTCTGCATCACAGACAGTAGCGCCTGCGTTAGTGTACTCAACGACGAACTTGGGTGCACGAATGGCAAAACGTCATTTTTTCGGATGAATCCAGGTTCCGTTTACAACATCATGAGGGTCGCATCCGTGTTTGGCGACATCGCGGTGAACGCATATTGGAAGCGTGTATTCGTCATCGCCATACTGGCATATCACCCGTCGTAATGGTATGGGGTGCCATTGGTTACACGTCTCGGTCACCTCTTGTTCGCATTGACGGCACTTTGAACAGTAGACGTTACATTTCAGATGTGTTACGAGCCTTGGCTCAACCCTTCATTCGATCCCTGCGAAACCCTACATTTCAGCAGGATAATGCACGAACGCCTGTTGCAGGTCCTGTACGGGCCTTTCTGAATATAGAAAATGTTCGACTGCTGCTCTGGCCAGCACATTCTCCAGATCTCTCACCAATTGGAAACGTCTGGTCAGTGGTGGCCGAGCAACTGGCTCGTCACAATACTTCAGTCACTACTCTTGATGAACTGGGGTATCGTGTTGAAGCTGCATTTGCAGCTGTACGTGTACATGCCATCCAAGCTCTGTTTGACTCAATGCCCAGGCTTATCAAGGCCGTTATTACGGCCAGAGGTGGTTGTTCTGGGTACTGATTTCTCAGGATCTATGCACCCAAATTGCGTGAAAATGTAATAACATGTCAGTTCTAGTATAATACATTTGTCCAATGAATACCCGTTTATCATCTGCATTTCTTCTTGGTGTAGCAGTTTTAATGGCCAGTAGCGTACCTTAGCCAGGGGTGTTGAATCATTTCTTCTGTCGTCGGTTCTCTTTGAGCTGTAATAGCAAATCCAGTTGCGTGTTTGTTTGTCTGTATTTAGTTATTAGTTCCTGCACCGAAATGCCGCGCGGGGTTAGTCGAGCGGTCTTGGTCGCTGCAGTCAAGGACTGTGCGGCTGGTCCCGGCGGAGGTTCGAGTGCTCCCTCGGGCATGTGTGTGTGCGTGTGTGTGTGTGTGTGTGTGTGTGTGTGTGTGTGTTTGTCCTTAGGATAATTTAGGTTAAGTAGTGTGTAAGCTTAGGAACTGATGACCTTAGCAGTTAAGTCCCATAAGATTTCACACGCATTTTTTTGCACCGAAATCTCTATTTCATTTTCATTTCTTACGCTTTCCTATAGATTCACGTATTAATACTGAACGTGTTTTTTCTTGCTATACACGCAAGTTATTAGATCATAAAATGGCAGTTTAATTTTAATTTTGAATGCATCTCTGTAGAAGTACGTATTAATTTCTAATGTATGACAAAAATCCGTTGCCTCCTACACGCTCTGCTGAATTTTTAGGGCGTAAAAGAAAAGTTATTTACCTTGTGTTCGTTTCTGTTGTCTTTCGACAGAAGAATGTGTTAACACAATGCAGTTTTAAGTTTGTTTTATCCGCTACCGTACACCAAGTACAGTTCAGGAACCATATTACATTTTGATTGAGCGCGACAAGACCGCTGACGCGTCCTTCATAACAACGAATAGCAGAGTACGGAAACAGCTCACAGCGTCCCACCCAAATCGGCAATTGTGGAATGATCGGGTCATAGTTATTATTTAAAACGTTTTTTGTTGGGGGGTAGGGGGCATATAATATGGTGTGCCTAGGGGTAAATCCGCCGCTGCACATGCCAAGGTGGACAAGGCAAGACACTGCGAGAAGTCCGCGTGGTTTACTTTTTCTTTATTACGTAAATGTTTCCATGAACTGACAAATGCATAGCCATAGTCTCTATTGAAGATAATTTCACAGTATGATTTCAGCTGCTTCCCTTACCACAGACTCCCAATAGGTTGAGTGTGAGCAAGTATTTTCATTTGTTCAGACAAAATCTTGCGCATATTTAACAGTCTGTGCTCTGCAACGGCTGATTTAACATGACACTGATGTTCGACACAGCGATCGGCAAGTGTCTGTAGAGACTGGCCGCCATGACGTTTGCCACACTCGCAAGGAATATATAATTCCCGAGGCCAATAATACATTTAACTGGACGCAACATTTCTTTAATCTTTCTGAGTGGCCAGAAGACTGCCTGTTTAGGACTCTACCTATTTTGCTAGTAGTTGCACCGCAGCATAGAAGCTGTGCCACATGTTGGTCCTCTTGGCTTGTTTGAACGGCATCGTGTCTTGATTTCCTCGCCATTGGTCTAATATCACAGATAGGATGCCCATTCCTTCTGAACACTGTCTTCAAATGGCTAATCTTGGAGCCAAGGTGGTCTTTGCCCAAAATAGTCCTGTCTCTGTGTAGTAAGGTGTTCAGCATAACTCTCGTCTGTGCTGGATGGTGAAAGATAGGTCCATTGAAATACAGATCTGTTTGAGTTGGTTTTCTGTACACATAATGGCCCAGTCATCTCTCTGATTTCCGTGCAACCAACATCTCTAAGAAAGGTGACTTCCTGTCCTTTACACCTCCACTGTAAATCTGATGTTAGGATGTATACTAGTCAAATGATCAGCGAACTGCCAAGTGTCAGGTTCATATTTTGATTTAGGCTATGGACGTTACTACTGAAGCAGTCATATGTAGGTTTGGCACATGCTCCGAGCTATGAGTTCCTTGGACAGTAGGCCTACTCTCACAACAGTCTCAAACTGGGTCTATATCGCTGGAAAACAATAGCAATTATACAGGGGACTAAACAGTAAGTACCAACCTGAGGACACTTCCATTTCATCTGTGTCGTGACCAGTGAGAAGTGTGGCACGTGTCACTTCCCTTGCCGCAGAGTGCAAATAGAAGTGAAGCTGGGCCATGAATGCTCTCCTCCACAACTCTCATTACCAGACAATCTAAGTAAAGACAACTTCTTAACTTTGTATCTTGAATATATCATCACTATTCCCAATAAGCTGAACTTTGACCACTCCATGTCCACTTATGTCCAGAGTGCACCAATATGGCACTCTCAACCCCCACTCCCAGCTTTCAGCACTTACACCCAGCACCATACCAAATTAGATATACTAATTCTACATCTACATCTACATTTATGCTCCGCAAGCCACCCAACGGTGTGTGGCGGAGGGCACTTTACGTGCCACTGTCATTACCTCTCTTTTCTGTTCCAGTCGCGTATGGTTCGCGAGAAGAACGACTGTCTGAAAGCCTCTGTGCGCGCTCGAATCTCTCTAATTTTACTTTCGTGATCTCCTCGGGAGGTATATTGGGGGAAGCAATATATTCGATACCTCATCCAGAAACACACCCTCTCGAAACCTGGACAGCAAGCTCTTGCAGAGTCAGCCACTTGAGTTTGCTAAACATCTCCGTAACGCTATCACGGTTACCGAATAACCCTGTGACGAAACGCGCCCCTCTTCTTTGGATCTTATCTATCTCCTCTGTCAACCCGATCTGGTATGGATCCCACACTGATGAGCAATACTCAAGCATAGGTCGAACGAGCGTTTTGTAAGCCACCTCCTTTGTTGATGGACTACATTTTCTAAGGACTCTCCCAATGAATTTCAACCTGGTACCCGCCTTACCAACAATTAATTTTATATGATCATTCCACTTCAAATCGTTCCGCACGCATACTCCCAGATATTTTACAGAAGTAACTGCTACCAGTGTTTGTTCCGCTATCATATAATCATACAATAAAGGATCCTTCTTTCTATGTATTCGCAATACATTATATTTGCCTATGTTAAGGGTCAGTTGCCACTCCTTGCACCAAGTGCCTATCCGCTGCAGATGCTCCTGCATTTCGCTACAATTTTCTAATGCTGCAACTTCTCTGTATACTACAACATCATCCGCGAAAAGCCACATGGAACTTCCGACACTATCTACTAGGTCATTTATATATATTGTGAAAAGCAATGGTCCCATAACACTCCTCTGTGGCACGCCAGAGGTTACCTTAACGTCTGTAAACGTCTCTCCATTGATAACAAAATGCTGTGTTCTGTTTGCTAAAAACTCTTCAATCCAGCCACACAGCTGGTCTGATATTCCGTAGGCTCTTACTTTGTTTATCAGGCGACAGTGTGGAACTGTATCGAACGCCTTCCGGAAGTCAAGGAAAATAGCATCTACCTGGGAGCCTGTATCTAATATTTTCTGGGTCTCATGAACAAATAAAGCGAGCTGGGTCTCACACGATCGCTGTTTCCGGAATCTATGTTGATTCCTACAGAGTAAATTCTGAGTTTCCAAAAACGACATGATACGCGAGCAAAAAACATGTTCTAATATTCTACAACAGATCGACGTCAGAGATATAGGTCTATAGTTTTGCGCATCTGCTCGACGACCCTTCTTGAAGACTGGGACTACCTGTACTCTTTTCCGATCATTTGGAACCTTACGTTCCTCTAGAGACTTGAGGTACACGGCTGTTAGAAGGGGGGCAAGTTCTTTCGCGTACTCTGTGTAGAATCGAATTGGTATCCCGTCAGATCCAGTGGACTTTCCTCTGTTGAGTGATTTCAGTTGCTTTTCTATTCCTTGGACACTTATTTCGGTGTCAGCCATTTTGTCGTTTGTGCGAAGATTTAGAGAAGGAACTGCAGTGCGGTCTTCCTCTGTGAAACAGCTTTGGAAAAAGGTGTTTAGTATTTCGGTTTTACGCGTGTCATCCTCTGTTTCAATGCCATCATCATCCCGGAGTGTCTGGATATGGTGTTTCGAGCCACTTACTGATTTAACGTAAGACCAGAACTTCCTTGGATTTTCTGTCAAGACTGTACATAGAATTTTACTTTCGAATTCACTGAACGCTTCACGCATAGCCCTCCTTACGCTTAACTTTGACATCGTTTAGCTTCTGTTTGTCTGAGAGGTTTTGGCTGCGTTTGAACTTGGAGTAAAGCTCTCTTTGCTTTCGCAGTAGTTTCCTTTGTTGTTGAACCACGGTGGGTTTTTCCCGTCCCTCACAGTTTTACTCGGCACGTACCTGTCTAAAACGCATTTTACAATTGCCTTAAACTTTTTCCATAAACACTCAACATTGTCAGTGTCGGAATAGAAATTTTCGTTTTGATCTGTTAGGTAGTCTGAAATCTGCCTTCTATTACTCTTGCTAAACAGATAAACTTTCCTTTTTTTATATTCCTTTTAACTTCCGTATTCAGGGATGCTGAAACGGCCTTATGATCACTGATTCCCTGTTCTGCACTTACAGAGTCGAAAAGTTCGGGTCTGTTTGTTATCAGTAGGTCCAAGATGTTATCTCCAGGAGTCGGTTCTCTGTTTAATTGCTCGAGGTAATTTTCGGATAGTGCACTCAGTATAATGTCACACGATGCTCTGTCCCTACCACCCGTCCTAAACATCTGAGTGTCCCAGTCTATATCTGGTAAATTGAAATCTCTACCTAAGACTATAACATGCTGAGAAAATTTATGTGAAATGTATTCCAAATTTTCTCTCAGTTGTTCTGCCACTAATGCTGCTGAGTCGGGAGGTCGGTAAAAGGAGCCAATTATTAACCTAGTTCGGTTGTTGAGTGTAACCTCCACCCATAATATTTCACGGGAACTATCCACTTCTACTTCACTACAGGATAAACTACTACTAACAGCAACAAACACGTCACTACCGGTTGCATGCAATCTATCCTTTCTAAACACCATCTGCGCCTTTGTAAAAATTTCAGCAGAATTTTTCTCTGGCTTCAGCCAGCTTTCTGTACCTATAACGATTTCAGCTTCGGTGCTTTCTATCGGCACTTGAAGTTCCGGTACTTTACCAATGCAGCTTCGACAGTTTACAATTAAAATACCGATTGCTGCTTGGTCCCCGCATGTCCTGACTTTGCCCCGCACCCTTTGAGGCTGTTGCCCTTTCTGTACTTGCCCGAGCCCGTCTAACCGAAAAAACCGCCCAGTCCACGCTACACAACCCCTGCTAGCCGTGTAGCCGATTGCTGCGTGTAGTGGACTCCTGACATATCCAGCGGAACCCGAAACCCCACCACCCTATGGTGCAAGTCGAGGAATCTGCAGCCCACACGGTCGCAGAACCGTCTCAGCCTCTGATTCAGACCCTCCACTTGGCTCTGTACCAAAGGTCCGCAGTCAGTCCTGTCAACGATGCTGCAGATGGTGAGCTTTGCTTTCATCCCACTAGCGAGACTGGCAGTCTTCACCAAATCAGATAGCAGCCGGAAGCCACAGAGGATTTCCTCCGGTCCATAGCGACACACATCATTGGTGCCGACATGAGTGACCACCTGCAGATGGGTACACCCTGTACCCTTCATGGCATCCGGAAGGACCCTTTCCACATCTGGAATGACTCCCCCCCGGTATGCACACGGAGTGCCCATTGGTTTTCTTCCCCTGCTTGGCCCATGCTTTGCAGGGGCCCCTTTACGCACCTGACGTTGGAGCTCCCAACTACCAGTAAGCCCACCCTCTATGACCACCTGGATCTTGCAAACTGAGGGGCAACCTCTGGAACAGGACAAGCAGCCATAGCTGGCCGAAGATCAGTATCAGCCAGAGACAGAGCCTGAAACCGGTTTGTCAAACTGGAGAGGCCTTCCGTTCAGCCCTCCGGAATGTCTTTCACCCCCTGCCATACCTCAAGACGACCTCCCACTCTACCACAGGTGAGGGATCAGCCTCAATGTGGGCAGTATCCCGGGCAGCCACAGTCGTAGTCCGATCGGGGGATGCGTGGGACGAACTGGCCGTCCCCGACAAACCCCCATCCGGACCCCCACAGTGATGCCCATTGGCAACAGCCTCAAGCTGTGTGACCAAAGTCAACACTGCCTGAAGCTGGGAGCGAAGGGATGCCAACTCAGCTTGCATCCGAACACAGCAGTTGCAGTCCCTATCCATGCTAAAAACTGTTGTGCAAAGAACGTCTGAATTAATCTACAGAGAGCACAAACAAATCGACACAAAATTTAAACGGTTATTAAAATACAAGATTGACTAGTAAATGAAGTAATGCTGCTACTTGCACACTGCTGACACACTGCTTGGCGGCGGAAGGAGACTACGCGATTTTACACTATTCAGGTACTAAAACGCGATGCTACAACTCTCAAATACTATAATACGCCCGAAATTTATGAATTAAACAATGCAAGCACCAAAAACACGCAAAGAAATTAAGAATTAATCTATGTAACAAATGAGTGAGCTAGGAGTATACGACTTTCTTCTGGCAGCTGCTTATCCAACGGCGGCAGGGAGCACACTGGCTGTGACCAACCGACACTGGCCGTTCAAAACAAAAACAGAAGAATGACTACGCGAATTTACACTATTCAGGTACTAAAACGCGATGCTACAACTCTCAAATACTATACTACGCCAGAAATTTATGAATTAAACAATGCAAGTACCAAAAACATGCAAAGAAATTAAGAATTAAACTATGTAACAAATGAGTGAACTAGGAGTACACGACTTTCTGCTGGCAGCTGCTTATCCAACGGCGGGAGGGAGCAAGAGACATTAAGGAAACACTGTCCAGAACACACAACCTATCTGCCACTGTTTACGATTTCCTCAGTTGATTCATGTTTGCTGGGTGTGATTATTATCCTTGTATCATCAGAAAAAGCAACTAGCTCTGCATCTTCATGAATATAGGATGATAAGTCATTATTATATGTTAAGAACAACAAGGGACCCAAGACTGAATCCTGTGGGATACCATTCTTGATACCTCGCTACATCTACATCTACATTTATACTCCGCAAGCCACCCAACGGTGTGTGGTGGAGGGCACTTTACGTGCCACTGTCATTATCCTCCTTTCCTGTTCCAGTCGCGTATAGTTCGCGGGAAGAACGACTGCCAGAAAGCCTCAGTGCATGCTCGAATCTCTGTAATCTTACATCCGTGATCTCCTTGGGAGGTATAAGTAGGGGGAAGCAATATATTTGATACCTCATCCAGAAACGCACCCTCTCGAATCCTAGTTAGAGGGCTCTGCTGATTTTTGCAGACTATCAACCTTACCTCCTACTGTCAACTTACCCTGTTTTGTTTAGTTCTGACTTGTCATCTGTTTTCTTCAAATTCATATAACTGATACTCTGTCCTAGAGAGATCTTTAATAATGTTATATGTGGTATCTATCTTTCCCACACTCATGCATGCTTCTATGGCTTTGCAGTTCTCTTCTAAGTTCACTTAGCCATTTTGCACTTCCTATCAGTCTCATTTTATTAGATGTCTGTATTCTTCTTTGTCTACTTCAATTGCTGTGGTTTATATCTCCTTCTTTCATTAATGAAATTCAGTATCTCATATATTATCTAAGGTTTGCTGAAGGGTCAGTCAAACAAAATGGATAATGTCTTGAAAAGAGTACCTATAAAAGCAAAATGAGGGTAATGGAGTTTAGTCAAGAATTAAATTAGCCAATGCTGAAGGAATTACAGTAGGAACTGAGACACTATACACAGTCAGTGAGCAGTTGCTATTTTAGCAGGTAAAAAACCATAAAGCCTGAAATGAGGCGGATATAAAATGCAAGCTGACAATAGAAAAAAAACATTTTCTGAAGAAGATGAAATATTTAATATTGGATGTCAGTTTATCTTAGGTACTCATTTCTGAATGTATTTGTCTGGAGTACATCATTGTACTTTTAGTGAAACATGGGTGATAAATAGATCAAACAATGAGAGTGCAGGAGGACATGAAATGTGATGCTACAGAAGAATGCATAAGGTTAGACGGATGACTGAATAACTAATGAATAGATACTGAATTAAACTGGCTTTGAAATAAAGTTGTGCCACAACTTGACCCAGAGTAGGGACTGGTTGATAGGACACATCCCAAGATACCAAAGAATCATCAGTTTGATAACAGAGAGAACTGGGAGAGGGGGAGCGGAGTTAAAAATTGTAAGAGTGAGCCCATGTCTTGGTTAAAGTGAACAGGCTGAAATGGCTAAAGGTTGCAGTATTTATGGAGAAATGAAATGGCTTGCGCAAGACCTATCTTGTGCAAGACTAGCACAGAGAGCTTCATTAAACCAGTCTTTAGACTGAAGACCTCACAACAATAGCGATGTTCATTTTGTCTAAGTCTATTACTATCTGTTTCTGGTAAGAGCAGCTTATGATTCACTTTATTTAAATTAAATAACATGATGGTTTATAAGAATAAGACCAAAAATGTTTTTATTGAACCAATGTATGTAGATAAAAGCAGTGTCTTTTATTTTTGGAATAGTGAACTTGAATAGTATACTTTCATTGTCAGCAAATGTAACAGTTTTATGAAGTGTACGGATAGAGTTAAAGTGTAATCCATCGAATTGGCATAAGATTTTTATACTCTCCTGGAACACTTTAATAGCATGAAGAATTTCTGAATTGTAGCAATGTAATGATTTCTGTAACTTCTTTAGAATTTGTGTAGGAACTTCAAAGAAGAGAGTAGATTCAAGCACACACTTTACTGTAAACAAGAAAATTTAATACTATATTACTGATATTGAAGGAAGTGAGATGGAATAGTAATGTTCATTAGAAAAATAGTGATATTCCACAGGGGTTCATCCAAGCATTGCCAATGTACTGACTTCCAGATGAGGAGGTAGATGACCTGCACGAAGGGTTTCAAAAACTGATAAATGACAGATAATGCCACCAGAAGATGATGACAGGAGATTTTATTCAGATAGAATAAAACTAGTGAACAATTTTGTGATAAGAGGCCTGTCAGAATGACAGGAGACATATCTCACATAGCTAGAAAGAAACAAACTTTGTTGCGTTAACTCTTCTAATAACACATAGGAAAACCAGAATAAATTAAGCATTTAGTTCTGATTCTTAGAAACAGAAGACTTCAGTGACACATAAAAATGACAATTGTTTGACAAAAGTACATGTCAAAATGGAAAAGATGTTGGTGGTAAAAAAATAAAAAAGAGGTGGCAGCAAAGAATATCTCAAATGGAATAAGGTATACTTTAAAGAGAAAGTAAGAGTTTAAGTAAATGATTAATAGAATGTGATGCAATACGGTTTTGCAGCCAGAGACTGTGGTAATATGTGTGTGTGTGTGTGTGTGTGTGTGTGTGTGTGTGTGTGTGTGAGCTGTCTAATTCTGATGAGTGCCTTTATTGCTGAAGGCTTTGAAGGCTTACTTGTTTGACAGTGTTTTTGTTGTGTCTATCTGCAAATCAACATCTCTGTCAAATGGTGAGTAGCAATGTACCCCTTTCATAATATTGTCATACAATATGTTTAATTGTACAAAACAATTTGCAAATATCTCAGAGTGGATATGAGAGCATTATTGAAACTTATATAACAGAACCAATGAAAAACAACCATTGTAGAAACTTAAGTTGGGTAAGCATCACATTTCATCAATTAATGTGGTAAAATGGAAATGTTGTGTGGCTAGGGCCTCCCGTTGGGTAGGCCGTTCACCTGGTGCAAGTCTTCCGAGTTGATGCCACTTCGGCGACTTGCTTGTCAAAGAGGATTAAATGATGATGATAAGGACAACACAACAATCAGTCCCTGAGCAGAGAAAATCTCTGACCCACCTGGGAATCGAACCCGAGCCGTTAGGTATGACAATCCGACATGCTGACCACTCAGCTACCATGGGCGGACAATTAATGTGGTAGTGGCATTAATAACTAAGAATAATGAGAAAATTGTACAACCAGGTATCCAGATTTCATTTTTCTATGATTTCCCGAAATCACTCCAGACAAATGTCAGGATGGCATGTTTGTACAAGGGCATGGCTGATTTGCTGCTCCGTCCTTCTCTACCCTGATGTTTGTGTTCTGTTTCTAAATGACACTGCATTTGATACAATACTACACCCTAAAATTTCTTTCCTCCCTTCCTTTCTTCCTTCAAAAGTGTACAAATACTTTAAAAGTTTGTGCAGTTCTGTAGACAAATCAGGAACCCAGGAGGTTAATAATGAAAATAATAATATTTCAGAAATAATGCCAACTGAGGTGTATAAAGCCTTCATAGTGTGAAAGACAGAAGGGTGACTGGAGATGTTAAGGCTTCATAACACCCAAAGAAAGCAGGTGTTGACAGATGTGAAAATTACCGAACTATCAGTTTAATAAGTCACAGCTGCAAAGTACTAACACGAATTCTTTACAGATGAATGGAAAAACTAGTAGAAGCCGACCTTGGGGAAGATCAGTTTGGATTCCATAGAAATATTGGAACACGTGAGGCAATACTGACCCTACGACTGATCTTAGAAGCTAGATTAAGGAAAGACAAACCTACGTTCCTAGCATTTGTAGACTTAGAGAAAGCTTTTGACAATGTTGACTGGAATACTCTCTTTCAAATTCTGAAGGTGGCAAGAGGTAAAATACAGGGAGCAAAAAGCTATTTACAATTTGTACAGAAACCAGATGGCAGTTATAAGAGTCGAGGGACATCAAAGGGAAGCAGTGGTTGAGAAGGGAGTGAGACAGGGTTGTAGCCTCTCCCTGATGATGTTCAATCTGTATATTGAGCAAGCAGTAAAGGAAACAAAAGAAAAATTCAGAATAGGTATTAAAATCCATGAAGAAGAAATAAAAACTTTGAGGTTCGCCAATAACATTGTAATTCTCTCAGAGACAGCAAAGGGCTTGGAAGAGCAGTTGAATGGAATGGATAGTGTCTTGAAAGGAGGATATAAGATGAACATCAACAAAAGGAAAACGAGGATAATGGAATGTAGTCGAATTAAGTCGGGTGATGCTGAGGGTATTAGATTAGGAAATGAGACGCTTAAAGTAGTCAAGGAGTTTTGCTACTTGGGGAGCAAAATAACTGATGATGGTCGAAGTAGAGAGGATATACAATGTAGGCTGGCAATGGCAAGGAAAGCATTTCTGAAGAAGAGAAATTTGTTAACATCGAGTATTGATTTAAGTGTCAGGAAGTCGTTTCTGAGAGTATTTGTATGGAGTGTAGCCATGTATGGAAGTGAAACGTGGACGATAAATAGTTTGGACAAGAAGAGAATAGAAGCTTTCGAAATGTGGTGCTATAGAAGAATGCTGAAGATTAGATGGGTAGATCACAAAACTAATGAGGAAGTATTGAATAGGATTGGGGAGAAGAGAAGGTTGTGGCACAACTTGACCAGAAGAAGGGATCGGTTGGTAGGACATGTTCTGAGGCATCAAGGGATCACCAATTTAGTATTGGAGGGCAGCGTGGAGGGTAAAAATCGTAGAGGGAGACCAAGAGATGAATACACTAAACAGATACAGAAGGATGTAGGTTGCAGTAGGTACTGGGAGATGAAGAAGCTTGCACAGGATAGAGTAGCATGGAGAGCTGCATCAAACCAGCCTCAGGACTGAAGACCACAACAACAACAAGTAATGACACAAAATGGCGGAAAAGTAAGATGAAATATACTTACAGACTTCATTTACAAATGCTTTTATTTATTTTCGAGATTGCGGTACAGTGCAGAGCTGAAAAATAAAAAAGGGCTAGCTAATAATCTAACTGCACAGAAGGTGAAAAAAGTAAACTTCCATTTTGCAGATGAGAAAACTTGCTGTATGTGAAATGGAAAAACACTACCAATGTATATCTTTTGATGACAAAACACAAAATGAGTGCATCAGATGTCAAAATCAGAACAAAATTAGGAAAGCTAGAGAAGATGAAACTTGCATGTAGTTTGGGTTATAATGAAAACAAGGCTGGTGTGGATCACAGTGACCAGCTAATGGACAACTACCCTTTTGAGATGAAGCAAACAAAGTGGTGGAAGAAAGTTTTTTTCACATTTTCATGATAATTATTATAAATTTGAATGTTTCATGTAAGAAGTTAAAGCCCACTAGCAAATATTCTGCTAAATTCATTATTGAATTGGCAGCAGCTTTGAGGAAAAAAGAAAGCCTGGTTGAGTCAACTTCCATCCGAAACAGTTCACCTATAAATACACTCACTGGGGGACATTTTCTTACATTGATTCTGGCTGCAAAAATGTCAGAATTTCCATAGTGGAGATGTATGGTTTGTGCAGAATGAAGCAAAGCAAGATCTAGGAAAATTGAAGAAAAGATACCAGGCTCTGGTGCAAAGAACGTAATGTATGATTTTGTTTTCCAAAATGCTTCAGAATTTTTCATACCAAGGCAACTGAAACTATGTAATTTTCAGTGAAAAACAACATATTCAAATACTTTTGGTTTTAGTGCCAACATATTCTAATTCTATCTGCTTTAGGAAACAAAATAAAAAAAAAACAATTAGTTGAGAAAATGTATTTTCATTTCAGTATTTAAAAAAAATGTTCATTGATTTAATTCTATCTTTCTTTGCAGTATTTCTTTTTTTAAAAAAAAAAAAAAAAAAAAAGCGTCTTCCAAACACAATAAACTGACTTAAATGATGTGCAGAAGAAGATGCCACAAAAAATTCAGACAAACCATTAAAAGTGCATTACTAGCCACATTAACTACACTCTGGCTGCCCAATCCTCAAAGTGTTAAACCTAGGACAATTCTGCAATTCATTTTGCTTCAAAATATGAGACAAAGACATGATAGTAAGCTATTGAAATCATTACCAACCAATTAAATTAATCAAGGAAGGGAGCATGCTGACTTTTTGAAGTGACTATAGCGTGATGCATCTTTCGTACTGCAGTGTTGCTACACAGTTTTCAGTGACGTTAGTAAGAAGTTGTAAGAAAGCTACCAAGAAGTATTGCAGTAGCAACCATGGTAAGTGCAGTGTGGTGTCATGTGGGTCAGAGTAACACATATGCAGAAGGATTGTGAGACAAACTAGCTGTACACAGTGGAAAGTTTCATTGTTCAGTGGTAATAGCTGAAGCAGGCAGGATGATGTCACGACACTAGGGCAAGACCCTTGTTGTGAACTACATGATTGGAGGCTGGATGATATTATAACAAAGGTACTCTGAACCATATAAATAGGTCTGAATTTAGAGTCAGATCTGTCCAGAGTCCAGCAGCACCACCATGACACAAGATCCAAGCCAGTTGATGAGACAATTGGGCAGCATCAGTTACAGCAGCCATTGGTTCAAGCTGGCATCAGGCCAGCTACCACCTGCACTGAGTCACAGTATCACTGACCGGTTGCCCACACCAGTCATCACCAAACTCCAGCCAGAGGACAGTGGGTTGTGTCCCATGCATTGCAGTCTTCACTCACCTCCACATTCAATGCATGCAGAGCCTGACTCACAAAGAGCGTTGATTCCACAGAGGAATGCTGCCACAGCAGAAGTAGGGGAATACTGTTAATTTCAAGGCCATGGCCTACTGTCAGCTGTGGGTTGTCATCAGCATTATGGGGCACCTACATGCACATCTCCTCACCAGGGCAGAAGCAGCCACCATGAGTTGATATTGGCGAGGCTCGTCAGATTGAGCCATGTCTGCCTCACATTACTACTGATGTGACATGTACTTCAAGTTGAATAAAACATTTCTCTTTGTCATGCATGTGGCTCTGGGCCCACTGGCTCATCACAACAACCACTCGCCCTACCGAGTGCTGTCTGCATTCTACAAAGTGGTGTCAGGAGAGCTGAAGTTGCCACCAGTGAATGGTGGAGGATGTACCAGCCCCTGCAGTACAATGTCTGAACTCTATCCTGAAATATCCTTATCGTAGGGTGAGTAAGACTGTTATTTATGTTATGGTAACAATCATGGGGCCAGAGATAGGAGGCTTCATCACTAAAGAGTTACTTTTGTGATGCTGGGAGAACCAGTGGATGTAATTCAGTTTAAGGGTAATTCTAGGGGTGAATGGCTAGAGCCTGAATTATGTACTTGGGCATTCTGCACCTTGTGCTGAATCTGTGGCATTTGTTTGTTTCATGTGTCATTGTTTTGGCTATATGACGAGACCACGTAGGGAGTCCAGATAGCTCATGATTATACTGAGGAAATGAGTGTAGTTAATGTTAGTATCTAAGGAGTATTGTGCCCTTGTTGTTGAGTTGTTACTGCTGAGACTTACAAGGGGATGCAATGGAAAAATAGAGACCCATGGTATCACCAGTGAGGAAACTGTGTAATCATTGATTAATTAGGTTGTGCAGTGAAGGGCAGAAAATTTATTTGTCAATAACAAACTGGTAGAAAAGGTGAATGAGTTGGGCTGTTGAAATTGCAGAGTCTAGGCATAGCTTCAGTTGTTGCAAACCTTGTTACTCCTGTTTCCGGTAGGTCATCTGAGGATGTGTTGTCATTTACAGAAGAACTAGGGGGTTGATCAAAGAAGCAGTTGTTGCAAATGGCAAGACTGCTACTGTTGGGGCAAGTGATGTCATTTGTGTGATGCACAGAGGCACTGGACAAGATGAAAACTTCTTAACAACTCACTCAATGATTGGTAGAGGGATATAGAGATCAGAATAGCGTTTAGTTATTCAGTGAGTAGTTGACTATAATTTCCAAGAGGTGTAATGAAACCATAAAGAGGATTAGGAAATGTACTGTACACACATTTGAGTTGACACAAAGCGATGAGGCAAACAAGATGTTGCTACAAGAAGTTAAGCAATGGGCACTCAAATCTTTCCTGAGGTGCTTGACACTAGAAATATCTAGGCGGGTACACACTGGTGTGCCTAGGGATCTCCATGTGGCAATTAGGCTAGCAATATAATTTAAGAAGACTGATGGTGTAACACGAGTGAAAGACTGGAACATGTGTTTACAGCAAATATGAGATGTTTCAATTGTGGGTGTACAGGGCACATGCAGCGGCAGAGCTGCCATCCACAGAGTAATAGGGTTGGTACAAAATACCAGTGGTTTGGTGGGAATAACAGTAGGAGTGGTATGGATCAGCAGTGGTATTGTGGGAAACATGGCAGGGGTGGTAATAAGCATCCATTAAATTAGAAAGGGAAATTCAGAACTGCCAAAAGGCATTCCCACTAAATGTGAGTGCAGTGAATAAGAATGCAGAGGCAGAATGTGCCATAGTGGGTGTAGTAGGTGGCAAGAAGTCTATCATTTTGTTGGACATAGGAGTGCATGTGTCATGGACTTGAGAGATTTAGTGTGTAGGACACAATGGGACCCACCACATAATTTGCATGGGGATAGGGGATAATGATATGTTGCTATTGGGATTGGTACCATTCAATTAGAGGCAGCAAGGTTTAGGCAGTGTGTAGAATTGATGTCATGCAAGTGATGGCTATGGCCTGATCCTAGTGTTAGATTCTCTGCATCAGCATCATGCCATAACTGACCTTTGACAACATGTGCTGGAACTTAGTAGGATGGCAGTCCAGCTAGGCTAAGCTGTCATCAATATATGACATAGCTCCATTCAGCAGTACTAAACAGTCCTCCAAAGTAGTACGTTCAGTCAACCATTTAACAATTGCAAATTTCAGGGAAAGCCTACAGCAGTTGGACTGGGATGAGGTGTACCGTGAACCTGACGCCAATTTAAAATATAATTTATTTCATGACAATTTTGTAAATGCATTTGTAAACTGCTTCCCCAAGAAAATAGTTAAATATACTCATAAGAAACCATGTAGCAAACCATGGCTTACTAAGGGTATAAAAATATCTTGTAACTGGAAAAGGGAAATGTATCTCACAGCAAGAAAGAGTAGTGACCCAGAAATATCAAACATTATAAAAACTACTGTGCTATATTAAGAAAAGTTTTTAAAAAATCCAGAAGTATTTGTAACATGTCTGATAATATAATTAAAACAATTTGGAAAATTATTAAAAGAGAAACAGGTCAACCAAGAGCACAGGGAGACAGTATTACCATCAAATTGAGTGAAAACTTTACGAAAAAAAAGTCAGAAGTTGAAAATATTTTTAATAATCATTTTCTAAATGTTGTGGTTATAGTAGGATCCAGGTGTTCATTAGAAGATGCTATGCTGTTAATGGAAGAGGCCATACCTATGCAATTTGATACAATTGAAATCTCACCCACTTCTCCCTCTGAAATTAGAAAAATAATAAACTTGCTTAAAAGCAAAAACTCACATGGAATTGATGGCATTTCCAGCAAAATACTAAAAGCTTGTTCTCAACAGGTAAGTAAGATTCTCAGCCGCCTGTGTAATAGCTCTCTGGAACAGGGCATTTTCCCTGATGGACTGAAATATGCTATTGTTATACCTTTGCATAAAAAAGGGGATAGATCTGATGTCAACAATTACCGTCCAATCTCCCTTCTAACAGCTTTATCCAAAATTTTTGAGAAAGTAATGTATTCAAGAGTAGCTTCACATATCTGTAAAAATGAAGTACTAACAAAATGTCAGTTTGGTTTCCAGAAAGGTTTTTCAACAGAAAATGCCATATATGCTTTCACCATCTTTGAATACACTAGACATGGAAAGAACTCTGAAACAATAATAGACCAAATATTCCTTGACTTACATAAACTAGACAATGTTGTAGAAGTGATTGACACTGGATTCTCTGATCATAAAGCACTAAAACTTAGTGTAAATAATGTACTCTGTAAAAACTCTTGGCCAAGTGAGAAACACATCCACAGGAGATGTATTAATGAGGACAACATTAGGATTTTTAATTCCTTGTTAAAAAATACAAGTTGGGATCTAGACAAACATGATAGTATAGACATGAAGTTTGAGTCATTTCTAGCTGATTACAAACATAACTTTGAAATTGCTTTTCCCCTTAAGAAAATGAAAGTAAAAGGCAAAATTAACACATGGATAACACAGGGCATAAGAAAATCTGGAGAGCAACTCAGAGTGTTAAGTAAGTCAGCAAGGCAAAATCCTGCTTTGAAACAATGTGTTAAGTGTTATAGGAAATTATACAAGAAAGTAATCACTGCAGCAAAAAAGTTAAATAATGATTCATATATCAGTAGAAATAATGGCAACAAAAAAATGAAATCAGTTTGGAAAGTGATCAATAGTAACTTAGGAAGAAGCAAAGTGAGAAACAACATTGTTATTAAAACTGAGGACAAAACTATAAATGATCCATTACAAATTGCCAATATATTCAACTGTCATTTTACTAGTGTAGTTCAAAACCTCATACAAACCCAAAGTAGTACAGACATCAGTCATAACATCACATTGAATTCCGAAACTATGTTTTTGTATCCTGTAACAGTACATGAGGTAGAGAATGCCATCAGCAAACTAAAAAATAAATTATCCTGTGGCACCGATGGCATTCCAGACAAAATCATTAAACACAGCAGATATATTTCTCCTCTTCTTGTAGATATAATTAATGCATCTTTCAGTACTGGCACTTTCCCTAGAAAGCTGAAACAATCAATTATAAAACCATTATACAAAAATGGGGATCATTATGATGTAAAAAACTACAGGCCTTTATCAATGTTATCTTGTTTTTCAAAAATTATAGAAAGAGTAATGTATGGAAGACTCTCTACTTTCCTAGAAAAAAAGTGGAATATTGGTCAATGAACAAAATGGCTTTAGAAAGAATAGATCAACTGAAACAGCTATATACAACTTTCCAAAAATTGTCCTAAATTCCATTGCTAATAATGAAGTAAATTGTGGGGTCTTTTTAGATTTATCAAAGGCCTTTGACGTTATTGATCATAAACTACTGCTCGAAAAACTTAGTTGCTATGGACTCCGTGGTACTGCTCATGCATGGTTTAAGTCATATTTATCTGGCAGATGCCAGAAAGTAGAAATAGTTCATGATGGAAAGTCATACTTTTCTGGTTATAAGGAAGTTAGTTATGGGGTGCCCCAAGGTTCGGTGTTGGGACCCCTGTTGTTCTTGATCTTTATAAATGACTTGCCAAACTATTTAACACAAGCTGATTGTGTACTTTTTGCTGATGATACAAGTCTCTTTATTAAAGCTCAGAATGAGACTGACCTTAACAGCAAAATTGAAACAACAACAGTTGAAGCAAGTAAATGGCTCAGGGACAACAGTTTATTTGTGAATGAGAAAAAAACATTATGGATGAATTACAGACATGTTTCAAATAATATGAAGCTCAATATAACTGTGAAGCTAGGCGAACAGAATATACTACAAACGCCAAATACAAAATTCTTAGGAATTTGGTTAGATGAGCATCTAAAATGGGACAAGCATATAGATGTGCTCAATAAAAAGTTAAGTAAATGTTGCTATGTATTTAGAATGCTCAAAAATTGCTGCAGTGATCAAACAGTATTGTGTACATATTATGCATTTATGCATAGTCTTTTGCGATATGGTGTCATATTTTGGGGCAATTCAAGTCAGGCAAAACGCTCCTTTATTATTCAAAAACGAGCGATAAGAATCATAAAAGGAGCTGCACCTAGAGATCCATGTAGGGAAATTTTCAAGGAATATAAAATCATGACTCTTCCATCCATTTACATCTATGAAAGTATGTGCATCCTGAAGTCTCACCCCCAGTTTTCTTCTTTAAACAGTGAGTTCCATGACTATACAGCAAGACTGAGTAATGAATTTCACAGAGAAGTGCATAAGAAAGCCCATTACAACAAGAGTGCAATATACCACCCAAAAATTCTCTATAGTGCTCTTCCCTTAAAAATAAAAAGGATTCAGCAGCTGAGCAGTTTTAAAAGTGAACTCAAAAGCATGTTAGTCAGTAATAGTTTTTACAGTGTTAGTGGATATATGAATTCTTCAGAAAGATAGCGTACCTTCACCTATCTTATAAGTTACTCATATACAAACTTGTGTCGTGGGGTAGACTCTTTTATGTACACACAAAAATTAATTAATCTGGCAATATAGAGTGTTATAATCGTTGTTTCTTGTTGCTGTCCATTATACACAGAATATATGTAACTTATTTGTGTCCTATATTGTTACAAATTTATATCATGTAAGCTATAATTGTTTTGCCCATATATTTAATTCAGATTGTTCACTGATAGTTTTTACATAATATGTTGTTATTCATATTTTTTCTGTATATAGCATATGACAAATCCCATATCATTGTACATGATCAAACGGGTGCTCAATAAACAAACAAACAAACAAACCAATCAAATTTTGAATGATCTAAATAACCGAACACCACCCATTGGGATTTTTTGTGATTTCTCAAAGGCTTTTGATTGTGTAAATCATGAAATTCTGCTAGACAAGCTCAAGTATTGTAGCATGAGTGGGACAGTGCACAAATGGTTTAATTCATACCTTGCTGGAAGAGTGCAGAAAGCTTAAATAAGCAGTTCCCATAACACGCAAAGATCAGCACATTCCTGAAACTGGGGAACTATCAAGAATGGGGTTCCACAAGGGTTGGTCTTGGGTCCTTAATATATATTAATGTCTTGCCATTCTATATTCATGAAGAGGCAAAGTTAGCTCTCTTTGCTGATGATACAAGTATAGTAATCACACCTGACAAACAAGAATTAACTGATGAAATTGTCAATAATGTCTTTCAGAAAATTACTAAGTGGTTCCTTGTAAGCGGACTCTCACTGAATTTTGATAAGACACAGTACATGCAGTTCCGTGCAGTAAATGGTATGATGCCATTAATAAATATAGATCTTAACCAGAAGCATATAGCTAAGGTAGAATATTCAAAATTTTTAGGTGTGTCCATTGATGAGAGGTTAAATTGGAAGAAACACATTGACTATCTGCTGAAATGTTTGAGTTCAGCTACTTATGCAATAAGGGTCATTGCAAATTTTGGTGATAAACATCTTAGTAAATTAGCTTACTACGCCTATTTTCACTCACTGCTTGCATATGGCATCATATTTTGGGGTAATTCATCACTGAGGAATAAAGTATTTATTGCACAAAAGCATGTAATCAAAATAATAGCTGGAGTCCAATCAAGATCATCTTGCAGACATTTATTTAAGGATCTAGGGATATTCACAGTAACTTCTCAGTATATATACTCTCTTATGAAATTTGTTATTAACAACCAAACCCAATTCAAAAGTAATAGCAGTGTGCATAACTGCAATACTAGGAGAAAGGATGATCTTCAGTATTCAAGATTAAATTTAACTTTGGGGTGAATTATACTGCCACTAAAGTCTTTGGTCACTTACCAAATAGTATAAAAAGTCTGACAGATAACCAACAAGTATTTAAGAAGAAATTAAAAGAATTTCTGAATGACAACTCCATCTACTCCACAGGGGAATTTTTAGATATAAATTAAGAAAAAAAATTTAAAAAATTAAAGAAAAGTTGTTATATTAACTTGATTATGTTGTTAAATTAACTTAATTATGTCATGTATTGGAAAATTTGACTCGTTCCACATCATTACAAAATATCGTATTCATGATCCATGGAACTAGTATTAATCTAATCTAATCTAATTTAATCTAATCTGTTGCAAAGAGCAGCTGTTGTACAAGGCAGTCCAGATAAACTGATAACAATGACATTAATCTGCATAGTTGTGAGTTGAGGGGACTGGAAGTCACTGTCAGTGAATGTGATGCCTCACTTTCCTATTTGATATGTTGTGACTAGTGGAACTGCTGGCAGCTAGTAAGATATTACATGCAGCGTAGCGTTTAGTATGATGGAAGTATTGTACATGTACAGGAAAGGGAGAGATGTATGGTGAGGGATAATTACAGTGTGCAGAAGGTTAAGTTGTTAATGGAAATGTTAGTGGCAACATTAGTAATTCAAGAAGAGGAAAATTGCTGCACAGAAGGTGTAGGCTATGAGAAAGGTTACAGATGTCACTGAGACTGCATTGAGTGATAAGGTGAACCATTTGTAGAGGACAGAGAGGGCACAGATGAAGAACAGTAGCAAGAATTTCATGACTTGTGCTTTCCATGAGGGTCATTGCCTGCAACACCCATGACTCAACACAAGTTTCTAAAGGGGAACGAAGCACCAGAGTACCAAGGGCCATAACCAAAGGCCATGCAGAGTACTATGGTCCATGCAGCCAATTTTGGAGGAGTTTATTGATCAGCAGTTGGCCAAAACCATAATAGAAGAGAGTAACAGCCATTGGGATTGTGTGTGTGTGTGGGGGGGGGGGGGGGGGGGGGGGGGGGGGGGGGGAGGAATTGTAATCATACTGAAGAAGTCTATGGACAGATTGAGGGAGTATCCATTTCGCTGTGACTAGAGCCATTTGAACAGCAAGATTGTGACAAATGCTTACTCCTCTCTCAATGTCAAGGAAACTATTGATAACCTTGGATAATACTAGTACATGGTGTTTCAAAAATGATGTTATAACTTTAAAAACTCATGTAAATTTATTGAAAGAAGATATAGAACTGGGATTAGTGTTATTTCGTAGGTAAACACATCAAGTTTTCTTTTTTTCTTTTTTCTTTACCTTGAACTAAAGATCTTGTATGTGGATTCAGCTGGTTATCCTGGACACATCCCATCATAAGTCATTTCTTCCCAAACTTGCTGTAGCACTGCAGGTGTAACTTTCTCAGTGGCAGCGTAAATTCTTGCTCTTAGTTCAGGTAGAGAGGCCGGCACAGGAGGTAAAAACATGTTATCCTTGATGAACCCCCATTAAATAAAAAAAAAAACTTAAAAAAAAAGTGGTGTCAGAGAAAATCTCTGACGTTAGCCAGGTAATGGGGTGACGCATCATCTTGCATGAAGTAAACATTTTGTTCCTTGTCATCCTCATCGCTCTGTGGTATCAAAAATTGTTGTAACATATTCAGATATACTATCCTGTTGATGGTTCTCTCACAGAAAAAAGGGGCCATACACTTTGTTCTTGCTCAATGTACAAAACATGTTCAGTTTAGGGCTATCACGAATATGATGTGGATTTTCACTGCCCCAATTCCTACAGTTGTGTGTGTTTACCTTGTCACTTAAGTGAAAAGTCAACTCATCAGGAAAGATGATTTTGTCCAAGAAATGTTAATCCTTATGTAATCGATTTAACATATCTTCGCAGAAGTTCTTGCAAGTGTTTTTATCAGTGTCTTTTATTATTTGTATGATCATCAGTCTGTATGGTTTCAAATGCAAATGATATCTCAACACAAGCCAAAGAGTCATATGTGCGATTTTCAGTTCATGAGATGCACACTGGGTCGATTTCGTAGTGCTGTTGACAAAATGTCTTATTCACTCAACTATATTGTCAGATATGCTTGGACAACATGACGTTTTCCCATATCTTACAGAGCACCCTGTTTCTGCAAAACATTTATGCCACTCATAAATTGTAGACCTACTAGGAGGATCTTTAGCATACTTGGTATGGAAACTACACTGAACTGTTGTTGCCGACTTCGATTCTTCAAACCAAAACACACAGCTAGCATGCTTGGGTCCAGTGTAACTGCTGCTAGCACCCTTTATGAAGTGATCCAGCACTAGCAAACTAAGAGCCAAAACTTGATATATTTTCCTACAAATTGACACTACAATCATTTATGTAGGTACTATGAATTAATTTATGTTAATTTTCAAATTTGTAAAGTCCTATTTGAAACACCCTGTATTTATTGACAATGTACTTGAAGAGTATTTACCATCAATTAAAGTGGTCCCAGAGGATAGAGTAAAGACTGTGTTTTCAGTACTATGGAGACATTACCAGTACAGAAGAATGCTGTTTGGTTTAAAGAATGAACTAGTAACATTCCAGAATTTGTTGGTCAGAGTTTTAAAATGGATTGAAGCCTCACCAACGTTTTGAGTATCTGGATCACCTTATCATCTTTTGAAGATATATGCAGGGACACAGGCAACAACTGAGGGAAATATTCGAGACATTACAGGCAGCTCATTGACAGTGTGTTCTGAAAAATGTCAGTCTGTATTCAAATAAGTGAATTACTTAGGTTGTGTAATTAGTGAGGAGGGTGTGAGGACTGATCCAAAATTGGTACAGGTGGTAAGGGATTTTCCAATCCTAGGAACAAGCAAAGAATTACAGTTTTTCCTACTCTTTACAAACTGTTAAAGAAAATTCATGAAGGGGTTTGCAGATAAAGCAAAACCACTTATGCAGTTACTAAGGAAAAGTATCAAATTTGTGTGGTCTGTGGAATGTCAGAAGGCATTTGATGAGTATTGTAATGTGTTGGGGTCGAGTCCTTTGTTGGTGTTTCCACATTTTTGGAAGGAACTTATATTATCATGAGATATGTCAAACTATAGTCTTGGGGGCATTTTGAGTCAGGGAGTCAATGGAGAGGAATGTCCTATTGCTTTTTGCATCAAGACAACTGAATGGCGCTGAAAGGAATTATTCAGATAATAGTATGGTGAGTCAGGTGAGATGGCACAAATCTTTCTGTGCCCCTCATGTGGAACAAACCTTATTACTTTCCTGGAAGCAAAACCTAATAAGACAACACTCACAGATTCAACGATTTGTAGATTTAAGAGGTCTGTAACAAAACTTCTTGGTGAACTGTCTCTGCATGATTGTGGCACTAATTTGTTACATTGTAATATCTGTTGTGAATGAGTGGGTGTACATCCACTGGGTGCTGTTGTCTCTCACCATGTTTACAAGATATTAAGAATTCATTCACTTATCTCCCCTTGCTGTTCATTCCAGCAGTCAATGAGAATGATGACAAGATATGAAACTGGTAAAACAAGTTCTTTTTTCAATCTTGGCAACTGCAGAATTTACAAATGTGGGAATATGTGATATGCATCATGCCACAATTCCCACATTCACAATTTTCTTAAATGGAAATAAAGTAAACTCCATCTGAAAAGGTGTCAGATGGCCCAATGGTACCTACCAGCTGCTGTGTCATCCGCAGCCAATAGGCTCACTGGATCTGCATATGGAGGGGACTCGGGTCAGCACACCATTCTCTCAGCCATAGTCAGTTTTCATAAGTGGAACCACTGCTAATCAATCAAGTAGCTCCTCAACTGGCCTTACAAGGGCTGAGTGCACCCTGCTTGTCAACAATGCTCAGCAGACCCCAAACAGTCACCCATCCAAGTGCTAGCCCAGCGCGAAAGTGCTTATCTTCAGTGATCTGACAGGAACCGGTGTTACCAATGTGGCAAGGCTGTTGCCTCTTAAATAGTAATAGTCATCATTAAAAAGGTTTTGGAGCTAAGAAAAAGGTTCCTACACTCACTCTATTTCAATACATTAAGCACTGAAGAGATCAGGCATGGGAGAGAGAGACAGAAAAGATTTAAAGAGGGAATAATACTAAGATGAGGTAGGATACAATAAGATATAATTGGGTTTTATAAGTAGGTTTTTCAGCTGGAAATTTACTAAAAATTCAGTTACATCACAAATTCCTTTGACACTTGTAACTTAAAAGACTTTTCTACTATTATCAATCTTCAAGGCCAATGTTATTAGCCATTTTCATGTGCCTCTCATCAGTGATGTAGTTATTATACTTCCCATTTAGCTGTGTGTAGTAACCCCATAGAGTGAAAGTGCATAATAAAACAGTGTGTCATACAAGTGCCTCCACAGCGAACCTAAAGAGGTCATCTCCCATCCTAGATAGATGGGGAAGCAAGTGCTGTATCTGTACACAGCAACCCAATATAAGCCCACTGTGGCAGGCCCTCAGCCTCTCCTATGTTTACTTGCTTATTGTATGCTCACCTACAGGACTGTATATTGTTCTGTTCTATAGTTATGAAACTTTGTACTGTTCTGTACTTCATTCAGAGTTATTATGAATCTCTTCATGTGGGGGCACAATAAACTTGGTTGGTATTAATTCTCATACTGTGTCTGTACAATGTTACAAGGTACACTATGTGATCAAAAGTAACCGGACACACACAAAAACATGTGTTTTTCATGTTAGGAGCATTGTGCTGCAATCTGCTGCCAGGTACTCCATATCAGCGACCTCAGTAGTCATTAAAAATCATGAGAGAGCAGAATGGGGCACTCCACAGAACTCATAGACTTAGAATGTGGTCAGGTGATTGGGTGTCATTCCCCACTCCTAAACATCCCTAGGTCCACTGTTTCCAATGTGATAGTGAACTGGAAACGTGAAGGGACACATAAAGCACAAAATCATACAGGCTGACCTCATCTGTTGACTAACAGAGACCACTGACAGTTGAAGAGGGTCGCAATATGTAATAGGCCGACATCTATCCAGACCATAAAATGTTGTGTGGCAATCCGATGGCAGGGTGTGGGTATGGCGAATGCCCGGTGAACATCATCTGCCAGCGTGTGTAGTGCCAACAGTAAAATTCGGAGGCGGTGGTGTTATGGTGTGGTCATGGTTTTCATGGAGGAGGCTTGCACCCCTTGTTGTTTTGTGTGGCATTATCACAGCACAGACCTACATTGATGTTTTAAGCACCTTCTTGCTTCCCATTGTTGAAGAGCAATTTGAGGATGGCGATTGCATCTTTCAACATGATCGAGCAACTGTTCATAATGCACAGCCTGTGGTGGAGTGGTTACATGACAATAATATCCCTGTAATGGACTGGCCTGCACAGAGTCCTGATCTGAATTCTATAGACCACCTTTGGGATGTTTTGGAACACTGACTTCATGCCAGGCCTCACCGACCGACATCAATACCTCTCCTCAGTGCAGCACTCCATGAAGAATCGGCTGCCATTCCCCAAGAAACCTAACAGCACCTGATTGAACGTATGCCTTTGAGAATGGAAGCTGTCATCAAGGCTAAGGATAGGCCAACATCATATTGAATTCCGGCATTACTGATGGAGGGCACCATGAACTTGTAAATCATTTTCAGCCAGGTGTCCAGACCCTTTTGATCACAGAATGTACTTGGCAATGAGTTTGGTATTCTACTCCACATGTTTTGTTTCTTTGATTCAATGTACAATCAAATGTCTGTGGAAGAAGTTATTCAATCCCTTGTTGAAGACAACAGTGAGTTATCACCAAACAACAGTGAGCTCTCATTTGCAAACAGCAAGCTTTCACTGACCAGCAGCAGGCTGTCAACATGGCACTAAACAATTTGGCGCCTTCATTGATGAGCCAGTTTCCACCACTGTTGACATAACCCAGACCATTTCCTCCATATGATAATCCTGCAAAAGATTGTAATGTGTATGAAACATGCCTTCAGCAATGTTTTAAAGCTTTTGGAGTCACTGACCCCAAACTGTTAAAGTCTTAACTTTTGTCACAAATTTCTCCTCATGTTTTCACTTTTTGTGCCAGATAGCTCCTCTTCAGGAACCTGCCCGTCTCTCTTCAGATGAAATGTGTCAGTTGCTCTCTGATCATCATTTCAAACATACTCATGTAATCATTGCTCACATTGAGTTGTATCATTGTCAAAGGTGTCCACAACTGTCATACAGAGCTAGGCCAGAAAAACTTCAAGGGCTTAGTCATCATTGCCAGTTTGTTACCGAAGCCTACTGTGACTCATGTATTCATTTGAAGATTTTTGATGCTGTAACACACCTGGTCTCTGATAGGTAAGTTCGTTAATACACTTTACAAAGTGAAAATCTCTCCCTCTAGGTGTTCTGAACATTGCTGAGTCTTTTGAAGTATCTAGGGTAGCAGGAAATCAAATAGAAGCTTCAAATCAAGTAGCCACCATTGCTCTCTCTCCTCCTTAGCTGCCATCTGTTAACTCACAGGTATAAGACAACATCATGGCTGTGCAACCATGGCCTCCATGCTGCATGGGGCAATGGGGCAGTGACATTCCTAGCAGCAGTAGCACAACAGTAGCTGCATGCTTTTTTTAATATATATATATATATATATATAAAGAGCAGGCCATGTTTCTGAGGCATTGGGCAACATGCAACCACTGTAAAACTGTGAAAAAAAGGAATATATTGAATATATTGTATCTGTGTGCAACTCTGAACCTCCTTCAATAGACATGAACATGGATGTGAACAGCACTTCCCAAGTGATGGTAGCCCCAAACAGACTCTACATTGAAGTGTGTGTGATGGACAAATTGTTGAAAATGCAAATAGACACAGCTACAGCAGTGACTTTGTTAAATTCTCAAACCTAGGTGAATTTTGAATTATTGGAATTGCTCTCTGTCTCTCATTAGTTGGTGAATTATTTCAGACAAAAAATACCTATAGCCTACTGGGTCATTTTTCTACTGCCGTAGTGTACAGAGCAGTTGTTCACCCTTTGAGCTTTCTAGTAATGGGTGATGCCAACACTGAAAACTTATATGGGTTAGATGCTTTCAAAATTTTTGAATTTTCTATTTCTGACAAACTGCATCTGGTATTTGATCAAGTTCCATACCAACAAATTGACGCACTCAGTTCAGAATATATCTAGCCTGTTTTCACAAGGTATAGAGTGTGCCATTGATCTCAAGGCTCAAATCACAATTCAACTGATGGCACATCTCATTTTCTCCAGTCCTGCCCAGTCCCAGTAGCTTTATGGGAGCAAGTCAGATTGAAACTGGATATCTTTAGGTGTTATCACACATTTCTTCTTGAGTGAATGGCCTACTCCATTGGTAACTGTCAAAAAACATTAAAATGTCTGTAAATTCAAAGTCTATTATTAACACCTATCCCTTACCCCATCCGGATGAACTCTTAGCATGACTTTCCAAGGCCAATATTTTTTTCTAAAACAGACTTGTCAGAAGCCTACTTACCACTACCTCTGGATGTTGATTCTGAACATGTCCTCCCAGTGTATTCACAGCATCCATGCTGCAGTGCATTAATTACCTGGATACTATTGTGGTCTCAAGTTCCTCAAAAAATGAAAATTTGTGGAACCTTTGTGCCTCATTCAAGGTACTACAGGCCACCAGTCTGAAAATGTGACTTGGTGGAATCACACTTTTTTCAGCCATTTATTGTCTATGTCAGTTTTGGAGTCTTGCATGTTGGTGTCAAGCCTTTGCACCAGCATGTTTGTACTGATCTGTGACTGGCAGTACCCAAGATCGATTGACAATGACAAGGGATTGTACTGTACCAACATCTCTATGCCATTATTGCAAAGTATCCTGTTGCACAAAGTACTTAGGCCACCAGCCTACCACCACACCTTTAATTAAGTACAGTTTCTTATTTTTAAATAGATGTTAAGACTGCAGAATGCTATCTAATTGCAGAAGATTCCAGTTGGAGAGGAGCCTCTGATAATGACAAGAATCTAGCCCGCACCACAATCACACTGGCAGTGAACTAATCTTACACGAAATCAGCCTTAGTACAATTAATATTGCAGCCACCTCAACCGCTGACCATGCAAACAACAGCCTGTCTGCCAAATAATGGGAACAACAACCTTTCCTAGACACGATGCTGAAATCATACGAAGCCACGATAGAACTACGAATAATCACTTAACAATATTCACACACCAATGATTACTGAAGTTAAGCGGTAGTCAATAAATGGGCCTATTTAATGAACCACTCTCATTGTCTACGATACTGATCTTGTCAGAGCAGCAAATTATTTTAATTTCAGTACCTGATTATCTTGCGTGATGATAAATGTGACATCCAACTAGCAATTGTTATCTATTGCAACGAGCTTTTCACAACGCAGGAAGTACTCACTGACATAAACTCGGAACTGTTTTATTACTTGTACTAAAATACCAATCTGTCTACCGTCTTGAAATGATTATTCTGTTTATGGACACTTCCATCACTACTGTTAGGAATTAAAACATTTTTAATTCTCCCTTAAGTATTTTTCCAACTCGACACAGCGATAATATGGAAGTGATGAGACTTCGCATGCATCACAGAAAAACAAATCTTTGTTAGTAGCAAAATCTTTGGCCTTTCCATAAGTAATTCAATTACTTCAATGAAACTTATTCATCATTTAGAAAATTTATCCCTTAATTGAAATCTTTTCTTTAATATTGAGAAGATCTACTTTCAGCAGATTATTTATAATTTCATTCTTTTAAGAACCTTTTACCAAGCACATTTAAAAACACCGCATTATATGTGATATCAACTCAACTGTATCAATATCTCTGAATTACACTCATTTATACTTCCGAAAATTGTATAGATATATTCACACTAGATACCAATTAAATAGACTGGAAAGTTTACGTTAACCCCAATAAAATTGGATTTATTTTCTTTCTAGGTATCTCAATACACGTTGGTTATCACCAGTGAATGAGTGCCAGCAAATATATTATCATTCCCCACAATACGGAAACAAGTAATAAAAAAATCAAACAAAAATCCTAAATGTCACCACCAGTTTTCAACTAACCTTAAGTTACAATTTAAAAGCAAATCTTGACCTCTTCAGGTGTTGACCACACACGATCTGCTAAGTTCCCTAACATTTAAATCAGCCACTCATCACCTAGATGAATCAAGTTTTGGTTTAGCTACATGTGGCTCATTAAATTGTTCCTTCAATTTACTATCGCTTGTCTACTCAGTGATACGTGCACACCATCACCGTATAGTGAAACAGTTCATCGTTCTAGGAGCCAAATCACTCTCTGCTGCAAGCTAGTGGTCTCGAAAATACAACTACCAACACGTGTCCGAGGCTTTCCCTTCTTGATACACACATGCACAATACACAAACCACATCAATAAAAATGACAAGCAACCCTACGGTATGTTGATGATTTTCACTTATGGACCGTCTGACAGCAACTGAATAAAACACAATTTTAGTGCCATACGCGTTTCGCCTTTATTTTCTGCAAGGCATCATCAGTGGCAGGTTGCGTAGACAGTTTCTTACATATTACGCTCCTGTTGCATTTTTGGTCTTGTTCTTCTTCCTATGAGCGCCAATTTGCTGTTTTTTTCTGCATTCCACAGCACTATGCACTGAACGCTTTTTTTAAATGCCCACGCATTTAAAAAAAGCGTTCAGTGCATAGTGCTGTGGAATGCAGAAAAAAACAGCAAATTGGCGCTCATAGGAAGAAGAACAAGACCAAAAATGCAACAGGAGCGTAATATGTAAGAAACTGTCTACGCAACCTGCCACTGATGATGCCTTGCAGAAAATAAAGGCGAAACGCGTATGGCACTAAAATTGTGTTTTATTCAGTTGCTGTCAGACGGTCCATAAGTGAAAATCATCAACATACCGTAGTATTACGCGCAACTGAGGAGGACAGGACCAAAAAATTGAAGATGACAAGCAACCCAATTACCTCTGGGCGCGTCGCGACCACTCAACATACAATGCAGATGGGATATTGGTCACACTGATTGCACAAAACTCAGCACCTAACAAATCAATCTCTCAATTAAATCAGGCTCAGGCGGGACTCACCCCAAGAAATTTTATGAACGAAACTGTTCCCACAACTATAATCAACAAAATTCCGTGCACTCTCCCAAGACTTAGGTGTCAACTGAGTAGCCTCAATACACCACGCAGTGAAACGCTATAAGATCAGACCTGATATACACCACTACCACCACTTGGTCAGTGAGAGGTCTATCCGGGAACTAACTAACCCTTTTCATTGTACAATAGGAACCATTTAAAACGAACAAACATGCAACGCCATGCCAACTTTTAGCAATTAATGTAATAATCATAGATGCTGTCGATTCTTCGCAACAGCAGCCGGCTGCTGCGCATCGCTCAGACGGCATCTCTGGATGCAGCGAGGGCGACATGGTATATCATTGCAGTCGCACATGCTCGCCACCTGCTATTCCATAGATGCTCTCATATCATCTAGAACACAATTTGATTTTGTTTTTACCACATCATACATGTATATTATCATGACCACCAGGTGTTATCATTGATTTATCGTGCAGGACGCTCAGCACCAGTAAGGGCGAATGTACCCCATGCGTTTTGGCACAGCATATGTTGATGCCATTACAGCTTTGCCATGTCCTACCAATGTCAATGAGTTGCAAACTTTTCTCGGGGAGACTGTGTACTACCATAAATTTCTTCATGATGTAGCCATATTGGCCCAATCACTTCATGCTCTCTAACATAATGATGTTCCTTTCCAGTGGTCACCCACCTGCAAGCATGCTTCTATACTATTAAGGTCAAAATTACTCTTGGCTTCCAGCTTGATTACCTTCCAACAAGGCCAACATATTGTTTTGCCCACAGACTCCTTACAGTATGGCCTTTGGGCCATTCTCATTCGTAAATATGTGGACAGTTCTGAATGTGCTATTGCATATACTTCCAAAACCCTGAATCAGGTACAACAGAACTACTTGCAGATAGAAAAAGAAGCCCTTGCAATTGTGTATGCACTCCAAACATTCCCTGTTTTCCTATATGGTTCTAAATTTCATTTGATTACTGATCATAAACCTCTTGTTTCTCTTATCAACCCTTCAGCATCATTATCAGACAAAGTGGTCCATTGCCTGCAACAATGGGCTCTGTTTTCATTGTACTATAACTATGAGATTCGTTTCTGACCCACAGCACAACATGCTAATGCAGACGCTCTTTCTTAGTTGCCAATTGGCCCCAATTCAGAATTTGATCAGAATGGACTGTTGTGTTTACATTTAGATGTCAAAGTCCAAAACACCATGGATGATTTTCCCTTTGCCACTTCTCAGATTTCAGCATCTGTCATGCCCAATCCTGTCGTACATCAAGTTGTTCAATTTGTCCACCACGGCTGGCCAGAAAAACCACCAAGCCGAGCATCAGATCCTTTGCATAATTATTATGCTTTCTGCCACTGCCTCTCAGTTCTTGAAAGCTACCGAAGAGTAGGCATTCATGGTTGTGATCCCATACACAGTGCAGCAGGAAATTATGCACCTACTCTACCTTGACCACTGGGATGTTTCTTGTACAAAATAACTGGCCCACCACTACATGTTTTGGCTCGTCATTGACAATGATGTCATGTGCCTTGTGACATGACAGTCTCCACACAATGTGCAACCCATCATGTGGCATCACGGCCTTTATTTCCAATGGGACATTCCTCAACACTCCTGGCAGCATATTCAAGCTCATTTTGTGGGTCCATTCCTTAACTCATTTTGCCTTGTAATAGCTGCCACTTTCTCAAAATTTCCTTATGTGGCTCACTGCCCATCCACATCCACAGCAGCTATGGTCGTCTACATCTGCATCTACATGTATACTGTGCAAACCACCAAGAAGTGTGTGGCAGAGGGTACATCCCATTGCACTAGTTACTAGGGTTTCTTCTCATCCATTAATGTATGGAGTGCAGGAATAATGATTGTCTGAATGCCTCTGTGCATGTTGTGATTATTCTAACCTTATCCTCCTGATGCCTGTATGAGTGACACGTAGGGGGCTGTAGTATGTTCCTAGAGTCATCATTTGAAACTGGTTGTTGAAACTTTGTTATCAAACTTTCTCAAGATAGTTTACGTCTATTTCAAGAGCCTGTAAGTTCAGTTTCTCCAGCATCTCTCTGACACACTTCCATGAATTAAAAAAAAAACCTGTTACCATTCATGCTGCCCTTTTCTGTATATGATCAAAGTCCCCCATATTCTTCAGCAATATTCTAGAACCAGTCACATGAGTGATTTGTAAGTAATCTCCTTTCTGGACTGATTGCACTTCCCCAGTATTCTAACAATAAACTGAAGTCTAGCACCTTCTTTACCCATGACTGAGTCTGTTTGATCATTTCATTCATTTACCTACAAAGTGTTACACCTAGATATTTGTATGAGTTGGCTGATTCCAACATTGACTCATTGATATTCTAGTCACAGGATACTATGTTTTTCTTTCATTTTGTGAAGTGCACAGTTTTATGGTTTTTAACATTTAAAGCAAGTTGCCAGTCTTTGTACCACTTTGCAGTCTTGTCAAGATCTGACTGAATATTTATGCAGCTTCTTCCAGACAGAACTTCATTATAGATAAATACATCTTCTGCAAAAAGTCTGAGGTTACTGCTCTTAATATTGTCTGCAAGGTCATTAATATACAACATGAACAGCAAGGATCCCAACATACGTCCCTGGGGCACACTTTACATGTGACCATGTCCCAGTTACTTTTACATCTGACAATGACTCTCCAACCAAAATAATATGCTGTGTCCTCCCTTCCATCAAGTCCTTAATCCAGTCAAAACTTTCACTCAATACCCTATTCAATCATACTTTTGACAATAGGCATAGTTGTGGTACTGAGTCAAATGCTTTTTGGAAACCAAGAAATACTGCATTTACCTGCCTACCCTGATCCAGAACTTTCAGTATGTTACATGCGAAAAGTGTGATATGGGTTTAACATGATCAATATTTTCAGAATCCACACTGAGTAGCATGGAGAAGGTCATTCTATTCATGATACCTCATTATGTTTGAGCTCAGAATGTGTTCTAAGATTCTATAATAAATCAATTTCAAAGAAATTGGATGATAGTTTTGTGGATCACTTCTACCGCTCTTCTTGTTGACAGGTGTGACCAGCACTTGTTTCCACAAAATAGGCACAGTTTTTTGTTCAAGGGATCTACAATAGATCATAGTTAGAACAAGGGCTAATTCATCTGCAAATTGAAAATATAATCTGATAGAGATTCTGTCAGGCCCTAGAGCTTTGATCAGTTTTAACAGTTTCACTTACCTTTTCAGTGGTATGAGGACTGAATTGGGGCAGTTCTGCTGGGTTTTCCTTTGAAAACAGAGTTAAGCATATCAGCTTTTGTTCTGCTACCCTCACTTTCAGTTCCTGCCTCATTCGTTGGTGGACTGGACACTAACTCTGGTGCCACTAACAGCCCTTAAATATGACCAGAATTTATTTAGGTTTTGTAAAGGACCATTTGATGATATTCTGCTATGGTAGTCATTGTAGGCTTCACACATTGCTCTCTTAACAGCCAAACATGTGTCATTCAATATCTCTCTACCTATAGCCCTATGCTTTTGCTTATAGCTATTATGCACTAATCCCTCTTTCTTAGAAGTTTCTTCACGGTGACTTTTAAACATAAGCCGCAGTTCCTCTACATTGTGGTTACTGATACCAGTTTCAATGTTGCTGTTCTCAAAGAGGTCAGGTCTATTCATTGCCATTAGATCCAAAAATATTTCCATTGTAAGTGGGGTTCCAGATAATCTGTTCTAGGTAGTATTTAGGGAAGGCATTTAGTAATGTTTCACAGGAAATCTTATCACACCACCACTAACAAAACTATAATTTTCGCAATTGATTGTTGGATGATTAAAGTCTGCACTGATGATTGCAGTATGACTGGGTAACTAACATGCAAGTGAACGAAGTTTTTTCTCTAAAGTTTTCAGTTACATAGTGAGATGAGTCTGGTGGGTGATAGAAGAATCCAATTACCATTTTAAGTCCACCATTCATACTGAGTCTTGCCCGCATAATCTCACATGCAGTTTCAATTTCCATCTTTCTGGATTTGAGTTTCTTGTCTATTTTGGTAAATACAACATGTCCATTTCCCTATCCTTTCAACACACACTTAATTTTTTTCCAAAAATGTCATTGCTATCAGTTTTCATTGGCCTATTCAACAAATTTTTCCTTGGAAAGATTGCTGTAAATGCTTGTCAAGGAGAACAGCTTGCAGTTTATGTCTCAAGATTTTGAAGATTTGTGTACCAAGGGTGGCATCCAGCATATTATAGCCCCTCCCTCTAACCCACAGTCCAATGGCAAGGTGGAGCAGCTGGTCTGCACATTCAAAACATATATGAAAAAATATACCACTCTGTCTTCTCCTGGGGAAGCCCTCAATAGGTTCTTGAGTTCATACAGTTCACTCCAGTCAGTGACCATGTCCCAGCACAGCTGCTTCATGGCCAGCAGCCCTGTAGGCTGCTTCAGATGCTCCAACCATTACACAGCCACCTTTGGCACCCGCCATGTAGTGATTCTATTTGAGTTCTCCTATCTAGACCTGTGGATTTGGCCAGTGCTGTAAGTACATACCAGCAGTCATCCATCACTGCCAAGGCCACCACCTCTGTGTCATGACACTATGACCAGTTCCAGCCACATGGAGCCGTCTGCACATTGGAGAGCCCTCCACCCTGTGGCTGCTTCCACCATCTGCACTGGACCCTGCTGCATGATCGACACCTCCTTCAGCTCCTGTGCCATCTTCACTCTAGGTGCTGCTGATGCCGGATGGAGTAGTCAGAGCCTGGCTGCCTCCATCTCTGCAGATCCTGTTGCCAATGCTGCCTGCACTGCTGCCTCCACTGCCGAATGCCATGTGGACATGACACAGCACCATCATTGCCCCTATATGGCCTCCCACAGGGGCTTGGGTGCCATATCTGTCTACACCAGTACCATTTCAGACCATATTCTCCTGGACAGCACAATCTCCATTCCAGCAGTTGTCATGAACCAATGAGACATGGACATCTCCGCAATGAACATTTTTCCCCAAGGAGAAGGAGTGTTGCAACCCTATAGAGTAGTGGTTGTCAATTTTTTTTGCCTAAAAGCGAAAATTGACACTGCAGGACAACAGCTAGGGACACAAAGGAAGAAGGGGGAAGGGGTAAAGTGGCTACTCAAAGACAATTTCAGTTTTCACCAAACCATGGTTACTGATAGAAGTTTACCACTTACACATTTTGAATCTATATGTTATAAGGTATCAAGTCAGATGTTTTCAAGTGAAAAAGAAAATAACTCACTGGAACTACATGTACTTTTCTGAAGGGTTACATAGCGACCAATTTTCCATACCTAAGCAGGGACTGTGGTCAGTGTCAGTGCCATTGCAAAAGGACCCTATGTTTGTTTTTCTGATGTCTGGCTACATTTCCTAGGCATCTTCATGCCCTAGTATGTGAAAGAATACCAATCTGCTGCAGCAGACCATTTTCAATTGGACTTTTGTATTGAGCCTAATGTAACAGAACAGACACAGTATTAAACAGTATAACTTAATTAATGCAAAATTGTTAAAAAGAGTTTAAGTTTTATCTGTTGTATTATGCATGTTTTTTGAAAGTAATAAACTCTTACCCTGGTAAATACCTTAACCAGTTTTCTCAATGAATAATGTCGCCACTTTTCCAATCGTTCACCAAGTCAGCTTTAACGATCCACACAAAAAACTAGCCAACTGAAATAAACAACAAGAAATTACATTTGTGGGTCAAAACACTCCCCATAGATGTGTGAAAACAAGAATAACACGAATGACTTATCTTACATGAGACAACTCAACAAAAATTATTAAAAAATAACAGAACAAACTTTCTCTGTCACTGTCACTGATAACAGTTATGATGTAAATTAGAACTAGAGTGACCACTTCTTGACAAACAGCAATGCTGCTTATGGCTAAATATATGCAATGGCAACTTTTCCATTGTGGCCACTTTACCACACCCTACCAATCTTACTATTATTTGGTAACCTACATAAATGCTATATTGATTAATGACAATAACTGCAATGTGTGTGACAATCGCAAATACGTACCGAACACATTGAATGTCATTTTTCTTTTATTCATTGCATTGTATTACAATGGCCTAAAACATCTTAAAATATTACAGTCCCTGTAAGTACTTCTGTTTATTACTGAGCAAGAAAAATACACTATTAAGAAGCTCTTAACATTAGCTGACATTTTTCAGTTCTGCTGTTAGTTGCCAGAAGCACATTATTCTAAAATACAGCTGAGACCTGGTGACCACACAAACACTTGATTCATGGCACATCCAGCCCACAAGCCAAAATTTAATGATCACTGCTCTGGAGCGAGTATGCGTAATCATACAGCACACGATACAATTGTCCCCATGGCTGGCCTAGAGAGGTCACCTTGCAACCTGGACAGACGGCACAGCAGATGCTGTACCATGTGTACAACAGCCCAATAGAAGCCCAGTGCACCAGGCCCTTGGCCTCACTTATGTTTACTTGCTTATTGAATGCTCACCTATGAGACTGCATGTTGACTTTTCTATAGTCCTGAGGTTTTGTACTGTCCTATACTTCATCCAATGTTATTGTGAATGTCTTAATGTGGAAGCCGAATACACTTGGTTGGTGTTACTTCTGATACTGTGTCTGTACAATGTTACAAGATCGTGCATCAACTGTTTTTCACTGACCACTCTTAGTAAAGAAGATAATTTGTAAATTACTTGTAAATGGCACAACATTTACAATATATTTATAGTTTGTTTCCATGTATTATGTCAACAGGAGGAAGTGTGGGAAGAGCCTGCAGAAGTAGATTAGGTATCTGATTGAAACTCCAGGTAGGAATATTCATAATTGTTACTTACTGTAAGGAAGACACATTAAGTTGCAAACAGGCACACTTAAAAGAAACTTACATTGAGTTGTTTGCCACAGCCTTCATCATCAAAGAACGACACACACTATACTATGATTTATAATAAAGAACAGACTTTACTTGCAGCAAATTACACATTCCCTCCATCTTCTTTTCTTGTTTCCATGACTGTCACATGGTGATCCAGCCCTCAAGCAACATGAATTGAGAAATACTGGGAGCCTTCATGCAGTAGCATCAATGTCTGCTTGTTGATCTTTGAGATCCTACAATACCATAGCAAGTAGCAGCAAGAACTCCACTACTGAACATGAGCAAGGTGCATAGGTGGCAGCATGTGTAGGTGGCATCTATATGAATCAATTGTGCTGTTGCCACATAAGCCATGTTAGCAATATATGTTTGTTTGTTAGTAGTAATTTCTTGACTTCCCATAGGCAAATAATAGAAGCATGATGTATAGTGGAACTCACTTACCTCTCCCAGTTAATTCTTAAGGTGCCTTTCTTTCTTGGTTTCTCTTCCAGTCTATATTCACCCTCTCTCTGTGCCCTCACCCTTGGTGGGAACCTATGCCATAACCCATTTGGGACAGCCCTGCTTGCAGCACAGTTGGTTAAGCTGTGCCCAGAGGTGAAAGACTATCTTTGATTGTGACAATGCATTGAGTTTATCATTCTTGCTGGCTCTGTGTGCATTTTCTTTCTTTTTTTTCTATGGACCTTGATTGTGTGTGAATCTATAAGTAGTAGCTAGTCATCAGTCATAAGCCAAAGACACAAGAAGGTGCTTGCAGCCATTTTCCATTTGGGCACATTGACATGCGAGCTGTGCATGGCACATTATACAGATAATTATTGATTCATAGAGAATGTTCAGTATTTGACTGATTAGTCACATCAAGAAACTTGACTATTTGAAGTTTCAGTGTGGCAAGTTTACTAAAATCTGTGACAAACAAGAGATACACAAGCATTGTGTAATTCCATTGTGATTTTTGTGTTACAAATGGAAAAAATACAATAAAATAGCTATTTTATTAACTGTTATAGACTATTATCAACAATGGCCTTGTCCTCATCATAGTCCAATCCTAATTAAAAATATTTGATAATGATAACACTGAAAGAATGTCTTTGAAATTCTGCTGCTGGTGCTGCTGATGCTGATGCTGATGTTGGTGAAAGGTAAGCCATCTTTGCTGACTTCAGAAGAGGTTTTGGCGCAAATATTGGTCTAGATTCTATGGAAAAAAAGTAATATTAAGGAGGAGGTATTTGCACTCAATAATTATGATATAAGAGAAGCCCTGTGAAAAATTTATTTCAGTAGTATTTGGATCAAAATATGTACTTGGATGACCCCATTAATGATAAGAATTTAATTCTAATTTTAACAAAGCATTTGTCACAGGACATTCAGCAAAAAATATCATGAATGTTTGACCCCCCTTGATGAATAATCACAAGCTAGTGAGTGTTTGGAAGAATTAGAAGGCTAGCAAAGAGGTAATAGTCATTTTCACAATGACCATTTTATTCTGAATCATCATTTTCTGTACTGTGAAGCCAACAGACCAAGTAATACCGATCAGCCTGAGACAGGGATGTCCAACATCCACACTTGTTGTATTCATTGTCCACTATTACTTAAACTAACATAATTAAAGAAGAATCGAGCAAGTGTAAGTATATCTAGATGTATAGAGAATATTATTAGGATAACACTGCTGAAAACTGCAACATGATATGAGTAGCAGATCACAAGATTATTACAATTTAATTAAGCTGGTCAGTCTCAATTCATGAGCAACTGAAGCGAGTGGGTTCTAACAATACTGCAGAGTGGGGCAGTGTTGGCCAAGAAATGGAAGTCATTGGGGCACAAGTGTAACAAATGTTTTTGGAAAGTTTGAAGATTGTGGATGGATACAAAATGTATCCCAAACAAAAATGCTGCATAGTTTGCAGCAGCAGACACCCCTTCTTTCTGAAAGTTTGGAAGAGTCCAAAGTAACATAACAAGTAGGGCCTTAGGATATTAAGGTTTGTAATAGTTAGGAGAGGGGTAAAATTCTGGAAGATATCATTCTACAAGCGTCTCACTTGAATGTATTGATGGAAGGCATTTTAATATCAAAAATGTTCACAGTATGTCATTTTTGCTCTGGTGGGACGGCAGACAGGGGGATGTGCTGTTGTTCGGTAGAACAAAACTGGGATATGAACCAAGTGGATGTCTAGAGACAGCATGGCAGTTATGGCCAAGTAAGCTTTGTCTTTATGCATATTAATAAGTAATGTTGTCAGTAGTCAAGCCACATAGGAAGTGCATTTCATTGGGTCATTGTAAGTGTGTTTTGCTTTGTGACATACTCACAGACTTAGACAATGTCAGACAATGTGCAAAGCTTTTGCGTCATAGTGCCATTGCTAGAATGCCAGTAATTAAGTGGGTTGTCTTTATTGTTCCACTGTGTGCTGTCTCAGTGTTGCAAAATTATCATTGCTGATGACCATTTGGTTGTGGCAGGGAGAGATTTCAGTTATTTTGTGTTCATTGCAAAAGGGTCAGCATTTCCAAAACAATCCTATCACTGCGTGGTATCAAGACCTGTGTGTCAGGTAAAGTTTCAAACAGAGTAGAGTGTGGGAGATTATTATTGTGCCTTCTGTTGCAAGTAACTTGTTTTTCACATTGGTAGATTCGAGATGAGAGGCAAAAGTTATGTTCATGATTGCACTGTGAATTCACATCAAAGCAGCAGGAACTTTGTGCCATTGCTGTAATGAATGTTCACATATGAAATTGGAGGACTCTGGGCCTCAACAATGTATCAACATTTTACCCCATTTTGTGTGTGATTGGTTGGTGAGGGTAATGACTTCCCCAGTGTATTCTTTTTGCATTACTTTCATACACAGTCTGGGGTCCAACATGTAGTTGTCTGTCCTGAGGCAAGTCAGATAAGTTTGACAGGTGTGGATGGTGCATATGGACTTCAAATATGCAAAACCACAAAGGTAAGTCTGCTAATCACTTGATCCATATAGCCCTTCTAGGCTACAGAATCTTGATACAGGTAGTTTATAGGTTGCACGTTTTGTTTCAGAGCTTGGACTGTCATGCTTTTCTCTCATAGCATGTTGTGTGGTGTGTTGTGTTGTGTTGTGTTGTGTTATTAGACACAGATAAATTAATAAGTCCAATTCACATAAAATATACGAGGGAAGATCAAAATTGTTACAGAGCCATCAAGCATCATCTGAATAATCATCACTGATCATGATACAATGTTATGAGGAGAGACTGGTAATGTAATGATTATTGAAGGAGTTATATGCAAATGCACACTGAGAGGTGTGAAAATGGAAAGCTAACAGTTTGGTATTCTAATGAGGAGCAGAGGTTCTCTAACAAACCCACATTAAAATAAATTTAATTTTGGAAGTGCCTTATTCCAAAACTAAGGAAAAAAGTAATCGGTTGGCACACAAATAAATTAAATAAAGGTGAAATTACAGGAGATATCCTCAACAATGAAGAAAATCTACTGCCAACTACTATGGATTCATTGTTTGTGGCAAGAAAATTCCAGCTTGGCTTGAATCTGGGAGGAAAAGATAACTACATTGAGAGAGTTTTACAACAAGTTAAAGATATTACTATAATAACAGTCTTTTCCCATCAACTAACAACATAGAGCATATTGTTACTACTATTGGAAAGCAAAGTCATGCTACAGTAGGACCAACCCAACTACAATTTCAGTTGGTCAGCGAATGGTTTGCATCAAGTGCTTTGGTTACAGATACTTCAAGCCTAGCAGTAGCTGGATTCTTGGCAACAGTTGGTTGACAGAAAAACAGAGTGAAATGACTTTTGGATAGGGGTGTTTAATAGATCAAGCATAGCAGAGGATCTGTGAGGTTGGTTTATTTGATGTATTTGTAATAACTGGTTAAAAATAATGTTGATGATGGGATCATGGCTCAATTTTGTATAGAAAATTCACTGTCTGGATGTAAAGATAACAAAGTAATAGCAATTCATAGAATACTCAGAAGAAGTTTTGTCATTTAACAGATTTGTTGGAATCTCAAAAGGAAGAGTAATGTCAAGTTTTTCATATAGACATAGATTTTTTTAGAGAAGGCTTGATTGATAAAAGAACGAAAATGTCAAAGTAAATCCAATCTTCATATGCTGAGTCACGATAGGCACAGTAGAAAGAATCATAACTTTCAGCCATTAAGGCGTTTGTCAGCAGTACACACACACACACACACACACACACACACACACACACACACACACACACACACACGTGTGCTCACACATGCAAATGCAACTTTCACACACGTCAGAAGACTCAGAGAGCTGAAACAGTGTAGTTTCAGCTCTCTGAGACTGCAGACGTGTGTGCAAGTTGTGTCTGCATGAGTGTGTGTGTGTGTGTGCATTTGTGTATGTGTGTCTACTGCTGACAAAGGTCTTAATGGCTGAAAGCTATGATTGTGTGAATCTTTTTATTGTGCCTATCATGACTCAGAATCTCCACTATATGGTGAGTAGCAACTTTCCTTCCCTGGTATTGTTACATTCCATCCTGGATTTTCCATTGTTTGAAATTTATTTTAAATTTATGACACTTTTTGACACTAATCCATTGTCTAATGATGGAATATTGTGGTACAGTCCCATTTAAGTGCCCATCAATGAAGAAAGAAAGGTGATTATAAATAAATTTAACAAATTAAGCCAGAACTACACACTTCAAGTAAATTTTTAGTAACCTCATAAAGGTAATAAACATCTGTTTTGATGTTACACACTTCACACTTTATTTCACAGACCATGGAGACAATCTTGGAGACCTCTGTTCATGTCTTCAAAAGCATGTATTGTCATATCTTGCACTAATAATGGCATTCAACCTTTCAGGGTTGCTCCTGATCATTGCAGTAATGTCCTGTTGATGAATCATATCCCATTCTTCCAAGACGGTGTTCTGAAGGTCATGTAAAGTCTCTGGATAGTTCTGATGGGCTCTTCTTTCCAACCAGTCCCAAATGTGCTCAATAGGCTTCAAATCAGGGATTCAAGCAGGCCAACCCATAACTTGAATTACTGTTTCATCTAAGAACTCCTGTACAATTCTCTGAACATGTGGGCATGCACTGTTGTAACTTAGTGTAAAATCATCATCAGTAAATGGAGAGAAAGGCATAAAATTCTCCAGAATAATTTCCACCACATACTGATATGCAGTAAGGCTCCCATGCTCCAAGAAGATCAAATCCATACTTGCCACTGTATTGATTTCCGTCCACACCATTGCAGAACCACCCTGAAAAGGCATCCTGGATGAGAATTTGCAAGGTGATTACCTTTCCCCTGGTCTTCTCCAGACCCTCTCTTCAGTCAGGCAACCAGAGGTCAAATCATGACTCACCAGTGAACAACACTTGATCCCATTGTTGCACTGTCCAGCCAAGATGTTCCCTTGCAAAATGCAGTCAAGTAGTGCAGTGGTCTCTGGTGAGTTGTGGACCTGTAGCAGGTTTTCTGGACTGAAGACTGGCTTTTTTCAGTCTTCTTTGAAAGTTTCTCTCACTAAAATTGACCTCTCAAACCTGGTAGAGTCAATTTCATGATTCAGTAGTTGTGGTGCGATAGATGCAGAGGACTTGAAGTTGTAACAAGTGGTTATCTCTCTGCAATGTTGCTATTCTCAGGCCAGTTCCTGGTCTGCTTGCATATCCTCCAGTTTCCCTGTAGCTTTGTACAGTTCTGAAAATCATAAAAGGTGTTGTCCCTGACACTTCTGCAACTTTATGCATGCTGTGGCCATCTTCCACCAAAACAACAGTGTTTGCAGCTTGTTCAGAACTTAACAACAAGTATACTCCAGAAATCTGATTATGAAAATAGCAGAAAGTTCCTGCAAACAAGTGTGATTGAAACAGGAACAAATCAGGGTACAACAATAAGTGTGACAAGAGTAGGAAAACATTATTTGCTCACATTCAGTGATATGTTTTCCAGGTTGTGTGGAAAACAAAAATTCAGGCTAGTACAATAAACAATCAACACTTCTTTGTTTGCTTTCAAAGTAATGTCAATAACATATCCCATCTCAAAAAATTGGTTTAAGTGCTTCAACTTGATTAAATAGATAATTACACAAAGATTACACATCATTTATTGGGTGTTGCATTTTTTTGTGCTGGTCAGTGTAGTGGCAGGTTGTTCACAATATCCTTACCAAGATTTCAGGGGCTTTTTGTGGAAACAGAGGAAGCAATCTCCGCCCACCAAAGATTGACAGCTGTGGGTAGAGGGTGTCAGGTTGGGTGGGGGTGGGGGAGGGGAAGTTTCTACTAACATGACATTGGTTTGCTACTTGGAATGCTGCAAGTTTACCAACTATTCATCATCTTGTTTTCTTATTGGCAATTTAAATTATTCCATAATTGATTTTTTTTTTTTGTAGTAAAGAGAAGCTGGTTTGATTGCACTGTGTTTCTGATTACAATTTCTTGTATGTATTGTGTGCTCTGAATTGCATGGTAAATGTGTTGTTTGTATTCTGCTTGATTTCTGATCACATCTGTAACATTGTGTGGAGTATATCAGTCCACACTTTATTGTTCCAGACAAAACAGAAGCTGTTTTCAACACATAGTGTTCTGTGGACTTACGTGTATTTGTCACTGCTTCCAAATCTGTGTGCGAACTGCCTGATTTAAATGCATTGCAGGTATGTTGCCTTTACTCTACTTAATTTTTGTTTGCATCCATTTTCTGTATTATCTGGCATTCAATGGAGAACTTCATGTTAACACCTTTTGATAGATCTGGTATTCAATTTCTTACATCATGTCATTTATAATTCTGCTTTGAATGGTGTTGCTTCAGGAGTGTCTGCATTTCATAGTTATTTGCAGAGTATGGATGTGGATGTAGAGTACTGGTATGCTCTTACATACTACAGCATTGTTCCTTGTAAATGCAAAAATGCTGCAGTAGTTTCACAAATGTGTTCACATGTTATTAACAGGTACTACAAACAATACATGTTAATGGAAATCACTGTACTAGAAATGTCCTCTCAATCCAATGAAAAGTTTGGGAGTCTCCATTAACTACAAGAAAGTAAGAAAAAACAGATGTGAACAAACATAACATGAGTAATATACTTACAATGCATTTAAATCAAACAGTTCACACTCAAATGTGTAAGCAGTAACAAATAGATGTAAGGCCACAGAATACCATACAATGAAACCAACTTCTGTCTTATATGAAATCAATTACTCTACCCAGTACTGCATTATGGATGGGAGAAAAAATTGCACAGAATATGAACAACATATTTACAATGCAATTCAGATACTGCAATACACACAAGTAGATCATAATAGGAACAGGACACTACAAAACTGGCTTCTTTGTCATATTACATCAAATAATTTTTATATTTTGACAAAGGCTTAAGTGCCATTATTTCCACTTGATAATTGCCATACAGTCAAAAATGCAATATTGGCTTCCACAAATAAATAACTCTAACGTCAAAAGATGACCACAGACTCATTTATGACATTTTACATGACTGAGAATCCACCCATGAGAAGCTAATCTTAGTTTTTGATTGAGATTTTTTGAATACATTACTTTGTAAGGTCACAAAAACATTCCCAAGTACACAATTTACAACCAGACAACAAGACTCTCCCATAAGATGTAAAGGAAAAATATTACTATCTAATATTCACATTTCGCAAAGCAAGAATACTAATTATTGTGCCGTATATTTGAAGTTCAGTGCCAGGCCACTATGAGTGCTACTGCTGCACTCTGTTTCCATTGCATAACACATCCTTCCACTTCTTATAACTTAGGGTTTCTCTGGTTACAACAGTGCTTACTGGTTTGGCATGGAACAGCACAACAATCACTTCTATCGGCTATGGAATACATAGGTCATGTATTGCTAGATCATGAATGCTGGCAGTGGTCAAACATAGACCTCTCTTGGCCTGAAGTTGACTAACTTCTACACATTTCAGCTGATCCAGGACTACACAGCCCTTGCCTAAGTACATTGCAAACAAAATATAGCTTATTTGTTTAGCAAATGTAAAAAATATAAAAAGAAATCAAGTAGATTAAAGGTGAAATAAATGGTTATCAATTGTAGCCTTCATTGTCTACATCACAGTCCAATCCAAATTAAAACCATTAAATAACAACAACAACAAAAACAAGAGTGATTGGACCTCTTGTTTGATAAATGGTAAGATAAGGCAGAATAGGAGAAGAGAAATAGACCTAACGTGACATGTTCATTATGATGGTGGGCTTTTTGAGGAAGTATCATATGGTCAAATGGCTACCAGGAGCCTCTATATAAGGTCAATGGGAAGACACATATTGAAGATTGTGATTCAAATTGTAGAAGGCCAAATGTGAGCTTGATCTGTTCTGTATTCACAGGTGTTTGCAAGGGGAAGGAGGGAGGTGGATGACAGTACAGCTTAGCTTTCAACATATTCCTGTGGATGTCAGAGTGATTACATCGGTTCCACTTGCTGATAGATCACTCCCTATGGACTCATCTGGATTTAACACAAAAGGTTTCAAGTAATGGTTAACCAATAGGTCAGGGGTAGCTATAGCAAACATGAGACGTGTGTTGTAACCCACAAACTGTTTAATGAAACAGTGGTTCTAATTAATCCTTGCTTAGTACAAAGTTCCCTGCTAACATATATGAACAACAAACTGTTATCAGTCCTGTTCAATTACAAATAATGCAGAGAATAAGAAAATTAACAAATGCTGGCACGGGACAGTACTAACTTAAAGTTTGAATATCCAAACAAAGTTTGTGTGGTTAAGAGGATGGGAAGAAACCATAATCTATGTGTGAAACATGGAAAGATAAATTGACAGTGGTCACACAGTGATTGAATTAGCCAGAAGAATGAGAAACTATGCACGCAAATAACATTGTTAGTTGAGTCATGAGTGAGCATACAATCAACCAAGAAAAGTACTAGACTCACAAAAAGTGGCTAATCCTAGCAGCCCACCTGTAAACAAAGGGAACTCAACTACCCTGCTTGCCCAGGTTGCAATCTCTCTCTATATTCAGAATTCGGGTGCAGGGAGCGTAGCAGGTGCCATTATCTTTTGCAGATTATGATGCATTTGCTCTCTAATGGGTCCACAGACAAAGTCCCTTGACTAAGTTCTCTCCTCCATATCTTGACCTGAAGTGTGTTCTCTACCAACCCTTAGTTCTTTCTTCACTCTATGAGTCTGCACAATTCTCATGCACCAATGAAAAAGACTCAGCAAAATACTGGGCAACTATATATTTAATTACCAGACACCTGTCTCCACTTCTTGCAAAAGCTTTACAATGTTCACCAATCATTACACAACTCAGCATGCAGTTCTCAAACAATTCTGAGTTACTCTCCATTCAACAGCTAAGTTTCTTAGTCAGCCAACATGCTCACTACACTTCTTAAGAATTGGCATCTTGAATTCTTCTGTTCTGCCATTTCTTTACATTAGCAATGAGGAGACCTGTTACAACTTTTTGGCCCAGCATAAAGTGGTAACAGAAAGTCAGCACTTTTTTTCCAAATAGAAAAGAATTCCCGTTCATAATGTGGCCTAGACACTTCTCATGGAAAGCTGAGATCTCCATCTGTCACCGACTGTGCCTCATGCAGTATTCCTGGAAGGCGTCTTTTTGGCACAAAACATGGTTCCTCTGAAGTGTGTTTTGTTTGAATGGCCTTGTTCATACAAACTGAGACTCTCTGTAAGTGAAGGGCCCACCATGCTACATTAATCATTTCTGTGAAAGTAGGCTCATTACCCTACATTATGCAGGGTACATTACACAAAAAACTGCAGGGATGCAACCCATAGGCAACAGCACTGACAACAGCCAGGTCATTGTCTCGTACCTGCTCTGGGTGGGACCTCATGCTTTCCTCAAAAAGGCAGGCCACAGGTCCCAGGCAGGTCAATTTGAACACCTAGTTACTGGTCTCACCCATTGCATTCAGAATGGCTCATCACAAACCCAACTGAAGTACAGAGAAAATTACATACAAAACCCACCAGGGAAGACAAGCAATTTGTTTAGAAGTAGACAGTTCACTCCTGGCTATAACTGTCATTATTAACTGCAAATATTAACTGTTTTATTATCATTTGGGAATAAAGATCAGACAGTAATGATTTTAAATAAATTATGAACTGCATATGACACTTGCCAATCTGACAATAGACTGATGTGTATCAACACTCCTACCTCCAAAGAAGAATCCACACAAATGTAGTCGCATTTAGACTAGTGACAGTTTGACTACAGCATGAAAATTTATGTCAATGAGATCTCCTACTGTTGATGGGAAGGGTTGGTCAGGATGGCCAGAAAAGAATTCTTCACCAAGGGAACAACTTATTACTCCTTCCTAAACCCATCACATCCATTCATTCCAACTGCTGGCATAATAGGGTCTTAAATTTATTTCAGAGACACAATACAACACGAGGACACCAGATTATAAATTTCGTCCATCCTCTCTCTGAAATCTTACAATGGTTATTCTTTAGACTTTTCCATATTCATACTTAGATATTCTTACATTTTTGCATTTCTTACTGACTCTGACCGATTCTCACTCTCATTACAGTGATGGCTTACTTGACTGCTCATTTTCACTCTTTATTTGAACAGTTTAGTATCTTCATCAATATTCACACACATCTCTATTGTACATGTCAATACAATTAACACATACAACAATGAAAACAATCGATTTTTGATGTCACTGTAATTTCTAAGCTAAGTAGTTTACATTTTCTACTACGACTTTCTCTCTCTGTTTACCCCATTTTTAAAATTTTGTTTGTTTCCATGACTTCCCTAATTGATATACTTTTTCTTTTCCAATCATTTTTTTCATATCTTATACATTGCCCACTCATTAATTCTTATTAACAATTGCCTGTTCTCATGACTTTTGTATGAATTTTTCTGATTTTTCCAAAGTGTTTATTGCTTTTCTACAGTTGTTCTATCTTTTATCCACCCTCTGTTTATCTTTTTTGCCACTCTCATGATTTCTAACACTCAAACTGTCTTCCCTTGCCATGATGAATCCCGTCTCATATTACATCTGTTCTTTTTGAGAAAATGTTTTTGCGGTATTAAAACTAAGGTCCCACATTCGGTTTCTTCAAACCTGCTTCCTCTTGGAGTTATTCAAAAAGACCTAACACTGAAAGTCCCTGTTTCTGAATGTAATCCTACTATACTCTAGGCTCTTTTACAGTTTCAAATACAGCAGTCTCTTGCTCTTACGTGACTAATCTCTGACCTATATGCCTCATCAGTCAATTTCCACTCCACCAGACTTCTCTCTTGTTACAAAATCCTAAAGTTATCTTCCCCTCATGTTCCCTTGGATGGTATCATATGCCAAGCTAACTTTGAACTGCAACAGCATGCCAGACTTCTACTCAAAAAGTTATCCCACCTTCTCCTAAACTGCATCAACAGTGGTGTTTCCCTTCCTGTCCCTCTGCAGCTTCCTAAACAGCCACACCATCAACTACCATGCCTCTCCTACAAAGTGAGCTTGGCCAACCCTCTCAACATCCCACAGCCTTCACCATTGCCCCACAGGCCAAGAATAACCCATAATCACAAGAACCAGTCACAACAGTACAGTGTCCTCAGCCTCTCGTCTAAAGCACTCTCCCCTATTTAATTGTCTGTATTATCTAATAGCCACACTTTCAGTCCTAAACCTGCATTTGATCATGCTGTTTTGGTGAAAGACCTACTTTCCTTCACACATAATGTCAACTGGAAGTATCAGTTTGCAACTCAATCCCAAAACATTTCCAACAGCAAACCTGACATTGAATCCTGCCTTGAACAAGTCCAACCATGATCCCAACTTGATCCACCACCACTACCTCAAAATCATATCTTACAAGCCTTCCAAGAATTACTCACATCCAGCATCATGTTCCTCAGGTCCCTACAACAGGACCCTAACTTGTCCTCTGCAGAACTTCATACTGTACATTCTCTAAAAGCTGATTACTTCATCATTATCCTCCCAGCAGACAAAGTATATACCACTGTGGTACTTTTCCAGAAGAAATATGTTAGTGAAGGTCAATGCCAGATGTCTGGCACCTCTACATACAGCACCTGCCATGAATATCTCAGCCCTGTGATTCAAACTTACCTGCAGTCCCTCCCTAAAACCTCAGGCCCCTCACAAGGACTAGTACCTCAATCCATAGAAATTCTCACCCCACCCAAACCATGGTCCCCCACCTCTTACCGTCTTCCTAAGATGTACAAACTCAATCATCCTGGCCATCCTGTAGTTGCTGGCTTCGGAGCACTCTCCGAACATATATCTGCCTTAGTTGATCAGCACCTGTAACCCATAGTACAAAGACTTCGCTCCTATGTCAAAGATACCAACAATTTCCTAAATTGTCTGAACTCCATGCCCGTCTGACTCCCACCAAATACCTTGCTTGTTACTATTGATGCCACCTCCCTCTACACCAACAGCCCCATGTACATGATCTGTCTGCTGCTGAACATTTCCTCAGTCAGTGCCTACCTGATTCCAAACCTATGACACCCTTCCTACTCACCTTAATCAACTTTATACTTGGTAATAACTACTTCACCTTTCAGGGGCAGACATACAAACAGATCAGGGGTATGGCCATGGGAAACAGGATGGCTCCTTCCCGTGCCAACCTTTTCATGGGTCAGTTGGAGGGGGTTTTCCTGGGATTCACAAGTCTTCAACCCCTGGTTTGGTTTAGATATATTGATGACACCTTTACCATATGGACTCATGATGAGGCTGACCTGTTAAAAGTCCTGGAATCTCTGAATACCTTCTCCCAATTAAATTTCACATGGTCCCATTCCAAATCCTATGTCACTTTCCTTGATGCTGATTTCATCCTCACCGAAGGCCAGCTACACATTTCTGTTCACAATAAACCAAGTAACAAACAACAGAACTTACATTTTGGCAGTTGCCACATTTTCCACACCAAATGTTGCATCCCACACAGCATTGCCATCCTTTCCACACCAAATGTTCCCTCCCATACAGCCTTGCCATTCAAGGCAAATGTAAATTACTCCACCAGCCTAGTTCAAAAGCAGATTTCCTGGACCATCACATCCAATCATAGATAGATTTTCATTGCTCTCCCAGTCTCTGAATATTCTTGTCAGACCCTAACTTGCCCTATGCGCCTTCCTACCACCACCTATACCAGCCCTGTAACTGGCAAAACATATACTATCAAAGGGAGAGCCACCTGTGAAATGATAGATGACATATACCAGCTGTTATGTAAATACTGTATGGCCTTTTATGTTGGCATGACTACCAACAGATTCGTCGTCGCCGGCGAATGCTGGTTTACAAATCACTTGTCAATGTGGACGGCACTCTTGGTGCTTCGACATCTTCTGCGAAGGGTAAAAAGAATGAAGTAAGAGGGGTAGGTAAAACTTCTCAATTTGTTCTTCTTAATGGACCTACTTTATTTTGTGGTGTGAAGTTAAATTTTTCTTTAATGAAAGTATCTTCTTCTTCCAGTTTGGGTAACGGATGGATAACTGTAGCTTTCGTTGCTTGTAACAATGCTGGAAGACCAGGTTTGGAATCCTTTGAAACTACGGAAATTCTTGCTTACCGTACTATACCTGTTTCTGAGGTTATTATTTCTAGTGAGGGTTCCTATCTTTTACCGCACGGGAGTTTAATGGACCTACTTTATTTTGTGGTGCGAAGTTAAATTTTTCTTTAATGAAAGTATCTTCTTCTTCCAGTTTGGGTAACGGATGGATAACTGTAGCTTTCGTTGCTTGTAACAATGCTGGAAGACCAGGTTTGGAATCCTTTGAAACTAGGGAAATTCTTGCTTACCGTACTATACCTGTTTCTGAGGTTATTATTTCTAGTGAGGGTTCCTACCTTTTACCGCACGGGAGTTTGTCTTTGTCTTGTCGTAGACGTTTTAAGATAAATTCCGATTCTAGTATTCACTTATGGGTGAAGGCTAGTGGTCCTGCTTCTTTGGAAGATTGTCGTATTGTGGGTGATTGTACTTTATAAAATCATTGAAAGCAGTTCTCAAATCGGCCCTTTTGAGGGCCACAAATACTACACATTGATCTTGCCAAAAGCCGAGAAGCGATTCTTCTTGGTGTTTTAGCTCCCTGGGGCACTCTGGGATGCTCTCTGTGGCACCCTGGGATGCTCTCTGGGCTGCTCAATAGATGTCGAGCACAGTCTCTGATTGGTTGTCTTGTATTTGGCGCGCGATTTGAATTATGTTTGAGCAAGCTGTATAACATGAAAATTGTGACATCGGTGCCTGTTTCACCACACATACCACCTGAATTCTGCCCCCAGACACCAGCTTCTCAGAACTCCACAGGTGGGAAATAGCACTACAACGCATTATTGGTTCTTGCCACCCACCTGGCTTTAATTTATGCTAATTTCTTCTGACTCAGCATTTCTTCACAGTAACTAATCTTTCTTTCACTCCGTTTTAGTTTTCTATGTCTTTCATTGTCTTACCTGTCTATTTTTCACCACCTCCCCTGCCACCTCTGTAATGTACAATACACTTAGCTTTTCATTCTTATTAACTCATGCAAGATGGTTAGGCAGTAATCTCTATCTTGCATATTACCCTGCCTTCCACCTTTAAGCTCTCTCATCTAGCGCAGTCCCCAACAATCAGTCTTCCCTTCTCATCCCATCCAGTAACTCTCCCCTGCCCCACAGTTCTGGGTGACTTTCATAAAATCTATACCTTTTTCTAGACCTCTCAAGTCCTGTTCCTTCACCCCTCTTCCTCCCATACAACCCTTCTGCATGAAGAAGGAGCCACTGGCTCCAAAAGCTTGCCTAATCATAACCTTCTTTTATGTGTGTGTTGTGCCATTGCTTGATGGGTAGATTTCTTATCTATCCAACCAAATAACACATACGGCTATTTAAAAATAGAACTCTAGAGTTCAATTAAAAATAAAGAAAGTATCAATACATGGTTTCACTCCTGCAAGAGCTTCTGAAAAGTTTGGAAGGCAGGAGACGAGGAACTGGCTGAAGTAAAGCTGTGATGGCAGGGCATGAGTCATGCTTGGGTAGCTCAGATGGTAAAGCACTTGCCCGCAAAAGGTAAAGGTCTAAGTTCGAGTCTCGGTCCGGCAAAAAAAGTTTCTTACTAGTTGAGACTTTAATCATCCAACAATGAACTGGGAAAATTACAGTTTTGTTAGTGGTGGGCATGATAAGACATTTGTTATACTGTCTACTTGATAATCTATGTTTAATGGCTTCTAATTACTTTGTAATTACTGTAATTCACAGTGTGAAACTACAATGAGAATGTAAGCAACGTGTTTATTCAGGCTACTGGATCATATATTGAAATTACATGTACACTAAAAAATAATTTACTCATATTTGAAGCAGGAAACATGGTAGGAATACTAGGAATAATGTAGTTTCAGTGCATTTAACAAAAATGTAATCAGCATTGTTTATTTGAATCACTTCACTTATTTATCCATAAAACAACAGATATATGTTTGACCTTGTATTTTGTTTCATGTATTGCAATGGAAACTACCAAATGATAACATTTTGTGTAATTTTGAACAGCTGCAACTGTAATTAACAAAATTACTGTATGTAACACTGTTCTAATTGTCAGTAAATGTATGTAAGAATCATGAGAAATCTCATAAGGGGGCCAGTACAGTGTGACATTTAGAGTGTGCTGTGTGATTTAACAGAAAGTCAAGGAATAAGCAACATTCAGAGTTCTAAATCTGAGTACACCTCAATCACTTGTCGAACTTTCATGTTGTCAGAGAACTATGATGTTCTCTGGGCCTTCATCATTTTAGAAATTTACTGGAATAATTGACTGCAATGGAGAAACAAAAAGAAGTTAAGTTCACACCAGCATCTTTTGAACAACCTGAGCTACATACGACCAAGTTCAAGAACTTTTATTTCAGCTACCTTCTTCAAGATTAATATTTATAAAGACTTTTACTTTGGTTTATTTATTTTTTCAACAATTGTTATCCTCAGCAAGATGGTTACATTGAATACAGTGTGAGGATTTGGGATCATGATTTAATTTGGGTCTAAGTGCTAAAGTCAGATTGTGAGTTTAGCTCTGCCACTCTAATATGAAGACTGAAAGATGATTTTATTAGAGAAGCAAAACTTTAGACTGAACGCTGAAATTTTCTGCAACCAAAAATATTATGAAGATAAAGAAACTGAACTGTGGAACTGAGAATATCAGTAGCTGCAATCAGCTTGGACATTGTAACAACCGAGATATTTCATCAAGTATTATTTAATCTATTCTTCAATGTTGTCATTTCAGTAGGCCACATGAAGAGCTTTTCGTTTCTTTAGAGTCTGTGTGTGTCCAATATTTTCATGATGTGTGAAGATAGTAAAGTGGTAAATTTTTTACAAAATAATGAGGAGAGAGGTCAAGACAATGTCTGTGAAATAGAATCAGAAGGGGAAGCAGTAAATGGAGATTGAGACGGTATCTCTTCACCAATTCCAGGTCTCAGGCATGAGGAAATAGCTGGGTTTTTAATGTGCTTGCAAGACTCATTTGGGAGAAATTAAAGAAACAAAGTCAGAAGCTAGACAATTAGATTGGGAAGAAACTTGAAAAACAGAGTGAGAAATTAGACAAAAAGCTGGATCAACAATGAAAAAAATTAGATAGCCTAGATGAATATTTTGGAGAGGCAAGATAAAACATATCAGAAAAGATTTAAAAGATGTCAAAGTTCACATAGAGAAAATGATAAAAAGGTAACTGAGGGATCAGAAATGGACTTAAATGATTTTAAAATGCATGTGAACACAGAGCACACTGAGTTTGAAACTCATATTACTCTTGTAGAAAACAAAAACAAGTTAGAGAATGATCTGATCAATGAGATAAAAGGAATGACAGATGCCTAAAATGCATACATTCTATCACTAAAATGAAAGTAACAGTATCAATTTGAAATTAAATGAATCAAATACAATATTTAGTAAAGAAATGTCAGGAGCAAAAGGTGATGTTGGTACAAGTGTGAGTAATATTTCTAATGTTAGGGCAAAGGTAGATGAAACTGAGGATCATGTTCCAACATGACATTTTTGTAGCTTCAGTGGTAGTACTTGGAATAGTAAAAACACAAAAAAATTTCACAGGAAAAACAAATTTCACCTCATGGACTTTACTTGCCACTGTAGGGATAATTTTACAAACAGTATGTCAGACAACTTGTAAATTAAATTTGTAAACAAATTTTTAAATGAGAAAGCACTGTCATGGGCTAACCAGAATGTACATACAGATAGGACTTTTTGAGAATTTGGAAAATGTTTCTTGAACAAATTTTGGTCTGCAACCATACATGCCAGGATCAAATAAAAATTTGAACGGATCAAGAAAGGTAGCATTCACATGAAACATTTTTATGAACAGCAACTTAAAACATTTTTACACTTAGATAAACCATTACATGAGAAAATAGAGACATGCATTAAAAGGGTGATGCAGTGGCGATGTTTAGTATACAGATCAGATGACTCTATTGAACAATATTTAAGGCATGTTGATAAACTAGATATGGCGTGGAAAAGAAATGTGAGACAGAGGGATAGGCAAACGAAACATGGATTTTATCAGAATTGGGGTGTGGGGGGGGGGGGGGGGGGTGGCAATGATCATCATGAAGACAAGAGATAACAGAAACAATATCATGATAACAGTAATAGAAGGAAAGTCACTGGAATGACAAATGCTGGATCATTACAAGGGACATAATAATTGGAATGATAGACATAGGGATGGTGAAAGAGGTCATGAGCAAAGAAGTAATTATTGGGAAGGAAATTGATAAGAGGAATTTTTAAAATAGAGGGAATGGATCAGAAAACTAAACTGCACCTCATGGGGAACCTGTCAGTTTGAGGTGAGGGAAAATAGATACCAAAATGAGGCTAATAATTTTAGGAGAGGAAGACGTAATTTTAAGATGAAGATCACAGTAGTTCACACCAAGGTAGCAAGATTGAGTTTAGCAGAGAATTTTGGGAAGATATATTAATAGAAATGAAACAGGGGGAAAATAGGAAGCAGAGGACTGAAGTTGAACTTCACAATGGTGCCTTGACAAACTTATTTGATAAATCTTGTAGCAAGAATGGAGTTTCAATTAAAGATACTAGTGATGATGATTGTGATGAGTTTGGTCTTATGAGGTTAATAAGTGATGAAGATATAGCAGAGAATGGTGAACCTATTTGTGCTGAGGTTGAATATGTTGAGGCTGAGAATCATGTACTTGAGGGGGGGAGAAGATAGGATAGGTAGTAGCTATGATGGTAATGATAATGTTGATGGTGCTTGTGCCATGAATCATGATGTTATTGATGATGATTTAGGTAATGATGCTGTTGATGACATTTCTGAAATTGGAAGTGAAGAGTATTCGGTTTTGTGAGGAATTTGATGGGATAATTTATGTTGAGGTTGAAGAGGAAAGACTGATGAAATAAAATGACAAGAGTGCAGTTGTAGGTCTTGATGATGTTTAATGAAGAATAGGGAAGTACATAATGATCTGCTTATAGCAGTTAATATCAGTGAAACAACGAAGTGAGCTGATTAATGATGAGATTCAGAAGGTTACCTGTGATTATTTCGATAATGTTGGTAACAGTATTGAAATGCATGATTTTTAAAAGGATTTTTTCAGCATATACATTCAGTGGAGAGCTTACAGCCTGTGGAAAACAGAAAATCTGATAAGAAAGTATGTGTTTCACAGAGATAGAAGAGAATTTGTTGTATGAAGACTAAAACATTGATAATTTTAAGGTACAGTGGAGTTCACATACTTGCATTCAAACTGATAATTAGAGGGGTAATTTTCTGGTTGAAACTGGAAGTCGTATCTGTGGTATATCAAAAATGCTTAGAGACAGAATAAAAGATTGGGAGAATTTTGTTGTGCTTCCTGTAACTGGAGTCAAAATTAAACTTACCTTTGGAAAAGGCAGTAAAGTTATTACCAAAGAATTTTTTTGTTTTTCAAGATAAATGATATTTCTTTTGTGCAAGGATGGTTAGTGACTGAGGATTTGAATGAAAGTTTTTGATAATGGGAATGAATTGGATTGTCAAGACTAAATTAGGTTTAAATTGTAATGAGATGAAATTGTCATTTACTGAGCCTGAAAGGGGAATTTCAGAAGAAACAGACATTGTGATGGTAAATGACAGTAATAACAATCAGATCAGGGGGTAGAGGAATTTGACGATAAAGGATACTATGAGTAAGGTGAAGCATTTTGTGATGAGAAAATGAGCAATGATTCTTACAGGGATTGTGTAGCAAAAACGATAGGGAAGCTAAAGTACTGAGTACAGAGGATAAAGAGGACCTAGAAAAAAATTATGGGTTGTTGTTGTTGTGGTCTTCAGTCCTGAGACTGGTTTGATGCAGCTCTCCATGCTACTATATCCTGTGCAAGCTTCTTCACCTCCCAGTACCTACTGCAGCCTACATCCTTCTGAATCTGCTTAGTGTATTCATCTCTTGGTCTCCCTCTACGATTTTTGCCCTCCACACTGCCCTCCAGTACTAAATTGGTGATCCCTTCATGCCTCAGAACATGTCCTACCTACCAATCCCTTCTTCTAGTCAAGTTGTGCCACAAACACCTCTTCTCCCCAATTCTATTCAATACCTCCTCATTAGTTATGTGATCTACCCATCTAATCTTCAGCATTCTTCCGTAGCACCACATTTCGAAAGCTTCTATTCTTTTCTTGTCTAAATTATTTATTGTCCATGTTTCACTTCCATATGTGGCTACACTCCATACAAATACTTTCAGAAATGACTTCCTGACACTTAAATCAATACTCGATGTTAACGAATTTCTCTTCTTCAAAAAGGCTTTCCTTGCCATTCCCAGTCTACATTTTACATCCTCTCTACTTTGACCATCATCAGTTATTTTGCTCCCCATATAGCAAAACTCTTTTACTACTTTAAGCATCTCATTTCCTAATCTAATTCCCTCAGCATCACCCGACTTAATTTGACTACATTCCATTATCCTCGTTTTGCTTTTGTTGATGTTCATCTTATACCCTCCTTTCAAGACACTGTCCATTCCGTTTAACTGCTCTTCCAAGTCCTTTGCTGTCTCTGAAAGAATTACAATGTCATCGGCGAACCTCAAAGTTTTTATTTCAACTCCATGGATTTTAATGCCTGCTCCAAACTTTTCTTTTGTTTCCTTTACTGCTTGCTCAATATACAGATTGAATAGCATCGGGGAGAGGCTACAACCATGCCTCACTCCCTTCCCAACCACTGCTTCCCTTTCATGTCCCTCGACTCTTATAACTGCCATCTGCTTTCTGTACAAATTGTAAATAGCTTTCACTCCCTGTATTTTACCCCTGCCACCTTTAGAATTTGAAAGAGAGTATTCCAGTCAACATTGTCAAAAGCTTTCTCTAAGTCTACAAATGCTAGAAACGTAGGTTTGCCTTTGCTTAATCTATTTTCCAAGATAAGTTGTAGAGTTAGTACTGCCTCACGTGTTCCAACATTTCTATGGAACCCAAACTGATCTTCCCCGAGGTCGGCTTCTACCAGTTTTTCCATTCAACTGTAAAGAATTCGCATTAGTATTTTGCAGCTGTGACTTATTAAACTGATAGTTCGGTAATTTTCACATCTGTCAACATCTGCTTTCTTTGGGATTGGAATTATTATATTCTTCTTGAAGTCTGAGGGAATTTCGCCTGTCTCATACATCCTGCTTACCAGATGGTAGAGTTTTATCAGAACTGGCTCTCCCAAAGCTGTCAGTAGTTCTAATGGAATGTTGTCTACTCCCGGGGCCTTGTTTCAAATTAGGTCTTTCAGTGCTCTGTCAAACTCTTCACACAGTATCATATCTCCCATTTCATCTTCATTTGCATCCTGTTCCATTTCCATAATACTGTCCTCAAGAACATTGTCCCTGTATAGACCCTCTATATACTCCTTCCACCTTTCTGCTTTCCCTTCTTTGCTTATAACTGGGTTTCCATCTGAGCTCTTGATATTCATACAAGTGGCTCTCTTTTCTCCAAAGGTCTCTTTAATTTTCCTGTAGGCAGTATCCATCTTACCCCTTCTGAGATAAGCCTCTACATCCTTACATTTGTCCTCTAGCCATCCCCACTTAGCCATTTTGCACTTCCTGTCGATCTCATTTTTGAGATGTTTGTATTCCTTTTTGCCTGCTTCATTTACTGCATTTTTATATTTCGTCCTTTCATCAATTAAATTCAGTATCTCTTCTGTTACCCAAGGATTTCTACTAGCCCCCATCTTTTTACCTACTTGATCCTCTGCTGCCTTCATTATTTCATCCCTCAAAGCTACCCATTCTTCTTCTACTGTATTTCTTTCCCCCATTCCTGTCGATTATTCCCTTACGCTCTCGCGGAAGCTCTGTACAACCTCTGGTTCTTTCAGTTTATCCAGGTCCCACCTCCTTACATTCCCACTTTTTTGCAATTTCTTCAGTTTTAATCTATAGTTCATAACCAATAGATTGTGGTCAGAGTCCACATCTGCCCCTGAAAATGTCTTACAATTTAAAACCTGGTTCCTAAATCTCTGTCTTACCATTATATAATCTATCTGAACCTTCTACTATCTCCAGGGGTCTTCCATGTATACAACCTTCTTTTATGATTCTTGAACCAAGTGTTAGCTATGATTAAGTTATGCTCTGTGCAAAATTCTACCAGGTGGCTTCCTCTTTCATTTCTTAGCCCTAATCCATATTCACCTACTATGTTTCTTTCTCTTCCTTTTCCTACTGTTGAATTCCAGTCACCCATGACTATTAAATTTTCATCTCCCTTCACTAGCTGAATAATTTCTTTTATCTCATCATACATTTCATCAATTTCTTCATCAACTGCAGAGCTAGTTGGCATATAAACTTGTACTACTGTAGTAGGCATGGGTTTCGTGTCTATCTTGGCCACAATAATGCGTTCACTATGCTGTTTGTAGTAGCTTACCCGCACTCCTATTTTTTTATTCATTATTAAACCTACTCCTGCATTACCCCTATTTGATTTTGTATTTACAACCGTGTATTCACCTGACCAAAAGTCTTGTCCCTCCTGCCACCGAACTTCACTAATTCTCACTATATCTAACTTCAAGCTATCCATTTCCCTTTTTAAATTTTCTAACCTACCTGGCCGATGAAGGGATCTGACATTCCACACTCCGATCCATAGAACGCCATTATTCTTTCTCCTGATAACGACGTCCTCTTGAGTAGTCCCCGCTTGGAGATCCGAATGGAGGACTATTTTACCTCGGGAATATTTTACCCAAGAGGATGCCATCATCATTTAATCATACAGTAAAGCTGCATGCCCTCGGGAAAAATTACAGCTGTAGTTTCCCCTTACTTTCAGCCGTCCGCAGTACCACAACAGCAAGGCCGTTTTGGTTAGCGTTACAAGGCCAGATCAGTCAATCATCCAGACTGTTGCCCCTGCAACTACTGAAAAGGCTGCTGCCCCTCTTCAGGAACCACACGTTTGTCTGGCCTCTTAACAGATACCCCTCCATTGTGGCTGCACATATGGCACGGCTATCTGTATTGTTGAGGCACACAAGCCTTCCCACCAACAGCAAGGTCCATGATTCATGGGGAGGGGGGAGGGGGGCGAGGGGGGGGGGGGGGGGGAATTTATGGGTATATAATAATATTTTTGATGAGAGACCAGGTAGAATGAAGAATTATCAGTGTAACTAAAGCTGAAACCTCATGACCCATTTTTCATTAAGCCTTATGGTGCACCCATTTGTAAGACAAAAGTGGTTGAAAAGCAGTTACATAAAATGCACAAGTGGAGAATAGTGGAAAACAGTTGTAGTCAATATAATAACCTGTTGCTGGCAGTTTCTAATTAAGATGGTGGGATTAGGCTAGTTCTAAACTCTAGACATTTGAAGAAGTACTTGGAGAGAGAACTTGATCACCCAGAAAACATAGATGAGTTACTGAATAAATTTGAGACTGCAAAATACATGACTAGTCTTGACTTAACATCTGGTTTTCAACAAACTGAATTACAATGTGGCTATAGGAATTATACTGCATTTTTGTATAATGGTAAGTGTTTTCAACATTGTGTGGTTCCATTTGAGTTGAATGTTTCTGTAGCTGAATTTACTAGGGCCTTGGATTATGTTTTGGAGATATAACTTTTGGCAAAATAACTAATTAGGTAGATGATGTTCTATTATCCAGTAAGACCTGGAAGGATCATATTGTATGCTTTATGTGAAATTGGGGAACAACTGTGACAGGTAGATATGAGTTTGAAGTTATAGAAATGCAAATCTGCTGTGAAACAACAAAATTTACTACGCATAAGTTTAAGAGGGAGCTAAAATCATTCTTCGTTCTTGTAGGTTTCTAAATGAAAAGTAAGTCAGGACTCAAACTTTAATTGCATCTTGCATAAACAAATTGTTGTAAAAGAATATTATATGTAAATGGAATAAGGAAAGTCCTATTGCCTTTGATGAGACAAAAGATCAACTTAGTAGAATGAAATTCTACATAAACCAGCTCTTTCTTTGTCATTCTGTTTAATGATTGACAGCAGCAATTAAGGCTTGGATGTTCACTTCTTTCAGGAAAAAGTAGTAAATGGAGTTATAGAACATAATTCAGTTGCATTTGCCAACAGAACTTTACAGAAACATGAGAGGAATTACACCATCACAGAAAAGTAGCTTTTAACAGTAGCCTGGGATTTCAAGAAATTCAGGAATTATAAAGTTAAAGTTTATTCAGGTCATAAAGCCTTATTTTATCTTCAGGAATGAAAATTTTACCATGGAAGTATCATGAGGTGGGCAGTTTATTTAGAACGCTTTGATTACACAGTACAGTACAATAAGGAAAAAGAGAGTGTTATTTCTAATGTTTCATCTGTGTTACCAGTGGGGAGATGATGATGAACACAGGAACAGAAATCAAGAGAGTAATTTCAAATTATCTATATGAAGGGAGTGAAAGATGAAAAAGATAGCAGCAGCAGTCAGTTCAGGATAAACCAAAGTCATGGTGATCATTGGAAGTTAAAATTTACTTGGGGAAGAAAGGTTACAAGAAAGTACAGCTATATTATTAATTTCACAAAGGGACACTATCTTATGAACACAGTCCAGACAGTAACAGATGGAAAGTTTATTGGTCTAAGCAGTACATTCACACACTCTTTAAGCCCACACGTGAAAGCTTTTCTCACTGTAATTTGTTGAAATGCATACCAGAAATACAGGAAAGTGTTTATTTCCATAATATTACTAGGAGAGTCATGAAATCTCTTGTCACTTGTGATAGATGTCAGAGAATCAAAGATAACAACCCAACATGCAGAGGCTATTTGTAAAGTGTAATTCCTAACAAACAGTTGGACCTAGTTGGTATTGGTTTATTTGGCCAACTTCCTAATCAAAAGGAGGATACTGTTATATATTTGTCATGGATGGCTTATTTTCTAATTCATTAAACTTTATCCTCTGAAGAAAGCTACTAGTAGGAAAATTATAACCAGATTACACAAGACTGTTTTCACACTGTTGGTATTGCAAATGCTGTTCTTTCTGACAGTGGAAGTGAATTTATATCAAATACCTGGAAGGATTTTACTGATTATTATAACATATTGTTTCTATTTTTTCACCACCTTTGTTGAGATATATATAAGGGAGCAAGGCTGTCTGCACAGAACTTACTGTAGCAAAGATAAAACAAACTGTATAGATTGCTTTGAAGATGTTCTAAACAGTTTACAACACACTACAACTGGCTTTTTTCCATATGAAATCTTCTATACTAAGAACATGCTTACCTTATCAGTGAAACAGTTGAATTTCCATCATGTAACAGTACTTCTGCAGTTGAGAGAGATGCCGTTATTAGGAAGACCATGGAATAAAATTATAGTAAAAGAAAACAGAGACATGACAAAAAAAGTGAAACTTAGACTATTTAAGATTGGAAACCTTGTATTAACTAGGAGTTATGTCAAGTCAAATTTTATAAGCAGTGAGATTAAGAAGTTTTTTTGACATATACATTGAACCATTTGAAATTGTAGAAAATCCACATTCAAATGCATACAGATTTATTTATTCAGAATCTAGGAAACTTTATGGACCTAGGAATTTAACACAGCTGAAATTATAGAGACAAACAAACTGAACTGATTTTGTTTATTTAAAATTTCATTTTACATTCCATCAGGGGGTTGCACACTAGTTGAATCACTGATTGGGAAAAGGAAGAAAGTCCAATCACCTCTGTTTGGAGAAAACTAAAAAAAGAAAAACTTGTTAATACTTACAATATTGTTCCTACAGTTTTGTGATCCATTACAAACTTGTAGAACTATGTTATCTGTACACAGTGATGAGTTGTTCCAGCGCATTTGATAAATATTTTCGAAGCTATCCTCTTTGGAAAACGGTGGACATTTCCCCCTTTTCCAGTAAATGATTCTCTCGTGGGAAGTTTGCAAAGAATGTCACAGTACCATAGGTTCACACAACTATTTAATTTTATTTATGTTACTAACCATTTTAAAACATTTATATTTATTTAGTAAAACATCTTAATACAATACAATATAAAAAAAGTTCAATTAACAATATTCTTTAACATTTTATAATCTTCTTCATCAGATTGTACTATGTTGTCTTTTTGGAAGTCTTAATCTTCTCCATCAGACTGGAAATCATTATTTCCTGTGGGCCACTGTAGAATGTTGTTAAAAACTCTTGATACTCTAATGGAATGTACTTCACTATTTTATTAAGGTCTTGCAGCTTTTTCATATTTATAGGAATCTTATTGGTGTATGCCATAGTTCTGGGATAATCAGGTATTTGTTTTCCTTTAAAAACCCGTATTTATTGCGAAGCAGTCCATCTGTCCATTCCAAACAAACAACATACACTGGATTCTGATAGTTATAGGTCAAATTTAGCAAGTGAAAATATTTCATTTGCTTGGCAATTTTTGGCAAATGAAGATTTTTTAAAGTAGTGTGACCACCATTCCTTAAAGTCAGTAATATCTTTACATTCAATAATCTTGACTTGAAACAAAGTCAGTGTTTTTCTTGAATTAACTATCATCTCAACATACCGTTTGACAGAGTATATTCTATCTTGTTGTCATATGAGTCTTTATTATAGAACAATCCCTATCATATTGGAGAAATGAGTGACCTCGATCAGGAAAATAATGCTGAATTATTTGAAATTTCCCAGTCACTGTGAGATACATCAGGTACCATAGAGAATTGTTGTTTTTATTTTGCCTGCCATAAGAATTACTGAACACATGTAGTTCTTTCACTGAGGCAGGTAGTCCACTTACAGGGCTATTACAAATGATTGAAGCAATATCATAAATTCACTGTAGCTCCATTCACTGACATATGGTCACGACACACTACAGATACGTAGAAAAACTCATAAAGTTTTGTTCGGCTGAAGCCGCACTTCAGGTTTCTGCCGCCAGAGTGCTCGAGAGCCCATCTACATCTACATTGATACTCCGCAAGCCACCCAACGGTGTGTGGCGGAGGGCACTTTACGTGCCACTGTCATTACCTCCCTTTCCTGTTCCAGTCGCGTATGGTTCGCGGGAAGAACGACTGTCTGAAAGCCTCCGTGCGCGCTCTAATCTCTCTAATTTTACATTCATGATCTCCTCGGGAAGTATAAGTAGGGGGAAGCAATATATTCGATACCTCATCCAGAAACGCACCCTCTCGAAACCTGGCGAGCAAGCTACACCGCGATGCAGAGCGCCTCTCTTGCAGAGTCTGCCACTTGAGTTTATTAAACATCTCCGTAACGCTATCACGGTTACCAAATAACCCTGTGACGAAACGCGCCCCTCTTCTTTGGATCTTCTCTATCTCCTCCGTCAACCCGACCTGGTACGGATCCCACACTGATGAGCAATACTCAAGTATAGGTCGAACGAGTGTTTTGTAAGCCACCTCCTTTGTTGATGGACTACATTTTCTAAGCACTCTCCCAATGAATCTCAACCTGGTACCCGCCTTACCAACAATTAGTTTTATATGATCATTCCACTTCAAATCGTTCCGTACGCATACTCCCAGATATTTTACAGAAGTAACTGCTACCAGTGTTTGTTCCGCTATCATATAATCATACAATAAAGGATCCTTCTTTCTATGTATTCGCAATACATTACATTTGTCTATGTTAAGGGTCAGTTGCCACTCCCTGCACCAAGTGCCTATCCGCTGCAGATCTTCCTGTATTTCGCTACAATTTCCTAATGCAGCAACTTCTCTGTATACTACAGCATCATCCGCGAAAAGCCGCATGGAACTTCCGACACTATCTACTAAGTCATTTATATATATTGTGAAAAGCAATGGTCCCATAACACTCCCCTGTGGCACGCCAGAGGTTACTTTAACGTCTGTAGACGTTTCTCCATTGATAACAACATGCTGTGTTCTGTTTGCCAAAAACTCCTCAATCCAGCCACACAGCTGGTCTGATATTCCGTAGGCTCTTACTTTGCTTATCAGGCGACAGTGCGGAACTGTATCGAACGCCTTCCGGAAGTCAAGAAAAATAGCATCTACCTGGGAGCCTGTATCTAATATTTTCTGGGTCTCATGAACAAATAAGGCGAGTTGGGTCTCACACGATCGCTGTTTCCGGAATCCATGTTGATTCCTACATAGTAGATTCTGGGTTTCCAGAAATGACATGATACGCGAGCAAAAAACATGTTCTAAAATTCTACAAGAGATCGACGTAAGAGATATAGGTCTATAGTTTTGCGCATCTGCTCGATGACCCTTCTTGAAGACTGGGACTATCTGTGCTCTTTTCCAATCATTTGGAACCTTCCGTTCCTCTAGAGACTTGCGGTACACGGCTGTTAGAAGGGGGGCAAGTTCTTTCGCGTACTCTGTGTAGAATCGAATTGGTATCCCGTCAGGTCCAGTGGACTTTCCTCTATTGAGTGATTCCAGTTGCTTTTCTATTCCTTGGACACTTATTTCGATGTCAGCCATTTTTTCGTTTGTGCGAGGATTTAGAGAAGGAACTGCAGTGCGGTCTTCCTCTGTGAAACAGCTTTGGAAAAAGGTGTTTAGTATTTCAGCTTTACGCGTGTCATCCTCTGTTTCAATGCCATCATCATCCCGGAGTGTCTGGATATGCTGTTTCGAGCCACTTACTGATTTAACGTAAGACCAGAACTTCCTAGGATTTTCTGTCAAGTCGGTACATAGAAGTTTACTTTCGAATTCACTAAACGCTTCACGCATAGCCCTCCTTACGCTAACTTTGACATCGTTTAGCTTCTGTTTGTCTGAGAGGTTTTGGCTGCGTTTAAACTTGGAGTGGAGCTCTCTTTGCTTTCGCAGTAGTTTCCTAACTTTGTTGTTGTACCACGGTGGGTTTTTCCCGTCCCTCACAGTTTTACTCGGCACGTACCTGTCTAAAACGCATTTTACGATTGCCTTGAACTTTTTCCATAAACACTCAACATTGTCAGTGTCGGAACAGAAATTTTCGTTTTGATCTGTTAGGTAGTCTGAAATCTGCCTTCTATTACTCTTGCTAAACAGATAAACCTTCCTCCCTTTTTTTATATTCCTATTAACTTCCATATTCAGGGATGCTGCAACGGCCTTATGATCACTGATTCCCTGTTCTGTACATACAGATTCGAAAAGTTCGGGTCTGTTTGTTATCAGTAGGTCCAATATGTTATCTCCACGAGTCGGTTCTCTGTTTAATTGCTCGAGGTAATTTTCGGATAGTGCACTCAGTATAATGTCACTCGATGCTCTGTCCCTACCACCCGTCCTAAACATCTGAGTGTCCCAGTCTATATCTGGTAAATTGAAATCTCCACCTAAGACTATAACATGCTGAGAAAATTTATGTGAAATGTATTCCAAATTTTCTCTCAGTTGTTCTGCCACTAATGCTGCTGAGTCGGGAGGTCGGTAAAAGGAGCCAATTATTAACCTAGCTCGGTTGTTTAGTGTAACCTCCACCCATAATAATTCACAGGAACTATCCACTTCTACTTCACAAAATGGTGACAGGAGCCGAGAAAGCATATGTCGTGCTTGAAATGCACTCACATCAGTCAGTCATAACAGTGCAATGACACTTCAGTACGAAGTTCAACAAAGATCCACCAACTGCTAACTCCATTCGGCGATGGTATGTGCAGTTTATAGCTTCTGTATGCCTCTGTAAGGGGAAATCAACGGGTCGGCCTGCAGTGAGTGAAGAAACGGTTGAACACGTGCAGGCAATTTTCATGCATAGCCTGTGGAAGTCAACGAATAAAGCAAGCAGGGAGCTAAACGTACCACAGCCAACAGTTTGGAAAATCTTACGGAAAAGGCTAAAGCAGAAGCCTTACCATTTACAATTGCTACAAGCCCTGACACCCGATGACAAAGTCAAACGCTTTGAATTTTCGGCGCGGTTGCAACAGCTCATGGAAGAGGATGGTTCAGTGCGAAACATGTTTTCGGTGATGAAGCAACATTTTTTCTTAATAGTGAAGTGAACAGACACAATGTGCGAATCTGGGTGGTAGAGAATCCTCACGCATTCATGCAGCAAATTCGCAATTCACCAAAAGTTAACGTGTTTTGTGCAATCTCATGGTTTAAAGTTTACGGCCCCTTTTTCTTCTGCGAAAAAAACGTTACAGGACACGTGTATCTGGACATGCTGGAAAATTGGCTCATGCCACAACTGGAGACCGACAGCGCCGATTTCATCTTTCAACAGGATGGTGCTCCACCGCACTTCCATCATGATGTTCGGCATTTCTTAAACAGGAGATTGGAAAACCGATGGATCGGTCGTGGTGGAGATCATGATCAGCAATTCATGTCATGGCCTCCATGCTCTCCCGACTTAACCCCATGAGATTTCTTTCTGTGGGGTTATGTGAAAGATTCAGTGTTTAAACCTCCTCTACCAAGAAACGTGCCAGAACTGCGAGCTCGCATCAACGATGCTTTCGAACTCATTGATGGGGACATGCTGCACCGAGTGTGGGAAGAACTTGATTATCGGCTTGATGTCTGCCGAATCACTAAAGGAGCACATATCGAACATTTGTGAATGCCTAAAAAACTTTTTGAGTTTTTGTATGTGCGTGCAAAGCATTGTGAAAATATCTCAAATAATAAAGTTGTTGTAGAGCTGTGAAATCGCTTCAATCATTTGTAATAACCCTGTATGTAGTCACTGATAAATGTATGTACTTCATTTGGACCTCTACTGCCTTGCCCTTCATGGTAGTAGTAAAACTATGCTGTATTGTCTTTCAGATTATGGATTCCAAACACAAAAATCCACAGTTTTTGTAAGTAGAACATTTCCTGTACAAGAAGACAAGGAAGTGGAACATTTTGCACATAATCAAACACCAGGCCAACTGCATCGTTCCTTTCAGCACACAGTTTTATCATCTCTTGTTTTTTTTTTATAAAACTTAGATGCTCATCGTTTGTGAACCATCGATCCTGTGACAGCCATTTGTTTTGCAACTTCATTCAGGAACAGAGATTTAACTTTGGCTAGAAGCTCCTCACAGACAGAACAGACATCTACTCATGGGTGACCAAATCCATGATAAAAATTTTCATTGAAGTATTTGAGATAATATTCATACTTCACTGTCAATTCTGGGTTTTTACCATAAAACAAGTCATGCATCACTTTCACATTTACGTTGGAATCCAAATATACAATATTTTTGCCAATGTGGTGACACTGGTGGGTTGGGAAAGATTGAATATGAGCATCAGTCTTAGCAATGACATCAGATCCAACTGTATTTCCTCTGTTAATATGCTTTCCTCTACAGTCATCTGGAGACTGGGCATTAACAAGGAGTGATGTTACGTGTACAACAGCCTTATCACTTACAGCATGCAAACTACAAAATGATTTGTGACATACTTGTATCCTCTCAGTCATACCAAAGAATCTGTATGTACCTTTTTTCACAAATGTTGGATTTTCTTTTCTGCTCCTTCTCCTTTGTACAGGTGAATGCTGTATCAGTCCCAGTAAATACATATCTGTCTCCTCCTTAGTTTTACCATTGTACAATATCCTAATTATTTCCATTTGATCCTCATCTTTGAAATGTTCAAAACACATTTTGGAACAACTGCAATGAAACAGAAATTTGGAGCAAGATACAATATACCAGTACTTCACTTAAATATTTAGCAGTAAAATGAAGACAAATATCACATGAAAACATGGGGTTGTCAGATTCTCTACATGCTGCCATGGAATATCTCAGACCAGACATTTCAAGTTACTTCCATAATATGAATTTGACCCTCACTACCCCAGCAGAAGTAATATCCATATTAAAATTTTTAAAATCAAAAACATCTAGTTGGTATGATGAAATATCAACAAAGTTAATTAAAGAATGTGATTATGAGTTAAGTAAGATATTAAGCTATTGGTGTAACCAGTCATTCATCAGTGGAATATTTCCTGAATGGTTGAAATATGCTGAAGTTAAGCCACTGTTTAAGAAGGGAGATAAAGAAATAGCATAAAATTTCCATACTATTTCACTTTTGCCAACATTCCCAAAAATTTTGGAAAAGGTAATGTACAATCAGCTTTATAACCATCTTATCACAAATAACATACTGTCAAAGTCAGAGTTCAGATTTTTAAAGGGTTCTGGTATAGAGAAGGCTATCTACACTTACAGTGAAAAAGTACTTAATTCATTAGACAAAAAAAGCAACTGGAATATTTGGTGATCTGTCAAAGGCATTTGATGGTGTAAATCACAATATCCTTTTAAGTAAATTAAAATATTATGGTGTAACAGGAAATGCTGCAAAATGGTTCAAGTCTGATATCTCTGGCAGGAAACAAAGGGTGTTATTAGAAAAGAGACATGTATTAAGCTATCAGGCATCATCCAACTGGGAACTAATTACATGTAGGGCCCTTACTTTTTCTTGTGTATATAAATGACCTTCAGTAACATTACCAGATGCCAAATTTGTTTTGTTTGCCAATGATACAAACATTGCAATAAAAAGCAAATCAAGTGTAGTCTTGGAAAGATCGTCTATAAAAATATTTGTGGACATTTATCACTGGTTCCTAGCTAATTCTTTGTCACTAAACTTTGAAAAAACACATTACATGGAGTTGTTGTAACATTCTTTGCCCAACATCTGGTGATGCTGCTTACATTAGTGAGTGGACAAAAGTAGAATGTCTGGACACTCTTCTCTATTCCACTAATCAAAAACTTTAAAATGCTGTACTTTCTATGTTATTACTGGTTTTTTCTTCCAGTTTCCACTCTTCAATGAGTGTCCACTCACTAAAGAGTAGACAGCTCAAAAATTAAATGTATATCTCAGCTTATTTTCGAAAAAAATGGACTTTCTTCCTTTTTCCAATTAGTGATTCAATTAGTGCATCATGTGTGTGGTAAATATAGGACCCCAGCCATGTGACATTTGCTTCTACAGTAACATGTTTCTTATTGTTTTATCTCTAATTTGCTCACCTATGTTTATATACTTAACTATTTGGTTTGGATATGCATATACTTGGTAGAAGATGAAACTTTGATTATGAAGATTTACTTGGTTTTCCCTACACATTTACAAGGGGTGGGGGATACAAAAATAGCCAGAATTTCTACGTAGAAAGCATTTACTTTATGCATTTTAATTTATACAAATACAGCCTTAATCTCCTTCAAAGTACTATCCATTAGCATTAATGCACTTGTACAAACATTCATTCCAGTGTTGGAAGCACTTTTTAAATTCATTCTCTTTGATACGTGTTAGCGCCTTCATGACATTGCATTGTATGCCTTCAACATCAACAAAGTGTTTCCCTCCCAAGTCTCTTTGCATCCTCAGGAACAGGAAGAAGTAGAAAAATGCTAAATCTGGTGAACAGGGCATGTGGGTCAAAGTAGTCACCTTTGTTGAAGCCAAAATTGGCAAGCACTGAGGGCCCTGAGTATGTGTTGGAGCATTGTTGTGACACAGGAACCACTTGCCAGGATTCCACAAAACCAGACATTTTCACATCAGACTTCTGTGCAGCCTTTCATAACCTCCAAATAGAACTGATGGTTACTGTTGGCTTTGAGGGACAAATTCTATATTGTCAAAAAAATATTGTCTTCATATTAGATTTCAGCCGCCAAGCTTTTTTGGACAGTGTGGGTCAGCTGACATCCTTTGATTTGACTGTTGTTTACTTTTTGGATTAGACTCATAGTACCATGACTCATCACCTGTGATGATTTTGTTGGAAAAAATTTGGATCATCTTTGAATGCATCCTCATTTAATGACAGGCTGTAATATGATGATCCCTTTGATCTCTGACGAGAAAGCTCAGCACAAACTTTGCTGCCATTCTTCAAATCCATAAATCTGTAGTCAAAATGCACTGAAATGAGGTCTAGGACAACATGGTTGTCATCAAGTTAGCTGACTGTCCTGCATCAGATTTCATTGATCAGATCATGGGTTTTCCCGATGTTGTCTTCACCTCGAGCATTTGAAGAGCAATTGGAATAGGGCTGATCTTCAATGGCCATTTCTTTCTCTTTAAACCAAGAAAACCATTCATACACTTGAGTTATACTTAGAGTGTGTTCTTTGTAAGCTGTTTGCATCATCACATCAGTTTTTGCTAACCTACAAAAGCCCTCTCACAGAGCAACCTGGTACAACAAGTATACTGTGTGCAGCATTATGATTATATTTGGGTGCCTCTCTCATGTTCTTCTCTTATAATATATGCACCAGGAACAATTCTGCCATGTTATAATGAAAAGATTTTGCTTAGATTATGTCAGACACATTTATGTATATTGTTTGTCTACTAAAAGTTCATGATTTGCAAACTAACTGTACTCTGCCATGGGTCTGGCAAACTACTAGGTGAATTCATTTTAGATTTCAACACTTCTTACCTCTTTGATATATAGTATTTGATCAGCTATCATGACTAGAGAGTTATTACACTCATCTGGACAAGCCGTGTATTTTCAAAGCTTTCACACCACATACTCAGATAATTAATTATTTACCACTGAAATTACCTGAAGTTCAACACATATGAAATGGCTTTTTATACACATACATTGAGCCCACAGTTACTTATGAGTGGAAGATTTATTTAGCTATGTTGATCACACTGATACACTGTTTATTACACTACACTATGGTGCTCTGATTATATAAAGAAGGAGATACTGCTATGTTTGTTTGTTCAGATCAGTATTGTTTTCATTTTACCTTTTTCACTGTCATGTAAGATGCTTGATGAATAGATAAATACACAGATGAAGACTGATGATGCATACTGAACTGAAAGTACTTTACATGTTGTTTTTGAGATTATGAGTTGCAGTTTATGGTATTAACACACTGGAGAGATATTGATGGTGGATTTGTGGATTACTCTGCTGCACTTCAAGATATGTGCTGTTATGTGGAAGAGAAACTCAAATTTAATAACTGAAGGAATCACTTAGTAAGTCAAAACTGTACCTGACTTCCAGTGGATAATGATACCACACTGTTCTTGTTACCATTTGGCCTAGTCTAAACTGTACCAGACCAAGTATTGTTTTACATTCCATTTATCTAGACAGAGAGTGGAGGTCTTGTGCTACTGGCTGCCCATACAATGATGCTCAATTTCTACACAATTTGAGTGGAGAACATGCTTCTTTTGTGAGCTGCAATATAAACTACAAACATAAATGACACATTGTAGCTATATTTTGTTCATTGTTCGTTTGACCATAATGAATGAGAAGCATTAACTAATATAGACATTTTCACATTATTCTTATCATTACTCTGGGTTTACTAGTAACTCTGATGAATTGATGCATTCACTACCAGAGACATGGAAATATATGTTTCTTTTATGAAATGTATTATTGCTTAGGTATAGTACTGAGAAGAGTTATTAACTATGTTTTGTTGAGAAATTTTTACATTAGGAGAAAAACACTGTGATACACAACTGGGTGTATAATGCTGTAGTACTGACACATTATTTGATACAAAGTTGACAACTCATGTCATTCCACTACTCTATCCTCATTATTTCACTTTTTAGGAAGGGAGAGGATGACTCTACTTTTGGTTTTATGTTTCAAGTCTGAGCTTTTATTGATTATGTGACCAATCAACAATATCCCAAATTTGGATGTAGTCAACATCACTACATTCAGTAATATGGTTTTTCATTGCTTGATACTTGAAGTACCTACATCTACGTCTACATCTAGATCTGTAGTCCACAAACCACCTTGAGGTGCATAGCAGAGAGTACATCCCCTTGTATCAATTGTTAGGGCTTCTTCCTGTTCCATTCACATATGGAGCATGGGAAGAATGATTATTTGAATACCTCTGTGCATGCAGTAATTATGCTAATCTTATCCTCATGATTCCTGCATGAGCAATATATAGGGGGGGTTGTAGTATACCCCTAGAGTAATCATTAGCCAGAGCTTGAAACTTTGTTAATAGATTTTCTTGGGATAGTTTATGCCTGTCTTCAAGAGTCTGTCATTTCAGTTGCTTCAGTATCTCTGAGACACTCTTCCACAGATTAAACAAACCTGTGACCACTTATGCTGCCCTTCTCTGTATACATTCAATATACCCCTATCTAGCATAGGTCCCACACACTTGTGCAATATTCTAGGATGGGTTGCATGAGAGATTTGTAAGTAATCTCTTTAGTAGAATGATTGCACTTCCCCAGTATTCTACCAATAAACCAAAGTTTATCACCTGCTTTACCCATGACTGAACTTACATGATCATTCCATTTCATATCTGTACGTAGTGTTACACTCAAGTATTTGTATGAGTTGGCTGATTCCAACAGTGACTCATTGATATTATAGTCATAGGGTACTACATTTTTTTTTCATTTTATGAAGCGCAAAATTTTACATTTCTGGACATTTAGTGCGAATTGCTAATCTTTGCACCAAGTTGAAATCTTATCAAGATCTCATTGAATATTTATGAAGCTTCTCTCAGAGAGTACTTCATTATAGACATCTGCACCATCTGCAAAAGGCCTGATTTTATAATTAATATTGCCTGCAAGGTCATTAGTATACAACATAAACAGCAAGGATCCCAACACACTTCCCTGGGGTACATCCAAAGTTACTTCTTCATCTGATGATGATTCTCCATCCAACATAACATGCTGTGTCCTCACTACCAAAAAGTCCTCAATCCATTCACACAACACCCCATACAATTGTACTTTTGACAATAAGCATAGGTGCAGTACTGATTCAAATGCTTTTCGGAAATCGAGAAACACTGCATCTACTGGATTGCCTTGATCCAAAGCTTTCAGTAAGTCATGTGAGAAAAGAGCAAATTGGGTTTCACATGATCAATGTTTTTGAAAATGATGCTGGTTGGCATTGGAGAGGTCATTCTGTTCAAGATACCTCATTATGTTTGAGCTCAGAATATTTTCTAAGATTCTACAACAAATCAATGTCAAGGATATTGTACAGTAGTTTTGTGGATCACTTCTACTACCCTTTTTGTAGACAGATGTGACCTGTACCTTTTTCTATGAACTGGGCACAGTTTTTTGTTTGAGAGCTCTATGATGGATTATAGTTAGAAAAAGGCCAACTCAGCCACAAATTCAGTATATAATCTGACAGGGATTCCATCAGGACCTGAAGCTTTATTCAGTTTTAACAATTTCAGCTGTTTCTCAACACCACTGACACTAATACTTATTCCATTCATCTTCTAAGTGATACAAGTATTAAATTGGGGCAATTCTCCTGGGTTTTCCTTTGTAAAGCAACATTCGAAAGTGAAGTTAGGCATTTCAGCTTTTGCTTTGATACCCTCAATTTCAGTTCCTGTCTCATTCACTAGGGATTGTAAACTAACTTTGGTGACACTAACAGCCTTTACATACAACCAGAATTTCTTTGGGGTCTTATAAAGATTACTTGACAGTATTTTGCTATGGCAGTCACTGAAGGCATCATGCATTGCCCTCTTGACAGCCAAACATGTTTCATTCAGCATACCTCCATTTATATTCCTACGCTTTGTTTTACATCTATTACGCAATAATCTCTGTTTCTTAGAAGTTTCTTTACAGTGACTGTATACCATGGAGGTCCCCTCCTATTGTGTGAACTGTTCTATTGGGTACATATCTATCCAGACCATTTTCAAGAATTCTTTTAAACTTGAGCCAGAGTTTCTCTACATGCCCCTGACCTGTGCTGAAAGTTTCAAGTTCCTCTTTTAGATATTACACTCGATATTACTGAACATATGTATCTTTCCACTTGGTTTAGTGTCTTTTGTACTTTGGTATTCATTGTTGCCACCACTGTATCATGGTCACTGATACCAGTTTCGATGTGGACATCCTTAAAGAGGACAGATCTGTTTGTTGCTATTAGATCCAATATATTTCCATCATGAGTAGGGTCGCTATCTTTTCTGGGTAGTTTTCAGAGAAAACATTTAGTAAAGTTTCACAGGACATCTTATCATGCCCACCACTAACAAAACTGTATTTTTCCCCAATTCATTGTTGGATGATTAAAGTCTCCACTAGTAATTACAATATGGTGGGGAATGATGTACAAGTGAACTGAGGTTTTCTCTGAAGTTTTTGGTTATGTCAAGAGATGAATCTGGTGGGCAACAGAAGGATCCAATTATCATTTTATGTCCACCCTCGATACTGAGTCTTGCAAAACAAACTCATATACAGCTTCAATATCAATCTTGGTGGATTTGAGTTTTTTGTCTACTGTGACAAATACAACACCTCTATTTCCCATTTGTCTGTTGTTTCAATGTACCCTTAAATTTTTCACAAAATTCTTACTGCTGTCGATTTCAGATTTCAACCAGCTTTCTGTACCTAGTATTATGTGAGCTTCACTGCTTTTCAAGAGCGCTTTAAACTCTGGCACTTTGTTGTAAATGTTTCGGCAGTTTACCATCAGGATTTTAATACTCTCACCGGTGGGAGGCATCTCTTTTGATCCTACACTGGTACTTCTGGGTTTCCTAGAGCTATCATTATCTGAATTGGAAGGAGAGTCACCTAATCTAAAAAATGCAAGTGTGCACTCCACATACAGTCAGCTACCAAAGTAGTAGCCTCTGATGTGTAGTGCACACCTGACCTGTTTAAAGGGACTGTACAGTTCTCAACTGCATGGCCCAAGTCCAGGAAGTCACAGCTAGATGTCACAAAACTTTTAGAGTCTCTGGTTCAGTCCTTCCACTCTACTCAGAAACAAAGGGCGACTATCAGTTCTGGGGATAATGCTGCAAATTGTGAGCTCTTCTTTGCTGCCTTGGTCAGCAATAGCCCAACTCCATACTGGTGATCCTCTTCTTCTTCACATCCTGAATACAAAAACGTAATTCCATCCAATGTCTGCATTTCACCAAACTCTGACCACCTCACTTCACTCAGTCCCAGGATGCACGCACACTCGCAGCACGCATGCACGCACTTCGCTGGTCGACTCGCTGCGGCTCACATCGTTACTGTCGCTCGTGCATGCCAACGCCACTAGCCCAATGCCATGGCTGGATGGAAAGGGAAGCAGGTTGCAGCCACACTGGAAATTCTCATCCATGCGATGAGGAACAACAGCGGCCGTCAACGGCAGCCAAAGCGCAAGCGCACTCAGCAGAAGAGCAAGATTCAGCAGTGCTACAAGTGCCAGCAGCTGGGCCATACTGTGCGTGACTGCAAGAATGTCATCACGTGCTTGAAGTGCGCGGCGGCTCATGACACGCGCAGTTGCACAAAGCCCCGTGGGGCGGCCAGCAGCTGCACGAACTGCGGCGGTCCACACACCGCCAACTCATGTAGCTGCAGCTACCTCAGGGAGTCACATTGTCAGCCCGCCGTACCACGTGCTGCGGTGGGGTCAAGCGCCTGCCGCCCGGCTCCGGCGAGGGGTGCGAGCCACGCCCTCACGAAGCAGAAGCCGCCACTGACGACACCAAGGCCAACCTCCATGCCACCTTTGCGGCAGAATGGGCCGCGCTCAAAGAAGAACTTGTCGAAGTTCATCGGCAGCTCCAGCAGCTGCGCGAGGAGATGCAGGTTCTGAACAAGAAGATGGTTCCCGCCCCCGCACCTGCCTCCCCTGCGGTGCATCCGGTTGGGGTGGACGCCGTCATGCAGATGGACCTACTGTTGCAGAAGGACGTGGCCACTCAAACGGATGTCGCCCCGGAACCTGTAGCAATACAGGAGACCGGGAAGACACCCATGGACGTGGCACCATCCTCTCCTTCCCCAACTCCAGGTGGGAAGGCAACACAGAAGGGGAAGCAAGAAGAGGATGGCAATCTTTGCACGGACATCATACCCATCCCGGACACCACGCACATGCCAAATGTGCTGAAGAAGATTGCCACCATGGTACGGGATGGGCGCTTCAACGCCCAAAAGAACCAGTACCTCTTCGCCCAGCCAGAAGGGGTACAGAAGCCGTCACTCCCACACAGGCCGTTTGAGATACGTGGCAGGCATCGGGCAATTCTGCTCGAGTTCGTCACCAAGAAAGATCTCAAAACCATCAACGCGAACCTGGTCTTCACGCCGCGTGACTGGGAATACATCCTAGAGGCTGCAGTCATGCGGCTGAGGAATGAGGTTCGCGACGGCACGAGGAAGCTGTCTGCAGACCTGCAGACAGCGCTGCAGAACATCTCTCGCGAGACAAAGAGGACCTAAAACATCAAAGTCCACTAGTATGCCTGCATGCCAGTAGCCAGGACAGGACAGACACCGGACAACGAGAGGACAAACCATACAGTGAGGCCACATCACCATCACGTCACCAGGAACAGAAGGAATGACTGAAATAAGTCTAAACTCCTACTCCTCAGGCCAAGGCCAAGGCCCGTTTGTAAAGTGTCAGCGTCAGCATCACTCAGTCCCAGGATATCAAGCTTATAGTTATTCATTTCTCTTGTCACTTGTTTCAGCTTGCTACTCTTCCTCAAGGTTCATATATTCCAAAAGCCAATTTTCGTTTTCCTTTTCATGCCAAAAGTCGTTACCAGTTTATCCATCTGGTTTTGTATTCTCATCTCGGTTTCAGCAATCAGGTTATTTAAGAAGGGTGGGTGATTGGCCCACCACTTCTGATTGCCTTGGTGGGGCTGCCACCTTATCGCCCAGGCACAGACGATTTGCCAGATGTTCAGCATATGGGCTTGGCATTTCCTCCGCACCCCTGTACGTGGTTTAACCACCAGCATTGGTTAAGTGGGGGAAACGGAAAGGAAAAGAAAAAGGATAGGCTAGGGATAGGAAAAGGATAGGAGACAGGTTTTCGATAGGTCATTGTGGGACACACTTGGTCTGGCCCCTCCCCTTCGGCCTGTCCGGCATGGGTGGCCCTGGTGGTAGCTACGCTACCGCCGGCATAGCCCTGTGGATCCAGAGCAGGCAAACCCCCTCACCCGCATGGACAGTGCTACATTAAGGCGGTGTCCCCTGAGGAGGCTAAGTACATTAAGACTTGATATTTGAAATGTTCTTACAATAAAATATATTTTAACAAAATTAAATTTTCACTTTTAATCTTATGTTTAATTGTCATGCAATACTTGTGCACTACACGCAGATGCATTAAGGTGACGTGGCACTACTAGCAGTGAACTGAGTTAAGTCCCAGCACACTCACTCACTTCTGTAAATCACACACGATGCAGTGCTTGTCTGGCTTCATCACCCCCTATTTATTTTTGTGACAAAATTTATTTTTGAACAAAATTAAATATCTAGAAACAAGGGATGTAATTATTTAGTTTACCTCTTTTAAGTAAAATTGATTTTTAGAGAATTCCTTATTACTACACATACAAACTAATCATGCTTATATACACATAGAAAATATGATATAAAAGACTTTCACAAAATCATTTACAAAAGTTACACAGAAATGTTACATAAATTTTGCAATAGTTACAAAGATATTATTATTATTATTATCATTTATTAATTCTTCAATCTTTACCTGAAAAGAAACACACATGAATTTTTAACTTTACAGAAACTCACATTTTTCACCACAATTGTAGGCACTAAGGTGGGCTTCTGTACAACACATTTCACTGAATGATTGGAAATGTGGGAGGAGAATTCACTTTTTTCATTTTATTTTATTATAAAAAGGAAAGGGTGTGCTCCACTGCAGATTGGTTTGTCTTTGCATCCATTTCCACTACAGCTTGTAGTCAGACTTTCATGTAGCCTCTATGTCCCTGAGAAACGAATAACATAGCCTAAGTTTCTGTTCTCAACTTACATCTAAGGGGGGACAAAGCACAATTTATAGTCTGTTTCCTGGAAATATTTCTAATAACTGAGCTGCTGTCAGAAAGACAAGTAGCAACAAGTTACATCTGAGAAAACAAGTCATTTTTCTTCATAATTTAGCTTGAATCACAAACTTTGCATTCATGCTTTTCTTTCTTTCATAAATGATAGCTTTTATGTAATCAAGTTAGCTTTATGTTCTTAAATAGTGACCTTTTTGGCTCATTGGTAATTTATTTTATTATTTCAGATGTTGCTTTAACTCAAAAGATTGAGTAACCTTTGCAAGTTTTACTTTTGTTTGGCTCAATTATCATATGGAGTAGTATACTAAAGATGTCATTTGCTTAACAGCACTTACTTTGCTTTGTTGTACACATTATTAAAAATTTTATTTACTCTCAACATATCGATATTGTGTGGTCTGCATTTCCCAACATATTTGTAGGATTCTATTGTCTATTTTACCAATTAAACTTACCAACTGCCTTAAGCAAGATTAAGTGTTTTCCCCAATTTTATTGAGATGTGAGGGAACTTATTCATCAATTCTCCATCATTTAAATATATATATCAGCCTACTTACTTCACTTCTCCATTTTCTTCATTTTTCGAAATAAATATACTTCGCCAATTCTTTCTCCCTTTTTCTCCTTGTCAGCCTACTGACCTCATTATTTCTCTATACATTTTGTGTGATCCTCACACCACTTCCACACATCTCCCTTTAATTAATGTTAAAACACTAGTGCTTGCCTCTAGGGGCATTACATTTGTGGCGCCGTTGAGGTCGACACCAGCATCGACCTGCGTATCGTCTTTGAATTAAGCTAAGATTATCTTTGTGCAGTTCTGCCATGTCAGTTCTGTGTAAGCCTTTGATGTGTTCAGGTGAATAAACGAACTACTGCAAAATGGGAGTGTTGTTTGGTGTAACCAACCCGAACTTCCTCCTCACTGGTGACCCCGAGTTGTAACGTCTTCAGTTTTCGCCGTTTTACTGTGTCCGCAACCTCCACGTCAGTTATTTTTGCGTGTATTACATCAACACAGCATTTGAACAATGACTTTGGCCCAATGCCTAATGCTGGATTTTGTGATCAACATGCATCGTGTTGTGGGCAATGTACACCCGCCAGGACTGCAACACGATGCCTCTCACTCGACGATTACGCCAATTTCGCCGGACATTTTCGAGCCTGCAACAATAAGTGAGGTTAGGAGTGGGCATTACTCTGGCTATCAAATGCCTTTGTTCCCACCACATGTGCCCTCCCTCATCGACTGTGCAGTTACCTCTTACGGATCTCCGTGCAGTGCAGGACCAATGCCGATTTCTGCAAATGCTTTGTTGGACTACCTACCACCGACAGGACAATGATTTGCCATGCCGCAATCTGTGCAGTACCACGCAGACACCTGCCATGTGGCCAGAATTGCTTCGTTCACAGGTCAACCTACTCAGCATCCGACCACGCCCATGCCTGCCTCGGTTCAGCATCAGCACTTGCCTTCCTACTTCAATACCTCAGCCTGCAACACGAACAATAACTTGTTATCTGTGCCTAACCTCCACCTCTGTCCCACTGCTACACCTCAGTGTTTTGTGCCACGACATTCACCTTATCCGCACACTGTTTTGAGTGGAGTGACTATGAACAGTGAACTTTCACATATTCCATCCCACATTCGACATCATTTCCCACACTGTGCTTCTGGACAGCCCGCACCTCTGCAGCCTTCCTGCAACACAGGTGGCCCCAGCTCTGATCATACATCAAGCTTTCCGCGGACTAACACGCATTCTCAAACTTTGAACTTTTTCTCACCTGTCGCCCACGTGCTGGCTCCAGTCGAACTTCCACTACTGTTCTTGGCACATCTCGGTGCCCCATCCACATCGGTCTTCCATGACACATCAATCCAAACACACCCACAACGTCTTGAGCGTCTGCAACTGCAATCGACACGTTATGGTGTCTCACCCGCATCGGCCTTCCGCGTCGCGACGGATTGCGCTCAACCACAATGTGTCACCTTCACGCTGCCTCCCAAACAACCGTTGTTGCCACATCACCTGGAGGCACACTCTCCTGGAATACTATAGCAACAACAGCTCGTTTCAGGCAGTGCTCCAACGAACTCAACTCAACCTGTTCTTCCGACCATTCTACAATGCTTACTGACACTGCTGCCGTTTAATCCCAACAGAGCTACAACTTGGTTCAAAATTGCAGACGAAGTGTTCGACCTTTACAAACTCAACGAGTCAACCAGGTTTCTGTACCTCATCATCCACCTGCACGACCAGGAGGACTTGATTGCTGACCTGGTCGACGCCCCGGACTCATCTACCCGGTACACTTTAGACAAAGAGACAGTTCTACGTCAGCTTGCCCACTCAACTGAGGCAGCAATACGCAAGTGCTCCACGTCGAGCAACTAGGCAATGACAAACCTTCCCAGCTCTGGAGACGGCTACGTGCCCTGGTCAGCACTGATCATTCTCTGACACAGCTCTCCTTGCCATCTGGTCAGACAAACTATCTCCTCACATCCGCTTTGCTCTGGCTCAAAGGACTCCTGAACCTGTTGAGTAAAGAATGACGATTGCTGACAAGCTACACAATGCATCACTGTTCCACTTCGCCAGCCACTGCCTACGTCACAAGTCTCAGGTTCAGGCTCATCGCCCTGCGGCCGGACGCGGCCAGGGCCGTACTGTGCCAACTGTTCCGCTCGCTCCAGGAAGCAGTAAACAAGCAACTGGGATGTCACCAGCTCTTCCCACTGTCATGCCCCTCCTGCAGCTGAACCTGCTGCAGACACCGAACCTCGGCCACCATCACTGGCAACGAACTTTCTGCAGGAAATGCAGCTGCACTACCCATACTGTTACTTCCACACAAGGTTTGGTGAGGTGGCACGGAACTGCAGACCACCCTGCTACTTTCCAAACGCCAATCGCAGGTAGGTTCAGGTGCAGCCTCCTGCACACAACATGACAGGCACCCCCCAGTGCTCCATTCTGTCTGGGAGCGAGCAAATAATTTCGTCAGGATACCTTTTCCTAGTGGACACAGGCGCCGATGTTTCACTGCTGCCCACGTCATTAGTGTCATCGAACATCTGCCCTCATCATACTTCACTGCAAGCCGTGAATTCAACTAAACTACAATGCTCACATTCAACTTCACACGTCGTCTCACTCTCCGCAAATCGATAACTCGAGTGGACTTTTTTAGTGTGCGGAATCGACGAGCCTATACTAGGCACTGACTTCATGCGACACCACAAACTTTCACCGGACCTAGTGTGAAACACTGTGTTTCACCATCTGTCCAAGACTCACTTCTCCTCTGCTCCATCGAGCAACCCCCCCCCCCCCTTTCCATGACACATCAGTCCAGGCTCATCTCATCCATACATGCTTGTCTCTCTCAACGACGTTACAAGAAACCACACATAAGTGCCTTGTCAAGCTTCAACATATTGCTCGCCTAGGCAAGGAACACTTCGAGCTCTCCCTCTGGCTCCATGAAACACAATTCCAGCTGTCCGATGCAGCAAAGGAATTAGAGACACTACAGCAAGGATAAAGCAAGGTCAGTAAGTGCGCCGAATGTGCTTGCAGTCCCAGCAATCGAACTTCCGTGTGTTTACTTCCCGCTACCCCTCGCAACAGTGCTTCAAGACTGCCATAAAGTGTACTGACAGTTCTGCAGGGCCACACCCTCCTAGCACGGCAGCGTTTGACACTTGACCGGACACAAGTGCACCTGCGCGACGACCGTCACGTGTTCCCGAACTGACAGCTCCTACCCCGCCCCTCCCGAACAGCACCTCAAACAATTCAACTTCGGCTCCTACGTGCCGCCGTGTGACCGCCATTGACAACACAAACAGTGCATTCACGCCAAGTATTCCGCCCACGACCGTGCTGCCACAGGCCTCACCCTCGGACAATGGACTCACTAACACTTCACGAGCTCTACCGAGCTCACCCGACCACAGTGCCACTGCTTTGGGCCGGCGGCCATCTTGTCACGTTGACTCTTGGGACACTTCACATCCTTGGCTCCCGTCGGATCCTCCGAGTGGCTCCGACCACTACAACCACGCCTCACTTGCCCCGCCCACCACACATTGTAAACAAACCGCCTCCCGTGCCGCCTGCAACATTTCTGTCGTCACCAACGGCATGGTTCACAAGCTTTGCCTCACGCTAGGCCCCCTGATCTCCAGTAAACCACGTCGACTTTGTCCCAAGCGCCTCTCCAAGCTTAAAAAACAGATTTCTGAACTACTAAGCTCCGGCGTCATTGAGCCCTCTGCCAGTAACTGGTCTACGCCCATACACATGACACACAAGAAAGACGGGTTGTGGCGCATGTGTGAAGACTGCCGTTGACTAACCGCACAAACAAATATGGACACCTACCCCATACCCAACATTGCCAACTTTACCAGTTCCCTAGCAGGTGCAACCACGTTCTCTGTCATTGATTGCAAACGGGCCAACCATCAGATCCCCATGGCACCAGAAGACAGCAGTCACCACCCCGATCAGATTATTTAAGTTTCAATTCATGCCCTTAGGTCTGAAAAACGCAACCCAGATCTGGCAACACTTCATCAACGAAGTGCTATTCATACTAAAATTCTGCTTTGCATATCTTGATGATATTCTTGTGTTCAGCTCCTCCATCAAGGACAATATTCGACATGTGCAAACTGTTATGAACACTCTCATGACAGCAGGCATCGAGACCAACCAGGACAAATTGCAGCTACATCAATCCGCTGTCACTTTTCTTGGTTTTTGGGTCTCTGCCGACGGCATTTCACCCCCCCCCCCCCCCCCCCCACGAGAAAGTACAAACAATACTAAACCTACCCAGATCTTCACCAATCAAAGAGCTCCGGCGCTTTCTGGGGACGGTTAATTATTATCGCTGACATCTACCTCGGGCTGCGGAGATTCAGGCTCCACTGACGGATGCCTTGGCAGGCACCAACGCTTTGGATCTCGGGCCGTTCCATGGACCCCTGCTATGACTGCCTCTTTCATTGCCCTCAGAAATCTTCTTGCCGAGGTCTGCACCATCGCGCATCCTCATCCCAATCCTCAGCTTTTCATCACCACAAAAGCGAGCAATACTGTCATCGGCGCTGTCCTTAGCCAGACAGTCGATGGCCAAACTTCGCCTCTGCAGTTTTTGTCGCGCAAGCTCACCAATGCACGATGGAAATATTCCATGTTTGACAGGGAGTTGTTTGCGGTCTACAGAGCAATCAAGCATATTAAGACTGACGTTGAGGGACGCCCTTTGTATATTTTAACAGACCACAAACCCCTGGCTGCGGCCATTACAAACCCGCCAGCTGACCCGCCTCCTCGCCGCTTCAGATACATGGACTTCATATCTTAGTTCACCATCGATGTCAGACACATAAAGGGTGCTGACAATATAGTTGCTGATTTCCTTTCACGAGTCGACTCCATCCATTCGCTGCTAGACCTCTCTGAACTGCCTAACCTCCTAACCTCCAACCCGCCGATGAGGAAACACAAAACCTGATTTCAGACTCTATCTCTTCACTACACTTCGTCCACACCACCTTCCCTGGCATTTCTGGTGAGATCTGGTGCCACGACAGTACAGGCACGTTACGCGCCATCATCCCAACCACGCTCCGTTGAGCTGTCTTCAATGCATTGCATAATTTAGCCCACGCCGGTGTTCATGCATCTGCCCACCTTGTAGCGGAGCGCTTTGTGTGGAGAAATGTCAACAAGGACTGCCAGCAATGGGCACGCTCCTGCGTCACGTGCCAACACTGCAAAGTACACAAGCACACTTCACCCCCCCCCCCCCCCTCAGCGCCTTTTCGATCCCTTCTGGGCGTTTCCAGCATATTCATGTCGACATTGTTGGCCCTCTCCCCCCCTCTAACGGCTTTCGCTATGTTCTCTCGTTTATCAACCGAACAACTCGCTGGGACGAGGCTGTCCCCCTCCCCAATATTAGGGCAGAAACTGCTGCTTGAGCTTTCATCGAGTCATGGGTATCACGTTTTGGATGTCCAGCTATCATCACAACTGACCAAGGCAGAAAATTTGAGTCGGCCCTGTTCAACGAGATTTGTAACATCTGCGGCATCCGGCGCATCCATACCACAGCATATCACACGCTAAGTAACGGGCTAGTTGAGTGCTGGCACCGCACTTTCAAGCCAGCTCTTCGATGCCACAACTCTCTATGGACAGAGGCACTTCCCCTTGTGTTACTCGGCATTTGTGCGATCTATAAGGAAGATCTCAAAGGCGCCAATAGCCGAGTTCGTATACGGCCAGAACATTGTTTTTCCTGGCGAACTTGTGAGACCTTCCACTTCTTTCCCTCAGTCTGACTTACCTTCCTTCGTGGAGCGCGTCAGATGCCCCTTCATCAACCTCCATATCCCTCCACCCGCCAGCCACTCCCGCCCTAAGGTTCATGTCCTGAAATCTCTGGACAATTGCAAATACGTCATGCTCCGAGATGACACTGTCCGTGCTCCCTTCCAACCTCCATATACCGGCCCATACCAGCATACCGGCGCTCAGCCAACACCTGTGACATACAGATAAAAGATTCAGCTGTTACAGTCTCTCTCAACAGACTTAAGCCTGCTCATGTCGAGCCTACTTCTACCCCCTTCAGGTCACGACCATGCCACTCACTGACGCAGCTCACAGCGCTCCTACCACTCCCTCCACGTTGGACTTACACACTCGGTCGAGTGACTTCCAGCTCCAATTGTCGAGCTCTTCTCCGACCTCGCCCTCTACTCCGTTCTCACACAGTCCGTCGAGTGCTCACATGCTCCCCACGTCGAGCTTACCTACGATCACGCCCTCACCACCAGGGCCTTTGCCAGGCCCTTCGACCTCTCCCCTGTCGCCTGCCTCGCGCTGTCGAGGTTTCTCACGCCCCCCCCCCCCCCCCCATCTTGAACGTGCCCTCGCTCGAGGTGTTTTTGCCTGTCCCCCTGGACATAATCCACAACATCTCAATAATACTGCGTGATGATACACTGTTCATCATGTGTTTCCCTTCATCCAGTGCTCACGACACAACCTGCGCCTTTCCCTGCCACCTGGTGAAATGTGTTCCCCTCTCGACCGACGTAGACCTGGACATGCTTCATGTGTTCGCCACACCCACCGGAGACATCATTGTCGTCACTCCGTTCCACCCGCAAACCGCTGGCCTACCTGTTGCCACATGACCAGCACGCCCAGTACGACGCCCGGCTCGCTTCAGCGACTTCCAGTTTTGGTGGCCGAACCTTCATTCATGACATCTACAGACACAGCTCCCCAACGACACTGTTGAGTTGACCGTGGTCCAGCTCCCGCAGACCATCCCTGCCCTGCCGACACCATAGTCACCCCCCCCCCCCCCACCTCTCAAGTGTACTCCGTACTGCGGGGAAAGGGGGGGGGCGGGGTTGTGGTGCTGATGAGGTCGACACCAGCATCGATCTGAGTATCGTCTTTGAACTAAGCTAAGATTATCTTTGTGCAGTTCTGTCATGTCAGTTCTGTGTAAGCCTTTGATGTGTTCAGGTGAATAAACAAACTACTGCAAAATGGGAGTCTCGTTTGGTGTAACCGACCTGAACTTCCTCCTCACATTCTTACCCTTTCTTCTCTTCAGACAACTTAATTCCCACTAATATTACTACGTTATGCAGATTCTAATGGATTAGATTTACGCATTTCTAGCTTCAATAACTTCTCATAATGCATAGTGTGTCTCTATTATTGTAGTTACTAACCCTTTTTATGGCTCTTATTTTTATCTGTTTACTTTTAGCCACGTTTTTCCTCTTATTGGCACCCAAAACATCACCATTTACCTGTCACATTCATTAGCAAGTCATCGTTTCAATGTAGTTATGTCTGGAATCAATTATTCACTATGAAGACTATTCACTAGGAAGATTACTTACTTAGCAGACTTTATAACCCAATATAATATACACAACATGAAGACACATGTGATCCTTACTTACTATGATAGAACAGAAGAAGGGATTGGAACTTGAAATGGAAATAAAGTTCCATCTAGCTGGGACCGCACGGTATGCCAAACCACGTATCCACCAAAGAGTGGCAGACTCCCTACAGTAGATAGTTACTGTTATTTTTAAATCTCTTCAGATCCACAATATTTTGTAGACCTAGTTCCTTTTTACTCCTTGGGTATTCCAAGCGGTATTCATTTGCATGAATGGTCCATGATAGACATGCATAAACTTTTTAGTTTCCACTGAAATTTTCTTTGATTTTTCTTTAGTCTTGACCAATACTAGTTCACCTTTTTAAAACTAGTGGGGGAAGCTTTTGCATCATGCCTTTTTTTTCTATCCAGGGCTCTTTTATGTATATTTACTCTGGCCTGTGCTTTCTTTTCATTCAAAGAGCTCTGAGTTAAAACTAGAAAATCAACCATGCTGGAAATTACGTTATGGGGTTCCTGACTAAACATTAGTTCACACAGAGCAAAACCTGTGGCATTGTGTTTAAGATTATTGATTATTTCTTCAAAAATTTTAATACAATCAACCCAAGTCGAATGCTTCTTGGCACAGTAAGTTCTGCACAGTCTGTTTAATTCCTGCATAAATCTTTCACTCATATTCCTCAGCAGAAAATATGCCAAGATCCTAATATGGCAAATTCCAGTCTTTTCAAGACATACCTTAAATTTTTCAGATACAAATTGATACCATTATCTGATAAGAGATTCTTTGGCTTGCCAGTCTTTACAAAATAGTCCTTTTCTAGCTTGTCTACAAGCATTTTGCATTAGCCCTCTTTATTGGATATAGTTTGACATATTTGCTGAAACTGTCAATCACCATAAAAACAAGGGTACATCCTCCTTGAGATTTCAGGAGGAGTCCAAAAAGATCGACTGCACATAACTCCAGGGGTTCACTTGGTTCTACATAGTGCATCTCTCCTTACACTATTCTATTTACTGCACGTACCTTTTGCTACTCTAAGATGCATGTTATCAAAAATGACTTTCTCACTTAATTTAACAATGCATTTCTTAGCCCCATAATGGCCATATCTTAGATGCACATAATCTATCAGCAAATCCACGTGCTGTGAAGGAGAACACACTTTCCATTCTGCTGAATGTAACTTCCTTCTTCTGAATGTTCAAATGTGTGTGAAATCTTATGGGACTTAACTGCTAAGGTCATCAGTGCCTAAGTTTACACACTACTTAACCTAAATTATCCTAAGGACAAACACACACACCCATGCCCGAGGGAGGACTCGAACCTCCACTGGGATCTTCTTCTGAATAAAATTCCTTTATGTAAGTAGTAATATTGTGCTACCTTGGGATAATTAGGGACTCCTAAATGGCTTGTGACTAATGTCAATTGACGATCATCATTCTGCTCCCATCTTAAGTTTTTAAATATTTTCTTCAAGGCACTCTCCTCTCTCAGTTCATGTATGGACAACATGCTTACTTCATTACCATCTGCTAAGCAGAGTTCTGATTCATTGCATAACTCAGCACTGCTTGATAGCCCATATGCTACCTGATTGTACTTTCCCTATATATAATTAATTTCAAGGTCGAACTGCTGAAGGTACATGGTCCACCAAGTTAGTCTTGGATGCCTCAATTTGCATGCCTTTAAAAGTGTAAGTGCTTTGTGATCACTATAGATTATCACCTTATGTCCTAACAAATAGTGCTCAAACTTCTGCATACCAAACATGATGGCTAGTGCCTCTAATTCTGAAATCCCAAAATTTCACTCAGCAGATTGTAGTGAACAACCCACAAAAAGCAATGGTTTTATGACCCTCTTGGTTGCCTTTTGTTTCCATATGAAAGAACTCTACCGCAATCCCATAACCACTTGCAGCAACTGTCATGCAAAAGGGTTTTGTAAAATCTAGATGGTGCAAAAGCAGACTATTAATCAAACAGTTTTTTAGTCCTTCAAAAGCAAAATGGCATTCTTGAGTCCAAACCCAGGGGGTATTCTTCCTCAACAAGTTGAGTAAGCACAGAGCATTAAACAAGTGATTTTTAACAGAACGTCAGTAGAATCCAAACAAACCGAACATCGAACTGCATTGTTTTCTATTTCGGCATGCTACAAACTTTTCAATGGCTGATAATTTGGATGGATCAGGCAATATACCATCCCTGCTAATTGCAAGGCCCAGGAATTTTATTTTGTCCTTTACGCATTCAGTCCTCTCTAAATTCAATTTCATACCTCCATTTTATATAGTTTCTAGCACCCTGTCCAGTTGACTGCTATGTTCTTCCCATGTGGGCATTGTCAACAGTATTTCATATACATAAATAGTTACCTGATCTAATAATTCCCGCCTAATACATAAGTCATTACTCTTACAAAGGCACACACAGAAATATTTAATCCGAATGGGACTACTTTGTAGTGGTAGCACACTCCTTCATACAAAAAGGCTGTATATTTACGTGATTCCTTTGCCAGGGGTAAATCCCAGCACCCACAAGTAATGTCCATTGGTGTGAGGTATCTAAGTGCTTGGAATTTTTGAATCAGCTTGTCCATATTCTGTGGATGATCACTTTCTCTGATTACAGTTTCATTTAATCAGTGTGCATCCAGTACTAATCTAACACTTCCATCACACTTAGGCGCAACAACAAGATGATTATTATATTCACTAACTGCCTGCTCAATGACACTTCATGCCAACATAGATTGAATTTCATTCCTAACTGCTTGTTTTCTGGAAACATGTATCTGATAAGGTTTCTTGAAAAATATCCACCCAGGCTTTATACTCAAATGGCATCCATACCCTTTAACTTCACCAGGTGCGTTTGAGAATACATTATGATGCGTAGTTAATACACTCTTCAATTCTGCTCTTTGAATATCAGAAATTTGCTTTTTTGATTGTACCTTTTCCTCTATTTCTTCTAGGATGTATCTCTCTTCAACATTAGCATCTTGCACATTATTACTGAATTCAGTACTTTCCTCTAAGTATCCTTTATTCTTCATCACTCTAATAGGCAGTTCCCAGGTTCCATTATTACCACCTATATTACTTCCTATAAAAGATCCTCTTATTACTTGAGAGTCATGTAAGGTTAAAACTAAGTTGTTCTGGTAAAAATCAATCCTTCCCTGATACTTTGACAAAAAATCAGTACCTATTAGCATATCGACCTAGCACTATTAAACAAGGATGCTCTATTATTACGTCACTTATACCAATGGGTATTAAAGCTTTGTGCTGAACTGGTCTAGAAACTTTTCCAGTAGCATGTATTATTTTTAATCCACTTCCTTTCATGATGGTTAATTACTGTTGTTGGGAACAGAATCAAAAAATGCTTGGGACAAAGCAGTTGCTCCACTGCCACTGTCAAGAAGACAACTCACTGTTACAACTTATATGTTAGTTTTTATAATAGGGTGTGTTATTTTACACTGAACACGTTTCTCATACACATCTTCTAATAAATCCTTCTCAATTTGGTTCCAGCTAAAGTAGTTTTGATCTGCCGCAAGTACATTCACAATTAAATTTTGGAGCTCATCAATCTTACATTATTAGCTGCCTTTTCCATCCTGTCCACTAATTTTACGTCAAAGCACTTAACAACTCCAGCTACTTCTGTTTGCTGCACATCAGTCAAACCATCCTCTGACTCTGGACAACTGCGTCTCTGCACAACATTGTTGTTTATAATACTGTCAACAGCTTTTATCATTTGTGACAAGTCAATACAACTATTAGGTTCCTTGACCTCATTACTATTGCTACCCCCTTCATTCATCAATTCATCAATGTCTCCTCCATAAAACTTTGCAAAACCGATTCTGTTTCTACTAACTCAACTTTAGCTTTTAGATTGCCATCATTATCGAAGATGTAAGCTTTTACACCATCTTTTTCCATATCAGACTCAAAACCATTAACTACTTCTTCCCTATTACCTACAGCATATTCATGTTCTTCTTTGACCCATTTCTTCAAAGTATTCAAAATACTGTCCACTATATTATGAGAGTGGTTTGACACACCACTAGTACTGTCTGTTCCTATTTTCTCATCCCTATGTTCTATTTGCATGTGCTGGCTGACTGTTGTTTGCATTTTTGTTACTGGCTGTGTTACTGTTACTGCCTTCTGAGTGCCAGCTTCCTCATAGATGGGATTTAGTTTCCCACACACGGCCTGTTATGTTCATTTGCTGCAGCTTTAGATAAGGTAGCATTTTGTTCCCCTTCTTATCTCAATGGCACTGTGTTTACATTGCTGCTTTCTTCATAATAACTGTTACGAAAGTATGGTGAGTGTCTACCCCCTCTGCCTCTACAACGGCCTTGATTTTGATAATTTGTCCTTGTATTCCTAACCTCCATACTTTTAACATTCACATTCCCACTGTCATAATTTCTGTTTTGTATGTGATTGTTAGAAGATCTGCTACTATTTTGCATCTGCTCCTCTGCAGTAAGTATTCTTTCAGCTCACTCTAGATATGCAATGAATTTATTTACATTACCTCTAGGAGCTGAAATCATTCTTTTTTGCCAGTACCAAGGCAGCTTACCTTCTAAACTCATAATAACCATATCTGATTTCATCTTTTCTGTCAGATGTGACAGTCGTGAAACCCACTTTCTAAAGAAATCTTTTACTGGCTCACGTCCTGGAGCAAACTTTTTACAACTCCAAAACTCTTTTAAAACATCATTCTGTTTGTTGTGTGACCAGTATTAGTTAAGAAATGGAGATTTAAATTCAGATAGAGTCTTACATTTCATCATAATGTCAGCTGACCACTGCAAAGTATCTCCTGACAAATGACTGCTTATGAAGGAAATTTTCTCCCTTTCTGACCACACATTAGACAGTACATCTTCAAAATCATTCTAGAATTCTAATGGATGAATTTGTTTGTCTGGATCAAAATGTAAAAACTGTCGACACCCAATAAAAGTGGCATCAACTGAAGACACATGTTGTACAATAGTATTACTACTACCACCAGAGGTTACTCCATTTCCTAGCAATGTTAGTATTCAGTCCTTCTACTTGTAATTCTACTGCCTGTAACCTGTCAGAACATCTTTTGTCCACATCTTCACAGATTTTATTACAAGTTTCTTTTACTTCCTTAGTATTTTTCTGACAGTTATCTACTTTAATCTTTATTTCCTCTATTCTTCTATAGCAAAGTGTGGATTTGTTGCCTATTCTTTCTGACAACTTCCTTTCCAAAAGTTCATCTGCATCTTGAAAATCTTTGCAAACCTTTTCAATTTTGCATTTGAATGTACTATGCGCTTTATTTAACTGCTGCCCTCCTTTGACTTGTAGATCATGGTGGATAGCATCAATTTTATAATTTAAACTACTCAATTTGGAGGTCATTTCCTCCTTTAACTCTTTATTACTATCCCTCATTTCCTTATTACTAGACTCAATCTTATTTTCTAGTTCTTTATTACTATCCCTGAGCTCCTTACTAGTAGATTCAATTTTATTATTTAATTCTTTATGATGCAATTCGAGTTTGGCAAACAATAATTGCATCCAATTTGGAGCCTCTACATTGCGGCTTGGCATTTCCATTGATTTTAAAGGGGTTTCTTGCATTACCTGGCCTGGCTTAGTTTGAGACATATTGAGCTCTGTTTCATTATCTTATAAGGTTATTAATTCTCTCTTCTCCTTTTTGACCTCTATTTCAATTACTTTGCCATCAGAAAATGATTCTAACCTTTCAGTATCATTGAAATTCAAATCAGATTCTACCTTTTAAAAATCACACTCCAACTTTATATTTATTGGTTCGATGGAACAATCCTTATTAAACTCAGTTTCTGATTCTGAGGATTCATGGTCAGAGACTGGTTCCTTCTTAACATTTATATAAGTATCCATATAGTAACCTGTTAGCAGCAATTAACAAATATTTTAAATATTCTTGACTTAAGTTAATTGCTTGCTTAATTGTGCGGTGTACCCGCAACTGTGTTGCGACACATTGCAACGTGATGCAGGCAGCAGCAGCAGCAGCAGCTGTGGCGGTGAAGATGGCTGCGATCGCCTACTGCAGTAGCTCCAGGGGGGGACCCACACTAACAGTTACTTTTATGAATTCTAAGTGATCCAGGATGGTGTACAGTCCTTGTGAGGTTACTATCCATTTTTACAGCAAATGCACGATTTGTCACAGTCCATCTCTGACATCATCTGAGGCAGAGTGCGATCTGACAGTTAACAGATGTGGATCTTACAGTGGCTGAATGTGAAGTGAACCTTTCTACTGCCTCTCAGGCTATATTTATATATGTGCTGCAGTGGATGGCCAAGGGAATGTCTGTTGTCTACTGCCATAACACATGGCAGCAACCTCAGAATGACCACTTTCTCAGACACACTATCATTAATAACATGGTTATGAATCAATTCAGACTCTTCTTAATTTTTACATGTCTTTAGGTAAGTTGTTTGAAAGCACAGAAAAAGTTTCAGCTCGCTTCAATAAAAACTTTGCCTTCTAGAATTGTTATAGTGAAACTAACAGTAGATCGTTACCTCTGAACCATACCTTTACTAGAACTTGCATCGAATGTTGTTGTTATTAAAGTTCTAAAATTTGGCATAGCTCTATCATTTAGTAGGTTTTATCATCTGCTGTAACCGAAATTCTCTACTATTAAAATGACAGGTACTAAATCTACTACAAATGGCTATATTTTAGTTACAAATTTGGTTTTCACTTAATTAGTCAAAAACTATAAGATGTAGCTTAACGTGGTCTCTCAGTTATTATTTATAGGGTGAAATGAAGCATAAAACAAATTTTTACATTTCTAAGTCCAGTTTTCAGCGCCTTCCATTTTTCTTAAAAACGTGGATTCCGGTTGTAATTATCACTCTTTAGCTTTGAAACTTGCACCATTTATTTATGAGCTCCATAGGCACATTCTGATCAAATTCTGTCTTTCTAACTTTATTATTTAGCGCCAGTTATTTTTTCTTAAAACTGCATTTTTACAGAAACTATCAAGTCTAGTTACATTAAGACTTTATATTTGAAATGTTATTACAATGAAATACATTTTAACAAAGTTTTAAGCATAAATTTTCACTTTTAATTTTATACTTAATTGTGGTGAAATACTTGCGTGCTACACGCAGACGCGTTAAGGTGACGTGGTGCTACTAACAGTGAACTAGGTAAGTCCTGGCTCAGTTGCTCACCTCTGTATCTCACACATGATACAGCACTTGTTTCACTTCAACTAGCACTGTCCTGTTCTTCGTAAAAAATTCCACTTCTCGTCTGCATCTCCATGAATAGCAGTGCTGCACTCCCCAGAATTACTCTCCCATAGATCTTGCCCTTTGGTCTTTTGCCAAGTTCTTGTCATACTGAATCAGTCCCAAGATCCCTCTGATCATCTGTGACCAATGAAGCATCAACAAAAGCCCTCAGATTGAAGATATCAAAATTCAGATCTCTATCTTCAAAGATGTTGCATCCCATGTATTCAGTATCTTCAGCTTGTGACTCACCAGTGACCACATCTTCCCAGTCTTCATTATCATCTCTGTATTTGTCTTCATCATCTTCACCTCTTACATAGGTTACTAAATTTGCACTTAAGGGATTACTGGGACCTGTGGTTGATCAGATACACAATCCCTTTACTCCTTGGATCCTGTTCCACCATCACTCAAACATCTCCATCATACATTCTCATTACTCTCATTGCTATGACAGCAAATGGCACTTCATTCAGCTCCTGGTTGCATGTTAAAAGCTCATCTCCACATCCTAACACTGAGGGACCATCATTGTTAGTAGCCAAGAGCACTAACATACTGAAACTCCCTTCTCCTCGTTCCCCACAGTTCTCTCTCAACCTTTATTTGACCTCTTGATCATCCATCCATACCACAGCAAACCTTTCCTTGAGGTGCGAAATTATATTGCAAAGTTTGCTTTAACAGGAAGGTATTGAACAACTAAAAAGTTCATGCTGAGCATGTGCAATGACATTCAAAATCAACCCTAACTTCTTCCTTCAGTTCTGCACTTTTGCTGCTCACTGTACTGAGCACTCTCATTCCACACCTTTTGAATACTTACCATCACATGCCTTGTACAATTCTTTGTCAAGCACAGAGACCTGACTCCCTGAATCCAGTACATGTGGTGCTATGCTACCACTCTTATATACATTAATTATTGGGTAGGCAATGCTCTCCCCTTCACTCTCCTCTTGTGATAATGTTGACTGAAATTCACCAAAGTCAATAAGATAAGCTCAGGATAGACTTATAGTTCCCCTGTCAAGTCCAGAACTTCCGCTGTTAGTCAGTCTCAGAGCAAATCATTCCATTTGTCACACTGAGTATTAGAGTTGTAGATCTCTACTACCTCCACTCCCTGTTGAAATCGACGATCATACCTTCTGTCTTTGTACCACCATTCATCCAGCCTAAAATGCGGCGACCAGTGACCTTTCTATGTGTGTCTTTCATCTCAATGGGTTTCTGTCTCTCTAACTGAGGTTGTGAAGTTCTCACTTTTCTGGAAAGCCAAAGACATTCTACTTTAGGTACTCACAGTAGAATATCTTTGGCTTCCCTCTGAATACCACACCTCCATCCTTACTACCCTCCCTGTTTACCTTTCCCTGTTGCTTCATAACCTGGGTTGAGAGTAACTGAATCCACCTTCCCTTCTTCCCTTTTTTCCCCTCTCTCCTCCTTCATGAAGGAACAAAGTTCCAAAAGCTAGGAATGTAAATTTTTTGTTCTGTTTTGTGTATCTATCGGCTATTCTGAGCTGAGGTAAGTACTGGCCAGCCCCTCTATCTCTTTGTTAGTATTTGTTTCATACAGTATTTTCAGTTTTACTTGATCCCGGTTTGCCTTAGACCAATATTTATAGAGAAATGCATGCTTGAAAACTGTCTTATATTTTACTATCTTCCACAATGAGTGACAAGCACACTGTGTCTTCTTCACAGAGGTCTTCACATATAAAATTAATCTCCAAAGCATAGGATCATGACGATGGCAATGCACCCTGGAACTGATCAGTCAAAATCTTTGGATGCAGGTCACAAAAGGGTGATATTGCAGGATTAAGATGAAATGTCTGCATCTCTCATCTTCACCACAGTCGTAGTAGTTTATCCCAGTGTGAGAAAATGACTGAACGCGTGTTTGCTAATGCAGCACAGTCTGTTAGTCAGATTGTGCATTCCTCATCTTCTTGTCTCTTCTATGCCTCACTCATTCTCAGTTCTACCTCTTTAACATTGTCACTTGGGCTATTACTATTATCAGTATGTCACTGTATCTGGAGAAACACCTCTTGACTGCACTGATTTATGTTTGTCTGAATCTCTTCATGATCTCTCATATTTTCCAGAGACTTGCATCATAATGCAATAATAGCTGTCCCACCATTGTTATTAGTATTCAAACCTGCTTTTTCACCTTCTTAGTCTCATTACAGAGTAGTGTGGTCCCTTCTTCTAATAAAGACACTCAGTGTCCAAGCTGTCCACTTAAGAGCAACTTGTGCATTGTTAATGATTTATATTTGTTCTACAACTTCATCCTTCCATGTACAACTAGATTCAAGATCTCTTTTCCTAAATCATCTGTGGTCCTTAGGGTCTCCTGCACCAATGACACCAAATTGTTATGAAATTCTTGCAATTGTTCGTGAATTTTCCTCATTTAATTATTCTGTATTTGTTTATTTTGCACAGCCATCTTTTTATATAGACATGCAAACTATTGTTTGTTTTCTTTGATTAAGTTTTGGAATAGTTCGTCATTCTTTTTATTTTTTTAAAAAAAGTGTATGTAGAACTGACAAATAAGGTGAAAGACATGCAGGTGAAGTTGACTCATGATCACAATGGTGGGGCCATTCCTCCTGTACTGTAGCAGTGGGTTCTGACATTGCCTTTACATCTACATCTACATTTATACTCCGCAAGCCACCCAATGGCGTGTGGCAGAGGGCACTTTACGTGCCACTGTCATTACATCCTTTTCGTGTTCTGCTCGTGTATGGTTCGTGGGAAGAACGACTGCCGGAAAGCCTCCGTGCGCACTCGAATCTCTCTAATTTTACATTTGTGATCTCCCTCGAGGTATAAATAGGGGGAAGCAATATATTCAATGCCTCATCCAGAAACGCACCCTCTCAAAACCTGGACAGCAAGCTACACCGTGATGCAGAGCGCCTCTCTTGAAGAGTCTGCCACTTGAGTTTGCTAAACATCTCTGTAACGCTATCACGCTTACCAAATAACCCTGTGATGAAACGCGCTGCTCTTCTTTGGATCTTCTCTATCTCCTCTGTCAACCTGACCTGGTACAGATCCCACACTGATGGGCAATACGCAAGTATAGGTTGAATGAGTGTTTTGTAAGCCACCTCCTTTGTTTATGGAGTACATTTTATAAGGACTCTCCCAATGAATCTCAACCTGGCACCCACCTTACCAACAATTAATGTTATATGATCATTCCACTTCAAATCGTTCCATATGCATACTCCTAGATATTTTACAGAAGTAACTGCTACCAGCGTTTGTTCCGCTATCATATAATCATACAATAAAGGATCCTTCTTTCTATGTATTCGCAATACATTACATTTGTCTATGTTAAGGGTCAGTTGCCACTCCCTGCATCAAGTGCCTATCTCCTGCAGATCTTCCTGCATTTCGCTGCAATTTTCTAATGCTGCAACTTCTCTGTATACTACAGCATCATCTGTGAAAAGCCACATGGAACTTCCAACACTATCTACTAGGTCATTTACATATATTGTGAAAAGCAATGGTCCCATAACACTCCCCTGTGGTACGCCAGAGGTTACTTTAACGTCTGTAGACGTCTCTCCATTGAGAACAACATGCTGTGTTCTGTTTGCTAAAAACTCTTCAATCCAGCCACACAGTTGGTCTGATATTCGGTAGGTTCTTACTTTGTTTATCAGGCGACAGTGCGGAACTGTATCGAACGCCTTCCGGAAGTCAAGGAAAATGACATCTACCTGAGAGCCTGTATCTAATATTTTCTTGGTCTCATGAACAAATAAAGCGAGTTGGGTCTCACATGATCACTGTTTCCAGATTCCATGTTGATTCCTACAGAGTAGATTCTGGGTTTCCAGAAGTGACATGATACGTGAGCAAAAAACATGTTCTAAAATTCTACAACAGGCCGACGTCAGAGATATAGGCCTATAGTTTCGCACATGTGCTTGACGACCCTTCTTGAAAACTGGGGCTACCTGTACTCTTTTCCAATCATTTGGAACCTTCTGTTCCTCTAGAGACTTGAAGTACATGGCTGTTAGAAGGGGGGCAAGTTCTTTCACATACTCTGTGTAGAATCGAATTGGTATCCCGTCAGGTCCAGTGGAATTTCGTCTGTTGAGTGATTTCAGTTGCTTTTCTATTCCTTGGACACTTATTTTGATGTCAGCAATTTTTTCGTTCGTGCGAGGAGCTAGAGAAGGAACTGCAGTGCGGTCTTCCTCTGTGAAACAGCTTTGGAAAAAGGTGTCTAGTATTTCAGCTTTACGCATGTCATCCTCTGTTTCAATGCCATCATCATCCCAGAGTTTCTGGATATGCTGTTACGATTCATTTACTGATTTAACATAAGACCAGAACTTCCTAGGATTTTCTGTCAAGTCGATACATAGAATTTTACTTTCGAATTCACTGAATGCTTCATGCATAGCCCTCCTTATGCTAACTTTGACATCGTTTAGCTTCTGTTTGTCTGAGAGGTTTTGGCTGCGTTTCAACTTGCAGTGAAGCTGTGTTTGCTTTCGCACTAGTTTCTTAACTTTGTTGTTGAACCACGGTGGGTTTTTCCCGTCCCTCACAGTTTTACTCGGCACGTACCTGTCTAAAACACATTTTACGATTGCCTTGAACTTTTTCCATAAACACTCAACATTGTCAGTGTCGGAACAGAAATTTTCGTTTTGATCTGTTAGGTAGTCTGAAATCTGCCTCCTATTACTCTTGCTTAACAGATAAACCTTCCTCCCTTTTTTTATATTCCTATTTACTTCCATATTCAGGGATGCTGCAATGGCCTTATGATCACTGATTCCCTGTGCTGCGCTTACAGAGTCTAAAAGTTTGGATCTGTTTGTTATCAGTAGGTCCAAGATGTTATCTCCATGAGTCAGTTCTCTGTTTAATTGCTAGAGGTAATTTTTGGATAGTGCACTCAGTATAATGTCACTCAATGCTCTGTCCCTATCACCTGCCCTAAACATCTGAATGTCCCAGTCTATATCTGGTAAATTGAAATCTACACATAAGACTATAACATGATGAGGAAATTTATGTGAAATGTATTCCAGATTTTCTCTCAGTTGTTCTGCCATAAATGCTGCTGAGTCGGGAGGTCGGTAAAAGGAGCCAATTATTAACCTAGCTCAGTTGTTGAGTATAACCTCCACGCATAATAACTCACAGGAACTATCCACTTCTATTTCACTACAGGATAAACTACTACTGACAGCGACAAACACGCCACCACCGGTTGCATGCAATCTATCATTTCTAAACACCGTCTGTGCCTTTGTAAAAATATCAGCAGAATTTATCTCTGGCTTCAGCCAGCTTTCCGTACCTATAACAATTTCAGCTTCGGTGCTTTCTATCAGCGCTTGAAGTTCCGGTACTTTACCAACACAGGTTCGACAGCCCCTGCATGTCCTGACTTTGCCCCGCACTCTTTGAGGCTGTTGCCCTTTCTGTACTTGCCCGAGGCCATCTAACCTAAAAAACCGCGGAACTCTCCACTCGGCTCTGTACCAAAGGTCCGCAATCAGTCCTGTCGACGATGCTGCTGATTGTGAGCTCTGCTTTCATCCCACTAGCAAGACTGGCAGTCTTCACCAAATCAGCCAGAGAGGATTTCCTCCGATCCATAGCGACACACATCATTGGTGCCAACATGAGCGACCACCTGCAGATGGGTGCACCCTGTACCCCCCATGGCATCCAGAAGGACCCTTTCCACATCTGGAATGACTCCCCTCCACTATGCACAAGGAGTGCCCATTGGTTTTCTTCCCCTGCTTTGCAGCCATATCCCTAAGGGGCCCCTTTACACGCCTGACGTTGGAGCTCCCAACTACCAGTAAGCCCACCCTCTGTGACCACCTGGATCTTGCAGACTGAGGGGCAACCTCTGGAACAGGACAAGCAGCCATATCTGGCCGAAGATCAGTATCAGCCAGAAACAGAGCCTGAAACCGGTTCGTCAGACAGACTGGAGAGGCCTTCCGTTGAGCCCTCCGAAATGTCTTTCGCCCCCTGCCACACCTCAAGACAACCTCCCACTCTACCACAGGGTGAGGGGTCAGCCTCAATGTGGACAGTACCCCAGGCAGCCACAGCCGTAGTCCAAGCGAGGGATGCTTGGGAAGAGCTGGTCATCCCCGACAAACCCCCGTCTGGACCACCACAGTGATGCCCATTGGCAACAGCCTCAAGCTGTGTGACCGAAGCCAACACTGCCTGAAGCTGGGAGTGAACAGATGCCAACTCAGCCTGCATCTGAACACAGCAGCCGCAGTCCCTATCCATGCTAAATACTGTTGTGCAAAGAACATCTGAACTAATCTACAGAGAGCACAAACAATTCGACACAAAATTTAAACGGTTATTAAAATACAAGATTGCCTATTAAATGCAGTAATGCTGCTACTTGCACACTGCTGACACACTGCTCAGCAGCAGAAGGAGACTATGCGATTTTACACTATTCAGGTACTAAAACACAATGCTACAACTCTCAAATACTATAAATGCCCGAAATTTATGAATTAAACAATGCAAGTAGCCAAAAACACGCAAAGAAATTAAGAATTAAACTATGTAACAAATAAGTGAGCTAAGAGTATATGACTTGCTGCTGGCAGCTGCTTATCCAGCGGCGGCAGGGAGCACACTGGCTGTGACCAACTGACAATGACCGTTCAAAACAAAAACAGAAGACAGACGACTACGCGAATTCACACTATTCAGGTACTAAAATGCGATGCTACAACTATCAAATACTATAATACACCCAAAATTTATGAATTAAACAATGCAAGTATCCAAAAACACGCAAAGAAATTAAGAATTAAACTATGTAACAAATATATGAGCTAAGAGTATACAACTTGCTGTTGGCAGCTGCTTATCCAATGGCGGCAGGGAGCACACTTTGAGGCTTCACCTTTGATGCTATATACTGTAGAACCAAGCCCTAAACTGTCTACGATGTATTACATTTCTGTCAATCCGGGCTCCATATTATCTGTTGTTGTTGTTGTTGTTGTTGTTGTTGTGGTCTTCAGTCCTGAGACTGGTTTGATGCAGCACTCCACGCTGCTCTATCCTGTGCAAGCTTCTTCATCTCCCAGTACTTACTGCAACCTACATCCTTCTGAATCTGCTTAGTGTATTCATCTCTTGGTCTCCCTCTACGATTTTTACCCTCCACACTGCCCTCCAATGCTAAATTTGTGATCCCCTGATGCCTCAGAACATGTCCTACCAACCAGTCCCTTCTTCTAGTGAAGTTGTGCCACAAACTCCTCTTCTCCCCAATTCTATTCAATACCTCCTCATTAGTTATGTGATCTACCCATCTAATCTTTAGCATTCTTCTGTAGCACCACATTTCGAAAGCTTCTATTCTCTTCTTGTCCAAACTATTTATCGTCCATGTTTCACTTCCATACATGGTTACACTCCATACAAATACTTTCAGAAACGACTTCCTGACACTTAAATCTATATTCGATGTTAACAAATTTCTCTTCTTCAGAAACGCTTTCCTTGCCATTGCCAGTCTACATTTTATATCCTCTCTACTTCGACCATCATCAGTTATTTTGCTCCCCAAATAGCAAAACTCCTTTACTACTTTAAGTGTCTCATTTCCTAATCTAATTCCCTCAGCATCACCCGACTTCATTCGACTACATTCCATTATCCTCGTTTTGCTTTTGTTGATGTTCATCTTATATCCTCCTTTCAAGACACTGTCCATTCCGTTCAACTGCTCTTCCAAGTCCTTTGCTGTCTCTGACAGAATTACAATGTCATCGGCAAACATCAAAGTTTTTATTTCTTCTCCATGGATTTTAATGCCTACTCTGAACTTTTCTTTTGTTTCCCTTACTGCTTGCTCAATATACAGATTGAATAACATTGGGGAGAGGCTTCCCTTCCCAACCACTGCTTCCCTTTCATGCCCCTTGACTCTTACAACCGCCATCTGGTTTCTGTACAAATTGTAAATAGCCTTTCGCTCCCTGTATTTTACCCCTGCCACCTTTAGAATTTGAAAGAGAGTATTCCAGTCAACATTGTCAAAAGCTTTCTCTAAGTCTACAAATGCTAGAATCGTAGGTTTGCCTTTCCTTAATCTTTCTTCTAAGATAAGTCGTAAGGACAGTATTGCCTCACATGTTCCAACATTTCTATGGAATCCAAACTGATCTTCCCTGAGATCGGCTTCTACCAGTTTTTCCATTTGTCTGTAAAGAATTCGCATTAGTATTTTGCAGCTGTGACTTATTAAACTGATAGTTCGATAATTTTCACATCTGTCAACACCTGCTTTCTTTGGGATTGCAATTATTATATTCTTCTTGAAGTCTGAGGGTATTTCACCTGTCTCATACATCTTGCTCACCAGATGGTAGAGTTTTGTCAGGACTGGCTCTCCCAAGGCCGTCAGTAGTTCTAATGGAATGTTGTCTACTCCCGGGGCCTTGTTTCGACTCAGGTCTTCCAGTGCTCTGTCAAACTCTTCACGCAGTATCGTATCTCCCATTTCATCTTCATCTACATCCTCTTCCATTTCTATAATATTGTCCTCAAGTACATCGGCCTTGTATAAACCCTCTATATACTCCTTCCACCTTTCTGCTTTCCCTTCTTTGCTTGAAACTGGGTTTCCATCTGAGCTCTTGATATTCATACAAGTGGCTCTCTTTTCTCCAAAGGTCTCTTTAATTTTCCTGTAGGCAGTATCTATCTTCCCCTAGTGAGGTAAGCCTCTACATCCTTACATTTGTCCTCTAGCCATCCCTGATTAGCCATTTTGCACTGCCTGTCGATCTCATTTTTGAGACGTTTGTATTCCTTTTTGCCTGCTTCATTTACTGCATTTTTATATTTTCTCCTTTCATCAATTAAATTCAATATTCCTTCTGTCACTCAAGGATTTCTACGAGCCCTCGTCTTTTTACCTACTTGATCCTCTGCTGCCTTCACTGCTTCATCCCTCAGAGCCACCCATTTTTCTTCTACTGTATTTCTTTCCCCCAGTCCTGTCAATTGTTCCCTTATGCTCTCCCTGAAACTATGTACAAGTTCTGGTTTAGTCATTTTATCCAGGTCCCATCTCCTTAAATTCCCACCTTTTTGCAGTTTCTTCAGTTTTAATCTGCAGTTCATAATCAATAGATTGTCGTCAGAGTCCACATCTGCTCCTGAAAATGTCTTACAATTTAAAATCTGGTTCCTAAATCTCTCTCTTACCATTATATAATCTGTCTGATACCTACTAGTATCTCCAGGATTCTTCCATGTATACAACCTTCTTTTATGATTCTTGAACAAAGTGTTAGCTATGATTAAGTTATGCTCTGTGCAAAATTCTACCAGACGGCTTCCTCTTTCATTTCTTAACCCCAATCCATATTCACCTACTATGTTTCCTTCTCTCTCTTTTCCTACTCTCAAATTCCAGTCACCCATGACTATTAAATTTTCGTCTCGCTTCACTACCTGAATAATTTCTTTTATCTCATCATACATTTCATCAATTTCTTCATCCTCTCAGAGCTAGTTGGCATATAAACTTGTACTACTGTAGTAGGCATGGGCTTCATGTCTATCTTAGCCACAATAATGCGTTCACTATGCTGTTTGTAGTAGCTTACCCGCACTCCTATTTTTTTATTCATTATTAAACCTACTCCTACATTACCCCTATTTGATTTTGTATTTATAACCCTGTATTCACCTGACCAAAAGTCTTGTTCCTACTGCCACCGAACTTCACTAATTCCCACTATATCTAACTTTAACCTATCAATTTCCCTTTTTAAATTTTCTAACCTACCTGTTCGATTAAGGGATCTGACATTCCACGCTCCGATCCGTAGTACGCCAGTTTTCTTTCTCCTGATAATGACGTCCTCTTGAGTAGTCCCCACATGGAGATCCAAATGGGGGACTATTTTATCTCCAGAATATTTTACCCAAGAGGACGCCATCATCATTTAATCATACAGTAAAGCTGCATGCCCTCGGGAAGAATTACGGCTGTAGTGTCCCCTTGTTTTCAGCCGTTCGGAGTACCAGCACAGCAAGGCCATTTTGGTTAGAGTTACGAGGCCAGATCAGTCAATCATCCAGACTGTTGCCCCTGCAACTTCTGAAAATGCTGCTGTTCCTCTTCAGGAGTCCGCAGCTCGTGGCCGTGCGGTAGCGTTCTCGCTCCCCGCGGCCGGGTTCCCGGGTTCGATTCCCAGCGGGGTCAGGGATTTTCTCTGCCTCGTGATGACTGGGTGTTGTGTGATGTCCTTAGGTTAGTTAGATTTAAGTAGTTCTAAGTTCTAGGGGACTGATGACCATAGATGTTAAGTCCCATAGTGCTCAGAGCCAGAGCCTCTTCAGGAACCACACGTTTGTCTGGCCTCTCAACAGATACCCCTCCGTTGTGGTTGCACCTACTGTACGGCCATCTGTATCACTGAGGCACACAAGCCTCCCCACCAATGGCAAGGTCCATGGTTCATATTTCTTAAACTATGGTGCTTTTCTGTGACTCACTAAAGCAAGTCTGCTGACAAATTTCCTGCTAGCTCTCCATTTTAAACCCACTATCTAGATCTCCAGATTACAAGAATCTCATTTCACTGCACACATTCTAAATAAACTCCTTGGTTGAGCTCATGTCAACTTAGGCATTCCTTAGCAGATCTACAGATTTTAAAACAGGAAACATACCTCGCACTCACACAGAAAAATCTTAAGGATAGAAGATGCCATTAATTTCAAAATCCCACACACAAAATCTCTTTAGTAATGTCTCCAGTCATTGAAATAATTACGCTACAAAAGTACAGCACAGATTACAGAGCTGTTCACAACATCAAGATGAATCAACAGACTACAAATCACCACATAATTAGAAAAATTCTGCAAGAAAAGTACATTACTTAAATTAGCTCTGAACTTTTGCTGGTAATTACTATTGTCATTTGAATTTATTAAAAATTTTATTTAAATGACAGTGAATTTTCAACCCTAAAAGTTTCAACCAATCAATCTGCACAGGATTATAAATTTATGCTACATGTTTTAACTGCAGATCAAAAGGTAATAAGTACTTGAAATCTGCACAGGTGTCACTAATTCTTTAGATTAGATTAGATTAGATTAATACTAGTTCCATGGATCATGAATACGATATTTCGTAATGATGTGGAACGAGTCGAATTTTCCAATACATGACATAATTAGGTTAATTTAACAACATACTTAAGTTAATATAACTACTTTTTTTGTGTTTTTTTATTTTTATTTTTTTATTTTTTTTTTTTTTATTTTTTTAATATTTTTTTTCTTAATTTATATCTAAAAATTCCTCTATGGAGTAGAAGGAGTTGTCATTCAGAAATTCTTTTAATTTCTTCTTAAATACTTGTTGGTTATCTGTCAGACTTTTGATACTATTTGGTAAGTGACCAAAGACTTTAGTGCCAGTATAATTCACCCCTTTCTGTGCCAAAGTTAGATTTAATCTTGAATAGTGAAGATCGTCCTTTCTCCTAGTATTGTAGTTATGCACACTGCTATTACTTTTGAATTGGGTTTGGTTGTTAATAAAAAATTTCATAAGAGAGTATATATACTGAGAAGCTACTGTGAATATCCCTAGATCCTTAAATAAATGTCTGCAGGATGATCTTGGGTGCACTCCAGCTATTATTCTGATTACACGCTTCTGTGCAATAAATACTTTATTCCTCAGTGATGAATTACCCCAAAATATGGTGCCATATGAAAGCAATGAGTGAAAATATGCGTAGTAAGCTAATTTACTAAGATGTTTATCACTAAAATTTGCAATGACCCTTATTGCATAAGTAGCTGAACTCAAACGTTTCAGCAGATCATCAATGTGTTTCTTCCAATTTAATCTCTCATCAATGGACATACCTAAAAATTTGGAATATTCTACCTTAGCTATATGCTTCTGATTAAGGTCTATATTTATTAATGGCGTCATACCATTCACTGTACGGAACTGTATGTACTGTGTCTTATCAAAATTCAGTGAGAGTCCGTTTACAAGGAACCACTTAGTAATTTTCTGAAAGACAGTATTGACAATTTCATCAGTTAATTCTTGTTTCTCAGGTGTGATTACTATACTTGTATCATCAGCAAAGAGAACTAACTTTGCCTCTTCATGAATATAGAATGGCAAGTCATTAATACATAATAAGAACAACAAAGGACCCAAGACTGACCCTTGTGGAACCCCATTCTTGATAGTTCTCCAGTTTGAGGAATGTGCTGATCTTTGCATGTTACGAGAACTACTTATTTCAACTTTCTGCACTCTTCCAGTTAGGTACGAATTAAACCATTTGCGCACTGTCCCACTCATGCCACAATACTTGAGCTTGTCTAGCAGAATTTCATGATTTACACAATCAAAAGCCTTTGAGAGATCACAAAAAATCCCAATGGGAGGTGTTCGGTTATTCAGATCATTCAAAATTTGACTGGTGAAAGCATATATGGCATTTTCTGTTGAAAAACCTTTCTGGAAACCAAACTGACTTTTTGTTAGTATTTCATTTTTACAGATATGTGAAGCTACTCTTGAATACATTACTTTCTCAAAAATTTTGGATAAAGCTGTTAGAAGGGAGATTGGACGGTAATTTTTGACATCAGATCTATCCCCCTTTTTATGCAAAGGTATAACAATAGCATATTTCAGTCTATCAGGGAAAATGCCCTGTTCCAGAGAGCTATTACACAGGTGGCTGAGAATCTTACTTATCTGTTGAGAACAAGCTTTTAGTATTTTGCTGGAAATGCCATCAATTCCATGTGAGTTTTTGCTTTTAAGCAAGTTTATTATTTTCCTAATTTCAGAGGGAGAAGTGGGTGAGATTTCAATTGTATCAAATTGCATAGGTATGGCCTCTTCCATTAACAGCCTAGCATCTTCTAATGAACACCTGGATCCTACTATATCCACAACATTTAGAAAATGATTATTAAAAATATTTTCAACTTCTGGCTTTTTGTTCGTAAAGTTTTCATTCAATTTGATGGTAATACTGTCTTCCTCTGCTCTTGGTTGACCTGTTTCTCTTTTAATAATATTCCAAATTGTTTTAATTTTATTATCAGAGTTGCTGATTTCAGACATGATACACATACTCCTGGATTTTTTAATAACTTTTCTTAATATAACACAGTAGTTTTTATAATTGTTGATAGTTTCTGGGTCACTACTCTTTCTTGCTGTCAGATACATTTCCCTTTTCCGGTTACAAGATATTTTTATACCCTTAGTAAGCCATGGTTTGTTACAAGGTTTCTTACGAGTATATTTAACTATTTTCTTGGGGAAGCAGTTTTCAAATGCATTTACAAAAATGTCATGAAATAAATTATATTTTAAATTGGCATCAGGTTCACGGTACACCTCATCCCAGTCTAACTGCTGTAGGCTTTCCCTGAAATTTGCAATTGTTAAATCGTTGACTGAACGTACTACTTTGGAGGACTGTTTAGTATTGCTGAATGGAGCTATGTCATACATTGTAACCAGCTGTGCACCATGATCAGAAAGACCATTCTCAACAGGCTGAGCATTTATCTGGTTAAACTTATCTTGGTCTATAAAGAAGTTATCTATCAGTGAGCTGCTATCCTTTACCACCCGAGTAGGAAAATCAATAACGGGTGTCAAATTGAAAGAACCAAGTAATACTTCAAGGTCATTTTTCCTATTACCCTCTTTCAGAGAATCTACATTGATGTCCCCACAAATAATAATTTGCTTCCCCCTGTCTGACAGATAGCACAACAAGGAGTCCAAATTTTTCAGAAATAGATGAAAATTTCCTGATGGGGACCTATATACAGTTACAATTATAAATGTGCCTTTATTTAATTTAAGCTCACAGGCACATGCTTCTATACGTTTCTCTACACAAAACTTTTTTGTTTCTATACTTTTTGCACAATGATAACTTTTGACATATATGGCAACTCCTCCTTTCTCCATATTTTCTCTCATTACATGTGCAGAGAGCTTATAACCACTTACATTTACCTTATCCATATCAGTAACAATGTGATGCTCAGACAGGCATAGTATATCTATTGCATTCTCAGCTTCTAAATCTTCTAAACAAACCAGAAGCTCATCTACTTTATTCTTTAAACTCCCAATATTTTGATGAAATATACTTACATTATTTTTAATTATACTTTTATGAGAACCTTTCCTTATTCTAACATTTGCAGTACTCTCCTGTCTGAGTTTCTCATTGTGCTTAGGCCTAGTTCCTATACCAGTGGTCACATGGTGTTCAGAGAGGCAGATTATGTCAACTGGGTTGGGTGACTTTAATTCATCAATGGAATTACCCAGGACTGAGATACAACTTGGTGGAGATAAAATTTCTGGTGATTGGTGAAAATTTATAATTTATGTGAAGATACACCTGAGCCTTTGATATGCCCCTCTAAATATCAGAATGATCTACATCCATGGGACTGGCTGATGGTCATGGTATGCACGACCAAAGTGTTATGATGAGTTCTCATTTCACGGCACAACTGATTGAGGAGTCTTGTGGTAAGAGCCTAGACTTAACAAAATTTACAATGTTAACGACTGAATCTAAAACACTTTTAAGTTCTCTTGGAATAGTCTTCACTGTCAGAGCCTCATGGTGTATGAAGCAATGTGTTGAACCTACTGCCAGGATATCTTGTTTCAGTCCTGCAAACAATTCTTTGAATATTCCAGTCATTGCTGAGTCACCATCTGTGCAAACAGAAAGATAACTTTTCCAGGACAGCCTTTTTTGTTCCAACATACTGGATATAGAACTATATACATCTGAACCAACTGACATTGAGGACAGTTCAGTACACAAAAGGAATTCTTCAATAGTAGAATCCTCATCAGAAAATCTTATTTATTTCATTAATTCATATTTCTTGTTTATATCAATTGACTTGTCGAGCTGTAAGGAAAACAAATGATGGTTGTTTTGTTTTTCATGGATATTGCACTGGAGATCTGAAGACATATCATCAACTTGCCAGGAAATAGTATTGTTTGGCAATGTAACCAAAGATATTTTCTTCTCATTGTCATCACCTAACATTGATATCACTGTTTTCTTAAATGCAAGAAAAATTACATCCTCTGCAGTAGTATGAGGATGCATTTTTTTAGCGACTTTACAACTGGCCAATTGTGCTTTTACAGAAATAGTTGCTCTCTGTACCAAACCCTAGGTTTGCTTTTCTGTTGATGAAGTCAATCAGCTAAAATTGTTCTTATTTCTCCCAGATAAGTGACTATGTATGCTTCAAATATGTTTTCAATTTACTAGGGACCATACATGACACTTTCTGGTGATTGAAAATTTTCAGGTCCAGTGAACATAGTCCAAAATTTAAGTAACTCTCTTAATACTTATGAAGTATTTCGGTAGGTTTCACTGTTCCCACAAGACTTACATTTGGATTCAGTCCATTCTCACTTTTGTTACTGTTATTTGTTTGTGACTGCATCATCCTCAGCATTTCTTGTTTCTACCAAAAAGTTATCTATACTGAAAAATTAACACATTAACTGGACAGCGCATTCATGTAACTAAAAATCAACTTCAAAACATGACACAACACTGTTTGCAATATGACTGCAAGTCTACAAACAAATGATTGGTAAAGACAAGCTATTTGTGCACCAAACTGAGGCTCACACTTTGTTGCTGATTTGTACATTACACTCTCTCGCTGCAATGGGGGAGGGTGGAGGGGGGGGGGGGGGGAATAAAATAAAATAAACTGAGAACCAATGCTCTAGGCCAAGTGCTCTCCTCCAAATCTCATCCCAGAGTGCATTCTCTTCTCTCGCTGTTGCCAGCCCTGCCCATATGTCAGTGCACCACAGGAACTTTTTACATTGTGTAGCATGCAATGGGGGAGGGTGGGGGGGGAATAAAATAAAATAAAATAAACTGAGAACCAATGCTCTAGGCAAAGTGCTCTCCTCCAAATCTCATCCCAGAGTGCATTCTCTACAAACACAGAGCTTCTTCTCCACTCTACAAGTCTATGCAGTTCTCTTGGGTCTCAGTCTGGCACACAATTTTAATTTGCCAGGAAGTTTCATATCAGCGAACACTCTGATGCAGAGTGAAAATTTCATTCTGGAAACATCCCCCAGTCTCTGCAATACCCTTCCTTCCAGGAGTGCAAGTTCTGCAAGGTTTGCAGGAGAGCTTCTCTGAAGATTGGAAGGTAGGGGGAAAAAGTAAAGCTTTGAGGATGGGTCATGAGTCCTGCTAGGGTAATTCAGTTGGTAGAGTACTTGCCTGCAAAAGGCATGGGTCCCGAGTTTGAGTCTTGGCCTGGCTCACAGCTTTAATCTGCTAATTTCAATTCTGAGTTACTCTCCCACACCTCAGTTAAGTTTCTTGCTTCAGGCAAAAGTACTTACCTCCATGTCTGCACTTCTCAGAAATTGGCATCCTCACTTCTCCTACTCAGCTATTTTTTACATTAGCCAGTGAGGGGACCAGAGGTTCTTCACTACACATGTAGTGGCAACAGGAAGTCAGCCAATAAGTTTATAAAGCATAAAGAATTCCTGTTCCAGGTCCTTAAACATCAATGACAGCTGCTTGAATAGCATTCCCAGAAGGTGACTTTTAGGCACAAAAGAAAGTTCCTCTGAAGTGTGTTTTAGCTGGATGGGCTCCTTGTAAAGACTGAGACTCCCAGCATGTGCAGGTGCCCACCACACTAAGTTAATGATTTCAGCGAAACTAGCCTGCGACCCCATATCACACAGGGCACATATGCAAAAAACTGCAGGGATGCTACTCTGACAATGCCTGGTTTGCTGTCTGATACCTGTTTGAGCATTTGTCTTGCCTCGCACTTTCCTCTGGAAAGGGGGCAACAGCCCCAACAAGGTTGGTCTGAACATCTAGTTACTGATTTGGCCCACTGCATCAAACCTGGCTCATCATACATCCAACTAAACTTCAGCGCAATTACATGCAAAACAGTTACCAGGGAAGAGAAGGAACTGATATGTAAGGGGAATTTAATAAGTAATGCAGTACTTTTTTCCTTTGTTGAAAAGATGTATAATTTTTTGTAACGCATCCTGAAATATTCTCATTTCAGCCCTTATAGATTCACAAAACTCTGATAGGTGGCAGTGCTACATGTACCCTTCAAAATGGTGTCTGTAACAGAGATATGTTCCAAGAGGAGAATTGTCACTGACTTTCTTTTGGCTGAAAACCATAGCATTGCAGATATTCATAGGCATTTGCAGAATGTCTACAGAGACCTGAAGTGAACAAAAGCATGGTGAATCGTTGGACAAGGCATCAGTCATCACCACAAAAAGGTCATACAAACCTGTCCGACCTCCCATGTGCCAGCCAGTTGCACACAGCTGTGACTCCTGCAATGATGGAATGTCCAGACACACTCATTCGAGGTGAATGATGGATCACAATCAAACACCTCACTGTTCAACATATGTCTCTGTTGGTAGTGTTGACACACTCATCCACTAGTTGGGGTAGTCAATGGTGTGTGTCTGCCATACAGCCCAGGTCTTGACCTTCTGATGTCCATCTGTTTGACCCAGTGAAGGACACACACTATGGGAAGCAGTACGTGGATGATGGTGAGGTTATTGATGCAGCAAGACATTGGCTCTGATGTCGAGGAGTAGAGTGGAACTATGCGAGTATACTGGTTCTCCCAGTAAGGTGGCGTAAGACTTTTGCATTGAATGGAGACTATGTTGAAAAATGGCTTTTTGTAGCCAAAAGAGTGGGGAATAATATGGCGTGTTAGAATCCTGAATAAACCAATTTGCTTTAAGAAAAAAATGTATTGCATTATTTATTTGATGCCCACCATAGAAGGTGGCAGCGTACTTCTGACATAATTAATTACAAACTTTAACTATTCTGTTAATTGACAAGAATGAAATTAATACAGTAACGATTTTAAATCAGTTATGACTAGCACTTAATATGTGCCAGTCGGGCAATACATGCCTATCAGGGTGAACAAGGGTGCTTGCCGCTCTCCACTCCCCTCCTCTGGAACCTGGAGTTCAGAGTTTTTATTCAACTGTTGCGTATATACCATTCATTCTTGGTAATATAATAAATTTTTGTGTCACTTATAAAATTTAGTTCCTTTGGTTTAACATTTCTCAAAACAAACCAATCCATTTATATAAAGAAGATAGTTTATAGATTCTTGTCCACCCCGCTCCCCCCCCCCCCCCCCCCCCCTCCAGCCTGAAAATTTTCTGCGAACTTGTACACTTGCATCAATGCTTATAAAGTCAAGAGATCACTGTCCTGGGGTTTCAGATGCAACCTTCAAGAAAACCTGGAGAAATAATGGAGCTTTTGTTGATTTCCCAAGCATAAAAAATCCTAAATCACTGAAAACATTATATACATAAAATAAAAGCACTGTGCCATAAGAAAGTCTTTCAACTTTGATGTGAAATTTTAGATTCATCACTCCCGTTTTTCATCTCTAACGAAAGCCTAACGAAAAAAGGATGTACAAAGTAGTGTATGAAGAACTATTGTATTGTATTTTTATTGCTCCTTTGATCGTATATTGTACAGAGAGTACCTCAATACACTTAACATTAAGTGCATAATGAAACTGAAAATGTTTAAATAGAGCTGTATATTAACTTTACTTATTTTAGTAAGAGATGCATTCATATTATAAAACCTCCTATTTTTTTACTCAGGACTGGAAGCAGATAGACATATACCAGTACAGTTTGTTTTAAAATGCACTTGTTCTGACTATGTGACAGAGATGGCAGCTCTGTTTTCCACACAGAACTCCAACAGCAGCGGTGAGAGTGAGAACTATTTTATTTATTTATTTATTTATTTATTTATTTATTTATTTATTGTTTGTTAATACTTAAAATGATGACATCTTCATTACAAGAACAGAATGTAATCATTTGTTTTCTCCATTTAGATGACTTAATCAAGCAAGTGAAGAAAGTTGTTTTGGAGGATCACTGAATGAGTGTGGAACACATTGCCTCCAAATCTGGCACTGCTGTTGAAACTCAGCACACAGTCCTGTATGAGACCTGAAAATGCAAAAAGTGTCCTGCAGGGCATGCCACAGATGATAATGATGATGATGATGATGATGATGATGGATGACCTTAAGCATGTGCTCATGACCTGTTCCCAGGAAGTGTTAATGTTTTGATGAAGGCATGAATAGGGTTTTCATTGATTTTGACAATGGATGACACATAGATGGCATTTTTAAATCCTGGAATGAAGAGCTAGTTAGCCCAATTAAAGCAGACCCACTGACTGACACCAAAACAATTTCAGGTAAGCACCTGTGCTGAAAAAATGATTGTGACCATGTTCTGGGACAGTGATGGCATAATGCCTACTTGTTGTGTTCCAAAAAACACTACAGTAACAGGTCCACCCTACTAAGATGTTTTGAAGAACAAGCTCTTTCTGGCATTGCATTAAAAACAGCTGGAAAAGGTTGCACGTGTGCTCTTTCATCAAGACAATGAACCAATGCATTGGATGTATGCAATGCTGCAGTTTCTTTGTGACACCATTGAGGTGGTTTCTTGAGCTCCCTACTCAACTGACCTGGTTCCTAGCAACTTCTGGTGTTTTGAACTTTGAAAGACAGTCCCTGTGATTGCACAAGTGTGCCGCTACTACATCAGCAATTTTCCAGTGGTCAAATCAGACTCCTAAACAAGAGTTCACAGTGGCCATGGAATCATGACACAGACATTTTGAAAAATGTGTATGGCTGGAGGGATATTATGTCAAGAAGTGACTCAAGTTTCACAGTTCTGATGTGATTAGTTTGCAAGGGGAAAAAAATCGTGGGCATTATAATTTGAATGCACCACATATGAGTTTAAATCTGAGGCGATGAAAAATGAATGATATTGCTTTCATAATTTAGACTGTATTTGCTGTTGCCCAAACCATAATTCTTCACATCAAGGACATATCACTGGCAAAACAGACTAGTATGGTGTGTGGGTGCTTTTGGCAAGTAATTTACATATGGTGCAGATAGTGTTATGAATGACAGTAGTAGGCAGCGATTTTCAGTGTTGTGAATGACAGACGTAGGCAGCAATTTGCAGTCTATCACAGATTCTTTATTTACAAGTCACAGAACATATATAACATAGTGTTTCCAAGTCATATCTTAGGTATCAACATTACCAGTCACAGATGCAAATGTCTTGATTACATCAATTTCCAACATCTTTCCAGCATGCTCAACCTCCAGTGGGGGAGGGAGGGGGGGATGGGGGACAAACTGCATCTAAATTGGATGTACTATCTGTTGAACTTCTTTCAACATCTGCCCCCCCCCCCCCCCCCCCCCAACCAAGATGTCTGTAATGCAATGAACTTCCAAGTGATTTTGTTGCTACTGAGGATGCAATATGTTTTTGAGGTGGTCAGTGAATGGATGAAAGCATCCAATTTTAAAGTTTTTTTGGATCAGTTTACTGTCCTAGAGTCCATGGATTTTCCACATGAAACACTGACATTGGACTATTTGCTCTGGACTATTTTGATCCAATAAGTGCATACATTTCAAACTGAATTGCTATCAACTCCTCAGCAAGTTTACCTTTGTAACATATCTTATATGTGAAGTGAAAGATCCAGTCAGTCATATGAATTAGTCTCCACTAGGCACTGAATATGGAAATGTCTACGAGACTTTGTGGCAAAGTGAGAGCCATCACGTTTCACATTCTTTCTCTCTTCCAAAGGTCATAACACATATTTGGAGTACCAGATGGCCAAGATTCTTTTGAGTATTGTAAAGGGACACCCTCCTCTAGCATTGCTTTTTCTCGACAGAGGTATTTGATAGCAGAAATATCATCAAATTTTTGGATAGGTTAATAATATCTTGGCTGTTTTTCTGAAAGAATTTATGTTGAATTGAACTGAATTTTATTTGATCCTGTAAGGTTATATTGTGTACAGTAAATGTACAGTACATGTAATATAGGACATGACAAAGTAGTACCTTTCGTTATCACTTATTTTTCTACCCCTTTAGCTTACTTTTTTACATCATTGATAATGAATAACAATATATAGAAATTTAATGTCACAAGTATTCTGCAACACTGTAAAACTTTTTTTCAATGAGATAGTCTTTAAGTGTCTTTGGAAAGTCATTGTCAAGTACACTATATTGCAGGTTTTTAGGCAGACTTCTTAGTAGTCTGATACCAGAGTACTGGGGACCTTCTTCTAGCACTGCCAGTCGGTGGGGTATGCTCCGTACTTCAGTCGTCCTTCTTGTATTGTGGGTGTGTACACTATCATTTGTAATCTAGTCCTCACTACCGTTTGTGATGTACATTAATGTTTTGTATATATACAACAATGAAAAAGTTAAGATACCTAACTTCTTGAAACAGTTTCTGCACGTTTCAGAGGTCTTTCTTCTTAAAATGGTCCTAATTGCTTTTTTTTTTTTTTTTTTGTAATGTGAACACTCATTCTGCCTCTTGTTTGTTTGAGTTTCCCCACACAGTCGCTCCATACTGTAAGTATGGTTCGAAGAGTCCATGACACACTGTACACAGAAGGTTCTTGTCTGAATACTGTGATAGCTGCAACATTAAGAATAGGACAGAGCTCAGTTTCTTAGAGACATTATTAATATGTTTTTTTTTCCATTTCAGTTCATTATCCACAAGAATACCTAAGAAAATAGCAGATTCTACTTCTTACAGCCTTGTTCCATCAACCTCTAAATCCATGTCTACAGCATTCTCCTTGTTTTTAAATACTGCATACATTTTTTTTTTTTTTTTTTTTTTTTTTTTTTATAACCAGCTCAATTTCCAACAGGCATTGAGTTGTGACATTTGCAGATATGTATGCTCTTCTCTCAAGCTGTTCCATATTTTGGTCGTTATTTAGTATTGTCATGTCATCAGCATACAATATTATCTTTTCTTCCTCCTCAACACCAATATCAGTAACAAACACATTAAATAACAATGGCCCCATTACTGAACCCTGTGGCACTCCATATTTGATGGGTTTGGTTTGTGATTGGTATGAGTTTCCTAATTATACATACTGCTTGCAGTTGCAGAAGTGTCATTTTATCCATTCATCTGGTTGCTCTCGAATACCATAGTTGCCTAATTTTTGTATTAGCATTTCATGGTCAATGGTGTCAAATGCTTTTGAAAGATCCAGAAACATTGCAGAGACAACCTTTTTTCATGTAAGGACTGTAAAATGTATTCTGTTGGACTGGATATTGCTGATTCTGAAGATTTATCATTTTTGAAACCGTGTTGTGAGGGTATGAGAACGTTATGTTTGTCCAAATAATTAACTAATCTGGTATACATAAGCATTTCTAGGATTTTCGAGGAACCTGATATAAGTGAAACTGGTCTGTAGTTGTTGGGGTCGTCCTTATCCCCTTTCTTGTACACTGGCACCACCTTTGTTATCTTCAGTTTTCCTGGAAAATTTCCATCTTTGAAAGAACAGTTTGTTATGTTCAGCAGTGGTGTTATTATCTCCTCACTTACCAGCTTTATTACATGATTTGATATTTCATCATCACCAGCTGATTTCTTGGACTTCAGTTTCTGTATAGTTTTCCATAGTCTACCTTCCGTGACTGGTCTTAAGAACATAGTACTGCATGATCTTTTTGGTACCTTAATGATCTTCTGCTTTTAACTAATTCTTTCCAATTTTAAGTTTTCTACTACACTGATATAGTTATTATTCAGCATGTTTGCTATTTTCATACCATCTATGACCACTGCATTGTCTATTTTAATTGATCTAATACCTTCTTCTTTGTTTGACCCATCTTTTTCCTTTCTATCAGCATTAATTGCATTCCAAGCTGCCTTTGTCTTGTTTTTTTGAGTTCGTTGTGTTGGTGTCAATTGCTCTTGCTTATCTTATTGTTTTTCTATATTTACTTTTTTAATATTTTATAGTTTTCAGCTTTGCCCATCTGTCTCAGATCCTGCAGCTTCCTTCGCTGTTCTAGTATTTCACTGGTAATCCACTGTGTTTGATCTTGCAGTCTTTCTTGTCTCTTCATTTTGGGAAATGCTACATTAAAATGGTATTTAATTGTTGAAATAAAAGCATCATATTTTTCATTTACACTCTGGGCCAGTAGGGTTTCATTCCAGGTTTCCTTACTTAACATTGTTCTAAAGATGTTGATAATTTGTTTACTGGTGATCCTAATTTCTTTGGTTATTCATTTTGGTTCTGATTTTGTGTCATTACTTCTGCAAAAGCTGATTTGTTGTCCATGATGACCACATATTTCTGTCTGAACTACATGTGACTCATAGTTACACATATCTGCAATTACGTTGTCAGTAACTGTCTCAATTTGTTAAGTCACTCTCGTTGTTGCAGTTATTGTTACTTTCATGTTATGCTGTATTAACAATTCTTCAACATCCTGTCTTATTTTTGTGTCTTTTCCCATGTCAATGTTGAAGTCTCTACATATAATAAGGTTTCTCTTCATATTCATTCACAAGAAGCTAGTAAGTTTTTCTCAGAAAGACGTTAATATTGCCACATGGTGATCTGTACACACAAAACACTATGGGCAATGTAGTAACTTCATTGTTTACATTATTTAGGAGAGTACCTGTTTTAATATATATATAGTAGGGAAACATTTCACGCGGGAAAAATATATTTAAAAACAAAGATGATGTGACTTACCATACGAAAGCGCTGGCAGGTCGACAGAAACACAAACAAACACATATATACACACAAAATTCTAGCTTTCGCAACCAATGGTTGCTTCGTCAGGAAAGAGGGAAGGAGAGGGAAGACGAAAGGATGTGGGTTTTAAGGGAGAGGGTAAGGAGTCATTCCAATCCCGGGAGCGGAAAGACTTACCTTAGGGAAAAAAAAGGACAGGTACACACACACACACACACACACACACACACACACACACACACACACACATATCCATCCGCACATACACGGACACAAGCAGACATTTGTAAAGGCAAAGAGTTTGTTTGTGTTTCTGTCGACCTGCCAGCAGATCAGCAGCTAGTTTGTAGTCCTGTATTGCAACATTACCTATTTTACTTTCAGTTAGTCCATGTTCACTTATGCATAATATGTCTGGTCTTACTTCAGTCAGGAGTACTTCTGCTTCTAATTTTTTTGTTACCAAAGTATTGAATATTTTGATGAAGTACTTTTATGTAATTTTTCTTTTATTGGTTTAGACGTTGTGAGCCATATTCTGAGGCAAAATTCTTTAGCATCATCTTTTTTTGTATGGTGCTCATATTTTTTCCACCTAGAGTGTATGATTTTTCACCCTCTTAAGGCCATATTAGTTTCCCTTGCTTCTAATGATTTTGCAGACATCTGCTGAATGTTACAGACCTCAGTCTATTTAAATGCAAGCCATTCTTCGCTAGTGAGTTTTCCCATAGGAATTTGTTTGGGTCTACAAAAACTGCCGCAAGACTATGACATTGTTCTTTAAGGGCACAGTTTATTCTGGCGATATATTTTTCACTCACTGACCTTCTGTTTATAATTCCGCTAAGTATCAGCCAAGATCCTGCATACATATTTCTTGCAGAACGAATGATGTTTCTTGTTTCGTTTGCCATTTCTTCCTCACTGCTACTCTTTAATGAATTCGTTCCAACATGTACAAAAACCCCATTGCAATTATGTCTGATTTCAGAATCTGTTTCTGTAGTAGCTTGTCTTGCATTTGCCATATTTTTAAAATGTTTACCGAGTTGTTTCGTTCTAGCTCCAGGTCGTACGTCGATCTTGCAATTGGAGACAGCGATATTCTTCAGCAGCGAATCGTCAATTATTAAAAAGTCGTTTTCCTTTTGTTGCGTATCTGTCGCCTTGTTTTTCCTTTTTCTGTATGTCACTACCTTCCACTTATATTAATCTTCCGGTTTTTGGCTTACTGAGTTTACCGAGACATCAACGGGAACAATTGAAATGTTGTAGTTTTTAAAGTCCGATCTGTCACTCGTATTTTCGCGATCTTGCTTTTCCGTTTGATGGTTTTTACACAGACACACGACTTCTTTTCTTGTATTAATATATTTTCTTTCTTGATGGTCGAAAGTTCGGTTTTTAATGCCTCAATGTCACTTTGTAGTAACTTTATAATTTCGTTTTTTGTATCAACTGCACTTACAAGATGGGTCGTTTCATCACAACCGTGACATGTTCACGGAAAAGCATCGCTGACGAATTTTAGATTTACTTTCGCGCACTTTTCGTGGAACCAGTAGTTGCATTTGATACGCTTCATCACATGCTTTACACATTCTCAAAACGGAGAACTGTTCATTTTTTGCCTTTTTAACGCGCCATCTTACATAATTTTGAACACAATGTGTGGTAGTTCAGGCTAAAACAGTGTTGCCAACTCTAAAAACCCCGAGTCGCCAGATTCAATATCAAAAGTCGCTAGAAAGTCGCTAAAACTGATTTTACTAGGAGTGTACTGAAAATTTCGTGCTGTGAATGGAGCAAGAAGCCAGTGGGGGGGGGGGGGGGGGGGGGAGGGGGGGGGCTATTCATCCTCGTCACTCAGAACATCGAATAACTCTTCTGTTTCATGCTCTGACAGAACTGTAGTTGATGTAGAGGGTTGAACGTCGCTCAAAAGATGATGTTGCAGTTCGACTGGTTTTGTCGCAAAAGAGTAACTTTTGTTCGTTCCAATAAGCTCCAATACGTCTGATGGCATTGTTTCTTCAGCTGGTCTCTCAGTATGATCAAAGCATTAATTGTCTTTAACGATAATCTGTTACATTGTTTAGTTTTTATAATGTTCATAGAACTGAATATTCTTTCCACTTCTGCATTTGAATGCGGTAGGCATAGAACAGTCATTGCTAGCTTTGAAATCAAAGAAAAAAGATTCTCCCCTGCGGCATTTTTATACTGCAAAACCTCACTCCAAAATCGAACAGTGTTAGTAGTGTTATTCCACCTAATGAAGTTGATATTAAGCGATTCTTGCAGCATACCGTCTATGAAATCGCCACTAAAACCCAATTCTTTGGCTACATCTGCTACAGCATTATTTTTATTAATTTCTAGTGTTTCTTCAACATTCAGCATTGACATTTTTTTCAGGATCGTAACGTTACTTGGCAGTCTTTGTTGACTTCCTTTTATGAGTTTCAGACTAAACTGAATGCATCTCTTCTTCAAATAAACTTTATTTTCTTCAGACAAACTTGACTCAGACAATTTCTGTTCAAACATAAACCCAAGGTACGGATTTGCGTACATACATTCGCTAGGAACTGGTGTTGTCAACAAATCAACAGTTGGAAACACTATGTTTTGTTGAGTGACTGCATGAGAAATAAAAGTGTATCTAGTAATTTAGTGGGGTCATTGTCTTCTCCTTCAAATGCTTTTATTGCTATTTGTACGTCTTTTAAAGCATGTTTCAGGTAAAACATGTAAATATGATTTGAGTCGTCACAATACATCTTGTACAAAAGATCGGCAGTGTAACAATTGTCTTGAACCATGGCAAGTGAAAAATGTAGCTTTAGTTCTTCCCACTGCTCCAGAATTCCTCGTATTGCTGATTCAATTCAAAGCCAACGTGTTGCACAGACCTTCAAAAATTTTAGTGGCTGTTTTCCACAATTTATTGTCTCATAAACATTTTTATATTCCTCTTGTCTTTTGGGTGAAATGGAGAACCAATTGTAGGTTTCCCGTACAAGAAACTCTATGTTTCTAGCTATGGTACTCACTGAGGCGTACAAAACTGCAAGCTGAAGAGAGTGACAAATGCTTCAAAACATATTCTCTCTTGAGTTGTTCGAAAAGCCCATTGTTTATTCCAACCATTGCATAACCATTATCTTTGCCAATTCCTACCATATTAGCTATTGGAAGTTTGAGATCTTTCAAAGAATTCACAAGAACAGCAGCCAGATTTCTTGCATCTGCATTTTCAACTACAGCGAATTTGAGAAATACTGATTTAATGGTTTGGTTATTTGCACTATAGTACCGTATAACGATACCCAGCTTTTTAGATATTGATACATCTGTGGATTCATCTATTAGTACACTGTATTTTTGGTTACTTACATCTTCAACCAATGATTGTGTAAAATATGGAGCCAAAACTTCAGTTATAGTGTTAGTGCACTTTGTACGATGTAATTGCATGTTTTAGCGCCTTCGTCACTGGAAAACACCTTCTTGTGCAGTATTCCTAAATGATCTACAGATAAAATAAAACAATGTTCCGCAATAAATAAAGAAAGGGCGCCTTTCGCTCTGTTCTAACTGTAGTTTTCAGAACAATTTTCACAGGTAAGGTGGTTTGTGTTTTTTTTTTTTTTAATCAATTTTTTGTTTATGCTTAATAGTTTTCGCATGCTTTCTAATATCACACAATTCAGCATAAAACTCTGTTGCACGTACTTGACATCTTGCCTTGGATAAGTCTCCAACGACTGGTTTCGGCCACCCATTGAACTCGGGTTTTGCTTCCCACGCATCCCGATATTTTTGAGCGTACTGCTTCTTCTTCTGCGGGAAATCCATTATGTAAGCCACCACAAGATAAGTTTCACCAGTTTATAATCACTGAAAATACATTAAAACTCAGGCGAACTAGGGGTCGTGAAACAATCTACTCACTCGGTAGCTCGATATCAGTCCTATTGTTCATTGTTTAAAATGTAATAATGTCTTAGATACACCCACAGAATTGTTCTTGCGTAACCACTGTGCATGAGGTAATAATTTGACTGCGAGTTAACATTTCGAAAAATTAGAGGTTGCTGGACAGAAGTGTATTTTATTATACTTAATATTACATATGGTTTTCGTCAATTCGAAAAATAAAGGGAGTTCAAAAGTTGAAGAATTATAGATCGATACGCTATCGACGATAACAGGTTAGTGGGTAATGAATAATGAATTGTTCCATAGTCGACGTTTTCTTACTCTGTAGGCAATTCCCACATTCAGGTTTACTAAATGCTGAACAATGCTACATGATCTGCTAAGAACTTAATTTAACTTAGTAAATCTAGAACAAAGTCAGTGTAGTACCCATTCTATAGTTAAAATCTTAGTTTTGTTATTGAAAATACTGGCCCAAAATAGTTTTGATTTGTACTTCAAAAGTCGTCAGTACTCCAAAAGTCGCCAGATAAGTCGCTAAATAATTTTTGTCGCTAAAACGTTTTTCTTGTCACTAAGACGAAGGCAGAAGTCGCCATTTCTAGCGACAAAGTTGCTAAATTGGCAACACTGGGCTAAAAGCCATAAAAAGAAATTACTTTATTTTCATTGGTAGAATCGATATGTACTAGTCCTAATCCTGAATGTACAGTTGAAATTATTTTCTATAAGAAATATTTGAAATTACAAAACATGTGGCACACTTAAAACTTTTATTATTAATTACGCAATTTATTAAATTTATTTCTGGATTCAGTTATAAAATAATTATATAAATTGATGGTGATTTGTTTGTCAAGAGAATTTGCAAACGCTTCGGAATATTGTTGTTACTGCAGAGTGAATTAGTAGTGGACATGCCTCTGATGTATTCAGACGTGTTTTTATTTTTCATAAGAACAATGTAATTTTCGGCTTTGTTGAAGTGGAAATTGTAAAGACAATGTGATATCGAAAAATGTGAGAGAATAAAATTATGAGTAAAACAAAAAATACACCGCTGGCTTACTTCAGCATTATTATGTGCAGTTGGAACCATGAGAACCCATAATTTCAGCATCGAGAATCAGCCCCTGGACGTAAAGAACTGGAGCCAACTATGAGAAAAAGTTTATTGTAAATCTTACTCCTCTCGAACCTCATTAAAAGAATTAACAATAACGACAGAGACAATCAACAGATGATGTGAGTGAATGGGGAAGATTACAGTATGCAAGTCATGTCAGTTCTTTCCACCAAACATGTACAGATTGAATTTCAGTGCCAAGTTGCCATATTAGGTGACCCACTGATGTCTGGTGCAATTTGTCCACTTATTAGATGATGTATATGTATGAATTTCTGCCACTATGTTATGGATGAAAGCCTTCCATCGATTAGCATCACTGCATATCCAGTCTGAAGTCACTGTAGCATCCATCCACAACACTGTATGAGTCATGTGGTATCTAACTGCACACAAGTGTCTTATTAACCATACTCCCACAAGTGCGCCTATAAGTGTGAGATGTGGCACTGTTATATTTTAGACAGGTGCAAGTGTGTACTTGCTACAGGCTAAGTGAATCAGTGTGTTACCATGCAAACCATTGCAGATGTGTAGAGCTGTCCCATACACTCAATCTGAAACATTAAAAAATCTGAACATCATGATTTTTAGTAGACAATACCCATTACAGGATATGAATGCAAGACCTGAAGATAAAGTGGACATCCGAGTATTTCATCGTGTTACGAGATCATTTGGTAGCAATTCATTCGAGCAGTTCCCATACAAAGTGTTTCTTGGAATAATATTTTTGCCATGATTGATACAAGACAGATTAGTACTCAAGGATCATTAAATTTAGCTACAGGCTTTAATAGTTTCCTTTTGGTGGTAGGTCAATAAGGTACTTTTTCCGTGATATCATCCATGTTAATGTAGAAGCTGTCCCTTGCCATATTCCATTAAACCTAAAACTTGAGTATCTGTAGTAATTTCTCACCCTTTGGTTCTCCATTTGTCTTGTAACTGATCTGCAGTAGTTGCCCATTTTGCTAATTGAAAGTTCAATAACTTCATTAGGGCTGTTAGTTCATAATACACAGTGATAACCTTATAGTCTTTATCTGAACCATCTGCCAAGTCATCTATGAACATATTGGCTAGCATGTGTAGGTGACAGGAAATTCAGTCTCATGTCAAGAAACATGTTCTTTCAGTGTTGCTGAAAGCAAGTATGGAGTGCATGTCAGGCCAAATGGAACCTAGTGAAACGGTAGGTCAGTTCTTCATTCATGGTATGGTAGTTTCTGTGACTATTTTGAAAAACGTTGTGCCACAGAAATCTTGTCAAATCTCTGTCATATTTTTGCAAGGCAAGTTGTACGAATGCTTAATAAACAGTAAGTTTTTCCAGCAAAATATTTCCTCCCATTTCTAAAGTTTTATTGAGAGAGGCTGCAAGAAGAGGCATCAAAAATGATCCTCCATTTTATTTTAGCAAGTTTCTTCTTCTTAACTGCCTAATGTGGAATTTAAAATACAGCATTGCTTGGTTCTTCTGGGGGAGTAAATTCTACATGGTTCCTTGTAATGTAGTCTAACATAAGACAGTGGAAGTGTCCTTTAAGAAATCATTGCAAAGAAGTTTTTTATGTACACTAAGAAATCTGCTTCCTGTGTTCAGTAGGTTAGTAGAACTCAGAATAATATTTTATTTCATAGGCAGATAAATGGCTCTTCATTGCTTGAGCACAAGATATGATGCCTGAAGTTCTTGGAGGAGGACAGAATCTTTACTGTAGCAGGACACTGTTGTGACTCCCTTGCTTGCTGTGTGGTTCTTTAGTAGATACAGGAGTGAGGAACAGACATCATTCGTGAATTGAGAATTCTGATATTAATTTAGTCTACACCTAATATCAAATAGTAAGAAAAGCTTCTATCCACAAGTCAGTATGGATTTAGAAAGCATCACTGTTATGAAACTCAACTTGCCCTTTCCTCGCACAATATCCTGTGAACCGCATATAAAGGGCAACAGGTAGATTCCATACTCCTAGAATTCCTGAAAGCATTTCACACAGTGACCCACTGCATACTGTTAACTTGTTAATAAAGGTTAAGAGTATACAGAATGGGTTCTTGAATACGTGAGTGGCTCAAAGATTTCTTTAATAATAGTATGGCAAAGTGGCATTGTTGAGTGACTATAAGAGGATACAGGAATTTCAATTTAGTGTAACAAATGGCAGCACACTCTTCATGTGGAAAACTGTAATTCAATACAGATGAGTAAGATAATTGTTCGACTACAGTACTAGTGGTGTGCTCCTTTACACAGTCAAATAAATTAAATATCTAGGCACAGTGTTGTAAAGTAATATGAAATGGAATGAGCATGTAAGGTCATAATATGGATGGTGAATGTTCAGATTCTAGTAAAGTGTAACTGATGTATAAAGGAAACGTAACACTAGTGTGACCCACTGTTGAGTACTGTTTGAGTGTTTGAGATCCTCAACCAGGTCAGATTAAAGCAAGACATTGAAGCATTTCAGAGGCATGCTGGTAGATCTGTTACTGATAGGTTCGATCAAGACACGTTATTTCGGAAATGCTATTTGAACTTAAATGGGGCTCCTTGGAAGGAAATGACATACTTTTGTGAAACATTATAGAGAAAATTTAGAAAACTGCATTTGTGACTGACTACAGAATGATTCTGCCACCACCAACATACATTTTATGCAAAAACTTAGGTCTGATATGGAAACATACAGACAGCCATTTTTTCCTTGTTCCTTTTGTCAATGGAACAGGACAGAGAATGACAAGTAGAGCTACAAAGTACCCTCCACCATGCACAATATGGTGGCTTGTGGAGATGTAGATGGCTGTTCTTTACCATTGTAACATGTATCTTATATTTTCCTGGGTTGATTTTTGGGGATTTTCATCAGTTATTATTCAGATTCACCAGATACCTTTTTTCTTACATCAGTCATCCCCTTTTGGCTCTTTCTTTATTTGGGAAATCACGGTTTCATTGTGGCAGAAGTTCTCTCTTCTACACTGGATGCAGATATCATGACAAAACTTTACATATGTCCATCCACATTGAGTGTGTGTTCACAATGTAGAGCAGATTATGGTAACGTGTCTCCATGTCAAGTTTGAGCCAGCCGATGGGGAGATGGTATGTGGTAGCCAATGAACAGCTGTTTACTAGGTGCGTCTTTAGGCCACTAAGATGCAAATTCACCATTTATATCAAGGTCACTTCATTCACTTTCTGCTTTTGTCACATATTGAAACTCCTGTTATAGATGTATTCAGAATATACATAATTGCACATTTGGGCCCTTTGACGTTGAAATGTTAGTCTTTTATTAATATATGCAGCACTATCTATGTTGAAATATTGTCAATAATTTCATCTCAAAGGCAGAATCTAGGTTGTGGTGACAGAATGGTTGGCTCAAATGAACCTACCGATACCAGATGCCTGCCTTGTCCTGTAACATAGTGATGATGTGGTGTGTGACATCATACATGCACAAAGAGCAAGAGAGTAGAACACTGACAGTATTTCTTTTCCTTCTATATCAACTTTTAGAATGTAGATTGTGGTGACAGATCAATCTATAGTGCAGTCCTAGGCATAAGTTAAGATAGAAGGCATCATTTTTTATGAGAGTACAAAATCTTAAATAAGGTGACAGACTGATGCCAGTTCCAAAGAAAACTAAAAGCATTTCTCTTTACCCACACTTTCGACAAATTATCTGAGTATGAAGATTAAGGAATTGAAAACACCTGCTAGCTACAAGGCAAGTAGAAGTGTTTGTTATAAAGCTGTAAGACAAATAATAACATGTTACAGATAGGACTGAGTACTTATATATTTTCTTTGAAAACCTTTTTAATGAAACAAATATTAAGGTAAGGATAGTGGAGAATGGAAGCTACGTGGTACAACTGAGGAGGCAGCAGCTTTCTCAAAGTACAGATTTTTTACTAATTTATAAATTTAGATGGCATGAGTGTGCAAATCATTATGCAGGATAGTGATAGTTTGGTTACTAACACACATGGACAGCTAAGCACAGTGAAGTGCTCACTTCCATGATGTGGGGAAGCGCTTCAGCTCTGTTTCGAATCTATCCAAAGAATTAATGATGAGGGCTGGTGTGCCAGCTAGCCTGGATGTGATTGTAAGGCAGTTTCTCGCAATCACCTAGGTGAATAATGGGTTTGTCCAACGTCAGTTACATGATTCATGAACATTTAGAAAACATTCTCACACTTATGCGAGATAACATTAGATGCAGACAGATGGGGCACAAAAATTCCATCCTGGGGGACATGGTGGCATAAGGGAAGGCATCCAGCCACGTAGTACCACTAACAATGTCAAATCCGAGATAACATACCAATCCCATGTAGACACGTGATATCATGTTAATATATATCTTGACTCATTCTACATCCCTGAATCTTTTTCTTCTTGATGGGATTGTTGAACATGATGAATGAATGAATCTGTAGCATAACACAAGGCCTGGATTTGAAAGATGACATTTTGGTTGTGAGTTGGCAAAGGGGTATCAAAAGCTTCATTTAATATGACAAATCTGTAGTGTAGCCCGAGGTCTTGGTTATGTTCGAAGATGACGGTTTTTTTGTGACTTATTGATGCTAACGAATGCAAAGTGAAATCTTGGTTGTGGTGACAGGCAGATCTGTAGCATAGTCAGGGATCCACATGAGACTGGAAGCTGATATTCTTATTTTCAACTATTTTCTGCCTACTTTGGCTCTAGAATGCTGCAGAATATATATCAATAACAAACTCCATTATGTGGCATAAGCAGAAATTTAAAAATCTGAATTAAATTATTTATTAAGCATTTGTGTGTATTTGTTCTTGCAAACAAAGTCTTTTTTTCCACAAATTTGGTTTTAATGGACTGCAACACCTAGTACGTCAGGGTTGTTGCTCCCTTGACTGTTCGCAACAGGCATTACAAACATACATTTCTAGGTTAGAATGTGAATCATCCCTAAAAAAGTTGTACTGACATCACAGCCGTTTCTTGCCACCACGTAAGCCTGCATGTTGTTTTTGCACTGGTTGCGATGCACCTTCTACGATCTGTCTGCCGATTAATGAGGATTCACATATGTGACATCACCATGGTCCATTTGGTGGTGATGACTCACCACACATCACTACTGCAAGCAGCTTTGTGGAGTTTAACATCACACTAGGGAAGCGTCGAACAGGGCAGTGACACATCCTGGACATCCGTGCCTGTTGCTGAGCCAAACGAGAAGTCTACAGCTTCCTCTCAGTATCACTTTGTACAAATATCTGCTCCATTGATCCCATTGTAGCAGTAGAAAAGGATGCAGCCCATCAGCAGACAAAACAAATACAGAGCATACATTGTGATGTATATGATCTTACCTCTTGTTACCCCATTATACAATCGATACAGATATAATGATTTCAAAAGTCACACCCTATTACTATCAGACATATGATGAAACATGCCAGTGAAAGTGGATCACATTGTTTTATCTACATTCACAGACATCTTTGCAAACAATTATCTGCCTGTTACCCTTTCCACAGTCTATGAGATTATATAGTGAATATACAAATCACTGTACGCAGGAGAGGAGGGAGAGGAAAACCAGATATGGAAAGTAAAGTGGAATGCAAGGCATTTAATGATCTGTAAGTAGTGACACTGAGTTCCAAGCTGCTTTGATGAAGGTATAGGTTTTTCAGTTTAGAGTTTTGTAGATTACGGTGATTGGTTGCAGCCAGTTATTAATTTCTGTGAATTGTGTGTTTTGTGCAAGATACACAGTATGTGGCTTGGTCTGTTTATTGTGCGATGAAGTGATAGTCCAAGATATCTTACAGTTTGTTTTAATGTTCTCTCCCATCAAAATAACCAAAATGAAACACAACTTAATTAACTCACCGCAATCAACTGATGCAATTCTATGGGACAGTTTCAATAATGCTGCACCTCATGCCTTTGGTAAGGACTAAACAGTTAAATTACCATAATAAAAAGATTAATATCAAAAACTACTTACCTCTTTTTTGGTGCAGAATATAATTCCCAGATTTTTTCAAGGTAGTAACTTTACTTATTTGTTTCCACTATATCTATTCTGATGGTACAAGCATATGACGGAGAACAAGTCAGATCTATGCAGCAATCATCTCCTGATGCAGCATTAGTTAGATTACTGTCAACACAGGACAATATTTTAAAATCACAGTTATAAGATGAACAAATAATTCTGAAAGCACTAAACAGAAGTTTGCATAAAATGACTGACTGACCAAGACTAACTGATGATGACGACAATAGTCCACTGGTCACTGTCATATGCCTATATATATAGTTTCGTCCACAGTACTACTACACCTCTGCAATCTCATAAAACATAACCTTATCTCCAGTGACCATAATTAAGAACCTTATCAGGCATGTTAAATTCCAGTCTTCCCTGATCAATGCCACTTCCCAAATATGTGGATGATTGTTATTTGCCAAAGGTATGGACAAAGTTTTCAAATAGTCTTCTAATGGTCACTCAGAAGCATGCACCAACATTATTAGTAGCACTCTGCAATCACCAATTCTTGCCACTAAATTACGAACATACATATGCAGACAGGCATGGTGGGGTTGTCGGCAGATATATGAGATGTGACCTCAGACTTAAAAGTCTTATGCACATTGAACCCTAAGGAAGAAAGAAATCGGAATTCAAGGTCATCGAAGTAAGGATACGGATTCAGAAGCACTTAATTGGTGTTGCCTATAAACCTCCAACAATTGGAACATTTCCATCCTTACAGTTGGCTGTACACTCACTACAGTGTCAATACAAGCATGTAATTGTAATGGGAGCCATACCTGCTGAGAGACACACCTTACAAAATAAACCTAAGAAGATTGTTGACTTGCAACAACCCTCACATCACATAGCATACTATAATCAGACTTCAGCTGCAGGTGTCTCAGCAAATGACTTTACATTCATGGACTACTTTTCATAGCCTACCATGAACCTAGGACCTGACTGAGGTGGGGTGTCTTGCATGCCTTAAAGATACAGGTAGCCAGACCATAGGTACAACCACAATGAAGAAGTATTTGTGAAAAGGCAAGAGAAACCTATGGTTTCTAAAGAGGGGCAGCAATCTTGTCAGTAGTTGCAGGGACAACGGTCTGGATGATTAATTGCCTTGCTGTCCAGGTACTCTGAAGGACTGAAAGCAAGAGGAAACTACAGCTGTTATTATTCCTGAAGGTGTGCAACTCTCCTGTACTGAATTTGATGTGATGGCATAACAGTCTTCAGCAAGAGTGCCAGATACGTTTCTGAAAGCATAAAACAATTCATGAGCTGTCAGATAATATGGTGTGGATACTGTTTGCTGCAATATAACCAATCTTACATGTTCTTTCATTTCATTTCTCCACTCCCTTCCACTGGCACAATTCCTCTAGCAGGTGTGTAGGTACATGATTAAAGATGCCCTGGGTATGGCAAAGTTAAAATTTATTAAAAAATGAAACAGCAATAATGATATAATCAAAGACTGACTATAAGCGTTGGCAAAGACATTAGTTATGAATGCACATTAAAGTGCAGACAAATGACCAAACCCATCATTCATTTTTCTGTGTATACATGATTTTGTTTTCATTCTCTCGTATATAGAAGGATGATGAAGATGTATGGCTTAAAGTATGAAGTATCACGAGTGTTAGGTATTATATTTGTGTATGAATAAGAGTATATTTAACAACAGTATTCAGTATTTTTATTGAAGTGGAGCCAAGTAAGGAGGATTTTCTTCATTTTTTGACACACACTGGTGTCCTCTAAGTTGGCTGACTGCATCTACAATTGAAACGTAAGAGAGGAAGTCCGAATAGCCTAAATTCATACAAGCAGAACATTTCTAATAATGCAATTGTACTATACTTTAAATTTTTTTTCCATGCATATATGTATGTATGTATTATTATTATTATAACACAACTGGTGACCTGAGTGCCATGACTTCAGGAGACCGGCTGTAAGTAGGGTTTATTAACTATTGTTATACTAAGAAATTTCTACGACATTGTTATGGAGTCATAAAAACTAATTGTCTGTATTTTCTGTTTGCATGAATCACAATGGGGAGCATGTAAAGCAAAAAGGCAAAAATTGAGGAGAAAATTTTGGGAAAGGAGTAAGAACTAGACGCAGGTTATGTAAAATTTTCCATAGTGAGCTGTTTTGTTCGGTGCAGCAAAGGTAGGACAGCTAAGCAAGTTGCTTGCATGGTTACGCTTGGTAATGTCTCTTTTGATGTAGATAGAAACATTTTCCTCATTATTCCCTTCCTTGAATTTTATGGTGGGAAATTTACAGGAATTTTTCAGTGTGATACGCGTTGTCAGTAAAACATAAAGAATTGCGACACAATAGTTTGTGTATCATAATAGATGTAAAGCAGGATTTGGCATCACATAAATTACAGTTATCAAGTGTAATAATTAGCACATGAAATTTTAACATTTTTGTGAAACTTTTATTTTTGCATATTCATACAACATGGTCAAAAAATATATGTCCATTGTTGATAGCAATAGCGAAAACGCAATCAGCCAAGAAGGTGTAGAATTACGTGATCGAACAATTGAAGTTCAAGCACCATGTGTGCCTACTGCAAAAAGTTTAAGCAGATCAGAGATGAGTGTCGCAGATGTGACAAATGATAACGATGCTCCGCAGCAGAATAACCTTGACGACACAATGTTTACTATTGACGAGACAATGTGATGCATCTCCCAAAGTGACACTGATCATGAATGAAATATTGGAGAGCAATTCCAATGTGAATCTTGACAACATGTTACAAACACCACTTGGCCACAACACAAACATTATCTTGGAAGGTACAGCTGACAGCAACCACAGTAGTACAACTGACGCACTGCTATGGCAGTTATTATCCAACATAATTAGATAATATGAACATCAATTTCAGTGATATGAAACAAGATATGAATACCAAAACTGATAATTTCACACATAATCTGAACACAATCACACAAGATATGAACACGGTACAACACAGTTACACACAATCTAAATACAATGAATCAAGAACAAAAACAAGTATTAAAGGATTTGCAAGACACGGTCTCACAGAAATTTAATGACAAATTTTCGTACTGAAATCGACAAAAAATTGAATGATATGAAAAAACAAGTAAAGCATGAAGTACTTTCTGAAGTTAACAGTAACATTATGGAGTTAAAATAGAAGGTAGATTCTTTTAATGACCATCATGATCAAGTAGAGCAAAGGATAAGGAAAATCACAGATGCAAACAGAAATATTGAAGCCAAACAACAGTAAAAAAGATAACCTCTGTCGTTAACAAACTAAATAACGGCTATGAAGGTGTACCTCCAGCTGTAGAAAGGCTTACTTTAAGGGTAGCTACATTAGACGTTGACTCAGCACGTGCTAAGAAGGGGAGAGAGAAGATCAATGAAAATCTAAGTGATATCATTAGTCAAACTGAAGCAGGTGCATTAGATAAGGGCAATACCATTGCAGAGAAGTTAGTAACAGATTGTAAGTTATACACAGATGTAGTAGAAAAGGATATTCAGAAAAAAGAAAATGAAATCTTCTTTTTTTAGAAGGAAATATTACTAGATCTCGAAATATGTATGTAAATAATAAACAGGTTACAGCGAACAAACGATAACCTGTCGGTACTTAACCACTAATTGTTACAAGTCCCACAGCAGGTACCAGTGACATTTGTAGAGTGCAAAATGTAAACATACCCACAATTCCAATACCTGAGCAACTAACAACTGGAATTACAGGTAATTACAATAACAACATAAATACAACTGAAAATGCCATGTGTCTGTCAAGTATTTTTGCAGACGAAGGTTTGCTGAGACATCGACAGTTTCCTACATTCATTACCGAAAGTAAAAGAATGAATCCAGTAGTATTCATAAGAGTTTTTCGTCATGGATTTCCATGTTACTGGACGGAAGCACAGAAAATCAGATTTGTTTTGGGATACACACAAGGTGACGTTCTTTTATGGGCAACTGAAGTGGCCAAACATTGCAGCACTTATATCCAATTTGAAGGAGCTTTCCTTGACAAATATTGGTCTGAGGCAGTGCAAGAAAGACTCAGACATGATGTTTTCAACCCCGCACCATTCAATGACAAATACGGTAGTCTATGTGGATATTTTGAAAAATACCTTAACGAGACACGCTACCGGACGAACCCAATATCACAGGCAGACATGTTAAAAATTTTCAAAAGTCATTTACCATTGCATATTACAGAAAAATTAGTCACAATGCCAGAGCACGACACTGAATACTTTCTGTCAGTGCTTGATTCCATCGACTTAATCTATGAAGAATGACCTGTACCCAATAGAGCAACAGAAAATCAGGCTCAACAACAATATAGTTATGTAAATCAGTCAGTAAAATGTGACCTAAACATGCAGCAAGGGTGGTAAAAACAGCAGCAAAGTTACATGACCAGAGGTATTGAGTACGGTAACAGGAACAGAGGTAACAGGAACGGAAAAAACAAACTACTTAAAAGAAACTTTCAAAACGAGCAAATTACTGTCACAAGGCCCTATGCTGAACATGAACAGAAACAGTCAGCCACAGCAGTGGCCGAAGCGTGGCAACAATGCCATGCCTTACACTGTACCGCAGCCAACCTTTAGGTGGCAAAATAACAGCAAAGCAACCAATGACATAAATTGGCGAAGTACCCACACAGTAAAACTAACTGAAATTACTCCAGGTAATGAATTAAGTCACACTACGCCATTGGAAAACACCAACCGGTCATAGTTAAGCCCCAGGCTATTGACCTCTCTTGGAGTGGGGGCAAAGTGAAACTATAATATGTTTCATAAAGTTTGACAAACAAGGTGACATCACGGATGATCTTTATCAGCATGAGTTAGATGCAACAAATAACACCCAGGAAGAACAAGTACAGGCAATCATTAAGGTGAAAATATTTAATATTGACACACAGTTATTTTTAGGGGTTCAACTACCAACCTAATGTCAAATGCATTTTTCTATGAACTGAAGAAGAGAAGCAAATTCCCAACATTTCCTTTCCAGAATTGCAAAAATTGGTTAAACATCAGGCACTTTTTCCATTACAAACAGAACATTTTACAGTGAAGTGCAATTTTCTTATAATTGACAAACTTATAGTTAATTGTCTTATTGGCATGGATATATTTAGAAGATACAAAACACAGACTGACATGGGTAATGGTAAATGCTACTTTTATGTAAAGGATCAGCTTTTTTTATTGATTTAGTCAAAACGTCTGATGAAAGTAACAAAAACAAACCAGAGTCAAATGAAATAGTACAATATTCCTTTCCAACTGGTTATTTCACAAACACATTTGATATCGGACAAGAAGCAAACACTGAGGTTAGTTACGAAATGGTAGAACAGAAACTAAGTGAATTACAGATACCAAATGATATGGAACGACAAGAACTTTCTAACTTCTTATTTAAGTACACAAATGTTTTCAGTAAGGAGCCAGCAGTAATCAAAGACTATGAATATAAATTTGAAGTCTATTTTGCGTAATGTCATATCCTATTCCATGGGCAAAACGAGAGGCAGTAAGGGAAGAGATCAATCATATGATTAAATGGGAAATTATACAACCTTCATTTTCACCCTATTCTAGTTCTATATTACCAGTAAGTAAACCAGATGGGTCTGTAAGATTAGTTCTCAATTCTAGAGGTATCAATAAGATTTTAGTACCAGTATGCATAAGACCAGACAATTTGGACGAACAGCTTCTAAAGTTTTACAATACAAAATATTTCAGTATACTCGATCTCAGGGAATGCTACTGGCAAATAAAGCTCCATGAAGAAAGTAAAAAATATACAGCATTTGTTTATGGTGGCAGAAGTTACGAATTCTGTGTTCTACCTTTCAGACTGAACATTAGCACAGGTGTATTTGTATCTGCCCTGGACAAGGCCTTAGGACCAGAATTGCTTAGCAAAGTCACTGTTTATGTAGGTATGAACAAGGTATATTACCTGATCCAAAAAAACTTGATGCCATACACAACTGTCCAGCTCCAAGGAATAGAAAACAACTAAAAGCCTTTTTACAACTATCATCCTTTTTTCGTAAATTTGTACCACAGTAACTGACGAACAGTGATGCATTACTCAACTTGTTGCGAAAAAATAGGGCTTGGTTATGGGATGATGAGTGTCAGGAGGACTTTAATAACATTAAACAGGCATTAGTCAATGCAAACAATCTTAGACACCCTGACATGTCCAAGGATTGTGTCTATGCATAAATGCCTCATCTCAAGGGCTGGGGGCATGCTTGTTCCAGATGCGAAAAGAAGGGAATGATGTACCCAAGGTCATCAGTTTTGCTAGTCGCACATTATCAGAACAGAAAGCTCTTACTCTGCGTCAGAATTGGAAAGTTAAGCTGTAATATGGGCATTTAAAAAGTTTGAATATTTTTTGTGGGGTAAGAATACCAAAGTTTTCTGTGACCACCAGTCACTGTCATTTCTTTTAACATGTAAACTATTGCACCATAGATTAACTAGGTGGTGTCTATATTTGCACGAATTCAATTTCAAGATCATTTATATTAAAGAAAGTCAGAATGTTATTGAAGATGCCTTGTCTAGGTTACCACAAGGTTTAGAGGAATTTAGTGAATTAACACAGCAAGATGCAGAAATCAAAACGTTATTAATGCAGGGTACAACACAATAGTCTAATTACCATAAGTTTTGTAAGCAAATGAAAATTATGCAACAGTATGATCACAGATGGAGTACAGTCATGCAAAACCTTAAGCAAGATGAAGGTGTAAAAGTAAGTAAATGGTATCAGGAGTACAAGGCCTTATTATTTCATAGAAAACATGAAAAATCTGATCAATGGTGTGTGCATTCCTGAAGATTATATCGGCAAATTTATAAGACACACACATGAAGTATGGGGACATTATGGAGCAGGCAAATTTACTGAAAAAATTGCAACACTTTATTATTTTCCAAATTTGAGAAGGTGAGCCTAAAGGTATTAAGAAAGTGTACAGTATGTAAAAAATCAAAACAGTCCAGTGTGTCAAAATATACTGAGCTATATCAAAATGTATGCCATTAAAAATGCAACAGCCACAAATATCAGAAAAAGAATTGAGGGAGACTATTTGAGAACAGTAGGTAAACCAAAGGTAGAACGAGTCTTTAAAGAATTTAACCGGTTTATTAGGACATACACCCCTAACAAACACACTACATGGGTACAATACTTAACTCCCTTCAAGCAAGTTGTCAATAACCTTCCACATTCTTCAACTGTTTCACATCTAATGAACTGATGTTCCAGACAAAACGAATGAGTGGGAGTCACCCATGCCAAAGGTACCCACTACAGAAATGACAATACAAGACAAAATCAAACAAGCCATGGTTACACTAGAAAACGGGGCCGAGTATAGAAAGAAAATTTATAATAAGAAACTGAAACGTGTTACACAATTTTTTGAAGGGCAACGAGTCCTCTTACGGACTACCCTAAATCCACAAAATTTGGCAAACTGAATAAGAAGTGGCAATTACTTTATTCAGGGCCATATATAATTTCCAAAATACCATACCCTGGGATGTGCAGATTAGCCTGTGAGAAAACAGGGAGAGACAAGGGTCTCCACCCTCACAAAGATATAAAAGCTTTTATAAAATGATGAAGCTAGGTAGCACTTTTTCTTTCTATCACAAGATAATTGTACACAGTGTATATAACTCTAAATGTAATTTTTCTTCTGGAGTGTATTTTAAGATAGAGTAATGTGTATAGGCATCAGTAATTCTTTTGATTTGTACCTGTAAGCATAAAATCAACAGCAATGAGAAGTAATACACCACTCCATGCTGTCACACTGTCAGCACTCAACAATACGCATTGACGTCAGTAGTAGGAGAGGAGGCAGTAACCTGTACGCAAGCGTGACAGACTGCCAGAAGGCGCAACCAAATATGAATGCGATATGTACATGTACCTAACTTAAAAACAAAGTAAATGGAAATACTAAGCAATTGCATTTACTATATAAGAACTGAGGAACCTATTGATATATGTACACAGAGAATTGATTAAATGCTAAGCTATGTACAACATATTTACAAGCAAAGGCAAGCATTATGAATAAATATACAAGACGTGTAAGCTAAGGAGAAATGACAAAATACCATAAGAAATGTCAAATAATTTTCTTTGAAGGGAAAATGTCATAATGGGTAACAAAATAAATGAATTTTTATGAATTTAATCAACATATGGAAATATCTGCAGAGAGATGTAATGACCAAATATATCAGTGGCCACCAAGCTACAAATTGCAATTAGTTTTAAGTTTTTTTTTTCTTTCAGCGACCAGTGCATCATCACTGCACAGAAGAAGAGAACTATGCTGAGAGTAGCGGGTACCAAATGAAGAAAAGGGACACAGCTCGAAGAAACAATTTAGTTATAAGGATATTTATACAAAGGTCATAAGGCAATGAAAAACAGAAATATGCATCATCACAGTACATCTCCGTGACATTTAACAGTACCTGTGTGCTGCAGAGTACACATAAACATTTAAGCACGTGATTTTACAAAAACTAATTAAATTTTTGTAGTGTCATGTGACAGTATAAATAATGACATTTCCAGGTATTCTACAATGGCTGAATCTTCTTTATATTTCACACTAAGCTACATGTAAATTGAAGGAAACAGCTCTAGTGCATGAAGAAACAACATGATATTATGTGAATGATTAGTCAGTACACATTATTTCTATGAAGTAAGAGTTCCCTAGCAATTAGTCCATGAATGTACGAGTAACATTTCCTCATAAATCCTTGAACCAGTAGATGAATATTTCCTTTCTTCCCTCCCAAACAAAGGAGGCAGCGCCAACTGTAGTTAGACCAGCAATGCATAATGTTTTAGTCCTATTTCGAATGTTTTTCTCCTTCCTCTACCAAAGGAAGATATGAGCCCCATAAGTGATAAAAGCCTATCTATAATATGAAGTATAAATGTATCATATGCGTGTATTGTATCATAATAATGTGTTGTGTTATTAATCTGTATATGTGATGTGAACGAAGATACGCTGAAACTAACATACAAACTGTAGTAACAGAACCCAGTTAATGAACAATTTATGATGTTTTAAATTTAAGATATTTATGTTCATATTATAATCGGTGGATGGACTGTCAGCCATAGGTATAAGCTATCATGTTACGTATATTGTTTTAACTCAATACTTGTATGAATTTTTGTTGGAAACCAAACTCCATGTGAAGGAATAAATTTCAAAGACAAGCAATTCATACAATGTTTGGAATGGCTATGTGTGTCTTTCAACAAGTGGATGGTCAAGCGTGGTGAGATTAACATGCGTGTGCAACGAAATAATTTCTGAGTATTGTGGCTCACAACCCTTCACACATTAATAAATGAACTACAGTTGTTCGAACCAGTACTTACCTCGTCGCCGGATGGTGTTGGCCAGTGTTCTCTTCGCTGAAAACGTGAGTACAATGCGCAATAATGACACACGGGCTATAAAAATGGAGATCTTCTGCCACAGCATCAGATTTTGAATAATAAGCACACACCCACTGCATCCAGAATGAAGAAAAATGCCAAGGCATTTCTTCAATATTTAATACTCAGGTAATGGACTATGTATGTAATCTTTTAGTTTCTTGAAGAACTCTAACATACATAGGATAAGCTAACACATCTATTCCATAACATAAAGGGCATCGACCCCTATCGGCGAATGTAAATATAAGGTATGCACATACAAAAACACTGTACTTATCCATACCATGTCAATGTACAGTGTGGGGGCAATTGTGAAGGTCCATGATGAAAGACCCCCCCTGGTTACAGTAAAGTTAAAATTTATTACAAAATGAAACAGCAATAACGATATAATCAAACACAAGCTGCAACATTGTCGCGAAAAAACAGTGACCTGTATATACAATAAGTTTCCTTTAATTTACATCTATGTATTTGATGATGCTGGTGCTGATTCTGCATTTAACATTTGATGATGCCACTATGGCTGCAGTACATTACGACTTTGTTTTTATGAAACAGATCTGATGATGGTCATTAAAGACCGAAACCGGTAATCTGTCGACAAAAAGTTTGTGACCATAGATGTAATTAAAGGAAATATATGATATAATCAAAGACTGACTATAAGCATCGACAAAGGCATTAGTTATGAATGCGCAGTAAAGCACAGACAAATGACCAAACCCATCATTCATTTTTCTGTGTACATGATTTTGTTTTCATTCTCTCATATATAGAAGGATGATGAAGATGTATGGCTAAAAGTATGAAGTATTACGAGTGTTATGTATTACATTTGTGTATGAATAAGAGTATATTTAACAACGTAATAAGTATTTTTATTGAAGTGGAGCCAAGTAAGGAGGATTTTCTCCATTTTTTGACACACACTGGTGTCCTTGAAGTTGGCTGCCTGGATCTATAATTGAAATGTAAGAGAGGAAGTCCTAATAGCCTAAATTTGCACAAGCAGAATATTTCTAATAATCCAATTATATTAGCCTTTAAATTTTTTTAAATTCATATAGATAATTTTATTATTATTATTATTATAACACAAAGGCCTCAAGGAAATGTGTGTGCACTATTTGTGGACATTACTTACTACAGAAAGCTGCTCCTCAGTTTTGACAGAAGCCACTCTTTCTCTCTCTCTCACACTACGACGTTAAAATATAGTTATAGAATTAATAAACAGCACCAAGAACAGAACCCAAAGCATGAAGTAAATAAATAGAACAGCCAATTGAAAAAAATTGCAAAAGTTTATTGTAATACCCTCAGATGTCTTATGATACAATGTCAGTTTATCAGTACCTACAGAATAAAGCTTTGAACAATATATGTACAACAGTTTACAAAGAGTAAAGTATGTATTGTCTTAGGATTGGAGTTCAAATTTAAAATATATACACTCACATCATTTCATAAATTTGTTATTTTGCACATCAAAGTGAGGAAAAAACCACTGCATTGGAATGTACCACAAGGATGGATCTTTACAAGTAGATAGATAGACCTCATGAGATATTCATGCCAAAAGTTTTTTATAATATTCTGAACTGCATTTATCAGAGCCAGAAATATGAAATAATATAACAAACAACACAGAAGAAATTCATTTAAAAACAGAGATCATGACCAAAAAGATTATAATACAAAGAATATTCACTGGTTCTCATCAAATATCAGCAGAATGCTTACAGTTATTTCAGATATCAGATCATCTGCCTTTTTAGACATGCTCTAAATCAATGGCAATATTAATATAACAAACAATGAGTTACCACTGTCACCACCATTAATTCCTAATTACATATAGTCACACACAAGTAAAACAAACTACACAACATTACTTGTGTTTCTGAACAAACAGTACACAAAAATGGTTAGTATTATGAAACAGGATTTACAGTATAGGAAAATAGCACGGCTTTCAAGAGGACTATGACTACCAGTACAAAAGTGGAAAAAAACTTGTTGAAAGATATTGCTGTAATTTATGCATCATTAAAATAAAAGTAACAAACTTCAAAATTCCATGATCCATGATCACTTTCATAGAGCTGTTATTCAGATTACCAGTTTCAGAAAATTATGTTGTCATCTTTGGATCTGTAAAGTATACACCAAATAAGCCCAAAATTGGGTGTGAGATATCTGCATAACATTTTTAACATAATATGGATCCACAATGCACCTTATGCAATATACTTCAAAGAATATCGTCCATGAGTTCAACAATTTGTGTCAGATAATAAATAGACAGCCCAAGAATATGAATAGTATATCGGCATGTCAAAAGCAAAACAATCATATTATAAAATATCATACACACTAAATACATCACGAAACAAGTCGTTAAAGCACCACCCTGTTTGTTGATGTACTTAGTTTGAACGTTCAATATGTTTTGCTTCTTTAACACACACTGAATGATAATTATGGATATGCAGAATTTCATTTTATGGTTAACAAAGAATTAAATTTAATTTTTTTTAGAACTAGCTTTTTAAAGATAAAAAAATATACTCTGATTACATTGTAAACATGTATAAGGATTTATATTTTGGGCTTAGGCTTTATGTAAAATGCTGTAATTCCGTTTTTTACTACTGTGGTGCCACCTGGTGGCTGATTGTAATATCTGCTATGTTTACTACCCAATCTTAGTCTGTATGCAACTTTCAAGCGAGCACGAGCATGTATATTTGGTGCACTGTGTTTTACTTTTGACAAGGCAATATAATATTCCATGCATATACCTGGAATGTCTATTTATTATGTGACACAAATTATTGTATGAGATTCTTTGAAGTGAAGTGCATAAGGCATGTAATAGATTTGTATTAGGTTAAAAATGTTATGTAGAAGTTTCACACCCAGTTTTGTACTTATCCATTCTATGATTTTCAGATCCAAAGACTGCAACATAGTCTGCCAAAACTGGTGATCAAAATAAAAGCTCTACTAAAGCAATCACTGCATTTTGAAGTTTGTTACTCCTGTTTTCATATCAAACTAGATTGCCCCGAGAGTGGGGTAACATCAAGCATATGACGATCACAGTCTTTGACACATGGTACACAATTAAATTGTAGGAGACTGTGCCATAAAATAAATTAACAGTGCAATCAAGCTCATGGAACAATGAGATGCCAACTGGCTATATGTCAACTCTGCCAATGGCGTCAATCAGGTACAGTATGGAGGGGCATGAGATCAGCATATCCCTCTCCCACCTGTTGTCAGCTTTCCAGGCCTTGGAGCCACTACTTCTCGTTCATGTATCTCCTCAGATGAACTGGTTTCATATGCAGCTGACTGCAATTTGGAATCAACCATAAGCACGATACAATCAATAAACTATGCTTATATATGACAAATTGAAGAAAATTCTGACACTACAATGGAAATCATGAAAAATAAACACAATATAATTCTAGCTCCTATGAGTCTACATGGCTGTAGATATAGAGGCATGAAGTTTCTACTACACCACAATGCCATCAAGAGCTATGTCCAGTTTGTGAGCCGAGCTACCACTGATGTAAATCATATTAATTATTTCATGATAGAACTCTTGGCAATTGTATTTGCAGCAGATCTGCAGTGTGTGAAATTCCATTGTGATCATATTACTGTATGAAGCACAATATTGGTTTATTTCATTATCAGCCACATATTATAAGTGGTGTTCCTGTAATCTATTCATAAAGCACTTCTGTTTGAAGTAAAAGAATCTGCCTGAATTTAAAGTATAGAAGCACAAGTTGATTAAAGAGTGTGTTTCTCATTACATTTCAACAGACAAATAATGGTGTAACTATAATTTACATAACCTGTGAGATCTGCAGACTCAATAAAGATACATCCTTGTAATCCTGAATAGTTTTGCTGTACCTTCAAAACAAATCAGTTTTTCAATATTCCACATGTAACTCTTGTATTACGGTAACATGTTACAGATCTAACTTTCAACATGTCAACATCATAGCATATTTTCATGTTTAGAGCCACTTCAAACTGATACACAAAACTGCCTTATTGTTGAACAAAATAAACATTTCATACACACACACACACACACACACACACACACACACACACACACACACCTGTTCCACAATTCATAGAATATCTCAATAACAACTACAGCTGCCGGCAGGAACACAGATGCACTTTGGTGCTTCACCAAGTAATAATTTCCAAAGTGACACAGCATATCACATTTCAAAACCAATAATAATTTTACAAAATTTTCCAGCTCACAAAAATCTCTTACATACATTTTATCTGAATGGCAGAAATACACAAGAAAATTCACAGTGTGATAAAATAAACGAGTAATTATCATAGCCATACACAGTGGACAAAATAAAAATATGTAGTTGCAAGGATTTATATATTGCACTTTCCATAGTGGCACATGCGCCACATATTTTCAACATACCAACTATGAGTTGAAGGTAATGTTAATTCATTGGTGTAAAAAACTTAAAGAGCACCATTACAGAGGAATGTTACAGCAAATAAACCAATATGCTAATAAAAAATCCTTCTACATTCCTATATTTAAAAAAAAAAATGTAATGATCACAAATCTCACAATTTGTGAGTAAATCATGTAATGAAACTGCCAGTGGAAAGTTCTCATGGAATAAGAGACAACATTTCATTTCAGCTAGGAAGTGGATTATTAGTGAAACAGAACTTAATACAAAGTTAATATGGAATTAAAGATGTAAAATAATTATTTTCAGTGAAACTCCCACATTAATTTCCTATTGGTTTTTAACCAAAGGAATGATCAAAGCATATTAAGCTAAGGAATACAGTCTAATTTGGTAAAAACGACATAACAAACTCTTCATTGCGTAAATTTTATAAGCTAGGAGTTGTACGCATTTTTTTTAATCAAATACCAGGGTTCAGAAGTAGACAACACATTGGCAAAGACTGATATTTAATTTACAAGCACACTCAAAATACAGAACAACAGATGAAAGTGAAAAATATTGTACTTCTTTGAAAATGTCTAGCTGCAATTCTGTAAAATATAAGTGCCTGTAGCATATAAGTAGTAAACAGCTTGATGCTGGCAGTTACATTGTCTAACAAATTGCACAGTTCGTCTTGGCTCTTATCACGTTTACAAGCAATTGATGCTTATGTCATCTGCTGTGAATATAATGAATAAACATGTCTCCGAGTTGTATTTCAAGAATTTTAATGCAGTGTCACTTAATACCCAAACTTCTGCTTAATAAAATACATTGCACCTCAATACACCTGGTAGAAGATACCAGATGAAAGAAAGATATATGTCAATACTGGACTCTACTGACACTAGAAACCCTTGAAATCATAAGAACACAGTCACTCAAAAAATGATCCATTCAAAATTTCTTTCTGCCTTCCAAGATCCTAAATTAAAAACTATCAAATCAGCATGAAAATCAGTGAAAACTGAAGAGGTCGGTGGAAGACAGTTCTAACCCACAACAGTGTATTTTGAGTAATCACGTGTTATATGCTTGGTTTAAAAAAAAAGAGAGAGAGAGAACGTTAATACAATTTAGACAAAAAAAATCCAGAAAAGAGTTTTTTCTAATGGTAAATGGGGAATCACTTGTTATCAGCTGGGACTCATTCGAATAGACAACCAACAACGTGCCCGTAGCAATCTTTACTAAACGGAGAGTTGGTTCTTTCTTCCAGCTTCAACTGAACTCACAAATAACATACTTTATTAATTCCCCTCCTCATTTTTCACTGGAAAGTTTGTTCTGCATTCACTACAGGATAGCTTTTGTATGAACTTCTACAGGTTACGCATGTGCTTTCTTCATTCCTCACCGAAGCTACAATATTCACAAACCAAAAGTACTATCGCCAATCACAGGTATTCCTTTTTTACATGTTGACCACATTTAAAATAGATCCCTGTTCTTTAGGCTCACAATGTAAATAACGAAAATAGTTCTTCTTCCTCCACATAATTTGCACTGATGAACATAACTCAAGTGAAAGTGAATAAAAAGAGTATGTTCCAGAGTATAACCATAAATGTTTAAAAGAAAGCAGTATAGTATAGCACAATTTAATACACCTAGAGGTGTGTTAAAAAGAAGTTCACATACAACTGGGAAAACAATAATTTAACACCTTGAAACCACTCAAATTATAATGAAACCTCACAAATAAAAATGTCAAATAATGTGATGGATGTCACCTTCAGTACTGGGAAATCTGAAAATATATGTATTTGTTGCATGTGGCATAAGCATTTTGGAGCAACTGGAAGGTTTTTAACTGAATTGGGTGGCATGAATGCTGATAAATTTCACTTGTATACAACAATGAAACTCAGCTACTGCAGAAAAAAATACCTGAAAATATTCCCAATATTTCAGCTGAAAGCTCCAGCAAGCATCATTAAATGGTGATCAGATAATACAAACTTAATTTACTTGTATTAGCACACACATACACGCACAGACATCCCAACTCTGCATTTTTGCTGTTTACTTTCTCCTTAAATGTGATTAATCAATGCTGTTTATGTTTCAGTCTCTTATTGTACACAAATTGATTATGGTATTAACATGTAAACATTTCAATCTATTTGGTTTTTATACACATACAACATCCTTTCAACTACCCTACATATATAACAGACATTATTTAACAACTACCATCACAATGTTTGATAAATACTTTAACAGTTTATGTTGCTAATTCTTGTTTGTTTTCATAATAAATGTAGACAAAATCAGCAACATTTCAATTATGCATTTCTTGAATTACATTCTATTGGTCTCTCAGTCTTTCAGAATAATTTAAATTTAAAAACATGAACAGCTTAGCTCATTCCTACAAGAATAAGTTGCAATACACATAAAAATCTAGCACCATTTGAAGACAATTACAGAAATAAGTTTATAGAAAGTTTCTTAGCTATAACTGGTCTTAGAAAATATCACTATACCTCTGAAGGAAACAACATCTCATATCTTTTTACCAGTATAAGTACCAGTACACAAAAACAGGAAGAAAATGTTCACTGTGATAAATAGGAAGCTGATTGTGGTATATACAGTCTCTGGGGACATAGCTGAAGCTGACTTAAGCCTCCAGTAAGTGCTTTGCAGATGAACCGTTTGATTTGTTGAAAAACAGTAACATAAACAAGTTGGACAAAAATAACATCATGCAAAATTCGTATGTAATAGAAGTGTACCAATCCTGTTGTGACCCCAAGTTAAATGTGGGGCAGACACAGAGCTACACAAGGGCTGTACTCCATGGAGACGTCCAGTGGTCACAAATTCTTACTGAAGACACAAATAACACATATTTAACTATGCATGTAATAAATCAATCCCAATCATCCACTTAAAACTGCAGGATAGAAGAGGGAGAACCCAAGATGAAATAAAAAAGACAATATAATTATTTTTATCACTGTATTACAGAATTAAAAGTGTTACCACTGCCAGTATACCCTGTCATGACCTATTCCGTTTTTAATATAAGTTCCTCCTTCCTCTCTTTAGAATCACACCAATCAAGACTCCATACTTCTTACACTTGCTAGTAACTGTAGGCATTCCAAAAATAGCAAGAACCATAGTGCACCATCTATCAAGAAAAGTTTGGCTTCAATAAAACTGCTTCCTGAAGGTAGGTATAATTAATGGGTCAATAATAACTTGCTTATGGTAACAATGCACCTTGAAATGGTCAAATCAAGCATCATTTCTGTGCAAGGACGAAGTAAATATGAGCGGAGAAAAAATATAGGATCAGAATGAAGATTTTAAATCAGAGTCTTGATCCAAAGAGGGTGATTGGCAAGGGATGGAAAGGAATACAGTGTACCATCCAATTATAGGCATTCACAAGGCTAGACAAGATGAGGCACCTAGCCTATTCTGGAATACAGCCTTTTAAATCATTGCACAAATTTCATGCATTTCTATAAACAGCTGTTTGCATTTCTACTGAAGCACAGATTTGGCACTACCGAGTGCTATCAATCACTACACTACTCAGAATTGCTTGTCTGTCAAGCGGTTCACAGGAAACTGGGCTGTTCCTTGGTGTGGTGTCACTTTCAATGCTCTCTTACAACAAAAACGGATGCATCAAAGTTGTGAAAGAGATGTTTTAGAGAGTACTTCTTGTTTTCTATCTTCACTTTGAAGAGTATTATTCAACGGTATTTCTCATCAGTTATTTTTACATGTATCTGGCAGCATTTTATCTGCTGTTCTGACTGCTTTATTTCCATTTTTTAATTTCCATTTTTTAATTTCCATTGTCAATTCAGTATAATTGGTAAATGAATAGAAATATACATTTTTTAAAAATATTTCCTAGCTTTATTTTGTAACTCATTCAAACCAACTGATTTAACTAAGTGAAGATCTCATTTCAGGCCATTAACACACGAAAAGGGGGGAACTAATAATGTAAAAAATGAAGTTCACATACACAAATGAAATATGATTATCTTTTAGGAAGTAACTGTTCTTCAAAAATCTGCTGAGTGGATAGCTATCAATTGTTGAAGATCAGGAAATTTACTGCATTTCTTGTCAAATTTAGTTATTGGAGCAAGATACATCTACAAATTCACAGAATCAGTTAATCAAAACTGACAATATTGCAATTTTGTCCCCTCTTGGATAAATTTCTGTGGATGCCCATGCATCAAATGTCAGGAAAGTATGAGAGCAGCAGAAAACAAAGACAGGCTCTAGTACTAAGGATGCAGATCAATAGAAGTAGTCATTAAATATGTTAAATGCTATAGATCACCGACACTGTAAAGGCATACATCTGATGAAACAAACTGAAAATTCTCTGTTGCACTGTAGTGCAGATTATCTAACAGACAATATGTATTTTCAATATGGACTAAGAATTCCCAATCAGTATCACTACGAATGCCATGTGGTGCATACGGAGTGAACACAAACTCTAACAACAAAATTTCAGAGCTTGTTCAGGGATATTTTCTGAAAATTTGAGTATAAGAAACCCATGGTCTCCAATGGTCTGTTATAGAGTAATTACATTTTGTCTGCTTTCTTATATTCAATTACCTCTCTGAATCTGTACTGAGCTGAAAATATGTGGACAACAGACACAAAATTGACTGTATGTGTACTGTCTGTCTAGCATTCCATTCACTCACAGTATTTGCCATTGACAACAGCAATGTACACTTTACTCTTCACCCTCAAGCTTGTCTTCAGTACTGCTAAATTCTGCCTCAGGCTTGTTTCCCTGGCAGTTAGCTGCATGTAGACAACACTGGTACACAGCAGTATGGACTGTTTTACTGATGAAGAGTTGTCTGATATGCACTCATCCATGGGTCCACCATATGCAATTGAAGAGTGGCAGAACAGTGCTATGTCAAGCTGCTCTCACAGCAACAGCAAAAATGTCACAGTACGCCTGTATCCATCTGAGGGTTGTTGCATTACCCTGTTTTGTGTTGTACATTTTGTTGATTGCACATTAGAGGCTTTTTGATTGTTGTGAAGGTATTTTCACAGAAGCAATGGCAAATTGGGTAACTGGAGACTATTATACCAAAATACTTGCAAAATATCCCTGAACTTCTTCGTCTTCTTCTTCTTCTCCTCACTATCACTTACTTGTGCTCCACTGCAGTCAAGTTTTGGCACCTTTTTTTTTTTTTAACTTTGTGGTCGAATGGCCTTCCTGTTGCTGCAGTCATGAGTTACCTGAGAGAGGGAAGTCACATGCATCACCTGTCTGTGAACTGTGTAAATCTTATTCTGTGTGTGATCGTATTTTGACTGTTTGTGAATCATATCTTTTGATGCGGAAAGTGGGGACTATCCCAGCACATCCCTAAACGAGTGTGAGAAACTGCATACAACCACACTTGGACTAGATGGTGTGTTAGCCATGGCCGTTAATCTGCTAAGCAAATTTGATCTGGATCTGGCTCACCTCACTGTCTTGCGAGCTGGTGTACTCAGCATTATGCTATATGAGCAGGTAAAATATCCCTGAATGTCCTCTGAAATTTACTTTGTGGAGATTGAGCAAAACCTGTATACAGTAGATTCCGCATTAGTAAAACATTAAACTCTATATAATCTTTGTGGCTATGGCACTTACATAAATGAAAAAAATTGGGGATTATCATTAATTATGACTAAAAATGATGACAACCTAGTGAAACAATACTATAATTTGTGCTTATGCACTTAAAGCTCTAGGAAACAGTAGCATGTGTTTCAACAAAAGAAATGACATAGTCTTTATATGGATGAGTATTTGAAACATTACAGAAGGGCAATATAGTATTCACCTCAGCAATATGGACTAGCAACAGCTATTTCTAGCAACATCCACTGCAGTAGCATACACATATACTACAAATGATGAACTCTGCATTGTAGTACAGTACGCCCCTCTGAGGTAATGTGCACGGAATTGTGGAAAGCACAAAAATATCAAGATATGGTCACTGTGACACACAGAAGCTGAAGACATAAAATAAATGTGTAATTTGATTCCTCTTTCTTTTACAGTACTAACATTTATGCATTGTAAGTAACCATTCACAGTGTCTTGTCCTGGACCATGCTGCAACAGATTTCAATCTCACAGTTCATCAGGAATATTTATATACCATTCACTCCATTCTGACTACATTACCATGACTACTGTCTCACATATCTTACCGATAACCTTGTAATGTTTTTCACAGTTTCCTTTCATATCTATTACTTACCTCATTCTTTGTGACACACCTTAATATGTTGATAGTTCCCTGATACATCTGATTTAAATTCTTAAGACCCCCTTTTCTCAGGTTTACTGTCAAATTATGCCATACGTCACATACATACTTACAGAAATTTCTCCTTTAAGATTAGTTTGATGTCTGACTTAAGAAGATGCTTTTCCCTGTTAAACAAATATTTCAATTTTTCAATATTATGGCACTCTTTCCGCTACTCATGAGTGCCCCCACCTCCAATTCCAATTCAAAATTTTAAAGCATATTATGTATTATACATAGAACAATCCATCCATTCCATTGGTACTTGTATGTGTTACTCATCCCACAATGTCTTACCCATTTTCAACATTAATGACAAAACCTTTGGGAAATATTACACATTACCTTTCCCATCTCTATTTTCTCACCTCTCTACCTCACTCTCATCAACCTCCCTCCACTAACATCAACATTTGTATCCATGGAAGTTATATGGTATGTTATTATTATTACTGTCATTTTGTTAAATGATTGTCTTCCTTGACTATCTATTTTTATTGTCACTATTTGATCTATGCAAAAATCGTAATGCTCTAGTAAGAACTAGCTTCCTGTCAAATGGGACAAAACTCATGTAAAAAGTTTAGTATAGTAGTGGAAATTGTACAATGGAAACAACAAAACAAGATATATGCAACAACATGCATACTGAGTAGGGACAACTTTGCTTCACCCTTTAGTGAATATTGTAGCTTAAGAAGATATATTATTCTTTTATTATGCTGTGTTTGAGCTAGCATCAAAATAATGAACAACAGCATTATTACATAACTCCCAGCTATTTTAGAGAACAACTTTCATTTTTAACATAATTACATGATAACATTAAGTCACAGAACTATGAAATCTGTTTGGAGACACAAACCACTCTCTACTTTATGCAGACATATTCAGTATTCCATGGGGAATTGAAAGAAAATACAATTTCATAGTGTTGTACAAAAAAGATCTATCTACATGATGTTGCTGTGGTGTTTTTTGCTTTTCAAGTTCCTTTTAGCATACACTGAAGTCCCTTTGACTAAATCACAATATTTCTCTCAAGAAAAGCAGCAACACTGAATCAGTTATCCATAAATATGAAAACTGAGCTGGATTATCAGAATTTCTCTGGCACGCGGAATGTCCTCTTTTAAGGTCAGTTTTCTCAAATTTGTTACATGTTATTTGCTGGAGGGAAATCAAAATCTGAAAAATTAACAAACTAGTTTTTGGAAGACTGATGACATCAGACAACTAATGTGCTTGGTAATTCATATAGCTTAGTTTACACAAATCACCTTCTCCTCAAAATTCTGCATCACATTTTTATCAATATAATTAAAATCCAAAAGCAGGACATCCACTGCAAGAAACCAAAGCTGACAAAGTAATCAAGAGGAGCCGAAGAAACTGCAAATGAAGAACAGTGATACCAACAAACCAGCTTTTGAGTGCATCAGTAAGTAATTATAACGGGTAGAATGAACAAAGAGATGCATTGATCAATGACCAACACCATACAAGCATAGGCATACCTAGCAATTAACTAATATCTTCAGAAAATGAATGACTAGACCTTCTTTACAGGTTTTGAATTGATCCTCTACCTAACATTCATTACAAACTTAGAGTGTCAGCTTTACCAATTTTTCATAATTATGTCTTGGGGTTCCTTGTGTGAACTATATCTTAATATACAAAACTGAAGCTTATAAACACTCAGAAACACAATACATTTTTGTCCTACAGTAAGAGTGTGAATGTCACAAAAATTTCATTATGCATGTTATTAGAACAGCTTTTCCGTGTGATGCTGACTTTTTATAACACCAGAAAAAAACGTGTTTTACTGAAAACTGGATGCCTGATATTGAGCAATGCCTAACTAGTGGTGAGGAACATTTATATGCTTTACTGGCATAGTCATCATAGTCGTGTATGAGTGAAAAAGAACATGAGATCTTTATACAACGAGCCAACAAAATTTGGTAAAATGTTCTCTCAATGCAATAAATATAAAAGAATGGTTCAAAACATACTCAGTCTCAAGGAAGACATGGGGTATACAGACAGGATTTCAAAATGGTTGTAAGATTTTCCTAAAAATTATATATGACTGTACTTTTAACTTAAAACTGATTTTGTGTCTTAACTTTTCAACCTTGTTTCATAGCAGCCAAAGATACATACTATCTGCATAGAAAATTAAGTTATATTGAACAACTAGCCCCTCTTCAAAAAAACCACCAGCACCTTTTCCATCAAAAACAGGCAACATTTACAGCAAACTAAAATAATATAAACTAATAATGCACTTAGTTATGTGTGAAATAACACTACATAGCAGCTCTAAACAACTACAATGACAAGAAAGAAAATTGCACTCTGTTTGTGGTGCCTTCAGTGTGAATAACTACAACACTAATATAATCTACATTGTGCCTGCAATGCTGTTTAAGAACCTGCCACTCTTAGAACATGGAACAATGAAGTGGCTATAATTCCAGCAATGTCGAGGCAACACTAACAACCATGGGACCATAACATTGTTGATATCAGTACAGTGTACTGTGTGTCAAATAGACAAATGACTTTGTGAGATTCTAATATTAAAAAACATCTGCTGACAATTTCAGTGCAGTATGAAAGGTTACTACACCCTGAGGGATGACCACATCTCAAATTCTTAAAAAAAAGTCAATAAAATCAAAAGTACAAAACAACAAATGAAACTAACAATTCCTTGCAGACAAAACAGGGCAACTGCCCTACTTCTGCATAAAAAGTGCTCCAAATGTAAGTAAAAATGAAAGGAACCAACAACATGCTACAATTAGGTTACCAATATCATTGGTAAAAAAAGTAAATATTACTTATTGATGAAATAATGACACTTACTAAGAACCTACTATGGGATCAACATTGGTGTGGTAAGGCACACATCTGTAATTTTTTTTATTTTTTTTATTTTTTTTTAAAGCTGACTGGGAAAATTAGTCTTCAATAACTTCACTCCAAAAAAGACTGCCAGTCAGTTCTTTCATAAGCATCCATTTAATCATTGGATTTAGCTTTATTTTTATCCCCCCCCCCCCCCCCCCCCCCCCCACAAACTCCCACACAATAAAAGATTTCTTTTTTCCAAATGATGATGAAGCTTCCGATTTATCATCCTAATGTATAAATCTATTAAAACTAACAGAAAACAAAGTCATTTACCATGTAATGTTACCAAGAACAAATCATACTGTAAACTTTCTTACCATAATGCAGTGTTATGTCTCTTACAGCCACGCATAGCATCGAAGAGAAGTTTAGCACGACAAACATAAGTACATACAACAAAATAAAGCTGATTACCAAATAACATGTTTCACATGCTGTAAAGAAATTGTTCAGCTTCAGTTGTGTGCTGCATGCTTGCCCATCATGTAGCCTGCCCAACGATCAGCTGTTTCTGCCAGAAGGGTATCCGAATCAATGGTAGCAAGCAACAGCAGTTGGTTGACATGAGTGGCATGGTAGTCCCACCGTGCTAGATTAGGTGCTGTTCCCAATGTAAAATGTCGTAAATCATAAACAGACCCAAAACCTGTGTCGAACAGTGGTAGCAATGTCTTGAGTGACCTCATACCACGCTTGAATAGATCTGCTGCCTCAGCAGCTGTGTCAGATGGTGCAATTGTCTGCAAATCATACAGTCCTAGTAATGAATAAATGAATCCATTTAACACAAAAGAGGAGGGCTGTGTAGGATATTCTTCATACCAAGGTAGTTGGTCAAGAAACATTGCTAGCACACCTCCATTCTGACTTGACACACGAAATGGTTTGAGTCCAGTGACAGCAGCTTGAAGATACTGTGGGTCTCCTCCTGAATGGTGGTATGCACGTGCCAGGACAGAAATTGCGTGGCCCTGGCCCATTGCTGAGTACCTGCACAGGACATAATTTCACATTAAAAGCATGTAATGTTTAGTGCAAAATATATTTCATCAAACAGTTGTTACAAGGGAGCTTTTGGTTACACAAATAAAATATTTCTAAAATGAATCGTGCTAGTTACTAACTACAAGCTGTATTACAGCTTAGTACTAAAGTTTTGAAATTAATTTTCTATTTGAAACTTCAGTATTGGAGCACTGGAAAATTGCAATTATGTTACAATTAATTTTGACTATTTCTTGGTATCTTGCTTTCCTCAACTATACCAAAAATAATTTGGTATTATTAATTGGTAATCATGTCTTCTGCAGCACATTTTAAACTAATTAGCATTGTGTGCATTATGATATCAAATATTCACCTTGTATCACTAAATTAATACTAAGATTTACTATGCCAAACCCTAGAGAAAATCTGTTAATTCTGTAAATTTCTGCAGAGTCAGTGACAAGCAAACTGGTAAATTCTACATGATATGCTGCAGATATCACACAGGAATCCAGCTGCAGTCATCGCTAACAAAATTTTGCCACTTAACTGCTACTTCAAAGAATTACAATAGAAGGCTACAATGCAAGTTTTCATGGCCAATATAAATCCATCATTGGTGACTTTTGTTACATTGCCATTAGACCATGCTCAAAGCCATGTTCATATGTACAGCATTTTGTGTCCTAATGATAAATCTTGACAGCCTCTGATGATGTCTCCAGCATTAGGATATGAAACATGCCTTAGATCATGGTCTAATAACCCTATACCAAAAATCGCTAAAATTAAAATCACATGGTTGCTTAAGAAACAAGGTGCAATTCCGAAGTTAAGTTTGTTATTTGTACCAGAGATCTAGAAAACTAAACGTATCAATTCCTATCACATTATTTCTACCCTTTCCCTAACATGGATCTCCTTAAATGTTACTAATGTTGGTGATTCAGTTAGACCACACTGACAATCAATATTATTTTCTCTGGGTGATTCAGTTAGACCACACTAACAATCAACATAATTTTCTCTGGAATGGATGTAAGTTAACAGATACAAAACTAACGTGCAATGATGTTCTAAGGCACCTTGTTACTTTCCAAAATTTTATTTGAGTGTCCATATGATGAAAACAGGCATCTTCCACTTATAAGGTTGAAAGGACAGTTTTATGTAGTTCAACCATTTAAAATGAGATACTTGAGTCTTCATCTGATCACAATTTTTTCTCCTTGTGATGGTCAAGATCATGTACGCCAAAAGGTATTAATACTGTTTCCACAAAATTCCTCATTTTGATTTATCATTGTTTGTACGTGACTTCTTGGTCTCATCACCCAAACTCACTGTTTAATTCCTTGACAAGAGGCAGCTATATGTGTCCCTTAAAAATGGTACTTCCGACGTAATTCTGTTAGTGTATATTTTTCATGGATATCTGAGCTGCTTGGCAGCCTGTTCAACTGAACTAACTGTTTAATGCAGCAGTGAGCAACAAATGTCCATCCACTGTATTGAGCCCTTCCAATATATAATTCAATGTAATACACAAAAAGAAATTCAGACAAGTAACATTCAAGGATTGAGCAAGACTAATAATGTAAAAATAGTCTACAATTAATATAAATAATATGATGTGATTCCTGGAACACTTCACACTGTTGGCACATAATTAGATGGTCAATTGCTAACATGTGGAATCCAGACAGCATTATCATTGCCGCATCTCTACATGAACCACATGCAGTCAGTTATTGCAAAGGTGAAGGAGACTCATACAGGCTGATACACAATGAACAGTACATATCATCTTTGAACCTGTATTCCAGTAACACTGATTTCTAGTCTAGCTGTCACATACTTACGGCCACTACGCATCTTATTATTTAAATATTTGTTTGTTAAGTTTATCTGCAACACACCACTGGTTTGATTCACTGTTCACAGAATTTGTGTTAATGTAACAACTACGATTAAGGGTCTCTCTCAGCCTCGTGTCTGTGTAACCTGTGCTTCCGTTTCATATCCTCTCACCTCTCCAAGGAAGGAACTATAGTTCTGAATGCTAGGAAGTATGTCAATCAGCAGTAAATTTCAGCTCCTGAAGGTAATCAATAGTCAGCGATTCTGTTTCATAATTTACCACACTTTAAAAATAAATAAAAATAAAATAAAAATGAAAGAAAGACAGCTAAACCAGTGAAATATGAGAGAGCAAATTCAGTGTTCAAGAACCGCAGGAGGAGAAGATATACTTGGAAAAAGGCTGTGGCTCAACATCTCCTCTATACGATGCTCAGCAATTTGTCCTTTTCATAATACTGGGATAAAGTAATTAGGTAACAAGATAAATCTAATGACTTTTATGGTTCTAACTTTCATTAGTGGTGACCCTAAATTTGAGGAAAGTGGCTACTGCTGCCAAACGCTAGTCTCACATGTAGTGTAAAACCACAGCTCACGATTTGCAGTGTAAATCCCAGAACTGATCTGATCCTCTGATTTGAGGCTGGGTGGAGAGCTTATTAATTAATGCAATATCATCTAGCTTATACCTACTATCAACTGAGAGTAAAAGGTCATTGTTCTCTTATGTTAGCAACTCCCTCTCTTCATTTCTGCAAAAATTGTATAATGTTGCAAGAATATTTTTTTGGGAAAGAATTAATTTTCTCATCTCTGTATTCCCTTGGTACACTGCTTCCATTGTTTGTCCAGTAACGTATCTCTGAATGCTATGACTGAGCCATCATTTGTGATTCTGTGAAACTACACCTCTCATCATAGCTAAACCCGATTGCCTGGTATGCTTTATTGCTTCTATTTGATCACCATGGTCGGTTAAACTGTTTGCTATAGGACTTATATCTATTGTCTGAAAAACAGCTGAAATTACAAACAAATTAGCAAATGTGCATGCAATAAGTCGTCCTGTTCTTGGAGGAAATGGTAACACAAGGCAATAAACCAATGATGTACATCAGTACCTCTAGATGCATTCGTTCATTACTATCCAAGATGAAATCAATATTGAAATTACCACATACATTAGTGTCCGTATCATTTTTATTAAGTACTAGCAAAATGGGCAATGCTTCACATTTGTTAAAGATGTACGAGAATTGCATGTATGTTCTAAACAGGGTATCCCTGGGATCAGTCTCAGGAAAAAAATTTCTGCCCCTTATTATGACTGTCTGCTTTGAAGGTATGGAATTAAAAATTATAATAAATCATATAGCACATGAATGAAAATGCTTCTTGGTTTAGTTTTTATTGTTTTTAAAATTTTTTGTACACAATATAACTACAAAACTTCAGAATATACAACATTTTTTGTATACTGTTGTGTAACACCACAAATTGGTCTTATCCACTACCAGTTCATGAAAGGACAGCATACAACTGAACACACAAAACATTTGTCTAATTGTTTAAATAGTTAAAATCAACTGTGAGGAGGAAAACAAAACAGCTACATGTGTAAATGTGTTCTGGCACATATATTGCACAACACACAGCTTCCTTTCCCCCCCTCCCCCTTTCCCTGGGTCTCTGCCAGCCACATCCTCCCACCTCTGTCTTTCTGCCTCCTCCTCCCCATTTTTCCTGTCTCTCCATCTCCACTTCCCTCTCTCTCTGTACAGCTCCTCCTCACCTCTCTTTATGTTCATCTCCTCCTGCTCCACACTCTCACTCTCTGTCCATATCCTCCTCCTCTCTGTCTATCACCTCCTTCCACCTCCTCTGTCCACCTCATCTCCCCCTTTCTCACCCTCCACCTACTCCCCCTGCTTATCTGTGTCTATCTGTACATGTAGTCCCTATAAGGCATCCCAATACTCCCAGCACAACATGCCTCCTCCCTCTCTATATGTCCAGCTTTTCCTCCCTTCTCCCTGTCCATTTTATTCTCCCCCTTTCTCTCTGTTCATCCTCTCCTCTTCCAACTGTTTCACTATCCATCTCCTCAACCATGCCCATCCCCACTTGTAAAAGACTTGCCAATACTACCTGCCCAACATCCCCCCTTCCCTGTCCATCCCCTCCTCTCCATTCTTTCTGTCCATCTGCTCTTCCCTCTTCTCTCTCTATCCATATCCTCCCTCTCCCCTGTCTCTGCTCAGCTGTAACCACAAAAATGTGTAGCCCACGCAAAATAGATATATAAAGCAGGCCAATACCACTCTCACAACATGCCTGTTCTGAAGATTAGCCTGCATGCGAGGGGCTTGAATAACAGGCTTTGCCTTCCACGCGTAGGCTGCCCTGCAAATCAGGTCAATAAGTTGCGCCGATACTACTCCAGCGCATTACATCTGTCATGCAAGGCAGCCTATATGGCAGTGGCTGAAAAAAAAAAAAAATCACATATCTTTGCTCCTGTTGCAACTAGGAGGTTATTAATCCCACAGTGGTAATACTTATGAAGTTTGCAGTTGGTAAGCAAAATTTGGTCGAAAGCAATCCAGACATTTGGGAGAAGATCCTGACATACAAATGTAGATAAAGTCTGCTTTACACACACACACACACACACACACACACACACACACTAGCCTTTTCCCTGTAGTTTCACCTGCATGCATGTATGCCACAAACAACACGCATATCTCTTCGTCCAATTCCTCTTCTCCTCTCTCTCTCTCTCTGCTCAGCACCTCCTGACATCCATGTCTGACCATCTCATCCTCACACCTCTCTATCCATTCCATCTCCTCTTTCTGTCCATCTCTTTCTCTACCCTCTCTCCCTGTCCATTTCCTCCTCCTCTGTCTTTATATCTCCTCCTGCCCCTCTCTCGCCCTATTCATACCCTCCTACCCCCTCCTCCCCCCCCCCCCCTCCTCCTCCTCTATCCATCTCACCTTCCCGTCAGGCATGCCCATCAGCATGTGTAGCCCCTGTAAAAGAGAAATGAAGCAGGCTGCCCTGCAAAGCAGGTCGACACTGTTCCCACACAACAAGCCTGTCGTGCAGGGCAACCTGTATGGAAAGGGCACAAAAAGCATGCCTAACTGCCATGTTGGTCCTCTCAGGGCAAGGAGTTGTGGGTCAAATTTGGCCCACTTCAGTCCAGGTGGCTGGGACAAGTTCTTACATATAACTACAAACAAACACTCAGCCTATATTGGTGTATAAGGTATGGAATGGGGTCACTGTTGGCAAGGTTTGTAGGTGGACATATCTGACAGCTGGTGAATCCTTCTGCCAGGTAATCCTTGCAGTTGAAAACAACATTGGTGGAGCCTTTATCTGCAGGTAGGACTATCAGTTTTTAGATGGTGGACTACTGTTCTTTCTGTGGAAGTAAGGTTAGTTTGCACGTTGAGGGATTTGGGGAATGATGGTGAGGCACGGTTCGAGGTTAAGGAATTCTGGAAAGTTAACAGAGGGTGATTTGAGGGCAGTGAGGCTGGATCATGATTGGATGGAGGAGTGAACTGAGTTAGGCAGGGTTTAACATTGGTCTTTGGTTGAGTCTGATTGGTAGGACTGGTGAAGAAAAAGTGTTTCCACTGTAGGGACTGGGAGAAGGAGAGAAGCTCTTTAACAAGTCCTGCTTGACTGAATTTGGGAGTGGGGCAAAAGGTGAGGCCTTTGGAAAGGACTGATATTTCTGTGGGGCTAAGGCTTCTCCCACCAACTTTCAAAATCCCACTGCCTGGCCACAGAGGAGCATTCCCCTCATAACTCAGTACCACCCGGGACTGGAGCAACTGAATTACATTCTCCGCCAATGTTCTGACTACCTCTCGCCGTGCCCAGATATGAGAAATGTCCTGTCCATTATCTTTCCCACCCATCCTAATGTCATATCCCGCCATCCACGGAACCTACACAATATACTCGTCCATCCCTACACAACCCCTGCTCCCAACCCATTATCTAATGGCTCACACCCCCGTAACAAACCTAGATGCAAGACCTGTCCTATACATCCTACCACCACCGCCTACTCCAGTCCAGTCACAAACATCAACTATCTCATCAAAGGCAGGGCTACCTGTGAAACCAGTCATGTAAACTACAAGCTAAGCTGCAACCACTGTGCTACTGTGGGCATGACAACCAAACAAGCTGTCTGTCCGCATGAATGGGCACCGACAAACTATGGCCAAGAAATGAATGGAGCACCCTGTTGCTGAGCACACCGCCAAACATGACATCCTTCATTTCAATGACTGCTTCACCGCCTATGCCGCACCTGCTTTCCTGAACTGCGCGGGTGAGAACATTCCCTGCAATATATCCTATGTTCCCCTAACCGTCCTTGCCTCAACCCTCATTAGTCATTGTCTTCTCCCATCCAGCCCCTTCCCTGTTCAGATTCCCGCACTACACAACCCTAATTCCACCATTGCACCCAGTCTTCTTACTTCTCTTCTTTACCGCTACCCCCCCCCCCCCCTCCCCTGCCTCGCGTCTAACCTCACGACTGCATATACCTGTCCTACCCTCTCTCCACCTTGCCCTCCACACTCTGCAGCAGCAAGTAACTGTCTGCCACCCCTATCCAACTATCCCTCCCTCTCCACACCCCAGCCTCCTCCTTACCCCCACCCAGTTGCCACTCCCCTCATGCACTGCTGCTCACAGTGTGGCCTCAATTTCCAGAGACTGCAGTCACGTGTGTGGGAGGGAGGGAGAGGGGCTCTGTGTGTGTGTGTGTGTGTGTGTGTGTGTGTGTGTGTGTTTGTGTGTGTCACTAACACATACTCTCACAAAATTTTGCATTATGACATATTTGAGGTAAATGAAGAAGTGGTATTAAGAAAATATTTTGACATAGCATCTGTTAAGTGACTGAATAGCAAGTGAGATCTGTGGTTACAAGCACAGTAAAAGCAAAAAGAAAGTAAGTCTTCAAATATTTTTAGTACTCTATCTAGGTAAAAATACTCTGCAAAAACCTGCATGTACATTGAGATTCTCCTTCGTTACAACCACAAAGGATATATTGCAGAAATGATTCCTTATATGCTTCCATGTAATCAATTATTAATGTTATTTAATCTTCACAGTCATCATAGGAGCTCAAGATTATTCACAGATTTTACTAACCAAGGGCTTCGTAGAATTTCTATTTAAGTTTCCACAAGACACTTCAAGTGTTTCTGTGAATTTCCCTACTGCCCAAAGATGCCCGAGAAAACAGACACCACATTTAAAAAACATGTAGTTTGTCCACCACAAATTTTCAACAACTTACACACTCAAGAATACAGCTCCCAGTTTCTGTTGTTGAGGTGTTGCATAAATTATTATCTTTGTTGTGGTGAGGACTGCCTATTTTAAATGCCAGTAATTGACATTTGGTGACATTCACTTCAAAACCGTAACAACTGAAGTATTTCGTAACTTCTGTTACAGCACTAGTAGCGAAAGATTCTGGCTCCTTACATTTCCTACTATAGAATAAGACTGAGGTGTCACCTTCACAGATTACTATATGGGAGTTAACGAATTGTGCAGTATCTTTGAGATGTATGAGGAAGAGAAACGGACCAAAGATTGAGGCCTGAGTAACCCTGTATTGTTGTTTCAGTCATGGATTGAAATTTCATAATTTTATTATCTAGTTTGTATGACAGTTTAGTGCACTGTTTGTGATTCAACCGGTATGTAAATAGAAAGTTCATGGATGGTCCTGAATACAATAGGACTTCAGTCTTTTTTTTAAAAGTTATCTCTGTTTTACCATGTTGAATGTTTTTGTCGGGTCGAAAAAGTATTCCTGCACTCTGCATTCTCTGCTCCAACAGACAGTAAATTTTTCAAAACAACTGTATAACTTTGTAGTTGTACTTAGCTTTTCTGAAGCCACAACCTACAAGCACTTTGCGTTTTGTGAAAAAGACACTTAGCTAGGCTACAATAATAAATTTGAATATCTTACTAAAGATGGAAATTATGATTTTGGTCTGTAGATGGAGACATGCTCCTCCTCCTTTTAAACCCTAGTTTCACTACACTCATTTCTAGAACAGCTGGATACATGTTTTCTCTAATGCTGCATTTAATCAGGTAGATAAGAGAATTTGAGATTCCCTTTAAGCACACCTTAGTAATTTCACTTGATATGTCATCCTATCCAGGTGAAAAATTTTTCTTTAGCAAGTGTACTGCCTTATATGGCTCCTGCTCAGCCACTTCCACAAATTCAAACTCAGTACACTGAGTGAGGTGACATAGGGTCTCTCCCTGCGTATCTATAATATGACAGAAATGAAGTAGTTATTAAGAATATTACATACAGTATTTGCATTTTTTATAATGTTTCCATCATGTTTTATGCTGCTGAATGGTTCCATGTTCATCTTCTTGGGACTCTCATGGTGTATCTCAATTAGCTCCCAAGATGCTTTGCTCATGTTGTCAGACTGTTCTGTAGGTCTGCTGTTAATCTGATTAGGTTAGATTAGATTAGATTAGTACTTGTTCCACAGATCATGAATACGACACTTCATAATGATGTGGAACGTGTCAGGTTAATAAAAGGTGTCTATACAAGATATCTTTTCTACACAAGGTGTCTACACAAAATATTACATGACAGTTTTTTTTGGTGGGGGTGGGGAAATTACCCACTTACTATAAACAAAAATTCATCTAATGAGTATGAGGAGTTGCAATTCAGAAATTCTTTTAATTTCCTTTTAAATGCTACATGGCTATCTGTCAGACTTTTGATGCTATTAGGTACGTGACCAAAGATTTTTGTGGCAGCATAATTTTACCCCTTCTGAGCCAAAGTTAGATTTAACCTTGATTAGTGAAGATCATCCTTTCTCCTAGTGTTGTAGCCATGTATACTGCTATTACTTTTGAATTTTTTCGGATTGTTAATAACAAATTTCAAAACTGAAAAACAGTTAAGATCCCAAGCTCTTTAACACTTTCGCTGCGGCATCGGTGCAGGCGCACAACTCTCCAATGCGGCCCGGCAACGTGCGAGTGCGGGCCGGTAATGCTCTGAAAGGGCAGGTACTGTCATGAAACAGATTCGAAAGCTATGCTTCCACGCTATCATCACTCTGCAATTCTTCTGCCGCCTCTAAATGATAATCTTCGTGGTATGCCTCATCCTCACTACACAGAAAATCACTGTTGTCTAGTACACTAAGTAACTGTTCCTCTGTCAATTTAACACTTTTTCTGCTCCTTTTCACATTGGAAGGTCCAGGTGTCTGTTCATTAGTCTCCATTACAAACAATATATGTTCGATAACTGACCACACAAAGGTGTACACGCTTTTATGCTAGCTTAGCCGCTGCAACTACACTGCGTAATCCGACAGTGAGTGCGGACGCTTATAAGTGTCAGCCGCACTGGCTCGTGGCTTGTTGTGACACTTATAAGCGTCAGCCACAGCGAAAGTGTTAAATAAGTGTTTGCAGGATGATCTTGGATGAGCTCCAGCAATTATTCTGATTACATGCTTTTGTGCAATGAACACTCTTTTACTCAATGATGAGTTACCCCAGAATATGATGCCATACAAAAGCAGAGAATGAAAATAGGCGTGTTAAGCTAATTTACTGAGATGTATATCGCCAAAATTTGCAATGACCCTAATAGCATAATTAGCTTAACTCAAATGTTTCAGCAGATCTTCAGTGCATTTTTTCCAGTTCAACTCCTCATCAATGCATACACCTAGATATTTTGAATATTCTACCTTAGCTATTGATTTCTGATCGAAGTCTATATTTATTAATGGTGTCATTCCATTTACTGTGTGGAACTGTATATACTGTGTTTTGCCAAAGTTTAATGAGAGCCCATTTGCACAGAACCACTTAACGATTTTCTGAAAAACATCGTTTACAATTTCATCAGTTAATTCTTGTCTGTTGGGTGTGATAGCTATACTTGTATCATTAGCAAAAAATACCAGCTTTGCATCTTCATGAATATATAATGGCAAGTCATTAATATATATTAATAACAGCAGAGGATCCAAGACCGAACCTTGTGGCACCCCATTCTTGATTGTTCCCCAGTTTGAGAAATCAGCAGTTTTTTGCATATTATGTGAACTGCTTATTTCAACTTTCTGCACTCTTCCAGTTAGGTATGACTGAATTCCATAAGTTAGCAATTTCAATTTTAAAAGTTTTCTTTGTCTGATTGTGTGTTTCCTCGAAAACCTGCAGAGTAGCAGCTTCATAAAGCAAGTTTACATCATGTATACTCTGCTTGAGTCTAAGCAGATTTGGTGGGAGCTTTAGTCTAGGATAATGTCCATACTGACAGCGTATAATTACTGTCTGGTCTCTGACTGGACAGCAATAGTAATAATGACTCAACAGGGTTGAGTAGAACTCATTCCATTTATCATCAGACCCATTCACCAGTGATACTTCCATCCATAAACCAATATAAATAACAGTGCACTATTTGGGATTAGTAATTTTTTAGGAATTTGTTACTAATTAGTAATTATTAGAAATTTATGTAGTATTTGTCATTGAACCCACATCATAAAAATGGATGTCTGGTAGTTTCCAAGATTTCTTGAGAATGGATATGGTGACTGTTGAAACGTTTACTTATCAGGTTACAAACAAAAAAAAATTAATATTGATGGAGTTATTTGGATATTGTGTTCAAATGTCCTCAGAAGAATTTTTGCATTTACAGCAAATCCCTTAAAACTGTATTTATCAAGTCACAGTTTGTCTTGCTGCAAGATGCTTTGTAACGTATTTATTTCCTATTATTATTGAGAGTACAGAGATATGACCATTTTCTTTAGAAAGCTCACACATCTGGAGAAAGTTGAAACGAGTTCCCAAAGCACAAGTATTAAATACTAAATCTTCTTCATACACAAATGGCATTTTAATTTAATCTTATCAATGAATTGGAGCCTGTCATTTGCTTAACCAATAACTAAGCCTGTACTATTTCTTTCAGTTCATATTCTCAAACTGTCAATCTGTACCCGTTATCACATTCTTGGTTCATGTTGAGATCCATCAACTGTGTGATCAAAAAATCTATATTTTTACATTTTGGGAAGTTGACAGCTGGATTTCTCTACATTTACAGCCATTTGCCATTCATAGCAACAGGTTGATGTCTTGTCAACATCTGGCTGAATATTACAATTGTTACCAGAAAAGATTTCACCACAGCAAAGATTTCCTCATAGATAATCATGTAACTGAGAAAAAGTGAGACACTGTAACTAATACTAACTGGCATGTCGTTTATTAATAATACAAACAGTTGTAGCCCTATCACACTTACTCTAGCACAACCTGTTCTTGCTCCAAGTGCCAGTCCAATGGCAGCCGAACACCAAGGGTCAGTGGTGGGCAGCAAAGGGTGAACAGCTGTAATGGCTGATATGTGGCAGTCAGGCAGCTGGGTCAAAGCCTAGGTGATCACATTGCCATGGAAATGCTTACAGGCAAGGGTGAAGTGGCTTGCGCAAACGCAGAAAGTGGGCAATGACATTGCCTGGTGGATAGCTTATCCTAGCTATGTCTACCCACAAACGAGCTGATGGATGGGTGCTGATGGCTGCCAGTGCCCCATGGGGGATAGTGTAACAGCTCTAGGACACTTACTTCATTTGCATTAGTGGATGGCACAATGCAAAATAGTGTGTTATGTTCTATCCATCAAACACTGCAAACATTGTTGTTAGCCATAAAAATGATAGTAATGTCATGCTGAGACTACCAGAGTTGGTACAACAGAATGGAAATGCAATAATGTGATGCATTTTCTTGAGACTTGTCTAGCACACGTACTGTTACACTTGGGCTTGAGATGAGCTGGATTTCCTGGGGAAAGAAAACCAGCTGGAAATGCTGCTGTAAGAGGGGCTACTGTATCAATTTTTATTTTTTGTATTTATACAAACATTTAATCGCATTTCACCATAAAATTATCTAGACGAAAACTTGCAGTCTGCTGGATCGCAACACTTGTTGATGACTTTTCCACATACGGAAGTAAAGCTACTTACGTTAAGCGAGTTCATTATTCTTAAGCCCAAACTCCATATATACCAAGTGATCAAAAAATCGGTATAAATTTGAAAACTGAATAAATCACAGAATAATGTAGATAGAGAGGTACAGACTGACACACATGCTTGGAATGACTTGGGGTTTTATTAAAACCAAAAAAATACAAAAGTTCAAAAAATGTCCAACAGATAGCACTTCATCTGATCAGAATAGCAATAATTAGCATAACAAAGTAAGACAGAGCAAAGATGGTGTTCTTTACAGGAAATGCTCAATATGTCCGCCATCATTCCTCAACAATAGCTGTAGTCGAGGAATAATGTTGTGAACACCACTGTAAAGCATGTCCGGAGTTATGGTGAGGCATTGGCGTCGGATGTTGTCTTTCAGCATCCCTAGAGATGTAGGTCGATCGATACACTTGCGACTTCAGGTAACCCCAAAGCCAATAATCGCACGGACTGAGGTCTGGGTACCTGGGAGGCCAAGCATGAAAGTGGTGGCTGAGCACACGATCATCACCAAATGACGCGCAAGAGATCTTTCACGCGTCTAGCAATATGGGGTGGAGCGCCATCCTGCATAAACATCGTACGTTCCAGCAGGTGTTTATCAGCCAGGCTGGGGATGATGCGATTCTGTAACAATCGGCGTACCTCTCACCTGTCACGGTAGCAGTTACAAAACCAGAATCACACATTTCCTCAAAGAAAAAAGGCCCCATAACGGTAGATGTGATAAATCCAACCCATACCGAGACTTTCTCGTCGTGCAATGCAGTTTCCACAACAGTTCTAGGATTTTCGGTAGCCCAAATTCTGCAGTTGTGGGCGTTGACAGACCCTCAGAGTGTGAAATGAGCTTCATCGGTCCCAACATGTTACTCAACCAATCGTCATTTTCCGCCATCTTTTGAAACGCACACACTGCAAATGCCCTCTGCTTCACTAAATCGCCAGGTAACAGTTCACGATGCCGATGGATTTTGTGCAGATAGCATCGGAGGGTAAGCCTAAGTGCCAACCAAACAGTAGTGTACGGAATGCCGGTGCGATGTGCGACTGCACGAGCACTGACTTCCCCGTGCATAGATGAACCCGCTAGAGTCTCCATTTCTTCCTGAACTGTCTCAGCAGCATTACGCCTTGTGCTCGGTCAGCCACTATGGGGTCTATCGTCTAAACAACCTGTGACTTCGAAATCATTTTCGCCACAGCTGCATTTGTCAACGGACCTTTATCCGTTCGAATCCTCTTCCTACGGCGATAGGATCGTAATGCTGAACTAGCACATTCCCCATTCTGATAATACAGCTTCACTATAAGCACATTTTCAGGCAACGTCAACATGCTGCGAATGCTGGCGCATCTGATTCTCCCTCTCATTACAGCTCCTCTTATACACGACTGTCATGCGCAGTCACTGACGTTTTGCTGTCCAGCGCCATCTGTCGGACATTTTGTGAACCCCATATCATTCCAAGCATGTGCGTCAATTTTTACCTCTCTATCTACATTATTCCATGGTTTATTAAGTTTTCAAATTTATACTGACTTTTTGATGACCAGTTATTATAAAAATGAATGTACATATGTGTGTACGTTCCACAACTCTTCCTAAACCAATAGTCTGATTTCAACCACAGTTGGTACACATCTCCCTTACTGTCAAGGCAACAATCACTGTGGGCTATTATAGTTCAGGAGATATGACGTCAAATAATGAAATGTGTGAAAAACTACCACAACATGCACGATGTTTAAATTTATTACTTCTAACTCTATTTGTGATAAATTTCGCAGACAGTACCCTCATATGCTGCTAAATGCACCCACAACATTATACCACAGTATCATACATAGTTCAGGAGATATGACATCATAAACACTGAGATGCTTGAAAAAATGTCGCACCATGAATGAAGTTTTAATGCATTTATTGTTTATCACCAACACACTCCTACAGTTGCATTAACTTTAGGAATTTTCTGATACCTGGCAGCACCTTTGACATTTTCCAACTGCAAAGTGCAAATGGCTGCAAGTGAAAACAACAGTTGTTTAAGGAGCTATGAAGAAGTGTTGCCATAGAGATGTTTACAAAATCGCATTGTAGACATGTGAAGCAGCTGCACCCAGCACCCAGGAAGTGCCCAGGATACTGTTCTTGCACATTTGTAAATTACGCATATTTCTTTGTACGATTGTTTCTTAATTTCAGAGGTGTTTTCATGAATACTCACATTGGAAATTTTTTCAATATGATGCTACAAATGAGTTTCATTTTTGTTTCTGTTTCTACCAGAAAAGTGGCAAAATTAATATCAAGGTAGAGATGGTTTTGTCAGCTACTTATTTTACAAAGCAAAGTAAATTAGATGTTGACAAACCTCAGTCAAACCTGGCAGCAGATTTTTACCTTTTAGGTGGGACATAAATTATACTGAAATTCAACAGTAACAACTAAAATTAGTCTATTGTTCTAAGAAACAATGTTAAATGGTTCATACAGCATGATCTTGTTACCTCATTTGTAGTCCATCCACATCATTCAATTCTAAAGAAAGAAAATTCTGCTCAGATGAGAACAACAACATAACTCATCATCAACAATTATTATTATTATTATTATTATATTCCTTTCTCAGACGTTATGTCTGGTTAAAAATGGAAAGTGACGCAGACCTTGATCAAGCGTGACTTCCTTTTAACTGTGTGGTATATGTTACATTGCATTTAGGAACTTTTGGGTAATTGAACATGTATCAATAATTACAGATTTCTGTAGTTGTATATATACATTTGGATGTAGCTGTATTGCATTGATGTACTGGTGGATATTGTGTGGTATGACTCCTGTAGTTGATAGTATAATTGGTACAATGTCAACTTTATCCTGATGCCACATATCCTTGACTTCCTCAGCCAGTTGGATGTATTTTTCAATTTTTTCTCCTGTTTTCTTCTGTATATTTGTTGTATTGGGTATGGATATTTTGATTAGTTGTGTTACTTTCTTCTTTTTATTGGTGAATATGATGTCAGGTTTGTTATGTGGTGGTGTTTTATCTGTTATAATGGTTCTGTTCCAGTATAATTTTTATTCATCATTCTCCAGTACACTTTGTGGTGCATACTTGTATGTGGGAATGTGTTGTTTTATTAGTTTATATTGTATGGCAAGTTGTTGATGTATTATTTTTGCTACATTGTCATGTCTTCTGAGGTATTCTGTTTTTGCTAGTATTGAACATCCGCTTGTGATGTGATCCACTGTTTCTATTTGTTGTTTGCAAAGTCTGCATTTATCTGTTGTGGAATTGGGATCTTTAATAACATGCTTACTGTAATATCTGGTGTTTATTGTTTGATCCTGTATTGCAATCATGAATCCTTCCGTCTCACTGTATATATTGCCTTTTCTTAGCCATGTGTTGGATGCATCTTGATCGATGTGTGGCTGTGTTAGATGATACGGGTGCTTGCCATGTAGTGTTTTCTTTTTCCAATTTACTTTCTTTGTATCTGTTGATGTTATGTGATCGAAAGGGTAGTAGAATTGGTTATGAAATTGCAGTGGCGTAGCCGATGTATTTATATGAGTGATTGCTTTGTGTATTTTGCTAGTTTCTGCTCGTTCTAGAAAGAATTTTCTTAAATTGTCTACCTGTCCATAATGTAGGTTTTTTTATGTCGATAAATCCTCTTCCTCCTTCCTTTCTGCTTAATGTGAATCTTTCTGTTGCTGAATGTATGTGATGTATTCTATATTTGTGGCATTGTGATCGTGTAAGTGTATTGAGTGCTTCTAGGTCTGTGTTACTCCATTTCACTACTCCAAATGAGTAGGTCAATATTGGTATAGCATAAGTATTTTTAGCTTTTGTCTTGTTTCTTGCTGTCAATTCTGTTTTCAGTATTTTTGTTAGTATTTGTCTATATTTTTCTTTTAGTTTTTCTTTAATATTTGTATTATTTATTCCTATTTTTGTCTGTATCCTAGATATTTATAGGCAACTGTTTTTTCAACCACTTCTATGCAGTCGCTGTGGTTATCCAATATGTAATCTCTGCTATTTTTCTTACATTTGCCTGTTCCAAAAGCCATATTTCTATCACTGCTGAATACTACTGTTAACTTTAGTAATTGGTTTAGTTGTTGATTTGTTGCTGCCAGTAGTTTTAGGTCATCCATGTATAGCAAATGTGTGATTTTGTGTGGGTATGTTCCAGTAATATTGTATCCATAATTTGTATTATTTAGCATGTTGGATAGTGGGTTCAGAGCAAGGCAGAACCAGAAAGGACTTAATGAGCCTCCTTGGTATATTCCACACTTAATCTGTATTGGCTGTGATGTGATATTATTTGAATTTGTTTGGATATTAAGTGTGGTTTTCCAATTTTTCATTACTATGTTTAGGAACTGTATCAATTTAGGATCTACTTTGTATATTTCCAATATTTGTAGTAACCACGAGTGGGGTACACTATCAAAAGCTTTTTGGTAATCAATGTATGCGCAGTGTAGCGACCTTTGTTTAGTTTTAGCTTGATATATCACCTCTGCATCTATTATCAGTTGCTCTTTACATCCTTGTGCTCCTTTGCAACAGCCTTTTTGTTCTTCATTTATAATTTTGTTCTGTGTTGCATGTGTCATTAATTTCTGTGTAATGACTGAAGTTAATATTTTGTATATTGTTGGTAGGCATGTTATGGGGCGATATTTAGCTGGGTTTGCTGTGTCTGCTTGATCTTTAGGTTTCAGATAAGTTATTCCATGTGTAAGTGTATCAGGGAATGTGTATGGGCCTGCAATGTAACTGTTAAATAATTTATAAAAACAAAGATGAGGTGACTTACCGAACAAAAGCGCTGGCAGGTCGATAGACACACAAACAAACACAAACATGTTTGTGTGTATGTTTGTGTTTGTTTGTGTGTCTATCGACCTGCCAGCGCTTTTGTTCGGTAAGTCACCTCATCTTTGTTTTTATACATAATTTTTCCCACGTGGAATGTTTCCTTCCATTATATTGTTAAATAATTTAGTTAGATGTGAATGTGTTGAGGTGAACTTCTTTAGCCAGTAATTTGCTATTTTATCTTTTCCAGGGGCGTTTCAATTGTGAGTAGAATTAATTGCAGGGGTGACTTCATGTTGCAAAATTATCACTTCAGGCATTTGTGGTATCATCTTGTATGTGTCTGTTTCTGCTTGTATCCACCGTGCATGCCTGTTACGTTGTACCGGGTTTGACCATATGTTGCTCCAGAAGTGTTCCATGTCTGTTATGTTTGGTGGATTGTCTATTTTAATTGTCTGGTAAAATTTCTTTTGGGTTGTGTTGAATGTTTGGTTTTGTTTCCTTCTATTTTCACTTTTTTTTGTATCTTCTAAGTCGTTTGGCCATTGCTTGTAATTTCTGCTTCTTTTCATCTAATTGCTCTATCAATTCTTGTTGTGAGATTTTACCTAACCTTATTCGTTTTTTTCTGACATTTCATTTCCTACAAATTGTGTTAGCTGTCCGATGTCTTTTCTCAGTTTTTCTGTTCTGATCTGTAGCCTGTGTTGCCATGCTGGTTTTGTGGGTTTCTTCTGTGTGTTGGTTGGTTCTGATCTCTGCCTAGTGTGTATATTTAGTGTAGTGAGTGCTCCTATATAAACCAGTAGTTGTAACTCTTCCATAGTTGTGTTTTCATTTATTTTGTTGTGTATGATTGTGTTGATAGTTTTTATTGTTGTTTCGACTTGTGGGTTATTTGGCGGTCTATGCATGAATGGTCTAACGTCTGTATTTGTGTCTTTGTATTCTATATATGTCAGCTGAAATTTTTCTTCTATATCTAACATGTGTGTTACTTCGAGTTCTATTTGAGCTTGTTCTGGTGGCTTTCTTAAGATTTCGTTTTCCTCTGATTGTTTAATTGATGCGTGTTGTTCTTTGTTTGTTTGCTCTGGGATGTTTGAGTCCATTACTGTATTTTCTTCTTCTTCTGATTGCATATTATTTTGTTCCAGTATTTGTTGTACTTGTTGTTTGATGTTTTCCAATTCTGACTGGGGTACCCTGTTATTTTTGATTATTACTCGGATCTGATCAGCTAGTCGTTGTTCTGTTAAAATTTTAATTCTGGGTATCTGATAATAAATATTGTGTATACTTGTGATCTGTATCCAGTTGTGTTGGTTCCTAGGTTTGTTGCTTGGTAATAACAGAGCATGAGGTGTCGATTAACTTCATCTGACCACCTCATCCTCTGTCTTTGTTTTCCTTCTAGGGTGGTGGCAGGAAGCATATCCTGCAAAACACCTCTATTTGGATTTAAATCATTTTCCAGTTGGCTAGCAGTGTCGTTACCATTGTGGGCGGGCATAGGGTTCAAACGTCGTCCCTGACCATGACGGCTCTTGTCCGAGGCTTCTTTAGTTCTGTCCTGAACCAACTAATCACACTAAAAGGGGGGTTAGCCCTATTAGTGGTTTGTTCTTTTCGTCGCCTTTTACGACTGGCAGAACATACCGGAGGCCTATTCTTTTCCCGGGCCTCCACGGGGTTTATTATTCTTATTCTTATTATTATTTACATTTTATGGCCTTCATTGGACCACTCTAGCAAACTTCATACAAAGAATTTTCCAGTTTTCTGTCAGCCCAGTACTACTTCATCGGAAATCACCCTTCCTTTTGTCTGTTTGCTGATTTTCGTTTGCAGTCTGGTTTGTTTGTCTGTGAGTTTCCTGGTTTTGTCAGTTTTGTTTCTTAGGTCATCCACTGTACTCTGTAGCTCATCCATATCTTCTTTGATTTCTGTAATCCACTTAATGTTGTACTTACTATTCCATAATTTTTGTATTATTCTCCTGATGATCCTGTTCTCTGGTGTTCTGATTAGATGTCCAAAAAATGAAATGCGTTTCTTCCTGATTGTACTCATTACCGGTTCTATTTCCTTGTAGACTGTTTCATTTGTCGCTACTCTCCAGTGTCCATCTTTCTGGTACGATTTGTTGATCCATGTTCTGATGATTTTTCTATCTATTTTGAGTATTTTGTCTACTTGTGCAGTGTTAGTTGTTTTGAAGATGGTTTCACTTGTGTATATTATTTCTGGTTGAGTGACTGTTTTGTAGTGTTTTAATTTTGGGTTAGGTTAGTGTTGTTTAACGTCCCGTCGACAACGAGGTCATTAGAGACAGAGCGCTAGCTCGGGTTAGGGAAGGATGGGGAAGGAAATCGGCCGTGCCCTTTGAAAGGAACCATCCCAGCATTTGCCTGAAACGATTTAGGGAAATCACGGAAAACCTAAATCAGGATGGCTGGAGACGGGATTGAACCGTCGTCCTCCCGAATGCGAGTCCAGTGTGCTAACCACTGCGCCACCTCGCTCGGTTTTTAATTTTGTTGCTATTGAGAGGCTCTTTTTGATGTAGGTGTTCTTGGTGATATATCGTCAACAATAATAAGTTCCAGGGTAAAAAAACTGTATGGGAAGACAGAGAAAAATACATCCAACAAACAGATGCAAGTGCTACTCTGAAATGAAGAGGTTAGCACAGGGGAGGCATGGTACGCAGAACAAAAATCTCTAAATCAGAAAAAAGGCAGAGATGGATGTATCTGCAGGTGTTTTAAACCTGATGGAAGTCTACTTGAGCAAAAGACTACATAATTTACGTAGACTTTTTTTTATAATTCTGTAGCACTGAAAAAACTTGTTGTCTACTAATAAAACCTATGTTTACGAAACATTACATAACAACCGAAATAAAATCAGCAATCCAAAATTATTAGTTACTATATAACTAAAGAGACACCCAAAGTTGTGGAAAAGAAATGCCAAGTAGTTTGCAATTTGAGACAGGAAAGAGCCATTACTTTACACATTGTAATCAAAATTGCAAGTACAGTAAGTTTTACATTTTAGTTTCTTTGCCTTTTTGGGTGTGGACCAGCACACTTGGGTATTGGTGGACACTATTTTTGGTGTTTTTGTGATGCTGTTTACACAGCACACATGAGTCACAATGAACAAGACACAATGAGTTGTAGTTGGACCAAAGTATGCCTGTCATACAATTTCCATTGCTGACATTAACCCAGGTCAGTATCAGATTGAGAAGTAGTTTTAGACTCACAATATGTATTATTCGTTGAGAAATCTCATACGAAAAAAGAAAAAAACCTGCATGATTTTGTAATCAGTGACTGGACATTTACTGACAAAATCCAGTACGAAATACATCTAATGATCAAACATTCATTTCACATCACATCTGCACAATTTTGTGGCTTCTGTGAAACATCACATCAATAATCTGGCATTTATGAATAACTAACTTTGCAACATGTGTACAGAGGAATAGTGTGCATGTTAACTATTTGAAAAGTACAATTATATGTGCTTATTTATGGAATATAGTTCAGTGACTTTGATTTGGATTGTGGAATAACTGTTATTCAGACACCCTCGATACATGTTCATGGATGTACCCACTTGTTGCTACACTGCAAATGCTGTGCTGGGACTGGAAGCACAATGATATGACTGATCATCCCACTTTCACCGTTTACAAAATTGCAAAGTTTCTTTGAAACCTAAAACAGTAATGGATTACAACAATTGCATGCTGGGTATCCATTAGTCTCATCAAATGCTTACCTACTTCAACTCTCTAAAAAATAAAATAAAAAATGTTGAAAAAAGTCTGATTTAGAAGTTACAGGAGTACAGGGTGTTCAAAACACTCCATATCCCTCTTTACTTTGTACATTTGAAGAAATAAATAGTTGTTCTATTGGTATCTCTGGTTTGCAGCTGGGGAAAAAAATGTTACCAGCATTGTATTGTTTTGTTTCAGTAGTCCACTGTTTCAGCTGAGAAGTCTTGGCTGATGTGAGCGTACAGTTATACTATTGAGGATGTCTGTGAATGAATAGTCTGACAATGACACGAAGCAGCGAGTTGCAGCCTGCCATGTTTTGTTGGCATGATTTCCAAATGCTGTGTCTCACTCAAAGACGTTATTTTCTGATGCCTGTGCTACATATTACTGTCCACACAGGAGGAATGTGCTTTACTGTGCACAACAGTTGGAAATGAAACCTGCCTCTTGTTATTGTATGGGTCAGGATGTTATCATATCTGTTCAAACCATGTTTTCTTGAAGGGTGTGTGAATGGAAACTCCTGTCTGGATGTGCTGCATACGTGGTTAATACCTCACGCTGAAGATACGGCAATCTTGGATCATGTGTGTGGTTACAGCAGCACAGAGTTCCAGCAAACTTTGCTATTTGTGTTCTTGCAATCATTCATCAATAATTTAGAGCCAGTTGGAATGTATTTGGTTTGGTTGGCTGGTTAATTTGGAGGGGGGTGGGGGTAAACAGAGGTCAGTGGTACAATGATTCAAATTGGCTGCACCTCCAAATCGAAATAAAGTTGGTCCATTGTAACATGAGACACAATTTAGGTCGAATGGATGAAGATACAGCTACAGTAGTTTGCATCAAGTCGAAAGTTAAGCAGTTAAGCTTTATCATGTAGCCATTGCTATGCATCAGGCGCTCCGTCCATATTTATATGGGTACCCTTCCTTTTCATGTGCTTCGTCTGGTTTGAATCGACTGCTTATTTTGCTTTGATCTGATAAGTGCCGTTCTCTTTGTTATAGGTGTTTACGTCACTCTACGCTGAAAATGCATTATTGTACTGTTTGTCTCATTCTGGTAATGAGTGTTTACGCCCTGTCGCCGCTCGCAGCATGCCTTGCTTTTGTGTGCGCTACCGCCGCTTCCAATAAAAATGAGAGAGAGGAATTGTATCATTAGTGAAACAATGGCAAGAGATTGCTATTTGTTGTTACTTACACTGCTGCGTTCTTTGATAATGATCAACAAGAACCAAATAATAGACTGGATATGATAGAAAATGTTCTGAACTAGAGTTTAGCGAAAATTTTTCTCCATTTGAAAATCTTTACAGACGCCTCTTTAGCACATTACATTCTACACAGAAATTAGAGTCATCTTAGATGTAAAAAATCTAGTCAGTTGTTGTACTTCATTTCTGACTGTATCACTATTCAGCATAAGAATAATACAAATATAAACATGACATGATATGTATATTCTCCCGCATTTGCTGTTGTCTCACTCTAGTTTCGTAGTTTATTAGGCAGACACAATTTAAATGAGATAGCAGTAAACATTAAAGAATACATGGCATAATGTTTACATTCGTATTATTCTTATCGTGAAGAGAATACTGCATGTGATTCACGATTCATAAAAGTTCCTATTAGCAACGATCTCTTGTCACAGGTAGGAAAAAAATTCAGAACATAGAGTTGGCCATATTGACATACATCCCAAACAGTCTTGCCAGTTGGATTTTCAGTCATGACTTCAAATGCAGAGTGTGTTGTTGTTGTTGTCTTCAGTTCGTAGACTGGTTTGATGCAGCTCTCCACGCTTTTATATCCTGTGCAATGCAGAGTAGCAACACTTATAAAATAAGAATGAAAATAACTTAGAAATTGAACGCTGAAATTTAAAAGAAAATTTTATTAGGTTTGTAATACATCTTATATGAAATGTTTAAAATATCAGTCATGATTCTGAATCACCATCACTCAATTCTTTGTTGCTCATTTCTTCATACAGAGCATCGTCCTCTGTACCATCTAGTGCACTACATAATGAACATTTTTTAAATGCTTGTTGCACAGTCTGATACGGAACAGACTTCCATGCATCATAAATCCATTGGCATACTTGTGACAAACTTTCACGTTTTACACGTACTGTTGGTGTCAATTGTCCGTTGCTTTTGGAAAGCCAGTCTGTGTACATGCGTTTAACCTTGTCTCATCTTCTACCTTTTTTTAAAATGTATTTACTGACGCAGAGGTATTGGCGCCAGTCTTTATCATTGTGCCTGCAAATCATGACTGTGTAGCGCTACATATATTCGACGTCAGAAGTTAGTTGTGGCGGCACCTACCAACATTTTTCAGAACTTCCGCTTACTTTGTACTCGATTCCAAGCTGCAGGTTTTTTGGATTACAAAAACCGGAAAAAAAGTACGGCTTAGATTCGAGTGAGTGCGGTAAAGAACAAGGAGGGGTGGGGATAGGGAGTAGCGAGAGCATGGGAGCATGGGGCACTCCAGAGGCACTACCCATGACAGGACATCATGAATGCTGTGGACTCATCCAGATCCCCATATCATACCATGACCATGACAATGGGGACAGCACCATGGGAAGAAGACACAAGAAAACAGGGAAAGATGGGGCAAAACCTGGCCTGCACGAAGGCAAGGCCAAATTCCTCCCAAACTAAAACAAACACTAACTGGTAGACTACAACCGTAAGGAAATTTAGGTACTTAAACCTGGGAGGACAAACCACTTTCAGGAAGAAAACATAGGATGCGTGTAAACATGTGATGGTTGTCTGCTAACACCTGAGAATGCAAGCATCATCCGCTTACAATCATGACATGGAGTGTGGGAAGGCATATTTAGGGTGAAGGGCCAAAAGGAGGGGAAGTCTAACAAAACCCATGAGGGAGGTCACGCAACTACAAAAGGGGAAGGAGGCACCTCATTACAGAGTAAAAAACCATGGGATCAACCTGGTAAGGCTGGCAAAAGGACGGCAGAGGATGGTAGACTCCCACTGCAAGAGGCAGATGGAGGAACGCCATGTGGTAGAAATCTCCTTCATTGCACGAAATTTAATGGACATGGGGCAGCCCCCAAGAGTTGACCAACAATTGAGCAAAAAAGAATTTAACGTAAAGTGGCAAAACCTGTCCCCAAGCAGGTCACAGAAAAAAGGGGGGAGGGGGGGGGGGGGAAGGTGCAAATATACAAACAATGCCAAGGCATGGATGATGAGTAATATATTTTTACGTTTCCTCAGAGAATTTGACACCAAAATGGGGAGTGCTGCAAGAAAAGTGCTGCTGTTTGTGGATAGATGTGCGGCACATCCACCAGACGTATCCTTTCTGAGAAATGTAAAAGTAATTTTCCTGCCACCCAACTGCACTAGCCATCTGCAACCTTTGGACTTGGGAATAATACACACCCTTAAGGTTAAATACAGGACACCCCTTGTAAAAAAGGCCTTGAATTTGATGGACCAAAGAAACCCAGCAGAGCTCACAACTGAAGCTGCATATTTTACAGGCAATGAATTTAATTACGTATTCGTGGAGGGGAGTCAGTGCTGAAACTATTAAAAACTGTTTCACTAAAGTGGATTCTGTGAGAATGAGATGGCAGCTCCGGTGGAAGATGTTGCAAGTGATTTGCAAGAGTTTCAGGAATTAATAGGCAGTGATTCTGACACTTTTGAGGACTTTGTGGCTGTGGATGACAATGTGGTAACCACAAGAGTACGAAGTATTGAGGAGCTGACTGCAGAGAGAAGCTTGGAGAATAATAGTGGTAGTGAAAGTGACAGTGACAAGGAAGATGACCCTGTGCCCCCTGTAGCTGAAGCCTTTGAAACATTCAGGAGATATATGATGGCCAATAGACTTGAGGACAGAACGAGCAAGAAATGATTGCCATGGAGTCTAGGAGAAATAGAAAACAGACATTCTTGCTTGGATATTTAAAAAAAATCATAGGTATGTGATTTTCAGATTGCATAGGTTCCTAGACTTTAGTGCCAATTTAAGTTCCATTCATAATTTAATTATTAAAGTAATATCTTTGTAACTAATTCTTTATTAATCTGTACCATTTACTGTGTTTTTATGTAATATGTTGAGTATATCATAAACAAAATTTGGCTCATATCCTATAATTGGGTCAACTGAAGAACGGGATACCACCTGTAAGCTTTGGACAATGATGTCATATCTTAAGAATCTGTTATAACTTTTTACAGTGCAAACTGATCCATTTACATTCACCCATCCACCTACTGGTCCCCATGTTTTAATTACAAAAAACTAATCATTTGATACATTGATCATTTGCAATGAATATCGTATTATGGTGTTGTGAAAATTTAAAATGTCATCTATGGCACTATTTGTCAAAGCTGATTAGTGGTACCCCAATCTTCAGTAATGCCCTATAATTATTATTCGGAAGCCTTCCTCTTTATAGTGTTTTCCTCTACACAGTGTTCAGAAATTGTGGTCCCTTGAAAAACGTTATACAGAGGTTTCACTGTATGTTAAACTGCTTGACGAAGGGCTGTACTTTTAGTTCACAGCTCCCTTGACCAGATATTATTGTTCAGACTACTCTCAATATCATCACAATGGGACTTTGGCAGTCTGCAGTGTCGATCAAACCAACAGACAGATTGCAGTCACGATTGTAAGGTCAACACATACAAAAGCTGAAGTGGAATATATTATAAACATTACATTTTGCTTCATAGAACATAATAATGGCATTCACAGGTCTATTGTGTCCAATTAGTTCATGGTTTCTGAATAGTGGAAGTCAATACAATGCCACTGCAATGCCTCAGAATCGAGGGAATATTTTGGATCAAGGTGTGTAGTCTGTTACAACAATGTGAACAAGATTTGAGTCATCCCACAATGTGCAACACTGCATGGCCCAGTACCCACCGTCTGTGGAAGACTCAGTGAGTAAGTATGATTCTTTCATAACCACTGGTTCCACAAACTCAGCACTGCCAAGTCCCTGCAGTCAGTTATTGCGGGTACACTGTTCTACACAAGTTTGTTTAGTAGGCAAATTCTTATTCCCTCAAATACCAGCATCAATTTTACCTGATTATATTTCCCATATCCTTCCCACAACACTTATGTGTAAACTAATACTATTACACCAGATCATTAAAATAATCACTGTGCAGTTAATATACTTTTACATAATAATGTAATAATTGGTCATCACACTTTACTACTCCGTCTTTGTTCTCAAACAATGGCAACATTCATATTTGATTGTATCATCGTTTGACAAAGTAATAGGCTATTTTCCAATGTTAAAAATATGGTTCATATTGTTGTTATCCTGATTCATTATAACATTTAAATACCATTTAAAGTCAATATTCTCACAGTATATCTATTATTTTTACATAATTAAAACTTAAAAATCATTAAATATCAAGTTCTGTTATGGGATCAAACCGTTCTGTTACCGGCTGATGCTCTGGAGACGTCAAAGACTAGGAGCATGACAAAACTATAGAAGTATTAAAGGAGCATTAGCTAAAGTTACAAGGTTTTTATGTACTTTTACTGCAAACAGTTTAGCTATTAATGATGGAAAATCCAATTACAACTTTTAAGTAACAACAGAAACGAATTTTGTAAATGGTGATGGAAGCCTTGCGAAAGTTGATGCGTTATGCTCCTCCCCTTTTAGAGCGGCGATGTGTGCAACAAGGGACATTCTTTTCCCTGTTTCCTGCAACATCATTGAACTTGCTCAAAACTAAGGAACTGTAGAACTTTTGCATGACTACGTTGTCTATTATCAGTCTTGAGCTGCAACTCAAAACATAACAACATTATTCTTGGCCAAACTTAGTGCCGATTTTCTTTATAGAAGATACTCAGCAGATATTATGCATTCAGCAAGAGTTTGGAGACACAAGAGATATGCATCTGACTGCACATTAAGAGGCCACATGTTTGATTCCTGGAAGGGTAATATGTTTTTAAAACATTTACATTAAATACGAAAACAGCATTAGCAAGAATTGAGTGCAGCAGTTGTTTCAATTGTGGGATTTATTGTACATAGCTTCACATTAGTCTCAGTCTGAGAAATGGATGAAACGAAGATAAATGCATTTACTTTGCTAACAAACAATTCACTTTTTTTGGAAAGCAGTTCTAACAGTGAAGATATCACAATAAGCCCACAGAACATCAAGATGTAGGATGATGAGTTTATATGGAAAGATATACAACATGCAGGTGACACGAACAAAAGGGTTGTGTTGTTGGTAGTGAAAAGCATTTGAAGCAGACTTACTTCATCATTATGTACGATGATGAAACTGCAAAAGTTTAAACAATAAGGAATCTAATGGGCAGTGCAAAGATAAAAACATTGTTTCTAATAATGTAGAAAGTGTGTGGTCACATAAACTAGAAATATTTTTCCGAATGCGACCTGTGAACAGCGATTGCAAATGAAAGTGCATGTAAACAGCAAGGAAAACACAATAATATTCTGTTTCTGATTTGTGTGGTGAAGTTTTGTAATTGTGATTTGGTTTTCATATCAGAGGACTGTAAAAAGTAAGTTAAAAGATTTTTTTGGGTTAACTCAAACCAGCAATCAACAGATATTACCTCATAAAATTCAACTGCCGTCGTTGGATAAGCAGCTGCAGCAGCAAGTCGTATACTCCTAGCTCACTCATTTGTTACATAGTTTAAATATTAATTTCTTTGCGTGGTTTTGGTACTTGCATTGTCTAATTCATAAATTTCTGGCGTATTATAGTATCTGAGAGTTGTAGCATTGCGTTTTAGTACCTGAATAGTGTAAAATCGCGTAGTCTCCTTCCGCCGCCGAGCAGTGTGTCAGCAGTGCGCAAGTAGCAGCATTACTGCATTTACTAGGCAATCTTGTATTTTAATAACCGTTTAAATTTTGTGTCTATTTGTTTGCGCTCTCTGTAGATTAGTTCAGACGTTCTTTGCACAACAGTTTTTAGCATGGATAGGGACTGCAACTGCTGTGTTCGGATGCAGGCTGAGTTGGCATCCCTTCGCTTCCAGCTTCAGGCAGTGTTGGCTTCGGTCACACAGCTTGAGGCTGTTGCCAATGGGCATCACTGTGGGGTTCCGGATGGGGGTTTGTCGGGGACGGCCAGTTCGTCCCGCGCATCCCCCGATCGGACTACGACTGTGGTTGCCCGGGATACTGCCCGCATTGAGGCTGATCCCTCACCTGTGGTAGAGTGGGAGGTCGTCTCAAGGTGTGGCAGGGGCGAAAGACATTCCGGAGGGCTGAACGGAAGGCCTCTCCAGTTTGTCTGACGAACCGGTTTCAGGCTCTGTCTCTGGCTGATATTGATCTTCGGCCTGACATGGCTGCTTGTCCTGTTCCAGAGGTTGCCCTTCAGGCTGCAAGATCCGGGCGGTCGCAGAGGGTGGGCTTACTGGAGCTCCAATGTCAGGCGCGTAATGGGGCCCCTTAGGGATATGGCAGCAAGAGAGGGGAAGAAAACCAATGTGCACTCCGTGTGCATACCGGGGGGAGTCATCCCAGATGTGGAAAGGGTCCTTCTGGACGCCATGAAGGGTACATGGTGCACCCATCTGCAGGTGGTCGCTCATGTCGGCACCAATGATGTGTGTCGCTATGGATCCGAGGAAATCCTCTCTGGCTTCCAGCAGCTATCTGATTTGGTGAAGACTGCCAGTCTTGCTAGCGGGATGAAAGCAGAGCTCACCATCTGCCGCATCGTCGACAGGACTGACTGCGGACCTTTGGTACAGAGCCGAGTGGAGGGTCTGAATCAGAGGCTGAGACGGTTCTGCGACCGTGTGGGCTGCAGATTCCTCGACTTGCGTCATAGGGTGGTGGGGTTTCGGGTTCCGCTGGATAGGTCAGGAGTCCACTACACGCAACAAGCGGCTACATGTGTGGCGTGGGCTGGGCGGTTTTTTAGGTTAGATGGCCTTTGGCAAGTACAGACAGGGCAACAGCCTCAACAGATGCAGGGCAAAGTCAGGACATGCGGGGAACAAGCAGCAATCGGTATTGTAATTGCAAACTGTCGAAGCTGCGTTGGTAAAGTACCAGAACTTCAAGTGCTGATAGAAAGCACCGAAGCCGAAATCGTTATAGGTACAGAAAGCTGGTTGAAGCCAGAGATAAATTCTGCCGAAATTTTTACGAAGGTACAGACGGTGCTTAGAAAGGATAGATTGCATGCAACCGGTGGTGGAGTGTTCGTCGCTGTTAGTAGTAGCTTATCCTGTAGTGAAATAGAAGTGGATAGTTCCTGTGAATTATTATGGGTGGAGGTTACACTCAACAACCGAGCTAGGTTAATAATTGGCTTCTTTTACCGACCTCCCGACTCAGCAGCATTAGTGGCAGAACAACTGAGAGAAAATTTGGAATACATTTCACATAAATTTTCTCAGCATGTTATAGTCTTAGGTGGAGATTTCAATTTACCAGATATAGACTGGGACACTCAGATGTTTAGGACGGGTGGTAGGGACAGAGCATCGAGTGACATTATACTGAGTGCACTATCCGAAAATTACCTCGAGCAATTAAACATTGAACCGACTCGTGGAGATAACATCTTGGACCTACTGATAACAAACAGACCCGAACTTTTCGACTCTGTAAGTGCAGCACAGGGAATCAGTGATCATAAGGCCGTTGCAGCATCCCTGAATATGGAGGTTAGTAGGAATATAAAAAAAGGGAGGAAGGTTTATCTGTTTAGCAAGAGTAATAGAAGGCAGATTTCAGACTACCTAACAGATCAAAACGAAAATTTCTGTTCCGACACTGACAATGTTGAGTGTTTATGGAAAAAGTTCAAGGCAATCGTAAAATGCGTTTTAGACAGGTACGTGCCGAGTAAAACTGTGAGGGACGGGAAAAGCCCACCGTGGTACAACAACAAAGTTAGGAAACTACTGCGAAAGCAAAGAGAGCTTCACTGCAAGTTTAAACGCAGCCAAAACCTCTCAGACAAACAGAACCTAAACGATGTCAAAGTTAGCGTAAGGAGGGCTATGCGTGAAGCGTTCAGTGAATTCGAAAGTAAAATTCTATGTACCGACTTGACAGAAAATCCTAGGAAGTTCTGGTCTTACGTTAAATCAGTAAGTGGCTCGAAACAGCATATCCAGACACTCCGGGATGATGATGGCATTGAAACAGAGGATGACACGCGTAAAGCTGAAATACTAAACACCTTTTTCCAAAGCTGTTTCACAGAGGAAGACCGCACTGCAGTTCCTTCTCTAAATCCTCGCACAAAAGAAAAAATTGCTGACATCGAAATAAGTGTCCAAGGAATAGAAAAGCAACTGGAATCACTCAACAGAGGAAAGTCCACTGGACCTGACGGGATACCAATTCGATTCTACACAGAGTACGCGAAAGAACTTGCCCCCTTCTAACAGCCGTGTACCGCAAGTCTCTAGAGGAACAGAAGGTTCCAAATGATTGGAAAAGAGCACAGGTAGTCCCAGTCTTCAAGAAGGATCGTCGAGCAGATGCGCAAAACTATAGACCTATATCTCTGACGTCGATATGTTGTAGAATTTTAGAACATGTTTTTTGCTCGAGTATCATGTCGTTTTTGGAAACCCAGAATCTACTCTGTAGGAATCAACATGGATTCCGGAAACAGCGATCGTGTGAGACCCAAATCGCTTTATTTGTTCATGAGACCCAGAAAATATTAGATACAGGCTCCCAGGTAGATGCTATTTTTCTTGAATTCCGGAAGGCGTTCGATACAGTTCCGCAGTGTCGCCTGATAAACAAAGTAAGAGCCTACGGAATATCAGACCAGCTGTGTGGCTGGATTGAAGAGTTTTTAGCAAACAGAATACAGCATGTTGTTATCAATGGAGAGACATCTACAGACGTAAAAGTAACCTCTGGCGTACCACAGGGGAGTGTTATGGGACCATTGCTTTTCACAATATATATAAATGACCTAGTAGATAGTGTCGGAAGTCCCATGCGGCTTTTCGCGGATGATGCTGTAGTATACAGAGAAGTTGCAGCATTAGAAAATTGTAGCGAAATGCAGGAACATCTGCAGCGGATAGGCACTTGGTGCAGGGAGTGGCAACTGACCCTTAACATAGACAAATATAATGTATTGCGAATACATAGAAAGAAGGATCCTTTATTGTATGATTATATGATAGCGGAACAAACACTGGTAGCAGTTACTTCTGTAAAATATCTGGGAGTATGCGTGCAGAAGGATTTGAAGTGGAATGATCACATAAAATTAATTGTTGGTAAGGCGGGTACCAGGTTGAGATTCATTGGGAGAGTCCTTAGAAAATGTAGTCCATCAACAAAGGAGGTGGCTTACAAAACACTCGTTCGACCTATACTTGAGTATTGCTCATCAGTGTGGGATCCGTACCAGATCGGGTTGACGGAGGAGATAGAGAAGATCCAAAGAAGAGCGGCGCATTTCGTCACAGGGTTATTTGGTAACCATGATAGCGTTACGGAGATGTTTAACAAACTCAAGTGGCAGACTCTGCAAGAAAGGCGCTCTGCATCACGGTGTAGCTTGCTCGCCAGGTTTCGAGAGGGTGTGTTTCTGGATGAGGTATCGAATATATTGCTTCCCCCTACTTATACCTCCCGAGGAGATCACGAATGTAAAATTAGAGAGATTAGAGCGCGCACGGAGGCTTTCAGACAGTCGTTCTTCCCGCGAACCATACGCGACTGGAACAGGAAAGGGAGGTAATGACAGTGGCATGTTAAGTGCCCTCCGCCACACACCGTTGGGTGGCTTGCGGAGTATAAATGTAGATGTAGAACAGTCTATCACTCTAAAACTGTCCTACTAAATAATTCAGATGTAGGTGGGTAAAACAACAACTTAAACCATGAGTTTAATTTCACTGAACAATACCATCCTTCGGTACAACAGTGGGAAAGCTAATCTTAGACATAAGTTAATGTTAACTTCACAGTGTAACACACTTTTAATTGAGGTAGTGAAATTGCGCTTTGATGCGGTGGCAATTTGCTGGTACAGTGCAACCACATTTTACCCATCTTCTCATTCTCTGGAACACTACAAAAACTTTCCAGGGGTTTTTATAGATGTATTTGTACAGTATGAATACAGTATAACACATTTTCTGCAATGTAAATTTCAAACCCAGACATCAATGAAAATTAGCATTACGACCTCAGGAGGAGCGAGCTCGCCAGTGATGTTACAGGCATCACATGACCCAAATGGAGTGTTTTAGCGGGCTTTCAAATTAATTGAATTTCATTTTCATAAAAGAACAGTGAAATTGAAGAGGAAAAAAGCATGCTAGGAACATAAAATGGCATATTTAATCATTTAAGACAATTTCAGGAAAACAGTTGAATTCCTTACTATACCAAACTTTTCCCCTAACCAGAAAGTATTATAACACAGGGAAGATTTGGACTCCCTCTGAATAAAATACTTCACTTCATAAAACTGCAAAATCTGGTGAGAAAATGCTTATTCAAAAGATCATACTATGTTATGAAACTTACTGTAACTATGAAATCCAAAACGCTGTAATATTGTTGAATAATTGTCACAGTCCCTCATAAAAAAAATTGTAATGCTGAAAATTCTTTATAAATCCAAGGAGTATGTTAGCATTGTAGGTTTTATCTTCTCCTTCCTAGGTTAGGGCTTTCTAGGTGCTACACTCCAATTTCAATTTTTCATCTTTCATTGTTCCTTCTAATATGCCTCCTGCATTTTGTTCTCTCACTCAACCTCCCCCCCCCCCCCCCCCCACCTTCCTCCTCCTCCATCCCCTTCCAGGACCACTGTTTTGTTTTCCTTACATTTGTGGAAAATCTTCATTTAAAAAAAATTCCTCCTCCTCCTCCTTCTTCTTCTTCTTCTTCTTCTTCTTCTTCTCCTTCTTGTAAAGGGAACACTAATGCTTGATTTACTCACATGGAACAAATGTGGAAGCGTAACACTTCTGAATTCCTAGAGCTGACACAAGTGATGTCCTATAACAGCATGGTACAGGATGGAGATAAACAAGACAGAGTTAAATTGAGTAATATGGTCCATGTGACCTGGCAAGGACATGGCAATAAATTTTAATAATAAAATATCCAGGGGTGGCTCATTCTAAAGGGCCAGTGGGGCCCAGCCCCACCAAAAATTTTGTAACGTATTTTTCTCAGTTCTATATCAAACAGTATGACTGACAGAAACTCTATGTAATCAGGTCCAGTTCTTTCTGTTGTAAGTGCACACAAAGTGTAACATTCTGCAGTGGCGAACCAGTTTTTCTTTCCCCATCCAAAGCCGAGAGCCAGGGGCAGCTGGCCCATAGCCCCATACTCCCTCGACACTCCTGGCTCGCAATCACAGTGATGTGACCATTAACTTTCCCTTCTCCACCTTCCTTCCCACCACAGCATAACTGTGGGCCAGCGAGCAAGGATCCCAGTGGATATGCAAACGTGTACCCCTCATTCCCCGCACCCAAGCCACGACCGCCCTTACTCCCATCCACACCTCCAGATCTGAAAACTGCAGTCGCAGCGACATGACCAAGTTGCTTCCCTTTCTCCACATTGGCCCTCACTCTAGTGCAGCTTAGGGCCAACTCGAGTAGACCTGATGGACAGATCACCTCACCCGTACCCCTCTTTCCCCTGCACTGCCCAGCCGCATTCCCACTCTCCACCCTTTGGCCACCTGTCCACAAGTCTTCACAATGTTTGGGGCCAGCCACCTCTGGCCTGCAGCCCCTAACTGTAGTTTCTGTCATGTGCCTTACTGCATTCCTTTCCCCACCTACTGTCCTTCATTAAAGGGAAATGTGAAAACAGCGAACGAGGTGACCTCTCATTCATGTCTCATATTCTCGAGCTGTGTGGTTAAATTCGACTCTTCATAAAGTGATTTTAAAATGAATAAAGTAGATTGATTGTTTAAAACACCCTTTCATTTATTCGGTACGGAAGAGAAGCTGGAAATTGAGTTGTAGGCACACATCAACCAAAAGTAATAATCATCATCTTGTGGTGTTGCAGTTCTTCTTGTTGTGTCCGTGATTTCTACGAAAATAGGACAAGGAATTCCCCTTATACAAGACAGCTTTTTTCTGTTTTGTTTCACCTACACATGTTTCAGCATTTTTGTGCTTCTTCAATGGGTTATTTTTATTTTCTAACTTACATGATGCAATTGGACATTTATTTTGGTAGCTATTCTGCTACACAGTCTACAACATCTCATGGTTTTGATATTGTGGTGCTTTCTCATATGTTGTTGGCGAACTGAATAGGCTGATTTTGTGACCTATGCTTGCTCAACACTGCACTTTCTCTGATTTTTCAAAACATAGGGCAGAGTTTTTGTCACCATTACGTGTGGTATTCATTTGAAATGAATACTCTGCCTATGTTTTGCAGAATCAGAGAAAGTGCAGTGTCAGGCAACCATAGGTCACGAAATCAGCCTACTCACTTCGCCAACAACATATGAAAAAGCACCACAATATCTAAAGCATGAGAAAAGCATGAGAAGTTGTAGACTGTGTAGCAAAATAGCTACCAAAATAAATGTCCAACAGCAAACAAAAAATAACCCACTGAAGATATCACAAAAAGTGCTGAAACATATATGAGTGAAACAAAACAGAAGAAAGGCCTCTTGCACAAGGTGGAATTCGTTGTCCTATCAATGAAAAGATTTCTTGATGTCTCAACTTGATGGAAAGGAGAAGAGAACTTTTTACAACACATGGTTGTGAAAAAAGTGTTGGTTAACAGTAAGTGAAGAGAAACAAAAATTATTTCATTTCTACTGTGTTATTTGGTGCTGAAGGATTGTGGGAAACAGTCAGTGGTAATGATGTAAAACATTTAAGTGAATGACTTAAGGAAGATGAAGAAAGTGCACTACATTTGGAAAATGCTTGTAAATACAAAATGATTGGCAAAATTAACAATGCTGCTCAGTCTGACTTGGTTTATAAAATGTTAATCCAGAAACATAACATATTAGTTATGAAGCATAGACACACATTAAACAGAATAGTAGAGGGCTTAATGTTTTGTGGAATTCGTGAATTGGCACTAAGGGCTCACAATGAAAAATGGAAGTCAACAAACTATGGCAAATGCCTAGATTTGTTGCCTCGTCTAAGAAATCTTGGAAGTGTGTTAGATGACCACTTAGGCAGTTCTAGTACCTTCTGTATGTAAATATATGTCACATATGACACACAATGAACTTTTAGACTGTATATATCAAGAGCTGGTTAAAGAGATTAATGCTGCCACTTTTGTTTCTGAGCAGGCAGAAGAAACAAGAGACATTAAGTGCAGAAGATAGTTCATTGTTATATTATGGTATATTAAGCAGAAGGAAACTGTTAAAAGATTCCTTTCTTTTGAATATGTTAATGACAGGACATCATGTGGGCTTAGTGAAGTTCTAAAAAAGTCTTGAATCTTTCAGTGTTCAAGAAAAATCATCGCTCAGGCACACATGGTGTCCTAGTAATGAGTAGCACTTGTGGTGTACAGAATCTGATAATGTCCCATATGTCACGTACATTCATTGTTATATACACCAAATCAATTTGGTTATTCAGAATATTTATAGTAAAGATCAAGGAAAAATATTCTTGGGGTGATATTACAATAAGAGAAGCATTTGCTATACAAAATTTACCTCACAATCCATATTTTTTGTTCCTTCTAAATTTTTTCAACGAGATTATGAAACATGTTGGTATTTTGCATAACGCAGTTCAGATGCACAGTGTAAATGCCATTACTATATTCAAAGCATTATGCCACTTTGAGTCAGTAGTTTCTGAAATACGAGAGAATAGTTAAAGGTATCAGGTTTCTGAAGATGAATGTTTTTCTCCTTCAAGAAAATGTTCCAAATATAGCACTGAACTTGATCTGACAACAGATGCCAAAGAAGTTTGTGACACTGTGACCAACCAACCGAAAGGAAGATTCCAAAACTCTCATGTATTCATAGCTTCGAAATTATTGATCCAAAACAGCTTGTTTCTTTCACAGAACATTTCCAAGCCACTTTAGTCAATACTTCTTCATTAAATTACAGACCCTTTATTTGCCAAATAAATTGAAAAATGAAGTGTCAGTAATTTATCACAAACATACGCTTAAAGATATTACGTCAATTTGTGAACTGTTCACCTTTCTTATGGAACATTCCTTTGAAGAATCATTTACTGAAGTGCACAAAACACTGCAAATTGCCTAACTGCACCTGTTTCAACAGCAGAAACAGAGAACAGTTTCTGTACTTTAAAAAAAATAAAACCTCCCTCACAAATAGTATGTATCAGGAAAGGCTGAACTTAGTGGCTGTTTATTCCATTCATAAGGAGTAAATAAGTAAAATTCCAAACTTCAACAACAGAGTAATTGAGTCAAAAGAACAGGCATGCACAACTACTACACAAGTAACCTTACGGAATAGAAACCTCATTAGTTAACGTGTGACTTGGGTAAAATACGTGTGACACCACTCCTACCCAAGGTTTTTCCAAGAGTTTGTGCCCTCGATCATAAGGCAAAAGCCTTACCAATATTTGCTCTCCGGAGCATTCTCAATGGGGAAAAATTACTTGCTTCCTCTCACAGTTACACCATTTTTCTTTTTATACCACAATCAGACTACAGAAACACAACTAGAGTAAGTATAAACATCAGTCCAGAAACTTTGTAGTCCACAGCAGAAAGTTCTATGAAAAAACTTTCTGAGTGGTTCACAAAAAACAAACTAATTACAAATACTGAAAAAGCTGTGTGTGTCGATTTTCATTTAATTCCTCCGACTAATCAAATGTCTATTCCAGCACAATTAAAAAATGATCCCCTAGAAAATGTAAGTGTCACAAAAATTTTGGTACTATGGGTTCAGCAAGACATATACATACAAATAAATTGTCTAGAAAACTATCATCTGTGTGCTATGACCTAAGAACTTTAAAGACTACCACAAACAAAACAAAAGAAATGTAGTATCATACCCCAAAATCATCCAGAATATTTGTGAAGTGTACAAAAATCACAGTTCAAATAAACACTTACCAGCCTGGTTCAAGATCTAACATTCCAGACGACAGCCTCCTGCGTACAGCATTAGGCCAACCACCTGTATTTGCGTCCTGGTGGTTAACAAGCCACCGGGCAGCATCATAAAACTGAGCAATGTGTTGACTGGATGAGAGAGTTATATTATCCACACACCCAGTTCCATGAAATGTCAAAGCTACAACCTACAACAGAACAAACACGAAACTACTACTACAACTTGCACACTTCAGTAGCATGACAGTACCACTTCCTTTGTGTTATTAACCACCAACAAAACAGGAATCTATGGATTTGATATAAAAGAAACAATAGTGCTCATTGTTAAGGAACAATCTGTCATAGCCTGCACATGTGAAACTGTTTTTTGACTTTGGAATCAAAAGCAATCGATTCAAAAAAAGTGGACGAGTTGTTTACTACAGACCAGTCCGTGAGATGTAAAATAAAATCTATGTATAAAGCCACAAATTTATGTAATTACTGAACAAGTTTATCATTAGTGGTAGTTACCTTCAAAGTAAACTCCTTTGGGTCTATAGGTCTGCCTTAATTCCTTCCAATGCTCAAAACATTTCTGCATCTACAAGGTGTACAATTTTGCTTTGGCCATTTTTCCCCAACATTTGAGGCTTTAATGACACAAATTGGTTACACATGAATCATTCAAAGTATTTTCCATCGCTGGCCACTACTTTCTCCCACCTTTTGGGCTGTGTACGAATCCCGTGTCAAAAATTTTTTTCATCTTTTGAAGCAATCCATGAATCGATCCAATTTGTGAAATCTTCATGAGATTGAAAGTGTTAGTCAGCCAGGCCATGCACAACAGGCCATGCACAACTATTCACAAACACACAAACGCTGTTCAACGTCTCTTGGTTTCAGCTCACAAAAGACCTAAGTTCCTTCTTTCTGAATCATGCCCATAGCCTTGAGATGTTTTGAAATGGCTTGCTGTGTCACTCCCACTAGTCATGACAATTCTTCTTGAGTTTGATGCGAGTCTTTACTCAACAACGTCTCCAATTCTGCATCTTCGAAAGCACTCTCTCTTCCACCACTATACCAGTCTACGGCACTAAAATCACCGTTACTGAAGTGTTGAAACCACTCACAGCTCGTTCTTTCACTAATAGCATCCTTACCATACATACTTGAGAGCATTTGATGAGACTCAGCAGCTGTTTTCTTCATATTGAAACAAAACAGTAACACATCCCGCAAATGATGAGAATTAGGCTCATGAACTGACATTTTCAATCAAGAACAACTTTATGATGAATACACAAATTTATTAATGTTTGAATGAGGTTATGTTGACTGAGGTTCAAGCTAACTGCCCTACGACTGCGATCTGTTTCTTTTGACTGCTACTTACCGTCGTCACCACCTATCGGCAAACGGCGGACGCAAAGTTGTACACCTTGTAGCATTCCACAGCAAAGAACCAAAGAAACTGGTACACCCAACTAATATCATATGTCTGAAGTACTGCTGGAGGGAATTCACACCATGACTCCTGCAAGGCTGTCCATAAATCTGTAAGAGTATGAGGGGATGGAGATCTATTCTGAACAGTACGTTGCAAGGTGATATGCTCAATAATGTTCATGTCTGGGGAGTTTCGCAACCAGTGGAAGTGTTTAAGCTCAGAAGTGTGTTCCTGGGGCCACTCTGTAGCAAATCTGAACATTTGCAGTGTCGCATTGTATTGCTGGAATTGCCCCAGTCTGTTGGAATGCACAATGGACATGAACAGATCAGGTGATCAGACAGAATGCTTACGTACGTGTCACCTGTGAGAGTCGTACTAGACATACCAGGGGTCCCATATCACTCCAAACTGTATGCCCCCCACACCATTACAGAGCCTCCACCAGCTTGGAAAGTCCCCTGCTGACATGCAGGGTCATGGATTCATGAGGTGGTGGTCTCCATACCTGTACACATCCATCCACTCAATACAATTTGGAATAAGACTAATCTGACCAGGCAACATGTTTCCAGTCATCAACAATCCAATGTCGATGTAGATGGTCCCAGGTGAGGTGTAAAGCTTTGGGTCATGCAGTCATCAAAGATACACGACCGGGCCTTCGGCTCTGAAAGACCAAAAGTCCAACATTTGATGTTTTATGGGATTCCTGATATTCACAGTACACTCGTGAAATGGCCGTACGGGAAAATGCCCACTTCATCACTGCTCTGTCGCATCGCTCGAGCGCCAACTATAATACCACGTTCAAACTCACTTAAATCTTGATAACTTGCCATCGTAGCAGCAGTAACCGATCAACAACTGCGTCAGACACTTGTCATCTTATATAAGCGTTGCCAACCGCAGTGCTGTATTGTGCCTGTTTACGTATCATTGTATTTGAATATGCATGCCTATACCAATTACTTTGGCACTTCAGTGTAAAAGGTTGTGCAAGAGCTCTGCCTTTTTACCTTCCAGCAGAGAGCAAAAAAACCGTGCAATAAACTCTTTGTCCACTGAAAACTGAGCTGATCCATTCTAAACAAACTTGTCACAGCCAAAGCACACAGTCCAAAAAGTCAGAGTCAGAAAATAACTGCATATCTATAAACTTCGGCAAATAGTTCCTTAGTAATTTAAGCATTTTACTGAGTGGAGGTCATCATCATCATCGTCGTCGTCGTCGTCGTCGTCATCATCGTCATTGTCATCGTCATCATCATCATTATTTATGCAATGCTGCTAAAAATAGTAGATGAAACAAGTTCATAGCTTTGGCTATTCCCCGTATTCAGTTAAGTTCTTTTGTTTGCTTTCTGAACTACAACTGAACCAATCAGTTTCAAAATTCCCATTTTCCAAACTCAGAATACACTGCAAGGTGAGTAGCAGTTACAGATAGAATGTGCAACTTGTCACCAATACAGTGCTGTATAAAAAGTATTTGGAAAGGCTTCAAAAAAATAGATTTATTTGAAATATTGCTACTATCCCTTAAAATTCTTCAAAGTACAGCCCTTGAGCATCAATAACTTTTGCCAGCAGCTTTTCCATGCCTCTAAAGATACCCTGGTAGGTAGATTCTGGAAGATTCGGGTATGCATGCAAGCTTCTTTGATGGCACTTAGGGTCCCAAGATGGTGTCCTCTAAGGGAGGATTTTACTTTTGGGAATAGTAAATAGTCTGCTGGTGATCAGTTGGGACTATAAAGGGATTGGAGAATCATCACAATGTCACTATTGTCAGGTAGTCTCTGACCTTGAAGTAGGTGTGATTGGGTGCATTGTCATGATGCAAATTCCAATACAGGGTGATAACTAGCCTCGCCTGGTTGACCTTCCTCTTCAGTCTTCTTAGTATTTCAAAGCAAAAAGCACCATTCACTGTCTACCCCCCAGGTACAAATTTGTAGTGGACAACTCTCTAGGCACTGAAGAAAATTATTAGCTTGTCTTTCACTCTGGATTTGCTCATTCAATCATTTTTAGACAAGGTGATGCTACAGTGTCACTTGGAACCTTGCTGCTTTATTTCCAGGTCATAATCGAATTCCCACATTTCATCTTCCACGATTATGTTATCCACAAAGCCAAGGTCTTCTACAAAGCACTGCAGAAGGTCTTCACAGGCAGACACTTGCCTCTGCTTTTAGTCATTCTTCAAGATCTTTGGAATGAGTTTAGAGCAGATCTCTTGCATCGCCAAATTTTCAGTCATATCACCAAATTTTCAGTCATAATGATATGCACTGTTATCATTGCAACTGCATCTGTGACTACACACATATTTAACTGATAGTCTCAATTTAGCACTTTATGCATATGCTGCATGTTGTCACTGGTTCTTGACGTCAGTGCCATCCAATGTGGGACTCGTCCTCCAACTCTGTGGGCCATCTTTGAAGAGCTTGTGCCATTGGAAAACTGCTGTTTGTGACATGTTTTTATCCTTGAACACTTTGTGAGTCATGGCCAATGTGTCCTTACTACACAAAATTTTATGGTGTACCTCTGTTCACTCATTCACTGCATTTTGCACCTGCAATGAGTCACTGAACAGGGCACAAGTAAAAACACAATCTCACTTGAACAAATGCTTGCAGGCGATTGGCACTTGGCAAGTGTTGATGGTCACACCCCCCACCCACCACTGAGCAAGTGCAGTGCGAGTGCAATGTGACAAAATGTCACATCAGGAGAAAGTTGTTCCCAATACTTTTTATACAGACTGTGTCAATGGACCCATAAAACAAAAGAATCTCTGGAAAGAAATTTACCTGTACCGCTTACTACAAAGTTCCCCCCCCCCCCCCCTCTTGGAAACATCCACTTATTGTTAGTAATGGGACTGAGCAGATTGAATATGATGAGGATGCAGGAGGGGAGACAGTGACACACAAAACCAATCTTGAGGTCACATTACAGACTGGTTTTACAGAACAAAAAATATGGGTTTTGCGGCTTGGTGTCATGCTGCTTCCACTCACAGCCTGAGAATACTGATTTTGATAACAACAATATCTTCACCTACTTCCTGCAGACTAAAACTTGACTTCAAAGCAGGTAACGATTTTTGCTCGCTTTTCAGTTACAGCGTACTAACTTATATAACTGCTATTCAGTCAGTCATTCGTGTAAACGAACTGTGCTGTATGTGTACATAGCAGGCAATATGTATCTAATCACCACACATCTAATTGTCAGGCTATACTCCTCACTGCTACTTTGGGCCAGACTATTGACTGCTTTTGTGACTTCATAAGTTCTCCTCTGACTGCAAGCTTATAATTGTCATAATCTACACCAATGTACCAATGTGAAATAATGTTGCAAATACAATGTCCAATAAAAAGTGAAGCATTCAGAACACATAGTCAGATGTTAATGCAACTTTGTAAATGCACACATCATCAATAAGTATGTAAATGATTATCACTGCAACTCTCCGTGACAAGTAGAATGGCCACTGAGTGCTTTAGTACTCTTAACATTTAGTTTTGTTAATATGCCTTGTGGAGTATATAAAAGACATAAGCCATGTCAGATTTTCAGTGGTCACTGTGGAAGACATGGAAGATGCCAAGTACTCGAGGAGCCTCACTGTGAATCTCTATTTGACCGGCTGGTGGAACTGTGATACCTCAATTTGTAAGGCATTCATTCATATGTCCCAGTGGCCCAATGTTGGACTGCATGAAAACTTGAGGGCAGACATACTCGTCAACAATATTCTGGTCGACCAAGTCTGATGACCATGAGGGAGGATAACTGTACTGAGCACCAAGCACATTGTAGTCCATTCACATTTGTCACATCTCTACATCTGCCATCTGAGAACAAGTAATAGATTCCCTATAACATTCAGTGTCATCCCATATCACTGGGCTGAGACTAGCAGCACCTGGGCTACCAAATATTGTTCAATGCGTAGGATGCCTTCAACATCACTACACAAACAGCTGAGTACTTTGGAGTGGTAACATGACCAGGAAGCATGGACTGCTGGCAAATGGCATCTCATTGCGTTCAGTGATGAATCACAGTTCTGCACTAACCCGGATGACCACTGTCAGCGAGTATGGTGGCAACATCGGGAGAGGTCACATGCTTTCCATGTTTTGGAGAAACACAGTGAAGTTATATTTGGTGTCATGGTGTGGGGAATCATCGGGTATGCCTTCAGGTCACAGTTGGTAGTGATTGAGGGAGCTCTGATGGAAAAATGGTGCATCATGGACATCCTGTGTCATCACAGTTGCGTCTTACGGGGCACTACTGAGGTGCTATTTTTCAACAGGACAATGCTCTTGCACACACGACACATGTCTCTGTGAACTATCTATCTGATGTAGATGTACTCCCACGGCCAGCAAGATCCCCAGATCTTTGCCCAATAGGACATGAGAAGGATCATTAAAACAGCTGTGTCAGTTATAACAGTTGTGCACCAACCTGCCTCACAGGAGAATACAACAGTTTTAGGCACCCATCCCAACCAAATCAATGCACACATCCAGGCTACAGGAGAAGCAATGCCATACTGAGAAGTGGGTTCATACTGCCAAGTTCTTTGTAAGTTTGACCCAATTTTGTAATCACTGGCATAACATCACATACCCTCTAAATCCCCTAAGTTTAATTTCAATTTCTTCTCCCCTTCTGGGTGCTCCACATTTTGTCAGGAAGTATAACAGCAATACACATCGCATATCACAATTTAAAGCAATGCACAGGATGTTACAAAAATGAAAGGTTTGTTACAAAATGATCTCTCTCTCTCTCTCTCTCTCTCTCTCTCTCTCTCTCTCTCTCTCTCTCTCTCTCTCACACACACACACACACACACACACACACACACACGGTCAAACCAAAAAACAGCGAGAACAGTTTTCTGACTTGTCTGATGCAGGCCAGACAATTTTCTTCTCACAATAGCACACCAAATCTGAAATGTACTCAATTATTCATCACACATAGCACATATTTTCTAATCTTTTGCCTTTCCACGAAATTTGTTGTGTCTACAGCTCCTAGTATTATGGAAGCTATTCCTTCACGTCTAGGAATACAGTCTACTATCCTGTTCCTTCTTTTAAACAGCGTTTTCTACAAATTCCTTTCCCTGCTAATTCTGGGAGCTTTGTTGTTCCTTACTTTATCAGTCAACTTAATTTTCAAAATCCTTCCACAACAGAACACCTCAAATACCTTGACTGTCTACTTTTCGGGTTTTCCAACAATCTTTAACTCACTTCCAAACAATGTTGTGTTCTAGACAAAATGATCACAAAAAATCTTTCTTACATGCTTCATTCTAGCAGAGTTCTCTGGCACTAAATCCTCTCTTTGCCTGCACTTGTCTGCTTCTTATGTCCTCCTTCCTTCATCCATCACACATCGCATTATTTCCAAAGTACGAGAATTCCTTCAGTGTTTATTATGTGGTTGCAATTTTGATGTTAAGTTTGTTGCTAACCTCACTGCTGCTGCTCCTTAACACTTTTTTCTTTATTCAGTTTCTTTTCATTTCATATCTTCTGCTAACAAGACTGTTAATTTCATTCAACAAATTGCTGTAATTCTTCTTGTACAGTTAAAAGCTAACATCACATTATGTGTGTGCTAATTCATCCTATTACTGATTTTTAAGATCCTTTTGTGACCAGCAGTTAACTGTTTGTGGTGTATTACCTACATCACATATCTATTAGAGCTGTAACTCGATCTGCTGGCTGCCATATTCTGAAAAGCTGAGAATTGAAAAAACTCCAGTAATGAACAGTAAAAATTTAATGCTCAAATGAAAAATTGGTGCAATCTCACAACCCTTTCACTAATGCACTATGCAATGAACACCTATACTAAGCATATTACTACCCACGCAAAATATGTATTCTACATCACGTTTTTCTGAGACGTTTCAGGTCTAACAAGGGCACGTTATGGTCTGACCCCCTTCCATTTTCTTCGTACTCACTTATTTTTAATTATTAATGGCACAAAAAATTTGTATATTTATTGTGAATTAAAATTTGATACAAAAATGCTATCCAGCAAATAGCAAATAAAATACTTCTCTTTTTGTATCAAAAAAATATAATTCAGTATTTGTTAATTAATATTTCCACTCAACGATAAATAAATAACTTCAATAAAGGAAACAAAAGTTTCTGCTAATAAGAATCACACCAGTGACTTCATGATTGTACATCATGCACTCAGCTATTGGTTATGTTAATGGACATGAGATGTTTTATACTTAACAGTAATCATAAATATTCTAATCTTCAAACACAATTTTTTCATAAAGTTTTGAGAATTTCAATGTACTCCTTTAGGAAAGTTATTTAAGTATGAAGAAAATGAAATATTGCAACCCCGTAATGTTTTCTTGTAAGATTATACCTTATTAGGTCTATGTACTGAACAATCTAATATCTTTGACAATATGTCTTTTTTGGTCAAAACTAGGCTTCGATGCACAAATACTGAAGCGTATGTAGGTAATGGGGCATTTGCAACTACCTTAAACAAATTATTTTATTCTCATATTAATCCCATTCCCAAATGCAATGCACCGATTCAGATATTGAAAATGTAAAAAATAGCTACTAAGTTAACCAGTGTTATGAAAGGAAATTAATTGAGTCAAAGCTAATAGTATCAAATTAGCAGTGCACAGTAAGAGTACAGGACAACATAAGCAATTGCCCTGAAATTGATGTGGATGGAGCTTGTAATGAGACTCTCAGTCAATTAACATGTCTTTTTAATTGAAGGTGCAGCCAGACAAAATAAGAGAAGAACAACATATAACGAAAAGATGATAAGGGGACCCAACTACATAGGCAGAAATTACACTGTCAACAAAGGCAAAGGATTGTGATTAGTGACAGCAGTTGGGAAAGTTACCTAATACTAGTTGTTTGACAGTCAGCAACAAAAACAACAGAAAGGATAGGACGGACGAACTACATATTTTAAATAAACTTTTCTTTTATTCAATTAGAAGCTAAATAAAGGTTTAATAAACATCTACTTATAAAATTTATGTACACCATCACGTAGGTCACACAGCGAATTTCTAATTATTTGTTTAACATGATGTTAGTGACACACTGTAAGTTTCATATAAAATAAATAATTTAGCTGTGCATTGCAAAACACTTTGGTGTAACAACACATATTTTTTAAAGAGCTTTTATTTTATTTCAAGGAGTAAGAAGAAAAAAAGATGAGGGTTTAGCATCCCAGTGACGAGAACTAAGAGACTAAGCATGAGCTTACTGATCAATATTAGAGAAGGTACTTAAGTCACGTCAACTTCAAAGCAACCATTCTGGAATTCACATTAATCAGTTTAAGAAAACCACAGCAGACCTTATACAAGATTGCTGTATGGCAATTTGAAAGCCACTCTCTCTAGAGCAAGTCGAGTGCCTTACGTAGGATATGGATGATGCTTTTGCTCTAACATCATCACCATCCTTAACTTAGTAGATAATGTATGAAAAGCAATGTAGGATTTGTTTAGGCCAAATCAGCACTTCAAAGTTGCCACAATGGTCTGTAAAGGTGTAAAATTCAAACTAGATATCCTACAGTGTAGCTTACAGGTCAGTGTCTGGCATTATAATATCCATACTTCTCATATTGGTGTCCAGGGTCCATTCTGGTGGTGATCTTTTTCACATTGTCTTGCAAGTCATCATGTTGAGAAAGGCACAAAGTACCAATTGTAGCAAAGCCTCTCACACATGATGAGAGGAAATACTATAAAACCTGTAGTACTTTGCTTCACTATGTTATATGTTGCTGTAATGACAGCAATGATGTATCGCGAAGCTTCAATGGCCATTTACATCAAAAGCTTATCTGACCGAATCTTATTAAAAACTTCCATAAAGTAACTTGTCGGTATGTAGTATGCAGTTGCATTTTGTGAATGATGTCATATGGTGAACTCACTTCTGATGACAATCTTCACTGGAACCATTTTCCATGATCCAAGATCTCTACACGTGGTACAATATTCTTCAACAATAAACCTAGCAAATTCAAAGATTCAGCTTTGGTGACAGTGCAAGAAGTAAGACAGTAAGTGCACATCACTATCTGTTTCTTGCTGTTACTCAACTTTGGAAATCTCTCCGAGAAGTAAATTCCAATTCAGTGAAACACAGCAACTGCAGGAAGAACTGGAACCAGATGTTCTGGGGATAAATGAAGCACACTCTTCTGTCACACCATTGGCATTCCCTAAAGCTGTTTAAATAAAGTCTGACAAATTAGTGCAGAATGGCCACTGGTATCTGATTCTGATATAATCATGCATCTACCACATCCCAGCCACCTGATGTCAGAATGACGTAGAAATACTTCAGTATGACATGGGATGGTATGCAACCATTTCTGTCCCATTTAGTTGTAATTATTTTTAAACAATATTACATTTATTAATTTTAATTCTCTTTTGACAGTTTCTTCCACTTCAGTAATACAGAATTTTTCCTTTGTTTGGTAGCAGCGTTTGTCAGAGCAGAGATGACTCAGATATCACCAGTGTTGTAATGTTACTCTAATGGATTATGCAAAAGCAGTCAGCATTTTTGCATATCCATTTTTGTATATTATTCATACATCTTATTTCTGAAGCGTTAGTACCTATTTTATCAATCATCCTCATGTATCCTTCAGGCTTCTAAACCAGCATAAAGAATGGTCATTAGTCACAACTCTGAATGTGCTGCCATATAAAAAGGATCAAAATTTACTGGTTGTCCAAATAACTGCACGACATGCTTCCTCAGTTGTAGAGTAATTTTCCTTGGACTTGTGAGAGCATTCTCTAGGTGCGTGCAATCACTCTTTCAGTGCCATTCTGGATTTGCACTAGCATCAACGTGTTATTCTGCCTGAGCAGTCTCACCAAAAAGCATAATGACTGGTGAATATGGTGGTGCTATGTTAAGAGTACAGGAAGCTGTATCTTGGATCTCAATACATGAAAATTTGGCATCTCCATTTAACAGTTCTTGTACTGGCTATGACTTGCAATTTAAATACTTTATGTGGCAGCACATTGTAAGGAAGGTTCTCACATCACGAATGGGCCAAGGAATTGGAAAATCCATCATGTAGCTTACTTTTATGGACCAGGGCAGATGGTGTGTTAACTAAGTGCTCCAAGATTTTTATTCCATGTATGATTAAGATGTTTTTTGTATTCAAGCGAAGACATGTGTCATGGACACACTTCAGCATGGTTGTCAAGCAGCTACATGCTCTTCACATGTCTTTGAGAAAAGAACAATGTTATCACACAGGAAAGATACTTCATCCTTTTAAGATGTTGAATCATACTGTCCATATGTGTTCAAAGGTGGCAGGAGCATACATCCATTAGCATAACTTTGAACTCAAAGAAGCCACAAGATGTTATTAAAACAGTCTTTTCTTGGTCAGCTTCATCAATTTCAATCAGTCAGTAGCCAGTCTGCTTAATCCTATGGAGAAATACTTCATTCCCTTCAGACAGTCTCCAGTTCTTACCAGTGGTTACGCTCCCTTTCTGATTCTGCTCAGCCACTACAATCCATTCACCATAAGAATAAACCTGATGTAAACACTGCATTATGTATTCTTGTGCATTTGCTGGAACCTCATTGGTTTTCTGTTTCATGTGGGACTGGAGCAAAGCTGTCTTGAGTACTGTCAAGTATGATAATAAGGGTACATTTTGTGCTCTGCTTTACTCGCACATTGACTTAGCTATAATACGGGACAACAGCTTTACCGGCACATTTAACTTTGACAGCAGTGGCCGTTCAGCTGGTACGACTAGCCTGCAGTGATGTGGCCAGCCGCAGTTCACACGTAAAAAGAGATGAGCAGAGGAGCAATACAGTTCGATGTCATTTAATTCTTAAGCAGAATGAAATAATACACTGCAAATCGCCCACAATACGCTCCTTAGACAACTACACGAAAATAGCAACACATTATCATTTTTAGTTAATGTACTACTGAAATTAAAACAAGAATGGTTGGGAATTCCTGGCTTAACCACAGGGTAATTTTTCTGCATAAGCTGTGGGTAACATAAGAAAGTATTGAAGGATTTACCGTCAGTTGTCTGGTTTTTTTACATTACGTTACATTTATCGTTTTCCATGGATCCCTTGGAGAGGAGTCTCTGGGATGTGGATAGAGTCAAAGCCCCCCCCCCCCCCCCCCCTCCCCCTTCTGATACCATACATGGCTATTGTACAATTCTAATGCACACAGAATTATGAGCTATAATCCTTGTGAAGATATTCATCGATGGAGTAGAAGGAGTTGGCCAACAGGAAGTTCTTTAATTCACTCTGAAACTGATCTTTTTCACTGTACAAGACCTCTGATATGCTCTGGTAAGTTATTGAATATATGAGTACCCATGTATTTGACTCCTTTTTGTACTGTTGTTCTTATACATATTGTTAACAGGAACAACAAGGGACCTAATATAGATCCCTGGGGCATCCCTTGTCTGATGGTTTCATATTTTGTCCTTATACAGATTGTTTTTGGTTCTGGTATTATAACCATGTTTTGCACTATTTTGTGTAAAAAGAGACACAAAAGGACATCAATGAGTACATGTACTGAGAAGTAGTAGTTAGAATACCAAGTTTCTTAAAGAGGTCTCTGCCTGACGATCTAGGAGTGACACCAGATATAATCTGAATTTTGAAAATTCTCTCTTTGTGAGAGGAGTGTCCCCAAACGATGATTCCATAACGCATTGGTGAATGGAAGTAGGTGGAATAAACTAACTTCTTCATTTTTAAATCACCTATTTCTGCTATCATACGTGCTGCAAATGTAGCTGAACTAAGGCATTTCATTAAGTCTAGAGCGCGAGTTTTCCAATTTAGGTTGTCGTCAATTTGTAGCCCTAAAACTTTGACACTGTCTACAGCTTTGATTTCATTGTTTGAATACATTATACTTATAGGGTCAGGTATTCTTTGTGAGGTACTAAACTGTATATACTGGGTCTTGTCAAAATTCAGTGACAATCCATTTTCTGTGAACCACCCACTGATACTTACAAACATTTCATAAGCTCATTGCTCAGTGAGATCACAGGTACTGTTTTTCATACCAGTACTTGTATCATCTGCAAATAAGACAAAATTTGCATTTTGTGACACTGCCTATGGAAGGTCATTAATATATAAAAAGAACAACAAGGACCTAAAATAGAGCCCTGGGGCATCCCTTATCTGATGGTTTCATATTTTGAATGACTATTGTTATGTGATAAGCCTGATACAGACACACACTGTTTTCTATTAAAAAGGTAGGATGAGAACCATGAGCCTGCTACTCCTGTTATCCCGTAATATTTTAACTTTTGTATAAGGATGTCATGCTGAACACAATCAAAAGCTTTGGCGAGATCACAGAATATTCCAAGTGGTACTATATTTTGATTTATTGATTCTAATATACCATCTGTAAAAGTGAATATAGCTTGATCAGTTGACAATCCTTCCCGAAGTCGAAACTGATTGCAAATGAGAATATGTTTCTGTACTAAGTGTTCATGAAGTCTATTGTACATAACCCTTTCAAACACTTTTGAAAATACTGCCAATAATGAAATGTGACAGAAGTTTTCCACTCATGATTGTCTCCTTTTTTGTGTAATGGTTTGACAATAGCATATTTAAGCCTATCTGGAAAAGTACCACTGTGGAGGGATTCATTACATAAGTAACTCAGTATGTCACAAAGTTCTGAGGAGCAACATTTAATTATGGTAGTACTGATTTCATTGTAACCACATGGTACATTTGTTTTTAAGAGAGCTAATAATACTAGAAATCTCTTTTGGTTAGGTAGGATATAGTTGAATTTTGTCACACTTCTGCGGAACTGCATTTTTAAATATTTTAAAGTGTCTTCTGAGGAACTATGCAAATCTAAGTTGTCTGCTACTGAAAGGAAAATGTTGAAAGTGGCTGCAATTTTGAAGGTATCTCTAGTCAACTCAGTATTTACATTTAACATAATTTCCTCATTTGCCTGATTAGTTTTTTCTCTTTCACTTTTTACTATGTTCCATATAGTTTTTATCTTGTTATTACAGGCATTTATTTTTTCTTGAAAACAAACACATTTTGAGGTTCTGATTACTTTGTTCAGAATTTTACAATATAATTTGTAATGTGATTCAGCTCTGTAGTCATTGTTTTCCCTTGACATTAAGTAAGTCTTCTTTTTGTTTTGCAGGATACTTTTATTCCATTTGTAATCCAAGGTTTTAATACATTTAATCTATTTGCTTTGATTACTTTCTTAGGGCAGCAGTTTTCAATGTGACCTATGACCGTATTAGAGAGACAATTATATTTTTCATTTATCCCGAGTGAATTGTATACATCTTTCCAGTCTGTATTCCTCAAACAGCTTTTTATACCTTCAATTCCTGTTTCATATATTATTCATAGTTTCCCACTTCCTGTTATTAGTTGAATCAGACCCCACTAAATTAAATGTAAGCAACTGGGCATCATGATCTGAAAGGCCATTAAATATTGGATTTATACTATGATTTTCTAGTGTGGTAGTATCTTTGAAAATGTTATCAATAGCAGTGCTGCTGGTACCCATACCCTGTTTGGGAACTGTACAAAGGGAATGAGATTATAAGAAGTGGTAAGAGACTATAGTATGGATCTTGAGTAGCTATCCTTCAGAAAATTTAAATTAAAATCTCCACTTAGTACGAGTGCATTATTTTTAGAAGTTAAGAAATTTAATACTGCATCAAGCTGTTTAGTGAATAGCTGGAAATTACCAGTTGGAGCCATGTATATTGTGACTATGATTATTTTTCTTTTGTGTGTTTCTACTTGTGTGGCACATGCTTCAAAATGCTGATCACTACAATATTTAAGAATGTCAATGTTTTTATAATTGTGACCCTTTCTAATGTAAGTGGCAAATCTTCCTTTCTCCATCTCTCTTCTACAATACTTTGAAGCTACGGTATACCCTTCCATATTAAGCATTTCAATTTCACTAGCTAAATGATGGTAATCTCTTATCTCCTTCCTTATCCAAAACAAAGAAATACATTTCAGTTCTGGAAGTGTCACTTGCTATGTTGTTAACGAGCCTATCAACAACAGAATCCATGAAGCCAACCAGGCGCAGCATTTTCTCTTCTTCTTTTATGACGAGCTGTTCTATATCCTACCAGCGAGCGGCAGTGACGTGTGAAAAAAACTGTGTGTGTTAGTTCCAGTATGTCTGGCAGCTTAACAGTCTGGTTACTTCCTGGGCCAGTTCTGGATGAGTTATGTTGCATTCATATTGTAATGGTGCAGTAGCAACTGTAAAACTGCAGCGTTTGTACGATGTATTCGATGCTGTGAAAATGATTGTTTTTCATGTTTCTAAGATAAATATCTAACTCTGTGGTTGATAGGCATAGTCCAAATAAAGAGGATTTGGGTTTTTTCATTTTTGCTTTAAAAAATTAAACTGTTATGTTTTCTTAATTTCAACAATTTTTATGAACAGCTTTTCATAAAACATCGATAATTAAGAATTTGTACTGGAAAGGGAAACAGGAATTTCACGTCCAATATGTAATTAGAAACAAGAAGTCGTGCATTATTCATAAAAAAATGATGAGTTTTATAATTACAAGATGTAGAGTATTTGAAATTGGATAAGGAAACAAAAATGATGCTGTGGAGGTTTGAACGACAACATGAAGAACTGCATTTGGTTCATATTTCATTACGCTACCGACTGCGCTACAGTTTCAACTTGAGTCTGTTTATCAACTGCAATATATACAGCACTGAGAAAACTTCAAAGCCGATTAACTTCGTTAACTGATGAAAAACATTAAGAATGGCCTATTTCTCAGCACTTTTTAAGTGTGTTCCACATGCATGTTTCACTACGGAAAAGAAAGCAGCCTCAGTCATTTTCATACTGCACATTATCAGTGCAACAACCAGAGCACAACGCTGCAGAGGCTGTGACTGTACACAATTTTTGAAATAAAAACTATGTACCTAAAGCGTGATTAAGAAAAACATTGATAGCTGTTAGTACATTTGAATATCTTTAAGTTTCATTTAATGTAACTTAGTAATAAGATATCTAATATATAAGTAGGATCTACTTCCAAGAGCGTAACACCACCAGTATATGTGTGCTACGGCTTCTGACAAATCATCCTGTTTGTGTTTGTTTACATCACGTTTATTCTTATGCTAAACAGATTATAGTAATTGATGCAGAAATGCCATTTTCCACCTTTCTTCTTCACAAAGATCACAGGATAGAAAAATAATTTTTTAGTAGTTTGATGATTTCACCTCACAGCATCTCTTTCACTTCCTCCTGAATTATTCATCGTTCAGCTGCAAACACCCTATATATGAGCACTGACATATGAGAGATGATACCCAGCACTGATTTAGTGTACCACACTGGGTCATCTCATTTGCCTTGTCTCATTTCCGGACTTGAATGTAACTGAAAATTGTTTTAGAGCAGTTGACATTCAACAACATCATTCTTTAAGTGAGCCCACACAATTGGCAGCTGGACAGTAGATTCCTCCAGTGAGCATTTCATAATCGCAACATAACATGATTCTGCATCAATGGCACTAACCTGACCACTCATGGACTGGTTTGACTGTCCCTGTGTAAATAAAATTAGGGGCAGGTTGGGCTGTTAGTGGAAATTGGTGATGCAGAACTAACCATGTCCACTTGAAATGGTTATCACGGTGGCTGTTATGTAGGTTCCTGTTGTGTTGTTGAGCACCATTTTGCTCTTGGCTCGAGCATCAAAGTTAAATGGTGACACTGGGGTGAGTGGTACACCGGGTCTCTGCTTCTGTAGTAGAAGTTCTATGCTCGGAAGACTATTGCTATCACTTCTTAGCTTAATACTTGTGCTTCCTTAATGCCACCCATATTGAACACTATGGTGGCTAAGTAACTTCATTATACCTGCACTAACATGTAAACCAACATTAAATGTTCTATGCAGACCCTGAAGTGCATGCTACAGTCAGACAAGGCAGAATGATGCTATTCATTGGAACAATCATTTGGTACACTGCCCCTTGTCACAATGCATCCTCCACCATCTGCCTTCTTATGTGTATGCCACTATAACATTACACATTGAAAGCACATTCATTAAGTACAAAAATATGGACTGAGCTGACATGCTTGCCTCAGGAGTGTATGCTGCAATTTAGGCACACACAAGATGTTCTACCAGATTCCAATATTTCATAAATAATGAAGTCCAGAAACTTCCAGAAATCACAAACATGAAATGATAAATGACTGCAGGGGGGCAGGAATCAAACTAGTGACCTGAGCACGACCAGCCAGCAAATATAATCACTACACCATGGTGGATGACAAACGACATATGGTAATACTGTCTTAACAAACATTTTTTATGATCACACTACACTTAAATTTTTGTTCATTTTTTCCTATTAAAAATAAAATATTCAACTCAAATAACCTCTTCAGTTTAACTGAATCTACACCTGTGACTGAAAATTTTGTAGCCCTGAAGCTCATCACAAATCTTCAGATATAAATGATTTCTTCATGACTTCATAGCTGCCCTAATGATCTTAGTTCCAAGTTTAAACTGAAGAATTGTGTGCAAGTACATCCGGTAAATACCATAAAGAAGACGACGACACACCAAGAGTACATACAATAATGAACCAAAAGGTTCTGACCAGCTGCTTAATAGGGTGTTGGTTCACCCTTGGAATGCAATACAGCAGTGATTCAGCGGTACAAAGTCTTTGACAAGTTTCCCCCACAGGTATGTGCCACTAGATGTCTATGCACAGGTCACCCAACTCCCATAAATTATGGACCGGTGATTTCTGGTCATGGAGCTGGTGCCCAACAGTCTCCCAGACAAATTCCCCTGGATTCATATGCAAATCTGGCAGCTAAGACATCAACATGAATTCGTTTCATGCTCTTCAGACCACTGTAGCCTGATTTTGGCCTTGTGACCAGAACAGTTGTATTGTTGGGAGATGCCATAGCCACTGGGGAAGACCTCAAGCATGAAGTGACACAGGTGGTCCACAATAATGTTTGTGAAGTCCACAGCTCTCATGGTATCTTTCGTTATTATCACAGGTTCCCTGGGAGCCCTGGTGAACCTCCCCCATAGCATAATACCTCCACCACCTCTGGTTGGCACCTGTGACTCAGTGCAGTTTTCAAGTAGCAGTTCATCTGGATGATGGTATATCTGGACACAACCATCAAGGTCGTGTAAGAAATCTACACCTATATCGACACTCTGGAATCCACTGCATGGCGTGCTGCCGAGGGTACCCTGTACCACTACTAGTCATTTCCTTTCCTGTTCCACTCGTAAATAGAGCAAGGAAAAAACTACTATCTATATGCCTCCATATGTGCCCTAATTTTTCTTATCTTCATGGTCCTCACTTGCAATTTATGTCAGCGGCAGTAGCGTGGTTCTGCAGTCAGCTTTTTCCGTTTCTTAATAATGTGCCTTCCCTCCAGGGCTTCTGATTTGAGTTCCTGAAGCCTGTCCGTAACAGTTGTATGTTGTTTGAACCTGCCAGTAACAAATCCAATAGCCTGCACTATTGTTTCAATGTCTTCCTTTAATCCAACCTTGTACGGATCCCAAACATTAGAGCAGTACTCAAGAATAGGTTACACTAGCATCCTATATGTGGACTCCTTTACAGACGAACCAAATATTTCTAGAATTATCCCAATAAGCCAAAGTGTGATTCCTCTGCCCAGGTGACACATTTCCACTGATCCATGGTCCAGTCTCTATGGCCCCATACCCATTATGTTGATGACATCATTGGGTCAACATGGGAGCACATACTGGTCATCTGGAGCAGAGGCAACTGTTCAATCATGTGTGCTGAATGGTATGTTCCAAAACATATGTGCCTGCACTAATATTGGATCATTTGAATCCCAGATCTGCTACAGATTGCCACCTATCCTGTTTTACACAGTAGGTAAATGTCTGACTTCCATGTTCTGTGATGAGGTGGGATCATCCAATACCCTGCCACCTACTTTTGGTTTCACTGTCCTTCAACCTTTCCATGGACACTCCTCACAGCAGAACAACTGCTGACCAGGTCTGGAGTTTCCATGATACTTGTTCCCAAGTACCAGGCATAACATTAAGCCCTTTATCAATGTGACTTACACCACTGCATTTCCCCATTTGCAGGCCATATCATCACTAGTATGGATCTCTGCTTCACTTTTCTTATCAATTCATGTGGCCACAATGCCACCAGGTGGCATTAGATCTCCCTAAGGGCAGTGGTCGTAATGTTTTGGCTGTACGGTGTATACTGTACCTAAAAAAGCTATTCAAAGTATTACGTAAAAAACAGGTACAGACAGTCAAGTTGTAGAAGTTCCACATAAATAAAAAAGATGCTTGGGTTACCTTTATTTTGGATCTGAACAGCTTTCTTTTGGGCTTCTTCTGATATGCCAGACCTTTCTGTAGGTCAATGATGAGATCACGTGTCAGAAGGCGCCATTCAGATTGATGACCAATACCATGGTAGGTGTGCTGATCCTAGAAAACACACACAGTTTTTTAATATGGAAGACCTGAAAGAAAGGTTTGTGTCTTTCATTACAATTATGGTTAAATGCAGAGATCAATTATTCTAAATGAGATTTACTATTCTGACAGCTTAAAAGGGATGCAAAAATTCAAAATGCCACAGCAGTTATTTGGAATCCTTCCATTCCACATTACACGTTATTATTTTTCTTACTGGAGGATAGCGCAGCAAAAGTTGTTGTGTTGAATTCTTGAGCTAGAAGAAAGGGCTACCATGGTATCAACAATATAAAAGTGCAATAACAGAAACACTGGTAGGATACAGAGAAGTAGAATGTTACATTTGCTCATTGTTGTGTTTAGTCCCCCTGTGTCAGTACTGCAATGTGTTAAATAAATACTAACAATATAATCTGTTTTGGGTATCAGTTAATACAACTTCTATTTTTATTGCGACAGCTACAGCTTCCAATTGCAGTGTTCGTTTACCCGAGGCACAAAACTAAAATAACTGTAAACACTTAAGATAAAATAAAAATTATGCAATAGACTGAGTTTTTGCACTCAGATTACTCCTTTACATAAGTAAGGCTCACAGGGCGACCCTCCATATTGTAAATCATGGATTTTGATGTGCTTCAAATATGTTGTAGAGGCACTTACCCTGAGTATCTGACTATCTGGCTTTTTAGCAAAGGGTCTTGGTTTTTAAGAAAATCGATTTTGAATTTCAATGTGTGATTTGTATACCTATAACATAAGATGTATTCTGGGGAAGTCAGCGTAGCGGAGTGGGAAAGGTTAATGGCTACCGTCCTGGAGGTATCGTGTTCAAATCCTGCTTGTGCAATTTTTTTTTTTCCCCCAAAATCGACGTAGTTTTCAATTTTATTTCAAAGAATATCAGCAAACAGTGTAAGGTGTGCGAAATTATAAGATATATTCAGTTGTTAATTTTTTCTATCATACAATATTATAAAATCTTATTTTTCATCGTCCACATTGCTTGATGTGCCAGATCAATATTGTGGGTGATACTTATCAAAGAAACAACCGAGGTACAAAGTTTCGCAGCATCACGCGCATTTTATGAAAGCAACCGTCTTGCAGGCGTATGGTTTCATCATGAGCGATACTGGGAAACAATTCTTTTGCATTCAAAAAGATTTCTCTTTCAACTGCTAATTTCGATATGAACCATGCGTATCTAATCATGCTTTCAAAATTAGGTGCCCTGAGTTGATGTAGGATTAGTGAATGTAATTTTATCAAATCTTCCCTAGAAGCGATCTCCCTATTGTCTTCCATCAAGTCGGGATCATTCTGAACAATTTTCGTGAAAATTTTCACCTGTCGGTAAAAATAAACATCGCAGGGATGCCAATAAGGAGTGCACTTTGGTGGGACCACTTTTAGGGTGCAGATACTCGCCTTCCTTTCATCAGTGAATATCGTATAAAGTTGAATCAGTTTGCCCTCCCCACAAATCGATAATGCACAAAAAATGTTTCTGTTCCATGTACGGAAGAATTACAGAATGCAAAAATTCTTCATATACCAGTTTCGTGAACTTCCCGCATTTCGCGCAGGACACGACCACATTTCTGTATTTCCCAGTTAATTTGTCTACTCGTTTTTGAACGTTAGGATGAAATTGGTCTGCATACATAAAAAAACATAAGGGAGCAGGATTCGGACACGGTACCTCCTGCGCGGTAGTCGTGCACCTTAACCACTGCGCTACACTGACTTGCTCGGGTTACATGTAATGTTACAGGCATACAAAGCATGCAAAGAACTTCAAAATCATTTATCTCAAAGCCGGCCGGAGTGGCCAAGCGGTTCTAGGCGCTACAGTCTGGAACCGCGCGACTGCTGCGGTCGCAGGTTCGAATCCTGCCTCGGACATGGATGTGTGTGATGTCCTTAGGTTAGTTAGGTTTAAGTAGTTCTAAGTTCTAGGGGACTGATGACCTCAGAAGTTAAGTCCCATAGTGCTCAGAGCCATTTGAACCATTTATCTCAAAACCCAAGGCCCGTCGCTAAAAAACCAGATAGCCTGGTACACACGGCAAATACCTCTACAACATATTTGAAGCGCATCAAAATCCGTGATTTACAGTGTGGAGGGTCCCTTTGTCAGATCCAGATTACTACGTTCCACGAGCAATGTGCTACAAATTGCACTGTGAGTTCATCCTTATCGATTGGTACAAAACTGACTTTTTTCTCATTCCCCGATACATTTTCCGGCTGTGGGTTAGTCCATGAGACATGCAAGGATAGTACAATTGGTAATTTGCTGCCAGTAAAAGGCAGTGACCTTCCAAGTCTCCAGCCTGCCATATGACATCACGAAGTTTCAGCGCTATAAGTCATCTTCAGTTTCCCTGTAACAAATATGCTAGAACTCACCAGTGGGTATCCATGAGAGAGATTCATTGTGATATAGTTTATCAGTTTTTATGAGACAATGCATCATGTACAAAGTTGTGGAAAGTCCATGTTGTTCAGTACTTATTTAGGTTTTTTGCGAAAGAAACATGGTGTGAGCAGCAAAGAGGATTACTGAATGAGTACAGTAGTGAGAGCACGGTTAAGAGAAATTCAAGAGAGTACTGCATAACAAAAATACTATCTTAAATACACACTTCTGTGTGGAGAAACACTTTCCAACAACAGCAAGTGAGCTGCACATGTTGAACACTAAAGCTAAATATCTTTGTAACGTGAGAAAAGTGACCCTTTTGGTGTGTTATGCAAAAACTGAGTTCAGATACAAAATATTCAGAGAACCTGTACATATGGAAAACGATGTAATAATAGTTATCGAGGGAAGAAAGGTATTTTGAGTGAACAATTTACTACACTGTTGAGATGTGGTGTGATTAAAATTATTTCACACAGTTTGAATGGCAGAACGGAAAATATTTGAGCCATCATGAAATGGATACGATTGTCACAGAGGCAATATGCTAGAGTGGAATGGGTTGTAAAAGTGAATTAAAACATCACCAGGTTGTGCAAAGATAGTTGTAACGTGCCAAACTGTAAGAAAGATCAGTTCATGTAAACTGCTGGCCTTTTTTCCTCAAGGCAAAAAGGAAATTCCAGTTTACCAGCACATCTGCAAATCAGATCAAATTCACCCCATGATAAATCCACCATCACAAATTCGAACTATGGAATGGTAGAAGAGCTCCAATGAGTGGCTTTGAAAATAAAATTTAGTACTTCTATGTAACGCTAAGCCTTAAGATAATTTATAAAGAAAAGTCCGTTGGAAACATGCAACAGCACTTTACAGCACAAGACTTCCTTTTAGAGAGTTTATTCCTCTAAATGGGCAAATAAATCATAATTCTGCATTTGCCCATGGAATACAGCCAATTCAACCCTGTTCAAATCACAACAGCGATCACTGTCAATGAAAACAGCTGACTGCAAGAGTAGTGAGATGCCAGGTACATGTGAAAACAAGTAAGGTTTTTATTTCTTGATTCATCATTCAGCACAAAAAAAAATTATTCCAGCAAATTACTGCAAATGCACTATGCATTTCACACTTGATTTGCTAACAACTGTTTGTATGTACAAGAGTCAAAATGATGTTTCACATTTTATTACTGCTTGAAAAGTAGATTTCTCACTGGCTTCAATGATGAACAATGAATCCTCCAGTGAAGCTGAAGGACATAGTACCACACATCACTCAAGAATAAACACTTACTATACATGACTACAGCAGCAGCACACTGGTTTGAATGCTACAACTGACTAAAAACTCATATAGATGTTCGTCAGTAAGTCTTTGATTTACAAATTAGTAGCTCTAAAATATGGTGATTCTTCATAACTAAGAATATGTGATGTACTAACTAAATATAAACTTATATAGTGGTTTTCCTCGTCACATATAAGGTCAACAGTGTATGTCTTCTGTAGCTCTATAAGGTTGACAGATGTTTAAAAAAAGCAGCTCACTTTCTAATAAATATTTACATCTAGATTAACCTCTTTGCAACCAACATATCATAATTCATATACAAAATTAAAGTAGATACTTCAAAATCCTGGTGAAGTGTGATACAGCAATTTTCATCATATGACAAAATCAATGAAATAGATAATGTTTACAAGAGGGAATTTAGAGCAGTTCGATTTACAAATTTCAGAAAATATGTGGAACTTGACATCTAAGGGGTGGGAGGGGAGAGAGTGAGAAGTAAGGTTGATTCTGATCAAAGGTTCTGAGATGCAATCCCTGAAGAGTGGACATGGTACACTGTTGGTGGAGACTTTCTACAAAATAACCACAGTAGGTCATCATAACAGGGATGTAGCCTTCATCTTCAGGGATGATGGTCAATTTGAGCCTGTTCTAACAAGGGAACCTCCCCATCGCACCCCCCTCAGATTTAGTTACAAGTTGGCACAGTGGATAGGCCTTGAAAAACTGAACACACATCAGTCAAGAAAACAGAAAGAAGTTTTGTGGAACTGTGAAAAAAATAAGCAAAATATACAAACTGAGTAGTCCATGTGCAAGATAGGCAACATCAAGGATAGTGTAAGCGCAGGAGCACCGTTGTCCCTTGGTTAGTGTGAGCAGCTGCAGAACGAGAGGTCCTTGGTTCAAGTCTTCCCTCGAGTGGAAAGTTTACTTTCTTTATTTTCACAAGGCTATGATCTGACTGTTCGTTCATTGACGTCTCTGTTCACTGTAATAAGTTTAGTGTCTGTGTTTTGCGACCGCACCGCAAAACCGTGAGATTAGTAGACGAAAGGACGTGCCTTTCCAGTGGGAACCGAAAACATTTGATCGCAAGGTCATAGATCAACCGATTCCTCCACAGGAAAACACGTCTGATGTATTCTATACGACACTGGTGACAGCATGTGCGTCACATGATAGGAATATGTTGTAGACCCACCTAACTTGTACACTTGGCGAATGGGTAAAAAGATTCTTCTACCTTGCCCGATTTAGGTTTTCTTGTGGATGTGATAATCACTCCGAATAAAGTGATGACAGACAGATAATAATTGTCTGAAAATAAAAAATTAAACTTTTCATTCGTGGGAAGACTTGAACCGAGGACCTCTCATTCCGCAGCTGCTCACACTAACCACGGGACCACGGCGCTCCTGTGCTTACATTATCCTTGATGTTGCCTATCTTGCGCATGGACTACTCAGTTTGTATATTTTGCTTATTTTTTTCATAGTTCCACACAACTTCTTCCTGTTTTCTCAATTGACCTGTGTTCAGTTTTTCAAGGCCTATCCACTGTGCCAACTTATAACTAAATCTGAGGGGGGTGCGGTGGGGAGGTTCCCTTGTAAGGACTTGGATGGCTGTTTCAGGCATTAACTAGTTCTTTTGTTACTAACATGGGCAAGTCAACTATAAACATTATTATTTGTCTCTGTTATTCTTGTCTGACGTATTTCTTCATCAATTCATTCGACATCAATGAAAGTTGTTTTTTCCCATGCTTGGATGAACAAAGAATTGTGTAATAATGAATGGGCATGTGAGCTGCCAAAGGTGCCAGAGCTCTGTAGTAAAAGTATTTAATGACACAATTCAAACTGTCAAAATTAGCTGACAGTTAGAAGAAAAGCACCACCGGAAACAATTTGTACACGAGAACAAATTAGGATGTCGGTAATTCATAATATAATCACATGTAAAGCCTGAATCACAATATGAGTTTTGTGAGTGTATAAGTAAATAGCTAGCACATTCTCAAATACTTACATAACTCTGCACAAATCTCAAAGTAGTTTTCAAGTCAAAGACTTCTGGAGGGAAAAAAAACACTACTCTACTGGCTTGATGTTCCAAATAGGGCTGTGTGATATACTCATAATGTTCCTATTCCATAAAATCCTTTCGAGCTGTGGTCTTTGTCAAATTGTAAAATGATGAATCGATGTTTTGGGCACAGTTGTAAGTGGCAGTTATCAGGTACGTTCCATTCATAAAGGTTTGCCTACAAAAGGCTATGGTTCAGTTATGAGTTCTGGCTCAGTGCACAATTTTATTGAATGATGAAACTCACGGTCCTGGAAGCCAGGGTGCGTATTGGTGTACAGTAGGGATGTGAAGTCACATAACTAGCTATTTAATACATTCAAAACAGTATTCATGGTATAGAAAGAGCTATCAATAAGAAACAATTTGTACCTTCTACTTAACATATCTCTCTTGTCTATCAGTCATTTTGTTTACATTTTTCATTACATTAGCAATCATCCATAAAAATTTGAAGGTATTCTTTCCATGCCAATTCTGAGTCCAGTGCACACGAAGATCTTCATCTAAACTGATCACTTTAAATAACCAATTAACAATTTGAGATTTTGAATCTCCTCTCCTCCCCCTCCCCCCCTCCCTACCACCACCACCACCACCACCACCACCACCACCACCACCACCACCACCTAAACCCTCTGTGGATGGCAAACGTACAGATACAGTAGTAGTCTTATTGTCACACCAGCTTAGGACTGTACGGGTACATTTTCTCTTTTCTGTCATGTTATGTACTGCTTTATCAGTACGACTGCTTCCTTCTGTGATGGAATGGACTGCCATCTGTTGCAAACATCTGCAACCACTTGCATTTTTAGGAAGTCTTGCATACATTTGATCTATGGGAACTAAATCTAGTACTTGCATTTGTAATTTCTTATTTGGTGAGAATGATGTACTCTAAAGGTTTGAGTGGCGATGAAATTAGAAAAATACTGCTAAATGAAGGCTCAGCTGTGGAATCTGGTAGTGATTACAAAGACCATGAAGACTGCAAGGTACTACTAACAGAATGTGAAGATTCATTGAGTAAGATTGAAATTATTCATCAACTGGGCCCTTCAAAAGTGAGAAAGGTGCAAAAGGTTGGAAAGAGGGAGTACCAATGGCTGACAGATGGCATGTTTATGCCTCAGAATTATGCTTTTTCTAATGATAATTCTGATGTGAATCCTCATTGTGGACTAAGTGAGGATCCTAGTGAAAGTGAATTTTTTTAGCTTACATTTGACAGGCAATTGATAGGATATACTGCCAATGAAACTAACAGCTTCTACAAAGTATTTTTTGCAGTCTGCGTGCTGATGGCACACATACAAAAGAACAGAATGAAAGACTACTGTTCTACAGACCCATTGACGGAAACACCTTTCTTTTCAAAAGTAATGCCTAATCACAGATTTCTGACAGTTCTTTGAATTGTACATTTTAGTAATGCATGCATTTTGGGAGACACAGAGAGCGAATAGGCTTTATAAATTACAGCATACTGTGAATTTTTTGACAGCAAAATTGAAGTCAATATTAAATGCATTCAGAGATTTATGCATTGACGAGTCTTTGATGTTGTGGAAAGGTAGCCATGTTTTTAAATAGTATATACCAAACAAAAGGCACAGGTTTGGGATAAAACTGTTTATATTGTGCAAAGTTGAAACTACATTTATTTTAGATATTACAGGGTACACAGGAAGAGGAACAGAAATTGAAGACACTTGTGGCCTTTGTGTTTCTTGCACTGTTGAAATCTTATCTCAACAAAGGACGGACACACACACACACACACACACACACACACACACACACACACACACACACAATTGTTGAAACAGAGACGAACAACAGAGAAACACGCTAGAAAATCAAGAGACACAGTATTGTTGTATAATGTAGCCAAAAGATGGCGGCAATATATAAAACTGACAGGCGAGATCAGTTCTACTGAACATATGCAAAGTCGATAAATGGTACAAAACGTTTTTCTTTCACCTCCTGGTCTTGTCTGGACTAAATGTCCATATTCTTTATAAAATGAAAACTCATAAAAAATCTCAGCCTCTTGGATCTCATGTCTCACACAGAGGCACTTTTCTTCCCCAGTACCACAGATTGCAGCACAAGGATCTTGGACCCAAAGATTACGCCATGTATGCATCATGGGAAGACAGAATAAGGGTATGGATATTTAATGCAAGATAACAAAATCTGTAGACAGAAATCTATAATCTTCTTTTAGACAATACTGATGTGTGTGAAATGCCAGAAGTATGGCTATCATCTACAATTATCCCCAAAAACAAAAATGGCAAACATAAATTAACAAGTTGAGGGATATCTCAGTTCAGTGTGCTTTATGATGTTTTTTTCCTTTCCTTCCACTAATCCAGCTAAAATTAAGGCATTTTTTATGAAGTGGATATTGGAGTCATCAGGCAGTGTTACAGTTGGGGACATCAACTACAGACTAGACACATACTATAAGGTACATTTGGGTAAAGTATTGAGAAGTTTTGAAAAACCCATTATGGGAACATTTACTTGTTTTCCCATGGCATATGGCGTTACAGCTGGGCCTGCACAATAGCTCGAGGGGAAAATGGAATAGCAACAAATGTAGTTGTCATTGTCAAAGTAGCCACAAGAAGAACAAGACCAAACATAAAATACCAGGCAGAGGCATACAGCAAATTTAACATATGTGCAGATTGCAGGATTCCACTCTTGAAGGTAATTCTGTCTCATAATTACAAAGTTTCTGTGATTGAATTTTTCTTTTGATATTGGCACATGCAAATAAAAATCACAGTCCTATCAGAGTCATAAATGGTTATGGAAGGGACAGAAGAATCTGCCCTACAATGCCAGCAAAGACAGCCTTGAAAATCAATGTAAGAGCGTGTTTTTCAGTTAAGTCTATGGATACCATTCAACAGAGTAGAAGGATTTGGCCATTAGAAAATTCCTTAATTTGTTGTTAAATCCTCAACACACATAATTGCTCAGGCAGATAGCTTAATACCATGTCTTGGTAAGTGTGTTTGTGGTTCTTTCAGTACTTAAGCGAAGTTCAAGGTCAGCGCTAGCACAACGAGTTGTTCATGTGATATTCATTGGACTGGCGCCTGTAAACATGTGTCATATTAGTGCTCTTTGAAGAGAGCTGTGATGGTGACATGGCTCTGTTGTTGTTCCGGCGTAATGATTTGCGAAGATGGAAGGGGGGGAAAATAATAATAATAATAATAATAATAATAATAATAATAAATAATAATAGAGATTTGAGCAGTGGTTAAGTACTTCATAAAGAAAGGTATGAAAGCAAAGGGCATTCATGCCCATTTCCAGAATACACTGGGAGACTCTGCTCCTTCATATTCAATTGTTGCCAAGTGGACAAATGAACTTAAATTTGGTCGGGACAGCTTAGATGATGAGCCATGCAGCGGTCGGCCAAGATGTGCCACTACTCCAGAAATCATTGCAAAAGTGCACAAAATGGTCATGGAGGATCACTGATTGAAAGTGCGTGAAATTGCTCATGCATGCCAGATTTCACCTGAAAGGCTATATCACATTTTAACTGAAGAATCAGAAAGGAATAAAATTATCTGCAAGGTGGGTGCCGCGACTGGTGGGTGCCGCAACTCTCAATGGTGGATCAAAAACGCATGAGAATGGACATAGAGGAACAATGTGTGGCCCATTTTAGTTGAAATGAACAAGATTTTTTGGGCCAGTTTGTGACGGCAGATGAAACTTGGGTGCACGACTATACCCCAGAGACAAAACAACAGTCAAAGCAGTGGAAACATGCTGATTTTCTGCCAGCAAAGAAAGCAAAGACAATTCCTTCGGCGGGAAAGGTCAAGGCATCAGTGTTCGGGGATGTGAAGGTGATTCTGTTGGCAGATTATCTCCCCACTGGGCAAACAATTGCTGGAGAATACTGTGCTAACCTCCTGGACAACTTGCAACAAAAGATACAGCAAAAAAATGCCAGGTTTAGCAAGGAGGAAAGTCATCTTCCATCAAGACAGTGCACGCCCACACACACGTGCCGTCGCCGTAACAAAATTACGCGAACTAAGATACGAATTGCTGCCACACCCTCCCTGTTCATCTGATATGGCTCCGTCAGACTTCCATCTCTTTCCAAAACTGGAAATTTTTCTTGGAGAACGAATATTCACTTCAAACAACTATTTTGCAAGACTGGAGGAAACTCATTTTCAAGATGGGATTAAGGCACTGGATCATCAGTAGACAAAGTGCGCTAATCCGCAAGATGACTACATTGAAAAATAAAAAAAAATTCAGAGATGTAAGTACTTTTTTTCTATTCCACTCTGAGAACTTTTCAAATCATCCTCTTATTCTCATTCACACTGATGTCTTGTTTTGGATTTTATGTTTCAGAATACGAGTTAGGAATGGAGTGTAGTATCACATTGTACAAATATTTCTATAGATAAACTCGAAAAATTCATCATTTTTTTCTGTTTTCCTTAATTCCATAGTTGCTTCAAAATTCATGGAGGTATGTTGCATCTACGCAACTAATTGAAGGGAGTTTTTTTTACTGCGATAAGCGTTTCGCTTCTTTCATTTGTGAAGGTGCTTCACAAATAAAAGAAGCAAAACATGTATGGCAATAAACAAACTGCCTTCAATTAGTTACATAGACAGAACATACCTCCATGAACCCAAAAAATTGTTTAAAAGAGTGTCAAAGAATAAGGAGATGTGTGGAGCGTGGTTCAAACTTACTCCTAGAGATCCAAATGATGAAGTAACCCACTTCCCTATATGATACAGCAATGATTTGGTTCTTAAAAACAAAATTTAAAAAATGCCTCTTCGAAAGTGTGTGGCGAGTGCAACTATTGAAGTTCATCACAGTTTGTAACATGTATCTGCTGAATCAAAATGTTTCATATATGGTGGTATAGGCTAAAAATATTATGGCGGGGATCTTTCATCTCTGTCTACTATTCTTAAGGATTCGATCGCAGATAAATACTTGTGACAAGCAAGAGTATAAATATGATTGCTGCTGGTTTCATTCGCATAATTTAAGCTGTGCTACTCAATTCCCGTCTGACCACACATCTGACATCACTAGTGTTCAGAAAAAAATAGTGAATTATTTGTGACGAGAAAAAATATAAATGTCACTGTCAGTTGTATCATGCACACCAATTTCATCTTTCATTTCTTAAACATGTGGATGTCATGAAATTGAAGATACTCACTACTGAAAAAATGCACACTTTCGAGTAACTAATGTAAAAAACTTAACTTCGACAATTAACAAAGTCTCAATCTCATAACGTGTTATAAACACAAAGAGGAAGAAAATATTTTCGTACCCAGCAGTATGTGAACCCAACACTTTTGGCACTGCAGTTTGTTGCCTTTCTCATTTTTGGGAAGAGATGGAAGTCTGACGGAGCCATATCAGATGAACAGGGAGGGTGTAGCAACAATTCATATCTTAGTTCGCGTAATTTTGTTACTGTGATGGCACGTGTGTGTGGGCGTGCACTGTCTTGATGGAAGATGACTTTCCTCCTTGCTAAACCTGGCTTTTTTTTTGTGTACCTGTTGTTGCAATTTGTCCAGGAGGTTAGCATAGTATTCTCCAGTAATTGTTTGCCCAGTGGGGAGATAATCTACCAACAGAATCCCCTTCACATCCCCGACACTGATGCCACGACCTTTCCCACAGAAGGAATTGTCTTTGCTTTCTTTGGTGGCAGAGAATAAGCATGTTTCCACTGCTTTAGCTGTTGTTTTGTCTCTGTGGTATAGTGGTGCACTAAAGTTTCATCTGCCGTCACAAACCGGCCCAAAAAATATTGTTCATTTCAACTAAAATGGGCCACACATTGTTCCTATATGTCCATTCTCATGCATTTTTGATCCACCATTGAGAGTCATGGCACCCATCTTGCAGATAATTTTTTCATTTCTAATTCTTCACTTAAAATGTGACATAGCCTTTCAGATGACATTTGGCAAGCCTGAGCAATTTCATGCACTTTCTATCAGCGATCCTCCATGACCATTTTGTGTACTTTTCCAATGATTTCTGGAGTAGTGACACATCTTGGTTCACCACTGCACGGCTCACTATCTAAGCTCTCCGAACCAAATTTAAATTCATTTGTCCACTTGACAACAGTTGATTATGAAGGAGCAGAGTCCCTCAGTGTATTCTTGAAATCGGCATGAATGTCCTTCGCTTCCACACCTTTCTTTACGAAGTTTTTAACCACTGCTCGAATCTCTATTTTTTTCCATCTTTGCAAATCAGTACACAGAGCCATGTCACTGCCACAGCTCTCTTCCAAGAGCATTGACATGGCATGTGTTTACAGGCAATGAATATCACATGAGAAACTTGTTGCACTAGCGCTGATGTCTTGTGATGATTCCGAAGACTTTTCAAACCACCCTCATAAAATGACATAATGTGGCATTTCTGACAGTACCCAGAACACAGTCAATATCCTATCACCATCATTCATTCATGGAAGCATGTGATCAGTGACATTTGAACAGTATTACATACTCTAACCAAACTTTTCAGTACTGTGAAGAATGGTGTGCCTTTGTCGCCTGTTAGCTGCTTCGGGTTCATGCCATTGTGGCATTGCTGTGTGCATGTGCAGATCTGAGGCAGATTGCTTTCAATTGGTTGGCATGAGGAGAACTGACAACGGCGCCTAGATTTGCTAGAACTGTTCAGTATCTCTTTCAAAATGCTTACAGAATAATGTTGGGGCTCTCCTTAAAAACCGATCACCAAAATGGTGGAAAGATACAAAAATAGGGCCTCTGGGCATCTCCAATAGCCATCGCTGAACACAATGTGAAGCCATTCGGCAGCAGCCCACATTTTCTGGTCACAGGACAAGTCTAAATGCAGCTGATAGTGCAGTGGTGATAATGACAGCCTACGAATGGGGTGTTAATTCCCTAGTCTGGCTATTGTTAGTCTCCAACTAATGGTGTGAAATGACACCATTATTTATTCTCGGATGGCGTGTGCAGATGCTTAGGGATTATGAAGTGCTCTGTACACAACACGGTAACATGCCTGCCTAGCCTCACATTCTCATGCAGTCCAATACTGGGCCACAATCACACCCAAATGCCTCAATAATGTTGATATTGCATGATTTGACCAGCTGGGCAAATGGAAACCCACAGTGAATATCCTTTTGAAACACTGTCAGGTGGCAATAGAGTTGTCTTACGCAAATGCACAGCATCTCTGTGCTCTTCACATTGATCACTCAATATTCAGCACTGTTCTTGTCACTTACACATTCTACAACACTTGACATGAAAAACACTCAAGTCCCTGATGGACATCCCACCTGTCAGAGAGAATTTCAAGTCTAATCACTTACATACCTGCCCATGGTGTGTACATGTACAAAGTTACATCAACAACTGACTATGTCGTCTAGGCATTTCCCTTGATTTGTCTTGTTGTGTCTTTACAAACATTGTAATTTGCTAGAAATTTCCTTGTAAATATAAATGGGAGCAGCTTTTGCTGATGCAGGCTGTTCAGCTCTGCATGTACTTTGTGTATGCTCAATACACACAACTTCAGTTTGAAGTGTTAGTTCTCATAACTGACGCTTTATTCCAGATTCTATGTGACAATAATTTAACTTCTAAACATAGATATCACAATTCACACAATCAACATACTTTCTTCCTCCACCTTCTCCATCTTACTTCCACTGCTGGATAAAGGTCTCAGCTAAACTTCCCATTGCATTACAGTCTTCAACCATGCACACATTATTGCTTCTCGATTTTTTTTTATTTTTATTTATTTATTTTTTTGCTTTTTGTTTTTTACTTCATCTGCTAACCTTCCACGATCTCATTATTTTAGTTTATTTTTATCATTTGGAATCTAGCAAATAACAACCCTGGTCCTTCTACCATCCTTTAGCTGTGACATTTGAAAAAAAACAACAATCAGTACATTTCATACAAACAACATTTACTTTTATGTCTTTCTTGTAGAAGCATTTCCACTCTTCATAACATTAACATTTTATCACTATTTTCTATGCTACAAAAATGTTACTTGTTTAACATAAGGTGGTAGTTCACTCAAACACATTCTGACAGTTGTAGAAACACCAACTGGTGATATTTTATCATTTAAATACTATGTCATGTTAATACATACAGGGTGCTGCACTTAAACTCAGACAAATAAAACTTTTTTAAAACCAAATTTATTAAAACAAAATACAAATCCTTTTATATATAAGTAGTGGTACCTTTCAAGAGTAACATTACTCGATGTAACCCCCTTCAGCTGCAATGACTGCCTCCAATCTTGTCCTGAAGCGATCAAATGCACACTTTGAAACAGCGCTGTCCATTTCGTGAAATGTTGCTTCGATAGTGGTGTGTAGAAGTACGACACTAGGGTGCCTCGTCTTATTTGTAGCTCTTTCGACTACGCTCCAAGCGAAGTCGAAAGGATTAAAATTCGGGCTATTTGGGGGCCAGAACATGTCAGTGTTATCCAAGAGCCAGTTTTGGACTAAATGGCTTGTATGAGGTCCTCCTCTGCCATACGATGTATTGTATGTTTGCTGGTATTCAATACTGAAGCCAATTTCCTCAGCAATTGCCCACAGTTCTCAGAAAGCAGCACCTGAGCCTTTTCGATGGCTGAGGTCCTTCTCTGCCAAACAATGTATTGTATGTTTGCTGATATTCAATACTGATGCCAATTTCCTCAGCAATTGCCCACGGTTGTCAGAAAGCAGCACCTGAGCCTTTTCGATGGCTGCCATGTTCGTGACACACTTTTCCTTGAATGAGGTTTCCTCACTGGGTTAGCAGAACATTCCCCAGACTTCTCTGAAGCATTATACCTTGGCCACTATATCAAACAGTTGATCTCAGGTACCTGAAGATTCAAACTATTTCACGCCCAGCATGAAGACTTTCAATAGCCGCTGATCTTTGGTTGTGTTTGCAGTGTCTGTAACATCTCGGCCATTTTGAGGTTCTGACTGTTTACTAGATGCCTATGGCTTTCAAGAACATCAATCACGGCCTCTAACAGAACTACAATATGGCGGGTAATCCAAACTGAAATCTGTCCAGATTTAAGCACCGCACCCTGTATGTACAGAAAGTAGATTTGTTTCTTTCTGCTAAGCACAACAACTCAAATTAGTATACATTATTTGTATAATTATTTTATTAACTGTTATATTGTGCAGCCAAAACAGAAGCAAACAAATATCTCCAAGCTAAAAATTTTTTACCTGGGCAGATATAAGGAGGTCAGAGCTGATGTAGTGTAGATAGAACCACTCATGCTTCTCACGATTCTGCAGTGTCACTGTGAAACTACCATTGCCCTCGAGCTTGAAGTTAAGGCTCAGTACCAAATCCATAACATGATCAAGCTGTATTGTGACACCATCTACAATGTTTTCTACAACAAAGAGTAGAATTTATTCATAAAAATAGTCATAAATAGTTTATTTCCTATAACCTAAAAATCACAGTACAATAACTGGTTAACGATTTAAGTGTGCCAACATAGAACAATGTGGTTGATGTACTATTGTGAAAATTAGATCTGTAAAAGTTAAACAAATTTTGTCTTCTCTGTTCTTTTCTAATAAAATTGTGCAATGGGTGCTATCTTTCCTAGGATGCAATGTATTGTACAGGTGGTACACTATGAGAAATGTCATGCTAAATAACAATATATTTCCAAGTACTATTTTCAGAAATATTACTTAGTACTTATTACACAAGTTTTTTAGTTGATTTTCTCACTAAAATTACAGTAGAAAGCAGTGGCGAATTTTCTGACATATGCAATTAAATTTTAGTGTTTTCAGGTGCCAAATTATGACATCAACTTCTTTTTTTTTTTTTTTTAATGGAATTATGTACTTTTTTCTGTGGCATTGAAAAGGGGTTTGAAGAAGACTCCAAGATATTTTAAGTGCGAAACTTGATTAAATAGTTACAAAATAGTACTGCAAATACCATCCCATCATCAGGAAAAGTGGTGCCACAAATATCTGCCCTAACATACAAAATGCAAGCAAATGCCAAACACTTACCTCCGGTATGGTTTGTGTGTTTACCTATGCATTTGAAGCCAATTAGTCTGTGCTCTGCTGTTAGAGTAGTGCTGTGTGTGTGTGTGTGTGTGTGTGTGTGTGTGTGTGTGTGTGTGTGTGTGTTTGCTGAAAGGTGTCTACATTGTGTTACAGAACACCAAAGTTTTAGCAGTGGTAACATACAATCCACACAACATTCCAACACTACCAGGCACGTTGAACGTGCGACTGGGATCAAATAAAGGAGTGTTTTACAAATACCAAGTTTCAATACATTTCAACCTTTCCACATAATCCCACATGACTCAAAATCCATTACAGTTCTTCAAATGGTGTCTGCACAAACTGAAAATTGAGGTGGTATTTCTATACATGATTTTGTTCACTGATGAAACATCATTATAAACTGTTGGAAAATCAGTCTTCACTCTGTGTACTACTAATCAGTTGAAAATCGACACTTACTGAAGGAAGTAGAATATTAAACCATTCTCAGTTCGCCAACCTATGATGCAGGCTTTTGAAGAATTGCATCATTGATCTTTGTGGGAATTTAAGAGTCCCATAAATAAAACCAGTATCCACGGATCTTAAAAGGTATACTGCTTCAATTATTGGAAGACATCCCCAGTGTAGTACCAACATGACTGGTGTCCCACCAATTTCACACAGATAATTACAGACCTTGTTAACAGAATACTGAGAGATCCTCCGATTAGTCATTATTTGATTATGGAAACACAGAATGGGCTTTGCACACAACAGACCTAATATATCAGGAGTTTTATCTGTGAGGAAAATTAGAACAATCTACATCTACATCTATATAGATATTCTGAAAATGGCACTTCAGTGCCTGACACAGGGTTTATTCTCAATTAATCCACTCTCTAACAGTGTGCAGAAAAAATGAGCACTTACATCTTTCTGTGTGAGCTCTGATTTCCCTTATTTTATTATGCTGATCATTTTCTCCCTATATAGGATGCTGTCAACAGAGTATTTTCGGATTTGGAGGAGAAAGTTGGTGATTGAAATTTCGTAAAATGATTCTGCCGCTACGAGGAACATCATTATTTTCATGATGTCCACCCCAAATCCTTATTGTGCATGTGACACACTCTCTCCTATTTCTCGATAACACAAAATGTGCTGCCCTTCTTTGAACTTTCTTGATGTAATCCGTAATCCTAGCTGGTAAGGATTCCACACATCACGGCAGTACTCCAAAAGAGGACACACAAGAATAGTGTAGGCAGTCTCTTTACTAGATCTGTTACATGTTCGAAGTGTTCTGCCAATAAAATCCACTCTTTGGTTCACCTTCCCAACAACATTTCCTATGTTCTTTACAATTTAAGTTGTTTGTAATTGTAATTCCCAGGTATTTAGTTGAATTTATGGCCAATATATTTGACTGATTTATCGTGCAACTGAAATTGAAGCATTCATTTTAGCATTCATGTGGATGACCTCGCACTTTCCATTATTTAGGGTCAGCTGTCAATATTCACACCATACAGGTATCTTGTCTAAATCAGTTTGCAATTGATTTTAATTTTCTGATGACTTTACTAGATGATAAATGACAGCTCATCTGCAAACAACTGAAGACAACTGCTCAGATTGTCTCCTAAATCATTCATATATATAAGGAACAGCAGAAGGCCTATAATACTACCCCGTGAAATGCCAGAAATCACTTCTGTTGCACTCGACGACCTTCCCTCAGTTACTATGAACTGTGACCTCTCTAACAGGAAATCATGAACCCAGTTGCATAACTGGGACAATATTCGAAGAGAACAGTCAACTGACACTCATTGAACACAGATTCAGAATTCAGAATTCTTGAGGCACACAACTATCTCTTTACGCACACGAAGTGCTGAGTGCTAACGACAAGGGTTTCAAATTGATTGCATATGTCTAGATTTGCAGAAGGCTTTTGACACAGTGCCTCACAAGTGACTCATAAATTGTACAACAGTTGAATATGAAGGAGCAGACTCCCACCGTGTATTCTGAAAAGCAGCATGAATTTCCTTTGCTTTCATATGTTTCTTTACGAAGTACTTAATCACTGCTCGAATCTCGATTTTTTCCATCTTCGCAAATCACTATGCGGGAACAACAACATAGCAATGTCACCACCACAGCTCTCTTCGAAGAGCACTGACGTGGCACATGTTTACAGTCAACAGTCCAATGAATAACACATGAACAACTCTTTGTGCTGTCACTGACCTCCTGCGGTGATTCTGAGAACTTTTCAAACTACCCTCTTAATTCATAACGTTCAAACACAGCATACATTCTAAAATCCTGCTACATATTGACACTAATGATATGGGCCAACATTTAGTGGATTACTCCTATTAGCTTTCTTGAATATTGGTGTGATCTCTGCAACTTTCCATTCTTTGGGTATGGATCTTTAATCGAACGAGCAGTTGTATGTGATTGTTAAGTATGGAGCTATTGCATTAGCTTTCTCTGAAAGGAACCTAATTGGTATACAGTCTGGACTGGAAGAGTTGCTTTCATTAAGTGACACAAGTTACTTCACTATGTCAAGGATATCTACTTCTAAGTTACTCATATTGGGAGCTGTTCTTGATTCAAATTCTGGGGTGTTTACTTTGTCTTTGGTGAAGGAATTTCAGAAGACTATGTTCAGTAAAACCGCTGTAGCAGCAATGTCATCAATAATATTTCCATTGCTGTCAAGCAGAGAAGGCATTGACTGTGTCTTGCCACTAGCATACTTCACATATGACCAGAAGCTCTTTGGATTTTCTGCAAGGTTTCAAGACAAAGTTTCATTGCGGAAATTATTATAAGCATCTTGCATCGCAGTCCACTAAGTTTCGATCTTCTGTAAAATATCGCCATTCTTGGAGACCATGCATTCGTTCAAATTTGGCATGTTTTTCTGTTGTTTCTACAACAGTGTTCTGACCCATTTTGTAAAACATGAGGGAGTTATTTGGTATAAATCTCTCTATTGCTGTTGATACTATTTCTTTGAATTTAAGCCACATCTGGTCTATACTTACACTGTTAATTTGGAAGGAGTGCAAATTGTCTCTAAGGAAGGTTTCAGGTGAATTTTCATCTGCTTTTTTGAATACATATATTTTTCGTGTATTTTAGGAGGATTTGGAAGTTATGGTATTCAGTCTCGCTATGACAACCTTATGTTCACCCTGTATCTGTTTTGATGCTCATTATTAGCACAGGATTACTTGCTTCTAAGAGGTCGAGTGTGTTTTCACAACTGTTTACCATTCAAGTGGGCTCTTTAACTAAATTCCCGACTTAATTTTCATAGAATATATTTCACACAATTTCAGATGATGTTTTACACGTACCTCGAGATTTAAACATGTATTTTCACCAATATATCAAGTGTAAATTGAAGTCACCACCAACTGCAATTGCCCGAGTTGGGCATGTGTTTGAAATTGGACTCAAGTTTTCTTTGAACCTTTCAGTAGTTTTATCACCTGAGTTGGGATGTCAGTAAAAGGATCCAATTATTATTTTATTCTAGTGCCAAGAATGACCTCTACCCACACTAACTCAGAGGAACTACCTACTTCAATTTTGCTACAAGATAAATTACTTCTACATGCAGCAAACACACCACTGCCAATTGTATTTACCGTATCCTTTCCGAGCAATGTTAGGCCCTTCGCAAAAATTTCGGCTGAACTTATCTCCGGCTTTAGCCAGCTTTTAATGCATATAACAATTTGAGCATAAGTGCTTTCTATTAGCACTTGAAGCTCTTGTAGTTTCCCACCATAGCTATGAAAATTTAGAATTGTTGGGAATCTGCAGCCTACACAGTCGCAGAACCATCTGAACCTCTGATTCAGCTCTGTACCAGAGGTCTGCAATCGTTCCTACTGACTATGCTCCAAATGGTGAGCTCTGCTTTCATCTCGGCTCTGATAGCCCTCTAAACCAGGGAGAATCTCTTCCGATCCAAAGCGACACTTATCACTGTTAGCAACGTGAGCCACCACCTGTTGTTGGCTGCACCCTGTGCTCTTCGTGGTATCTGAAAGATCTGTACCACATCTGGATTGACCCCAGCTGGTGTGCACATAGAATGCACATTGGCTTTCTTCCCCTCCTTGGCAGCCATGTCCCTAAGTTGCCCCCTAATGTGCCCAACACTGGAGCTCCCAACTACCAATAATCCCACCCTTTATGACAGTGCAGATCTTGCAGGCTGAGAGGTTTCCTCTGAAACAGGACAAGCAACAGTATCTGACTGAGCAACAGTGTCAGCCACAGACAGCACCTGGAATCTGTTTGTCAGACTAACCGGAGAGGCCTCACATTCGGCCTCCTTGGGAAGTCTTTCGCAGGCTGCCATACCTCGAGGCGACCTCCCATGTGACAACAGGTAGGGGCCAACCTCAGTGTGAGCAGTAACTGGGCTGGCCACCAGTGTGAATCGATTGGCAGACTCATGGGTTGTGCTTGATGTCCGTTGGATCCCAATGGAATGCCCACAACAGTGACACCCATGTACCTCAGCCTCGAGCTGTGTAACCAAATCCAAAACAGCTTCCAGCTGACAGCAAAGTGTTACTAACTCAGCTCACATCAACACACAGCAATCACAGTCCCTATCTGTATTAAAGTACAGGGAAAACTACACAGACACACAAAGGACTATCGAAATGTGCTGCGGAATTCTACTGTAGACCCTGCCAAAAATGCTAGAACTGTGTCTAGTAAACATTAAATTAACAATCAGAAATTCAAAAATAAGCTGCAAAAGTATGCAGATGAAACTACGTAATTCACTCTTAGTTAGGAACTCATAAAATGACACAAAATTGGTTACTTACCTGTCATTGCTCTGCCTCGGCTGGCAGCGGCAGCAGCTGACTGACTGACTACTGTCAAATGGCAATTACTAGTTTTCAAAACAAATGAACACATGACTATCGACACATGGGTTGAAACACTATTGCGCACACTGTTGAAAATGCATGAACTGTGTCTAATAAACTAAATTAACACCCAGAGATTCAAGAACTAAACTACCAAAGCACACAGGTGAAACTGCAACAATGACCTGTGCTGTGATAAATCCTACATGAAATTGAATTAGCAGTGTCGTCTGCCCTGTGATGCTGAAGGTTAACATCCTGAGCCCTGATAAGAGAGTCTACAGGTGTTTTTTTTTTTTTTTTTTTTTTTTTTTTACAACAGGGCAGACAGTTGTGGGACCTCTTCTCCTAATGGCAGGGCAGCAATCTGAGGTGTTTAGGTGTTTTTATCTTGTTCCTATTTGATGAAGTTCCATTTGTGTTACATTGTTCCCAGTCCTCTCCAAAGGCTCTATCTAATACCACGGAAAAATTATGAACGTCCATAAAACACATCTACGTCATAATTTGGCAGCTATGAATGTTAAAAATGATTGGCGTAGGTCAACAATTTACAACATTGGGCTTTATAACTTGATGAAACCTGCCCACTGATGTATTTGGAGCAAATAAATCTAATTTTGGTGACCAGTCTTAGCCACCCCAACCTTGTGCAGTTTTACTGCTGTGGTGGGTTATGGCCTTTTCTCTATTTTGGGTATGATTATTCATTCACTATACTATCCATAGTAGTGCCCAAGCAATCATATTTCCTTATGAATTATTGGATCTACTCTTGCACTGGCCCAAATAGATTTTGAGTTGACAGCCCCATGCTTGCTCACTGTTTGTTAACTATAATTCAGCAGAATCTTACTATACAGGGAGTAAATGGAAATTAGGACTTTCTACTACCCAACCATGATATTACTGCACTCAGCCTTCCATGGCTGTTATCAGGAACACACCATGACGTGAAAGTAAACAAGTGTAGTGGTGAGTAAGGAAAACACATTACACTGTCCATGCTTTCAGGTCAGTTCTGCACATAGCAGTGAGTGATTCAGTGGTCCTTGCATGATATTGTCAGTGGTGCAGTGCAGTGTTATCCGCAATCGTCAATACCCGTGAAAGTGGGAGACATTGGAAGATGAACAATTTTGCCAGGAAGAAAAAAAAAAAAAAAAAAAAAAAAAAAAAAAAGGAGATTCAGGTAACAATAACTCAATAGAAAGCAATCTTGTTGGAGACAAAAATGGTAGGGAAGTGACAAAGAGGTGTAAAATAATTTTTTAAAGATTTTAACAAAGTGAAGAAACCAGAGAAAAAGTGAAAACTCCTAGAAAATAAAGGCATTCTAGAAAAGTTGTTTCTCTAGACAACTTTGATAAAGCACTTATTCTAAGAAAATTTTTAGAGTATTATGAGCATAAGAAGGAAATACCAACATTGAGTAGACTGCTTATGTTTTCAAAAAACTGAGAAATTTTCATGGGGGAAGGGGAAACATTTCAGAAAATTTTAAAAGAGATAGGATTTCATTTCAAAAACTGTAAAAATATGAGAACCATGCTATCTGAACTTTTGAAATTGTTGCAAAACATGGGGAATACTTGAGAACAATCACAAATAATGAAAAGGGACCATGTAAACCAGCAGAGTTCATGGATGAAATGTGGATGCATATGCATTATACTATGAAAAAGTGTTGGCAGTTTGAAGAAATTCCGGGTGATGACCATGATATGAATGGGGATGCTTATCACAGTTGGTTAGAAGAGAAACTGATTCATCACATCCCAGCTGGTAGTATTGTTGGTCTTAATAATGCACTGTTATCATACTGTTCAGACAAATAAAGCCACCACTACTGCAACTTTCAAAAAGTACTTAACTGAACGCCTCATTCCAAACAAAATCAGTTTTGAAATGGATTAACAAGAAATGAGCTTTTACAAATTATACATTATAATAAGCCAAAGTGTGTTTTTAAGACAGATGCAGTTTTAAAGCCTAAGGGATATACTGTTCTGAGGCTCCCACCACATCACTGCAATTTGAACCCTATAGAGATAATCGCACATAAAATGAAGCAAGGAATTCCAGGGAAAAAAAATTCCTTTCATTAATTTAACTATCCTAAAACAAATAACTGCAGACTCTTTATCTAAGATTACCCAATATGATAGGCTAAAAGCTTGCAGACATGTAAAAGGATTTGAAAATGATTATTGGCACAGAAATGGGTTAATGGAAGAACTAACAGAGAATATAATAATCAGTGTTGGTCTGGAGAGGGAAGACGAATTTGCGGCATGACAATGACAGTGGTATAGAAACTGAGACACCAGATGAAACTGGTAAAAGGATTCCACTGATAAAGATACAGCAGATGAAGTATTTGGCACCTACCCCTTGTGCGATGGACTATTCACTCCATAACTCTAAGCACTAACATTGGTGCAGTTTTCATTGCATAACTGTAGTTGCACCACTCTTCCTTTCCTCTGCAACCTCGATTCCGCACTGACTCATGATAAGCTGACTGAAGTCCCCTACTCACAGGTGCAATAATACTGTGGGCAACAAACAGAATGCTATGGCGTTTAGTTTTGGGATTTCACATACAGAGATATAGATGGGGAATTCAATTGAGCTATTCTGCAGATTCGATTCATTTCAATCTCAGTTTTAGTATGTGGTCATCCAGAAAGTAATTCACCACATTTTTTTCCTTCAACAATTCTTTATTTAACATAATAAGAATTACACACATGAAAGAATAGTGTTTTATCTACACACCCTATTTTCCATGTAATTTCCATCCCATTCTATGGCCTTCCTCCAGCCCAAAACAATAGCGTGTATGCCCTGTCGGTACCAAACCTACTCCTGGTGGTGGAGCCAGTGCTTCACTGTGTGAATCACTTCGTCATCGTCCTCAAAATGTCTTCCATGAATGGCATCATTTAGTGGCGTTTGTCCTCACGAATGACATCAGCAGCTCACTGAAACGTGTCAGGTTTGACAGTCATGGATGGTCTCCCCAACTGCTGCAAATCGTGGAGCTCCACCGAACTGCCTTCTAATGACATCATCCGTGCCTAGCAACTAACTGTACTTCTGTCCACAGCGGTGAGTACTCCCCACAGTTTATTTCTCTGCAATGAGAAATTCGTACAGACGCCATTTTGAAACTGTCCTGCAGGTATGTTATGTCGGAAGTGACAGCAACTTGGCACACTCACTCAAGAGACTTCAAATAATACATACGTAACTTTTCGCCCTCATAGCATTTTTTTCAGCTGAGAGAGAGAGAAAAAAAAAATGCTGTGTATTACTTCCTCAGCAACCGTTGAACTTAAATATCCTGTAACATAATACTTGGACTTTTTTCAAATTTTTCTGTAATACCAGCAGTTCCCCACACTAACAAAGATCAGAAGTTAATAAAGTACATAAAAGTTTCAGCTGAAACATTGTGTGACTTTGTCTGAGAGGAACTTACTACCCAGATAAAACATGTAAAGTTTTTCTAAACTGACAATACCAAAGTATGAAAGTTAAGAGATGTTTCAATGGCACAGGAAATTCAGTCATCAAATAAAGGAAAGAAAAGCACAGAGTTCCTTATTTCATATTGCCAGCAGTTATCTTTCCTTTTACAGTGTCTCACCCTCTAACTGTGAACATTATCCACCTTTCTCAATGTTCTAAGCACAGCTCATGACAAGTAGTCATATGCTTATTTCATGCAATGCATAGGACTGAAATAAAAAGTTAGGGATGGATTTCATTTATTTTGTCCTGAACCTAGTAATATTGCAGCAACAGTAAAATTCACTGGTGTTATCTACGTCAAAATATTTGGAGCCACGTAAGTACTGATGCTACATTCACTTCTCAATGTTCACTCTTTAAGAAATAAAGCACTTACAAGCTTCTGAAAAGAACATCAAATGTAAATATTAAAAGCAGTTCATATCTGGGCTAACCTTGGCTCTTAAAACAGACAATATAGTTCCCTGTGCCATTTTTTATATAATTAAGCTCAGCGTCTTTAGGAACTCTCCAACTTCCTCTCTCTTTATCTCCATCCTCCACAACCACTTGATGAGGTTCTGGCTCGGTCATGTTTTTACTATAATGTGCTAAGCCAAACTGTGCTATCTGTGTGGGATAGAAGTAACCCTGAGGTTGCCACTGAGTTGACACTGGTACTCCTAGAAGAAAAGAAGCAACAACATATATTTTATTCAGCTGTGTTTACAAAATAATGTCTCAATTATTATTTGCAACTCTGAACCAAGCTCCCAACAAAAATGGAATAATATGGTGAATAATTCAGACACAAATGGACATTATTTGAAAGGTATATGATGCATAGTTAAGATCATTCAGTAAATGGTAGTTAGCACATATGCAAGGCTAACATAATTCTAATGAAACTTTTCTACTTTCCACAAAATGTGACTGAGCAGCTATGCTTTCTTGTGAAGCACATACACAGGTGCACAATTGTTCTGTCAAAAATTTACATAATTTTAAATCACCTACTTTTCTTGATCATTAACAGAATGGGCTGTGAGGAATGGAGGAAGCAAGCTCTGTACATCCCAATGACTGTTGCAGAGAGAGAGAAAAGATAAAGGGAGAATAAGTTAGGTGTATCTTCCTCATGTAATGCTAGCACTACATGTGTATTTGCTGCTTTGTACCAAGTATCTACAAAAACAAAAGTGACACATAAAAGTAAGAAATATTTTAAGGTTTGGTGAAAGTAAAGACACGAAGTTAACAGAACAGAGCCACACCGGGCTGATCCTGTGCCCCCTGACAGAGCTGCCAAATCTGAGCTCATCCCCTCTCACCAGTTGTAATAACCACAGCAGAAAAGGGAGTTATAAATTAATTTTCATGTGTTTCCTAAAAGTAATGTCACAAAATGAAAATGGATGAATGCTTGTAATTGTGCTAATCCATTTCAAGTTGAAAATGCTTGTATGTGTTCAATACATTACACTGGTTCAGACTGTGAAAGAGATTTGAAAAAATTAACTGTTGAATATTCCTTCCAAACACAGTACGAATAATGATCCTGTTCTAAATCAAAATCTACTATCCTTCGGTGCTGATTTTGAGCATTGTAATGAGCCTATTGATGAGAGAAATATCCAGGCACAAGACCAAAGCTACTGTATAGAAGTAGAAGAAATTATTACCAACTAATGAAGAAATTACTACTAGGCAAAATGTTAACTGTGGAAACAAACACTGCCTGAATGCAACAATGCATGCTTACACCAATAATTAGAATTTACAGAACAGAAATAAAAGAGATTAGGCAAAAGAATGCAGAATCATTTCTCTCAATGTAGTGCTGAGTTTTTGAAATCAAAAGGCCTTCAAACAGTGATTCAAGCCTCTTTTTCAGATTGTTGACAACAAGTGGTTACGAAATGATGGTGTACAAACTGGTCATCTGAAGTTATTGCGAAAGCTGCAACTTTACGTTGTCTATCTTATCAAGTGTTATCTTTTATCAGGGATGTATTTAAATATCCTCTTACTAGTGAAGTCACTATTAAAAAAATCAGGCAATTTTCTTGTTTAGGTTTTATTGATTTAGGCCTCAGTGTTTTGAAAAATCAAAGTTATTAACGAAATGAAAAAAAAGGTTGTAATATAATTATTGAGAATAAAATAATAAAACCCATCAATACAGTTAAGCAAATAAAATGACATTATAGGGGGTTTCTCCGTACTACATGTCTTTGTAGTCTAAACCTGTGTGAGCCTCTTACACCAGAAGAAAAGCAGCACACTCCAAGATGATGAAAGAGACTGACGTCATTTGGAGGCTTTGGACCTGCATTTCACTGACCATAGCAAAAATAGGACAACTAATATAAAGCCTAATAATAACAACAAAAATAACTACAACATACTAAAACATGGAGAACCTGGATTACATTCATAGCTACATATGAGTTAAACATGTGTGCACCATATGCCAATAAGCTTTCAAAGCAGTGCAGTGCAGCGAGAGTTCACAGTGACACCACAGCTCACAGCCCACCTGCGCATGACCCCTACCATGTGTTCTAGTAGCCATGGTGTGAACCAAGAGCACTGTTCTCACATAAACCACATTAAGCCATCTGCTCAGTAACAATCATTTCTTTATGACGCTAGTTGGACAAAATTACACTGTGACAACAGTGTTTTAGTAAAGTTGTGGATCTATGGAAATGCTTCTTCTCACAGACAGAAGATGGGAACACGAGGGGTAGAACTCCTGTACCTCTCTGGGTTAATTCTTAAACTGTCTTTCTTAACTTGTAATTTTTTTCTGGTAAATTTTATGCACCCTATCCTTGCCTTCACCATTCGTGGGGTCCCCTCTCACTATCCAATCAGTGTGGCCCATCCAAGCAATTCCACCTCTCATAATGAAGAAAGAAGTAACCAGTTAACATGACAGTCACTTATGTAATTGCTGCTATAATGCTACACATATTATTGTTATCATCTTATCATTAGATCACTAATGTTGGCTGCAGGCAGACACAGAATCCTAGCTGTTCGAAGTCTTCAGGCTTTTATCACTTCAGAACTAGGGAGCCCAGTGATCAGGTAAAGTATGACAAATAGTCAGGAAGTTATGCAAAATAAAGGAGTTGTTTAACACATATTTTGCATTACATTTGAAGTATCATGATAAAGTTCCACATTATGGCGCGACATATCAAAAACTGTGGGAAGGTGGGTTATGGGGAAAGTTGAATTTGGGTACCAACCAACACAAATATTTGCTGAAGTGTAACACATGAACTTCTGCTCTAGGTTCAAGGTAATTCCCCCCCTTACTTAAAATTAAGTCACTGAAAGGAATTACACGGCAACAGAACAGTACAAATCACAGATAGATAATGTGTTGCCGATTCGATAATGTTTGTAAAGCCTGCATGAGTGCATAACAGGACAGCTTGTAGCACAATAGTGATATTCTGAGTCATGCTGGGTGTTGAGTGTGTACAGATTTCCCCATCCTCCTTGTAGAAGCCAATGTGCAATAGGATGTGTAAGCTCACTCCCAAAGCTTTACGAGATATGAGTGTCTCTCTAATTGTTGGCAATCAGACAATGACGATAGAGATTTACTTCAGCCATGACCGCATAAAAAACTGAACTGTAGCCTAACTGTACTTGGTGTAGCTGTAATTGTTTTCTACCAAATTAATCATTTTGATGATACTGACAATATAGAAGATCAATCATGGGGAAAAAACGCACCACCACCAGGGACAAGTCAGCATTCCTATTCCAGTGAAATATTTCTCTTAATGTGCTATAACACACTTTATAATTCAATTTCAAATATTTATGATGCACAGTTTTTTCATCATGTGCTCACTCAACTGAGTCTGACCCACTTCTGCATAATGCTCTTGGTACCAACTCACATCGTCACCAACCCGTCTGCCAGAAAAGGTGGGAAACTGCAGAAGGTTCTAGAAGCTAAGGCTTGCCAACTAGCACCTGCTGCTAGTTAGTTTACTGGCAAGGATATCTATAACAGTGTCCTTACAAACATCATGATAACTATGATGTGTTGTGTTGTGTTCAAATATATACCGAAATAAAGTACCCTGAGAAGGCAGTACAATTCATAGCTTAAGAGAAAACTGAGGATTCTTTTCTCCTTATAATTTTGAGCGCCACCAAAATACAGAAGCTACAAGGCTAAAATTAACAGTACTGTATTTCAGTTAGAAACCTGGAGTCATGATGTAAAAACAGTAATGCACTACAAATTAGCATTCCTTTTGGCTTAATTTATAGATTAGAATTTCAGCACCATATTTATTAAACAACATAATAAAGCTGTTCCAGTTTTCATGTTTGTAATTATAATAGTGTGAATTGGCACTTTCAGAACCAAAAGACTGCAAAAGTCCCACTTGTAAAATTAAAGTTTGTATGTTAGTAGGAGTAAATGATACTCATTAATGTCACTGCATCAACCTTCCTTACCTACAGAAAAAAATTGCATTAACTTAGATTCCCAATTGTGAGGGCTAGTTAGATGTTTGTCCAACAAGGAGACTTTTTCATTTTCCAGTAGAAGGCTTGTGGCTAGAAAGTTGAATGTTACACACAAAGTCCACATGGAAAGACAATTTTTTTCTTGTTTCTCTGGTGCAATCAGTGAGTGCAGTCCATGAGACGCAATCAGTATGTGCTAAACAGTGTGAATCTATAATTATATAAGCTATAACCATGTGCCTCAGAAGCCTATTTTTGGTAAATAACATGTCGTGGAAATGACGATGTGATTTTTTTAATGGAAATTTAAGAAACTGACTGATTTGAAGACATTTTTATAAATAGACAGAAACTGTTTAGCAGAATTTGTTCAAGCTCTTGTTTGCTTCCTGCTTGAGATATTGCATGGTAAGCAGAGTATTAAATGTTTCCTCTTTCAGGGCAGCCAATTATGCTTTTGAACTAACTGCTAACTGACCAATACTTATTTTAGCAGAGATGAAGCTGCAACACTATCAGACTTTGAACTCGGAAATGTAGCAGTTGCTGCTTGTCTGTATGATAAAGACTGAATACATTTCACATGATGAATAAAACTTCTGCATTGGCTGTTAAAATACTTTTATTAAAAAAGTCACTACTAGTTTTATATCAGTAGAGATGCATCTTCTGGTGACAATTTTTTCAAAAGTCATGGTGTGGCAATGTGGTTGCTTACAGCCAAGCCCCACCATTCATCTAGATAAAACCAAAAGCATACTAAAAGTGGTTGCTATGATTAAACTGACTGGCATAGCACAGCACCATGCTGTACACAGTATACAAGTGTACACAGTACCAGCATAAAATGTACTGATCGGTACATCAGTACAGTTTATGCCAGCATTTTGCATACTTCTGCGATATCTGTGGAATGATGCTGCACAGTCCCACTCAATTTAAGCACAGACAACTGCTTTTAGTGTGTTATTGGTTTTATCTAGACAATGAACAATGGGATGTGGCTGTAAGCAACCACTTTGCTTGAAATGATTTTTGAAAATGCTGTCACATGAAGCTGTATCTCTACTAATGCAAATCTGGTAGTGACTTTTTATTAAAAGTAGTATTTTAATAGCCAGTGTGGAAGATTTTATTCACCCTGTGGAATTCTCACTGCCTTTCCCCAACCTGTAAAACAATATGTTGAATGTATTTCAATTTTACCAAACTCAACTTTATATTATTTATCAAAAATTATACCTTACTGTGCACAGTATGCTGATGGTGACCCTACATCCAATGAGTCAATTCTGTTTACCTAGGTTGTTGAAGTTTTTATACCATTTGATGGTGCCTATCTCGCTTACTAGATTTTCATGTTTTGTATACCAGTTTAGGAAGACAAGTGTGTCTGATGATTATCAGTGATAATCATATAGATCTAAACAGGTCATAAAACAATGGAAAAACATCTAACTAGCCCTCACAATTGGGAATCTAAGTTAATGCAATTTTTTTCTGTAGGTAAGGAAGGTTGATGCAGTGACATTAAGGAGTATCATTTACTCCTACTAACATACAAACTATAATTTTACAAGTGGGACTGTTGCAGTCTTTTGGTTCTGAAAGTGCCAATTCACTTCTATTATAATTACAAACATGAAAACTGGAACAGCTTTATTATGTTGTTTAATAAATATGGTGCTGAAATTCTAATCTATAAATTAGATCAAAGACTGTTCTGAATTGTACAAAGTTTAAACACTGTGTCACTGGGTACTTAAGGGAGAGGGTAAGGAGTCATTCCAATCCCGGGAGCGGAAAGACTTACCTTAGGGGGAAAAAGGGACAGGTATACACTTGCGGGCGCACGCGCTTGCACACACACACACACACACACACACACACACACACACACACACACACAAGCACACACCCATATCCAACCGCACATACACAGACACAAGCAGACATTTGTAAAGGCAAAGAGTAAGAGTATATATAAAGGCAAAGAAAAACAAAGATGATGTGACTTACCAAACGAAAGCACTGGACACACAAACATATCCATCCACACATATATATATATATATATATATATATATATATATATATATATATATATATATATAAAAGCGCTGGCAGGTCGATAGACACACAAACAAACACAAACATACACACAAAATTCTAGCTTTCGCAACCAATGGTTGCCTCGTCAGGAAAGAGGGAAGGAGAAGGAAAGACAAAAGGATATGGGTTTTAAGGGAGAGGGTAAGGAGTCATTCCAATCCCGGGAGCGGAAAGACTTACCTTAGGGGGAAAAAAGGACAGGTATACACTCGCACACACACACATATCCATCCACACATACCATGTGTGTGGATGGATATGTGTGTGTGTGCGCGAGTGTATACCTGTCCTTTTTTCCCCCTAAGGTAAGTCTTTCCGCTCCCGGGATTGGAATGACTCCTTACCCTCTCCCTTAAAACCCATATCCTTTTGTCTTTCCTTCTCCTTCCCTCTTTCCTGACGAGGCAACCATTGGTTGCGAAAGCTAGAATTTTGTGTGTATGTTTGTGTGTCTATCGACCTGCCAGCGCTTTTGTTTGGTAAGTTTCATCATCTTTCTTATATATATATAAGGAACATTCCACATGGGAAAAATATATTAAAAAGAGGCAAAGAGTTTGGGCAGAGATGTCAGTTGAGGCGGAAGTACAGAGGCAAAGATGTTGTTGAGCGACAAGTGATGAACGAGGGGTGGCCTGGCCTCAACCTCGGCTAATAATTGGCTGCCCTGAAAGAGGAAACATTTAATACTCTGCTTACCATCCAATATCTCAAGCAGGAAGCAAACAAGAGCTTGAACAAATTCTGCTAAACAGTTTCTGTCTATTTATAAAAATGTCTTCAAATCAGTCAGTTTCTTAAATTTCCATTAAAAAAATCACATCGTCATTTCCACGACGTGCGGTTGGATATGGGTGTGTGTGCGAGTGTATACTTGTCCTTTTTTTCCCCCCTAAGGTAAGTCTTTCCGCTCCCGGAATTGGAATGACTCCTTACCCTCTCCCTTAAAACCCACATCCTTTCATCTTTCCCTCTCCTTCCATCTTTCCTGATGAAGCAACCGTTGGTTGCGAAAGCTTGAATTTTGTGTGTATGTTTGTGTTTGTTTGTGTGTCTATCGACACCTGTACAACTTGCAAGTATACGAGATCAACATACCTTCCACAGCACTGACACATTTGACCCTCTCCCGAACTTCGACATTGTAGTTCTCAAAATACATGAACACTCCTTTTGGATCATATTTTCCTTTAGGTTTGTAAATCTTGGAATAACTATGAGACCATTCAAATCTTTCATACCCATCATAGGTAGCAAGTTTCCCAAAAACCTAGAAATACAAGAGAAACTGTAAATTTTTAAGACAGTTGTATTAAGCATGTGAACACTTCATAAATATTTAGATCTCATGAAACAACTAAGCATATCCCTGGCAATGGTACATAAGCCAAACCATGGTTTTCACACCATAACTAGTGTCATGTTGTGACCACAGTAAAGTCCAAATCTGAGAGCAGGGTTGTTATCATCAGTGAAGTACGACTCTTAGCACTGAAAGCACGTTTATTACAGACACCGACAGGACAGAACTGAACTCCTGGACAGAGAGTGCCTTTATTTATACAAACCTTGAATATCTAGAATATGCAGATGGTACAAACATAAATTTTGAAACTTTCTGGAAATGATAAATATTAAATAACAAATATTTGCTGGTAATGGGATTTTAACTGGTGACCCACAGCACACCAGCCAGTGACACTAAGTGCTACTCCACAAGATAGGCAGCACAGCTCATGACATTGCTCCTTCTCCAGGAGAAACAGCTATCTGCAATTTCAGCGGTTGTTACTGGAGCTGACTACAGCAGCTTGGATCTTGATCACTGCACTCTAGTCAAGTTATCACAGCATAATTTCATGACCAATGAGCAGATCAGCAGTTTCCTTGGACGAGAAGACCTAATTATCTATCAGCACCTGATGACTGTAGTAGGGCTTCATATAGAGGACATAGCTGACCCTTGATGAACTTCATATGTGACATCCACCAAGCAACAATGGATACATTATGGTCCAAAGTAGCACTTTAGTCACTTTTCTGCGAGTCCCACTTTTCACACAGTCATGAAAAGCTGCACCAGATCTGCTGGTCTGCACGTCACTGGCTGGTCCATGCCATTATAATGCTCTCAGCCCTTCCCCTGGGCACCCAGGATCCACATGCAAACCAGCTGTCTTCCATCTTCTGTTCCTGTGATGAGGTGTTTTATGTAGTCAACCTAAATATCCTCCAGTTGAAACAGGAATGGTGTATCCACTGTCACTTCGGCCTTATGACCATGATGTAGAATAAATGGTGTGAAGCCAGTAGTGTCTTGCTTTGCTGTCCTGTATGAGAATATCACAATGGGTAGTATGATGTTCCAATCTCTCTGTGCAATAACAACATACACTGAAAGCATATCTGTCATTGTCTTTTAAAGTGCTCAGTGAGGCCATTAGTCTGTATATGATAGGTAGCTGTCATCCTGTGGGTGATGTTGCCAATGTGAAATTACCTCTGTCATTAGTCTCATGTAAAATTTTTTCATGATCAAATATATCATATGAGTGCCCCACACTACAAAATAATGTCTTCTACATGTAACCTTACTATTTCTAGAGGTACAGTAGTCATCATAGCTTTAGTGACAGCATAACGGGTGAGGAAGTTAGTGCAGACTATTATCCTTCGATTTCTGTTGGATGACTTCGTGATCTTCCCCAAGAGGTTGATTCCAATGTGGAGGAACGACATTGCTTCCTGCAGAACTGGTGACAGGTTCGCTGGAGATAATTTTGACAAATACTTCTGTCACTGCCATTACTCAGAGTGGCACACAGAGTGTTTAATGGGCCAGTGACACATGTGTCTGATTACTAATACATCCGGAGGTTCATGAATTCCAGATGAGCATGGCAGAAATACTTCAAGAATGCTGGCTACAGATGAGCAGGGATGACAAGCAACCATTTCCATCCCATTGGATCATCGTTCCTCTTATACAAAGTTTTGTGTATTAATTGGTATTCCCTTTTCTCGGTTCCTCCTCCTTCAAGGCTCCTATCATTTTCAGCAATGCTAGATCTTGTCTCTGTTCAGCTGCAATGTCATTTAGTGCAGCGATGACCAAACACTAGCATGTTCCGCCAAAGGACTCTTCGAAAATCAGTTGACATCCTTGTGTTTACATCCGTTTTTGTATACCACTGTGACATCACACTCATGAAGCCTCAGCACCTGCCTCACCAGTTGACCCAATGGATCCTCTAGGCTAGTCAGCCAGTATAGAGAATAGTGGTCAGTTACGAAGGAGAACGGTTTGCCAAATAAAAATGACTAGAACTTGCTGATGAACAAACAACTGCATGACACTTTTTTGTTTGCTGAGCAGTTCATCTCATACTCAAAATATTCAGGAACTATAAGTTGCTACCCTACCAACACCGTCCTGAATCTGTACAAGAACTGCACTTATCCCACACCTGACAGTGTGAGTGTGAAGTTCTGTCTTGGTACTCATGCCATATAAAGCTAAGACTGGCAATGTGACACCTCCTTAAGAAATAATAAAGATATTTCTTGCACCTCATTCCTGGGAAATATGGGGTCCCCGTGCAGTAATTCTTGCAAGGGATGTGCCTTGATATAGACATCCTTTATGAATCACTAGTAGTATGAGCACATTCCAAGGAAACTTCTCATGTCAAAATGTGCCGAGGAGTAGGAAAATCTATGACTTCTTATTTTCTCTGGATCGGGATGGTCTCACCTGCCATATTAGGTGCCCTAAGATTTATATTTCCTGGGCAAAGTGGTTCTTTTTTGGTTTCAGGCAGAGGCTTGCAATCTGAAAACACTTCAACACAGTTGTCAGGTGGCTTAGAGATATTCTTCAAATGTCTTCAAAAAATAATATCATCCATTTAAGGTGTTGAAGCAGATTGTCCTTTATATGTTATGGCTAGAGGGTTACACAGTCCAAACAACTTAACTTTGAACTCACAGAGGCTATCAGGTATTAAAGTCATCTTTTCCTGGTAAGCTTCGTCAACTTCAACTTGCCATTCTGCATAGCCAGATTTGACAAATACTTTGCCCCTTTCAAATGGTCCAGGGAATCATTAATGTGTGGCAATAAGTAGATATCTTTTTTCATTATTCTGTTCACTCATCAGTAGTCGACATCCTTCCCCTTCATAAAAACCACAGGAGGAGGACCAAGGACACTCTGAAGGTTCAATGATGTCATCTTACAGCACTTCTCTCTTCCCTGCGAATTGTGTGTCATTCAGTCGGTGACACTCTACATTAGTGCTGGCTAATTTGTGGATGATCCCCAATGTTGACACAGCGTTTTACCACAGACTGCTTGTTCTGGCTTTTCTCCAGTCCAGACTATAGCTGTTGAAAGAAATCTATTACAAATGTGGGCATGCCTTCTCTGTTCAACTGTGTGTACAAATCCTTTTTCACAGCCTTCACTCGCACAAAGATCTACGAGTTCAAACTGTGGAAATCAAATGATATTTTATCATCCCTTCACAAGCCACAAGACGCAAAGTTCAGCATCAAGGAACCTGCTAACTTCCTACATCAAAGTACACATGTATTGTTATTGGCAAATTTAATGGTATCCTGACCAAAGAGATATACATGCATAATGATCAGAATGGTGAGCAATCCAAAATTCAGCAGTGTTAACACCTCAATCAAAACACAATATGCACTGCCGAGAAAACACATAGTGTCACCCCAAATGAAGCTTAATTTCAAGGACATTAAATGTTCAAAGTTTAGAGATACTCTTGATGCTACAGTTTTCATCCTTGAACCAAGGCCAGCAGCTGCTAGGAGAGCAGCTGGTACCTCTTTATAATGACAGGGAACAGTTACAGCATGTTGCAGAGTGATCTTGCTAGGGGTATTGCAACGGGTATGAACCCACAGACACTACAATTGGCTGTAGTCGACTGGTGTGAACAGGAATGAAACACTAATCACCTTTTTCTACAGTAGAATACAATGTGCCCTGAGTGGTTTTTTTTTTTTCCAAAGAGCAATCATAGATTTTCTTATTTCCCAGCACATTCACGGTGTGAGAAGTTCTCACAATGTGCTCATACTACTTGCAATTCATAAAGGGCTTCTGTACAAAGGCACATCCTTTGCAAGAATTACTGCTGGGAGATCTCAGCAGGGATCTAGAGATAATAGTCTACACCCACTACCTCACCAGCAGCTCAGGGCAGTGCGAAGATCCTTGTAAAGGACATAATTTTGAAGCATGGAGCACTCCGTATGATATTTCTGACCATGTACAGCTTTTCCATTTGAGACTAGTATCAGAGGTAATTCCACATTTCAGTGTCACCCACAGAATGACAGCAACCTATCACACAAAGACTAATGGCCTTAATGAACGCCGTAATGGGACATTGGCAGATATGCTTTCAATGTACATTGTTGTTGAACAGAAAGAATCAAATACAATATTGCCACATCATGACATTTGCATGTAAAACAATGAACTAAGACACTACATGCTTCACCCTATGCTTATTGCTCCACAGTAGTGAGGCAAATGCCAACGGCTTTGCCATAATGGTAACACTGGTTCCCATCAGATCACCAAAGTTAAGCGCTGTCGGGCTGGGCTAGCACTTGGATGGGTGACCATCCGTTCTGCCGAGTGCTGTTGGCAAGTGGGGTGCACTCATTCCTTGTGAGGCAAACTGAGGAGGTACTTGATTGAGAAGCAGTGGCTCCGGTCTCGGAAACTGACATACGGCTGGGAGAGCAGTGTGCTGACCGCATACCCCTCCGTATCGGCATCCAGTGACACCTCTGGGCTGAGGATGACACGGCAGCCAGTTGGTACCACTGGACCTTCATGCCCTGTTTGAGAGGAGTTTAGTGAGGCAAATACAACAATGGATATACTGTACCCATTTCAAACAGACAATACACAGGATGACTATGTGAAACACCTCATTACCAAGGCTGAAGAAGCAAGGCAGCCAGCTTGTATAAAGAGTGTTACCCAGAAGACAGACAGAGATCATTGTAATGTCAAGCAAAGGTCAGCGATATACAGCTCAGGAGACTTGATATGAAATTTTACTTATTTGTGGAAAACTGGACTATCAGAAATGTTACTTTGGGCCACATTCATCACTTGCTGGGCATCACACAATAAAGGATTGTGCCCTTCAGCAAGAAGATAAAAGTGCACAGATGTTATCCATGTCCTCCATTGACGGAGGCACAGGCTGTTCAAGGAAGTGAGTCTGCTTGAAAACAGCAAATCTTCGACAGGATAAAAAGCGAGGGATTGTGCTTTCCACCACAGAAACGATTGTTGTAGTCACCTGCTCAACCATCACATTGATGTTACCATGTGGAGAAGATTCAATGGTGACAGCAGAGGTGAAAGTTTCCCAGTCCGCCTTGTTTAACGCCCATCTGGTCAAGTGTCCATGGGTCTGATGCTGGAGCAGTGACAGGGAGATGGGAAAGTGATCACTACCACACAGGTCATCATCATGTGCTCTCCAGTGGACTGATGGAAGAAGTCCTGGGCTGCAAAGTGATAAATCAATGGCCGAGTAACTGCCATGAGCCACACTGAAGTGTGTGGCGACCTCAGTGTTTAAGAGGCAGAGGTTGAACTGAGACAGTGAAGTTTCGACATCTCTGCCTTGGCCATTAAGCATGGTGCCACCCCGCAAGGGTGTTAAAATCTCCCAAAAGTAGGAAGGGTTTAGGGAGTTGAGCAATCAGTGCAGCCAATGCGTTTAGGGGTACTGTACCATCTGGAGGAAGATACATGTTGCAGACAGTTATTTCCCACATTGTCCTTATCCTGACACTACAGTTTCAAGAGGGGTTTGAAGGGGCACCATTTCACTACAGACAGAGTTTAGGACACAAACACAAATTCCACCTGACACTCGATCATAGTCACTACGGTTCCTGTAATATCCCTTATGCCACATAGGGCAGGGGTGCACATCGCCGGGAACCAGGTTGCATGGGGGAGGGGAGGAGGGAGGGAGGGGACAGTGCAGAAAGCAGATGTAAATCTTAACAGTTGCCGTAACTCAGCCAGGTGGTGGAAAAAACAGCCTCAATTCCACTGGAGGATAATGTCATCGTGAGACTGGGAAGGCATGGAACATTCAATGAGGTAGTTTACATCTCAGGGCCACCTGCTGCCACCAACTTTTTGCCTGAGCAGTCTGTATCCATTGTATTTGAGGGTCCAGCGAGATCTAGGTCCTCAGCAGATGCCAGAATCTCCACCTCATCCTCAGACACAGAGCTTGTAGGTAGCGGTGGTGTGGGTGCTACCACAATTTCCTTGTTCTTGGGGATCTTCTTTTTCGATTTCTCACACTGTTCATTGGGTTTCTCTAGCTGGGAGGGCGTCTTTGATTCAGTCTCCGAGACTAAGGAGGAAAGTGAATCCCTGTGGTTACTTCTGCCACTGGTGGGTGTCCGCTTTGCCACTGGTAGGAACCTGGGAAGAGAGTGGCCCAAGGGACCCCTTCCTAGTGAGAGGAGCCGAAGAAGACTTATGCTTCTCCAGCTTAGAATTGGGGACTGATGTCGCCAATTTTTTTTTTTTTTTTTTTTTTGGGGGGGGGGGGGGGGGGGGGAGCTGCTCCCGAAGTAGGTGGTGCAGGAGCAACAGGGAGGGAAGGGCCGCCGCCCCCCCCCCCCTCACCATCAAGGGGGCGTGTGTAGTTTATGGCTCTTCCGAGAGCTGACTGGAATTGGTGAAACATATGAGGCTGTAACAGTAGTTATAGAAGCGGCGTAAGGTATTGTCATGCACATGGGATGGAGCCTTCAAATTTCCTTTTAGCCTGAGTGTAGGGTAGTCAGTCCAGGGTCCTGTATTCCATTATTTTCCTTTCCTTATGTAGACTCCTACAGTCAAGAAACTGTAGAGGCAAGGCAAGATGACAGCAAAATTAAGTATACAGAACCGATAAAGCCAGTACTAAATATAATAATGAAAATTCTAATGGAATTTATGAAAAAGCACAAAAATTTCTACAGAAATATGAACGAAAAATTCAACAGACATGCTAAGACAATGAACCAAATGGGAGAAAATACTGTAACTGAAATAAGGCAGTCAAGGGATGGACAAAAGAAGAAATTTGATGAATTAAAAACAGAGGTGTTATTGGATCTAAAGGTAGTAAGGAACAATTCTGAAGAAGAAACAATGAACATGCAGGAAACATTTAAGGACAGGAAGATGAAAATTACGAAAAAACAGCATGAAACTATATTGCAGGACGTATTACAGGTATGAAAAAAGCAGCCAGTGTGAGCCAAATGATATAGAATGTGCAACAGTCAATTCGAGAACATGCAGAGCAAGCAGGAAATAATGAACTGCAGACCACAATGATTTCTATTGAGAAGCAGACAGCAGTAAGTGCTAGAAACAAAATGTCCATCGAATTTCTACCTAACTGCAAAGCTAAAATTTCTGTTCAAAAGAAAGTGCATTGTTAGAATGACTGCTTGAAAGAAATCCACTTCTCATTGGACAGGGTGACTTAGTGAGGTGGATAGTGCAGGGAGTCTGACACAATATACACAGCCAGCAGACATGAAAGATACCAGAAACAGAAGAAATGGCAGCAGACCAAGAACCTGTATTACACGCACTAGCTGAATGTGAAGCAGACAGCTTCCTAAAAGGCAAGGATGTGGGAATGGTGAAGAACATAAGACTAATGTTCATACGGCACAGACACATAAAAAGATAGCTGGATAAGAAGAGAAATGTTTTTGACACAGGTAGACAGAAGAAGATCACGGAGTAGAAAGAAATTATAGGTGATGGGATATCACTATGGCTTCAGACTTAGAGAATAAGTGGATGAGAAGAGGGAGTCGCGTGCCCGAGTGTGATTGTCAAGCAGATCTGCCTAGAACGGGGAGCAAACCAGCAAGCAAATAAGACAGCAGGAATCTCCTGCTAGTGTTAAGATCCAAAACCTGTAAGACAGCAGCAGCTACTGGTGCAAAAACTATGTCAGCCATGAAAAACAGAAGGTTAAATGAAAAACAGGGAAGTTTACTAGAGGAATGAAAAAAAAGAAGAAGAGGACTGGAACTAACCCAATTATTACGAGATAACTATATAGCCAAACAATGAAATTAATAATAGATTCTGGAAGTTCCTGTGTGCCATAACAAGTAATGTTTACTATAAAGTACTGAAGGAAAGAATGGAAATATAGTTTTCCAGCTAGTGGATTTAAAGTTAATGGCACTTTGCAAATGCAAGAAATCTATTAACTGCCAAGTGCCGTTGGAGTTAAATCAGTGGATGTGTGCGTCACATCACAGGGAATTAAATACTTCATGTGTTATATGGTCATTTACATTATTTGCAGTTGTTAGGGAGAAGTGTATTGCTTGCACGAATTGTTGTGTTGTACTTATATTAGGAATCTATGAGAGAAACTAAGTGATGTTAAGAAGAATTATGATGAAATATTCAGGAGAAATGAGAGAAAATGAAGCTACACTATGTGATCAAAAGCATCCAGACAACCCTAAAAACATACATTTTTCATATTCGGTGCATTGCGCTGCCACCTACTGACAGGTACTCCATATCAGCCCCAGTAGTCATTAGACATCGTGAGAGAGCAGAATGGGGCACTCTGTGGAACTCTGACTTCGAATGTGGTCAGGTGATTGGGTGACACTTTATGTCATACGTCTGTACATGAGATTTCCACACTTCTAAACATCCCTAGGTCCACTGTTTCTGATGTGATAGTGAAGTGGAAACGTGAAGGGACATGTGCAGCACAAAAGCGCACAGGCCGACCTCGTCAGTTGACTGACCGAGACCACACCACAGACAGTTGAAGAGGATCATAATGTGTAATAGGCAGACATCTATCTACACCATCACACAAGCGTTCCAAACTGCAACACAATCCACTGCAAGTACTACGACAGATAGGCGGCAAGTGAGAAAACTTGGATTTCACAGACAAGTGGCTGCTCATAAGCCACACATCATGCCAGTAAATGTGAAACGATTCCTCGCTTGGTGTAAGGAGCGTAAACACTGGACAATTGAACAGTGTAAAAACATTGTGTGGAGTGATGAATCACAGTACACAATGTGGCAATCCGATGGCAGGGTGTGGGTAGGGTGAATGCCCGGTGAACGTGTGTAGTGCCAACAGTAAAATTCAGAGGCAGTGGTGTTATGGTGTGGTCGTGTTTTTCATGGAGGCGGCTTGCACCCCTTCTTGTTTTGCATGGCACTATCAGCAAAGAATGTTTTGGAATGCCAACTTCGTGCGAGGCCTCACTGACCAACATTGATACCACTCCTCAGTGCAGCACTCCATGAAGAATGAGGTGCCAGTCCCCAAGAAACCTCCCAACACCTGACTGAATGTATGCCTGTGATAGTGGAAGCTGACATCAAGGCTAAGGGTAGGCCAACACTATATTGAATTCCAGAAGGGGCAGGTATCCGGGTACTTTTGATCACATAGTGTATGGTGCATGAAAAAGAAAGGAGGTGACTTTAAGGGAAGAAGGTAGATAAATAGCAAATGTGTTTTTTGGAAGATGACATTGGAAAAGAAGTACTGTGTTTTTCTCTTAGATAAGCAATAGCTGTATATGCAGCAATGAGTACAAACAGACACAATGGAATTCTGATGTACAAAGAAGAATAAAAAGATACTGAACTTTACGAGATATGATTTTATATGAGATAAACAATATCAGGAGAAAGAAAAAACTCTGACAGAATTATTAGCAGAAGTATAAGAAGTTTTGCCAAATAACCACAACGAAATGCCTTATGCTCTTATTGTAAATCTTCATCAAATACCAGCAGCAATGAAAGACAAAAAAAAGATGAAACTAAGCATACTAGCTGCAGGAGTGGATGAAGACTGTGCGGAAAATACACTCCTGGAAATTGAAATAAGAACACCCTGAATTCGTTGTCCCAGGAAGGGGAAACTTTATTGACACATTCCTGGGATCCGATACATCACATGATCACACTGACAGAACCACAGGCACATAGACACAGGCAACAGAGCATGCACAATGTCGGCACTAGTACAGTGTATATCCACCTTTCGCAGCAATGCAGGCTGCTATTCTCCCATGGAGACGATCGTAGAGATGCTGGATGTAGTCCTGTGGAACGGCTTGCCATGCCATTTCCACCTGGCGCCTCAGTTGGACCAGCGTTCGTGCTGGACGTGCAGACCGCGTGAGACGACGCTTCATCCAGTCCCAAACATGCTCAATGGGGGACAGATCCGGAGATCTTCGTGGCCAGGGTAGTTGACTTACACCTTCTAGAGCACGTTGGGTGGCACAGGATACATGCGGACGTGCATTGTCCTGTTGGAACAGCAAGTTCCCTTGCCGGTCTAGGAATGGTAGAACGATGGGTTCGATGACGGTTTGGATGTACCGTGCACTATTCAGTGTCCCCTCGACGATCACCAGTGGTGTACGGCCAGTGTAGGAGATCGCTCCCCGCACCATGATGCCGGGTGTTGGCCCTGTGTGCCTCGGTCGTATGCAGTCCTGATTGTGGCGCTCACCTGCACGGCGCCAAACACGCATACGACCATCATTGGCACCAAGGCAGAAGCGACTCTCATCGCTGAAGACGACACGTCTCCATTCGTCCCTCCATTCGCGCCTGTCGCGACACCACTGGAGGCGGGCTGCACGATGTTGGGGCGTGAGCGGAAGACGGCCTAACGGTGTGCGGGACCGTAGCCCAGCTTCATGGAGACGGTTGCGAATGGTCCTCGCCGATACCCCAGGAGCAACAGTGTCCCTAATTTGCTGGGAAGTGGCGGTGCGGTCCCCTACGGCACTGCGTAGGATCCTACGGTCTTGGCGTGCATCCGTGCGTCGCTGCGGTCCGGTCCCAGGTCGACGGGCACGTGTACCTTCCGCCGACCACTGGCGACAACATCGATGTACTGTGGAGACCTCACGCCCCACGTGTTGAGCAATTCGGCGGTACGTCCACCCGGTCTCCCGCATGCCCACTATACGCCCTCGCTCAAAGTCCGTCAACTGCACATACGGTTCACGTCCACGCTGTCGCGGCATGCTACCAGTGTTAAAGACTGCGATGGAGCGCCGTATGCCACGGCAAACTGGCTGACACTGACGGCGGCGGTGCACAAATGCTGCGCAGCTAGCGCCATTCGACGGCCAACACCGCGGTTCCTGGTTTGTCCGCTGTGCCGTGCGTGTGATCATTGCTTGTACAGCCCTCTCGCAGTGTCCGGAGCAAGTATGGTGGGTCTGACACACCGGTGTCAATGTGTTCTTTTTTCCATTTCCAGGAGTGTATAATTAAAAAAATTAGTGGAGGAGATATTTCAAAGTACATTAACGAATGAAATTAACCACATTATCAAGTGTTAAAATAATATATGTGTGACTGTCAGGAAAGAACAGTGTTTAGTTTTTGGATTAGGTCTGCATATGTGGAAGACAATGCTATGCATTTATAATAATTATGCTAATGAACAACATTAAAGACGTGTTAAATAGTATATTTGTAGTACTTCAAAATGTTTATACTTTCAGATCATTAATGTGAATTTCTGGTGTACTTTCATTAAATTTTGGGGTAAATCATGTCTTACTTTTCAAAATTTTGGTAATCTTTCATTAATTTTTCAGGATTTTTTTCATTTATTTCCAAACATCCTTGTTGATTGAAGATTCTGGAAACTATTAGTAAGGAGATGTAACAATACAGAGACTGAGACTGTATCCGAAAGATCACATCCACCCTTACTTGCCTTTACTCTGGCAGAGTAGCATTAATGATGTAGTGATGACCCTTACTAAAAGCAGGGAATAGTTTTTCAGCTGCCGATAGTTTTGGCACTTATTAGTTAGTATGACTTTGGTCATTATCTCAAGCAGGTTGCAAGAGTGAGTGCAAACTGCATATAAAATGGCATTATTTGAAGACCGGATTTAGTTTCGTAACTGATGAAAGTATATTTAATTAAAAGGTGACTATAAAATATCAAACAGTAATGGCAAACTTACATAGAACTGCACTAAGTGGGTGAGTGTGGCTGTAGAGAATAAGGAAATACTGGTTGTAACTAATAAATAACCAAGTCAGTGTTTAAATAAACAATTTTGTCACCATTCCAAGGTATTAATCATATTTTATTACTCTGGTGTGAACTTTTGAATCAAAGTATTGGAAGATTGAGTGTCAGCAGGCACACGGTTGGCAACTTTAATAGCTGGAATATTTACCTTGGGTGTATGTCTGCCCTCCTGTGGTGTCATCGAGCTGTTAGTCTGTTATCTACAAATTTAGACAGCAGATAACTTATCTCTTTCCAACCAATAGAGTTGGTGGCTTACAATGGTATTTTGTTGTTTAATATATGTAATATAATAGCATTGCTAATGGTATGAAATACATAGTTTACCATTACTTTAAAAAGAGATAATAAAAACAAACCAAAATATTTATTGCTTATGGTATTGATGAAAGCCTATAAAAAATTTATAAGTATATGATGTACTACAGAATATGAGAATAGTACACAATAAATATGTTCAATGAAACAACTGTTCTTCTAGCACTTTCCTATGGTAGCAAAAACTTAGGTGTCAATAAAAAACATGCAAAATCCAAGACAGGCTGTAGGAATGAAATATATGAAAACTGCAACTGGAGTAACTGGAAATAAAATGAGTATTAAAGCACCTAATACAAATAAACTGAACAGCTCTCAGCTTCCCAAATCAGCTTTAGAATATATATATCACATAGCAGAATTCACATATGAAGATCTGAACAGAAATGAGAACAGATAACTCATAAAGTGAAGAAAATGATTATTATTTCTTGAGTTATGAGATTAAGGCACAGTGCATTATAAAAACATACCTCATAATATTTATTGAGAAATGAAAATGGTACATATACTTCTCCCCCTTCTTTCCTGCAGCTCACTGTATATTCACCGTTAATACTGCAGTCAATTTCTTCAAAGCCCTGTATGTCGGTACCATGATCCAGCAAATCACCTGCACCTAGACCCTGAAACAGTGACAACATGTTCAGAAGTTACAAAATCATTACACAAACCCACAAGACAAAACACTTAATAAGACACCAAACACAGTAACAAAGGGCACTTACTGGAACACTATTTGAAGGTTTCTTGTTGTTCCAATCTACAGAATGAGATTTTCTGGCATATACAGCTTCCCCACACTTCATCCACAAAGGTAGTGTCATACATATCGCAATAATACATAGGAGGAACAGCATAAGTTTCAGGTTCACCCGTATCATAACGATTAAGTCCTGTAAGAAAAAATGAACAACATATGGTCTTCCATCAAACAATTATCCACATTATGCCCAAGATGTCTAAGACAGTGCCTCTCTGCAATCAATTTAGTATATTTAATACTTTCACAAGCAAAGTGTGCTTGAATTTGCTTTACTTGCGGCAACCACAACAGGTACCCACGAGTGAAAATCAGACAATAACACACAAAATTTTATTACCAGAAAGTTTAAGAGCAACAAAACCAAAATCACAGATGAGATTATATCTTTTACCTACTATTCTACACAATCACCAATCCTCTCAACACATTTCTCCTATCATGGTACCAATTTCAATATGCCCTCTTCACAGAAGTCCATTTTGTTGGAGTACAGCCATCCGCAGACTGCTGATTTCACTTCCACATCTACTTTCCTACCAGACTAAGTCACTTTTTTTCATACTAGAGAACCAGCACATTTCCACTCCATAGAGGGCCACTTGGTTTCGGGCATGTAGTGGTACACCTACAACTCATCATCAGTGACGATTCCTTTCAGAAAGTCATGCCCTTCTGTGTGTGTGTGTGTGGGGGGGGGGGGGGGGGGGGGAATAACTGATCCAAACTTGTGATCATTCGCTGGCCCTTGTGGTTGTCTGTCAGGTTCATAGGCACCCGGCAAGCACTAACTTTACAAAATTTCAATTTGTCATGAACAATATCGTACATTGTGTCATAGGAAATGTTGAACTGCTGTAATATGGTTCACAGTTGTACACATCAGTCATTCAAAATTGCTGCCTCAATTGCTCTGCCACTCTGCAGGGTTGCAGCTGTTGCCAGCCGCCTGGAGCGTGTTGAATCACTAAGATTCACACAGGCCTCTTGGAAGAATGAACACGAGCTGGAGACTTTGTTACAGTCTATACGGTCACCCCTATACACGCCGTGCATGTCTCTGTGAATTTCGCACAGTTCATGTCCTTTGTCCCACATATATCTAACTATATTTCACTCCTCTTCGCAAGTTGACAACCGTAACATGTGTGCCATGCTTGTTTTGCAGTGCAAGCTTCTCTCACTACAGCTGCACATGAAAACAAAATACCCTCTGTAGTGCAAAACTTCATTATATTTGTGCTAAAATTGCAACATTCCAGCTAGAATATCAAGGCAGAAAAAAATGGTTGTGTATTACTTTGTGTTCATCTGGCGCATATATATATTTTTCCTCGGCATACAAAATCAATCTTACATAAGTTTCACCAAATATTAATGTTCTTTTAACAACGACTGTTTCAAATTTGTTTTGGTTTACAATGCTCTCACCAGGCACTTTCTCTTTCTTTAATCCAATTTGATGTTAAATCCTCCTCTGTAGCTACAGTTCCATGACGTTGCTAGAGATGGCCGGTTTGTATGTTGGTGGTGAAAGACATTTTCACTAACACTACTTGGCTATCACAACAAACAAAGTTGACAATACAGGATTCCTCGTCATCATAGTGTTTGCCAACACCTGTGGTTAACTTCTAAACCTTTCCATTATGTCTCACAAAGTGACAACATGTGGCATCCTTAGTGTTACCAAACATAAACAGATTACATATTTGAAATATGTTATTTCCTTTCATTTGCATAATGTTCAGTAACAACATGAACACAACATTACACTCCAAAGCAACCATCAGATAATACACTGAAAATGAAATGAAATGTCGTGTGGCTAAGGCCCCCCGTCGGGTAGCCCGTTCGCCTGGTGCAGGTCTTTCGATTTGACGCCACTTTGGCGACCTGCGCATCGATGAGGATGAAATGATGGTGATTAGGACAACACAACACCCAGTCCCTGAGCGGAGAAAATCTCCGACCCAGCCAGGAATCGAACCCGGGACCTTAGGATTGACATTCCGTCACGCTGACCACTCAGCTACCGGGGCCGGACAGATAATACACTGACCCAAGGTTAAACTGAATTACAATTAATAAAGCATTAAAATTCAGCAATAACCAAATAAAATCAGCAAAGGAAAGATATCAAACAGCATCTGCAATAAGGAATCTTAGGTCTTAAGTATTGCTTGATATGTACATTGAATAAAAAAAGCACTTAAAATGCAAAGGCAGATGTTAAAATTTATGACTCAGTTTGTTAACTCTCTTCCCACATTTGTTTATACAAAACAATACAGATTGGCTGTTCACCAACCTACAATGTAGGCACAATATGGCAAGTCAAAATCTGCTATCACTTGCACTAAATGTGTTATGGGTGACAAAAAGACAGACTGATTGTTTAACAACAATACTGAGACAAGCCCCTACTGGCACATCATAAGCCTGCAAACTGATTGTGTTGCTCCCATAATCTGTGATTTAAAAGCTGTCAGACCTGGGTGAAGACTGCTATAGATACTGGGTGAAGACTGCTGTAGATATAGCTCTGCTGAGGTTCAGCACTGTTCACACATCTCTCCAAACTCTTTATGCTTTAGAAGGTGAGTGAACCATGAAGTCAGAGAGCCTGTCAAAATAGCAAGTTCCAGGAACACAGTAATTTTGAGTCTAGTAAATGAACACTGGGAGTGCAGAGTTAGGGAACTCAGTTTGCACACAAGTCTCCCCATTTTCCTATACCCTCCCATAGCTATTGTTTCATCCCTGTTCCATTAATCTCCTTTTCTCCACATATTCTCTTCTACTGCTTCCAACTAAACATCCCTTGATCTGTTCCCTAGAGCCTCAATTCATGCATCTTCCTTGGTGTTCTACCACATGGCACTCTCTTTACATGTCCGTACTACTAAAGTCTTGCTGCTTCTATCTTTATTTGTAAAGGTGGCCAGTTCTTATTCTGTCCAACCTCATTAGTACCACACTGCTTTTGTGAAATTCAGTGTCACATGCCTATATCTCTCTCATTTTTTTTTCTTCACTGTCCAGCTTTCAGAACCATAGGTCAGGATAGACCACAGTATTATTTCCTTGGTCTTCTGCAAAATATCATTAACCCACACTATGCTCCTGACACTTCTCATAAACATGCTACTGCTTATCTCCCTCCCACCAAATTCCTAATAATTTCTTCCACTTGTTTCCAGTATGCTTCCAAGACACTTAAAGCTATGAATTTCTTTCAACTGTTCCCCTGCCATCATGTTTCCTGAGGTAGCCTTCTCCCACTTTGTGCATGCAATAATTAACTCATTCCTCACCACATTAAATTTAATATTATATAATCCAACAACCTATGCCAACATATCTAATTACTGTGACGAAGTCTCCCTACGTTGTCAGCCAAGTCAGGGTGTCACCCTGCGGCAACATTTTGACAAATTTCCTATTTGTCAACTTTAGACAAAGTTCGACCAAAAATGATGAATAGGAAATTTGTCAAAACATTGTTGCAGAACGACACCTTGACTCAGCTGAAAAACCAAGAAGACTTCTTCACTGTCATTAGACATGTTGGCATAGGTGGTTGGATTATACAATATGAAATTTAATGCAATGAAGAGTGAGTTAATTATTGTGGGCAGGAAGAGGGCTGCAGTATTCCATGTAGAAATATTTGGTATTCAGAGTGTGCCACAAAGGAGAATTTGCACAGATGCTACAAGGATTGTAATATATATACTTATTTGGACTGCCTAGCTGCTCTGAAGTCTTTCTCAGGCCCTACATTGAAATAAAAAATTGTTACGGACTGCTACGAAGCCCTTGTGAGACTAGGGGAAAGCCACAGAGTAAGGCTGCTGTGGGTCCCTGATCACTCAGGAATTAGTGGGAATGAACAGGCTGATAGAATGGACAGGACAGGAGTGACAACTTGATTTACTGGAGCAGAACCTGTCCTAATCGTCACTAGGGCAATGGTAAAGTCACAACTATATAGCTGGAACAAGAGGCAGCTCACAGAATATTTGACTACAAACCAAAAACATCACAAACCAATTAATCTAAAGCACCATGTTTCAGGAAAAGTTCTGTAATTCTGAATTTCAATAGGGAAGAGACTGAACTCATGATAGGACTCATGACTGGCCACGGGAACTTTAATAAACACCTACACACGATGGATATACAGGAAGACTAAATCTAGAATATGTACTGAGGAGGATGGAACCACACCCCATTTAATCTTCTAATGCGAAAACCTAGAGGACAAAAGACACAGAATATTTGGATCGGTGAAACCTGAAGATATCTGTCTAGTAAGGAATTAGTGAAGTGTCTACTTCTTCTTCTGTTTTTGTATCATTAGTGATCCTATTCATATACCCACCACATTAATGATGCTTCAGGATTCAACATGGTATCACACTGTTTATGATTCACTTTCTTTTCAATTGTTTAGCATTATGTTGGTGTAAGTTGTTCTTGAAATCTCTCCAATAACATCTAGAATTCTTGTTCAAATCAAAAGCTATTATTGCAGCAACTGTAACCTAACACAGAGCACTCTTTCTTCCGTGAGATCTAATATTTATTACTCTTTCACCTACTCTCTAGTAAGCAAGGGGGAGACAATGGATTTTTTTGACTCAGTGGAGATGTGTTATACTGCACAGGGGCAGACTTACTATACTTACTGACAGCCCTAATTTTACCATTTACACGTGAGACAAATTTACACGTGAGACAAATTTACACGCGAGACAAATAAGGATATTTTAAACATGACAATACTTCTTTACAATCACAGTAAGAAGCTCTCATACACCTTATTTTGCATTAATGTCAGTTACTGTATTCCACATGACACATCAAGTGATACTTCCACTCATAATCTCATATGGTGCCCTTTTGCTGCAGAATATTTTTGGACTGAAAATGATTGCATGTGTTATCATTAATATCGGATCTCTCCCTGTGTTCTCTAAACAATTTTGATAAGAGTGATCCATTACACAACTCAGACAAAAATGAATATATAGAAGAACCATGAAATACAGTAATTGTATTATTCTCAATATTGGGAAACTTTCACCTCTGTCGCTGATGAGACATTCGAACACCTATAAGATTCCTTACATATTGTAAGCAGAATAGGCTAACTACAGTTAGAATAAGTGGACAATTTCTTACAACATAGTGCAAGAAAAAATAGTATTTACTGCTTCCATCTATGTGATCAAATGTGTATCTAGAAATTAATTAAAAATTTCCCACACACCTACACACAGAAGTCAACACCAGATTTTTGCAAGGTAAAACTTGCTGCAACCCCCCCCTCCCCCCCCCCCCCCCCACACACACACACACACTCTCTCAATCCAGTCATGAATGTTGCTTGATACCTCATACGATTGTACTTTTGACAGTAAGTGTACATATGGTACTGAGACAGATTCTTTTCCGAAATCTAGAAATACTGCAGCTACCTGACTGCCTTGATCGAAAGGATTCAGCATGCCACATGAGAAAAATGTGCGCCGGGTCTGACACAATAGATGTTTTCGGAATCCATCCTGGTTGACATGGAGGAGGTCATTCTGTACAAGTTATCTCTTTATGTTTGAGCTCAGAATATGTTCTAAGACTGTACAATAAATGGATGTCAAAGATATTTGACTGCAGTTTTGTGGAACACTTCTGTTACCCTTCTTGTAGATGGGTGTGATCTGTGCTTTCGTCCAACCACTGGGCACAGTTTTTCATCGAGGGGTCTACGATATATTATTATTAACAGAAGGGCTAACTCAGCCACAAATTGGGTCTACAATCTGATAGTGATTCCGTTGGGCCCTGGTGCTTTGATCAATTTCAATTATTTCAGCTGTTTCTTGACACAACAGAGTTAAGCATTTCTGCTTTTGTTTTTCTGCCCTCAATTTCTGTTCCTGTTTTGTCCGTAACTTGACACTAAATTCGGTGCCACAAACAGCCTTACATACAAACAGAATTCATTTAGGTTTTGCGAAAGACCTTTCAACAATATTTTTCTATACTAGTCACTAACGTCTTCAGGCAGTGCTCTCTCTTGACAGATAAATGTGTTTCATACAACACCTCTCTTTCTATAGGTGTATGCTTTATCTATACCTGTTACGCAGTAGCCACCGTTTCTGTACAGTAACTATACCAAGGAGGGTTCCATCATGAAATGTTCTACTGGGCAAATACCTATCCAGTGCATTGTCAACTTTCTTTTACACTTGAGCCATAGTTTCTCTACCACTCCTGTCCTGATCTAAATGTTTCAAGTCCTTCATTGGGATGTGAGACTTTCTTCTGCATCTAGTTTGCAGAACATATAATTCTTTTTACTTGTTTTAGTTGTCCTTTGTAATATGGTATTCATTGCTGGTATAACTGCCTCGCCACTTCTTAATATTTACATAGCTTGTTCTTAAGTATTACGTAAATGTTGGCAAACAGCACTCTGATGCAAACCATGTTCAAAATAAGGAAAGTCATAGCAGTGCAAAAATTTGTTTCTTTAATGACATCATCTTGATGTTATATGAAAGTCTACTGCCATTTTTACGTTTATCACCCCAGCTGCATTGCAGATTAGTTTTTCCACCACAATCATGATTTCAGGGGTGGGGTGCAATACACAAGTTAAGCCCAAACACTTTATAAGGAAATATTAATCGCAGCTTTGAGAAGTTTTATGTTCCTTCTGCAGCAAGAAAGGAGTAAATGCTTGGGTAGGTGGAAAGACATAGTTCGTGGGGGGGGGGGGGGGGGGGGTACGTAAGTCACACACATCTTAAGTTCTCATGGACTCACTTGTTGCAATGATAGGGCTATTCAACAACAATCTTCAGACTAAATGTACGCCTACAATGACTCAAATTTTACTTTGCAAAAATCTGGTTATGGCCTGTGTGTGTAGATCTCTGGGATACTTTTACTTAATTTCTAGACACATATTCGGTCACTCTGGTGGATGCCGTAATAGAGGACAATACTAACCATTGTTTTCTTACATTATGTTCTAAGAAATTCCCCACTTATTGTAACTATAGTACAGCCCCTTCTGGTCACAGCATGCGAAGAATCTAATTCAATTATTAATCAGATAATTATCCAAAAAAAGAGATAGGTGTGATGATTCTAATGGTTCTTAACCTCGATTTTATAGCCTAAAGTCAACGTTGTATGTCAAAGTATTAAAACACCTTCGATCAAAAATTGAATTTTTCCACTGCTACACAGTTATGAAGTCAGAAAATGCCTATCATGATGGGACAAAATATTCAGCTTCAGATAATGTCATTTAGTTCATCGACAATAGACTCGTCAGTTGCTATCCGTAATTGTAAGTCTTACATTACAGGATGATAGTTTGTTCAAATACTTCTACATCATATATCTATATGTGGTTTCATAAAATTTGAACTTGGAATCAGAAAAACAAGCTTCAAAATTTTCGAAGTCATTTCCCTCGAACCGATTAAAAATATCCACCTATTCCTACAATTGACCAACATGTCATTATGTTTCTCATATGGCAGTATACTTACCGGCAACGTTCCGTGAAAATAGCATTATAACTGTATAGAAACACTAAAAGTTGGTAAATACGTCAAGCTACTGCACCTGTTAGATACGGTTGAGTTTTCCAGCTCCCATTTGGGATGCGGACTAACTCCTACATTTTAAAATTGAAACTGCCAGTCAACCACACTTCATGACGCTCAACAACAGTTTACATTGTTATCATTTCTTGTACTGCAACACCACGCCTCTCAGTATCATATTTTGACACATCGTACTACGCAACCAATCACAACATCCCTGCAGGTCAGGTTAAAAACAAATCCAGAACCAAAGATCTTCCGACACCGGATATTGTTCCAAAGGTCTTCATGCGAATAGTATCTAGACAACAGAGATATACAATGTTTGTACATATAAAAATAAAATACTAAAGTAACACTGCGTATCAATAAATGTATTCCAGCTCATAAAACCGTATCTATTGGAGAAGGCAACATATTACCCACTATATTCACACGAATTTTAATTGATTGACGCAGCTCACAGTTGAAGAGCAGGAAGGCCTCAGTACAGAAATAAAAATACTACTCTAGATACCTATATAGGACACTAAAATTGAATAATGTAGCTGTTACAGAGTAAGTTAATATGCAGGAAATTTTCAGCGGTCACCTGGGGATCCCCGCTTAAAAATTTAGGTGCACCGCAAAGTATTTGACAATTGTTTGTCTATACTATTTCTAAAATGTTTTCAGTATTATTCGTATTACCGAAAAATTTTGAACTTTATTTCAGAAAAAACGTAGTTCTCTAAAGGAAGGGAAATGATTTCCATTACTGTGAGAGATCTTGACACTGTACGGCAACTTTATCCACCGTAAATAAACAAGATAAACAATGTGTGTACTTAAAACATTGTTCGAACGCTCTGTCTCAATTGAGGTGGCTTACTCGTAGCAAAATGGTATTGTCCATTATGAAATTTCTCGTTGTAAATGCAAATCAACACAGGAATGAAACGGTGACATGTTACGAAGGAAGTGAGATCTCATAGCAAGGACGAGGGAATCCCCACAACACTTTCTTGAACAAAGTCTCCCTCGGATCGCCCCTCCACTGCCAGTGCGTGTGCGGAGCGCACTCTCGCGGCAGCTAACCCCTCCTTTCCCAACCCCGCCCGAACACGTCTTAGCGGAGATGCGCCCCGAGAATCGATCGTCCGGCAGATGGCAGTCAACTCGCCGCAAACCAACGCAAGCAGGGTTGCCTGCTTCGCTGAGGGGGGGGTCTCTTCTAGTATGAAGGCAACCTAGTTCTCGGGAAGATTTCAATGATGGATTAAGTGAAGGGGGCAACTGTGTGTGTGGTGTGGTACGGGTGCTTTTTTTTTTAATTCGAGGGACTGGTTTTTTGTGGGAGTGAGTGTATTTTTTCTAGTGTTTGGTGTGCTTTTTTTTTCCTTGTTTCGCCCCTCTGTCCGCCGTGATCACGTTGGCGAGGTAGCACTCACCATGCGGAACGAAAGTACTATCGCGTCATGAGACGCAAATTTCGGCGGTAGGCGTGCGCGGGACTCGAACAAGGAGCCTGAGTGGAGCGTGTGCTGTTTAGGCTAGGGGGTGCAGCATCCTCGGCCTATCCCCAGCGGAGGAGATGCCGTGATGGCAAGGGAGGTAAGCAAAGCATCAGCATGTTACTTTGTGTGTTGTTAGATAACTAGGCGGTCAGACGCCGGCCAGGACACCCCTCGTGGTGGCCTCGCTCGCCGCCTGACAGCTCCCAATGTGGGGCACCTATTCGGGTCGAAACTCACTCTAGCCGCCCATTATTTTTCTGTCATGATGCTTTCAATTCTTAACACAACTTACAGGTCGTAAAACCTTACCGCGTCTGTATATCCGACGTACTCCGGCTTTCTAAGGTTGACCCCGGAGATTTTATGTTCCAGTGCTATGCCTCTTAAAATTAATAATAGGAGCTGTGATTTCAAGTTTCCTGTGCGACTAGCCACTGATATTTGATAATAGTGTAAGACGATATTTGTCATTTACTTGATTCAGCAGCATTTAGTAATCGTGCCTCCTGCAGACGAAAAGATCCTTACGATGTATAAGCGCTGTACTACAGAGCTCTTTATGATTTTTTTCGTTGTATTTAATGTCTGTTATAATTACTTATTCAAGTCCGCCTTATTATTATGAGTACAAAGACACAGTCGGGCACTTAGTTGTATACACTACGGAAAGAGAACGAAAGCGTGATGTCATCGTGTACAATCTCTCAAGAAGCTCTAAAGAAGTTCTTATAGTTGCATAACCTTCTAAAAATTCTGTGCATAAGCCGTCTGAAATTGGGGGGAGTCGTTTTAAACTTTGCGGGTCGTTTTACTTTGAGCGTGTTTCTTGTAGGATGTCTTATTCTGGCTCACTGGAACGATTTTCTCAGTAATATGGCCACCGGTAGCATTTTTAATGCCTTTTCCGAAACGTGTTTTGTCTTGATAACTTAGGAACAGTCATATCTGGAAGCTGTGCAGTGCTTCAGCTAGGAAAAAAAGTGAACAGAGCAGATGCAAGCCATTCCTCGAGATAATTCCTTAAAAACTGCAAACTGTATTCCATAGTGAGCTGCTATATTCGGCCAGTAAGACTGTCGATCGCATGAGTAGAGAAATAGGTAGCTCTTGCAGATATTAACATTTTGACACATTAATATCTGTAAAGACAAAAGGAGTGCTTTTTTTTTTATAAAAATGGAAACTGTAAGATAGCATATTTTCATTCATCGAGACGATGTTTATGTATGTATGGGCGTCAGTACACAGCCATGGTTACAGCTATTTCTCATAAGCTTAGCGTGTCTACATTCAATTCAGTGAAAGTTATCAATTAGAAAAGAAATTTTATATTGCACTAAATTTTTGATTTCTTTTGCAGTACAACGTACTTAATGGAGATACTTTGTTAAAACGTTTAAATGGCGTAAATGCGTCTAGGTATGGAATGTTACATTGGTGTGTGGCTGAGGAAGGTGTGATCGCACCAAACTGTAATTCTTCACGTACTTATCTGTGACCGCATAGTAAACAGATATTTGCTGTAGATCAGATCATCAATCTCGATAACTATTTGAGTTTGGAGACGAAAGAAAGAGTCTTTGCTATCCGATTTTTGTCCGGAGACTGCACGTCGTGAATTAGATAGACTCAGTGATGTCGGAAAGCGTGCGATTCTTGGAGAAGCTATGTCGTCAATGTAGTTCTCACTCAGCAAAAACAAAGCAATTTTAGTACGAGAACTATGTTATTAAAGCAAAATTAGACTTTATTTTATGCAGCGCATTTACTCGGCGTTGTTGTCAGAAAGAGTGGGTTTTACTGTTTTTGTGTCCACGTAACATTTGTTACTTATTTCGGATCTCAAATAGAAGACAGATTATAAACTGTCTTTGCAAACGAAGCATTGGTTCGTAGTAGATAATATGCTGAGCAGAAATACGTGGCATTATATAAATCATAGTGCGGTAAAATTTACAAGTTTCAAAATTGTAGCTAGCATAGTGTACCGTAGCGCTGTACGAGAGTAACAAGCGCGCATCGGGTTACGCACGCTACGGTAGTAAGCACCACGTTTATTTACTTATAATTCACTCGTTTTTATGATACTTTATTTCCGGTTTCTAAGATACTATATGATGCTGCCTATTTTATTTCGAACAACGCTTCCACAATTTCTCAATTTAGTCGCGATTTTCTTTTATCTTTTGCGTCCATCCACGGAGCGCGTTTGACCTAATCTAGCATCAATTTGCTTTAATCCCTTACAATACCTCTTCATCCGTTCGTGCCTTTTTATTACCGTGGTACTTGAGCGTTTGCATTTTATAGAGGAGACTTCTGAGCAGATTTGCGTTTGTTAATTATGGTTCTGAAACTTTGTTCTCCCTCTCGCTCGAATGGTTTATTTGTGAATGCCATTTTCTGTTAGGTTCCTGTTAGCTCGTTAGTTCTCTTTCCACTACGTTCACTCGGAGTTTTTCGAACTTTCGTGTTATGATATGTGCCTGATAATCGTTTTCTTTGATTTCTCAGTTGTTTCTTTGAGATGGCGGTGTTCCTATTATTGTTACGAATGTGTTAAGTGTTCGCGCGGTTGCTGTTTTGACAATGAATGGTATCTTTGTGTAGCACTCCCCCTGTACAGCCTCGACCTCTGTATGTTGCCTTTAGTATTGTTGACAAAGAATGTTTGATCGCCTCTTGTGGCGTGTGCCTTATACGTATAATTCTATTCTTTAACGTCGTTATTCGAATAGTTGGTAAACGTTATAGAATCTGCAGTGATTCTTGCTTCCTTATTTTATCAATTGACAATGTGAAGACGAGCACTGGCTGGTCGAAATAGGTTACCGCATTGTTAAACGCTCCTGTGATCGTACCGTATTGAAAAATTAGAATAAATAAATAAATGTGTAGTGTAGGCGCTTGCGAGAGTAGTACCACGCGGTGAAGTAGTTTGCGAATTTCAGTGAGCACAGTTTTCGCTGGCGATAGGAGGGCAGCACGCAGGAAAGCGCGTGGGCGGAGTGCGTACGCAGTGCCGGCGTGTGTGCGTGCGCGCGCGCGCGCGGCCTCACCCGCAGCGGCGGGGGCGGACGCCGTTTTGGGCGGGGTGGTCCGGTCGCAGAAGCCAAGTTCCCGCGCCGTTCGAGTCGAGCCATTTTGGAGAGAGGAAAAAAATTTTTTGGGGGGTTTTTCGGGAGCGCAGCGTAAGGCGTGTGGCGGCGGCAGCGGCAACGGGATCGATGGTGTGGGCCCGTCCGCACGGCGTGGCGCGCCGAGTAGGTGTGGTGTGCCGCGCCGCGCGCCGTGTGGGCAGGTGCGCTGCAGTAGTCGCAGCGGCGGGCGGCCCCCGCCCTGGCGCCACCGCCGCTGGGAGGGGCACATGGCGCTCGCCTCGCCATTCATTCAGCGCCCAGATACATGTCGGCCGTTACGTGTTTATGATTCGCTACGACAGCCGGGCCACGCGCCTCCGCGCGCGGACACCTCGCTCCGCTCCACATGTCTCGTCCGCTGACGGAGCCGGAGCCGCAGTCTCTCCGCCTCGCACCGAACCAACACTGTTGAACCAAACTACCAATTTTTTTAAAAATCGAAATCAACACATACACAATCGGTCCAATAAGTTTTGTTCGCATATGATGCTGTAATTTACCGTCTAGTAAGGTCATCCGAAGACCAGTATCAGTTGCAAAGCGATTTAGAAAAGATTGCTGTATGGTGTGGCAGGTGGCAGTTAACATGAGTTCCAAAACAAATCCGTTGGAATTCGATTACTCGATAAATAGTACAATTCTCAAGGCTGTCAGTTCAACTAAGTAAGAAGTAAGAGTGATTTCAGGTGTGCCGCAGGGGAGTGTCGTGGGACCGTTGCTGTTCACAAAATACAAAAATGACCTTGTGGATGACATCGGAAGTTCACTGAGGCTTTTTGCGAATGATGCTGTGGTATATCGAGAGGTTGTAACTATGGAAAATTGTACTGAAATGCAGGAGGATCTGCAGCGAATTGACGCATGGTGCAGGGAATGGCAATTGAATCTCAATGTAGACAAGTGTAATGTGCTGAGAATACATAGAAAGATAGATCCCTTATCATTTAGCTACAAAATAGCACGTCACCAACTGGAAGCAGTTAATTCCATAAATTATCTGGGAGTACGCATTAGGAGTGATTTAAAATGGAATGATCATATAAATTTGATCGTTGGTAAAGCAGATGCCACACTGAGATTCATTGCAAGAATCCTAAGGAAATGCAATCCGAAAACAAAGGAAGTAGGTTACAGTACGCTTGTTCGCCAACTGCTTGAATACTGCTCAGCAGTGTGGGATCCGTACCAGATAGGGTTGACAGAAGAGATAGGGAAGATCCAACGGAGAGCAGCGCGCTTCGTTACAGGATCATTTAGTAATCGCGAAAGCGTTACGCAGACGATAGATAAACTGCAGTGGAAGACTCTGCAGGAGAGACGCTCAGTAGCTCGGTACGGGCTTTTGTTTCGAGAACATACCGTTACCGAAGAGTCAAGCAGTATATTGCTCCCTCCTACGTATATCTCGCGAAGAGACCATGAGGATAAAATCAGAGAGATTAGAGCCCACACAGAAGCATACCGACAATCCTTCTTTCCACGAACAATACGAGACTGGAATAGTAGGGAGAACCGATAGAGGTACATAAGGTACTCTCCGCATCGTCAGGTGGCTTGCGGAGTATGGATGTAGATGTAGATGTACCTGGGTGTTAAAATTACGAACAACTTCAGTTGGAAAGACCACATAGATAATATTGTGGGGAAGGCGAGCCAAAGGTTGCGTTTCATTAGCAGGACACTTAGAGGATGCAACAAGTCCACTAAAGAGACAGCTTACACTACACTCGTTCGTCCTCTGTTAGAATATTGCTGCGCGGTGTGAGATCCTTACCAGGGGGGACTGACGGAGGACATCGAAAGGGTGCAAAAAAGGGCAGCTCGTTTTGTATTATCACGTAGTAGGGGAGAGAGTGTGGCAGAAATGATACGCGAATTGGGATGGAAGTCATTACAGCAAAGACGTTTTTCGTCGCGGTGAGATCTATTTACGAAATTTCAAAAAAATGGCTCTGAGCACTATGGGACTTAACAGCTGTGGTCATGAGTCCCCTAGAACTTAGAACTACTTAAACCTAACTAACCTAAGGACATCACACACATCCATGCCCGAGGCAGGATTCGAACCTGCGACCGTAGCAGTCGCACGGTTCCGGACTGCGCGCCTAGAACCGCGAGACCACCGCGGCCGGCACGAAATTTCAGTCACCAACTTTCTCTTCCGAATGCGAAAATATTTTGTTGAGCCCAACCTACATAGGTAGGAATGATCATCAAAATAAAATAAGAGAAATCAGAGCTCGAACAGAAAGGTTTAGATGTTCGTTTTTCCCGCGCGCTGTTCGGGAGTGGAATGGTAGAGAGATAGTATGATTGTGGTTCGATGAACCCTCTGCCAAGCACTTAAATGTGAATTGCAGAATAATCATGTAGATGTAGATGTAGATGCATTTTTTGCACGGGAAAAATCTGGTACTATTAATCGAAGAAACATGCAGCTACAGTTCATCTACGGCTGCATCTACATGACTACTCTGCAATTCACAGTTACGTGCTTGGCAGAGGCTCCATAGAACCATCGTCAAGCTGTTTCTCTAGCGTACTATTCTCAAACAGCGCGCGGGAAAAACCAACACGTAAATCTTCCCCTGCGAGCTCTGACTTCATTACGATGATCATTTCGCCCTATGTAGGCGGTCGCCAACAAAAAACCTTCACACTCTGAGTAGATAGTTGGTGACTGAAAGTTCATGAGAAGATCCTGCCGCAACGTAAGACACCTTTGTTTTAATTATTGCGATCCCAATTCGCGTACCATATCCGTGGTACTCTATCCTCTATTTCGCGATAGTACAAAACGAGCGGTAAGAAACTAACACTTAAATCTTTCCAGTTTGATGTAGAAAACAGCCGGAGGTGCGAAATACAGTTTCTTTTATTTAACTGATGACCAGTTTCGGGCATCAGAATCCATTCTCAAATAATCCAAACAGTAAAAAATTGTGCATTGCGTGATACCACACAAACTATGTTAATATTGTGTTGCGTGCTCCAATAATTTTTATTTTATTGCTATACGAACCAGATTTCGCCCTCGACCATTTTCAGGTTCAAAAAATTGAAATAAACAATAGAAATACAAATCACAAAAACAAGAAAAAGGACACCACGAATCTTTCTTTGCCTTATTTATATGTCAAGTGATATCAGACTGATATGAAATACAAGTCCTCGTCGAAAAAGCGTATCTGGTCGTACAGGCCAGATCTGTCATTAGTAAATACATTGCAGACTTTCATTTCTGAACTCTATAGTAGGGGCCGATGGCCTTTGTAGTCTGGTCCCTTCAATCCCCATAAACCAACCAACCAACCAAGTCTATAGCAGAGCCGTTATATGAAACAGCTAACAAGTGAACATCTATGGACCACACTATTGTGTGTAACAACATCTGACATGAACATTATGAAAAGATCTTCCAAAGATCGTTTGAGAGACATCACAGTCTGCTCATGCAATCTGTGAAGTATCAGGAAACTATGTAACTGAACTGTTTATTTTGCTTGGTAATATAATTATCTTTGCCTTCATAGGTACATGACAGTGTTCACACTATATGGAATGGAGGTCCAGTATTGAAATTCACAAGTAAATATTGTGAAGTGTCTTATCGTAATATATTTGTAACAAACATGGAATTTCTACCTTGTAATACAGTTAATTATATAAAAAAGGTGCACTACATAAGGGAGTAGTTATTTTACGATAAGACACTTCATGAAGTTGCTTGTGAACTTTAATAGTGGACCTCCATGTCATATAATGCAAACTTTAATATGTACCAACGTATGTCAAGATAATTAATCATCACGCAAAATAAACAGTTAAGCTACCTTACCCCTTACACAACAGATTGCATGGCCCTTATACAACACAGATTGCACTGTTCAGACTGTGACATCTCTCTGGCGATCTGTGGAAGATCGTTTCATCTATGTCCATATCTGTTGCTCAGATGCAGTAGTGTGGCGCATACCTGTTTACTGGTGAGCAACTTTATTTAACTGCAGTGTTGTAGGGTCCAGGAATGAAAGTCTGCAATACGTATGAGTATTTGGGCGTTTTAGAGGTGTTCTCATTTTTACTAATGGCAGATCTGGCCTATGCGACCACATATGCTTTTTCGACAAGGACTTGTATTTCATACCAGTCTGATTCTTTTGACATATAAGTAAAGTAAAGAATCTTGGTATTTATACACTATTTTTTATGATTGCTGTGCTTTTATTATTTGTATTTCTATTGTTTATTCCATTTTCTGTTCTTGAAAATGGCCTAAGGCCGAAATCTGGATCGTATAACAATAAAATAAAAATTATTACAGTCAAATGGTGGCAGTATATTCAAAAATTTATCTTGAATGTGGCTCCAGCCAAAACAAAAATTACCATTTTTTCTGTTTGGATAATTTAAGAATGGGTTCTGATACCCGAAACCGGCCCTTAGTTAAATAAGAACAACTAAATTTCGCAGCTTTGGCTGTTTTCTACATCAGACTTGTTAACTACAAACTTCTATCCTGCATTTAACCCAGCATGCTGAAAATGCTTAAATCTTTCTGTAGAAGCACTGATTTCTCTTATCTTATTATGATGATAATTTTTCCCAATGCATGCGGGCGCTAACAAAATTTTTCACGCTCTGAGTAGAAATTTGGTGATTGAAACTTCATGAGATGATCCTGCCTCAACGACAAACGCCTTTGTTTTAATTAATGCCGGCCCAATTCGCGTATCATATTCGTGTAAATCTCTCCCCTATTCAACAATAATACAACACGAGCCGCCCTTTTTCGAACATTTTGGATGTCCTCCGTTAATCCTATCTGGTAAGAATCCCATACACCACTGCAGTACTCCACAAGAGGGCGGGCTCTCGATAAGTCAAAAGCTTGTATTCTATTTTTGTCTGAGCTGTTTATCGTCCACGTTTCATTTCCGCGCTGGGTTACATTTTATAGAATTACTTCTATATCTAAATCAACACGTTTAATCTACAATCCACAATTAAGTGCCTGCCAGAGGGTTTATCGAACCACCTTCAAGGTGTTTCTCTACCGTTTCACTCTCGGACAGCGCGCGGGAAAAAGGTGCTAGCTCTGATATTCTTATTTTATTATGATGATCATTTTCCCCTATGTAGGTGGGTGCCAAGAAAATACAAGGTGTCTCAAAAGATACGGTAGAACTTTAATGTGTCACAGCATCAAAACTAATTAAGATATTCACACCATGTCTGGCTTACGTGACACCCCGTCTCCCAAAGTTTTTATGTCATTCAGTCAATGTCAACATGTGCGCCTTTGGTGTCCACGCACGACACCCAGTCTGTGTTCAAGCTCTAACCATACACGATAGTCTATCCACTTATGGCGCAACATATTGGCATCAGCTGTGACAATGGCAGCGACGATTCGCTTCTTTAAATCGTTAATGTGGTTAACGGGCCTTTGGTAGACTCTGTCTTTGGCTTATCCTCGTAGAAGTCCACCGGTGTAATGTCAGGCGGCCTATGAGGCCAAAGAATTGGATCACTCTTGCAAATCCGTTCTGTGTTAGCTTCATTTATTCCTGGTCATCCAGTGTGATGCTGCACATAAACGCTTCCTGTCTGCGTAAAATTCCTGTATCACTGGCATATCTAAATCCGCAAGGGTGGTTCCTTCATATATCATGTTTCGAAGTTCCTTTGAGGCTGCGTCTCCGGTTTGGTCTGAATAAACTAGTCCATACTCTCAGCCTTTTCTTGAACCGTTGTCATAATGCTTCAATCACGACAAGCTGGAACGCACGCAAGTGTGTTTCTCACATGAGCCAAATATGGTGTGAATATCTTAATTGGGGGCTGAAAAATTTGTTATAGCGCACGCTTTGAGACACCCCGTATTTTCACATTCAGAGAAGAAAGAAAGATGATTGAAATTTCACGAGGAGATCCTATCACAACGAAAAACGCAGTTGTTTTAATGATTGCCACTCCAATTTGCGTATCATATCCGTTGCACTGTCTCTGCCCTTCTTTGAACTTTTTAGATGTCCTCCGTCAATCCTATCTGGTGCGGGTCCCACACCGGGCAACAAAACTCCAGAAGAATACGGACAAGTCTACTGTAGGTCGTCTCTTTAGTACAAGTTTTTCATTTTCTGAGTGTTCTGCAAATAAACTGCAGTCACTGATTTGCGCTTCCCACAACAATATCTATGCGATCGTTAAAAAGACGGAGCACTAGAACCGCCGAATTTTCGAACCCCCTAAACAACTGTCGGGACACAAATGTCCCATCTCTAATCGATGCGTTTACAGTTTGTTCTTACCCTTTTTTATTTTAGGGAATGAATTTTCCTGTAACAGATAGTCACTCTTATTGTCAGTTATTTTGTTTTAGTACTAAATATTAGTTAAAGTCATGATAGATACTTTACGTTCACTATCAGCAAGAGTTTCATTCTTACGAAGATGTGGGAAAGCATCCAGTATACGCTGAGAATCTTAATTGACAGTCATCCCGTATTTCTGCCCACACTTATTAGGTTTTGAAATGAGTGAACCGACATTTAAACTTGAACAGGAACACTGCTTATCGACACAGGTATACGTATCAGGAGTACTTTTGGCAGTTTCTTATGACTGTACCACATACGTGTAACATGAGAGCAAGTTTTAATTTTTTTAGCCACTCGGACCGTGTCGACAGTAAATCAAACGCGAGGTACATCATAAATTTCCTGAAGCAGTTACGTGACACCAGAAAAGACAAACCTTTTCGCTTACGGAGAAAGACCAAAATTCTCCTGAAGAACATTTTGCTTTCCGCTGCTCCTAGGAGTTCCAATATTAGTAGCCACTTAGGCCCGTCAGGAGCTTCAGTCTCTGTACCGACAAACAAATTACCGAGAAAGCATTTTTACCTGAATTACGGCACCTTGTAGCATTTGCATAGTTCGATTTTGCACCGTTTCGCTGTACCTAAACTCTATGCATTATTGTTATCTTGATAAATGCCAACCGTAGCAGTTCTGGCTCTGCAACCACGAATCATTATGGCAGAGCCGTCTCTACTAACTTTTCTGTTATCGTGATGATGTGGTTGCCCTTTGGATGAGGCGGCTCCTATAGATCAGTGAAATGAGCATCATTCGTGGGAAGAACACAACCGCAACGAAAACTGGGAAAACAAAACTATACGTCTCAGAAACGTTTCATTTATTACTATTTTCACTACTATGTTTACATGGAAACTCAAAAGAATCTTCATAGCTGGTCTCTGATTCATACGAGTTCCCAGTTGTAACTAATTTCGCATCATAATCAGAATCAGCTGAAATACGTCTACATGCTCTCCCTCAGATTCAGCTTCTCCAGTGTCATTTATCAAGGCTGACACCTGCTCATTCGCGAGAACGTGACTACGAGTGATGTTGCACTACTTCACAGCGCCTGTTTGTGCTAGTTATATGAAGTTTTATTCCACCAAAGACGCCGCACTTAGTTTTAGATTTGCATTGCAGCAGCGGGCCAAATAAAGGAAGCCAACAACGTGTGGCAGTCGGCACCGCTTAGTTTATTCAGAGGGACAATAATGTTACGTCGACGGGTCTAGGTAGTCCTCGTTTATTCTCGAAAACTGTGCAACTGACGGCGTTGACTTGTAATTCGAAATATTAAGCCGTAACACTCACCCACGTTCTAAAACAATTAGAGGAGAGAGGGTGGTTAAAATTTTGCTATGGGACAAAAATGCCCCCTCAGCGCTTCTAGTGTTAAATTTAATTCGACGTTGACAAATTTCTCTTTCTGAAAAATGCATTTGTAGCTATTTCCAGTCTGGTTCGGCTATCGTCAGTTATTTTAGTTCCACAAAAGCAAAATTCATCTCTATCTTTAGTGTCTTAATCTAATTTCCTCAGCATCAACTGATTTAATTCGACTACATTCCATTATCCTTGTTTTACTATTTTTGATAATCTTGTATCCGCTTTCCAAGACAATGTCCATTCCTTTCAGCAGTTCCTCCAAGTTCATGTAGTCTCTGACAGAATTACAAATGTTATCGGCAAACCTCAAAGTCTTTGCTTCTTCTCCATGAACTATAATTCCCTTTCCAAATGTTCCCTTTACTGATTGCTCAATGTACAGACTGAATAAAATGAAGTAAAATTTACGAAGGTAGGCTGCAACCTGGTCCCACTCCCTTCTTAACTACTGCTTCCCTTTCATGCCTTTCAATTCTTTTAACTGCAGTCTGGCTGCAGATAACCCTTCGCTTCCTGAATTTTGTCCCTGCTACCTTCACAATTTGAAAGGGTTTATTTCAATCTAAATTGTCAATGTAACTTAATCTTTTTTCAGTCTTTTAAGGGATGTCTTAGGGTCAGTATTGCCTTGAGTGTTGCTCCACTTCCCTGAAACCCAAAGCTCGAATTATCGAGAGTTTGACTGATAGACTTGGTCTCAGGACAAAGTTTTGTTAACGACGCCTTTTTGTGGCTTCGCTCAATAAGATGCCTCTAAATTACGCAGTGGTCTTCTGTCTGGTTTTTCATACCCAAACGAAGAGTGGGCAATGGACAAAAGGAGTGTCAAACTGATCAGCTTGAGGTCTAGTTTTGCAAAAACAGTATTTAATTGCTTTCAAGTAATTACGCCAATTAAAAAAATTAATTAGTGATTTCAGGGAACGTTACACAATGAATTTTTGTCCATATTTTCATAGCCAAAGGAAGAGTGAGAAATGGAGAAATAGGGCGTCAAATTGGCCAGGCACTTAATTAGTAATTTAAGAGAAAAATGAAATATTTCACAAACAGCTGAGTAAACGAAATTTCAAAGGTTTTATCTCTTCAAGCTCATAAAAAGTGATATTGGGGTGATATTTAACTGCCAAAAAAGCTTCCTTCGAATGAGATACTAAAGTTGCGACGTTTCAAAAACAAAAGGCTCTAGGGCTGCAAATGAGGTGTCAAAGAGTTCATTTCTTCAAGGCGTGGCTATTTTGCGAAACTGGAGTGATATTTCATTATGAAATGGCTTTCTTCGAATCATGTACTAATTTAGAAAATTTCGAGAACAGCACACATTAGGAAGACAAATGAGGTTTCAAAAAGTTTATCTTTTCGAGATCAAGCTAATATGTGCACAAAAAGCTACAATGATGTGATATTTGACTTTCAAACTTGTTTCCTTCGAATCAAGAACTAAATTTTGGACATTTTGGAAACTGAAGACGCTAAGATAGCAAGTGAAGTTTCAATAAGGTAACGTTTTCTGAGCAAAATTTGTAAATTTAAAACAAAATTGAAAAACTGGTCAGATGTTTTATGAAATGGTGTGTCTAAAAGTAAGAAATAAAATAGATTGCAGAAATATTTGACGTGCCTTTGAATGATGCTCGAACTCCTGTACAGCAAATTAAATGCGTCAAATGCTTGGGTAACCTGTTTTATTTCTTATTTGTAGGCGAATCATTTCGTAAAACATTTGAACGATTCTTCATTTTTTAAAGTAACAAGGACAGCAAGCAACAGCTTTACTCTTTCTTTGCTCTATTCTCCATCACGACATTTTTCACCAGTAAAAGTCAATTTCCAGTCGCGAAGACACTTAAAGGAAAATCCTGTTTCGTCAGTAGCGAACACGTGTTGTGGGTCGTAATTTGCCAGCAAGCATCCTAGTTCATTTTTCTGTGCCGAACGAACAATGTCATCGGTACTCGCACTCTCTCCACTAATCTTCGTAAATACGGTGTTATGCCTTTTTAAAGTTGTTGAGCCGACCCTCACCAGCGACGAACCCTTCGGTGCCCAGACTATCATATAACCTCCGACAGTTAAGTTTTGTGCTCTATATCGAGTACGCTATTTCAATAAAATTTCAGGGCGGGGATACTCACCTAGCTGAATTTCAGCAGTCCGATGTTTCTGCTTCAGAACTGTCAATAGTGCGAATGACGAAATTCCGAAATTTTTTGGTACCTCTTTCTTGCCTTTTCCATTTCACAGCCCATGGGTTCAAGAACCTGTTTCTTTTCTGCGAAAGTCGAAAACTTCCATTTCTTTAAAGTCAATTTTACAACTGATTTTTCGAGATTCGAGTAAGAGAGAGTGTACTGTATACCTTTTAGAGCATCAGACGCCTTTTTCTTGTTGCAAGATAATATTAATTTCCATTTCGGACGCCTTTCGATGTGTCTAAAGCGGCTTTTTTCTCGAAGATTTCAGTATTATTTCTACTTATAGATTTGAAAATTTCACACCATACTTCTTACTCACTATCCCGCTAAAAACTTGCTTCGATAAGTAGAAAATAAAAAAATATTATAATATAAATCATATCTAATATAAATAATATATAATAAATTTTGTTGCTGAAAATGGACACATTAACAAATTTGAAATATGGAACTATGTTAACTGTAATTTCTTGTACAATGGAACATTGTTTATTCGGGCTAGGTGGTGTTGTAGGTAATTCGAATACTCGAAAAACTGCATAAAACAGAAAGTCATAAAAACAGAATGACGTGGGTTAATTGTTATAAAAACAAACATTATTCTCATTTTCACCTAAAGACACAAATTATTCATTATTTTAAATGTTCACCATATTGAAGAAGGAAGAAGAAAAACAGTGAGCCCTATAGCCTGAGATATCAGTAAATTTCTTAGGATCACATTCGTATGTCATTTGTGTACAGCATGATCACGTTAAGTTTTTCACCAATAGAAGTTCGGTCGAAGGTTTTCCTCCTGGCGTTCCGTATCAACCAGTATTTTGTTTGGCTTCGTTGTTGCCTGTGTGTGTGTGTGTGTGTGTGTGTGTGTGTGTGATAACGTCTTTAGATACATCGCCAGTTTTCTTAGCTAATCCGTCACTTCTAACGTCACAGTGTGCTGACAAACGGCGATAATTTCGTCGTCAGAAATCAAATGTAGCCAGTGTCATTTTCATTTCGCAGCCAATCTTTTACGTTTATAACACCTATGTCTAAGCATCATCTAATCTTTGCAGATGCGTCTACATCAAATTCAGTAAAAATGTTTTTGAACAGTTCTCCTTTATTCATCCTAGCAGAGCATCTGTCCGTGAGTACTATCACTCTCTTTGTGAGGTCATTTTACATTCGGAACAAACAAGGTAGAGTAATACAGTATTGTAGAACTCAATATCAAATTGTTAAATGACAAGTTACCAGTATACGTCTAAAACAGTTCACTTTTTCTCTGTTTTAACGATTGCCTATGAACTACTAAAAGTGCACGAGAAATGCGATGGTGTATATTTATACTTTATGCATTGTTTTTCGACCCAGAGTAGCGTTCTTGTGCATTAGGTTTTTGTCAAGAGGGGGGTAGCAGTCCTCGAACAGCTCCCTATTCTCCTCGGCATGCTTTATACTCTTTGCGAACTTAAAATCTGCTCTCAAGAGAGTAGTATTTTGAGGAAGCAGAATCGATTCAGCGGAATATGAGGGCGACTCTGAACATCGTTCTGGTTAAGAGCTTTTGTAAAGGTGTTCGATAAAAATCTAGGTGATCGTTGCTGTAGTGTGTGGGTCGCGAAAGCATGTACTGTATCCTGAAAGCTAATACGGAATTCAATATTGCTCGGTCTGTTGTCTCCGTGTCGTACCGAACGAATACCATTGCATCGAACTCACAACGAAATCACGAGAAACAAGTTTTGCACTGTTACACTAACAAATTTGGATCGACTGTGTGATCAGAAATAGTCTGAAAAGCTTGTAAGGGTATTGCAAGGTAGGTTGTGCTGAGAAATAATTGTTGAGAAAAAAATAAATACGTTGCGCCGTTTGCGAGTTAATCAGCATTGCAGTTAGACAATAAGGGCATTCAAGTGACCCGCCAGAGACGGCGTCGCCAAACGTGTTCCTTTGGCTTCCTAAAACCGAACAAGAGAGCGATACAAAAATTAGACATGATTGTACTAAGGATCGAACCTGAGCCAAAGACTGAGCAGTCGCGTGCACTGTGATCTACGCAATGAAAAAACTGCCACTAATTGTATCTGGCGGCCGCTCGAATTTAAGCGCGCAATAGCCTGACTTGCTAACTTCAGTGCTAATTAACTCGAAGACAGCACAACGTATCTAGTTCTTTACTTAACAATTATTACTCAGCACAACCTACCCTGCAACACCCTTACAAGCTTCTCAAACCGTTTCTGACCACTGTATAGGGGGAAGTAAAATAAAAACGAGAATTATGGACTATCCAGGCGAGCAACTCTTCATTCGAAACAAATCCTCGGCACGAATGTCGTTCTCCAAGGTTCAAAAAACGTGGAAATCACATGAGGAGAGATCGGGACTGTATGAAGGATGTGTAAAGGCTTTCCAGCTAAACGTCTATAGCGTACTCCAAACAACCTTTGCAACATGTGGGTCCGGCCGCTACGCTGCAGAAATTTCCCTGGGAAGCCCTTACACATCATCTATAAAGTCTCCATCTCTCCCCAGGCCATTTCCATATTTTTGGACCTTCGAAGAAAGACGTTCGTGGCCATCGAATTGCTTCGGACGAACACGTGCACGCCTGGGTACAATCATAGCTTCGTAGGCAACCGCAAACGTTCTCCCGTGAAGGCGTTGACCGTCTTGTCTCACGGTGGGTAAATGTATTAGGAGCTCGGACGATTAGTTTTGAAATAAACAGTTTACTTCCATTTTTCCATCTGTCTCGTTTTCATTTGACTGTCCTGTAGTTTCTTGTACGAGGTGGTATCCAACATTTCCCGAAAGGTCGTTGTTGTGGTCTTCAGTCCGAGGACTTATTTGACGTTGGTCTTGATGCTGATCTGTTCGATGCATACCTGCATAGCTACTGCAACCTACTGCTTACGATACTGGTGGCTTGGTCTATCTCTGCAATTTTTATCTCACATATTTCCTTCCATTATCAAACTGACAGTTCGTTTGATGTCTCAGGATGTATCCTGTCAAGCGATCCCTTCTTTTAGTCAAGTTGTGCCATAAATTTCTTTTCTTTCCAATTCGATTCAGTTCTACTCATTAGTTATTCGGCCCACCCAAGTAATTCACAACAATATTCTGTAGTGCAACATTTCGAAAGCTTGTATTCTGTTTTTATCTGAGTAATTGGTCGTCCACGTTTCACTTCCGCATTATACTATTATCTCGTACAAATACTTGCAAAGACTTAAATATATATTCGATGTTGGCAAGTTTCTCTTCTTCGGAAACACCGAGCGAGGTGGCGCAGTGGTTAGACACTGGACTCGCATTCGGGAGGACGACGGTTCAATCCCGCGTCCGGCCATCCTGATTTAGGTTTTCCGTGATTTCCCTAAATCGCTCCAGGCAAATGCCGGGATGGTTCCTTTCAAAGGGCACGGCCGACTTCCTTCCCCGCCCTTCCCTAATCCGATGAGACCGATGACCTCGTTGTCTGGTCTCCTTCCCCGAAACAACCAACCAACCAACCAATCTTCGGAAACATTTTTCTTGCTATTGCCAATGTGCATTTTATTACCTATGTTTCCGCTATCTATAATCATTTTTCTGCTCAAATAGCAAAACTCATCTACCACTTTTAGCGTCTCATCCCCTAATATAATTCCCTTAGCATCATCTGATTTGATTCTACTACATTCCATTATCCTTGTTTTGCTTTTGTTGATAATCTTATCGCCGCTTTTCAAGACAGTATCTATACCCATCACCTCTTCCTCCAAGTTCTTAGCAGTCTCTGAGAGCATAACAATGTCATCGGTGAACCTCAAAGAAATAGTTTCTTTTCCATGAACTACAATTCCCTTTCCAAATGTTTCCTTAGTTTCCTTTACTGTTCGTTCAATGTACAAACTGAATGACGTAGGTGTAGGATACGACCAAGCCTCTCTCCCGTCTCAACTCTTCTCTGTCCTATTTTTATAACTGCAGTCTGGTTTCTGTACAAGATGCAAGCAGCCTTTCGCTTCCTGTGTTTTGTCCTCGCTACCTTCACTATTTCAAATAGCGTATTCCAGTCAACTTTATCAAAAGCTTACTCTAGGTGTATAAATGCTCTAAAGGTAGGTTTGCCCTTCTTAAGTCTGTCAGGGTCAGTATCGTTTTGTGTGTTTCTGTATTTCCCTGGAATCCAACAATCTGATCTTCGCCGAGGTCTGCTTGTACCAGTTTTTTTCATTCTTGTGTAAATAATTAGTCAGCAACGATTTATTAAACTAATGAATCGGTATTATTTACATCTGTCAGCTCTGCCTTCTTTGGAATAGGAATTATTACATTATTCTTGAAGTCTAAAAATGCTTCGATTGTCTTATACGGGGTGAGTCAGGAGAAAAGCCACAGGGCTTGAGGGGAGATAGTGTATGTGATTCCGAACAAAAAACTTCATATTGCGTATGGTTTCCGAGATAGAACGTATGTAATAATACTTGTTACTTATTTTCCGTGTTACTCAAACATCGTTATTGTCCACAACGTACGACGGTAGCGTAGAGGAAGCTGAGACGAACAGTTTGATACAGGACAGTTGTGTTCCATCAGGTCGGGAAACTACTTCAGATTGGGCTACAAAGAGTACCTAAGCTCCAGCGCACGCGAGTCGCGCCGGGTTTTCCGTATCGTCGCACTGTCTTTGGGCAGACTGTAAGTCCCAGAGAAACATGAATAGGTTCTCTTTTTTGTAGAAAACTAAATGTAATTTTGTACTGCGACATGTTTTCGCTGGAGGGTGCGGGTTTCGAGTGATTCAAGAAATCGTACGAAAGTGAAATTACATGTGTGCGATTTCAGTCTTTCTCAGCGTATTCCACTGATGAATTCTTCTCGGGTTATCAGCCGAGTGGTGGCGTCGTCTTGTCGCAACGTTTCAATGAGTTTCGTACCCATCATCTTCGCCAGCAGATAACCCGAGAAGAATTCATCAAATTACATGTGTTCTATCTCGGCAGAACGTCGGAACATTGCATTTGGTCAGTCCGCAGCTCGTGGTCGTGCGGTAGCGTTCTCGCTTCCCACGCCCGGGTTCCCGGGTTCGATACCCGGCGGGGTGAGGGATTTTCTCTGCGTCGTGATGACTAGGTGTTGTGTGATGTCCTTAGGTTATTTAGGTTTAAGTAGTTCTAAGTTCTAGGGGACTGATGACCATAGATGTTAAGTGCCATAGTGCTCAGAGCCATTTTTTTTTATTTGTAATTGGTCATATGAAGTTTTTTTTATTCAGAATCACTAATGCTATCACCCCTCAATGCGTGTACCTTTCCTCCTGACTCGCCCTGTATATGTTGCATACCAGTTCGAATAGTTTTATCAAGTTTGGCTCTGCCGAGGATTCCAATAATTCTAAGGGAATGTCATCCACTCCAGGTGCTTGGTTTCGACGTACTGCAATATGTTAAAAAAATTATTACGTCTTGCTTAGATCTTGTTCTAAACAATCACCTTCAGAGTAGTTCCCTTTGGAGAGGATATACGAATTCCAATATTTCCGCCACTTTTGAAAGGCATTCTTGAAGTCTTCCTTTGTTAGAGTGCTTAAGACCTTTTGCGATTCAGCTTGAACTCCTCCACTGTATCAAATCATCGCCCCTTCAAACTGATTGTCATTTTGAGGAAGAGGAAGAAGTCAAACGGAACAAGGTTTGGTGAGTATGGTGGGCAGTGAACAATTGCTATCTTGCTTTTAATCAAAGATTCTTAACTCTAGGGGGGAAAAAAAGGACGCACCATGAAGGAATTATCCGAATGGGACGGAAGTCGGTAGATGTGGTGTACATGTACAAACAAACAAACGATTACAATGTCAAAAAATTTGATGATTAATTCAAGAGAAAGAGCTTCATAAACTGAGCATGTCAATAACGTGTTGCTTGACCTCCGGCCCTTATGCAAGCAGTTATTCCGCCTGACATTGATTGATAGAATTGTTGGATGTCCTCCTGAGATATATCGCGCCGAATTCTGTCCATCGAAGAGTCAGAGCGTCAACATCCCGACCTGGTTGTAGGGCCGTGACCATAATGCTCCAAACATTCTCAATTGGGGAAAGATCCAGCGACCTTGTTGGCCAAGGCAGGGTATAACAAGCATGAGGACAAGCAGTGGAAACACTCGCTGTGTGCAGGGAGTGCATTAGCTTGATGAAATGTAAGCCCAGGATGGCTTACCATGATAGATAACAAAATAGGCATAGAATGTCGTCGACTTACCGCAGTGCTGTAAAGGCGCTGCGGATAACAACCAAACGGTTCCTGTGGTATGAAATGAGTTAGCACCCCAGACAGTCACTAATGGTTGTCTGGCTGTATGGACAATAGTCAGGTTGGTTTTCCACTGTTGCCTGGGGCATTTCCAGACACGTCTTCGCAGGACATCGAGCGTCAGTTCGAATTGGAACTCATCACTGAAGATTGGTTCAAATGGCTCTAAGCACTATGGGACTTAACATCTGTGGTCATAAGTCCCCTAGAACTCAGAACTACTTAAACCTAACTAACCTAAGGACATCACACACATCCATGCCCGAGGCAGGATTCGAACCTGCGGCCGCATCACTGGAGACACTTCTATTCTACTCAATGAGATTCCGGACCGAAGACGTGTCTGGAGACGTCCTGGACAGTGACGGGATACGAGTCTGACCTGTCGCTCGCCATATGGCCCGGCAACCAGGAATGATGGTCCGATGTTCTTTTCATCGCAGGACCCCTTGGTTGTCAACCGCGGCACCGTTGCAGCATATGCCGTTTTGTTGTACATCCTAGGATTACTTTTCAGCAAGATAATGCCCGCCCGCACACGCTGAGAGTTTCTACTGCTTATCTTCGTGCATGCCAAACCCTACATTGGCCAGCAAAGTAGTCAGATGTCTTCCCAACTGAGAACGTTTGGAGTATTAAGGGCAGGGTCCTCGAACCAGCTCGGTTTTTTGACGATCTACCACGCCAATTGGACAGAATTTGCCGATATCCCTCAGGAGGACATGCAGCAACTCTATCAATCAATTCGAAGCCGAATAACCGCTTGCATAAGGGCCAGAGATGGACCAACGTATTGTTGGTTTGCTGAATTTGTTAAGCCTTGTCTCTCGAACAAATCACCCTTTTTTTCTGAAATTGTAATCATTTATTTGTCTGTACATGTACAATACATCTACGGGTTTTCACCTCATTTGGATAATGCCTTCATTTCGTTTGTAAGCCACCTCTGTGGACGTTTTCTCTTCATGTCACCTCCTAAGTTCAGAACATGGTGATAGAATCCTTCATTGACCGTCTGACCGGGAGCTACGAACTCTTTAGGAACAGTAAAAAAGAGAACAAAACAACAATTACTTCATGTCACTCATGACTTGTTGGGCTTTTTTTGGTCGAGATAAAGAAGAGCTCTTCCATTGTGACGACTGCTGCTTCGTTTCGGGCTCATAGGCGTAAACACAACTTTTGTCACCAGTGACAACCTTTGAAAGAACATTGAATCGTCTCGAAACAGTTCCTTTGCAGACCTCCATGCGATGTTAGTTCTGATCGTCTTCAAGCAGTCGTTGAACAAACTTGGTCGCTCTTGTGTTCAATTCTTGTGACAGAAAACGTTCATACGTGCCACCGGCGGAAAAATGATCCTATCGGAGTACAAAATAACCAAGTATGTTTGTGTTTCATTAAAAGACACTGACTGAAAAATGGATACCAGATACCGCAGTCTACCTTTCTCAGCACCTTTAAAAATGTTCACAAAAGTTTTGGCACGCGAACATATTCACGCTTTTTTTTTAAATATGCGACTCACCTGAATCTCCCACAAGTTCTCCCAACTGTAACTCACTCACACGTCCACCGCTGCAAGTCGCTCATACCGATCCACTCCCAGTTGCTCTTTCTCACTCATTCATTCAGCCCAATTCATTTGTCATTATCTTCTGTCCCACAGCCACAGTTCTCTTCATTCTGTCCTACTATTACAGTCTCGTCTCACTGTCACTGTCTCCCTCTTGATGTCTCTTAATGCTAATATCTCATTCCTTCGTTCCTACTGCTGCTGTCTCTTCTCACTGTTACTTTCTCTCTCTTCCTTGCTGTCATTGTCATAGACCCTGCCTTCATTATCACTGGTTCTCATTCACTTCCACCTTCTCTTTCTCTTTATTCCTCCTTCTCTGGCGCTGTCTCCTTCATCCTTTTCCTAACACTCTCTCACTATGAAGTATGTTCCACTGCCACTGAGTTCCTCCCTTGCTCTCACAGACCCATTGTCTCCTTCGCTTTTTTTACAACACAACCACTGTCGACCACCTTCTGGTATTTATTAGTTCTCCTTGTCAATGCCACTGTCTTCTTCTCTCTTAGCATAAAAAACGCGAATATGAGCGTATGCAAAAATTTTTGGAAAAATTTTTAAAGGTTCTAAGGAAGGTAGAATGAGAGAGCTGGTACAACACATATCGGTCAGCGTCTTTTAAATAAACAGGAACATATTCGTATTTCTTTGCTCCGATAGGACCATTTTTTCTGATGATTCCCTTCTTTTCCCCGCTGGAACAGGGAATGTAACTCATTCAGAAATGTATCGGTCAGTAAAATTTAGACAGTTTACTTAGATGAAATTGAATTAACGCAAAACTAATTTTACTCCTCAGATCGGATTTTACGTGCAAAAAATGTTGCATGTGCTTCAGTACTACAACATGGGGTTCCCGGATGATAACGGAGATACTTTACAGTATATTTCTCTGTGTTATGTCGCTTTATAAACTACGTTTTCGTCTCACACCGCATTTTACTATACAAGTAGGGTAACTTTGAGCCTCTGTATCTCGGAAGCGGATAAAGATATGAAGAAAATTTACAAAGTTGTTCGAGATCGGGATCTTAGGAATATATCGGAAAAATTTCAGCCATTTGCTGTGCATTACCATCTTGGAATCCTCGGTTGGGTTTTTTGGTGCGCCGGTGATGGGTTTCTGAGGAACCGGCCACGAACTACTGGTGCCTCCATAAGTTCCATCAAGGTCACCGTAGACCACATCAAATGCAAGAAAAACCAACCGGTTTGCTCTATTTGCCTAAGCAGGAGGAAGTGCGTAATATTCATACTTTGACCTTTTATTGTAGGATAGTGATACTAAGAAGATTCTTTTGTTGGGTATAGAAATGGACTCTAGCCCAAGGGCTATCGAAAAAACTTGACCCTACCTTGTTATGACCAATAGAAACCGAGAAACGAGCACCGGAAAATCTCGTTTCTATGCGCGGCGTTTTGGAACACGTTAGGTACGCATGCTATCGTGCGAATGCGGTAACTTATTTCCAAGGTGTTGCAGTGCTCTTTGATGGCCTTTCTTACGATTCTGAGGACTCATATCCCTCATTTTCTGAACAGTCTGTGGTGACTCGATCGTTCGTCAACCTCAGTCGGCGCGTTTCCGCAAGTTTAAAACAAACCTTAATCAGACACTGTGGTCTTTCAAGTTAGCCATCGCTAAAACGCAAACTCGCGAAACAGAACAATGGAAAAACGTCAGCCAACAGCTAAACATCTCAGCTCGGAGCCGGTTGCCACACTGGTTCAGAAGGATGTATGGAGAGACGCCCAGCGATACTCCAGTATACTTGAAACCATTAGAGTGCAAAACTGAAATTTCGGGAACTTTTTTGTGCCACTTCGTACTAGTAGTACTTCCTTTATATCGTTGTCAATAATTTGTTTTGAATGCAAGAGAACTGCGGTAGTGTTTTTATTCACTGTCACTATTTTCCGTCCTTCGGCATCGTTTATGTGCGTCAGTTTTTGCCAGAAGATGGATGATATTTTCGAACACCCAGCTTATCCGCCCGATTTGCCCCCAAATCTCAAATCTGCCCTCATGGGGGTTGGGTAGCTGTCTTTGGAGGATGTTGAATCACTTCAGCGGAATGTGAATTCGATTCCGAACCGTATTCACCTGTCAGAAGATTTGTCAAGGTGTTCCAGAAGAGTATCAAGGGAGGGGATGCACGTTGAAAACTAATATTACGATAATTTTTTTAACGCCATGCCTCAAGGTAATCGCCCACACTTATTGAACCCACTCTTTATATAAAGACTACAGAAAAGTAATTTTACAAAGCACGTGCTTTGACACTGCACAAAGACATTCTAAACGATATCTGACTTAAATATACCACTACACACAATAATGGGGCTGAAAATTTTCTGACTCTGCACAGAAAAAATAATCGGAGTTTTGACGCTAAACGTTCAGTCAGCATATCTCATACGTTCCCGGATCGTTGATTCAGCTTTTGTAGTCCATTCAAAAATATATCATGTGATAGATGATCAATCTCTTCAACGTCGTCGTAAATATTGTGATCTCTCATGTTATTAAACAAACAGAGCTCCAAAGGAGCCACGTCAGGTGAACTGAGATAAGCGACCAACTGGAAACGTACGGCTTTCGATCTGGTATCCACGACTAGGGACGTGAATGACCGTACATTGTCCTCCAACAGGAGGATCCCTTTAGTTGACACCCCGAACTGTTTCTTTTTCATCGACTTCTTCAGACAGTTGAGGCAGGTAGATAGGTTTTAACGACCCATCGATGAGGAGTTCATTAGAGACGGAGCGCTAGCTTGAATTGTGGAAGGATAGGAAGGAAATAGGACGTATCCTTTTCAGAGGAACCATCCGTTTATTCGCCTGAACCTCCGTGCTCCCAAATACTGACCCATGATATTTCCATCCCTCGGTCGTTACTGGTCGGGGACTCTCCGGTAGTATTGCAGCTCTGAGGCGGTTAGTCCAGCAACGCCACAACATTCACTCCATAAAATGAACGCCATGACTTTCTCGTCCGATATTTGGTTGCGGAACGTCTCCGTCCACGAGGAGCCATTGTGCCACCATTTCTTGGACCCCTCGGTTTCGGGATCGTAAATGAGGATCCATGTTTCATTCTCAGATACTAATGTAGCGACCAAATTCTCTGTTGCATCAAAATAGGCCGAAAAAGGTAACTCAACTTGTGCCATCTCCTTTTCGCTACTGAAAAGCTTAGACACCTCGCTGAAAGATGCCTTATATGTAGAATATTGTAAGTTATGAAACCAATGCGCTCACAGATGATGTCTAGTATTATGGGTCAGTTTTTGGCGGATTTTCACTGGTCCTTAAGAATCGTCTTACGCACAGCATCGCATGCCGACGATGGGGGCAGCCCACTACGGAGTTCGAATTCCCCAATTGAAACGAAATACCCAGTGATGTAGAAAGAACACTTCTCGACTAGTTTTTGAGACATCTCAGAGCGAATGTCCTTTGCACACTTTCCATGGAGAATCAAGAACTTTGTGACGCCTCATATCTCCACGGAAGTGATACTAGCTTGTGGCTCTGCCATCTCATGCTGTACCTGAAATGAAAAACAATTACAAGAATACGAAACATGTAATATTTGCATAGATAGTTAACAAGATATCTAGCTTTCATAGGGTACCAAATTGATTTTTAAATTTTGTGGGGAAGTGACCAAAGTCAGAAAGACTCTCTCTCCCTTGGGTCAAACTAATCTCTGATCTTACGTGTTGCTATTCTTTGTATATATTCAATATTCCTTGTTAGTCCTATTTGGTATGGGCCTCACAAACTTCATCAATAATTATTTGCACGAGGTTTCTGTAAGTTGTCTGCTTTATCGCTTGATAGTGTTTCCCAGTATCCTGCTTATGATTCGAAGTCTGCTACCTGCTGCACCTACAACTGAGCCAATGTGATCATATCCCGATAAATCGTTGCATTCTTTTATTTATGAGTGGGCCGATTCCAGTTAGGATTCCTTAATATTATATTCATAAGATGCAATGTGTTTGTGTTTTGTGAAGTGCACATCGTACATTTCCAAACATTCGATGTGACTTGTAAACGTTCGTACCACTTTGAAACCTTATCAGCATCTGACTGAGTATTGTGCATCATCTACGAAAGTCTGAGGCTACTATTGCTATTATCTGACAGAAGATTAATCCTACAACATGAACAGCGAGATCTCAATCCAAGTTAACTGATTCTTCCGTCGCTTCTTGGTAGAACAATATTGTGTATGTTCTACAAGCTCAAATTGTTCAACTAACCGGTTTTCGGCTTACAAGGCCATCGTCAGACTTTAACTTACTGTCGTCGTCAGAGAAATTACAATATACGAGGGTTGTTTTTTAAGTAAGGGCCGTTCGCGCGTATAGTCCCGTAGTTCGCGCGGACGCCGCAACAAGCCACCGCGCCACTTGCCGGCATCCTTCCCGTTCACACTGATGCAAGTTGCAGCTCTGTAGCTAACGTGTACGCATCGCTGTGCTACTTTATAATGTTTAGGATTATTGAATCGCCCGCCGCGTGTGAGATACGGTCAGTGATACGTTTTTTGACTGCGAGAAGCGTATCAGCTGCAGAAATTCATCGTCAGTTAACAGAAGTTTATGGCTTGAATGCAATGAGTGAAGGTAAAGTGCGTCAATGGGTTAGAGAGTTTAAAAATGGCCGTCAAAACGTCCATGACGAAGAACGCTCAGGCCGGCCCTCTGTGATCACTGATGATTTGGTGGCTGCAGTCGAAACAAAGATTCGTGACGACAGAAGATTCACAATTTCCACTCTTTCTTTGGAATTTCCACAAGTTTTAAGATCGGTTTTGTACAAAATTGTGTCTGAAAACCTAAACTTTAATAAACCGTGTTCTCGGAGGGTACCCAGACTCCTCACAGAGGACCACAAAGGGAAGAGATTTGCCACTTCATTGGACTTTTTGATTCGTTACGAGGAAGAAGGGGATGACATGTTGAGTCAAATTGTCACTGGAGATGAAACATGGGTATCCCATATCACTCCCGAAAGGAAGCGACAATCGATGGAATGGCGACACACAACCTCACCCGTCAAGGTCAAAGCCAAACAGACGCTGTCAAAGCGCAAGATTATGGCAACTGTGTTCTGGGACCGGCGCGGTGTTTTGCTAGTGGACTTTACTCGTATGCCACGAGGAACGACAATCAACTCAGATGCCTACTGTGCAACTCTAAAGAAGCTCCGCAAAGCAATTAAAAACAAAAGGCGCGGCATGCTGACAAAAGGAGTTTTGCTCCTGCACGATAACGCTAGGCCTCACACCTCTCAAAAGACTCGGGATTTGATTGATTCTTTTGGCTGGGAAGTTTTGGACCATGCACCATACAGCCCCAACCTTGCTCCTAGCGATTTTCACCTTTTCCGGTACCTGAAACACCATCTTGGCGGGCAGCGCTTCAATGACGACGATGAAGTGAAAGCGGCCGTGAGCTCTTGGCTGTCGGAGCAGGCGGCCGAATTCTTTAAAGAGGGAATTAAAAACTTAGTTGTACGGTATGACAAGTGCTTAAATAAACAAGGCAACTATGTAGAAAAATAGGTAAAAGTGTGTAGAATCAGAAAATAAAAGTTTTTTTACAAAAGTATTAGTATCTTTTTTAAAAATAAAAACGGCCCTTACTTAAAAAACAACCCTCGTATGTTAACAACATTCCAAAAGATGTTACTCAATTAGACAGTCGCACGAACACACAGTAAAAGAGTTGACACTGCAGAGGTGAGGCAATCAACAGGTTAAAAATTGAGCAGTAAATAAGTGTAAAGAGCAAACCAGGAAAAACCAGTGCCTATATATCATTTTAAATTAAATTGACAAACTGAATGAACGGAAAGTGATACATAAACACGATAATAGATAGAACTCACAACTGTAACAGCAGTATATGTGGAGCACATAGGCAATCACAATAAAATAGATAAATATAGGAAAATGTAGGAACAGAAAGGAACAGACGGAGTGGGAAGCATCTGGGAAATTGAGGATTAAGTGAAGACCAGAAGAGGGGAAGTACTGAGCTCAATACAGCTCAGTACTCACGCTCTTCTAAACTGCACTATCACAGATTACATATATAGCTAAAAAAAAAAAAAACCTGTTGAATATACACAATATTGTGTTTTTTAAAGTTTTTAATATTTTTGAGCCACAGTTATGTAATAAATTTTGAATTACAATTTCTCCATTTGACTGTACAAACTTGTTTAGTTTATATCACTATCATTATTTCGGCCGTAAGCCCAACATTGTTGTAGTTGATAATGGCTTAAGGCCGAAACCATGATGGTAATATAAAGAATTTGTAGAGTTAAATGGCGAGACTATGATTCAAACATTGTGTTTTTCGTTTAGATCTCAACAAATTTCAATGGGACGCGCCTGAAATTACTTTTCGATCACTCGTCATCGAAGATAACATGAAGCTCTCTTCCTACCAAGAAATCCACAATCCAGTCAAAAACTTCGTTTGACTCCTCATGTACTCGCACTTTCATTAATAAGCATCGGTTTGGCACTGATTCAAATGCTTTTCGGAAGTGAAGATGTACAACATCCATCTGACTGCCTTGATCAATGGCTTTCGTGGAGGACTGATAAAAGTACGGGTTGGGCTTCGCATGACCGATTGTTTCGGAATCCGACTGGTTGGCATGCTACATTACGTTTAAGTTCTGAATACGTTCTAAGATTCTATAATAGATGAATGTCACAGATATTGGACAGTAGTTTAGTGGAGCACTTCTACTACCCTTCTTGTAGACGATTGTTCAAAAATGGCTCTGAGCACTATGGGACTTAACTTCTGAGGTCATCAGTCCCCTAGAACTTAGAACTACTTAAACCTAACTAATCTAAGGACATCACACACATCCATGCCCAAGGCAGGATTCGAACCTGCGACCGTAACGGTCGCGCGGGTCCTGACTGTAGCGCCTAGAACCGCTCGGCCATTCCGGCCGGCTGTAGACAATTGTTACTTGGACTTTCTTCAACCGTTGGGCATACTTATCAAAGGTATCTACAGTACTTTATGGTTAAAGTGAGGCGAACTCAGCCGCAAATTTCACTGCAAGTGTTTTTTGATGACAATTCACAGCTACAGTGAGCCGACTCTCAACGAGCCATACATGGCAGTGGATACCTCTGCGATTATTCGGTCTCTGGTGAAACAGGCTTCATACGAGAAAAGAACATACCCAGTGGAACTGGAGATCGACTGTACTGCATTGCAGCACCCATTGATTTATCACAGTGAAAGGCATGAAGTCAGCAAGAATTAAGGGTTGTACTCTCTTTGAAGGTAGGGATGTACTCGTAGCTACGATTCCGCATTATTTCCCACACGGTATTGTCTTCGACACCCATTCTGCGTGCAGCAAGCAAAGTGCTAATGCCGCTTCGAAGTTGGCTGCAGTGGTTGCCCTCCTCGTTGTTTATGCTGTGTTGCCACTTTTCCCTTAACTGTTAGAGCGGTCATCGAAACTTGATATTCGTAACATGTCTGCTGCGTGAATACTTCGCTCCATACTACATTTCACTTTCCCTGCAGTTTGTTTGCTTGCCCGTACACGAAAATAATGTCTGCTAATTCCGTGACATGGTGCAATGTCATTTCTGAAGGCTGATCAAACTGTATTAGTCAACAACATTGTTACTGCACCGCCGGCCGGAGTGGCCTTGCGGTTCTGGGCGCTACAGTCTGGAGCCGAGCGACCGCTACGGTCGCAGGTTCGAATCCTTCCTCGGGCATGGATGTGTGTGATGTCCTTAGGTTAGTTAGGTTTAATTAGTTCTAAGTTCTAGGCGACTAATAACCTCAGAAGTTGAGTCGCATAGTGTTCAGAGCCATTTTGTTACTGTACCTGCGAGTGACGGCGCTTCGATCGGCTCGATGCTTGCCTGTGCACTAGATGTCTATCAGAATGTGCTTTGCTGTTCTAACGACCAGACAACTTGCTCGTCAAGCTATTCGGACTGCCGCAGTGTATACGATAGTCGAAGAAAATGGACATGGTTTTTGTTTACTGTAACGTCATCGCGTGTTTCCAATAACGGCCACGGGAGACCAAGTGCACATGTCCAAGGGAGACAGTACACTTGTACTTGTAAACACAGAATGCAGTCTTACAGGTCTTTTCGTAAGGGCCGACCAAATTAGCGTACACAGCCACAGCATATGTGTATATAGAGTGAGCATGGCTTACTGCGCAAGTTCTCAAGACCAAACTAAGCCAGTCGCGTGATTTTGGGACGACGCTGCTTGTTCACAATTTGCGGTAATAGCGAAACTTTAATATTACGCGTATTCGCCTCATTTTTATACGTTTCTGCATGTTTGAGTTTTAGTAACAACTATGGTGCAGAAGTATGTGAAAGGAGAATCAGATAATGTACAAAAAATCTATAATTGTAAGTGTAGTATTGATATGAGGCACTTTATATGTTAGAAAATATCGAGACGCGGTATGCTGAAGTCTTGCAACGTGGAGATAAATTCTGCGATTTTATCACCACCTGTGTACGAGACAAGTGCTAGATAAATTTTCAAGTGTGTTTGAGTAGACTGGCGGTCAGTATATACACATTGGTGCCATGTTCATATGCAGATAAAGTTTATGCACGGCAGTGTGATTAATTTCCTCCAGTTTATGCAGGTTCTCAAAATCCTGCGCGTATCTTGAGTATTTCTGCATGAAACATTTTCCTATCCAGCGTCATTGTAACGTAATTAACTGCAACAGATTCGACAATATGAATCAGTGCAATAGGAAACCTAAAAGAAATATTGTTGGCTGTCTCTTCCTTTATTAACCCAAAATTCGAGCACTAATCTTGCATTTTTTTTGTGCATAGTGTGGCAAAAAAATGTTATAGATATTTTACGTGTCTATAAAAAGAAGAAGGGTAAATAAAGAAAAATTGAAAATAATATTGGACAAGCAGGTAGTACAAATCGCTTATGGTGTAAACTATAACAATTTAATAGTTCTAGATGCGTTGGTTTTTCGTGACACTTTGACGCCGCTACAGTGACATTCTAATGTAATTGATTAGAACAAAGATTCGACAATATGAATAACGGCAATAGAAAACGTAAAAAAATTGTTGGCTGTTATTTTTTATCCCGTTACCGAAAAAACGTAAATAAATTCGAATCTGACTTATGAGAAAGTGGCGAAAAAGTACAATAACAATGCTCTTAACGTCTTTAAGCCAACTTCGTTCGGCTCCTGGTATCAAATTGTTAAGATGTCCGCAAAACGCGACAGAGTTTCACGGTATTTCTGAGGTAATCTCTCTGTAGCAGTGAAGTAATGACATTCAAAATACACTAAGCGCTGTAATGGCTAAAAACCGCCGTCCCAAAATCACGTGACTTGAGCTGCAGGAGATGTTGCGGACAGAATTCTCTGTCTGTGCATCCGAATGCCCATTTCAAAGATTTTTACACTCTATGTTCGCAGTACATCATCTGTAATGCAGTTTCCGGTCCCTACCACCCAAAATATACATCTACATGTTAGTCAGTTTTGCAACCATACAATGTTGGTAACTGCACTATCGAGCCAAAAAACAAAAATTACCTGTTTAACAGCGCGTTGCTACACCTTTGTAACACAATCTAGCAGCGGTTCTGCGGGGCATAGATTCAGCAGGGCCTTGGTAGGTTTCCGGAGGTTTATGGCACCAGATGTCTTCGCACCGGTTACGCAATTCCTTTAAAATGCGGGCAGTTGGTCTGTGGGTGCAGAGCTGGCACCCGATTGCGTCCCACACGAGTTCCATCGGACTCAGATCAGGCAAATTTGATGACCAAGAAATTAACGTGCGTTCATTGTACCTGCATTAGCATTGCACTCTGTCGTTAGATCTGTCACAGATCGCCGTCCATCCTGTTTTACAGATAGGGTAAACATCCGACCTCCACGTTCTGTGATGAGGTGTGGAAGTCCAGCACTTTCTCCTCCACTCGTGGTTCACCGTCCTTCAACCCCTCTCCGTAGATGCTCACGACAGAACAAGCAAACGGCCTACCAACTTCGCCCTTTTCGACCTGCTCGTTCCCAGACACCGGGCTGTAACAGTCTGCCTTTGTCAAAGTCGCTAATATCAGTGGATTTCCCCAACTCCGGCACCTATCATCGCCAGATTGATTGCCCATTCGTCACTATTCCGATTATATACTTTCCTCACTATATCGCGTGTCTGCAACGTCACCAGGCGGCATTCTGTCTCGCCTTGGGCAGTAGTCATAATCATTTTTGAAAACATTATTGGAGAAAGACAGTGATCAAAACAGAATATTTGAAATTAATTATAAAACAGTCAAGATCGCAAAGGCACGTTTATTGCAATGTGACAGGTTTGGTTCAACACATGGTTATCTTCAGACTTTCAGAACTTTATTATGGTACAAAACTTGAAATTATCTGTAAAATTATAAAACATAGATCTACCCATATTGATGGACAATGGCTGTACACGGAGCAGGAACCGCTGAATGACGATAGTCAACTGCTGGCGAGAACAGTGCAGCTATTTGTTAAATACTGAAGGCTCCGTCTACAGCTGGCAGCATGATATCAGTGGTAGCCAATCAGGTACAAGTCGAAAGAATTAAAGAATTATTACGTAAAGAAGTAGTTATTAGTAAATAGAACGTCAGAATCACGTAGAATAATTTTATAATAAAGAAGAAACAGGTTGTTAATGCAGCTATTATCAAATAAACATACTAAGAACTTCAAGAAGGAAACAAATAAACATCGCATTTGTTTCGTGTAGGTTACGAACTTGGATCACGCTGGAAACATAATTACGATGTTGTTGGTTTCTATGGAGATGCTGGACGTCGTTCCAAAAGTGTAGCAGCACGACGATTTCCAGAGATGGCAGCGAGTATCGATAGGCGACGACCAACATGCAATATTACATAGATGTACGAAGTATGGCTACTTTGGAGGTGGTAGACGCTAATCACGAGCGGTTTCCATGGAAGCGGCCACAAACATCGATAAATTAAGCTTGGTAGAGAACGCGCCTTAGATGCAGTCCCAAGATGTAAATAAGCGGTACTTGTTGATGTATGTATTGATCTGTAGTAAGTCTTTATTGATCGTAAATGCTAGAAGATAATAACAAAAAGTATGAGAGGCTAGCAGTATTAGAGAAAAATATGTGCCCATAATTCAGAAAGGCAGTTATGCAACTTTTGTATATACGGGAACATATACAGGATGGCGTAAAATAATTTTAGGCATCATTCAGTTTCCCGTTTTAGGCAGGTAGTTCTCATCCTTAATCCACTGTAAGGTGTGACACGCAGCATACACGATACTTTCTTTGGTATATCTATTTTATGACTGTTATAGGCTATATGATCTCCACTTTCCTATGTCTTGTATAGCTTTCTTAATCTTATGGTAACTCCATCCTTTTTTAATGTCGTCCAGCATTCCATGTCTTCTTCTTTCTCTCCTTCTCTTACCTGCAATCTTTTCTTCAACGACAGTTGCAGACACTTTCTATGCAGCATGTGCCCCAGTCGAGATGTTTTCATTATCTTTAAAAGCACTTCTCCATTCGTCATACTGTCAGCCCATTCCATTTTTGACTAAAATCTTCTCGATTTTCAAGCCAGCTCAATTCGCATAAAATTTTAGAGCTTTCGGCAGCTATCTCCGCCATCATCGTCAGGAGCAAAACCAGTCGGTGCTGGGGCAGGCACGGTTTTCCGCTCATATAGCCACTTCAGCGGCCTCTGCCACCAATCAGACAGGGCCGAAACGACGTGTGCGCGGAAGGTGAGTTAGGTAATTCATCGCAGCTCCGCGCATGCGTCGTCTCGGCATTCACTCATTGGTGCCAGAGGCCGCAATCGTGACTATAAACGGAAAACCATGCCAGTTCTGGCAGTCAATGGTTTTACTCCTGACGACGAGAGAAGAAATAGACATCGAAACCTCAAGAATTTTACTCAAATTTGCGTGGCTTGAAAACTGGGAACATTGTATTCAGACATGCTGGTATGAAAGACGCGGAGGACACATCTCATTTTTAATATTTTTCTTTACATATATATCAAAACTACCCAATTACGCACCATTTTTGTTTTTGACTGCCCATGATTCGCATCTGTACAATACTACACTCAGGTAAAACTCTTGGCGAATCTCTATCTTAATTCTAACATTTTTTTTTTTTCGAAACCTCTTTCACCCATAGATGATTATTTGCCAAAGGTTTTCCTTCCAGTGATATTTTGATGGAGCCTACAAGATTGCTCGTTCGCATCTCACCTACACTTATGCTAATTACACACTCCTTCCTGCTTTTAATATCCTCTCCATCATAAACTGTGTTCATCCTCTGATTTAGCCAACAGTGCATGCTTAGTTGTGTTTATCCTTTCTCTTCCTGCCATTATGTTTCTTTCTTCTTCTGATGCTTTGTTTATTAGCGCCTCAAAGCAAACACGACTGTGTATCAGCATACGTAATGGAACAATATACCTCCCTGCGACATTCACGCGTCATATCCATTAAGAAAGAGTATCGATGAATCAGTCGGTGAGACGGAATCTTCGAAATTAGTCCGCTGCGATAATTATGCAAGGTGTACACTATTATTTATTTATTTCCAAATTTCTTTTATTTTGTTACCTACATACAAGAACACACCAAATATTGTACATAAATCGATATATATGAATATAACACCTAGTATTGTAACAAAAAAAATCAATTAGTATGACTCAGAATTACGGCGTTAACGAAAAAAATCTACATAAAATATTTCCTTGCAAAAGAAGATAATAAAATCTACATAGTACCCTTTGTCCATCTGACACACAGGTATGTGCTCATCCGGAATAAAGAAGGCACATATTACTGATCTACTGTACTATACCCCATTTTAGAATAGAATTTTTGCATCTAGAGTTAATATGTAAAAAGGAGGAGTTGCATCATACATAAAAGTTGCATATGAAGTCAAAAATATTGAAACGGTTTTTGTGAAGATCAGAACGTAGACGCATGTGCTCATGAGGTCTTACTGCAGAATACTTCTCGTGAACTGTAACAGGCTACATATCCCCTTTAGGAAATTTTCCGCTATTTATGAGAAATCTAGATGCTGTCTTCCAGACCAAAAAACACAGTTAGTAGTCTGTGGCGATGTCAGTCTAGATTTCTTAAAAGATATGGATGTGAAAAATGAACATATACCATCACAAGTATTTAGCTGTGACAATATAATTTGATTACTTAATTTTGCAACTTGTTTGCAACAAGGTAGTGGGACCCTGAATGATACAATTTTTATAGACAGTACTTATGCTGAAACATTTAATTTGTAGCCAGTTAATGGACTATCTGATCGTGGTGCACAATTCATGGAAATAAACAGTATAGCATATTAGAGCTCAGAGGCAGGTTCATACGAAGCAGTAAGGCTTCTTTACAAGAACAGGTTACAATGTATACAAGTTAAAAGAGGTAGTATGTGATCAGGTACATCCTAATGTCAAATTCAGTTTATTCCACAATACATTTTTGTGAATATTGAAAGGTGCTTTTCTAAAAAGTTACCCAGAAAATCCAATACAAAAACAAATAAACCGTGGAAAAATAAGGGAGTTAAAATATGTAAGAGGAAGGGGTAAATTTATACATGGTGAACCAGAACTCCACCGACAAATTTTCGGAGCTAGTTCAGGGATACTTTCTGGTATAACAGATCCACGGTTTCTGGCGGTTCATTATAGAGTAGTAATGTAATTATAATTTATTCGGTTTGTTACCGAAATCGTCCTTGCTTCAACGAAAATACATTCACAACATTGAAGAAGCTGTAATATTCAATAAGCAAAATATAAAATACGCAAAACAGAGTAAATCTAGTAACCCTCAGATGATACTGTGCTGTGGTTACTGTTGTTGTGGGAACAGCTCACCATGGCGTCATTATGCTGCTCTTCCGTGGCATCCAATGAACCCATACACAAGGTGCATATTGGGCAGCTATACGTCAGTAAACCTACCGATGGTACAGCTTTATATCACTGTTAACCCACAACTAACGCTGCCGGAAACCAGAACCCTAGACGGGACGAAGCAGTACAGAATGCAAACTTGAGAACAAAGAGTTAAAGAGGGGTTACTGTTGGCAGCAGCAGGTTCTGTGAGCGAACGGAAACAAGACACACAGTGCATATCGTCTACATTTTTACGGTTCAGTGCAATTCAGATACAAAGTTACTTGGGGACAAGAAACCAAACGAAATGTAATAATGAACTGCAGGAGACTGTGGTTGTTTATATCAAAATACTCAGAAGATATTCCTAAACAACCCCGGGAAGTTTGAGCTTTGAATTCTGGTTCACCTGTATAAAGGCCAGAATAAGTCAAGATATGATGTTACTTGCATACTACCAAACATCCTGTTATATTTTAAGGCAGTCATTGAACTTTCCAGAAGTATGCACAATCTGACCGAAATTAATAATCCAAATAAGAAAATTATAATTATAAGGGATATTGTCAAGTGCCAGACAAGGCAGCCAGTCAGTGTACGAGACACCACACCAATTAAACTAAATGACAATGTTGTAAGTGCTAACTCAAAAACTGGAGGTATTTTTAACAACCACTTTTAAAGCGTAGCAACAACACAGGATTAAATGGTTCATTTGAAGAACCAATAGCATATATTAAAGATGTCATTCCCTAATACTTTAAGCACCAGCATCCTTCTCCAAAATTTATAGAATTATAAGAATTCTAAAAAATTTAAGCTCATATGGTGTTGATGTAATTCCAAGTATGATTTTGAACAGTTATTCTAACTTAATAAATAATTCTCTCAGTGGGATATGCACTGCATCACAAGCACAGGGAATTTTTGCAGACAGATTAAAATGTGCAATTGTTACCTCTTTATAAGGAAGGTGACAAGAAGGACTTAAATAATTATTTCCCAATATCCTTACTGGCATTCTTTTCTAAAGATTCAGAAAAATAATATTCTCAAGAATAGTCCCACATTTAAGTAGAAAAAATTTGCTTAGCATATCACAGTTGAGATTTCCAGAGTTAGTTACTTTCATACTCTGTGGATTAGTTGCATGCTTAACTGTAACAATGTGTAATAATTCATTTTTCATTCACATTACACATTCATATATAAACATGGTCACATGATGATCATGTACAATTTTTTTAGTATTGTTTTGTGTTAATAATTCTTACCTATCACCTTTTACACATTACAAAATTAGAAATTCATCTTTGGGATAGAGGGAGTTGTCAAAGAGAAACATTTTCAGTTTGGTTTCAAATTTAACTCTGATGTCTGTCAGACTGAGGAAGTGACCAAAAATTTTGGTGGCAACATTATGCACTGCTTTTTGTGCTTAAAACAACTTTAATGTGGAGTAATGAATGTCATCTTTTCTTCTGGTATGTCAGTGTTCCTTACATGCAGTGAAGTATTTACAATAAACTTCATGAGGGAATTAACATGCAAGAAGCCAATAATCAAAACGCCCAATTCCTTAAAAATAATGTCTACAAGATGATTTTGGTTGAGCACCACATATTATTCTTAAAGCATATTTTTAGGCGATGAACACTTTCTTTTCTTTAAGTTGAGTTATCCCAGAATGTTATTTCATATGACATTATTGAATGAAAATACAATTTCCTGATTTGTCTTTCCCAAAAATTTGAAATGATTCAAAGTGCAAATGTGAGTGATTTAGGAGCACCAAAATGTGTTTCTACCAGGTTAAATTGTCATCAATATGGAAACCTAAAATTTTTAACATTTCCACCATAGTCATTATTTCCTTACCATGTGTTACACCTAACCTTAGGCTAGTACTTACAAGTGTGCAGAACTTAATATCTTGTCTTTTTTAAATTAAAAGTGAGAATATTTGCAGAAAACCACTCAATAATACTTTAAAGAAATTTATTTACCGTTTTTTCTGTTGCTGTATGTATTTGTAGATTACCTACAATACTAGAATCATTCGCAAATAGAACTATTTTTGTTTGTATATTAGACAGAAGGTCTTTAACGTATCACATCCGAGCAAGGAGGGGACACAAACCGAAAACGGAAATTTTTTGAGTCTGTCACTGAAAAATAAATGTAAAGTGCACGAACACGCATGAAAAATATAATGAAATTGACTGCCAACAATACTTAACGAAAACGTATACCATTTCGATAAAAGTTTTGTAGAATTAATTCTGTAAGTCGAGTTGTCTCAAGTTTTGGATTTTTAGAGTTGTGGTGCTGTTCTTGCTGGGATGCGATATAAGGGAATTGTTAATTACTTTTTCAAAGATTCAGTAAACAGGTCTCTGAAAATGGGCTCTTCCTAAACTTCGCTAAAACATATATTCAGTCATGTACCAAAACACAGTCACACCAACAACTGATGTAACAAACGAATAGGAGTCAGTAAATGGGTCAGAATGCTCCAAATTTCTGGTGTATGTATTGCTTTTGAACTGTAAGAAGCTTATTACTGACCTCCTGAAGCAAGTTCACCTCCATTTTCTCATCATATAACTGCTAGTCTCAGAAACAAGCGTATCAACCTCCTGACATATTCTCGATATTTCCAATCAGTAATGTCTTATGAAACAATTTTCTGGGGTGACTCATCACTTACAAAAAAATTATTAATTGCACGAAAGGGAGCAGTAAGAATAATATGTGGTGTTCACCTGCTGGTGTCATGAAGGTACCTCTTGGAGGAGTTATACATTTCAATTGTGTGATCACAATACATTCACCAAAGAAATTCGTCCTAAATAATCCATCATAATCCATACCTACAACACTAGAGGAAAAAATGACCTTTATTACCCATTATTGAAGCTGTCAGTGGCTCAGAAAGGAGTTCATTTTGCAGCAATAAAAATTTTGATCACTTGCCCACTAACATAAAATGTCTGACAGGAAATAAAGCAAGATTTAAATTTATCCTAAAGACATTTCTTCTGGATAACTCCTTCTGTTCTATGGATGAATCTCTTCTTATATACTGCTAGCCTGTAAGAAAAGTGGTGTAAGTGTAGCGGCATGAGTAGGACTAAAAATGGTGTGTTCATTAATGTTAACACTACTCACATATTCTCGTCATATCCTGTAAATTGACTTGTTCCTCATCATTTAGACAAAATAATAGTTCAAATGATGTATGGAACATGTAACTAACTGACTAGCTAACAACTAATTTGTCACATGACATATTTTGCAGTTAATAATTGTAGTCTATTCTATACAATACTACATACACTACACTGCTCCACTGTTCTTGGTATCAGAAACAAATCCATATTTCCTCATTTTGTCTGGCTCTATGGGACAACTCAAGATTCACAAAGGCTGTGCTGCAAGTCACCCAAGGTGTAGAGATTGGGGGGCAGCTGTCAGGATTTTAGGAATTCCTTCCTGACTCTTCCTGAGGCTTATATCATCGTTGAATCACAAAGGTCTTTGTAGTTGGATATTCTAAAGTGGCATGTCTCGTTGTGATGATGTGTGGTCTTCTTTTTGGTTGTCAGTCTGCCACGTAGGCTCATAGTTTATAAGCTGGTAATTTGGCTCTGAACAATTTCAGCTTGTGCCAAAGCTCCTCGTTCCTCATTATGCTACACAATGGTGTATTACTAAAGATGTTCCTGTCCTACTCTGTAACATATTGTCTAATGGCATACTCTATACAATGTGGTCTGTTGTGTTTTGGCATAATTTCTGTGGATAAGTAAGCTTGGTCCACATTCTGATGGGTAGTGTACTGTTTTCTTGCTTTTATGTTAGGAAGGACCTGATAGGTAGTCCTCGCTGATCCTGCTGTGTCACAGATTTCTTACCATTCTCTTTCAATATCTGCCTGTAATTCCTTTTTCGATGTGGCTCTTGTAGCCGTATCCCCTTTACCTTATCATATTCTCCGTTTTTGAGCCAATATTGTGAACCTCTTATTCTGCCTATTGATCCAGTGATACCAGGAACACCTTAGTCAGTGTTATCCTATACACTGCCTGTCATACATAGAAGTACGCTTCTCTACGGGCACTGAAGAGCCTATGCTGTCTTTACCTTTCTTACTCTATCAGCACATACACTCGACCCGTAACCAACAATAGCGTTTGTCTTCTGGTACGTTATTACTGTAAAAGGTAGCTGAAAGCTTCTTTAGGTAATTGATGCTTTTTGTTCAGGATTTTGGTGCCTCTATGGGAAATGATTTCCAAGTGCGCATGAAAACTTTAATTTTCGTCGATGTCTGTACTGAGATACCTATCTACAACGTTTCTTTTCACATGTTGACCATTTATTCTGATTCTGGAGGTTGTCGATCTTGATAATTTTCCTTTTAGTATCATATAAGCTGTTTGTTCGTTACTGTCATCAATTTCTTTTCTACACAATAATTTCTTTGTGTTTCAAGAACTTTCCCGCTATGTTCCTCTAATACAGATCTTCGTTTGACAGATTCTATAATTAGTAGATCGTCTGCGTATGCGAAGCAGCCTCTAGTGCTTGTCATGCTGTGGAGCTGGTTCGGTAGAGGCTGTATGCCAACATCTCAGAATGTTGGAGCGCCAACAGAGCCGTGTGGGTCGTCTTTGGTGATGCTTTTCACGGTTTGCCTTTCGGGGCATTTCAGTTTCACCTGCCTGTCTGTGATATAACCTTGTAGTTTGTTATACACACACCTGAGACAGTGCATCAGCGTCAGTCTTTTGAAAAAGGCAGGCCACCATAAATTATCGAATGCCGCAGCTATACCATTCATTATGCCTATAGCGTAGTTGTCATTTGAGGTGGTCACAATTTGCACTGCCTGTTTTACAGCATCCTCAGTGGATCTTATTCGAGATTTATCCAGATTCTGAGCACTCGTCTGTGCAAAAGAAATTCGTTTAGTAACGCTGTAAGACATGGAACAATTTGGCATACTAGCTGATGCAAAATTTCCGGCAAAATTCTATCTGGCCTAGACGCTTTCTTCTTCTTTCACTTCACTATTGTCAGCCTCACGTTGCCCACGTTTTCTTCAACAATTCCTCATTGAATATAATAAGAATTACACACACGGAAGAATGGTGTTTTATCTACACACCCTATTTTTCCACGTAATCTCCATCCCGTTCTGTGGCCTTCCTCCAGGGCGAAACAAGGGTGTGTATGTCCTGTCGGTACGAGTCCTTGTCCCGGTGGTGGAGCCAGTGCGTCATTGTGTGAATCACCTCCTCATCGCCCCCAAAATGTCTTCCACGAATGCGTCTGTCCTGGCGAATGACATCACCAGCTAGCTGCAACATGTCTGGTGTGACAGCCGTGGATGGTCTCCCCAAACGCTGCAAATCGTGGAGCTTCACTGAACTGCCTTTCGATGGCCTCACCATCCATGCCCACCGACTAACTGTACTTATGCCAACAGCAGATGCTCCATAGATTTTGAACAAGCGTTTGTGAATATTCCCCACAGTTTCTTTCTGTGCAGTGAGAAATTCAATGACGGCACGTTGCTTGTAACGTACATCACTTACAGACGCCATTTTGAAACTGTCCTGCAACTACGCTATCTGTCGGAAGTGACGGAAACTTGGCGCGCTCACTCAGGAGACATCAGATAATACATATGTAACGTTTCGCATTCGTAGCATAGTTTTCGGTTGAGGAAAAAATGCGATGCATTATTTTCTGGACAACCCTCGGACTACTGGTACTTTGTGTCTTCCATCGTTATATCGTTCGGTAGCGGATTTCTCAGTAGGAACTGCACTGATGTCTTCCAGTCTGTCGTCATCGTGCCATCGGATGGTCTCACGGTGAATAACACAGTGAGTGGTGGAACCTTGTTTGGTTCAAGTTTGTGTGGAAGACCCCGTCTCGTCCTTTCCTACCATTTTTCTGCTCTTGTTTGATGTAATAGTTCGTTGTATTGCTGCTTGACTATTCGACAGGATTCGCCCTTCATTGCCGTTCTGTTTCCCCTAAGAATCTCAAGTAGTATCTTATCGCATGTCTTGGTGTGTATCTTAAAGACTGTAAGGAGGGACTCGAGGAATTTTAATTCCTTTAGACTTTCTGTCAAATGTTGCGATAGCTTTGTCTTGCGCCGTCTGCGATGTCCGCACCAAATCATTGTCTTTGATGTAAACATGAATTCCGCTTCCTTGCAGTAGTTGGAGTTCCGTTTCCTTGCATTGGTTGCAACTTGAATTCTGCCTGTAAAAGTTCCCAATTCGCTTTAAATAGACTTTATACTCGCTGGGGCTGGGTGTTAGCGTCGAAGTCATTATCTGCGTGTGTAATTGCGGAATAGATGAAATTATTACCACCTGTTGTAATTCCGTCACACAACTGCCAGTTTGCTATGCAGTCAGTGAATTCAGAGTTTGCAAAGGTGATATCTGTATTTGTTGCCGCCACTGCGTGACTTTGGAAAGTAGATGTGTTATGAGACCTTCTCATGACAAAAAACTCAAGTTCTTACATAGCATCCGGAAGGCAGAGTCCTCTTTTATCATTTACTTTGTTGTGCCACAATGTTGATATCGCACTTGCGTTCATTACGAAAATGTGTTTGTATGTCGATTTGTTATTTCCGCTTCTTTTTTCCGTCTGTTTTGTGGCCCAGGAAACGGTGGGAGTGGAAAGTGGCTGGGGGTTGTATGGGCGTAAACTATTAACCAAAATACACTCCTGGAAATGGAAAAAAGAACACATTGACACCGGTGTGTCAGACCCACCATACTTGCTCCGGACACTGCGAGAGGGCTGTACAAGCAATGATCACACGCACGGCACAGCGGACACACCAGGAACCGCGGTGTTGGGCGTCGAATGGCGCTAGCTGCGCAGCATTTGTGCACCGCCGCCGTCAGTGTCAGCCAGTTTGCCGTGGCATACGGAGCTCCATCGCAGTCTTTAACACTGGTAGCATGCCGCGACAGCGTGGACGTGAACCGTATGTGCAGCTGACGGACTTTAAGCGAGGGCGTATAGTGGGCATGTGGGAGGCCGGGTGGACGTACCGCCAAATTGCTCAACACGTGGGGCGTGAGGTCTCCACAGTACATCGATGTTGTCGCCAGTGGTCGGCGGAAGGTGCACGTGCCCGTCGACCTAGGACCGGACCGCAGCGACGCACGGATGCACGCCAAGACCGTAGGATCCTACGCAGTGCCGTAGGGGACCGCACCGCCACTTCCCAGCAAATTACGGACACTGTTGCTCCTGGGGTATCGGCGAGGACCATTCGCAACCGTCTCCATGAAGCTGGGCTACGGTCCCGCACACCGTTAGGCCGTCTTCCGCTCACGCCCCAACATCGTGCAGCCCGCCTCCAGTGGTGTCGCGACAGGCGTGAATGGAGGGACGAATGGAGACGTGTCGTCTTCAGCGATGAGAGTCGCTTCTGCCTTGGTGCCAATGATGGTCGTATGCGTGTTTGGCGCCGTGCAGGTGAGCGCCACAATCAGGACTGCATACGACCGAGGCACACAGGGCCATCACCCGGCATCATGGTGTGGGGAGCGATCTCCTACACTGACCGTACACCACTGGTGATCGTCGAGGGGACACTGAATAGTGCACGGTACATCCAAACCGTCATCGAACCCATCGTTCTACCATTCCTAGACTGGCAAGGGAACTTGCTGTTCCAACAGGACAATGCACGTCCGCATGTATCCCGTGCCACCCAACGTGCTCTAGAAGGTGTAAGTCAACTACCCTGGCCAGCAAGATCTCCGGATCTGTCCCCCATTGATCATGTTTGGGACTGGATGAAGCGTCGTCTCACGCGGTCTGCACGTCCAGCACGAACGCTGGTCCAACTGAGGCGCCAGGTGGAAATGGCATGGCAAGCCGTTCCACAGGACTACATCCAGCATCTCTACGATCGTCTCCATGGGAGAATAGCAGCCTGCATTGCTGCGAAAGATGGATATACACTGTACTAGTGCCGACATTGTGCATGCTCTGTTGCCTGTGTCTATGTGCCTGTGGTTCTGTCAGTGTTATCATGTGATGTATCTGACCCCAGGAATGTGTCAATAAAGTTTCCCCTTCATGGGACAATGAATTCACGGTGTTCTTATTTCAATTTCCAGGAGTGTATAATCAATTTATTAACAAATGTAACAACCTGTAGCACATACAAAATAAGAAACGACGGAAACACACAGGGCACAGATTAAAAAAATACCACTCAAGACCTAACACAAAATAGCACACCTTTCGAACTTGCCCCACTGGAAACAATCAACTTTACCCTATAGAAAGCACAGATTAATATAAGAAAATAACAACACACTAATACGAAAAGAACAGCAACGCACTAATACTTAATACAACAAAACAGATTATCAATGAATCAAGATCCGCTGAATTCATTCAGCATTATAATTAAAGCTTCATGAATTAAAATAACGATACAAAGTAAAACGAGAATATGAGAATGTCTAATAAAAGATCTTACCCTAGAACCAAATCCCAAATGAATCCAACAAAAGTCGACACTGACATCTTACGAGACAGGCAATAAAAGAGGCAAAATCCGTAACAAAGCCAACCATGTGTAGTCTTTGCTGCACGCAGAACAGTAAAACAATTAAATCCACTAACAATGTCAAATAAAATCTCACTACACACGTTTTGACCAAATATAACAGCGTATGAAGATGCACCATCATACGATGTGAAGGTTTTCCTTGGTGATGCCAATGCTAAAGTAGGAAGAGAAGATATTTTGAGACCTTATGCTGGCCTTCACAGTGTGCATGATTCCTCTAACAACAGTGGAATGAATTATGAGTACCTGCTTTAGCCGCAAAGACATCCATAAGATAACATGAAAGTCACCTGACCAAGGGACTCAGAACCAAATAGATCACATACTTGTAGAGGATAGAAAGCCGTAACAGTAGGAGAAGAGAAGCAGACCAGAAAATAAATGCAGACCTACTGCAAGAGGACCACATGAAGGAAAGATATGCACTTGAAATTGGAAACAGGTTCACTTCCATGGAAAAAGAAGACGAATGTCATATTGAAAAGTTTTGGTCCAAAATCAAGACAGGTTTAAAAGATGCCGCAAATGAGGTGCTGAATCCCATGGAGAAAAGGAGGATGGTTTAATGACAGGTGTAGGGATGCAGTCACCAAGAGAAAAGGAGCGAAACTGCTAAGGCTGACGAACGAACAGGATGAAAGAACAACGTTGGGATACATGGAAGCAGCTAGAGAAGCAAGACAAGTCCTTCGAACAGAGAAGCGAGAGTTCGTAGACAGTAAAGTTAAAGCGGCAGAAGAAGACTGGACAGTAAGAAATATAAGAGACTTTTAGAGGAAAGACAAGTTCTTCAAGAAAGGATACAATCCAAGGATTGACGTGATCAGAGGTCAAGAAGAACAGATAATCACAGATTAAATGAAAGCTATGGAGGAATGGAAAAATTCCTGAATGTGGATGTAAACACCATGAGTGCTACAACAGAAAATGAAGAAGAAGAATCATATAGAAAAATTCTTGAATGTGAATGTAAACACCATGAGTGCTACAACAGAAATTGAAGAAGAAGAATCATATAGAAAAAACGGACATACTGTACCATTGGGGGAGTATGAACTACCAAGCATGGAATAGGTAAGAGCGACCATAAAACTGCTGAAGAGGGAAAAGGAATAGATGACATACCTGCAGAGATGCTGAAGGAGGAAAGAGCTACTCTACAAGTGAGACTATACCATTTAATCAGCTTAATTTGGAAGAAGGAAAGGATCCCAGAAGAATGGTAGGAATCTGTCATCTGCCTTGTACTAAAGATAGGAGACCCAATGAGATGTAGCAACTATAGAGGAATCACACTACTGTGCATAGCTTATAAGATCTTGAGCATGTTGTTACTGAAGCGACTAACACCCCATGTCGAGAAAGTACTGGGATTCCAACAAGCAGGTTTCAGAAGGGGAAAGTCAACTGTAGACCATTTACATACAATACGGCAAGTGCTAGCAAAGAGCTGGGAAATTCGCAAAAATGTTCACTGCCTTTTTGTGGACTTCCAAAAAGCATATCATAGTGTGAATAGACAAGCAATATGACAAGAATTCGAAAGGGCGCAAGTTTCCAGAAAACTCATAAAACTGACACAGATATGCACCCACGAGAAAACATGCATGGTGAAAGTGGAAACATATAAAAGAAGCTCAAGGTGAGGACTGTAGCGTGACAAGGAGACTGCCTCTCTACTGGTACTGGAGAGAGCGCTGAGAGAGGTAGCAAGCCTAGAGACAGATGGGAAGAAGGATCAGCACCCTGACCTATGCGGATAATGTAGTTTTAACAGCAGAGAAAATCAAGACCTGGTTCAGATGATAAGAACATTAATGGAAGAGGCAATTAGAGCAGGTCTGAAGTTGAATATGGATAAGACAAAATACCTCGTAGTTAGCAGAGAAAATGATGACAGACCCCTGAAGGTGGAGGACAAAGTCTTTGACAGAGTAAAGGACTTAAAATATCTTGGGGATGTACTCAATGAAAGGAACGAGACAGACCAGGAAATTACTGCACGAATACAAGCAGGAAACGGGTCAAGGTTTGCTCTGGGAAAGCTGTTAAAGTCCCGGCTTCCATCGAGATCCTCAAACACCAGGATTACGAGACAATAATACAACCTGTAATCTTATACGGAACAGAGACCTGGACCGTCACCCAAAAGATGGAAAGAAAACTTCTGACTTTTGAGAATGCCACCCTCAGACACATTTTTGGGCCAGTGAAGGATGGAGATGAATGAAGGAAAAGAAAGAACTGTGAATTGCAGGAGCTATACAAGCCGATGGACATAATTGTAGTGATCAAATAAAGAAGACTGAAGTGGTACGGACATGCAATGCGTCGAGAAGGCCAGATTATCAAGCAGGTAGTGGAGGAAGATAATAGAGGGAAAAGGCCACGGGGAAGACCACGACTCCGATATACTGATTAGGTCAGAGAGGATATGAGTATTCTGAGGCTGCCTGAAGAAGAATACATCGACGGAGGACGCTGGAGGAGGCTGATTGGTGAGGTCAAGACTGACTGCGGTTTGTGTGGCCAACGCAGTAAGTAAGTAAGTGAGTAACATTTTTAATGCCCAACAACAGCCTCGTTGTATTTCACAAACGTAATTAATAGGCAACTTAAGTAAGTCAGCCGTGCCTCAGTCAAATGCGCTACTGGTCACAGGAAACGCACCCTTCTCTGTCATATCCGAAAACACGCCACAGTGACCATCTTTCACTCCCGGCTGCATTGTGTTGCTTGGATTCAAGAACCCAGGCCACATCTGCTGCTCTGGCCACAATGATGCCCTGTGTTGACAGCGAGCCACCAACAGCCTCGACCCTCCATCCATCAAGCTGTCTCGCTGCTCTGATCCAAATTTCCGGGTTCGTTTCTCCAGGCAGCGGTTCCTGTAATCCAAATTGCTGGTAGTTTTTTCCGTCGCTGGCCGTTCCGGATCGCCTTCCGCACCACTGTGGCTGGCAAACCCATGTGACGGTGGCCACCTCATCCTCTGTTTACACAGAGCCGCGCTGACATCGGCGACTACCTGGGCTCGCCACCCCTATTGTATTGTATTGTATTGTATTGTACGTTAACCGGGGACCTAGAAACGACGGAGAGTCTCCGTCCCCGCCACAGCTGCAGTGGTCCACAACCCAAAGACGACTACCGCAGTCCACTTCACCCCTCCGCTGCCCCCACAACGAACCCAGGGTTATTGTGCGGTTCGGCCCCCGGTGGATCCCCCAGGGAACGTCTCACCCCAGACGAGTGTAACCCCTTTGTTTGCGTGGTAGAATGACCGATGACCTCGCTGTCTGGTCTCCTCCCCCAAACAACCAACCAACCGTGGTAGAGTAATGGTGGTGTACGCATACGTTGAGAACTTGTTTGCGCAGCAATCGCCGACATAGTGTAGCTGAGGCGGAATAAGGGGAACCAGCCCGCTTTCGCCGAGACGGATGGAAAACCGCCTAAAAATCATCCACAGACTGGCCGGCTCATCGGACCCCGACACAAGTTCGCCGGGCGGATGCGTGCCGGGGACCAGGCGCTCCTTCCCAATCCGGAAAGCCGTGCGTTAGAGCGCTCGGCTACCCGGGCGGGCTGCCACCCCAATACACAAGCAAGCTTTGCAGATACACCAGGCGTGGCCCCGGCGCCACGCCGACGACTTCTCCGCTGCTGTCCTTGGCCCCCAGGCATTGGCTCTAAGACGATGGTGCCACTACAGTTCCGATTACCAGACTGCCTTCCGTTGTTCCACTTGGCCATGTCTTGCCTTAGCAAGGCACTGCGTCCTTGATGCATGCCTCTGCGGTGGAAGGCACACAAGAGCCAGCGTGGCGCCACAGGTGAGACAGGAATTGTGCCACGAACTGTTAATTCACCACACAATGTGGTTATAGCTCCTGACTGTATTGAAAAATATTGATAGGTTACGTATAATTTTCCCAAGCCATTCATTGTTTCCTTTCTCTTCCTGTTTTCGTCGCAGTGTACAGTACTGCGCCAGTGTTAAGCATGTTCGGGAACAATGGAAAATATAAAAAGAAATTATGAGCAATCACTGTAAATTATAGTCAAGAGTCACTCACAAACAGGAGTTGTGTATGAAGGAAAGGAGTATTCCCTGCATCTAATAAGTGCACGATACCGAATGAAGAGCATTGCATTAGACCTATGAGTTTCAGGTTGGCACTTTTGTAGCGAGCGGAATGTAATATCTTCTAAAATTTTGCAACATAACATAAAAAATAGGGCGTTTGGTCTCTGATCGCAGTTCAATCTGCTCTGACTGTTCTAAGAAGTATCATTTCAAGACTTTGCCAGCATTCTGGGATACAGCAAATATTTGTTGTACAGCAGCTCAGGGTCGACCAAGAATATTCCTCAATAAGACAGTCACTGAAGACCCCTACGGCGTGTGCCCGAACAATCTAGTCGTCGTCGTCGTCTGCACAACGGGACCTGTATCTGGTCTGAAGTACGAGATGAAATTCATCAATGTTTCGAAGAGAATTAGCTGCAGAGCTCACGTCTATCTCAGGAGTGATATTTTTCGTTAAATTATGTATCGGTGATGAGATCACGTGGTACACAAGCCAGACGGCACGCACTTTGTGTGCAGCTCATGGCTTTCCCCCCCCTTAAGTTTCGAAGCTTTCCTCGCAATTTTTGGAGCATTCCCTTGGGCCTTGGTAACACAAACCACAACCAGTCCTATGACTTACCCAATCTCGCATTGCCTTTTAAAGTCTTCACTCGCTAAGTGGGTTCTCATCATAGAATCTGGCACATAGAACATTCCGCTAACCGTTTCGGAAACATGTTTTCTGCACTCTTTGTCCACCACAGCCTATGGAGAGAATCGTACTTAATTACACCATAAAATCAATCTCCGATCACCTGAATGGTTCTGAACTAAGAAGTTATCTCTTTTCCTTTATTCAGTTCTCGATGCAAAGAAACGTAGAATAAATTATTTAGGTTAGCACGTAGTAAATGAGTGATGGTACAACGTTAACGTTTACACTCCTTACAGTTCTGTCACCGGCTAGCACCTTTTTCCCTCTTCTTGTCATCGATTACTTTTTATGTGGCCTGATTCCCTATCGTGTGATTTTCTCATTAACAACTTACTTCGATAAGAACAGCAATATACTCAACTTTTCTAAAACACACAGATCTACAAGATATTTCCTTTTTATGGCACCGTTTCTCAGTTCACACAAACTACTCGAGCAGATCACATCACTATAATTTCATTCAAATACCTCTCTATTCTCAGCACTTCCTTGGCGCATGCAGTGCCTTTCTGGCACCATCAACAAAAAACTACACTGGTGCTTCTCGTTACCGTCAGACTCACAGCGTTCCTTGGCGTGTATGCTCAACAACTGCTACCTCAAATTAACACAGAAGTCATGCTTCCTACGAAGTCACATATCGTAACTTTGTTCTTCAGTTGCGGCTATACAGCAAGAAACCCAGTCAGCAATTGCTTTCGGTTGCTGCTAAGCGTTCATCCATACAATACAAATACATTTACACTCTAGCCATATAATCACAATGATTAGCAGCAAGGACAATCTTTGTCTCGATTTACATACTTTATAACAAAAAACATCGTGAAAGGTAAGTAATACATACTAACTGCTACTTCAAAGGACACATATTGCAATATGAAAGAAACTACACTCACAAGATTTACATACATTCATTTATTCTTTAAAGATTTTGAAATTGCATTTGTGATTAATCCACATGACTTCTTCATGCATCATATCTCGATCTCAGCTGTATTTTTATATGTAACTCTCCTCACACGAAAAGAAACAGCATAATTATTAAACAATTTGTTGCACAGAAATCCGAGTTGCTTTGATAGCTTCTGGAAACCCACTAACACTTTATATCTTGCTTTCAGTCCCAACTGACGCATTTATTCCTCGTGTCTGTGTTTTCCTCCATAAGCTTCTGTTTTGCTATGGTTAATTATGAGTTGAACGATCTCCATGTGCTTATGTCTTCCGGTAGGTAGAAAATTCACCAGTTCTCGTAAACAGTCTGGTGGTACTTTCTTTTTCAAGAGTGTTTTGAGAGTCATTCCAGTTGATCCGTGGGGCAACTCATCCATTACTGCTGGAAGATCACTTAAAATGATTACACAATTACGGCGCTGCCTATTGAAATATACTCAATTTTCCTAATTCCTCACAGTGCTTTCGACCATGTTCTGGATGGTAGCATGAAGTGAAGACTGATTTTATTCCTCGCCGCTTAAGGATGGTTTACCATGACCCAAAACTGCAGTCCGTTGTCCGAGATAACTTTCTCAACGTGTTCTGCTTCCTTCAGGAAGTGATCTGTGAATTCCATCACAACGATTTTTGCTGTCACGCATTCCAAACGGTTAACAGTAACAAATTTAGAAATGAGTTATACGGTAACAAATACACGTTGAAACCCCCACATGGTGGGCAGCAGTGCTTCGAATAATGGGAAACAAGGGTGCCTTGTTTGAGGTAGAGGTTGGTTTCGCCTTCTGGCTCACTTTACAAGCAGTGGGTATTCTCCTAATGTGCTTCTCCGTATCATTAAAATGGTCTGGCTCCTGTAGTTACGTGAAACATTTCCATGGCCCAAAATGGCTATTAAGTCTGGAGTTCGTCGTTTTAGATACACACTTCCCAGTTGTCTTTTCAAGGGTACATTTTCACCATATCAAACGTGCACAGCACTGTTTCTTCCTGGTCTTCAAGTTTTGATTGTATTAATCTCAAGGCACTGTCTTTATACTGTTCCCTTGCAGGGGTTGGAGGGCTGAAGCTATGTAATTCCCGAAAGCTCCTCATGGTATATTCATCACATTATACTCATTCTCATTCAGTACTTTGTCTAATCCTCAACAAATTTAAATTCCTGAGGCTAAAATGCCCAGTGAGCTATTATTTTAGTGTTAAATTTATGGACATCGGAAATTGCAAGGCTCTATAATCCGAGTACACCTTAGTTGCACGACCAAAATTATGGTACTTGAGTTTGGTGAAGCCTCATACTATATTTATGCCTCATGTTTGATAAATGAGTAATTCTGCACCGATAAGGACTTGGATTGCAAATGAGATTGTTCATGGTACATTCATTCCACCTTGTTCATGCACCTGAAAAAGTGTCATGCCTAACCATTTTGGTAACCGTCTGATGAGTGATAGAATTCTTTTCCCAGGTAAGGTGAACCAATATCGGAGCTGATACCAGTGCTCTTTTGATTTCCTCTAACTCTGCTTCTCCACACTCCTATTCCAAGCTATTCTTTTTCCTGTCAGATTACATAAGGGAAGGGTCATTAAATTTTCCATCATAATAAATATTTTATAAAAATTTATGAGGCAGAGAAATACTTGCATTTTATTTTGTGCAGAGTACAAGAAATTCTCTAATCGAATACAGTTTGTCTAGGTCTGGACGAAAGCACATGGACAAGACTTTCCCAATAGTTTACTTCCTTCCAACCAAATTCTGATGCACTTAGATTCACGATACTACCATATGTGTGATATGTCCACAGCAAGATACCTATAATGTTCGGTTGTGTTCTGCCCATTATTTTCTTGGAAATAAGCACATTGTCAACGAAGAGTGTGACCTTATGCAGTGAAATGGACATTGCAGTATCTGCTCCTCTAATAATGCTAATGAGGACATGTTTAAATCGCAGGGCAGCTTCTTAAACTGAGTTCAAAAACTGTGTATTCCTGACAGGAGCGGTGCAAACCTGTCTACGAGTAACATGCTGTTAGACTGACTGAAGTTAACACCTCAACTCCATTGAACCATTGGTGTAACTGGTTGGTCCTTTCCAGCTTCAGTGATAGGGAGTATTTATCTCGAATCTAGGACTAGTCTTATTGAGTCATCCTTGTTTGGTGCACAAAGCAGTGGGCTGTTGTACTAGCTCACCTTGTTCTAACACTAACTGAATCTCAGCCTTAACTTTTTCTCTGTATGTGAATGGTGTGCATAGAGTAGCACGGAAATCTTACTATCTTGCTTTACTCGAAATTTGTACATAAAGTTTTTAATTGTTCACAGTGAATTAGAAAACACACTCACGTTTGCTTGTAATTTCTCACGTAACTCTTCTCTCTCAGCTTGCGCTACTATATGATGTACTCTTTCTTTGATAATTTCATTCAAATATTTCACTTCACAATTTTTCTTTTGTGAACTTATGGCATTGTCCAACTCACTCACCTTCGAATTCACTACTGTACTAAGTGATTCACTCACCAAATCATCTTTATCGACACATTTCTCGAAAACTAGCGTTACTGCTTGCTTATCCACGTTTGATGTTGCACATCTGACATTCTGTCAAAAATAGTATAACCTGGTAACAAATTTCATCAATGGCTAACGCTGGGACAATTTAAAAAATTGTACTAAACGAATGCATTTAGCATACAAAGGCTAATCACATTTGCCGTATGACTCCCAATGCTCTGCCAAGAACTGCTTCTTGGACCTTGGTCTATTGCAACGGTAGTACAAGATTTGTTAGCACTGCAGCAGTTATACACTTCTCTGATGGCTGACACCTGGCACCCAGGATCAAGGATACACTGAATAATGATAATAGCAATATTCAGATGAATTATGAGACACTTAATTGCCTTTGTTTCCTCTGTTTCCTTAAACAGTGTGTCTATAATACCTTCATAGTATTTGTACAACATTCCTGTTTCTCTCTTGTTCCTACCAGTTTCACATTGTTCTCTTTTCCTCTAGCCACAGACGTGGGTTTTCAATTCCTCTCCCATCGCATTCGTTATGTCGAGGATCGGATGATCGTATGATCGTATTTCTGTGACCCATCAAAGAGGCACATTGTTCATTGGAGGCATGTTTTCATTAAACCGCCATCAGTCGTCATTGTAGGGATGCAGACCTCACGAACTACTCCCACAATTTCTGTTCCATCTCCCATTATGTCATTTTTGCAAGTAATTTGCCTGTCAATTTTTCCGTTCACGGCTCTCAGTATTTTATGGAGTACCTCCTCCTGACTATCTGACGTGATCTTGGCTGTTTGAATTTGGATCGTAACCCAGCTATTGCAGTAAGTTCTCAAACGAATTTACATCTTGCATACTTTTTCCTGCGATCACGTTTTCTCATTGTAAGCGATGGGGTAATTTTGTTAGGCAAATCTGCACCAGTTCTAGGAGATCATAGGGGTTATCTAGGTATTAACTGCACTTCCTCCTTGAAGTACGCAACGCTATTATGGTGACAAGTGTTGTTATAATATTTCATCATAAGAATTTTAAGCTTCAGATTATCTTGTATGATCTTTGACCCAGATTCATTGAGGAAGTCTCTTCTACATTCATCGTACTTCCTACAATTGTTAATTGAAACCTGCTCCCTCATGGCCGCTTCTTCTCTAAAATGAATACTTTTTCAATAAGGGTCCCCACAAGAGTGGTAACATATTTTCAAACTGATCTAACCACATCCACGATCGTTGTTCATTTGTTGCGTCCAATAATAGAGATTAATTCTATAAGGATACAAAGTGCCGCCTACACTTACCATCGGCAGATTCTACGCTTTCGTTCCAACCCGTTTGTACCACAAATTTTGGAGTTTGGCGACCATTGTACAGACTATCTTATAGATTGTATAATTCTTCTGAACCTCGCCATATCCATTTATTGCTTTTATTAACATAGTTGATTTCAGGAGCACTTTCTACGCAGATTTTTCCCTCACCTAAAAGTGTTTGCTGCAACTGTGCTACCATCTCACGATTAAATTGTTGATCTCAAGCTGCGTCTGCCTAAAATGCAGCAGTGATCGTACCTCATGACTGCTGCATGTTGTGTGCAGTCCGATTCGCCTTCACTCTGTGAAGAAATTTGCTTCACGAGAATGGCGAGTGCATCTACACACATCAAAAAAGTTCTGCATGACCTCGGTTCCGAGTGTTCCGGAACCTGTACAGAAAATTAGAACAGAGATCAACATAAACATCATTTCCGCCCTTTTTACTGCTCATGAAAACCACACATTGCATGTTGTACCACCATACAGCAAGACCTTCAAAGGTGATGGTCGAGATTGCTGTACACACATGTACCTCTAATACCCAGTAGCACGTCCTCTTGCACTGATGCTCGCCTGTATTCGTCGTGGCATACTATCCACAAGTTCATCAAGGCGCTTTTGGTTCAGATTGTCCCATTCCTCAAGGGCGATTCGGCGTAGATCCCTCAGAGTGGGTGGTGGGTCACATCGTCCATCAACAGCTCTTTTCAACCTATTCCAGGCATGTTCGATAGGGTTCATATCTGGAGAACATGCTGGCCGCTCTAGTCGAGCGATGTCGTTATCCTGAAGGAAGTCATTCACGAGATGTGTACGATGGGGGCACGAATTGTCGTCTATGAAGACGAATGCCTCGTCAATATTCTGCCGATATGGTTGCATTGTCGGTCGGAGGATGGCATTCACGTATCGTACAGCCGTTACGGCGCATTCCATGAACACCGCAGCGAACATTGGCCCCACATAATGCCACCTAATAACAACGGGGAACCTCCACCTTGCTGCACTCGCTGGACAGTGTGTCTAAGGCGTTCAGCCTGACCAGGTTGCCTCCAAACACGGCTCCGACGATTGTCTGGTTGAAGACATATGCGACACTCATCGGTGAAGAGAACTTGATGCTAATCCTGAGCGGTCCATTCGGCATGTTGTTGGGCTCATGTGTACCGCGCTGCACGGTGTCGTAGTTGAAAAGATGGACCTCGCCATGGATATTGGGAGTGAAGTAGCGCATCATGCAGCCTATTGCGCACAGTTGGAGTCGTAACAGGACGTCCCGTGGCTGCACGAAAAGCATTATTCAACATGGTGGCGTTGCTGTCAGGGTCCCTCCAAGCCATAATCCATAGGTAATGGTCATCCACTGCAGTAGAAGCCCTTGGGCGGCCTGAGCGAGGCATGTCATCGACAGTTCCTGTCTCTCTGTATCTCCTCCATGTCCGAACAACATCGCTTTGGCTCACCCCGTGACGCCTAGACACTTCCATTGTTGAGAGCCCTTCCTGGCACAAAGTAACAATGCGGACGCAATGGAATCGCGGTATTGATCGTCTAGGCATGGTTGGACTACAGACAACACGAGCCGTGTACTCCTTTCTGGTGGAATGACTGGAACTGATCGGCTGTCGGACCCCCTCCGTCTAATAGGCGCTGCTCATGCATCGTTGTTTACATCTTTGGGCAGGTTATCTCTGAACAGTCAAAGGGACTGTGTCTGTGATAAATACACACATTCAACTTCTATCTTCAGGATTTCTGGGAACCGGGGTGATGCAAAACTTTTTTTGATGTGTGTAGTTTCCCCGCTACTTTATTGGCCTCAATTTTACAGCGTTTTAACGTAACTTCTTGGTGTGTTACCTACAGACAAACACGATCGAGAACTTTCTGCTGTTGTGAAGAAATCCTGGCTACCATCTCTTTGATTTGACCACTGGCTGGTTGGTGTTATACTGTATGAATGCCCCGTGAAGTCATATTCAATCGCCGTCAAATGGCTTTCAAGTTGCTGACTTAATTCCTGCTGACCTTCCTGTACTTTGCTGATCTTCCTTGCTGTTTCGTCTTTCCATTGATTAGTTACACTGCTCTCCTGTCTTATTTCAGTCACTTACTGTCGAACAGAGTCAGTTGTCTCCATCTACATGATTACTCTGCAATTCATTAAATGCCTGGGAAAGGGTTCATCGAACCACTTTAAACCTTTTTTTCTCCCAGTCTACTCTCGAGCAGTGCCTGGGAAAAACGAACACTTCAATCTTTCCCTGCGAGGTCTGATTTATTTTGTTTTGATGTTCATTTCTCCCTGTGTTTGTGTGCGCCAACAAAATATTTTCAACTGTGAGTAGAAGGTGACTGAAATGTCATGAAAAGACTTTTGGCTGCCACAGATCTAACCTACTTCTTAGTTCATCAGCCTTTTTGTTTAACTCCAACTGACCGTCGTTTTACTTGTCAAATCTTTATCAAAACTATCAAACCTTTTTTTTCCCGTTGACTCTTGTCAGAACCTTCAAACTTCTGCAACAGCAGCAGGAGTACAAGAGCTCGTGAGTGCGATGAACCAGCCTTTGTTTCCTCTACGCTATGGAAGGCTAGCGACGCCATACCGAGAGTATCTGCTCGTTCTCCATATGTCTTTCCTCACTTCGGATCCACTGAGGGACTTGCGCAGCTGAACCTGGCTAGAATCACATTCTCCTAGGAAGCGAGAAGTCTACCTGCTACACCATTTCCCTTTAATTCCTCCCCTCCAGTCGACTTAAGGTCTCTTGTGCCTGTCCTAGCAGACTCGCGAAACTGCAGGCTTTCCTCAAACCCGGTATTTTGTTCACTGTCCATAACGACTAAACTTTCTGCCCTGGGCCTGGTAGTGGCACCCGTTCAACCTGATTATTCTCTACAATTCTGCTTATTCGGGAACACTAACCCTCACGAACACCGATTAAAATGAAGTTCTATACAGCTGTTAAGTACCGAATGAAAACCTAGTAAATCCTTTAAAAATAGTTGACATGGATATGTACAGACAAATAAATTTTCCTCAAAAGATACAACATAAATTCAATGCTAACAAGGTGGAAACGGCCTGTCAACGTTGAAACAATGCAAGAAAAGTGGTATGAACTCTGAAAGAGAAGAACAATTGACGTGCATTCTACAATTGTACATATGCTGGTGAGTGCCATGTACGTCTGTGTATATCACATTCACTGGCTATCAAGCTTGTGTTTCTTAATAATTGATGTACTTCAGTACGGCCTGTCAAACATTAATGATTTTGTGTGAGATATAACTTGAATCTAAGCAAGCATGAGGTTGCACTAAAATTTTCTTCATTGCATATCTCTCAATATGAATCTTCGTCTCTTTCAATACACATCTGCATTGATATTTCAAGGTTAGGTATATGTGACTAGGTGAAAATCATGTGTGGTATGAAAATAATTTGAAAATGTGAATGGATTCTTTGATCATGATTGATGACAATTTATTCAAAATAACTACTATCATTGCTGATGACAAACACTTCAAAACACATCTATAACACAAAATATTTCAGGTACAAACGGAGTCACACAATCTATTCCACTTCAGAAATATTTATTAAACTGAAGGTCCCATAGCACATCAAAATACGATTCAGAGGGGACACTAATTGTACTGTGAATGGATCAGCCTCATGTCCGAGACATTAAAATACAAACCCTGGGATAAGACCCACTTAATCCGCAATCATTCATACAGTGATGAAGCGGGCGAAGTTTAATTCTACAGCCCACTCCCTTTAATGCAAGCAAAAATTGAACAACGGAGGTGGTGAGTGCTATCATATCAGAGATGCATGACCACAAAAATTCGGTCAAAAAATGAAAATGTGTGTTAGTACTCACTGAGTACATAATTTCATGCCCTACAAAATGTATTGCGACGTCATCGAAAGTTATAAGATCACGAACACATGGGTATCTAACGGACAAAGGTAATGACATCAGCCACAATTGTTCATCAGTCAAAATAATAACGAAGTCTTTGCCATACGATTTATGATGTAATGCAAAAACAAATTAGCAGAAAGAGAGATCACACAGTCTAATGTGCGTTTAATGTTTTGGACAAAGTTTACATTTGGTGGTAGTTAATGACGAAGAAAGCGCGTCGGCCGCGGTGGCTGTGCGGTTCTGGCGCTGCAGTCCAGAACCGCGAGGCTGCTACGGTCGCAGGTTCGAATCCTGCCTCGGGCATGGGTGTGTGTGATGTCCTTAGGTTAGTTAGGTTTAAGTAGTTCTGAGTTCTAGGGGACTTATGACCTAAGATGTTGAGTCCCATAGTGCTCAGAGCCATTTGAACCTTTTTTTTTTTTTTTTTTTTTTTTTTTGAAGAAAGCGCTTAATATGCAAAATTAAATAAATGAATAAAAAAAGGATCACGAAACGTTTCCCTAACACAAGGAAGCTGAAATAAAATGGATTAAACACATCTACAAATTAACTATGATATTCAGTCACCTCTTCCTCAGATGGGCAAGATTGCTGAGGAGAGCCCACTTACCAATTCGCCACAAGAGTGGGGAAAAAGACCGCATGACAGAACGTGTTCCTCTTTCGAACTGATGGAAGGAAGAAGATCTCATTACGTGTTGCCAGCCACACACCAGTGACAGCATGACCTAATGTTTATCTTTGACACTGCTCACTGCTTTTTGCGGTCACCGGTTTTCTTTTCCTCCGGGTTAAGTTGATAAGCCCTACTGCTACTAGGATCAACTCTGTCCGTGGAAACATCTGACAATTAAATGCACTCACACGCGCATTCACGTATTGATAATCTGTCATAGAATAAGTGGGTAATGGAAGGGACTTATATGTTGTTGTTGTTGTTGTTGTTGTTGTTGTGGTCTTCAGTCCTGAGACTGGTTTGATGCAGCTCTCCATGCTACTCTATCCTGTGCAAGCTTCTTCATCTCCCAGTACCTACTGCAACCTACATCCTTCTGAATCTGCTTAGTGTATTCATCTCTTGGTCTCCCCCTATGATTTTTACCCTCCACGCTGCCCTCCAATACTAAATTGGTGATCCCTTGATACCTCAGAACATGTCCTACCAACCGATCCCTTCTTCTGGTCAAGTTGTGCCACAAACTTCTCTTCTCCCCAATCCTATTCAATACTTCCTCATTAGTTATGTGATCTACCCATCTAATCTTCAGCATTCTTCTGTAGCACCACATTTCGAAAGCTTCTATTCTCTTCTTGTCCAAACTATTTACCGTCCATGTTTCACTTCCATACATGGCTACATTCCATACAAATACTTTCAGAAATAACTTCCTGACACTTAAATCTATACTCGATGTTAACAAATTTCTCTTCTTCAGAAACGCTTTCCTTGCCATTGCCAGTCTACATTTTATATCCTCTCTACTGCGTCCATCATCAGTTATTTTGCTCCCCAAATAGCAAAACTCCTTTACTACTTTAAGTGTCTCATTTCCTAATCTATTACCCTCAGCATCACCCGACTTAACTCGACTACATTCCATTATCCCCGTTTTGCTTTTGTTGATGTTCATCTTATATCCTCCCTTCAAGACACCATCCATTAAGTTCAACTGCTCTTCCAAGACCTTTGCTGTCTCTGACAGAATTACAATGTCATCGGCGAACCTCAAAGTTTTTATTTCTTCTCCATGGATTTTAATACCTACTCCAAATTTTTCTTTTGTTTCCTTTACTGCTTGCTCAATATAGAGATTGAATAACATCGGAGAGAGTCTGCAACCCTGTATTACTCCCTTCCCAACCACTGCTTCCCTTTCATGTCCCTCAACTCTTATAACTGCCATCTGGTTTCTGTACAAATTGTAAATAGCCTTTCGCTCCCTGTATTTTACCCCTGCCACCTTTAGAATTTGAAAGAGAGTATTCCAGTCAACATTGTCAAAAGCTTTCTCTAAGTCTACAAATGCCAGAAACGTAGGTTTGCCTTTCCATAATCTTTCTTCTAAGATAAGTCGCAAGGTCACTATTGCCTCACGTGTTCCAGTATTTCTACGGAATCCAAACTGATCTTCCCCGAGGTCGGCTTCTACTAGTTTTTCCATTCGTCTGTAAAGAATTCGTGTTAGTACTTTGCAGCTGTGGCTTATTAAACTGATTGTTCGGTAATTTTCACATCTGTCAACACTTGCTTTCTTTGGGATTGGAATTATTATATTCTTCTTGAAGTCTGAGGGTATTTCGCCTGTTTCATACATCTTGCTCACCAGATGGTAGAGTTTTGTCAGGACTGGCTCTCCCAAGGCCGTCAGTAGTTCCAATGGAATGTTGTCTACTCCGGGGGCCTTGTTTCGACTCAGGTCCTTCAGTGCTCTGTCAAACTCTTCACGCAGTATCGTATCTCCCATTTCATCTTCATCTACATCCTCTTCCATTTCCATAATATTGTCCTCAAGTGCATCGCCCTTGTATAGACTTTCTATATACTCCTTCCACCTTTCTGCTTTCCCTTCTTTGCTTAGAACTGGGTTTCCATCTGAGCTCTTGATGTTCATACATGTGGTTCTCTTATCTCCAAAGGTCTCTTTAATTTTCCTGTAGGCAGTATCTATCTTACCCCTAGTGAGATAAGCCTCTACATCCTTACATTTGTCCTCTAGCCATCCCTGCTTAGCCATTTTGCACTTCCTGTCGATCTCATTTTTGAGACGTTTGTATTCCTTTTTGCCTGCTTCATTTACTGCATTTTTATATTTTCTCCTTTCATCAATTAAATTCAATATTTCTTCTGTTACCCAAGGATTTCTACTAACCCTCTTCTTTTTACCTACTTGATCGTCTGCTGCCTTCACTACTTCATCCCTCAGAGCTACCCATTCTTCTTCTACTGTATTTCTTTCCCCCATTCCTTTCAATTGTTCCCTTATGCTCTCCCTGAAACTCTGTACAACCTCTGGTTCTTTCAGTTTATCCAGGTCCCATCTCCTTAATTCCCACCTTTTTGCAGTTTCTTCAGTTTTAATCTACAGTTCATAACCAATAGATTGTGGTCAGAGTCCACATCTGCCCCTGGAAATGTCTTACAATTTAAAACCTGGTTCCTAAATCTCTGTCTTACCATTATATAATCTATCTGATACCTTTTAGTATCTCCAGCGTTCTTCCATGTATACAACCTTCTATCATGATTCTTAAACCACGTGTTAGCTATGATTAAGTTGTGCTCTGTGCAAAATTCTATCAGGCGGCTTCCTCTTTCATTTCTTAGCCCCAATCCATATTCACCTACTACGTTTCCTTCTCTCCCTTTTCCTACACTCGAATTCCAGTCACCCATGACTATTAAATTTTCGTCTCCTTTCACTATCTGAATAATTTCTTTTATTTCATCATACATTTCTTCAATTTCTTCGTCATCTGCAGAGCTAGTTGGCATATAAACTTGTACTACTGTAGTAGGTGTGGGCTTCGTATCTATCTTGGCCACAATAATGCGTTCACTATGCTGTTTGTAGTAGCTTACCCGCATTCCTATTTTCCTATTCATTATTAAACCTACTCCTGCATTACCCCTATTTGACTTTGTGTTTATAACCCTGTAGTCACCTGACCAGAAGTCTTGTTCTTCCTGCCACCGAACTTCACTAATTCCCACAATATCTAACTTTAACCTATCCATTTCCCTTTTTAAATTTTCTAACCTACCTGCCCGATTAAGGGATCTGACATTCCACGCTCCGATCCGTAGAACGCCAGTTTTCTTTCTCCTGATAACGACATCCTCTTGAGTAGTCCCCGCCCGGAGATCCGAATGGGGGACTATTTTACCTCCGGAATATTTTACCCAAGAGGACGCCATCATCATTTAATCATACAGTAAAGCTGCATGCCCTCGGGAAAAATTACGGCCGTAGTTTCCCCTTGCTTTCAGCCGTTCGCAGTACCAGCACAGCAAGGCCGTTTTGGTTATTGTTACAAGGCCAGATCAGTCAATCATCCAGACTGTTGCCCTTGCAACTACTGAAAAGGCTGCTGCCCCTCTTCAGGAACCACACGTTTGTCTGGCCTCTCAACAGATACCCCTCCGTTGTGGTTGTACCTACGGTACGGCTATCTGTATCGCTGAGGCACGCAAGCCTCCCCACCAACGGCAAGGTCCATGGTTCATGGTGATATAAGTGAAGTAAATTAACAGATTGGTTTATCCCTTCTCCAGCGGCTGGTTATTCGCGTTGAAGATTAATGTGCATCGTGAATTCAGCACTGTGAGCACGATATATGCGTTCTAGACACGAGATTTATCAATTGAGTCTGATTGATCCGTTTAAATAAATCTAACATGCTGACGCAGCGTACTCTCTGTTGTTATTATGCCATCTTGACCCATTAAATGTATATCTATTCAACGTAAGTTCCAGTTTTTTTATTATTCTCCATAGTTTTTTCAATAAAACTCTCCTTATGTGTCCACACATCTTCCCGTAAACATTTGTGGACAATTTTGTTTAATTCAGTATATTATAAAATCTTCCTATTATATAACATCTTCCCATTATCATTCACCGAGAACTGTCACCTTCTTTTTTTTATAGTTAACTTGTTCAGGTTCAGATTTTGTATTATCATTTTTTATTCTTCTTAGCTGCTACAACTTTCGCTATTTGCATAAGCACCTTTGCTGGGTAATTTCCTCCTTCCTTTATGTTCGTAAATTTTCGTTTTCTAAGATGCCGAAATCGTTGTTTAAGTTAATCGGTTGTACCTTCCTGCTTTCACTCTGTATTTGTGGGTTCCTGCCTGATGAACTTATTGCTTTGTAACTGTATTCTGTTTCTGGAATGCATGTTACGATTCTATGAATCCTTGAAACTGTGGAGTGATTAAGGCTGTTACACTCTGTACAATTCGTTTGTCATAATTTTTAGTGTCATTTGGACATTGGCAAGTCCTTTCCTATTTTTTATATTCTGGAAGGTTGTGTTAAAGACAAATATGTTGTTCTTATCGATTAATTTCACTACAATATGACCTGTGTAATTTCTAATACATCTAAATTTTCCCGCTGAAGAACTGTTTCCTTAGTTTTTGTCCCACTTTCGCATTCAAATTCCCCATTATCACCAAGTAATAGGATCTGCTGTCATTGATCAGTTCCTGGAACTCGACTTAGAGTTCTTCTACCTACTCATCGAAATATGACTACATTGGTACATAGACTTGAATAGTCCAATAGAATATCTGTCATTTATTTTTAAGACAAGTCTTACTATTCTGTAGGAGTTTTCATCCATGTTTATTATACTTTATTTTTCTTGTTTGCAATTAAGCTAACACCTGAGTTTCCTCCCTGTTCTTTCCCCGTAGGAAAAAAAAACAAACATTTGTTTTGGTTTAAATTGTATTTTGACTCAATTTTTTCGCCGCGCTTCTGATTCACTACTCCTGGTTGGTGCAGTATACCATATGATTTAGTATAGCTCCTCTTACAAATCCTCTAACATATCTTCGGAGCCCAGAAATTTTCAGTTTATAGGCCCTAAACAATTAGTAATACACGTACTTAGATTTCTAAGGCTCGAATTATAGTCTTCGCATAACAAAGTGTGGATGCAGGAGTAGTTAAATGTACTCCAAGGCCTGATGTCATTGACCAGGTCCTCAAGGCCCACTCCCAATATTCTTTCACCAGGTTCATCAGTAGGGCATCAGAATACCCTAACCATCGTACACTAGTCTACTAAGGTCCGAAGCTTTTGGCAGGACACGTAAACAACGCTACGCTACCGCAGAGCAGTGCCTGCATGAGGCCTGGTCTGGTTGCTTCCAAAGCTCACGTCCTGTAACCAACACGTCAATTCGTGTGCTAATCATGTATCAATAGCGACCTAAGGTCTACAGTCAGTATCGTTATTTTGTCATTTTCTTATTTGTTTAAGCCGTCGCAAATCATCTCTTTTCACTTTTTTCTTCAACGATGTGTCTGTTACGTATCTTTTTGTTTCATAATGGAGTAACCTACAAAATGATGCTTAAAACCCCCCAAAAGCGGCAATGGGCCAGTTTGCAGAGAGCATGCCACGCCTCTTACGAGCATGTGTCGTTGGTACAGGTAATCATAACCCCCATAAGCTGTTTAGTTGTAGAAACAGCTTTTCCGTTTTATTACTTCTCTTGAAAATGTGTGTCATCGGTTTCTGTAAACTGTTGATTAAAGATTTTTGGGCATTTCTCTGGCGTTCTTGCACCGAATAAACAAACTCAAACTCGAGGAGAATCCAGTGTATCTTTTCTTTGAATTGTCTGGTCTCTCTTACGTTATTTCAGCTTAAAAATTACCACGGATTAACTAATGATATTGAAGTATCAGTCAAACAGCAGTTCAGAGAGATTCCTACTTCGCGGATCAAAATATTTTCTTAATATCCTAAATGAATATCTTAGTGTATTAAAAGCCTTCCACACAGCTAGATTGGGTGATATCATCTTAAATTGCTCCGCGTTGTTATTCCATGGCACCGATGATTGTGACCAGTTCCTGTAACGGTTTGGTTGTGGCATGATAAAATAATTAGTGGTCTTTCCCTGTCTATACCGTTGGCATAACATGCGGTTATGTCGATAGCCATCTACACTAAGTGTTGATCATCTGGGGGACATCTTACATCTGCTAGCAATTTCCCCATTACGCTGCATCCCTGTAATCAGTCCTATCGTTCGCGAACAATCTGCGAAGTCTATCAATGTTATCTACATCTACAGCTACAACCCAGAAGCCACCTAACGGTGCGTGGCGAAGTGTACCCTGTACGACTACTAGTCATTTCCTTTCCTGTTCCACTAGCAAAATGGCGAGGGGGTCGAACCGCACAATAACCCTGGATTTCATGTGGGACGGCGGTGGGGTGGGTGCACTGCTGTGGCCTGTTGTGGGGTTGTGAACCGCTGAGAGCTACAGCGGGATGAAGTCTTTCCGCCGTTGCTCTGTCCTTACAATACAAGTATCGATATTAGTAGTCCTTTGTTTCGTGTATGACAATCTCTGGCGCAAATATAAGCATTCGAATTCTGTAGAGAGAAATACACTTACGTATGACAGAATAATGCTGTGCAAAGAGGTGTGGCGCCGCATCTTGGTACACTTAAACGACCAAATAACGTGCCTTATAATCTCTGTTTTATACATCAAACTATTCAGGAAGATGTGCGCTGCAAGATGGACGTATTGTTGAAAAATCGATTTTTTTTAAATTTTTTACGCCCTACCCACCCCTTAATCCGACCTGGTACGGATCCCAAACAGTCGAGAAGCATTCAAGAATAGGTCGCACCAGCGTCCTGTATGCGGTCTTCTTGACAGATGAACCACACGTGCTCGTAGATACATTATGGAAGTAAATGCTTCCAGTGGTTGTTCTGCTGTTTTGTAATCATACAATAAAGCGTCTTTCAATCTGTGTATTCGCAGTACGTTACATTTGCCACTCCCTGCACCTAGTGTCGATCCTCTGCAGGTCTTCTTGCATTTCGCTACAATTTTCTACCGTCGTTGCTTCTCTGTATACAACAGAATCATACGCGAAAAGCCTCTTGGAACTCCCGACATTATCGACCATGTTGTTTATATTACAAATAAGAATTTTTGCAGCCAAGATCGAGTATTAAAATATTCTGACTTCAACGACCGGTTTTGTCATAAGTCTAGGTGTCATCTTCGGATCTACAATTTAACAGGAGAAAAACATTATTATTACAATCTGCATGATTGTACAACCAGTATACAAGTGGAAAAAAGTAATAATCAGATCATAATATATACACTGATGGAAAAAAGTCGCAACATCAAGAAAGAGTTGGGTGACATAAACGAAAGTTGACAGGCGTCTTTCTCCATCTGAAAGATGATGCCTACTCAAATTTTGCGGCAGTCGCGTAAGAGTGGTGCTAGTAGCGCAAATAAGGTTTGCTTTAAACATAGGCGCTGTAAAGTTCGTGAGCGCTTATTACCTTTAAGAATGGATGTGGTGAGTTGACGTCAGTCAAGAATTCCTTCAAAGGGACCTGGTCGTGAGCGAATTTCCTATGGTTGATCACACTAACGTTGGTACACTTTTCTCAAAAACTATTTCTTGAAATCAAAATAAATTTAAAATATGCATAAGCTGTCAGGTCTTCTTCAAGGAGTATTGCTTATATGACAGTAACGTTGGTCTCACAATAAAAATTCCAAAAAAAGGTATGTGACAAAAAAATAGAATTAAAAAATAATATCTAGATGTTTGTCAAACCTTTAATGTGACTTACATGACTCTAGTACATTTTAATGAAAATGACATAATTAATCTCTGTACCAAGTTTCATTGACGAAGATTTATTAGTTATAGAGAAAATTGGACTTAAAGCTAAAAATTTCACACTTTCTGGAAAATGCATTTAAAGTTTCTCTTACAATCTTTTTAATCTCCGTTCAAAGTAAAAGACTCGCCAGGTAAATATCTCTCATCGTTGCGGATTTCTGTATCCTCCAGCTTACGTCTGGAGGCCCTCTTTTGTTTTAAATTTGTAGGACACTTTTGTGCACTCTCAGCTGGTCAACTGACACAAGTGCATTCTTCATGTTCACCCCAGGCTCTGCGCCCATATCACCAAAAACTTTCAGCCTGCTGGCTTACTGGGGATTGGAATACAGCACTGCATCCGTGACACTAATTGTTAGTGGCCTGAGGCTCACAGATACTATTTTAGGCAAGCGTTCCCACACACCATTATTGAAACTTGTGTTGTGATTTTGAGCTCACCCATGGACACATTTCGCATGCATGTTTTTGTAACCTAGGTTTTAAAACATTTGCTACTGTCAGTGGTAGGGGATGGTTATGTCTATATTCATCACCAATTGCACTAGCTCTCTAATATTTACACCATGACTCGGTGCTCCATGTCCAAAACGGAATGACAGGGGTCGTCTGTTACCTTTAAACTTTTTTCCAGTATTACACTTCCTTATTCTGCCCATATTTACAAAATGCACAGATAAAGTGAAACTTTCTTTCTTTCGCTACTGTCTTTATCCCGCATCGTGCATAGGGTCGGCAGGGTAAGTACGGATTTGGCATAGTTAATTTGAAGGGGTGGCTGGAGGCCCTTCCTACCGCCACCCCATACCCCCTGGGACGGAATTAGTGTACCCCAGCTGCCTGCATCTAGTGTAAATCGTGAATTCGTGTGAATGTGTTTCAAATGTCTGTGAGTCGTGTAACTGAGGCGGGACGTGGAGACCAGCCCGGTATTCACCTAGGAGGATGTGGAAAACCGCCTAAAAACCACATCCAGGCTGGCAGGCACACCGGCCGTCGTCGTTAATCCGCCAGGCGGATTCGATCCGGGGCTGGCGCGCCTACCCGAGTCCAGGAAGCAGCGCGTTAGCGCTCTCGGCTATCCTGGCGGGTGGATAAAGTGAAACTATAAACACAATAATATTACTTCCATAAAATCAAGTACTTTTTCAAATCACTACGACGAGTAAAACGAAAACAGATCGCTGAACTAACATTCAGCTGTTACCTGCGCTCGCTTGAATAATGTACAGACAAAGAAAGTCTTCTGCAGCAGGAATAAACACGGTTAAATTGACAGCAGACAGAATGGTGTGTGTCCCGTTTAGAAAGTGCTCTTCTTTCCTATTAATATGGCCTAAACTAACAAAAACCATACATATTTTGTTTCAGGAAGAGATGGACGTAACACAACAACAACAAAATTTTCATTTCGACAGATTTTCACTTCCTGGTTCCCCCTTAAGGCGACAATTATCAACACCCCACCGAGTTTGAACGAGGTCGTGTAATAGGGCTATGATAAGCGGGATGTTCCGTCAGTGATAATGCAGATAGATTTGACAGCAATACAGCCACTATACATGAGAATGTACGGTCGCAAGAAAACCGGGCTCCGAATGGCCACGTGGCACTACCGAGCGTTCGGCATACGGCCATGGCGCATCGTACTGCGTCTGTAGCAGCAATGTGGCAGCAGTTAGCACCACAGTGACGCAACGAACTGTTACAGATCGGTTACTTCAAGGACAACTCCGAGCCAGACGCCATGTAGCGTGCGTTCCACTTACCCCCAACCACCGCCATTTGCGACTTCAGTGGTGTCAAGCGAGAGCTCATTGGAAGTCGGAGTAGAGATCTGTAGTGTTTTCTCGTGGAAGCTGGTCCTACCTCGGTGCCAGTGATGGCCAGATGTTTAGGAGGAGGCCAGTTGAGGGCCTGCAACCAGACTGTCTGTGTGCTAGACACACTGGACCTACACCTAGAGCTATGGTCTAGGGTGCGATTTCGTATGACAGCAGGAGCACTCTCATGTTATCTCACGCACCCTGACTTCAAGTTTGATGATTCGACCTGTTGTGCGGACATTCATGAATAGCATCCAGGGGCAGGAATGCTCTTCCACATACCGCTGTTGTAACCCAACATACTAGACATGCTGCCTTGGCCTTCCTGATCACCAGATCTGTCCCCAGTCGAACACCTATGGGACATTATCGGACAACTCCAGCATCATCCACAGCCATTAACCGTCCCTGTATTGATCGACTAAGAGCAACAGTCATGGAACTCCATACCACAAACTGACATCTAGCACTTGTACAACACAATGCATGCACGTTTGCATACTTGCATTCAACGTTCTGGCGGTTATACTGGTTATTAATGTACCAACATTTCACATTTGCAATGACTTACATTTCGCTTACATTAAAGTGCGAGCTTGCATTGTTAATCACTTAAATATTTTACCTAGGCAAATGTATTTACGAAATTTCGTCCTCCCATAGAGCCGTTATAGGTATGGCCCATCAGAAGACACTTGAGCAAGCATGCAGCGGTAGCATTGCCGGGCGGTTACGCACTGGGCTAACAGTGGTGTAAGTCAGCCATTACAACGATTATTAAATATTCTCTGAAATACTACAGTGAATCCACTAGACGCATTGACACAGGAATGGTTATTTTATAATGAGAAAATTATCTATCAGTCTAAGCGAAAACAACTGTAAGCATTTATATACTATCCCAACATAAGCAAAGACTGTCAGTGCACCTGAATCACTGATACAATTATATCATTACGTACTATATTTATAGCAGATGAATTATCCCCCACACAGACTCTCTATGACCTGATTCCATTCCCCATCCAATCCTTTTCCTCGAACACATCCACGTCCTCTACACCTCCCGTAGACTTGATTCCCCCCATTCCCTGGCTACTCCTCTTCTCTCCAACTCCCGCCCGCTGCCGCGCATTCACCGTTGTGTCCCCCCTACCCTCCACCTCTACACCCTTCATCTCCTTTCCCAAGGTGGCTTCCATCAACTCCCCTTCCCGGATTATGCTCTCTACCCCTCCTTTTATCCCTCCTATCAACTCTGATCCTCACCTCCCCCTCCCTACCTCTGTACTTTTCCTGGACCCCCTCTGCCCCCCCCCCTATTCCCTCCTCTTTTTCCCTGCCTACCCTCTCTTTGACTCCATTCTCTCCCCCGAGTCCTTTTGCTTTTCCCTCCTCTGCCCTCTCCACTCCTTCTCCCGTCTGCCTTGCCCCCCTTTTTGTGTGCCCTGTCCCTCCATTGGCTCCCCCCGTTTGCTTTTCCTCCCCCCTTTCTTTTCCCTTTTTCCCCTCCTCTGTCTGGGTCGTCGTCCCCCCTCCCCCCCCCCCCCCAAATCTGCCTTAGGCTATTTTATATTATCTTCGTGTCTACTCTATAGTTCAGTGTTTAAGTGAATATTAAGTCTTGTGCATCCTCTTTTTTAAGTGTTGCGAACAGAAACCATACTCTCGCTAGGTGTGTTTTTTATCTCTTGCGAACAGAAACCAGGCTGTTGCTGTGTTCTTTAAATTGTGCCTGTCTACTTACTATGTGTCTTCATTAGCATTGTCAACCCCGTGTTTTCTGTTTTAAATTCCACAACGTTCCGCCATTTTGCAGTTTTTTAAAAAAGTCACCGTTTTATCGCCTGTTTTTTATTGTTTTGTTATATTCTCATTATGTTTTTTAACTCTTCTGTGGGTCATAGAGCGGCATAAACGAAAAAAAATTATATTGTTGATGGTGACTATACATATAGACCTACTTCCTACAATTACAAAATCATTCACAAAACTATACCTACGACATTGTTAGGCAGACGTGTAAGTGTAACGTCAGCAACATTTGGCTAAGGACATACTTGCAGGCCAGCGTGCCTTGGAATTACAGCTCATGATTAAGAAGTAGTATAAATGGAGTGTGATCTCGTAATGGTTATGCGATTCATACACAGTTGTACTATGTACAAAAAGTATGTAAAATAGTTGTGATCAGGTTATTACGCTTTTCCACTTATGCATTGGTTGTACAGTTATGCAGATTGTCATAATAATGGAATATTGATATTGTAGATCCTAAGATGACAGCTAAATGCTGTCGAAACCGGTCAGAGAGGAAACAAAAATATTTTAACACGTAATTTTGACTGCAAGAATTCTTATGGCTGCAAAAATTCTTATTTATTACCAAAGATCCGATCACGTACAGCCAACATATGCTACTTATGTAGATAAATGTATTGAAAAGTAGTGGTCCTGTAAGACCCTCTTGTCGCACGCCCGAAGTTACTTTTACGTCTGAAGACTTCTCTCTGTTCAGAATAGGATGTCATGATCTGTTTACTAGAAACTCTTCAGTCCAATCACACAGTTGTTCTGATAATCCGGAAGCTACTGTTTTGTTCATCCGATCACGTACAGCCAACATATGCTACTTATGTAGATAAATGTATTGAAAAGTAGTGGTCCTGTAAGACCCTCTTGTCGCACGCCCGAAGTTACTTTTACGTCTGAAGACTTCTCTCTGTTCAGAATAGGATGTCATGATCTGTTTACTAGAAACTCTTCAGTCCAATCACACAGTTGTTCTGATAATCCGGAAGCTACTGTTTTGTTCATCAGGCGGCAGTGCGGAACTGTCTCGAACGTCTTCCAGAACCCAAGGAACACAACAGCTACATGAATGCTTTTGGCTATTGCTTTCTGTGTCTCGTGGACGAACAGAGCGAACTGGGTTCCACAGGATCGTTGTTTTCGGAACCCGTGTTGATTCCTACGGAGGACACTTTCGATCTCCAGAAATGTCATTGTATGCGAGCATAAAACATGTTCCAAAATTCTACAAATCGACCGACGTCAGACATATAGACCTATAGTTCTGTGCGTCTTTTCGACGAGCTTTCCTGTAAACGGGAATGATCTCTGCTTGTTCTCAATCATTAGGAACTCTTCGCTCCTCTAGAGACCAACGATGCACTGCTGCCAGAAGATGGAAAGTTCTTTTGAGTACTCTGTGTAGAATCAAATTGGTATCCCGCCAGATTGAGTGGTCTTTCCGCTGTTGAGCGATTTCAGTTGCTTTTCTATCTCGTAGTCACTTATTTAGATATCTGTCATTTTGTCGTTTGTGGGATGATTTGAATGAGGAACTACAGTGCGATCTTCTTTCGTGAAACAGTTTTGCGAAAAGACGTTTAGTGTTTCGGACGGCCGGCCGGAGTGGCCGAGCGGTTCTAGGCGCTACAGTCTGGACCGCGCGACCGCTACGGTCGCGGGTTCGAATCCTGCCTCGGGCATGTATATGTGTATGTCCTTAGGTTAGTTAGGTTTCAGTAGTTCTAAGTTCTAGGGGACTGCTGACCTCAGATCTTAAGTCTCATAGTGCTCAGAGCCATTTGAACCATTGTTTCGGACGTTTCTGTGTCACTGCTATTACGGTCACAGAGTGTCTGGATAGATGGCATCGACCAATTCAATGATTTAACAAATGATCAAAACTTCTTAGGATTTTCTGTCAAATCAGTAGGTAGGATTTTACTTTCGGATTCGTTGAACACTTCACGCATAGACCCCCTTACGCTAGTTTTAGCTTTTCCTTGTCTGTAAGGCTTTGGCGGTGTTTGAATTTGCTCCTGACTTGTCAGAATGGCTTGAAGAACACGGATATAATATCATCTGAAACTTTGTGGCAGATTAAAATTCTGTGCCAGACCGCGACTCGAACTCGGGACCTTGGTCTTCCGCGGGCAAGTGCTCTACCGACTGAGCTACCCAACCATGACTCACGCCCCGTCGTCACAGTTGTACTTCCGGCATTACGTCCTCTCCTACCTTCCATACTTCACAGAAGCTCTCTGCGATGCTGCAGAACTAACACTCCTGAAAGAAAGGATATTGCGGATACATAGCTTGCCACAGCCTGGGGGATGTTTCCAGAATGAAATTTTCACTCTGCAGCGGAGAGCTTCTGTGACGTTTGGAAGGTAGGAGACGAGGTAACGACGGAAGTAAAGCTGTGAGGAGTGGGGGTGAGTCGTGCTTGGGTAGCACAGTCGGTAGAGCACTTGCACGCGAAAGGCAAAGATCCTGAGTTCGAGTCGCGGTCCGGCACACAGTTTTAATCTGCCAGGAAGTTTCATATCAGCGCACACGTCACGGCAGAGAGAAAATTTCATTCTGATAATATCATGTGTCTGTCCCCCTCCCCCTTTCCACGTCACCTGACCTCAATCCTATTGAACGGAGTGTGGGACAACTTCAGTCGCCACTTAGGAGCGTGCGATCAAACCTCAGGACGATGCTCTGAGGTCTCTCGCTGTCGTTGAGTCCAAGCTGTGACATGACGCCATCTTCATCTGAGCTAAACGAAACTCTATACGCTGCAAGGTATGCGTCTCTAATTCAGCTGCTCAAGAATTTGCGTCCTCGTGATACCACTTGACGACATTTCTCCCTAAACTTTTAAATCTCTTTGATTCAGCGCTTGCTCTGAAACTTATCGATTTCATGAATGTTATTAGCAACTACGGTTCAACTAACTTACGTAACCGACGGCTTTAATCCGTCTCTATGTAAGTACAGTACAGAAGTCATGGTGGTCTACCTACTAATATCATGTCGGACCTTCTTTTGCCCGGGATAGTGCAGCAACACAACGTGGCATGGACTCCACAAGTCGTTGAAAGTCCCCTGCCGAAATACTGAGCCAGGCTACCTCCACAGCCTTCCATAATTCCGAAAGTGTTGCCGGTGCATGATATTGTGCACAAACTGACCTGTCGATTTTGTCCCCTAAATCTACGATGGGATACATGCCGGGCGATCTGGGTGGCGAAATCGTTCGCTCGAATTGTCCAGAATGTTCTTCAAACCTATCGTGAGCAATTATGGCCCGGTGACATGGCACATTGTCAGCCATAAAAACTCCATCATTGTTTGGGAACATGAAGGTCATAGATGGCTACAAAGAGCCTCCAAGTAGCCGTACATTACCAAATCCAGTCAATGATCGGTTCAGTTTGACCAGAAGACCCAGTCCATTCCATGTAAACACTGCCCACACCAGAATGGAGTGATCACCAGCTTGCACAGTGCCTTGTTGACAACTTTGGTACATGGCTTCGTGGAATTTGCGCCACCCTCTAACCCTACCGTCAGCTCTTACCAACTGAAGTCGAGGCTAATCAGACCAGGCCACGGTTTTCCAGTCGTCTAGGTTGCAACCGATATGGTCACAAGCCCATTATAGAGGCTCAGTAGGCGATGTGCTGTTAGCAAAGGCACTCGAGTCCAACATCTGCTGTCATAGCCCATTAACGCCACATTTCGACGCACTGTCTTAATGAGATACGTTCCCTGCAGTTATTTCATGCAGTGTTGCTAGTCCGTTGGCTCTGACAACTCCACGCAAATGCCGCTACTCTCGGCCTTTATGTGAACGCCATGGCCACTGCGCTGTCCGTAGTGGGATGTAATGACAGACATTTGATATTCTCAGCACACTATTTACACAGTGGATCTCAGAATACTGAATTGTTTTTGAGGGAACACTATATCCAGTATACTTGTAGAGCCTTTCAAATTTTGCCTTCTATTTAATTCTGTTTGTGTAGATAAAGTGACCACAGCTCCCTGAGTCGTAACAGACCATATGGAAACAATGACAAGAACAAGATGCGGGATAATAAGATAGCATTAAGATATTAGAGAATAAATTTCGTGGTCTAGAGGGAGCTGCAGAGGGCTAAAACTGTGGGGGAATACAGGGTTCGGTATATATCTAACAAACAATTGAGGACATAGGGAGCAAGTGCTACTCTGAGATGAAGTGGTTAGCACAAGAGAAGAACTCGTGGTAGGTCGCATCAAACCAGTGAGAAGATGAATACCTTCCTTCCCCCCCCCCCCCCACCCCCCACCCACTCCCTCCGCACTACCACCCCTTCCCTAACTCCAAAAAGATAGTTACCTCGTATAAACGTGCTAAATTCAGGCCGATTTTAGTCGCCTCAGTGCAGTGCAGAATATGCTCCGTTCACAGGAAATTTCTCGCTTCAGGTTAAGATGACAGAAACGACACCCGACCACAGCGATAATAAGGATGTCAAATCAAACACCTTTCAGCTGTCTAGTTTCCAAACTTATTTTATTTGGCTTTCAGATTCGACAAGCCTCTGACCGACGTGTAGGAACATTCCACTTCGGTTCTGGTCAAAACAGGGACCAGCAATACTGGCATTAGTAGATTTCTGGTTTTTAAGCCATTTTGACTTTTTTTCGACCGTGACTGTCTCAAGAAATATGTAAAGGTTTTTTATTAAATTACCGCTACCTACTTTGTCAACTATTCTATTACTTATTTATTTAGAGACATGTTTCGAGGGGTATACCTCATCTTCAGGCTAAATGGCATTACAAAAACAACTTTATAGTAAAGTCATACTGATGTTACATAGTCTTTTCGTAAATGCTGTGGTCATCTTTCTTCTTCTGGCGTGGCGGTCTCGTTGTGATGCGTTGAGGTGTTTCCATTTCCGTGGCTCTCTTGGTCACTGTTCACAAATCGTCACTAACATAGCAGTAACTTGGAAACACGATCACAAACAGTTCTGTAGTGCAGTGGAGGTCCACCTAACAATTTTCCTGAAGCAGTAGTTGACAACGCTTCACTTCTAAAATTACAATACGGAAAAGCATGAGAGTGCGTAGAATCTGAATTCCAGGAGATGGGGTGTGAGGGTAAAGGTGGGGGAGGTCGGGATGGAGGGGTGTTCGTCGAAGACGAAAGGGTGAAAGAAACGAATCACAATTTCTTACAGCATAAAACCTGTTACTACTGAGGGAATGTGTTTATTAATGAGCAAACGTACTAATACCACCGCTGTTCAGTGTACATAATTTGGAGAGTGTAGTTTATAAGAGGTTTGTCCACTTTATTTTGCTATCAGACAGACAATATTCAAATACACAGGAACGGTACGCATGCAACAGCATGCGCTACCAGTACGTTCCGTACCGATGCGCATAAAAGCGGGTTTTTTCGGCGCTCATACCTCGGATTCTATTGGTGACAAAAAGGTAGGGTCAAGTATTTTGGATAGTCTTTGGGCTAGGGTCGATTTGTATACCCAACAGAAGGCTGGTCTTAGTGTCAGTATCCTACAGTACAGGGTCAAAATATGAATATTACAAATTTCGTTTTGCTTAGCAAACCGGAGCAGATCGACTTGTCTTTTGGCATTTGATGTGCTCTACGGTGGGCTTTAAGGAGCTTATAGAGGCACCATTAGGTAATGGGCGGCTTCTGAGAGATCCAGAAAATGCGCTTTCCACCATTTTCCCCGTCAGGAACGGATATTTAAATAACGGAGCTTATAGAGACACCATTAGTTTATACACGATTCCTCAGAAAAGACGAAAAACGCGTTCTTCACCATGTCCCCCCGTCAGCGACGGATATCTACATAACCAACGGCAGAAAATTGCTAAAATTTTAGCTTTATACTCTCAAGGAATCATGCAGAAGTGCCGTTTTTCCGTTTTCAAACATCTTTAAGCGTTATCGAGAAACACCGGAAAAACATGGTTTTTGGACACCAAAACTGAGCCGCGGATTCCAAGACTTCTACCCACAGCAAATGGCTGAAATTTTTACGATATATTCCTCAGATGCCAATCTCGAACAAAGTTAAAAATTTGACTGATATCTTTATCCGTTTCCGAGACAAAGAGGTTCACATTTATTCTTCTTGTACTCGTAGAATACGCATGTAAAATCCGGTGTGAGCCGAAAACGTACTTCATAAAGTGACGCATCACGGAGATACATGCTATATAGTGTCTACGTTATCATCAAAAGGGTTCTCGGAACCCCTTGTTGCGGTTCTGGGGTACAAGCAAAATTTTTGTGCACCTAAAATCCGGTCTGAGATGCAAAATTAGTTTTGCGTTATTTCAGTTTCACCTAAATAAATTATCAAGATTTCACTGACCATTTTCATATAAATGAGATGCCGTTTTGTGGCAGGAAACGAGGGTAACGACCGGAAAAATGCTGCTATTGGAGCACATAGAAGGCGAATATGCTCGTGTTGAAAAGACTGACTGAGAAGTGGGGTACCAGATGCCTTATTCTGCCTTCTTCAGCGCCTTTAAAAATTGTCCCAAAAACTTTGGCATGCGAATGTATTGGCGCATTCTTACGCTGAGAGAGAAAGAGACAGAGGCAGTGGGAAAGAGACGCAAAAGTAATAAATACTGGAAGACAGCAGACAGCGGTTGTGATAGAGAAAGAGTTATGAAGACACTGGGAGTGTGAGATAAAGAGAGGGATACAGTGGAAATGGAACATAGTTGACTGTGACAGAACAGTGCTAGTAAAAGAGTGATGGGGACAGGAGAAAAGGAAGTGCTCGAAGGCCAGTGATGATGGGAGACAGATTGTATGACAATAGTAACGAGTAAGAGAGAGATAGTGGCGGCAGAAGTGGGGCTAATGAATTAGATAGTAGCAGTAAGAGAGGGGAAGAGGGACATGGTGACAGTGAGAGGAGGGACATGGTGACAGTGAGAGGAGATCGTAGTAGCGGGACAGAACGAAGGAAAGTGTGGCTGTAAGATGGGAGACTTTGGCACGTAGACAGATCCAAAGATATAATGACAATGAGCTGGGCTGAATGAGTAAGTGAGAATGGGCAAATGGGAGTGTATGGGTACGAGCGACTTACAGCGAAAGACTAGTGAGTGTGAGCGGTAACAGTTAGGAGAGCTTCTGGGACTGAAGGGTGAGTCGCACGTTAAGCACGGATATGTTTGCATGCCGAAATTTTTGGTAAAATTTTTAAAGCTGATCAGGGATGTAGAATGAGACAGTTGGTACCCCACTATTCAGTCTATTTTAAACAGCAGCATATTCCTCTTTTTGCATCCCGATACAATCATTTCTCCACTTGTTACTTTTTATATTCATATTTTTATAATTTTTTCCTTTGCTGGTAAGAGGAAATGAAATTGCGATTTGTAGGTACAACTCTAAAGAAAGCTTTTAGACCCCAGAGGAATGTGGCATTTTGAGTCGCAAGGATAATAGCAGCTAACGGTGAAATAGTTTTGAGATTTCAAGACAAATGGATATCTTCAAACAGATGCACCTGCCTGTGCGGAGAGACTGGATGAGAGTATTGTTTTCCAGCGGAAAGAGAGTAGGCGGGGATTGGAGTAAGTGCCACCTCATGGCTCTCTGGCCTGTGATAGGCACCCCTTTCCGACCAATACTGTGTCTAGGACAGCGTGGCATTTTAGAATTGTTGAAGTGACAAATTCACAGGGAATTATGATTGCTTATTCTTTTGCACTAATTATGCAAGAAGAAAATTACAGAGACAATAAAAAATTTTACTCCTGCATAATTTCCTCATGTCCTGCAAGTACGCGAACAGCTCCATTTGCTTACCTCCCAGGCATAACACCCTCAAGCGGACCGCACCTACCCGTGATCACCGATTTCGTTAAAATTTTTCGTGTATCGAGAGCTTAGCTAGAAATGTAAGTGACAGAAGTGTGAGTTACTGATGGCCAAGCGTTTAGGGGAAAAAAACAAACGGTTTTGGCGTGGGTCGGGAGAAACATGAGCCACTTATGTTGGCGTAGTTTACAGGCAGTGGATGGCGCAGCGGAAAGGGTACAAAGCGGAGATCTAAGGGTCGTGGGATCGAGTCCACATGTGGACACTTTTTTTTTTTTAATTTTAAGCTTTTACGTTACTTACACTACAAATAAACTGAGATAATGCTCAAAATATTGTATTTTATGCGATGAAACCTTACAACCATATCACTGCAAAAATACTGCGTTTATAACGTGCGCAAAATTACTGCTTCTCCTCTTTTACGACGAATATAACCGCAGCGTGTGTCAATCATCAACTGAAAAATAATAAAAGTATTCAGTTTTACACCTTATACGAAATTCTAGTGTACGCCTTACACTCCCCTCCTGGAAATTTATTTGCAATTCCAAATTTTTATTTCTATTTTCTTTTAATGCCTTTTACGAAAATGTTAACACGCACAAAATATGGAGCATTATTTCGATTTATTTGCAGTGTAACTAACGTAAATATTGAAAATAAAAAAAATTATCATGGGGATTCGAACCCACAACCTTCAGATCACCATTCTGAAATAGACGATGACTACTAGGTGCGGTTCCCTTGTCAGTGCTGCCCTCATTATCGCCAGCGGTGCCATTGATAAAGATGAGCCATACGTGGCTTCAATCCGCATGTCTTTCTAGGACGTTATCAAAGCGGTGCTGCCGCTCTCGTCGGTCCACAGTTGACAATGGCCATTTCCATACTTACGTTGTAAGCATGGAGTATGGACGTTCACGTAACAAAAGTAACAGTCCAGTCTGACCTATCTATATTGCACGGTCGCAACAAGCACTGAGTTCGTTATACACTTGTTCGTGATCACGTGAATGATGATGTTTGGTTTGTTTGTGGGGCGCTCAACTGCGCGGTTATCAGCGCTCATACAACAAATTCCCAAGCTTTGCTCAGACCAATCTCGCCTCTTTCATGAATAATGATGAAATGAGAAGGACAACACAAACAAGCTGTCATCTCGAGCGAGGCAGGCGAAAATCCCTGACCCCGCCGGGAATCGAACCCGGGACCCCGTGCTCGGGAAGCGAGAACGCGACCGCGAGAAAACGAGCGGCGGACAAAGCGAGAGAGAGAGAGAGAGAGAGAGAGAGAGAGAGAGAGAGAGGAATAATTTGGCAGCACGTCTCGTAATTAAGATGTCGTCATATCTTTTACTATACATTGATTTGAAAGTCGAGCGCTAGTTGGGCAAGAAGCTCCATATGAGAGCTCCCGAGACTGTGCAGTACCGGGTTTCTAACGTGCCACCGTGTCGAGAGTGTACCGCGAGTATCTCGATTCAGAAGAAACCGCTGCCGCCATACTCAATTGCTGAGGGCAATAAAGTGTCGATATGGGTCGCTATCGACTATCGAAGGTTGTAAGAGAGGATAGACGAGCCACTGTGCAGAAAAGTACACTTTAGTTCAATGCTGGACAACAGCAACCGGTTAACTGGCGTAATGTCCACAACAATCTCATCGCTTATTGGATACAAAGCCATTGCCCTCCACAAATGAAATTCTGCTCACAGCACGTCACAGGGCACAGTGATTAACTTCGGTGCAGGAATCCGACATCGAAGCATGGATGAGTCGCGGTACACGGTTGTACTCGCCGGTGGCAAGGACTTTCGTCGTGTCACAAGATGCCCACCGTCAAAGTGGCGTGGGGAACGACAAGAGGATAGTGCCCTGTGAACACGCGCAACACGAGTAGCAAAGTTCAAGCGGCAGATATCAGGATTCTCATTGTCAGTGTGGTAAACGGGCGAATGCTGACAGTTCAGACAGTAGCGTTGGCGACAGCAGACATGTCTGCTCGTGGCCCGAGTACGTTGAAAATTACGTAAGGTGATTCGGCCGTCTTGATAACAGGCTGAGGTTCGGAAAAGTTTCTCGTATGGGATTGTTTCCACGTCAGGAAATCGGGCACCCTTGTAAGTCTACCATCGTCTATTAGCAACGAACGATACAGGAACCTACTGTCCGCCTATGCGGATCCATTAGTTGGCGTACAGCACCAAACACATTAGGTGTAAATTCAACACGGAAAATGGATCCAGAACGGTTTGACAAATACTGCGGTGACGTGAAGGTGCTTGTGTGGTGTACTGTATCACATAGACACGAAGACTGAAATTAGTACACGATCATCATTAGGTGAGTGAAGCAAGGGAAACTATGGTTTCACGTAGCGATATTTCGCTAAAGATGGACACGCAACTTTTAAAAACTGATGGCACGCCAATTGTTACGAAAGAATAGGCCACACCACTTGTGCTACGTGTGCCATGTGGCGCCATTTTCCCTCAAAAAATGGCTCTGAGCACTATGGGACTTAACATCTATGGTCATCAGTCCCCTAGAACTCAGAACTACTTAAACCTAACTAACCTAAGGACGTCACACAACACCCAGTCATCACGAGCCAGAGAAAACCCCTGATCCCGCCGGGAATCGAACCCGGGAACCCGGGCGCGGAAAGCGAGAACGCTACCGCACGATCACGAGTTGCGGACCATTTTCCCTTAAATGGCGTCGTCGCAACCGGGGCACTTCATGTCACCAATACCCGAGACCAGTGGCCGCTAAACTTCTTTGCTAAGGCGCCAAAACTGGTATTGTGGGGCAGTATCTACGACCGTATGTGTACCAACCTTATTATTAATTGGTAATATTAGTAAATTAATATGTTATGAGCCCTCAATACATTTCCTCCAGTAACGGCGGGATTCGATGACCACTCTCTCTAAAGTAAATTTTCGTCCGAATAGCCCTCGGGAGGCCCAACGGAACCGACCGACCTCCATGTCATCCTCAGCCGATAAGCGTCATTGGATGCAGATATGGAGGAGTATATAACCGACACGCCGCTCTTCCGTCGTCGTCAGATTTCGTGACCGCAGCTACTTCTCAATCATTTAGCTTCTCAAATGGTCTCACAAGAGTTGAGTGCACCCCGCTTGCCAACAGCGCTCGGCAGACCTGGAAAGTCACCCATGAATGTGCTTGCCAGGCCCGACAGCGCTTAACTTCGGTGATCTAACGGAAACCGGTGTTAGCACTCGGCAACTGATCCCCAACTACTTATCGTTGAAAGTCGGCACCATTTGGAACACTTAGCATAGACAGTTCTCTTTCAGACTGCTGCCACTCTCAGTGACGCCAGAGTTGTGACGCTGCAATTGCTTGTCAAAGTGTTGTTTGCGTGAGCAGAAGATTAATTCATTAACAGCAGTAAATGCACCTATATTTAAATGTATTATGGAATATGAGACACGATCGCATATGTTTACAAAATGTTATGAATACCATTCTTTCCTTCTTTTGGCGTTACATTACAATAGTCTTAACTTAATTTCACATTCCTTGTTACAAATATGCACCATGTTTGAAGCCGACCGTCTCTATAATGCACATTTACAAATCCATGTCACTTTTATTTTATTTAGTATCCATCTTTAAGCATTTAAAAGCAGTGGATGTCATCTTCCGTGTACATATACTTTCATATAAAATTAGCCTACATAAATAACATAAAAACTAAAACTTAACTCCACCCTGAACAGCTCATGAAACCCCAAGGGTACTGACCGGCCGCCGTGTCATCCTCAGCCCACAGGCATAATTATCGGATGCGGATATGGAGGGGCATGTGGTCAACACACCGCTCTCCCGGCTCCAATATCAGTTTCCGAGACCGGAACCGCTACTTCTCAATCGAGTAGCTCCTCAGTTTGCCTCAAAAGGGCTGAGTGCACCCCGCCTGCAAACAGCGCTCGGCAGACCGGATGGTCACCCATCCAAGTGCTAGCCCAGCCCATAAGCCCTTAACTTCTGTGATATGACGGGAACCGGTGTTACCACTGCGGCAAGGCCGTTGGCCATAAATAACACATGTAAGTGAAAAATATATGTTGCATCATTATTGTCTATCAAAATAAAAAATTGTTCATCACACTGTGCATTGTGCACTCAATATATAACTTTAATCTAAATGAGATGATGAAGAAATTGATGAAATGTATGACGAGATAAAAGAAATTATTCAGGTAGTGAAGGGAGACGAAAATTTAATAGTCATGGGTGACTGGAATTCGAGAGTAGGAAAAGGGAGACAAGGAAACATAGTGGGTTAATATGGATTGGGGCTAAGAAATGAAAGAGGAAGCCGCCTGGTAGAGTTTTGCACAGAGCATAACTTAATCATAGCTAACACTTGGTTTAAGAATCATGAAAGAAGGTTGTATACATGGAAGAACCCTGGAGATACTAAAAGGTATCAGATAGATTATATAATGGTAAGACAGAGATTTAGGAACCAGGTTTTAAATTGTAAGACATTTCCAGGGGCAGATGTGGATTCTGACCACAATCTATTGGTTATGAACTGTAGATTAAAACTGAAGAAACTGCACAAAGGTGGGAATTTAAGGAGATGGGACCTGGATAAACTGACTAAATCAAAGGTTGTACAGAGTTTCAGGGAGAGCATAAGGGAACAGTTGACAGGAATGGGGGAAAGAAGTACAGTAGAAGAAGAATGGGTAGCTCTGAGGGATGAAGTAGTGAAGGCAGCAGAGGATCAAGTAGGTAAAAAGACGAGGGCTAGTAGAAATCCTTGGGTGACAGAAGAAATACTGAATTTAATTGATGAAAGGAGAAAATATAAAAATGCAGTAAATGAAGCAGGCAAAAAGGAATATAAACGTCTCAAAAATGAGATCGACAGGAAGTGCAAAATGGCTAAGCAGGCATGGCTAGAGGAGAAATGTAAGGATGTAGAGGCTTATCTCACTAGGGGTAAGATAGATACTGCCTACAGGAAAATTAAAGAGACCTTTGGAGAAAAGAGAACCACTTGTATGATGAAGAATGGGTAGCTCTGAGGGATGAAGTAGCGAAGGCAGCAGAGGATCAAGTAGGTAAAAAGACGAGGGCTAGTAGAAATCCTTGGGTGACAGAAGAAATACTGAATTTAATTGATGAAAGGAGAAAATATAAAAATGCAGTAAATGAAGCAGGCAAAAAGGAATATAAACGTCTCAAAAATGAGATCGACAGGAAGTGCAAAATGGCTAAGCAGGCATGGCTAGAGGAGAAATGTAAGGATGTAGAGGCTTATCTCACTAGGGGTAAGATAGATACTGCCTACAGGAAAATTAAAGAGACCTTTGGAGAAAAGAGAACCACTTGTATGAATATCAAGAGCTCAGATGGAAACCAAGTTCTAAGCAAAGAAGGGAAAGCAGAAAGGTGGAAGTAGTATATAGATGGTCTATACAAGGGCGATGTACTTGAGGACAATATTATGGAAATGGAAGAGGATGTAGATGAAGATGAAATGGGAGATACGATACGGCGTGAAGAGTTTGACAGAGCACTGAAAGACCTAAGTCGAAACAAGGCTTTTGGACTAGACAACATTCCATTAGAACTACTGACGGCCTTGGGAGAGTCCTGGCAAACCTCTACCATCTGGTGAGCAAGATGTATGAGACAGGCGGAACACCCTCAGACGTCAAGAAGAATATAATAATTCCAATCCCAAAGAAATCAGGTGTTGACAGATGTGAAAATTACCGAACCATCAGTTTAATAAGTCTCAGCTGCAAAATACTAACACGAATTCGTTACAGACGAATGGAAAAACTGGTAGAAGCCAAGCTCGGGGAAGATCAGTTTGGATTCCGTAGAAATATTGGAACAAGTGAGGCAATACTGACTTTACGACTTATCTTAGAAGAAAGACTAAGGAAAGCCAAACCTACGTTTCTAGCATCTGTAGACTTAGAGAAAGCTTTTGACAATGTTGACTGGAATACTCTCTTTCAAATTCTAAAGGTGGCAGGGGTATAATACAGGGAGCGAAAGGCTATTTACAATTTGTACAGAAACCAGATGGCAGTTATAAGAGTCGAGGGACATGAAAGCGAAGCAGTGGTTGGGAAAGGAGTGAGACAGGGCTGTAGCCTCTCCCTGATGTTATTCAATCTGTATATTGAGCAAGCAGTAAAGAAAACAAAAGAAAAATTCGAAGTAGGTATTAAAATCCATGGAGAAGAAATAAAAACTTTGAGGTTCGCCCATGACATTGTAATTCTGGCAGAGACAGCAATGGACTTGGAAGAGGAGTTGAACGGAATGGACAGTGTCTTGAAAGGAGGATATAAGATGAAGATCAACAAAGGCAAAACGAGGATAATGGAATGTAGTCGAATTAAGTCGGGTGATGCTGAGGGAATTAGATTAGGAAATGAGGCACTTAAAGTAGTAAAGGAGTTTTGCTATTTGGGGAGCAAAATAACTGATGATGGTCGAAGTAGAGAAGATATAAAATGTAGACTAGCAATGGCAAGGAAAGCGTTTCTGAAGAAGAGAAATTTGTTAACATCGAGTATAGATTTAAGTGTCAGGGAGTTGTTTCTGAAAGTATTTGTATAGAGTGTAGTCATGTATGGAAGCGAAACATGGACGATAAATAGTTTGGACAAGAAGAGAATAGAAGCTTTCGAAATGTGGTGCTACAGAAGAATGCTGATGATTAGACGGGTAGATCACATAACTAATGATGAAGTATTGAATAGAATTGGGGAGAAGAGGAGTTTGTGGCACAACTTGACAAAAAAAGGGACCGGTTAGTAAGACATGTTCTGAGGCATCAAGGGATCACAAATTTAGCATTGGAGGGCAGCGTGGAGGGAAAAAATCGTAGAGGGAAACCAAGAGATGAATACACTAAGCAGATTCATATGGATGTAGGTTGATGTGATGAAGAAGCTTGCACAGGATATTGTAGCATGGGGAGTTGCATCAAACCAGTCTCACGACTGGCCACAACAACAACAACAACAACAACAACAACAATCTAAATGAGACCATGTTAGTACTTGATGTCGTCGTTAGCGCACATTTTGAACTGTCCTGTTTGAAATTTGTACCAAAGCAACTGATCCGTGCGACGCGCTCACGCCCATGATAAGTCGTCATCGAATATAAACAATGAAACGTTTCCCCCCTCACATCCTCTAAGCCCGCAGTGGCCGAACAACTTATTCTGCCGCTGAGGTCAGTGGTCAAAATCACTTAGCCCGAGGACAAATTCTCCAATGTCAAATGGAATTAAGCAAAAAATATTACTGTCTCTGTAAGTATTTCCGTTCGTTATCGAGCAGGAAAAGGACACTCATAAGAAGTTGTTAACGCTAGTTGACATTTTCGAATTTAGCTGTTAGTTGGTAGATGGATATTATTACAAAATACGGCTAAGAACCTCGGGCCGCACGAACACTTGACTCGTATATGTACAGACAAGCAAATGATTACAGGTTCAGAAACATTGGATGATTTATTCAAGAGAATGATCTTCAGAAATCAAGCGAGTCAGTAACGCGTTGGTCCACCTCAGGTTTCCCAAACATTATTGTTCAATTTATGAAGCTCTAGTTCTTAAATAAATCATCCAGTGTTTCTGAATTTATAATCATTTGTCTGTCTGTGCATGTACATCACATCTACGATTTCCGACCCATTCGGACAATTCCTTCGCAATGCGTCGTTTTTTTGTCTTAGAGTATATTTTGACGCCACTTCGGTGACTTGCGTGTCCCAGTCTATCCCAGTTATCCAACCGGGGCACGGGCCAGCAGTGTAACTTGGAATCCAAACTGCGTGTCGTTTCTGGCGACTGATCACACTGTTGAGAGGCGAGGGCTAGATTAAAGGCAGGCCGAAAATTTCCGTGGTCCGACCGGAATCCGATCCGGTGACCTCTCGGTTTCCAAGTACGCTCTCTGCCACTAGACCACCAGCCCAACTACTGGCATGGAACTCGTGGGATCTACTAGATGTGTCACACTCATCATCGTTCTCATCTCTTGGTATCAGCCACACTATTGTTATCTATGTTTCAGAATAAATCCTAAGATTATATTTCTTGTATTAATATTTTAACACAATCTGGCTGAAAATCAAGAATTTGGCTACTGCCAGCACACCCACCATGTGGGGAGAATGAAATGATCAATAAAGAAATAAAAATCCCGGAGTACTTAATTTGCTGCTCATCGCACATCAAGCTGTTCACACAACCTACCCGTCTGACTACAGCTCCTGTGTTACCTGAACTACATTCATACTATATGGACTGACTGTGACCACACTATTAATGACTTGCAGTGAACTGACTTATGAACGGCTTCCGCCTTATATCTGTACTAACACTCCAAGTTGTCCTTTGTATTAGTGCAGTTGGTGACTTTCATGTGTTCAAACCAAATCGTGGCAAAGGGCCGTTTCTTGAAAAGAAAGGTCGCTTGGACTCATGAGCCAAGGTACACGTTGATGGATATTAATGACAGAGCAAGGGTACAATGAAAACATGAGACGATGCGCCAGGCTTGCATAGGGCACCGTTGCGGTAAGTGATGGTGGGTGTCATCATATGAGGGATGTATCTAAGGCCTAAAGTGTGACACCTAATTCTGCCGCCATCGACTATTGCCAATGGACGATACGGGAACCTACACTAGTGGCCATTAAAATTGCTACACCAAGAAGAAATGCAGATGATAAACGGGTATTTATTGGACAAATATATTATACTAGAACTGACACGTGATTACATTTTCACGCAAATGGGTGCATAGATCCTGAGAAATCAGTACCCAGAACAACCACCTCTGGCCGTAATAACGGCCTTGATACATCTGGGCGTTGAGTCAAACAGAGCTTGGATGTCATGTACAGGTACAGCTGCCCATGCAGCTTCAACACGATACCACAGTTCATCAAGAGTAGTGATTGGCGTATTGTGATGAGCCAGTTGCTCGGCCACCATTGACTAATTGGTGAGTTATCTGGAGAATGTGCTGGCCAGGGCAGCAGTCGAACATTTTCTGTATCCAGAAAGGCCAGTACAGGACCTGCAACATGTGGTCATGCATTATCCTGCTGAAATGGTTTCGCAGGGATCGAATGAAGGGTAGAGCCACGAGTCGTAACACATCTGAAATGTAACGTCTACTGTTCAAAGTGCCGTCAATGCGAACAAGAGGTGACCGAGACGTGTAACCAATGGCACCCCATACCATCACGCCGAGTGATGCGCCATTATGGCGGTGACGAATACACGCTTCCAATGTGCGTTCACCGCGATGTCGCCAAACACGGATGCGACCATCATGATGCTGTAAACAGAATCTGGATTCATCCGAAAAAATGACGTTTTGCCATTCGTGCACCCAGGTTCGTCGTTGAGTACACCATCGCTGTGTCTGTGATGCAGCGTCAAGGGTAACGGCAGCCAAGGTCTCCGAGCTGATAGTCATGCTGCTGCAAACGTCATCGAACTCTTCGTGCAGATGGTTGTTGTCTTACAAACGTCCCCATCTGTTGACTCAGGGCTTGAGACGTGGCTGCACGATCCGTTACAGCCATGTGGATAAGATGCCTGTCATCTCGACTGCTAGTGATACGAGGCCGTTGGGATCCAGCACGGCATTCCGTATTACCCTCCTGAACCCACCGATTCCTTATTCTGGTAACAGTCATTGGATCTCGACCAACGCGAGCAGCAATGTCGCGAGCGATAAACCGCAACCGCGATAGGCTACAATCCGACCTTTATCAAAGTCGGAAACGTGATGGTACGCATTTCTTCTCCTTACACGAGGCATCACAACAACGTTTCACCAGGCAACGCCGGTCGACTGCTGTTTGTGTATGAGAAATCGGTTGGAAAGTTTCGTCATGTCAGCTTGTTGTAGGTGTCGCCACCGGCGCCAACCTTGTGTGAATGCTCTGAAAAGCTAATCATTTGCATATCACAGCATCTTCTTCCTGTCGGTTAAATTTCGCGTCTGTAGCACTTCATCTTTGTGATGTAGCAATTTTAATGGCCAGTAGTGTATTATCCGACCATGTAAGTGTGTTTGTTCGGCTATAGTACACAGCAGGAGTGTTATTTTGGTCTCAGAAAAACGCCAGGGATGTAAGGATGTACAAGGAATGGACAAAAGCATGGAAAAATCAACAGCAAAACACATTACTATGCCTAAAACGGTGCAGGAAAACCGTTGGCATGAGAGATAGCTTCCAGTACTCTCTGAATGGTTATATACAGGTTCTGTGTAAGTGTCTTACACCATTCTTCCTGCAAAATAGTGGCAAGCCGTTGTAATTACGACAGAGGTGAACAGCTATCCCACACCTTCCTCTCCCAAGTAGATCACAAAGAGTCAGTAATACTGAGATCTGATAACTGTGTTGGCCAGGAAAGATGCGACAATTCATCCGCGTGCTCACTAAACCAGGCCTCAACGTAACGGGCTGCGTCAATAAGGTCATCGGGGAACAAACATTGTACCGTGGGGTGGACCTGATCAGCCAAAATGGTCATTTAATCCTTGGCAGTAAAGCGACGTTGATGAGTAAGAATGGCGTCCATGGTATACCACAGTGTGAGTGCTCAAACGTCGTCGAACTCCCGCCAAGTTTCACTCTTCGAACGTCAACATGGCAGCAAGTTGGAAACAGCGTGAAACAAGATTCATCCGAGTAATAATTTTCTTCCATCGTTCATAGCCCGGGTTTCGTGGCTTTGGCACCACGTTTTCCTGTTACTTGTATCTGCATCACTGATGAATAGTTTTGGAATTCCTGTCGCCCTATAGTTCCCTGCTGCTGGTGCTTCCTTCGTGTTGTTTTGGTGTTGACAGGGTCTGAGAGTGCGACCTTGAGTTCTGCAGTGACTTTTGCAGCTGCCGTCCCCTCTTTTTTTGTCACAGTCTTCATTAACGACCGTCTGACACGATCAATCAAAACATAATTTCCATCGAGTTGTGAGTTAGCGGATAATGCTTTTGTGCTTTCATTATGTGCCGTATAAACCTTCGATACGGTGCCTCTTTGAACTCCAAACGTTTCAGTCACCTTGGTTACGGAAGCATCCACAATACGAACACCAACAATTTGGCCGGCCGCGGTGGTCTAGCGGTTCTAGGCGCGCAGTCCGGAACCGCGCGACTGCTACGGTCGCAGGTTCGAATCCTGCCTCGGGCATGGATGTGTGTGATGTCCTTAGGTTAGTTAGGTTTAAGTAGTTCTAAGTTCTAGGGGACTGATGACCTCAGAAGTTAAGTCCCATAGTGCTGAGAGCCATTTGAACCATTTTTGAACCAACAATTTGACCACGATCGCAATCACTCAGCTCCGACAGAACGCACTTACGACTACTGAGAACTGTCTTCTGGCCGCGATTGACACTTGCAACGTATGGAGGACATTGCACAGGCGTCATGCTCTACAACAGCGCAACTAGTAGGCTTGGCTAGCATCTGCATTTATGTTCAAGCATGTATTTCTCGCAGTGTTTCCATATTTTTCTCCAATCCTTGTATAACTAAAAACGGCAATTTTGATCATGAATTACTGTAATTACCTGTAGATCAGATTTTTTAAAATAGATAATGACAGTCTGAAAGAAAATGGTGAAGATTGTAGAGAAAGAAAGGAGAACTATTGTTGAAAGTGCTTTAGCTGCAGGTGGTTCACCTTCCAGTATCTTCTTCACAGTTAGGACGGGACGGTAGGAAACGTGCTAATCATCAATATATTATACTACAAAAGTAAGTGTACAACGCGTGTCGTTAAAACTCAGAAACGAGTTCCAGTACGATTACATCTACATCTAAATTTATAAGCCGCAAGCCACCCAACGGTGTGTGGCGGAGGGCACTTTACGTACCACTGTCATTACCTCCATTTCCTGTTCCAGTCGCGTATGGTTCGCGGCAAGAACGACTGCCGGAAAGCCTCCGTGCGCGCTCGAATCTCTATAATTTTACATTCGTGATCTCCTCGGGAGGTATAAGTAGGGGAAAGCAATATATTCGATACCCCATCCATAAACGCACCCTCTCGAAACCTGGACAACAAGCTACACCGCGATGCAGAGCGCCTCTCTTGCAGAGTCTGCCACTTGAGTTTGCTAAACATCTCCGTAACGCCATCACGCTTACCAAATAACCCTGTGACGAAATGCGCCTCTCTCCTTTGGATCTTCTCTATCTCCTCTGTCAACCCGACCTGGCGCGGATCCCACACTGATGAACAATACTCAAGTATAGGTCGAACGAGTGTTTTGTAAGCCACCTCCTTTGTTGATGGACTACATTTTCCAAGGACTCTCCCAATGAATCTCAACCTGGCACCCGCCTTACCAACAATTAATTTTATATGATCATTCCACTTCAAATCGTTCCGTACACATACTCCCAGATATTTTACAGAAGTAAGTGCTACCAGTGTTTGTTCCGCTATCATACAAAAGAGGATCCGTCTTTCTTTTTAGGGTGGTATGGTGTGGTAGTCCCCTACCCCCACATCCATGAAGAAAGTTCCCTTTTTTACCTGAAGGATGTGCTTTTGAAGATATGAGGGCAGGGAAGTTTCGCACTCTAGAAATTTCTAGAACATTCCAGAACTTTAGAGAGAATTCCAGAACACTCTCGAATGTTCTGGAACATTGTGGACCATTCGTAGCCTTTTTGGTATGTTCTGGAATTCGCCACTTGTGGGGGCTACCCATTGGTAGCGGTGTATAAAGAAATGAATTCCAGAATTAGAGAGAATTCCAGAACACTCTCGAATATCCTGGAACATTGTGGACCATTCGTAGCCTTTTTGGTATGTTCTGGAATTCGCCACTTGTGTGGGCTACCCATTGGTAGCGGTATATAAAGAAATGAATTCCAGAATTAGAGAGAATTCCAGAACACTCTCGAATATTCTGGAACATTGTGGACCATTCGTAGCCTTTTTGGTATGTTCTGGAATTCGCCACTTGTGGGGGCTACCCATTGGTAGCGGTATATAAAGAAATGAAGTGTCATCACCTCTGTCTCTATACTGTTTATTTTTGGAACACAACCTACGACCAGATTAGAGACAGAAGTGATGACACTTTCTGCAGGACCTGACCATCAATTTGCAGGACAATGCTCAAGCACGTACAGTGCAAGTTGTTACTGATTTGTTTGACTGATGGGACTGCAAAGTGCTATACCATCTACTGCAGTCCTCTGACTTAAGCCCTCGTGAGTTCAACTCGATTTATAAACTGAAGGAAACACTTCACGGCATTCGCTTCAAAACTGCTACAAATTCACCGGGCACTATACCGCGCCGCTCGAACTGTCAACACAACTGGCACTGCTAAGAGTATCCTACGACTTCCAACATCGCTGGCAACGGGTTATACACAATGTTGGTGACTACCTTGAAGGTCAGTAAAACTTTGAAACACGTATCTATTTTGTACCAGCTGTAAATAAATAGTTGCCACTATTAAAGTTCCAACCCTCGTAAATCGAAAATGAAGTGTGAAAAGTGGATTTGTTAATAAAAATTTGATTTTATTGAAATTTTAGACAATTCCCAGCCGTAAAAAAGGAGAAAATCTTGCCAGTTTTGAAGCAAAAAGGCGAAAGCAAAAAAGAACAACGAAAAAAACCAAACAGAAGAAGAGCGCGAAGCATGTTTAACCCTCCGTTACTCGCGCGAAAATTCGTGACATTGTTACTCGCTCGGATGACAGGTGTCATCCACAAAGCAAGCGGTCTATTTGTATACTATGAGCCGGCCGAAGTGGCAGTGCGGTTAAAGGCGCTACAGTCTGGAACCGCAAGACCGCTACGGTAGCAGCTTCGAATCCTGCCTCGGGCATGGACGTTTGTGATGTCCTTAGGTTAGTTAGGTTTAACTAGTTCTAAGTTCTAGGGGACTAACGACCTCAGCAGTTGAGTCCCATAGTGCTCAGAGCCATTTGAACCATTTTTGTATACTTTGAACGGTCTTTACGACTGATTTTATGATTTTTTATTAAATCTAAATATAATACATTTAATATTGGTACACATTTTAATATATTCTAACGTTTGAGTTCGACCATTCGAAGAACAATATCTTCAGCTGAATTACTGCCATTACATGGTCCCTCTGGTTGTTTACCGACGTACGGTTCTAAATTCAAAATGTAAGCTGTTTTTACGTCAACCAAAGTAAACACTTTTGACCCATACTTTGTTGGTTTGCAAGCGATATATTGCCTGAATGGAATGGGTAGTTTCGTTTAAACGCCAAAAACTGTATGCCAACAGTAAGATATTCATTAGGTGAAAAATATTTTTGGCAATTGTTCGTGAATAGTTCAAGTACCTGTCTGATAGGAGCCAACTTGTCAGTCTCTCTGCGAACACCTCTATCACGGATATTATCAAACATGATACATCTCAGAAGAAACCTGAATCGGTATTAACTTATGCATAAATAACATGATTCAAGTCCCAGTGGCCTATTCTTTCGTGACAATTGGCGTGCCATCAGTTTTTAAAAGTTGCGTGTCCATCTTTAGCGAAATATCGATATCGCTACGTGAAACCATAGTTTCCCTTGCTTCACTCACCTAATGATGATCGTGTACTAATTTCAGTCTTCGTGTCTATGTGATACAGCACGCTACACAAGCACCTTCACGTCACCGCAGTATTTGTCAAACCGTTCTGGATCCATGTCCCGTGTTGAATTTACACCAAATGTGTTTGGTGCTTTACGCCAACTAATGGATCCGCATAGGCGGGCAGTAGGTTCCTGTATCGTTCGTTGCTAATAGACGATGGCAGACTTACAAGGGTGCCCGATTTCCTGACGTGGAAACAATCCCATACGAGAAACTTTTCCGAACCTCAGCCTGTTATCAAGACGGCCGAATCACCTTACGTAATTTTCAACGTACTCGGGCCACGAGCAGACATGTCTGCTGTCGCCAACGCTACTGTCTGAACTGTCAGCATTCGCCCGTTTACCACACTGACAATGAGATTAGTGATATCTGCCGCTTGAACTTTGCTACTCGTGTTGCGCGTGTTCACAGGGCACTATCCTCTTGTCGTTCCCCACGAAACTTTGACGGTGGGCATTTTGTGACACGACGAAAGTCCTTGCCACCGGCGAGTACAACCATGTACCGCGACTCATCCATGCTTCGATATCGGGTTCCTGCACCGAAGTTAATCACTGTGCCCTGTGACGTGCTGTGAGCAGAATTTCATTTGTGGAGGGCAATGGCTTTGTATCCAATAAGCGATGAGATTGTTGTGGACATTACGCCAGTTAACCGGTTGCTGTTGTCCAGCATTGAACTAAAGTGTACTTTTCTGCACAGTGGCTCGTCTATCCTCTCTTACAACCTTCGATAGTCGATAGCGACCCATATCGACACTTTATTGCCCTCAGCAGTTGAGTATGGCGGCAGCGGTTTCTTCTGAATCGAGATACTCGCGGTACACTCTCGACACGGTGGCACGTTAGAAACCCGGTACTGCACAGTCTCGGGAGCTCTCATATGGAGCTTCTTGCCCAACTAGCGCTCGACTTTCAATCAATGTATAGTAAAAGATATGACGACATCTTAATTACGAGACGTGCTGCCAAATTATTCCTCTCTCTCTCTCTCTCTCTCTCTCTCTCTCTCTCTCGCTTTGTCTGCCGCTCGTTTACTCGCGGTCGCGTTCTCGCTTCCCGAGCACGGGGTCCCGGGTTCGATTCCCGGCGGGGTCAGGGATTTTCGCCTGCCTCGCTCGAGATGACAGCTTGTTTGTGTTGTCCTTCTCATTTCATCATCATTCATGAAAGAAGCGAGATTGGTCTGAGCAAAGCTTGGGAATTTGTTGTATGAGCGCTGATAACCGCGCAGTTGAGCGCCCCACAAACAAACCAAACATCATCATTCACGTGATCACGAACAAGTGTATAACGAACTCAGTGCTTGTTGCGACCGTGCAATATAGATAGGTCAGACTGGACTGTTACTTTTGTTACGTGAACGTCCATACTCCATGCTTACAACGTAAGTATGGAAATGGCCATTGTCAACTGTGGACCGAAGAGAGCGGCAGCACCGCTTTGATAACTTCCTAGAAAGATATGCGGATTGAAGCCACGTATAGCTCATCTTTATCAATGGCACCGCTGGCGATAATGAGGGCACCACTGACAAGGGAACCGCACCTAGTAGTCATCATCTATTTCAGAATGGTGATCTGAAGGTTGTGGGTTCGAATCCCCATGATAATTTTTTTTATTTTCAATATTTACGTTAGTTACACTGCAAATAAATCGAAATAATGCTCCATATTTTGTGTGTATTAACATTTTCATAAAAGGCATTAAAAGAAAATAGAAATAAAAATTTGGAATTGAAAATAAATTTCCAGGAGGGGAGTGTGAGGCGTACACTAGAATTTCGTATAAGGTGTAAAACTGAATACTTTTATTATTTTTCAGTTGATGATTTACACACGCTGCGGTTATATTCGTCGTAAAAGAGGAGAAGCAGTAATTTTGCGCACGTTATAAACGCAGTATTTTTGCAGTGATATGGTTGTAAGGTTTCATCGCATAAAATACAATATTTTGAGCATTATCTCAGTTTATTTGTAGTGTAAGTAACGTAAAAGCTTAAAATTAAAAAAAAAAGCGTCCACATGTGGACTCGATCCCACGACCCTTAGATTTCCGCTTTGTACCCTTTCCGCTGCGCCATCCACTGCCTGTAAACTACGCCAACATAAGTGGCTCATGTTTCTCCCGACCCACGCCAAAACCGTTTGTTTTTTTCCCCTAAACGCTTGGCCATCAGTAACTCCCACTTCTGTCACTTACATTTCTAGCTAAGCTCTCGATACACGAAAAATTTTAACGAAATCGGTGATGACGGGTAGGTGCGGTCCGCTTGAGGGTGTTATGCCTGGGAGGTAAGCAAATGGAGCTGTTCGCGTACTTGCAGGACATGAGGAAATTATGCAGGAGCAAAATTTTTTATTGTCTCTGTAATTTTCTTCTTGCATAATTAGTGCAAAAGAATAAGCAATCATAATTCCCTGTGAATTTGTCACTTCAGCAATTCTAAAATGCCACGCTGTCCTAGACACAGTATTGGTCGGAAGGGGGTGCCTATCACAGGCCAGAGGGCCATGAGGTGGCACTTACTCCAATCCCCGCCAACTCTTTTTCCGCTGGAAAACAATACTCTCTTCCAGTCTCTCCGCACAGGCAGGTGCATCTGTTTGAAGATATCCATTTGTCTTGAAATCTCAAAACTATTTCATCGTTAGCTGCTATTATCCTTGCGACTCAAAATTCCACATTCCTCTGGGGTCTAAAAGCTTTCTTTAGAGTTGTACCTACAAATCGCAATTTCATTTCCTCTTACCAGCAAAGGAAAAAATTATAAAAATATGAATATAAAAAGTAACAAGTGGAGAAATGATTGTATCGGGATGCAAAAAGAGGAATATGCTGCTGTTTAAAATAGACTGAATAGTGGGGTACCAACTGTCTCATTCTACATCCCTGATCAGCTTTAAAAATTTTACCAAAAATTTCGGCATGCAAACATATCCGTGCTTAACGTGCAACTCACCCTTCAGTCCCAAAAGCTCTCCTAACTGTTACCGCTCACACTCACTAGTCTTTCGCTGTAAGTCGCTCGTACCCATACACTCCCATTTGCCCATTCTCACTTACTCATTCAGCCCAGCTCATTGTCATTATATCTTTGGATCTGTCTACGTGCCAAAGTCTCCCATCTTACAGCCACACTTTCCTTCGTTCTGTCCCGCTACTACGATCTCCTCTCACTGTCACCATGTCCCTCCTCTCACTGTCACCATGTCCCTCTTCCCCTCTCTTACTGCTACTATCTAATTCATTAGCCCCACTTCTGCCGCCACTACCTCTCTCTTACTCGTTACTATTGTCATACAATCTGTCTCCCATCATCACTGGCCTTCGAGCACTTCCTTTTCTCCTGTCCCCATCACTCTTTTACTAGCACTGTTCTGTCACAGTCAACTATGTTCCATTTCCACTGTATCCCTCTCTTTATCTCACACTCCCAGTGTCTTCATAACTCTTTCTCTATCACAACCGCTGTCTGCTGTCTTCCAGTATTTATTACTTTTGCGTCTCTTTCCCACTGCCTCTGTCTCTTTCTCTCTCAGCGTAAGAATGCGCCAATACATTCGCATGCCAAAGTTTTTGGGACAATTTTTAAAGGCGCTGAAGAAGGCAGAATAAGGCATCTGGTACCCCACTTCTCAGTCAGTCTTTTCAACACGAGCATATTCGCCTTTTATGTGCTCCAATAGCAGCATTTTTCCGGTCGTTACCCTCGTTTCCTGCCACAAAACGGCATCTCATTTATATGAAAATGGTCAGTGAAATCTTGATAATTTATTTAGGTGAAACTGAAATAACGCAAAACTAATTTTGCATCTCAGACCGGATTTTAGGTGCACAAAAATTTTGCTTGTACCCCAGTACCGCAACAAGGGGTTCCGAGAACCCTTTTGATGATAACGTAGACACTATATAGCATGTATCTCCGTGATGCGTCACTTTATGAAGTACGTTTTCGGCTCACACCGGATTTTACATGCGTATTCTACGAGTACAAGAAGGATAAATGTGAACCTCTTTGTCTCGGAAACGGATAAAGATATCAGTCAAATTTTTAACTTTGTTCGAGATTGGCATCTGAGGAATATATCGTAAAAATTTCAGCCATTTGCTGTGGATAGAAGTCTTGGAATCCGCGGCTCAGTTTTGGTGTCCAAAAACCATGTTTTTGCGGTGTTTCTCGATAACGCTTAAAGATGTTTGAAAACGGAAAAACGGCACTTCTGCATGATTCCTTGAGAGTATAAAGCTAAAATTTTAGCAATTTTCTGCCGTTGGTTATGTAGATATCCGTCGCTGACGGGGGCACATGGTGAAGAACGCGTTTTTCGTCTTTTCTGAGGAACCGTGTATGAACTAATGGTGTCTCTATAAGCTCCGTTATTTAAATATCCGTTCCTGACGGGGAAAATGGTGGAAAGCGCATTTTCTGGATCTCTCAGGAGCCGCCCATTACCTAATGGTGCCTCTATAAGCTCCTTAAGGCCCACCGTAGAGCACATCAAATGCCAAAAGACAAGTCGATCTGCTCCGGTTTGCTAAGCAAAACGAAATTTGTAATATTCATACTTTGACCCTGTACTGTAGGATACTGACACTAAGACCAGCCTTCTGTTGGGTATACAAATCGACCCTAGCCCAAAGACTATCCAAAATACTTGACCCTACCTTTTTGTCACCAATAGAATCCGAGGTATGAGCGCCGAAAAAACCCGCTTTTATGCGCATCGGTACGGAACGTACTGGTAACGCATGCTGTTGCATGCGTACCGTTCCTGTGTATTTGAATATTGTCTGCCTGATAGCAAAATAAAGTGGACAAACCTCTTATAAACTACACTCTCCAAATTATGTACACTGAACAGCGGTGGTATTAGTACGTTTGCTCATTAATAAACACATTCCCTCAGTAGTAACAGGTTTTATACTGTAAGAAATTGTGATTCGTTTCTTTCACCCTTTCGCCTTCCACGAACCCCCCTCCCTCCCGACCTCCCCCACCATTACCCTCACACCCCATCTCCTGGAATTCAGATTCTACGCACTCTCATGCTTTTCCGTATTGTAATTTTAGAAGGGAAGCGTTGTCAACTACTGCTTCAGGAAAATTGTTAGGTGGACCTCCACTGCACTACAGAACTGTTTGTGATCGTGTTTCCAAGTTACTGCTATGTTAGTGACAATTTGTGAACAGTGACCAAGAGAGCCACGGAAATGGATACACCTCAACGCATCACAACGAGACTGCCACGCCAGAAGAACAAAGATGACCACAGCATTTACGAAAAGACTATGTAACATCCGTATGACTTTACTATAAAGTTGTTTTTGTAATGCCATTTAGCCTGAAGATGAGGTATACCCCTCGAAACATGTCTCTAAATAAATAAGTAATAGAATAATTGACAAAGTTTGTGACTGGTAGCGGTAATTTTTTTAAAAAAAACCTTTACATATTTCTTGAGACAGTCACGGTCGAAAAAAGTCAAAATGGCTTAAAAACCAGAAATCTACTAATGCCAGTATTGCTGGTCCCTGTTTTGACCAGAACCGAAGTGGAATCTTCCTACACGTCGGTCAGAGGCTTGTCGAATCTGAAAGCCAAATAAAATAAGTTTTGAAACTAGACGGCTGAAAGGTGTTTGATTTGACACCCTTATTATCTCTGTGGTCGGGTGTCGTTTCTCTCATCTTAACCTGAAGCGGGGAATTTCCTGTGAACAGAGCATATTCTGCACTGCACTGAGGCGACTAAAATCGGCCTGAATTTAGCACGTTTATACGAGGTAACTATCTTTTTGGGGTTAGGGAAGGGGCGGTAGTGCGGAGGGAGCGGGGGGGGGGGGGGGGGAGGAAGGTATTCATCTTCTCACTGGTTTGATGCGACCTACCACGAGTTCTTCTCTTGTGCTAACCACTTCATCTCAGAGTAGCACTTGCACCCTATGTCCTCAATTATTTGTTGGATATATACCGATCCCTGTGTTCCCCCACAGTTTTAGCCCTCTGCAGCTCCCTCTAGTACCACGAAAGTTATTCTCTAACATCTTAATGCTATCTTATTATCCCGCATCTTGTTCTTGTCATTGTTTCCATATGGTCTGTTACGACCCAGGGAGCTGTGGTCACTTTATCTACACAAACAGAATTAAATAGAAGGCAAAATTTGAAAGGCTCTACAAGTATACTGGATATAGTGTTCCCTGAAAAACAATTTCATTAATTCCAGTAGGTGTTGATACACCACCTTCGTAAGCTGTATGAAACAAAAGTCACACAGCATGCACATTAATAGCTAGCATGGTCACAAATGTAGTTATGGAGTGATAGTATAATCCGTTCGACGCGCAAGTTCCCGAAATGGCGTCAAATCGAAAGACTTGCACCCGGTGAACGGTCTATCCAAATGGAGGCCAAAGTCACACGACGTTTTATTTAGTATGAACAGTAGTAACAGCAAACAGTAAAAAATCTATAGCTAAACAAGCAATAGCAAGACAAACCTAGGAATTGGATTCACAAATGACACATGCTCACGGCTGTTTGTAGTTCAGCCTCGTGTGTAAAGGCGTGCGCAGGAAAATTTGAAACTGACTGTCAAAGAGTGTTGCGTATGAAGATCTTAAGGTATCATAGATACATAATTCCAAAGGACATCTTTCGTTGTAAGCTTATAGTATCTATGGTATTCTAAAATCCTCTGATTGTATATCCTGTGACAGACAGTTCCAAATTTTCCTGCACACACTCGTACACAAGTAGCGGAACACTTATTCCGCGGTTTGTCTTTCCGTTGTTTGTGGTTAACAGTGACTTTTTGTTGTTGTTTGTTATTACTGTTGTTCTCGGACCTAATATTATTCCATGCATATTACAGTTTAGGTCGTCTAGATTGGTAACCATCTAGTACATACAGGGTGTTTCAAAAATGACCGGTATATTTGAAACGGCAATAAAAACTAAACGAGCAGCGATAGAAATACACCGTTTGTTGCAATATGCTTGGGACAACAGTACATTTTCAGGCGGACAAACTTTCGAAGTTACAGTAGTTACAATTTTCAACAACAGATGGCGCTGCGGTCTGGGAAACTCTATAGTACGATATTTTCCACATATCCACCATGCGTAGCAATAATATGGCGTAGTCTCTGAATGAAATTACCCGAAACCTTTGACAAAGTGTCTGGCGGAATGGCTTCACATGCAGATGAGATGTACTGCTTCAGCTGTTCAATTGTTTCTGGATTCTGGCGGTACACCTGGTCTTTCAAGTGTCCCCACAGAAAGAAGTCACAGGGGTTCATGTCTGGCGAATAGGGAAGCCAATCCACGCCGCCTCCTGTATGTTTCGGATAGCCCAAAGCAATCACACGATCATCGAAATATTCATTCAGGAAATTAAAGACGTCGGCCGTGCGATGTGGCCGGGCACCATCTTGCATAAACCACGAGGTGTTCGCAGTGTCGTCTAAGGTAATTTGTACCGCCACAAATTCACGAAGAATGTCCAGATAGCGTGATGCAGTAATCGTTTCGGATCTGAAAAATGGGCCAATGAATCCTTTGGAAGAAATGGCGGCCCAGACCAGTACTTTTTGAGGATGCAGGGACGATGGGACTGCAACATGGGGCTTTTCGGTTCCCCATATGCGCCAGTTCTGTTTATTGACGAAGCCGTCCAGGTAAAAATAAGCTTCGTCAGTAAACCAAATGCTGCCCACATGCATATCGCCGTCATCAATCCTGTGCACTATATCGTTAGCGAATGTCTCTCGTGCAGCAATGGTAGCGGCGCTGAGGGGTTGCCGCGTTTGAATTTTGTATGGATAGAGATGTAAACTCTGGCGCATGAGACGATACGTGGACGTTGGCGTCATTTGGACCGCAGCTGCAACACGGCGAACGGAAACCCGAGGCCGCTGTTGGATCACCTGCTGCACTAGCTGCGCGTTGCCCTCTGTGGTTGCCGTACGCGGTCGCCCTACCTTTCTAGCACGTTCATCCGTCACGTTCCCAGTCCGTTGAAATTTTTCAAACAGATCCTTTATTGTATCGCTTTTCGGTCCTTTGGTTACATTAAACCTCCGTTGAAAACTTCGTCTTGTTGCAACAACACTGTGTTCTAGGCGGTGGAATTCCAACACCAGAAAAATCCTCTGTTCTAAGGAATAAACCATGTTGTCCACAACACACGTGCACGTTGTGAATAGCACACGCTTACAGCAGAAAGACGACGTACAGAATGGCGCACCCACAGACTGCGTTGTCTTCTATATCTTTCACATCACTTGCAGCGCCATCTGTTGTTGAAAATGGTTACTACTGTAATTTCGAAAGTTTGTCCGCCTGAAAATGTACTGTTGTCCCAAGCATATTGCAACAAACGGTGTATTTCTATCGCTGCTCGTTTAGTTTTTATTGCCGTTTCAAATATACCGGTCATTTTTGAAACACCCTGTATCTGGGCTTAGAATGTGTTTTTGCTTTAAATAATTCACTCTAATGTAAATAATGACACGATTTTTGAGAAAACGTTATATGCAGTGCAGTTTTATTTCCTTTTGACTATCATTTACTTTTGTTTGCTGTTATAGTTATAGATGCAGTTCAGAATGATAAAAGCTGAATAATAGTCAGTAGTGCTTACTAAAGTACAACTGTATTTTAAAATAACAACTTCATAGGAACGATTTCATCCCCTAAATATATCGATACTGTGATTACCCCCGGTAGAAGTCAACAAAAGAATTCATTTGTACCTTTATAGTTTATCACTGGGTCAGTTCAAAATATCCATATTCTATATGTATTATTTCTGCTGTATGCGGCGTGGTATCCGCAGTGCGCGCCTGGTCGTACGAGCGACGCAGCCCAGCGAGCAGGTTAGCGCGGCGGGTTGCGCGCACGGCAGGGGCGCGCCCGGCCTTGGCTGGCGCAGCTCGGCGCGTGGCAGCTCGGTGCGGCTCCCCCTGCCCTGCTTTCCGCACTGGACTGTCCCGACCGACCCAGCCCGGCCGCCACCGCCACCCGGCAGACGCCCCGCTGCCGCCGCCACCGCCGCTCCGCCCCCGGCGCCCGCCCGCGTCTCCGCTGCATCAATTACGACGCCGCCGGCGTTGTATGTCGGTCAGCGCGTGCGTTGCTCGAAATCGATCACTCACCGTGCCGATGACACGGCTGCTCGCTTTGCATTGCGCCAACACTTGGTGTCGTTCCGGGGTGCCACCTCTTCCGGTTACATCGCCTTCCTCTATAAGTATCCGACACAGTATCGCACAGCTTATCAATATGATTCAGTGCGATCTCTCGGGTTGGAACACCTTGAAGCAAACGCACTAGAATCTTCTAAGGGCAACTTGTTTTTGTCGATACATCGGACGACACTTTTGAGGTATGAGCAGATGGAACGAAACAGCTCGAAGAGCACCTGGAACATTAAAATTTCATCCTTTCTGCTATAGAACGTACTACTGAACTTCAAAAGGATACCCACCTAACAATCTTGGACATGTTAGTTAAAAGAAGAGCTGACAGATCCCTGGATCACTTAGTATATAGAAAATCCTCGCACTCAGACCTCAATTTCCATGCTTTGAGCCTTCACAGATATATTTCGTGCTAAGACTCCGATCCATAAAATTCGAACGCTGAGCCTTTTCAAAGAATTAAAACAACCACGAATAATGTTTCGAAGAAATGGCTACTCAGATCGACAAATTGAGCGGGTGTTGCACTGAGCGTCAACCACGCATGAGAGAAAGAAAAGCATTATGCTGGCCCGATCTCCTACAGAAAGATGTTATCCAGTGTATTTCATTCATGTCAACAAGGGAAAAAGTCTTCTTTGCTATAACAAGGTGGTTCAAATGGCTCTGTACACTATGGGACTTAACTTCTGAGGTCATCAGTCCCCTAGAACTTAGAACTACTTAAACCTAACTAACCTAAAAACATCACACACATCCATGCCCAAGGCAGGATTCGAACCTGTTACCGTAGCGGTCGCTCGGTTCCTGACTGCAGCGCCTAGAACCGCTCGGCCACTCCGGCCGGCTTCATCAAGGTGGTCTAGATCTCCGAAGGGCGGATATATATCACATTGCATGTGGATGTGGCATGTTTTACCGGGAAAAATATTAGCTCAATCGAGGAGAGCGACACCAACGACACAACTGAACGAAATAACGAAGTAAATTCGCTGTCACTGAGCACTACGTGCCATGCAAACGCCATGTTGCTGAGATAGCGTAGTTAAGGAGTAGGTGTAATCAAGTTAAAGATGTCGAGAACATGATAAACTGGAAAGTTTCCACTTAAGTAATGCTCGAGATCTCGCATCAGTTTATTAAGATATCACCGGCCACAGCATCCACCAGATAGTGTCGGAAGTTCCATGCGGCTTTTCGCGGATGATGCTGTAGTATACAGAGAAGTTGCAGCATTAGAAAATTGTAGCGAAATGCAGGAAGATCTGCAGCGGATAGGCACTTGGTGCAGGGAGTGGCAACTGACCGTTAACATAGACAAATGTAATGTATTGCGAATACATAGAAAGAAGGATCCTTTATTGTATGATTATATGATAGCGGAACAAATACTGGTAGCAGTTACTTCTGTAAAATATCTGGGAGTATGCGTGTGGAACGATTTGAAGTGGAATGATCATATAAAATTAATTGTTGGTAAGGCGGGTACCAGGTTGAGATTCATTGGGAGAGTCCTTAGAAAATGTAGTCCATCAACAAAGGAGGTGGCTTACAAAACACTCGTTCGATCTATACTTGAGTATTGCTCATCAGTGTGGGATCCGTACCAGATCGGGTTGACGGAGGAGATAGAGAAGATCCAAAGAAGAGCGGCGCGTTTCGTCACAGGGTTATTTGGTAACCGTGATAGCGTTACGGAGATGTTTAACAAACTCAAGTGGCAGACTCTACAAGAGAGGCGCTCCGCATCGCGGTGTAGCTTGCTCGCCAGGTTTCGAGAGGGTGCGTTTCTGGATGAGGTATCGAATATATTGCTGCCCCCTACTTATACCTCCCGAGGAGATCACGAATGTAAAATTAGAGAGATTAGAGCGCGCACGGAGGCTTTCAGACAGTCGTTCTTCCCGCGAACCATACGCGATTGGAACAGGAAAGGGAGGTAATGACAGTGGCACGTAAAGTGCCCTCCGCCACACACCGTTGGGTGGCTTCCGGAGTATAAATGTAGGTGTAGATGCAGATCTGGGATATACTGAGGCAACGTGTGTTTGACGGAATATTAGTGGGGGGTCTGAGCACCAGAGGACATAAAAGGTGCCGAGACTCGAAATCTGCTATAAATAGCGAAGCGACATCAACAATACCACACAGTCTTGTTGGAGTCCAGTCTGTAAACACACGTAACAGCACAGCTTACAGCACCTGAATAAGACAATGGGGACGGTCTTCGAAATATGGAACCAATAACATAACCGAACACCAGAAGGCACACCATGAATATGAATTCAGTCAGTTTTATGGTGCATACTGCTGTTCATACTACCACTCCGTAACTACATTTATAACCCTGCTATTACTGTGCACGACGTATGACTTTTGTTTTGTACAGCTTGTGAACGTGGAGTAGCAAGATCTATTGGAAGTAATGACACTATTTTTGATGGAACACTGCATGCAGTGCAGTTGTAGAGCCTTTGATATTTTGACTTCTCCTTAATTTTGGCGTGATATTGTGTTTGTGCACACAAATGGACCACTGCTCCCTGGGTCACAACAGCTGTAGAAGGTTACAACTTTAGGGAAACACAGAGATCGGAATGTGCCCAACAATAATTGAGGATTTTAGGTGCAAGGGCTACTGAGATCAGTAGGTTGACACAAGAGAGGAATTAGTGTGGCGGGCCGTATCATACCAGCCAGAAGACTAAATCCCCCGCACCAAACAAAAAAGGCAGTTTACTTATATACACGTAGTTAAATTCAGGTCTATTTCACCCATCTCACTGCAGGGCAGACCACGTTTTTCCCTTACCTCCTTGTTCCATTCGTAAATAGTGCACAGGATGAACGAATCTTGGTAAGTCGCTGGATGTGCTTGGATGTATCTGATTGTTCTGTAATGATCATTACACGGGATTTGTGTGGCAGAAAGTAATATGTTACCGGACTCTGATTCGAACATATGATCTCGAAATATTGAGAGTACTATTAAAGCTGCAAGAGCGTACTTTCGTGGAAGATTCACCGTGTAAATTGCTTCCCCCCTATATAATCTCACGAGAAGACGATGAAAATAAAATGGCACTTTCGAGCTCACGCAGAGGCTTGCCAACAATAGTTCTTCGATGCAACATTCGCAACTGGAAGAGGAAAGGGAGACAAGTGACAGTGGTACACAAAGCACCCTTTGCAACACGCCATAAGGTGGCTTACGACATATAGATTTAGATGTAGTATCTGCTTTGCTTACTACTTGTTTAATGTAGCAGTTTCACGTTCTCCCTCTCGACTTACGCTCCTGAGTGATTTAAGGTTATTCCTGTTTCCAGTGATTGTTCGCCAATTGTGTAATCGAATAATAATAGCTGTTCACGCCTCTTTATACTTGATAGCTTACATTTAGTTTGGTTGAGCCTTAACTTCCGGTCCCTGTACCAAACGCAGATCTTTTGCTGTTCTTACCGAATTTTGTAACAATTTTCTGGCATTGCAACTTTACTATGTAATACAGCAATACGTCTCCCTGTTGAGAGCACTGTGTGGAGATCTGTGTGAACTGAGTTTCATAAGGTCTCTGTTTGCTGAACCTATGTCGATTGCTATAGAGGAAATCTCGCTTAACAGCGATACCGAGAGTCAGCCTCGCTGGAGAAGGTAATATTATCATAAATAGGTGGTATTCTTAATCCCGAGATCGCCAACCATACAGGGAGTTTCAAAACGAATATTCGGGTTTTAAGGTTTTGTAGCATATATTACACTCACCTTACAATTATAAATAATACTCGAAATGAAAGAGAAACACAAACAGTTTTTCTTACAATTATTCAGTGTGATCACCGATTACACATCGACTCGATAGGCGAGTTGAGCTGGTATCGTAGGCACATACATATGATCGCGTCAGGTCGTGTGTGAACGTGGAGGTCATGCATAAAGTGCTGTGTCAACCGGCCCCTTGCGCTCAATCCACCGGTCGGATACAACGTCGTTTAACCATCCGCGTACTGAGTGATGCCAGTGAGGCGGCGCACCATGAAGATATGTTGTTCAGCTTCTTCCCATTGAGGCACTAGCCCATGAACTTTACGCGGGGATATTTCTTGGGGTTAAGCGTGAAAGACTTGCACTCGTTCAACACGTTTTTCAGTCCCTTTTTGTCATTCCATACTCTTGCCATTACGCACAGGTGTACAAGCAAAACTGTTTGAGTTGCTTTTTCATTTCGTGTATTATTTACAATTTTAAGTTGAACGTAATAAATGCTACAACGCCTTAAAACCGGTATGTTCATTTTTAAACACCCTGTATATTGAAAACTTGTGGTTGACAGAGCGTTACTTTTCCGTATTCAATCAACATAAGGATGCTTGTAGTCTGCCACCGTGAGAACATCCCATTGCAAACAGTTACTAGCAGCCTTTGTGGCGGTGAGTTGGAAGAGCCCAGACCCACGCAACGAAAGTGCTTATAATTCGAGATGCATAATAGGTAATATATATATATATATATATATATATATATATATATATATATATATAGTCCTTGAGAGACGAGAGGGAAGTTTAGTCTCCCGTTGATGATGAGGTCATTTGATGCAGAGCAAAAGTCCAGGCCCAACTGGGGAAGAATGGGAAAGAATATCGGAAGTGTCCTTTTCAAAGGAACCATTCCAGTATTCGTCTTAAGCGATTTAGTGAAATCACGGTAAACATATGGGTGGCCGGACGGGGATTTGAGTCAACGTCGTCCTGAAAATGTTTCCTGTTAAGAGATGATAGGGTGCATGCAGCGCGTGTTTTTCGCTGAGGAACATGTCCTCTGTAAACTTGTTGTGTTAGGATTAAAGTGAATTGGTAGTGATTGGCATTGTAGGCTACTTGAGGATATTCGAAGATGGTTTTTCTCTCAAACCCGTAAATTTTAGAAAACCTTGCGGCCATTTAACTCCTATTAGCCGATTTGGATAAAGCCGTTTTCAAGAGGACCTATGAAACACCATGAATTATTTCTAAGAAGCACATCAAACTGATCAGTTTAAACATTACGTGAATTAGTTAAGGGAAATTGACATTGTTCACCTGTATGTGGTTACGCTGTACGTCAACAGTCATTACTGACGTTCATTGTCGACCCGAATACGCGACATCTTTCAAAACAAATGTGACCTTGCAACCGAACATGAAAAATCTAATTCTGATTAATTGTTTTTCGATTTTAGGCCTTCAGTGTGCCCTATTAATAGTTGTAGTAGTTTCTGTTGCTTACATTTGAGGTTCTGAAAGCATCATGGGCTGAGAATTTTTTCAGGTAATTTCGTGTCTTTTAGTTTTACGTTATAGGAAGGTGCAACTGAAGGGACGTGCACATCACATTACCTTTGCTTCACTTTGTCGACACTGACGAGGCACGGGGACTCTTTGAATATGTTGCCGGTAGAAGCCTTGATGTAAAACGTCCCGAATTGGTGGATGTTGTGGTGCAACCAGTACACGTGCTGTAGCATCTTCTGAGGGCACAGTAAACTGGCATCTACATGTTTATTTTTAATTTATTCGTTTTTTTAAAATTATGTATCAGGTTCCGTGGGACCATGTAAACCAAAGCTAGTTGGTTGTGGAACTAGTCTGTGCAAAAAAGTCGGTTAAAAAATTTAAAATCAAGAGAAGCCAAAGAATGAATAAAAAACGATAAAAAGTTGTACAAGAGTGTATGAATAAATAGGACATTACGGAGAAAAGTTCTCAATAACTGCGACATAATTTTCTGCAGAATAAGTGTGTGACCAAAAAACACCTTTCAACTTAAATATGAAGACTTGATATTCATCACCCCTTTTTTTCAGTTCAGTTGGAAGTCTATTGAAAATGAAACTTGTTGAATGGCGCACAATTTTCTGTTAAAAGCCCAAATCGTTTTTCCGTCTACTGTTCACAGAATGAGTCAGTATTGTCAACAGTAATTATGAAATATATGCACAGGAATGGCAGAGTTACAACTTCAACTCTCGTCTACAGCCTTCAGAAGTTCTAGGCACTAGCTCTACAATGACTCGTTGCTCGTATGGGATTTGCACAGTTTTATCACATCTAATGTTATTAGAAAATTTTTCGAATGTAGCGTCGCGTCACGTTGTATAATAACTGTCATCACATAGACAAAACCAACTTTTCGGTCACGCTTGCAGTGGCTCCATAGAGTTTCTCCATTAGTAGACACAGAAGACACTGCAATCGTGGCCGAAATGTAGATTTCATTGTTTTACAGACTGTTAACTACTCTGGCTGCGGAAGCCTACGCACTTTCAAGTGAAGCCTGTTTTACAGGTGCCACTGCCGGAACTGTCACGTCTGAAAGAATGAGAATCCATATGCGACTGCTGTTAGAGTTCCGAAAATATTTAGGCTCGGTTGATTGTTTAGCATCATCTAGAATGTATACCTCTAGCAGCACGTAATTATCTGGAACAACTTACTACCCGTATCAGTTTCCGCACACCACATGGAACAGCTGGACGAAGTGCAGGTTGATGTGCGCAGAAGAGACCTCTAGTTCCACTGTAGCAGAACCCTAGCACATTTCACTGCTGATGCGCGGACGCGTTCAATTATCGACTTTGGGCATTACAGCATTGGTTTAGGAGGATGTGTAATGTAACTACAGCCGAGAAGACGTAAGTTGATACCTGACAGGTGCATTGGATTCGGCGCGACAGCGAACTCAGCCAGTCGCGTAATACGATTTTGTAAACGTCTCTATGGCAACGCTTTAGTGTTGTCGTAACTATATAGACGACTGCTGTTTTCGTCTGCAGGCGTTAGCTCTATGCATCTGGGAGGTGGCAATAACGCTACCAACCGTTAGGGATCTTCTTACGCCGTCTCCACTAGAGCACGTTCGCATGATTTAACGACCTTGACTTTCTTCATTGGTGTCACGGCAAAGATTTCTTTAATGTTATTTCAAATTCCACCAAAATTGAACTGAGTAGCCACGACTTAAAACAATATCCCCACTTCTAACACTTCTTTATAAACGTTTATAAAAGGTGATTCAAAATTCCTATTAGAAGCTCCTAGGGGATGTAGGTGAAGTTTTGATGAGGAACACATGTCTGGAAATCTACCGTTTGGATGTAAAATTACAGGATCGGATCACTTTAGGGTCTCCCACTTCACGGTACACACACAGTGGAGACAATGTCTAGCCTATGCGCTGCATGAGTACATGGCCCGAGCAATGCTTCGAATACTAGTCCTCGGGTTCTCTTCTGTTGGACTGGTGCATACGTTGTATCGTTTTTCCATAGGTTTGTTAAACACAACACATAACAGAGAATTTAGTCATCAGTAATATAATCTCCTTCGCTATTTACAACAGTCTGCCGAAGCTGGGATAACTTTTCTATTTCGCGACTGTAAACATCACGTGATTTTGAGGCGAAGAGATCATCGAGCCATGTTCGGAGCGCATCTTCATCCGGAAAGGAAGTTCCTTGAAGGTTTTCGAAAAAGATCGGAAAAGGCGAAAATTGGCGACGCAAGATCAAATGAATAAGGTGGGTATGGAATGACTTCTCAACCCAACTTCTATAGCGTGTTTTTTTTGTCAGTCTAGCAGAACGCAGGTAGGCTTTATTGTGGAGTAGCATAACATAACGCGTCTTCCTGGTCGCTGCGCCAGAAAGATTGAAACGTCCCCTTTGAACAATTATACATGACTGTGCTTAAACTGACACACAATATTTTGTTAGCGCAACGCAATCTCACTTTCAAAATTCCCTACAAAAGAATGGCCCTGACTAACATTAAACTATACCTTTCACAAATCACTTACCTCACAAAAATCTTCGCTGCTCAAGCTACTGCAATACAGCGAGCGCCACTACTGCCAGCTAAATAAAAGATTCAAACTATGGAAGGCACTAACTACTGATAGGGATAGTTAGCAAATGAAAGATATTAATAGAGAACAAACAATGTATTTACCTTGATATCATCATATATAAATATAGCAGTTCATGACAAATTTCAAAACTCCGCCATCTCTCTCCCCACATCCACCACTGCTGGCGGCTCACCTCCAACTGCGCAACGCTACGCGCTGTTCACATCCAGCTGCCGCTGCCCAACACTACAATGGCAGACAACAATGCAAACTAGACACAGACTGCACACAACACAGCCAGTGATTTTCATACAGAGGTGGCGTTACAATAAAAAAACCTAAACAGCCTACTTACAAGATGCCTCAGTTGTCGACAAAACAAGTCAGCAGTGATGGTTCATCTCGGGAAAGCGACTAGTATTACCTCACACCATCGCTATTCCACCAGGTGTGGGCGTCCCCTCTGCAACTCCCAGAACCTTGTAATAGAAATTTTGAATCATCCTGTATACGCTGATCAGCCAGAACCTTATGGCCACCGACCTACTATCGATGTAAACCCATCCAGGCCATAGCAGCATCACCGCGCGGTTCTAGGCGCTACAGTCTGGAACTGAGGGACCGCTGCGGTCGCAGGTTCGAATCCTGCCTCGGGCATGGACGTGTGTGATGTCCTTAGGTTAGTTAGGTTTAATTAGTTCCAAGTTCTAGGTGACTGATGACCTCAGAAGTTAAGTCGCATAGTGCTCAGAGCCATTTTTGAACCATAGCAGCATCACCTGATGAGGGATGACTGCTAGTCAGACACACACACGGTGTATGTAGTATCAGTGAGCGTATTGTCCGTGTATACAATCAGGAAAGCACATGACCTATCGGAGTTTGACCGAGGACAGGTTGCAGAGCATTTCGGAACTGCACGATTTGTAGGGTGATCGAAGAGTGCTGTGGTGGGTGTCTTCAACACGTTCCGAAACGAAGGCGAAATCACGTCCACACGTTTGTGGGGTTGGAGGGAAACTCTTCATTACAGATGTCGGACTTCTTAGGCTGGGCAGACTGGTAAAACAGGACAGGTGGCGAACTGTGGCGGAACTTCAGAGTACAAGTGTGTCTCAACATACCAGTGCACCGAACACTCCTAATGATGGGCCTTCGCAACCGACGACCCACGCATGTGCCAAAATTAGCACTAAGACATCGGCAACTACGAGTATGACTGGAATGGGCACGTGACCATCAGCACTGGATGTTGGGGCATTGGTAGAGCTTTGAACAGCCTGGTGAATCCTGATACCCTCCTCATCACGCCGGTTGGAGGGCGCGGATCCGTCGTCTTCCAGGGAACAGCTCTTTGACATAGGTACAAAGGAACGGAGACAAGCTGGCGGCAGCTCCATTATGCTCTGCTAAATATCCGCGTGGGAATCTATAGGTCCAGTGCGAGGCACCGTGACGGCTAAGGAGTAATGTACACTGGTTGCAGACCACATACACCGCTTCGTGACGATCATATTTCCCGACGGCAGCGGCATTTTTCAGCAAGCAGGAGCGTGATGTAGTTGTTCGAGTAACACAGTGGCGAATTCCAGTTGATGTGCTGCCCCCCGAAGAAGCCAGATTTGAACCCGATCGAACACATCTGGGATGTAACTGAGCGTGGTGTCAGAGCTCAAGACCCCCTCACCCCCGCCCCCCCCCCCTTTCGGAATTTACGGGAATTAGGTGACTTGTGTGTGCACATGTGATGCCAACCCCCTACAGCGACCTACCAAGGCCTAAGTAGTTCAGTGCTACGACGCTTCGCCGCTGTTAACCGTGCCAAAGATGGACATACCAGATATTAAGTAGCTTGTCATAATGTTCTGGATGGTCAGTGTATATAGCGTGAACTGCAACTCCACCCGCAAATTTACAGAGATTGTTGTGGATAAGATCTGAATATTTTATATAACCACGGCTGCCCCCGTCGGAGGTTCGAGTCCTTCCTCGGGCATGGGTGTGTATGTGTTGTCATTCGCGTAAGTTAATTTCAGTTAGATTAAGTAGTGTGTAAGCCTAGGAACCGACGACCTCGGCAGTTTGGTCTCGTAGGAACTTACCACAAATTTCCAAAATTTTTAGTATAACCCAAGTATCTGGCGGCTCATTACACAGTTGTTTTATTTCGTTTAGATTCTTGCCCCAGTTAATTGTAGCTTTGTATCTCCACCGGAGTAAAGTAGTGCATAACATTGCAAATGTCGGCAGTATGCGCTTTGTGTCCTGTTCTGGTCCGCTCACGGTACCTGCTGTTGACAGCAGTAATTCGGTCTTTAACTTGTTGCCCTCAAATTTCCATTCAGTACTTCTCGGTTCTGGCTGGGGTCTGTTTTCGGTCAGAGGTAGTTGTGCGTTAACAGTGATACACAGCAGTACTGTGGGGAGGTCTATTGATGAAGAGCTGGCCGATATGGAACTCGTGTATGGATTCATTGAATGTAATGGAAGAGCACCAGAACAACGCTGCACACAGGGGTGCCAAACGCATCACAGCACCTTTGCATCTAAGGGTCGCTGTATTACTCTGTGTGGTGTATTTTACGGTTTGGCTATTACATACTGCAGTCTTCTTCACTGTTGTGAAGGTATTCTCACAGAAACGACGGTGACTGCAATAACAAACCGATTAAATGATAATTTCTTCATTACTCGATAACAAACTGAGGGTCCCTTTTACAAAAATACTCAAAAGGTATCCCTGAACAACCATACCGATGGCCTTCTGGTTCACCCTGAGCTCTGCAGCTAAGATACTATGAACTGTAATTAAATCGTTTTGTGAATTTCGTGACTATTTTTAAGTATTAGTCCCAGGGAACTCGAATTTTGACCGCTGTCGTTAAAACCGATTTTCTTAAAAGCAATCGGACTTCATAGAAACAATTCTGATATGCAGTCCGAAACACCAAACAGTTAAATTACAGGTAAGTATGAGTTTTGAGTGTACAAGTTGAGGAGTGCAGCAAATCATGGCATTCTATATTACGGTCGTCAGCCCAAGACGTACATGCACTATATTGAACAGCATGATAACTATGTAGGTACAAACTTTGAATGAACTACACTACTGGCCATTAAAATTGCTACACCAAGAAGAAGTGCAGATGATAAACGGGTATTCATTGGACAAATATATTATACCAGAACTGAAATGTGATTACATTTTCACGCAATTTGGGTGCATAGATCCTGAGAAATCAGTACCCAGAACAATCACCTCTGACCGTAATAACAACGGCCTTGATACGCCTGGGCATTGAGTCAAACAGAGCTTGGATGGCGTGTACAGGTACAGCTGCCCATTCAGCTTCAACACGATACCACAGTTCATCAAGAGTAGTGAGTGACTGGCGTATTGTGACGAGCCAGTTGCTCGGCCACTACTGACCAGAAGTTTTCAATTGGTGAGAGATCGGGAGAATGTGCTGCCAGGGCAGCAGTCGAATATTTTCTGTGTCCAGAAAGGCCCGTACAGGACCTGCAACATGTGGTCGTGCATTATCCTGCTGAAATGGGTTTCGCAGGGATCGAATAAAAGGTAGAGCCACGGGTCGTAACACATCTGAAATGTCCACTGTTCAAAGTGCCGTCAGTGCGAACAAGAGGTGACCGAGACATGTAACCAATGGCACTCCATACCATCACGCCGGGTGATACGCCAGTATGGCGATGACGAATACACCCTTCCAATGTGCGTTCACCGCGATGTCGCCAAACACGGATGCGACCATCATGATGGTGTAAACATAACCTGGATTCAACCGAAAAAATGACGTTTTGCCATTCGTGCACCCAGGTTCGTCGTTGAGTACACCATCGCAGGCGCTACTGTCTGTGATGCAGCGTCAGGCGTAACCGCAGCCATGGTCTCCGAGCTGATAGTCCATGCTGCTGCAAACGTCGTCGAACTGTTCGTGCAGATGGTTGTTGTCTTGCAAACGTCCCCATCTGTTGAGTCAGGGATCGAGACGTGGCTGCACGATCCGTTACAGCCATGCGGATAAGATGCCTTTCATCTCGACTGCTAGTGATACGAGGCCGTTGGGATCCAGCACGGCGTTTCGTATTACCCTCCTGAACCCACCGATTCCATATTCTGCTAACAGTCATTGGATCTCGATCAATGCGAGCACCAATGTCGGGATACGATAAACCGCAATCGCAATAGCCACAACCCGACCTTTATCAAAGTCGGAAACGTTATGGTACGCATTTCTCCCCCTTACACGAAGCATCACAACGACGTTTCTCCAGGCAACGCCGGTCAACTGCTATTTGTGTATGAGAAATCGGTTGGAAACTTTCATCATCTAATCAGGTTGTAGGTTTCGCCACCGGCGCCAATCTTGTGTGATCGCTCTGGAAAGCTAATCATTTGCATATCACAGCATCTTCTTTCTGTCGATTAAATTTCGCGTCTGTTGCACGTCGTCCTCGTGGTGTAGCAATTTGAATGGCCAGTAGTGTACTTATTTTTCACTTTGTAACAAACACTCATTCATAATTTCCAATTACAAAAAAATTAAAAAAAGTTTATAGACTAATTAAGTATTTGACTTTGATTTAGCAATAAAGAGAAACTTTATGAATTATATCTAAAAATAACAGATACTGTCTGACTCTAAAGTTTAATTATGGAATAACTGTTTTAACCATTCAATACAATTTTGAAATGATAAAAAAGGAACAGAACTCGCAGCTAATACTCAGCAGCATGACAGTAAAAGTTCACTGAAGGATTGGGAAACGGAACCTGTTTCGGGCAGTATGCATTAAGAAATTCATTACCCACAAACACTGAACTCAGAGCACTGAACCCAAAAATGAACACTTTTAAAGAGTGTGACTCATACTTTGCTCAATACTAAATCAGTAGTTTTCCCGGAGGTGGTGAAGTGAAGAAACTGTTTATCGTTATCGTCAGTTGTACCAGGTGCACATCTCCAGCACCGAATAGCTTATGAGTGGCTCCTCTCAATATTTGCAATATCCCGTGGACGTTACGCTGCCTTTTCCATGCTCGAAGACATTATCCAGGCCCCCTCTACACCTCTAGCACCCACGATGCCTCGCTCTGCCAAGAGCAGCTTACGGCTTGGCGGTTCCTGTAAGACTCTTCGAATGTTCTCCATTGGCGCGCGCTCCTGCTTTTCCTTTCATTCTCTTCTGCCTCAGTACCACAGAGGGTCTTACCTTCGTCTTTTCCCTGTGTATTCGAACATTTTTGCTTATCTATCTCTACACAGGGTCTCTCTCCTAAGATTTTCCGGCGCATTTTCTCCGGTTTTCCGGCAAATATCTACCATTTCATGTTTGCAATATGTAGTTTTAGCCAGCTCAAATGAACATCATTCATCATGTCTTTCATGTGACTCCCTGCGTCGACGGAAGGCGTCGGTTTGTTTCCCGTAAAAAAAAAGGGGAAAAAAATTGTAAAGTGGAATTTTACGTGTTCATTCGATAGAGTGATCCCTAAATTGTCTAGTGCCATATTCGTTTTAGTGATGCGTATTAACAGATGCAATAAAACACGAAGAATAACCAGTGCTCCAGCATCGGTTGTGCAGCGCTACTGCATGGAGCCGGCCGGGGTGGCCGAGCGGTTCTAGGCGCAACAATCTGGAACCGCGCGACCGCTACGGTAGCAGGTTCAAATCCAGCCTCGGACATGGATGTGTGTGACGTCCTTAGGTTTGTTGGGTTTAAGTAGTTCTAAGTTCTAGGGAGTTGATGACCTCAGCAGTTAATTTCCATAGTGCTCAGAGCCATTTGAACCACTTTTTTGAACTACTGCATGGAGGTGGCAGTAAGCGCGGATATGTATAGTGCTGCCGCTGCTAGGGTACTGCTTATTCTTCGAGCTCTAATGTCCCTTTTAATACGCATCAATGAAAGGAATATCGCACGAGACTAATTTGGTTTTCTGTCGAATGGGCATCTAAGATTCCACTTTAAAAATAATTTGGTTTATAGCCGAAAACAAACCGTCGCTTACCATGGTCGCTTGGCGTCACATGAACGATGTGAGGGCGAGCAGTACTTGTTTGGGCTGATTCGAACTACACACTGAAAAAGCGAAACTGCAGATGTATTCTGAAACACCAGAGGAAAAGCGCATGGTGACTCTTACGAGAGACTGCCGGTGTATAGACCAACAGTATCCCAATTTATAATATAAAATGGCAGAATATCTGTATAGCAATTCAAGAAAATACAAAACACCATCATTCATTTGCAAGAATCGTCAGTATAAAAAAATTAGCCTACATCGATAAAAATATTACTTATGCATTAGCGTACGTAATATGTGACCGTAATTTTATTTTTCAGAGGCCCAGAAAGACTCTATAGGCATATAAATCAATAAATCGCATTGAGCCACGGTAACTTTTATTTCCCCACTCTCTATGTGATCCTAGGCTGTTAATATACGCTCATAAACATAAAGGAAAATGTACGGGAAACCGGCTCTCAAAAATCGAAATTTCTTATTGTCATTTCAAGCGCACTTATCTGTAAAATGAAATTTGATAAACACAAATGCGATGATTATTCTTCGAGATATTGAGAGATTTCCGACACATTGCACTTAAAGTCCCATGTCCTCTTCCGTGTCATTATAAGATTTAAGGATTATTAAAAGCAACAAGCAACACAGCCTTTGCTCCAGCGATCCCGAAAGCTGATACAAAAGTAAAATAGCATTTGTTCTAACGAAAATCACAAGCATATGAACTCTTTACCTGTGGCAGTTAGCCGCGCGGGGATAGCCGAGCGGTCTAGGGCGCAGCACGTATGGACTGTGCGGCTGGTCCCGGCGGAGGTTCGAGTCCTCCCTCGGCCATGGGTGTGTGTGTTTGTCCTTAGGATAATTTAGGTTAAGTAGTGTGTAACCTTAGGGACTGATGACCTTAGTAGTTAAGTCCCATAAGATTTCACATACATTTGAACTTTTGTGGCAGTTATAAACACAATAAAACCTATGGTAAGGGGCCATGCTATTAATGACTTCTTAATTTTTTGGGAATGAAAATATGGTCCAAGTAGGCTGTATTCTTTTTATTATCTTACACGGTAAACCCACAATCAGAAGGAAAGTTTTCACACTGTGATTTGAAATAACGTAGCAAGGATGGTGTTTGTGCACAGTGAAACATGAAAACTGAGTGTGTTAGGCACTGTTTTATGTTTGAATGATGGGGAGTCAAGAAAATTCCAAGTACTTGAGGAACTAGGAGCCAATCCAAGGGCAACACACATGACGGATGTTACGTAATACATATTTTTCAAGAGTCCATAAGGCAGATATATTGTTGGTGCACTCAGCTGCACACACGAACTCAGGAAGCAAAGAGTCGTGAGTGAGAAAGGAGACAGGATGCCTATGATTCAGATGCTGCTGAATAAGAGACTATGGAATATTAACTGTAAAAATAATGAATGAAATTTGTAAGTTAGAGGGAAATAATACCACAGTATTCCTGCTTTACGTACCAGCATTTTTAGATCCAAGCATCAGAAGTACTTTACCTTTGTAACACAAATTTTTAAATAAATATCAGCAGGTATCTGCACCCTGTATGTATTTATATCTGCGTTAGATCAAAATGTTCAAATGTGTGTGGATTCCTAAGGGATCAAACAGCTGAGGTCATTGGTCCCTAGACTTACACACTACTTAAAGAACAACACACACACCCATGCCCGAGGGAGGACTCGAACCGCCGGCGGGAGGGGCCGCGCAGTCCGAACATGGCGCCTCAAAAAGCGCGGCCGCTACACGCGGCTGCTTTAGATCGAAGCAGTGAATGCACACAGTGTCATTTCCTAGCTTGATCTGAAACAATGTGTAAGTACGACTGAAGTAAGCTTCTGCCACCTGATAAAAATATTAATGTCAGTCCACAAGATGTGACGCATGGCAATTCATACCCCACAAGCACCACAGAAGGGGGGAATACAGCGCAGCGTGCATGGCCAACTTGCATCCGAATCACGGTAAGTTCTTCTCGTCCGATAATCCAATACGACTTAACACACAACTGGACATTTGGCTTCATTGGCTCCTCACCCAGCCATTCTTCCTCCTCCCACACAGGGAATACCACACTGTGTCACAATGCTTTTCCTGCAGGCCTCCTTCGCTGCCTGGTCTGTTTGTTTGTTTTGTGGAATCTCCAAAAGCTCGACAACTTTATAGACCGTGTTAGGCCATTTTGAAATTGAACGATAAAATACAGCCCCTCTGCTACCACCAGTGTCAGCTGAAACAGTTGTATTATTTAATATAACGTGATTTAGAATGTTTTGCTGATCACTGGTATCTCCTGCGAGCTATTTCCTTGTATTGCTTGTCAGGCAATAAGAGTCTCCTAGGAAATTATTTTTTCCCGTTTTATTTAAAAATTTGAGTTACAACTTTATAAAAATTAATGAAGCTTTTATACCTGATGCATCATTTCAATGCAGTTCTGTACCAAATATTATTTACTCGCTGAGAAGGCGAATCATGAAGACATGATCAGGGAAAATGACGTAACAGCGAGAATATCCCCTTTATGTTTATCATCGAGGGATATTACAGTACAATTGTTGTTCTAAACTACAATACTGAGAAGTATAGACTTTTAAACTTATCAGTCTAAAATAATTTGTGGCATTTTTGCTCGAAGGCGATTATTCTTTGGTGGGAATGATGTAAGTTCAATTTCTGATGTTAAACAGGAGTCATCGATACCTTTCCACTTGTAGGTTATTTATAAGCAAATTTCTACAAGTTAACCAAAAATGCGTAAAATATTCTTCCTGGTTAAATTATTACATCCTCTTGCTCAAATGAAATCGTCACTATCCCCTATAAGAGAGTCTTACGACACCATTTTTTCTCTATTTCTGAACATACAATCATCCTTTTGCTCGAAGAAGAGAGAATTTGATGTATTGATGGTTGTCCGTGCGTGGACAGCACTTCTATAGGGTTGTCGAATCACCCCTGTGGTCAGTTTAGGTTCCTCACAGCGTAGAATGTTCAGGCAGATCCCTAGACCCTGCATTCCTGAGCAAGTTGCGATTGGGCAGTAGCTTTTGTAGACCACCATATAAAACTTGCAGAATGTCTCATAGAAATCTCTGTGCGTTCTTTGTTTTGGTGGGACTTAGTGATTAGAACAGGTTGCAAGGATAGAGATTCCAGTGATTTTGTACTAAATGTCTTATCCGAAAAATACCTTAAGCAATTTATAAGTGTAACTTCATGATTGTCTTGGTGAGAGACAGAACAGATTGTTTCACTTCAGTTAACGCAAACGATGTAATCAGATGCTCTAAGGCCGTATGGCATTAAAGCCAATCCAAGCCAGAGTCATACTGATAAGTGGGCACATACTACCAAGTTCTTTGTAAATTTGCTTTCATTTTTTAATCATGGAATAACATCACATACCCTCTCAAACAGTGAAGAGTCATTTCGTTTCTTCCACTACTTCTGTGTTTTTCATTTTTTCTTGCCGGGCAGTGTATAAAATGAATCGTGAAAATTTTAGGAAGGAGTTTGGGGAAAACGCATAAACTAATCACATAGAGCTATAAACCAAAATTATTGCCTCTAATTTATTAACTGAACATTGTTCATTTTCCTTAAAATTTAGCCAGCTATGCCCAACACAAACAACCGTTTTTATGTTGTCAATTTCTTTTGTAGTCCTTAGTGTAATCGTATTTGTGAAAGGCTGCTGTAAAGGGGAGTGGATAAAATTTGCGGCAACTGAATTATTATGATATCTTTTAATGCTGTCTTTTGTGGCACTTATTTCGACAATGTTTATTGGTTGCGCTCTTTACTGAATATCTTCATATCTATTGTAGGTGCGATGCAGGCAATCCGTTGCATGTACTTTACGTAGAGTCCACAAGTCACTAAGTGACCGTTGATCATTCTGGAAATAACTGCTACAACAAACAGGATTAAAAATTATTATAAATCTTCCCATTAGTGTCTAGAACTTTCTGGAAGCACTTTTACGCTGTTACAGGTGTGCGTCACGAACCGTGAAAACAAATAACTCAGATTCGCATACTAGTTTATATAACAATTACACTCAGATCTTCTATCATTTTAATATAATATAATTTTCAACTTCAGTTTAGTCACCATAGGTGAACACGAAGTTTCTTATAGTAATGATTCACGGTACTACAACAAACGTAGGAGCTAGCAAGATAAATATGAGATATATTTTTTTTTCCTGTGGCTCCATGAGGTGAAGTGAGGCGGTGGCGGCAGTATTTTCTGATAGGTTTGATGTGGCCCGCCACGACATCCTCTCCTGCGTTAAATTCTTCACCTCACTTGTTCCCAAGTCCTCAGTTATTTGTTCTGTTCTTTCCTCCAGTTTTTGTGCTTTGCGACCCCTTCTTTCACCACAGAGGCTATCCATTGACGTCTTAGTTCTTATGCTATTATCTTTCTTTTTATAGACAGTGTTTGCCACGTACTCCTTTCCTCACTGGTTCTGCGGAGGGTTTCCTTTTTTTCATCATATGAATCTGTACAATTTTCAGGATCCCTCTGCAACACGTCTGAAACATGTCGACTCTTTTCTTTCCTTCTTCCACGATCTACTACCGCACAGTGTTGTGTTCCAGACGTCCATTCTCAGAAATTTCTTCTTGAAATTGAGGCCTATGTTTGACACCTACAGACTTCTTTCGTCGAGGAGTGTCCTCTTTGTGCTTGAGTGCATATGTTCTTGCTGCGCCCGTCATGCATTATTTTGCTTTAATAGCAGCAGGAGTCCTTCACTTCCATGTTAAGTATCTGGAAAGATAATCAAAATTTGCGCCCAAAGAAGAGCCACGTTGACAAAAGCTAACCTCACTTCTCATTTGCTTAACGTTGTCTACCATTTATTCTTACCCTGTTATCTCAGTATAAACACTGGAGTCAAATTCGTTGGAACTCTTTCTTCATCTTACAATTTCTGAGGGTCCTTACAGTTTCCCTCCATCCACTGTTATTCTGACTATAGTGTCAACAACTGTAATAGGAGAAGTTCTGAAATCGTAGACTCGCGCTTCATAACAAATAAATGTAACAATTTCGACAAAACAACATCCACAATAACAAACGAATTAATAGTGTGTGTGGTTGCTTGCAACAGTCGCAAATAATAAGCAGCGATGAAGCGTACTGTCTACGAGGCGGTTCGTGGAATCTGTCAGCAGTCGCTGGCTTTCCTGAGAAGAGATTTTTGCCATTCCCATGTGCATCTTGACACTGAAATTAGGATCCAGACCCAGAAACCATGTTGGCCAGCACTAGGTCATGTCGATTCTGTCGGGCATTGTCACCGTTGAAGAGAAAGTTTCGACCGACTGTGTTCCCTGAAAAGTCGCATCCGTAGTCGAAGTTCCTCTCGTCAGTACCTCTTAGCGTTAACAGTATTCCTCCAAGCGAAAATATGAAACTCCGTACGACAATCCAACTAGACGTTTCTCCACATTAGTACCCCACCATCAAATTTGAATTCTGCTTTGATTTTCATGGGATCTGCCGGCTACTCTTCTGCTGTAGAAAAGTGTGCGACAAGAACCATTCTCCAAACAAAGGTGAAAGTCATCTGTGGAAAGCTGACTTCCCAATAAACTGGTACGCAAACCGAGCGAGGTGGCGCAGTAGTTAGCACACTGGATTCGCGTTCGAGAAAATAACGGCTCAAATCCGCGTCCGGCCACCCAGACTTGGGTTTTCCGTGATTTCCGTAAACTGCTCCAGGCAAATGCCGGGACGGTTCCTTTGACAGGGCATGGCCGATTTCCTTACCCATCTGTGAAACAAACCGAGCATGCGCTCCTCCTCTAATGGCCTCGATGTCGACGGGAATTTAAACACTTACCTTCCTTCCTTTCGTCTGCACTTCGCACGACGTCTGGAATATACACTGAGACTGAGGTGACAAAAGTCATGGGACAGCGATATGCACGTATACGGATAATGGTAGTATCGCGTACACAAGGTATAAAAGGACAGTACTTTGGCAGAGCTATAATTTGTACTCCTTCATGTCAAAAGGTATCTCAAGTGATAATGATCGCACGACGATAGCTACCAGACTTTGAACGGGGAATGGTTACTGGAACTAGACGCATGGGACATTCGATTTCGGAAATCGTTAGGGAATTCGATATTCCCTAGCGTCAAGAGTGTGGCCATAATACCAAATTTCAGGCATCATGTCTCACCACGGACGACGCAGTGGCCAACGGCCTTCACTGAGCGACTGAGAGCAGCGGCGTTTGCGTTGAGTTGCCAGTGCTAATACACAAGCAGCACTGCGTGGATAACTTCACAAATCAATGTGGGACGTAGGACGAACGTATCCATTAGGACGGTGCGGCGAAATTTGGCGTTAACGGTCTATGGCAGCAGACGACCGACGCGAGGGTCTTGGTTAACAATACGAAATCATCTGTAGAGCCCTTCCTGGGCTCATAATCATGTCGATCGGATCCTAGAAAACTGGAAAACCGTAGCCCAGTCAGATGAGTCCCGATTTCAGTCGGTAAGAGTTGATGGTAGGGTTCGAGTGTGGCGCAGACCCCAAGTTGTGAACAAGGCATTTTGCAAGCTGGTGGTGGCTCCATAATGGTGTGGTCTGGATTTAGATGGTGTAGACTGGGACCTCTGGTTCAACTGAACCTATCATTGACTGCAAATGGCTATGTTCGGCCACTTGGAGACCATTTGTAGCCACTCATGAACTTGTTCTTCCTAAACAACGATGGATTTTATATGGTTGACAGTTGTTCACTATCAGTTTGAAGAATATACTGAACAATTCGAGTGTATGATTTGGCCACCCAGAGCGCTCAACATGAATCCCATCTATGAATTCTGGGTCATAACAGAGAGGTCAGTCTGTGCACAAAATCCTACACCGGCAACACTTTCACAATTACGGATAGCTAAAGAGGCAGCAGAGCTCAATATTTCTACAGTGAACTTCCAACGACTTGTTGAGTCCATGCCCGTCGAGTTGCTGCACTACGTCGAGCAAAAGGAAGTCCGACACCTCAATGTAAAGAACTGCTCTGAGCCCCCGATGCATGGTCTTTCGGGATACAGCAGCTTCTGAGGCAGTTTTTTTTTTATCATGTGCACGACATGTTTACTGTTCCAAAATACATCAACAAGGACGTCACGCTGCGTATCCGAGGTGCTGACAGTAAGCACCTGGATGTTATTATTCGTGCCTCACATTTTTACCCACGTCGTCACATTGTCAAAGTACGGTCAAGCACTACTCCACGGACGATGTTCACATTGAGATGTTGCAGCACCTTTCTCTTGCGGGCAAGCATTTCTCCTTCATAAGTGCAATCGCATTTGGGCAGATGGCGCGTTTCCCAGACACTGGCGTGAAGCCACTGTCACACCCACGCCTAAGCAAGGCAAGGACAAACACTTTCCTTCTAGCTACTGCCCCATTTCTCTCACTAGCTATGTTTGCAAGGTGATGGAACGTATGAATCATGGGCGGTTCGTATGTTGGCTCGAATCTCGCTATCTACTCAACATTGCACGATGTGGATGTCGAGCGCGTCGTGCTCCAGTTGACCATCCCGTCACTTTGTCAACCCATGTCACGAACGGTGTTTTTGCGGAAATACTAGACTACGACCGTGTTTTTTGATTTGGAGAAAGCCTACGACACCTGCTGGAGTACTGGTATGCTCCGTACTCTATATACGTGGGGCTTTTGAGGCCGCCTGCCCCGTTTCATTCGGAAATTTTAAAAGACCGATTTTTCAAGATACCTGTGGGTTCGACCTTGTCGGACACGTTGATCCAGGAGGACGGGGTGCCTCGAGGCTCCGTCATGAGCATCACCTTCCTTGCTAAAATCATTAACTGTATTATGACCTCTGTCCCGCCAGGCATCTCCGGCTCTCTTTTCGTCGGCGTCTTTGCGGTCTATTGCAGTTCTCCGCGGACTTGTCTCCTTAAGAGGCGTCTTCAGCGATGTCACGATCGTCTTTACCCGTGAAGTATCGGCAGTGGCTTTCGCTTTTCCACTGATAAAACAGTTTGTATGAATTTCTGGCGGTGCAATCGGTTTCGCTCTCAGGGTTACATCTTGGGTCTCTTGTTCTTCCATTCAATGAAACTACGAAATTCCTAGAGCTCAAGCTTGATAGGAAATTTTGTTTGTCTTCTTACGTGTCTTGCCTGCCCGCACGCTGTACCCGGTGTCTCAATGTCCTACGTGTTCTAAGCTGTACTTCCAGGAGAGCGGAACGGGCTGCCCTCCTCCGTTTGTGCCGACTATGGGTGCTTCATTTATGCATTTGCACGTCCGTTGATCTTACGCCATCTTAATACAATCCATCATTGTGGAATCAGTTTGGCCATTAGCGCCTTTTACACTAGGCAGGCTGAGCATCTCTATGCAGAAGCTGCCGAACTACCTTTGTCATACCGGCGTGATGTCCTCATCAGCGGCTACGCATGCCGTTTGTCTGCCATGCCCGGCCACCCTTCCTATGCCCTCTTTCTCAGTGACTCACTTGACTATCAGTATGGGGCGCACTTCTCTTCCCTGTTACCTCCCATATATCACTTTCGGCTACTGCTCCGGCAGCTTAACTTCACGCTACCTGCCACGTTTCCGATGGCTGTGAACCTTGATCACCTTGGTTTCGTGCGGTGGCACGTGTTCATCTTGGTCTTCATTCGCTTCCTAAGGCACTACTCCGGATTCGATCTATCGCTGTAAGTTTCTCGACATTTGCACGGGATAGTACCTTCATGTACACTGATGGCTCTAAGACTGACGTGGTGTCGGTTGTGAGTTCGTCATTGGCACAGACCATTTTTGGTGTCGGCTTCCAGAACACTGCTCAGTCTTTACAGCAGAGCTCATCGCCTTTTATCAGGCCACCCAATACATCCGGTGACACAGCCTTTTCAATTGCGTCATCTGCTCCGACTCTCTCAATGTCCTTCGAAGCCTCTGTGCCGTACACAGTCCGTCCTTTAATACAGAGGGCCCAAGAAAGCTTCCATTTGTTCGCTGTTGAGGGAGCCGCTGTGATGTTCACGTCGGTCTTTCGGGAAATGAGGCTGTTGATGCTGTTGCTGTCTGTCGGCAGGATGTGTCACTTAGCCATCGCCAGAGGTCTCTCTTCACGGGAACAAGCTCCGCGGAATCAAATTCTATTAGCGGCTTAGCCGACTTCATTTCGGCCCTCTCGTCGTGAGGAGATCATTTTAGATAGGTTGTGTATAGGGCGTTTTAGCAATCGCCATTTGTTAAGTGATGATCCTCCACCACTTTGTGCTCATAGTTGTCAACTTTTGGCTGTTCGCTATTTCCTCACTGAATGCCCTTTTTTTAACCACTTACGTTCTTACATATGTTTGCCATCTGAGTTATCGGCTGTTTTTGCGAACGATGCGCGTGCTGTCGACCATGTTTTACTTTTTATCCAATGTAGCAATGCAGTGAAGAACATTTAACCTTTGGTTCGGGACCTCCGCTATCTCTCCAGCGTATTTTGTAGACCTTTCTCCACTTGGAAGTCCCCTTGTTCTCAGCTCGCTTTCCTTCCGTCACTTAAGCTTGACGTATAGTCGTGTATAAGTTCTTTTATTTCTTGATGATCTAAGGTTATGACATGAGCGCTTATGAACTTAGTTGTTTTCGCATCCTAAAAGAAACAAACAAACAAACAAGTTGTACTCCACAGTACTGGTACAGGTTTACCCAAATTAGATTTATTTGATTCTTAATTTGTGATTATTCTGCCACGGTTGAGTTTTAAGTGGTTTGCATCGCAAAACGCACACCAAAAAAAGTTTTGCATCACCTTGGTTCCGAGAGTTCCGGAACCTGTACTGAAAATTGGATTAGAGATCAACATAAACATCACTTCCGCCCTTTTTACTGCTCATGAAAACCACACATTGCATGTTGTACCACCATGTAGTGAGACCTTCAGAGGTGGTGGTCCAGTTTGCTGTACATACCGGTACCTCTAATATCCAGTAGCACGTCCTCTTGCATTGATGCACGTCTATATTCGTCGTGACATACTATCCACAAGTTCATCAAGACACTGTTGGTCCAGATTGTCTCATTCCTAAACGGCAATTCGGCGTAGATCCCTCAGAGTTGTTGGTGGGTCATGTTGTCCATAAACAGCCCTTTCCAATCTATCTCAGGCATGTTTGATAGGGTGCTGGCCGCTCTAGTCGAACGATGTCGTTACCCTGAAGAAAGTCATTCACAAGATGTGCTGGACAGTGTGTCTAAGGCGTTCAACCTGACCGGGTTGCCTCCAAACACGTCTCCGACGATTGTCTGGTTGAAGGCATATGCGACACTCGTCGGTGAAGAGCACGTGATGCCAGTCCTGAGCGGTTCATTTGGCATGTTGTTGGGCACATCTGTACTGCGCTCCATGGTGTCGTGCTTGCAAAGATGGACGTCGCCATGGGCGTCGGGAGTGAAGCTGCACATCATGCAGCCTATTGCGCACAGTTTGAGTCCTGTGGCTGCACGAAAAGCATTTTGCAACTTGGTGGCGTTGCTGTCAGGGTTCCTTCGAGCCATAATTCGTAGGTAACGGTCATCCACTGCAGTAGTAGCCCTTGGGTGGCCTGAGTGAGGCATGTCATGGACAGTTCCTATCTCTCTGTGTCTCCTCCATATCCGAACAACATCGCTTTGGTTCACTGCGAGACGCCCGAACTACAGACAACATGAGCCATGTACTTCCTTCCTGGTGGAATGACTGGAACTGATCGGCTTTCGGACCCCTCTCCGTCTAATAGGCTTTGCTAATGCATGGTTGTTTACATCTTTGGACGTGTTTAGTGACATATCTGAACAGTCAAAGGGACTTTGTCGGTGATACGGTATCCACAGTCAAAGTCTATTTTCAGGAGTTCCGGGAACTGCGGTGATGCAAACCTTTCTTTGGTCCCGGCGGAGGTTCGAGTCCTCCCTCGGGCATGGGTGTGTGTGTCCTTAGGATAATTTAGGTTAAGTAGTGTGTAAGCTTAGGGACTGATGACCTTAGTAGTTAAGTCCCATAAGATAAAAAAAAAACTTTCTTTGATATGTGTAATATGCCAAACATTCAAGTAGGGGAGAGCCAGGCAAAGTGGCCACGGTAAGGTATTCATATTTTTTAAGCTATCAATAGACAAAAATGCATAGAAATCAGCGATTATAGTCTGCATCTACTGAAGTATAATATCGAATAATTTAATTAGTATTTCAAAAATTCAATTTTCTCAACGTGTCAAAATGACCATTTAGTTTGAAACTCAAAAATAAAGGACAAAAACAGTTTTAACAAAGAATTTAATATATTTTATTGTAAAACATGATCCGAATAAAATTATTTACACTTTTCACAAATAAAAGCTGATTTGTGCTCCTCAGCTCTTGTACAGAGTTCGTGACCCCAGAGAGAGCACAATTGATACTTAATCCATTGCTTTGGCTTTCAATTTGAAAATTTTTCTTCGCAGTACATGCACTGTGAGTGCAACATCGTTGCCATCGAGAAGAGTTGTTCTAGGGCTAAGTTTCCTGCTCTTCGATCCTGTTTGTAGCCTTTCTTCTCTTCGGTGCTTTCAGTTTTTCCTTCTATTAACTTTCGTTTTCTCTGCTTTTCTTATCAGCCGCTTCTAGATACTTGCTGTAAGTATCGCTGCTGAGCCCTTCTTTCGGCTGCTGCTTTCAGGTATCCTTACAAAATGGCTAGAAGCCACCGCCAAGAACGCCACTTTTCCGGCATTTCTTTTTTGACGCTATTACGCAAAAGCTGTATACCGTCTAATAGCATGACCGAAATTTCAATAGCTAAAGTAGGATTACGGACTCAACATATGGCCCTTTCAACACAATTTCATTAAAAAGTCATAATTTATATTCTCTCTCCACGACAAATACAAAGACTGACGAATTACTTTACACCAGGGTAAATAAAATTCACAAAAATTATTGTAACTCTGAGGAGCGGCTCAGCAAACAGGTTATACTTCATGGCATAATGAGGCCTCCAGGAAGAATAATGCATTCCCGGCGCCCTGCCAGCACCTTATAGCTGCCAGGCAACTTTGCACGGATGTCCCTTACTCTTCACAACTTCTTTCTCACTTCGTCAAATATTTGGTCTGTGACAGCGAGTGCTGTGTCATCTACATAGGTGAAGCATTTTACCTCAGATATGACAGTTTAGTCGTCTTACACGTGATCTATTTGCTGTTAAGGACAACACAGAACCACTTATGATGCAACAGACCATGTGCTGTGTTTGTTAAGCGGTACTCTCCGGTGGTAACGTGTAGATCCGTATACAACTTCCTACAGCGTTGCACTCCATTGTTAAACAAATGTCCTGCTTGCAATCAGATAACCCTGTTCTCGATATTATAAGAACGACGGGATATTGCAAAATCGTGTGGGACTCACATGAAGTAGGATTAACATTGAATAGTGAAAGTATAGAAAGAAAAACAGTAGGAATGAGCAAAGGTTTGTTTGACTTGCAGGAGAACGTTACCGAGATGCCGAAAAACCTGAACTGCCAGACGCTCGGATATAAGCGAGGGCTTACCTACAAAGTTTGAGGAAGCCTGAAGTGAATAATTTAGGAATATAATACAAACCTCGCTATTTATGGTGAATACAATACATGACTGATTAGAGCGTGCCCAGAGGCCTTTATGCGGTCGTTTTTATCGCGTTCCATACGGGAATGGAACAGTAAGTGCTACAATTTGAAGTACCCTCTGACATGTACTTCACAGTGGTTTGCAGAGTGTAGTTGTAGACGATCTAAGTGTTGTAGTTTGAGCAGAATTCTTGAAACTGCTTTAAAGGAGTCCGATAATCAAGAGTAACAGACATTCTTGGTTGACTGTAAGACAGGTATTATCACTCTTTGTGAATGCCAACGCGTTTCGTTTAGCACGAACAAGGACGATTTCGGTTGTTCCTACTCAAAACTGAGCAATTGTCGAGTGATCATTTATTGTGCTACTAACAAGGGAACCTCCCCATCGCACCCCCCTCAGATTTAGTTATAAGTTGGCACAGTGGATAGGCCTTGATAAACTGAACACAGATCAATTGAGAAAACAGGAAGAAGTTGTGTGGAACTGTGAAAAAATACGCAAAATATACAAACTGAGTAGTCCATGGGCCACATAAGCAACATCATGGACTATGTGAACTCAGGGGCACCGTGGTCCCATGGTAGCGTGAGCAGCTGCAGGCCGAGAGGTCCATGGTTCGAGTCTTCCCTGGAGTGAAAATTTTACTTTCTTTATTTTTGCATAGTTATTATATGTCCGTTCGTTCATTGACGTCTCTGTTCACTGTAATAAGTTTAGTGTCTGTGTTTTGCGACCGCATCGCAAAACCGTGTGATTAGTAGACGAAAGGACGTGCCTCTCAAATGGGAACCGAAAACATTTGATCGCAAGGTCATAGGTCAACCGATTCCTCCACAGGAAAACAAATCTGATATATTCTATACGACACTGGTGACGGCATGTGCGTCACATGACAGGAATATGTTGTCGACCGACCTAACTTGTACACTTGGCGAATGGGTAAAAAGATTCTTCTACCTTGCCCGATGTAGGTTTTCTTGTGGATGTGATAATCACTCCCAAAAAAGTGATGAAAACATAAGAGTTTGTCACATAAACTGAAAATAAAAATTAAACTTTTCACTCGATGGAAGATTTGAACTTCGGATCTTTCGTTCGGCAGCTGCTCACGTTACCACGAGACCACGGCGCTCCTGTGTTTCGAATGTCCTTGATGTTGCTTATCTGGCCATGAACAACTCAGTTTGTATATTTTGCTTATTTTTTCACAGTTCCACACAACTTCTTCCTGTTTTCTCAATTGATCTGTGTTGAGTTTTTCAAGGCCTATCCACTGTGCCAACTTATAACTAAATCTGAGTTGGGTGCGATGGGGAGGTTCCCTTGTAAGAACATTAAACATTCTCAAATAGCGACTTTTTAGGACCCATTCCTTTGCTGTCTGTCTGTCAGACACCTTTTTATCTGGAGCAGGTAGGTGCTTCACGTTGAAATTTATGTCACATACTAAGATCTACGTTTCCTTGACCGTGCAAAAAAATTAAGCTTACAAGACAACAGTCAAAAGAAATATGTCCCATATTTCGATACTCGCAAACTCACTCATAAAAACCTGTAAATCAATTATCTACATACGTTTTGGACCTGGTGGTCCAGCGGTAAAGCGGATGCTGGTAACCGAGAGGTCTCGGTATCGAATCTCGGTCAGACCACGGTTATTTCAGTCTTCGTTTTAGCCTAGCCTTCACCTCTCCACGGTGTGATGAGTCTCCAGAAACAACACGTGGTTCGGAGCCACATTAAACTCTAGGTCCCCTTTCCATGGTTTGATAAGGCAAGTCGTCGAAGTGGCGTCCAATAAAAAGACTTGCACCCGGTATTGAGCCACAGGAAATTTTTATTGTTATCTATATACATAATTAACTGTGCACGGAACGCTCAGAGCGCGAATTCTAGTCATACAGATCCGTTTTTTTTACGTTTCCAACGCACTGATCATCATGTCTTTAGGACTCACAAATCGCAGGCCAGGAATATGTTGAACTAAGATCAATATATGTAAAAAGAAAAGAAATTCCACCAGGTAGTAAATAGATTTGTTTCGAAAATGACGTTAAAGTATAGTAGCTTCGTTGTTAACGCGGAAAAAATCATCTGTGATTGTTCGGTGAGCCTAAACACGCCTAGTCAGGTCTTTGTAATGTCGACAAACATGAAGGAATACAAGCGTTAGGTTTTCGGTTGGACATGGCTCCGACTAGGCGTGTTTACTCACCCTTATAATCACAACAGTTGTTTTTATTGATAATAGAGTTTTCTATGCTTTGAAATCGATTTGCAAAAGAAGTACATACACTAACTAAATGGAGCATTTTTTTACTTGTGCAAATGAGGATCGTAGCAGCGGTCCAGCGCGTTCCACCACAATCTGTAAAAGCCTCTTGGTATCATTATAGTTGTTGGAAATATTGCGATGTCTCTGCATTCAAATGCTTAAAAACTTCTGAAATCGTCAGCCGGGGGGGTGATGTGTAGGACTAAGAACACTGAATAAATTTTCAACTGCCAAGATTTCTAAAATAATTTTATTCATATACATTACCGGTTTCGGCAGTTCTCTGTTGCCACCTTAGAGTGTGTGTTTAATAACGTATAATGATGTAAACATAGATTCGAAGATGGTAACAGAGAATTGCCGAAATAATCGATATGAATCAATGATTGTACCGACCTTCGCAGCTGGAAATTTATTCAGTGTTCAAAACGGTTATACAATGTTTTGACTATATATAGGCTTTATTTGCCATGGAAGATCTGTAGTTTAATTTTAATTTACATAACATATGCTTGTCAGCATAGACAAATTTAAGTAAACAAATAATCCTCTTCCTTTTACTGAGTATGTGATTTTTAGTGTTTCTGTTTCCTACACTTACTCATCCATGTCATGAAGAAGTTCAGTCACTGGAGTTACTGACTTTGGGTAGTACAGTCATACTTCTTATTCATTAGGAGCAGTCAACGGAGCTTACTGACATGCACGGTTAGCACTTACTTTTGGTGCTATTTAAAGTGTACCTTGTCATTGTGCTTATTTGTTCATTAGCTTCTCTCCATAGATAGAACTAGTCTTTCGGGAAAATTTTGGATATTTGTGGTAAGTCCCTATGGGACCAAACTGCTGAGGTCATCGGTCCCTAGGCTTACACACTACTTAATCTAACTTAAACTAACTTACGCTAAGGACAACACACACATCCATGCCCGGGGGTGGACTCGAACCTCCGACGGGGAAAGCCGCGAGAACCGTGGCAAGGCGCTCCAGACCGTGCGGCTTCCGGGAAAGCCATTATTTGTAGAAGCGAGTACACTCAATCCGGATATACAAGGGGCGATCAAAAAGTTTACGTAGAAGGCCATACAGTCGAGAATCGGTGTGCCGATAAGGCAAAACTGCCGTGAGCATTGAGACAATCAATGCTACGAATGCACGCAGATACCCGTTTGTTAAAACACCGTGTCCCACTGCGGGAAGAAGTGCTAACGCCTGCTGCACGTCCTCGTCCGACAGGAATCGTCGACCCTTAAAGGCCTTTTGAAAGAGACGGAATGCGTGATAATCGCATGCGGAGTGATCGGGACTATAGGGCGGATGCTCGAGTATCTTCCACTTGAATTGCCATAACTTCTGTGTTGCGACGTTTGCGATATCAAGGAAGTGTCTTGTGTCGAACTGCGACCAGCACGGAACTCGGCTCACGATTCCGCAACGCTGGTTATCGACAGAAGTGCTGCCCAATGCACGTTCTTCACTCACCGATGGATGTCTACAGTGCTAGTGCTTCGGCATCCAAGAAAAGAGTAACAGTACGTTGGTCCTTTTAGACGCATTTAGTAATAACGTCACCATAGTTCACTTTACCGCACAACGTCGAAAAGACACGAATGCCACACTAATACCTTGCCTGCCTGACGTTGCTTGTATATCGGAATCGGAGTCTCACTACATTATACACTACTGCCCTTTAAAATTGCTACACCAAGAAGAAATGCAGATGATAAACGGGTATTCATTGGACAAATATATTTTACTAGAACTGACATGTGATTACATTTTCACGCAATTTGGGTGCATAGATCCTGAGAAATCAGTACCCAGAACAACCACCTCTGGCCGTAATAACGACCTTATTACGTCTGGGCATTGAGTCAAACAGAGCTTGGATGGCATGTACAGGTACAGCTGCCCATACAGCTTCAACACGATACCACAGTTCATCAAGAGTAGTAACTGGCGTATTGTGAAGAGCAGGTTGCTCGGCCACCATTGACCAGACGTTTTCAATTGGTGAGAGATCTGGAGAATGTGCTGGCCAGGGCAGCAGTCGAACATTTTCTGTATCCAGAAAGGCCCGTACAGGACCTGCAACTTGCGGTCGTGCATTATCCTGCTGGAATGTAGGGTTTCGCAGGGATCTAATGAAGGGTACAGCCACGGATCGTAACACATATAAAATGTAACGCCCACTGTTCAAAGTGCCGTCAGTGCGAACAAGAGGTGACCGAGACGTGTAACCAATGGCACACCATACGATCACGCCGAGTGATACGCCATTATGGCGATGACGAATACACGCTTCCAATGTGCGTTCACCGCGATGTCGCCAAACACGGATACGACCATCATGATGCTGTAAATAGAATCTGGATTCATCCGAAAAAATGACGTGTTGCCATTCGTGCACCCAGGTTCGTCGTTGAGTACACCGTCGCAGACGCTCCTGTATGTGATGCAGCGTCAAGGGTTACGGCAGCCAAGGTCTCCGAGCTGATAGGCCATGCTGCTGCAAACGTCGTCGAACTGTTTAGTGCATATGGTTGTTGTCTTGCAAACGTCCCCATATGTTGACTCAGAGATCGAGACGTGGTGAAACGTCCCCTTAGAAATGTTTATGAATTACTGTGCTGGTAAACCCCTTAAGTTATTGATTTTCAAACAGCTGAGCCAAACTGAACGTACACAGACATTTCGCTCTTTACCTATTCTTATCAACACTAAACTGACACACAATATTTTTAGAACAACGCAATATGACTTTCAATAATCCTTACAAGAGAATGGCCCTAACTAACATTAACCTATACGTTTCACAAATCACTTAACTCACAAAAACCTTCATTGCTCGAACTACTGCAATACAGCGAGCGCCACTAGTGCCAGCTAAATAAAAGATTCTAACTACTGAAGGCACTAACTACTGATAGGCATAGTTAGCAAATGAAAGATTTTGGTAGAGAACAAACAATGTATTTACCTTAATAGTGTTCAAAAGTCGTAATATATATAGCAGTTCATGGCATCCAGTCTTACAAATTTACTGTCTCTGATGGACACACGTCCAGATCGTCTGCTCTCAATATTTCGTCGTCTCTCTCCCCACATCCACCACTACTGGCGGCTCTCCTCCAACTGCCCAACTCTACGCGCTAACAGCCAACTGCCCAACACTACAATAGCTAATATTACAACAATGCCTACCAGCCACAGACTGCACAGCCAGTGATTTTCATACAGAGCGCTACGTGGCGTTACCAATATAAAAAAACTAAACAGCCTACTTACAGTGGCTGCACGATCCATTACAGCCATGCGGATAAGATGCCTGTCATCTCGACTTCTAGTGATACGAGGCCGTTAGGATCCAGCACGCCGTTCCGTATTACCCTCCTGAATCCACCGATTCCATATTCTTCTAACAGTCATTGGATCTCGACCACCGCGAGCAGCAATGTCGCGATACGATAAACCGCAATCGCGATAGGCTACAATCCGACCTTTATCAAAGTCGGAAACGTGATGGTACGCATTTCTCCTCCTTACACGAGGCATCACAACAACGTTTCACCATGCAACGCCGGTCGACTGCTGTGTGTGTATGAGAAATCGATTGGAAACTTTCCTCATGTCAGAACGTTGTAGGTGTCGCCAACCTCGCCAACCTTGTGTGAATGCTCTGAAAAGCTAATCATTTGCATATCACAGCATCTTCTTCGTGTCGGTTAAATTTCGCTTCGGTAGCACGTCATCTTCGTGGTGTAGCAATTTTAATGGCCAGTAGTGTATATACGCTGCTGCAACGCCCTCAAACTAAAACGTTTTGACCGCCCCTTCGCCGCGACTTCTTGTTCTGCGCCAACTTCTTCAGCTCGGAGTAGCTCTTATGCCCTACGTCCTCAATTATTAGTTGTATGTAGTTCAATCTCTGGCTTCTCCTACAGTTTTCACCCTCTACAGCTCCGTCTAGTATCATGGAAGTTATTCCCTGGTGACTTAATACTTGTCGTACGATTATGTCCTTTCTCGTCGTTGTTTTCCAGATAATATTTTCCTCGCCAACTCGGCGGAGAATCTCCTTATTCCTAACAGTCCACCTAATTTTCAGCATTATTCTGTAGCACCACATCTCAAACGGTTCGATTCTTTTCTTCTCTGGTTTTTCCACAATCCGTGATTCACTTCCATTAAATTTTTGCTCTAAACGTACAGCCTATGAAATTTCTTCCTCGAACTAAGGGCGATGTTTGATGCTAATAGACTTTGTTTGGTCAGGAATCCCTCATTGGCCGGCCGGTGTGGCCGAGCGGTTCTAGGCGCTACAGTCTGGAACCGCGCGACCGCTACGGTCGCAGGTTCGAATCCTGCCTTGCGCATGGATGTGTGTGATATCCTTAGGTTAGTTAGGTTTAAGTAGTTCTAAGTTCTAGGGGATTGATGACCTCAGATGTTAAGTTCCATAGTGCTCAGAGCTATTTGAACAACTTGAATCCCTCTTTGCCTGCACTAGTCTGATTTTTATGTCCGTCTTTCTTTCCCTGTCGTGTATACTTTGCATCTAAGGTAATAGTATTCCTTCGCTTCGTCTACGTCGTGGCTCGTAATTTTCATATTTCACCCTTAATTTTAATGCCACATTCAAACCTTTCTTTTGTTTCCTTCAGTGCTTCTTCGACAAAGAGATTTAACAGCCGGGGAGAAAAACTGCATCCCTATCGAGGGTCGTGTCTTTCAAATGGCTCTGAGCACTATGGGACTTAACTGCTGTGGTTATCAGTCCCCTAGAACTTAGAACTACTTAAACCTAACTAACCTAAGAACATCACACACATCCATGCCTGAGGCAGGATTCGAACCTGCGACCGTAGCGGTCACGCGGTTCCAGACTGAAGCTCCTTTAACCGCACGGCCACACCGGCCGGCCGATCCTGTCTTACACTTCATTCTAGATATTCCATTCTTTTTGTTCCATCTTCGTTGTCACACCTTTTTTTTCTGAGAATGTCGAACGCTTTCTCTAGGTCGACAAATCCTACGTTAATCCTTACCTCCTTTAGCAAGTGCAACGACAGAGTGATCTCTTTGGCGCCTTTTCCTTTCTTAAAACGCTAATGCCTCCAATGCTTTTCACTTCCATGTCTGACATCACTCTGAGTAAAAAAATGAAGTAACCTATTGTTTGCGATTTGGGATTGTCCGTGGCATACTTTACCGTGCGAAACTAAACGATTTCCTTGCGATCACTGAAACACGTGTATGCTGCAACGGTGGTTCTCTGCAGTTTTCAGTAATTTGGCAGATGTTCAGGGCTCGTTGGTGAGTTCCTTCCCTTCCTGGCATAAGGCCAGTGTGTTTCTGCGGTATCCGCGGCAGTACGTGTGCTTTAAGGCTTTCTAGATCAATGTAGAACACTATTTTCGTGTGGTGAGATAGTATGAGTGGTGTTTCATAGTTTTGGTAGATGTTACCGGATTGATCATTATGAATTGGAACATAAATTGGTACCTGCAAAGTGATGTTGCCTTGTCTTAGGATTCAGTTTAAAGTATGGCAACTTCTGTGGATACATACTGTCAGCAGACACTTCTGACTTCAATAAATCCATAATTTTTTCAATCTTTTCTTTTTTTCCCTGTTGACTCTTTGAATATGTTTTGGTGGATAAGGCTGTAGGTCCCAAGTTTCTGGCTTCAATCCGCAGTGAGTCTTAGGATATTTTTCTTTCACTTAGTGCTTGGTTTACATTTGACATTTCATTGTATAGTATGTAGACAATTCCTAGTTGCTCCGTGCGTTGTAGCCAACGTTAAAACTGTAGGTCCACCTTAGCGGAATGGGCAATTCAGTGCAGACGTCAGTGGATGCCAGGAACATGCTCAGTAGGACCACATATAGTTAAGTATTGTGGTGTAAAAATCAGTACCGTTTTCAGATAATTTTATCATGTTTAGGAGTTCTAATATTATTAACCTTGTTGAAAACACAAGTTTTGCGGCAATTTTCTCGTTTTACGTCAGTTTTCTTAACAGTTTTATATATCTGTCACTGCTTTTCATTTCTCTCTTTGCTCTTTCTCTGCTGAAGGCAAGGCTTGCTCTCATGTCTACATATGCATCTGCATGATTAATCTGCAATACACAATTAGATGTCTGACCACCTTCTAGCTATTTCTCTATCCTTCCACTGTCGAATAGAGCGCGGGCAAAACGAACTCTTAAATCTTTCTGTGCGAGCTCTGATTTCTCTTATTTTATTATGATGACCATTCCTCATGATCATTATGATGAGCATGTGGGCGCCAAAATAATATTTTCTCATTCGGAGGAAAAGGTTGGTGATTGAAATTTCGTGAGGAGATCCTGCCGCAACGAAAATCATCTTTGTTTTACTGACTGTCACCTGGATTCTCGTATCATATGCATGACGTTCCCTATTTCACAATAATAAAAGCTAACTGCCCTTGTTTGAACTTTTTCGATGTCCTCCGTCAATACTTTTTGATGCGCATCCCACACCGCGCAGCAAGAAGACGGGCGAGCGTAGTTAGGCATTCTTTTTAGTAGGCCTGTTGCATTTTCTAAGGGTTCTGTTATTAAACTGTTGTCTTTGGTATGCCTTCTGCACAACATTATCTATGTGATAGTTTCAGTTTGAGTTGTTCGTAATTGTAATTCCTAGGTGCCGGCCGGAGTAGTGGCCGAGCGGTATCGATCAATCCCTAAAGAAGAAAAAAGGTCTAATGAATTTATGTGCGGATATGCTTGCTTTCCATGCTAAAGACCATTCATACAATCATACATTGTTATAGAGACTGCGGTCTAATACGCGCTGTACCATACAGCCACAGTTACAGTATGTGTCGAAAATGGTTTTATGTTCCTCAACGCAGGCGTGTACACGCCGTAGCATGTTCTGTCTCACCGGTTCACATCGGCAAGGCTGCATCCGAACAGTGACTAAGGCAGCATGATACCATGCTCCAATGTCTCCACATCTGGAATGAGATTTGCATACACAATACTTTTGAGACGGCCCCGTAAACAGAAATCGCACGGGTTGAGATCCGGTGAACGAACAGGCCATGCAACAGGATCCTCTCGTCCGATCCACCGACCAGGGATAACACGATTGAGATACGTCAGGACGTTAACGGCGAAGAGGGATGGAACACCACCATGTAGCAGTCACATAACCCTTCGAATCATCAGTGGCACTTCTCCCAGCAGGGGAGGCAACGTCACCCACGAAAAATGTCGGTAGTTCCGACCTGTTAGGCGACGTGGAAAGAAGACTGGTCCCCAAAATACGGTCGCCAATCATCCCGACTCACACATTCCGGCTATCACCATACCATGGGATACTGCATACTATACCACAGATGACAGTCATGAAAGTTGAAGTTACCACTCCATGAAAGGTGGCCTCATCTGTGAATAGGATGGAAACCACTGACACTACTGCTCCCGATGTGGAAAGCCTGTCGTTGCACACGCTGTAAGTGATAAGGGTAGTAACAGTTGTCAACCCTGTACTGGGGGCCCAACTGCCTGGTACTGACACGGCGGTCGCCTTCCACAGTGTTAATCACATTTTCCTCCAAGTCTGGTGTCGAACTTACGGGTACGTCCTTCATGATTCCCTATTTCCTGAAACGACCCTGTCTCAGACAAACGGAGAAACATTGTTGCGAACATTGAGTGCTGTGGTTCTTATCGGCCCGGATAGGTCTCCTGATACAACCTTACTGTCCGCCGCCGTTGTCATTTGCCTTTCTGTAAATAAGCACCGCGTCAGCAAGCTCTAGATTCGAATACGGAACCATTGTGTACAACGCTGCATCGCATCCACTACAAGGTGAGTCAGCAGAAGACTTGAATCGGACACAACATTATTAGTTACTATGGCAGGAAATGGTGCTAGGGCATGACGTATGAGTAACTGTACCACCGTCTAGGAGAAAATCATGCCTATTGTGACTGTGGCTGCATGATACAGCGCATATTAGACGGCAGTCTCTGTAACAAAGTATCGATGAATAAATGGTCTCTAGCGTGGAAACCATAAATTTCCGGACATAAGTTCATTAGACCTGTTTTGTTTCGTATCCTCTCATCGATCAATTCCTAGAGTTTGTACACGATGGAAAAAAAACACCCTGTTTAATTGCTAGCGGTAAGTATGCAGTTGTTGTATCAGCATACTTTGGTGTACAATCTGTTTCGCAACACCGAGGATATCTATCTGTAACTACTCATATTTTTACAAAAAATGTTTCCTGACTCCACGGCAGAATATTTAATTCACTGATTACAGAGTCAATTGAAATATAAATACATCTGCTGCCTTAGGCTAACTTCTGCATACTGCCTATACCTGTAAATAGCTCTTGCATGGGAATGTTGATGGTAGCGCCAGCGACATGGCTCCTCTCTCGCCCCTATTAGTCCGGGTACTCTTTGATGTCCTTATTAACAAAGACTGATGTCATTTGGGTAGATATTTTTGTACTAGGTAATTATAAAAGTAATCATACTGATTAATTAATTTAGAGGGTTACTAGTATACGTTGCATGCTTCCACTCAATTCTGCTCTATGCCATAACCTTCTACGCCATTTCAGCTCAGGTGAAAAAGTTTTTTCTGTAGAAGCGTGCAATAAGAATATTGTGTAACGTTAATCACCATAAATCTTGCAGAAACTCTCCAATGATCTAGCGATGCTCCCACTAGCATGATAATGCTCATATGGTATGGTAATGCAGGCTTTCTCGACAAATTTCGTCGATGAAATGTTCGCGGGTTTCAACCGAGTCGTGCCGTCGTTTTCTAGCAGTGTTTCGATGAGTTTCCTGTTTTCTAGTGGCCTACCTGGCTGCGGCAATAGTGTGGGACAAAACAGTATACTGCCATACAAAAGTGCGCAGCAAGGTTTGTTGTTGCTGTTACCTGTTAAATGTAAACTTCACTCGTTACACTTCCTGGAAACTCTCCTTTCTCATGGGATCGGCGGAACACGAAGTGTGAATGAATGAAATAATGAGTGCATGAGTGCGGTAAAATTTTCAGGTTCTTAGATTTATTTTTCAGTTTGTTTTTCGAAAAAATTTCAGGACAGTAACAAAGGAAAATTAGACCTCAGCGAAGAGGGAGATCCAACTAGACAGCGAATGGGGTTTTTCACGATTCTGAAGACGAACGTGAGGCTGCTGACATGTGGTCAGAAGGACTGTCACTTGCGAAAGTTATCATTAGTTTCCGTCCCCTTGCACTTTTATTGCTCTCCCTAAATTTTCTTTTACTGCCATCACTTCTTCGACGTAGTATAAGATGAACGCAGCGCGGAAGAATTGTACCACTGTAGGGAATAGCCACCCTAGTGACGAACAGCTCTTCATTGAACGGCTCGCAGTAATAAAACCGCCTAGCAGCGCCCACGGGAAAACAACCTATGACGATACTCCTAAGGCATCCATACACAGCATCTGCAGCCTAGGTCAGGTTTGGTCTGCCCACGTTACACTAGGAAACTATGGTACTTGTGCATGCAAGATTTCTCTCATTGCGACTTACGTGACGTTCCACTCCTTTACTTAGTTACCTAAATGAAGTCAATTACTTCTGGCTGCTTTTCATATTACCGGTCGCGGCACCGATAACTAAGTAACTGGGTCTCCAGCCTCACTGTATAATGTTGACACTGTAACACAATGGTAGTTTAAGTGATGCAATGGACCCTTCTGACGACTCATTTCCCGAAGACAAATGCAATTGAAAGGTTCGGCGAATCATAGGGATATCAACGCTGGAAATAACAACGAATGGAATTAATTGAGCATCTATTCATTCCGCCACACTCAAATGTAACACAACACACAGGGATGCAGTGACAGCACAAAATACGTGAACAAACAAACAAGCAAACTACTGGGCATGCTGAAAGGTAATGCCTGCGAATTTTGTATTGTGTTCTCAATATCTGTTGAGGTATTACATCTCATGTATATTATTCGGTCGACTTTCCGCTTCACTGACCCAAAATGCAACCCTTTGTCGCTTCGCGGCTCCGAATCTTAGCGTGTAACGTGGCGTTGTGTAACGTAACTATGCCGGTGTTTGAGAAACGGCTTGCTGTAATCGAGTTTCGAATTCGGAGTTCGTCCACACAAGGAGCACCACATCCTTCAGCATGACAATGCCAGATCACACACGGGCACTGTTACATCTGCAACAATCCGACGCCTTGCGTTCACTGTCATCGACCATCCTTCATACAATCCCGACTTGGCCCCATCCGATTTTCATCTGTTATCAGAACTTACAGAACACTTTCGAAGTCTTCTCTTCGATGACAAAAAACTGGTCTCTCGTTGGGAGAAATGTGTTCTTCGGCAAGGTGTCTATGTTGAGAAATAAATATGTAGACATAAAGAATAAAGGTGCAGAATGTTAACAAAGTTTGTTTTATTTGAAAAGCTTCAAGAGTTTTAAGATAAAAGAATGCGGAGACATTACTTTTCACTACGCCCTCATACCAATAAGGACAAGTGTCTATAAAGTGAGAGTGAAAATCTTTTATTAAATTTGAGTTCAAAGTAGCACTATTAGGGGAACGCCCAGTAATTCCTGGCTTAACTTAAGTAGTTATCAAAATTTTGTTAGTCTCATTCATACCCTAAGAAACTCGTAGGTTTTCCTGGAAACTAGCTACAGGTACAGAAAACTACTGGTCCTCCAGCCCTTCACCGAAAAGATCACGTCTCCCCTTCAGCACTGTACCTTGATTTACGTTGACGGTGTCTCCCCGCTATCCGCAACTCCATGCAGAATTCGGTGCCACTTTCTTCGTCTACCGTAGCCGCTGTTTATTTAAAATCTCTCGTCGCACTCTTCGCCACCCTTGGGCGCTCAATCTCAGAGTGACGCTCACAGGTGTCGCCGCTTTTTCCGCTCCCGTATCCCGGCGCACGCGTCTGGCCTCCTCCCTCTTGTGACTGGTTGTTTCATAAACAACGTACTGACATGCGCTCATTGGATGTTCGATCCTCTACACCCCACCATCTAGCTTGCTCGAGCCAGGCCAATTTCTCGGTGTAACTGTGGTATGGAAACCTCAGCTGTTACCGTTAACGTGGAAGTTACACTTCGCCGTTCCCGTCGCACATCCGTTCTCTTCTCCTTTTTCTGCTGACTGGGCTGCCCCTGTTTTTCTGCCTCATTCCGTGGATGTGCTGGACCAACTGCTGTCTCATGTCTTGGGTGGTCGTCGTCCGTTCTATGTTCGCAAAACACACTGCGCTCCAAAATTAAAGGATCATTGTGGCGGATAATTTTGAAATTTGGCTCAAAAGTGTCTACAACCTTTCTCCGTAATGCTGCAAAAGCGTGCCGCCCTGTGACGTCACCCTCTGGCACGGCGACGCTTCAACAGCAAGGTGGTGATACATGCGAAGATAAGCCACAGCTCAGAAGTTCATATGAGTTGTAAGGCGGGTTAATGATGTCACATTGGCACCAGATTTTACAAAGTTTTTCCCATCGCCACAGTGGACATGTCGTACGATGAGAAAGTCGTCACAGCCCCTCCTACCTCTGCGATGAAGGTGAGAAACGCGACATCCAGTGATGAAATCTGGCGGTTTTCTCATGGTATGGGCTGCCCCGGAAAACATTTCAGACTCACCGCCGCTCAGAATCAACTCGAAAAGACCTCAGGGGCGGTGTCCTAAATGGCAGCAGTGAAACGACCCCTTTCTCGGGTGCGCTGATTGCCACGTATTTCGCTGTCGCAGAGCGATGAGTGTCAGGATGATGTTATTACATCTTTTGACACCGCTGAAACCGTCGCATGTTTCAGCCCCTCTGTAAGGACACTGCAGAGCTGCATCCACGTTGAGTGTGATCGTATCAAGAAATGGTTCAAATGGTTCTGAGCACTATGGGACTCAACATCTAAGATCATCAGTCCCCTAGAACTCAGAACTACTTAAACCTAACCAACCTAAGGACATCACACACATCCATGCCCGAGGCAGGATTCTAACCTGCGACCGTAGCAGTCACGTGGTTCCGGACTGAAGTGCCTAGAACCGCACGGCCACCACGGCGTGATCGTATCCCTTTAGAGTGCACAGTACACTAGAACCGCACGGCCACCACGGCGTGATCGTATCCCTTTAGAGTGCACAGCGAACGCAATTCTTGTCCTGGGGCACAGGTTGGAACCACTAGGGACCAATGAAAAACATTAGACTTAATTTGAACGTGATCCAAAGTGGTAAAAGGTGCTTATACTTTTCCAGCCCTCCTGTTTTCCGCTCTTCTGTGGCGTCATCACCTGGGAGTGCAACAATAACATATGTGTAAATAAAACGGCAAAGGATCACTCTCGTAAGACCCCCCAGTTCGGCAACACCATCTGTGCCACCCACGCAACTTTATTAAGCTCGTTACAAATGTACGTGTCATAAATTTCGACTCTAAATCAGCCTGGCGGCTGCTTTAGCACCTGAGGGCTAGGCAACCCTTTCGACACTCCTGGGTGTGGTTTGCCTACTTTCAGGCGCTAGAGCATTCCGCCAGGGTTATATTGCTTGTAATACCTTTTGAATATTTATTCTTGTTGACTTTCGTTAATTACGCTTGTACTTATAGCTCTGTTCGGCACGGGCATAAGTCTCATCAAGTTTACGTCATTGTCACAGGCCTTGTGTAGGACTTTGCGTCACACCTTTAAGTCTGTTCGTAACGCCATTCTGGCTACGCCCCCATCGGATCTGGAATGATGATTAAGTAACAAATTTGTTTAACATTATCAAGTTACGAAAAGTGAGATATTAAAAAGTCAAATTTTAAAAAAGTTTCGGTGAAGTAACTTTTTAAAACTTTTTAACTTCTTATTTTTCATCTTCTATAGATTAATAATGTACAAAAAACGTGTCTCCATCTTTACGTTCCTTTAATCTTAATAAAAAATCCGCTGCAGCTAGTAGACTATAAATAAAGACATATGTTAAGCAATCTAGATTGTTTTATTCACGAAAAAGTTGACGCTCGATCCTCTGTTTAAAGGAGAAATAGAAATGCGATCTTCCTTACTGAGACATTTTGGAAACAGGAATTTACCATTTCGGCCTTCTCTCTATAATCCCCCTGTTTGATGTCGTTATGGTTACAGGCTGTCTGGACAAATTGTTTTGATAGGTTTACTGATTTGATATACGACCGAATCTCCATTGAGTTTTTAGTCACATCGGGGAGGTAGAATTTTACTTTAGAATTCTGTGAACGTTTCACGGTCGACTCTTCTTACACTAATCTTGTCTTACTTCAGTTTTTGTTGTCTATGAGGTTCTGATTACTTTTAAATCTGCGCAGATGCTTTCTTTGCTTTCGAAGGAGCTTTGAAACTAGGTTGACGAAAAACGATTGGTCTTCCCCAACCCTCACAACTTTAATCAACACGTAACTGCCTCAAGCGTATTGTCCATTACTCTTCAACTTTGTCCATTTATACTGAACATTTTCAGTTTCCGTGGACATTGTTTCATCTGAATCGGATTTTTGCACTTTTTAAGCAGTTATAAATGCCTGACAAAAACACGTGAAACATCCAGAAGGATGTGAGAAAACTAAATGGAAACTTTGGTAATTGGGCAGACATGTGATGTCATTTCATTGATTACAAAATCGATTCAAATTTACAAAGAACTTGGCAGTTTGAGTTCACTTATCAGTATGACATTGACCCACTGTGGCCTGGGTGTATGCACGGATTCGGTTGGGAATTGTGTCAGAAAACCATTGTACCATCTGACGCCATCTGGCCTACAAGTGCTGTATCGTGTCCTTGATATACTGAATAGTAGCACTTGGATGGACTTGACGCCAAAGCTGATCCCACAACTGCTCTACTGGGGAAAGTCTGAGGATCTTGATCTCCGCGGAAGTCCCACAACGTCACGCAGACGGTTTATAGAGAGATGTGCCTTGTGTGGACAAGAATTGTCCTATTGAAAAATGGCACGACGATACTATGGCAAGAGAGGTAACACACAAGGTCACAAGATATCCGTGACGTACCGTTGTGCCGTCGGAGATCCCTCAATCACTACCGGCCGTGACCTGAAGTCATACGTGATGGCTGAGACACCATGACGTCAGCAGTTTTCAAAACATTGAAAGGAGGAGAGCTCTCCTCAGGTTGCCAGCATATTTGCTGACGACTGTCATGTAGGGAACCACAGTTTGTCGGCGAACACATTGCGACTTCATTGATCAGCAGTCCATGCATCCCGGTCAGGCATCGCTCCAAACGCAGTTGTTTGCGTGGTGGCATAAACAGCAGACTACTCTTCGGGCGGTAATTCACTTGGCAGGCTGCTGCTAGTTTCCGACCAATTGTGCGGCGTGAGGCAGAACGTTCTCGGGCTACAGGAGCAGATGTGAACAGATTACGATGTGCCTGCTAGAGAATACGGCGATCCTCCTGCGTGATGGTTAGATGTAATGAAATGGAATCTTGACAACGAGTATGGCTACCCTCACGTTACCATGTGCAGTACAACATCGGGACACTGTCACATACGTTTGTCCCAAAAATTTGGATGCTGCGTTGTAAGGAAACCAGTCGCATGGAGACCCACAACGAAACCCCTTAAAACATTGCCAGGTGCTGATAATGCTGTCTCATAAGCTACGCAGCATCTCCGTGTGCTTCAGTGTTCTGTCAACATCTCATGCTATCCAAGCTTCTTATATATTCTTCAGGCGTGGTAACAGCATTAAAAGGAACTACATTAGTGTAGACTAATGGTCTTTCTACCTGTCACAGAGAATTGCAAGACTAATCGTTCATTTCCCCACCGATGATGTTTACGTGACGAAAGTCAGGGATGATCGACTTCCGACCGTGTCTTCTGAGGGTTTCCCCTTTTTTTGTCTGTGCGTGTCTATTGCTAGGCGTAATTCAGTGATTCTACAGGATGTTTCAGTAAGAGCGAGCAAAAATATAACAGGACATAGAGAATGCTCCAGTGAACAATTTTAGGTGGGAAACCTGTGGTTGGAGGAACCAGCTTAGGGAGGTATGGAAGTAAACTTGTCTACAAGTTTGTCTAGCATTATTTTCCAGCTTATTTACAACTAACATGCGTACTATTTTACACGTACTGTGCCTTTTATTTACATGTGCATTCTTTATTTCCTGCTAGGAAGCAAGGAGGACTAGCCTGATTACTTGGAAGCTATGATGCAGGTTTTGTTTACTTTACTTGACTATAAGATGATTCTGTTTTATCGTATTTACAATGTCCCATGACAGAACGTGCTCTGAATCAACGACAGGCCCATTCATTACTCAGTGCTATGGCAGAGACGTGCAGTACAATATGATGGAGCAGTACCGATACAGTTTCGCAGAACTCACTGACATACGCTTTGTGTATGGGTAAGTGCTCTCGCTGCGTTGAAAGGCTGTATATGGATGATTTCCTAACAGGTATAATCGGCCACAGTGTGTGTTTATTTCTCTCGGTCGACGAACGGGAAATAGGTCCATTGGAAAGAAGAAATGAGGGACTTGGCAACATGAGAACTACTCGCATGTCCAATTTTGAAGAGGAGTTGCTGGAACATTTGCAGTGGACACCACGACAAGTACTCGCCGTATTGCACATGAAATGGACGCTGAACATACTAGCGTTTAGCAAGTACTCCACGAACAACAATTACACCCATATCATCCACAAGGAGTCCACGCAATGCTTGTTACTGACTTTGCACCAAGGGTCGCATGGTGTCTGTGGTTGCTCCATCAATTGATTGATCGTCCAGACTTCCTCCAAATGGTGCTGTTTACTGACGAGGCCTCATTTGATCGTGATAGTATTCTGAACAGCGGGAATAGTCTTGTATAAGAAGACGGAAAGCCTCACGCTGTAGTAGAGTCACACAATCAGTTACGTTTTGCTGTGAATATCTGGGGCGCCATTATAGGCGACAATCTCATTGAGCCATCTCTTCTAAGTGGCCGTCTGAATGGTCAACTATACTTTAGCTTCGTGCAAAGAGTTCTACCTGAGTTGTTGGAGAGCGTACCGTTGGCTGTTCGTGAGAGGATGTGGATACAACTTGACGGTACATCGCCTCACTTCGGTGTGGATGTCCGCAACCATCTCAGTGCTGCATTTCCTGGTCGCTGGATTGGAAGGGGAAGTCCTCTTCCATGGCCTGTGGGGCCACCTGACCTGAATCTCCTTCATTATTTCCTATGGGGATATCTGAAGTCACTTGTGTATGAGACCCAAGTCAATACGGAGATGGAATTAGTTGCCAAACTTGCAGCTACTCGTGATGTGATTCGAAACACACTAGGGATACTTGTCAGGGTGCGTCAGAAACTTGTTCGCCGATGTCATGCTTGCTTTCAGTTTGATGGCCGTCAGTTTCAGCACATTTTGTAAGATACAATACAAACGGTACGTTCATTGTGTCAGTGTTGGTATTTGCAGTTAACTGATGTTGTTGTGGTCTTCAGTCCAAAGACTGATTTAATGCAGCTCTCCATGCTACTCTATCCTGTGCAAGCCTCTTCATCTCTGAGTAACTACTGCGACCTACATCCTTCTGAATCTGCTTAGTGTATTCATCACTTGGCCTCCGTCTACAGTCTTTACCTTCCACGCTTCCCTCCAATACAAAACTGGTGTCCCATGATGCCTCAGAGCGTGTGCTACCAACCGGTCCCTTCTTCTAGTCAAGTTGTGCCACAAATTCCTCTTCCCCCCAAATATTTTTAGTACCTCCTCATTAGTTACATGATCTACCCATCTAATCTTCAGCATATTTCTGTAGCACCACATTTTAAAAGCTTCTATTCTCTTCTTGACTAAACTGTTTATCGTCCATGTTTCACTTCCTTGCATGACTACAATCCATACACATACTTTCAGAAAAGACTTCCTGATAACTAAATCTATATTCATTGTTAACAAATTTCTCTTCTTCGGAAACGATTTCCTTGCCATCGCCAGTCTACATATTAAATCCTCTCTACGTCGACCATCATGAGTTATTTTGCTGCCCAAATAGCAAAACTCATCTACTAGTTTAAGTGTAACTTATTAAATTGATAGTTCGGTAATTTTCATACCTGTCAGCAGCTTCCAGTTAACTATAACTAATGTAAATAAAAAAGTACACAGTAATGTGATTTTATTGATACACTACTGGCCATTAAAATTGCTACAGCAAGAAGAAATGCAGATGATAAACGGGTATTCATTGGACAAATATATTATACTTGAAGTGACATGTGATTACATTTTCACGCAATTTGGGTGCATAGATTCTGAGAAATCAGTACCCAGAACAACCACCTCTGGCCGTAATAACGGCCTTGATACGCTTGGGCATTGAGTCATACAGAGCTTGGATGGCGTGTGCAGGTACAGCTGCCCATGGAGCTTCAGCACGATACCACAGTTCATCACTGGCGTACTGTGACGAGCCAGTTGCTCGGCCACCATTGACCAGACGTTTCCAATTGGTGAGAGATCTGGAGAATCTGCTGGCCAGGGCAGCAGTCGAACATTTTCTGTATCCAGAAAGGCCCGTACAGGACCTGCAACATGCGGTCGTGCATTATCCTGCTGTGAGGTAGGGTTTCGCAGGGATCGAATGAAGGATGGAGCCACGGGTCGTAACACATTGGAAATGTAACGTCCACTGTTCAAACTGCCGTCAATGCGAACAAGAGGTGACCGAGACGTGTAACCAATGGCACCCCATACTATGACGCCGGGAGATACGCCATTATGGCGATGACGAATACACGGTTCCAATGGGTGTTCATCGCGATGTCGCCAAGCACGGATGCGACCATCATGATGCTGTAAACAGAACCAGGATTCATCCGAAAAAATGACGTTTTGCCATTCGTGCACCCAGGTTCGTCGTTGAGTACACCACGCAGGCGCTCCTGTCTGTGATGCAGCGTCAATGGTAACCGCAGCCATGATCTCCGACCTGACAGTCCATGCTGCTGCAAACGTCGTCGAACTGTTCGTGCAGATGGTTGTTGTCTTGCAAACGTCCCCATCTGTTGACTCAGGGATCGAGACGTGGCTGCACGATCCGTTACAGCCATGCGGATAAGATGCCTGTCATCTCGACTGCTAGTGATACGAGGCCGTTGGGATGCAGCACGGCGTTCCGTATTACCCTCATGAACCCACCGAGTCCATATTCTGCTAACAGTCATTGGATCTCGACCAACGCGAGCAGCAATGACGCGATACGATAAACCGCAATCGCGATAGGCTACAATCCGACCTTTATCAAAGTCAGAAACGTGATGGTACGCATTTCTCCTCCTTACACGAGGCATCACAACAACGTTTCACCAGGCAATGCCGGTCAACTGCTGTTTGTGTATGAGAAATCGGTTGGAAACTTTCCTCATGTCAGCACGTTGTAGGTGTCGCCATCGGCGCCAACCTCTTGTGAATGCTCTGAAAAGCTAATCGTTTGCATATCACAGCATCTTCTTCCTGTCGGTTAAATTTCGCGTCTATAGCACGTCATCTTCGTGGTGTAGCAATTTTAATGGGCAGTAGTGTATTATGTCCTAGCAGGCTTTTCTGACCTAAGGTTCCATACCTCAAATTGTGTAGTGGAGCATCCTGTATGTCATGTTAAATTTTTGCACGCTCTTACGGAAAAACCTTTTATAACGGCCTTATTATCACTAAGTTCCTATTGTACGGTAACTGAATCGAATATTTAGGACCTTTCTGTAAGGAGGTAGTTTACGATGTTACTTTCTTGAGTCGGTTCTCTGATTATCTGGTCAAGATAATTTAAGAACAAGCCTGATCCACGGAAGAGGACAGGTGTTGGTACGTCAGTTACGGGCGTCGTTTGCTGGAGGAGGAATGTGGGTGACCGCATGCCTGCGGGTATTCCCCGCCGCGGGGCCGGGTTGCGCGGAACGCCTGGCCGCGTCGGCTAGCGACTTGTGAAGCAGGCAGGCAGGCAGGCAGCGCGAGGGTATTTTAAAAACTGGGGCGTGCCGCGCTGCGGCGCCTCCCCCCAGGTGCGCGGCGCGGCGTACGCGCTGGGCTGAAGCGTGCCGTAAAACGCGCCCTTTGATCGCTGGCTCGCGGCCGGCCGCGCGCCCGACTGGAAGGCGGCCCCGGCCCGCACGTGGCGTCGCCGCCTCACCTCACCTCAGCTGGGCTCGGCTCGCTGCCCGCGCCGCGCTCTAGTCTCGCCACGGAGCTCCCGCAGGCCGCAGCCGCGGCTAGCCACCCTCCGAGATTAAGGTCAGTCGGCCGCTCCCCGTCGCCGCTGCCTTCCCAGCTCTTTGCGATGATTGTTCACCGTCTGATCGCGCGTACTGTACTCTGTCACACTCCGCAATCCTAGTCTCGTCACTGATTTCCTATTTCGGTTTGCAGGCTACAATAAATATACTGAGCGTTTCAGGAGGAATCTCTCTTACTAAACGGCTACCCCACTGCGCAGTCCCTGTTGCATGCCGCCTACCTAACGGCTTCCAGGGGTAACAAAAATTTGATTTTCAGTATACCACTATGTTCCAAAACGCCACGCATTTTTCCGTGGTTCATATCTTAGGTTCTATTGGTGATAGAAGGCTAGGCATCGAGTGTTTTGGAGAGCCCTCGCGCTAGGGACATTTGTATACCCAACGGAAGGACTGTCTTACTGTAACCACATTACATCTACATTTATACTCCCCAAGCCACCCAATGGTGTGTGGCGGAGGGAACTTCATGTGCCACTGTCATTACCTCCCTTTCCTGATCCAGCCGCGCATGGTTCGCGGGAAGAACGACTGCCGGAAAGCCTCCGTGCGCGCTCGAATCTCTCTAATTTTTACATTCGTGATCTCCTCGGGAGGTATAAGTAGGGGGAAGCAATATATTCGATACTTCATCCAGAAACGCACCCTCTGGAAACCTGGACAGCAAGCTACACCGCGATGCAGAGCGCCTCTCTTGCTGAGTCTGCCACTTGAGTTTGCTATACATCTCCGTAACGCTATCACGCTTACCAAATAACCCTGTAGCCGGCCGCGGTGGTCTAGCGGTTCTAGGCGCGCAGTCCGGAACCGCGCGACTGCTACGGTCGCAGGTTCGAATCCTGCCTCGGGCATGAATGTTTGTGATGTCCTTAGGTTAGTTAGGTTTAAGTAGTTCTAAGCTCTAGGGGACTGATGACCACAGTAGTTAAGTCCCATAGTGCTCAGAGCCATTTGAACCATTTTTTTGAAATAACCCTGTGACGAAACGCGCCGCTCATCTTTGGATCTTCTCTATCTCCTCTGTCAGCCCGACCTGGTACGGATCTCACACTGATGAGCAATACTGAAGTATAGGTCGAAAATGGTTCAAATGGCTCTGAGCACTATTGGACTTAACATCTGAGGTCATCAGTCCCCTAGAACTTAGAACTACTTAAACCTAACTAACCTAAGGACATCAGACACATCCATGCCCGAGGCAGGATTCGAACCTGCGACCGTAGCAGTCGCGCGGTTCCGGACTGAAGCGCCCAGAACCGCTCGGCCACAGCGGCCGGCAAGTACAGGTCGAACGAATGCTTTGTAAGCCACCTCCTTTGTTGATGGACTACATTTTCTAAGGACTCTCCCAATGAATCTCAACCTGGCACCCGACTTACCAACAATTAATTTTATATGATCATTCCACTTCAAATCGTTCCGCACGCATACTCCCAGATATTTTACAGAAGTAACTGCTACCAGTGTTTGTTCCGCTATCATATAATCATACAATAAAGGATCCTTCTTTCTATGTATTCGCAATACATTACATTTGTCTATGTTAAGGGTCAATTGCCACTCCCGGCACCATGTGCCTATCCGCTGCAGATCTTCCTGCATTTCGCTGCAATTTTCTAATGCTGCAACTTCTCTGTATACTACAGCATCATCCGCAAAAAGCCGCATGGGACTTCCGACACTATCTACTAGGTCATGTATATATATATTGTGAAAAGCAATTGTCCTATAACACTCCCCTGTGGAACGCCAGAGGTTACTTTAACGCCGGCCGCGGTGGTCTAGCAGTTCTAGGCGCTCAGTCCGGAACCGCGCGACTGCTACGGTCGCAGGTTCGAATCCTGCCTCGGACATGGATGTGTGTGATGTCCTTAGGTTAGTTAGGTTTAAGTAGTTCTAAGTTCTAGGGGACTGATGACCTCAGATGTTAAGTCCCATAGTGCTCAGAGCAATATGAACCATTTTCGTTACTTTAACGTCTGTAGACGTCTCTCCATTGAGAACAACATGCTGTGTTCTGTTTGCTAAAAGCTCTTCAATCCAGCCACACAGCTGCTCTGATATTCCGTAGGCTCTTACTTTGTTTATCAGGCGACAGTGCGGAACTGTATCGAACGCCTTCTGGAAGTCAAGGAAAATGGTATCTACCTGGGAGCCTGTATCTAATATTTTCTGGGTCTCATGAACAAATAAAGCGAGTTGGGTCTCATACGATCGCTGTTTCCGGAATCCATGTTGATTCCTACAGAGTAGATTCTGGGATTCCAGAAATGACATGATACGCGAGCAAGTCGAAGTTTGAATATTAGATACTTGCACCATCTAAGCAAATGGAGCATATAGGTTAGTTCTTTTTGCATTACCTGTTGTCTACGGTGCGCCTTAAGGGGCTTATGGAGGCACCATTTAGTTCATGGGTGGTTCCTTAGAAAATCCGAAAAAAGCGTTCTTTACAATTTTTTCTCCGTCAGCAGAGGATATCTAAATAACTAACTGCAGCAAATTGCTCAAATTTTAACGGTATATGCTATAGGCATTTATCTAGAACCAAACCCGAGCCGCGGTTTCCAAGACGGCTAGCCACAGAAAATGGCTGAAATTTTTACGATTCCAAGGATACCTGGCTCGAACAACCTCCAAAATTTTCTTGCTATCTTTACTCGATTCCGAGATACAGAGGTTCGATGTTACCCATCATGTACACCTACAATACCCAAGGAAAATCCGATGTGTGGTGGAAACATAGTTTATAAAGTTACGAAGCATGGAGAAATATCCTGAAAAGTGTCTCCGTTATCACCAGAATGGTTCTGGGAACCCCATGTTGTAGTATTGAAGAACATGCAACATTTTTGTGCACGTAAAATCCGCTATGACGTGTAAAAAATTACGTTATTTCAGTTACACGCAAGTAAACTATGAAAATTTTACTGACGCGTAACGTTCTTTTCATATGAGGGATATTCCGTGCTGTAGTAGAGAAAAGAAGGGAAACAGCGAAAAACAAATTTTCCTATGGGGTCATAAAAAAGTCGAATATGCTCCTGTTTAAAAGACTGGCTGAATGGTAGACTACCAGCTGTCTCATTCTACGTTTCTCACCGCCTTCAAGAACTATCCGAAAAATTTTGGCTTGCGAACTTACCGAGACGAAGAAGATCGCGGTTGTGAGACAGTGACAGTTAGACAAAGAGATAAAAAATGGCTCTGAGCACTATGGGACTTAACTTCTGAGGTCATCAGTCCCCTAGAACATAGAACTACTTAAACCTAACTAACCTAAGGACATCACACACATCCATGCCCGAGGCAGGATTCGAACCTGCGACCGTAGCGCAGATTGTAGCGCCTAGAACCGCTCGGCCACCCCGGCCGGCTCAACACATTTTTCAGACAGTATCAGCATACAGGTGATCCTAGAAGGAATGGTCAATATTAAGGGATACGACGGACACGATCAGTCGAAGCAAAAAAAATTGTAATAAAGATGGGCTCTGGAATGCATACTTTAAGAACTGTGAGCACTTCTTCATATTCAGTATTTCTCTTCTACTGACCAATCTCTCTGCTTTCCTTATTTTGGGAGCACGTAGTATTGGTCAAAGCGAGAAAAACTGCCTGGTAAACTTGGTCTCTAAAATTCATGTTTGAAGTGATATGAGCACTTCTACATCTACATGATTACTCTACAATTCACAATCCTGTGCCTGACAGATGGTTCATCGAATCCCCCTCACTCTGTTTATCTACCGTTCCACACTCGAACAACGCTCTGAAAAAACGAAAACTTGCATATTTCCGTGCGAGCGCTGATTTATTTTATTATGATGATCACTTCTCCCTATCTATGTGGGCGCCAATTAAATATTTCCGCATTCGGAGGGGAAAATTGGCGATTGAAATGTCATGAGAAGATTCTGCTGTAACGAGAAACGGCTTTGTTTTAATGATTGCCACCCCAGTTCGCGTATCGTGCCCATGGCACTCTCACCCCTATTTCGCGATAATACAAAACGAGCTGCCTTTCTTTGAACTTTTTCGATGTCCACCATCAATCCTATCTGATGCGGATCCTGTACCACGCAGTAATACTCCAGAACAGGACAGACAAGTGTAGTGTAGGCAGTCTCTTCAGTAGACCTGTTGCATTTTCTGAGTGTTCTACCAATAAATAACAGTCTTTGGTTCGCTTTTCCCCACGACATTACCTCTGTGATCGTTCCATTTTAAGTTATTTGTAATTGCAATCCCTAAGTATATAGTTGAATCACAGCCTTTAGATTTAAGTGATTTATAGCGTAGCCAACATTTAGCGGATTTCTTTTAGTACGCATGTGGATAAACTTCACACTCTTCATTACTTAGAGTCATTTACCACTTTTCGCACAATACAGATACCTTGTCTAAATCATTTGTCTATTGGTTTTGATCACCTTATGACTTTACAAGACAGTAAATGGCAGCATGGTGTGAAACATCTCTCTTTACTGCTAGTTTTCCATATTTCGGGAGAAGGTAATATGGACCAAAACAAGAAAAAAGTATCTAGTAAACGTGGACTGTAGAATGCATACCTCAAGAGACATGAGTTCTTGTTCAATAGAATGTGTGCGTTATTGAGCTGATATGAGGTCGCAATCGTTGAGATGCATGAAAAACTACATTTTCCCACAAACTAAGAGCAAATTACCCGGACTATACTCACCCACTTCAAAAACCTTAAACATATTCTCAAAATTTTCCAAGATAATCTCGCTTCAGTGCTAAATGTCAAATATTTAACTCATTTGTAAATAAACAGAGCTTTGAAGATGTTTCATACATGGCGTTTCATTTTTTCAAGAATGAGGGGATTCGGGGTTTACTGGTAGGCTGGTTCAAATGGCTCTGAGCACTATGGGACTCAACATCTGAGATCATCAGTCCCCTAGAACTTAGAACTACTTAAACCTAACTACCCTAAGGACATCACACACATCCATGCCCGAGGCAGGATTCGAACCTGCGACCGTAGTGGTCACGCGGTTCCAGACTGAAGCGCCTAGAACCGCTCGGCCACACTGTTTACTGGTAGTTAATAATTAAGGATAAGATACTAATTCGAATTAAATATTGGTTACAGAGATACAGCTGATTACACAGATAAATTTTTGCTTTCGTATTTTGGTGCTCCAGTTGCTGTGAACCTGTTTATAGATTGGCATTTTTCTTTTGAAGCTAAAGCTAAGAAGTTGTATATGAGTTTATATAATTCAGTTTGTCACCAGTAACTATGATATGTTGCAAATTTCTGCTGCGTCGTTTAAGAATGCCGAACGTATTTATAAGTGCTAAGTGTGCCTGTATATTTGTGTACGGGTTTTCAAATGGAAACGCTACTACTGTTTGTAGGGAATACAGTAGACGATTTCCTTACCGCAGAGAACCAGATTCAAGAGTGTTAATTCGTTTTTTCACTAACCTAACACGCACCAGAAAGATGAATCGGCAGAAATGCCCACCAACGGCCTTTAATATAAACACCATCAGCTTTTTGCCTGTGGGTTTGCTGAAAAGGCGAAGTCTGTAAAGAAGTGCCAAACGCAAGAGACAGAAGATCGTTTGGCTTATAAATACTGCCGCTCTATAAAAGAACATCTAGACGACATCAGAAAGTTACATGTGAAATTGTCGATAGAATTGGAAAGTGCATTGACGCTGGAGGTGGAATTCATGAACGTCAACACTGAAGTTAATCATTCGCCTTTGCTTACCACTTTTTGTGAGTGTTTGCGTAACGTTATAACAGCTGCATCTCTGTAACCAATCAAAATTTTACACCTGTTACGTGGAATAATTTATTCGATTTAGTCTAGACTACGTTTTCGTAGCTCCCCTGAAACAACCTGTGTTTAGTTTCATCAACGAGATCGTTTGCACTAGGCCTAAATAAAAAAAAACACTAAAGCGCGAAAGAAACTGGTATAGGCATGTGTATTCAAATATAGAGATATGTCAACAGGCAGAATGCGGCGCTGCGGTCGGCAACGCCTACATAATATAACAAGTGTCTGGCGCAGTTGTTAAATCGGTTACTGCTGCTACAAAGACAGGTTATTAAGATGTTAGTGAGCTTGAGCGTGGTGTTATAGTAGGCGTACGAGCGATGACACGGCATCGCCGAGGTAGCGATGAAGTGTGGATCTTCCTGTACGACCATTTCACAAGTTGTTGTTGTGGTCTTCAGTCCTGAGGCTGGTTTGATGAAGCTCTCTCCATGCTACTCTATCCTGTGCAAGCTTCTTCATCTCCCAATACGTACTGCAGCCTACATCCTTCCGAATCTGATTAGTGTATTCATCTCTTGGTCTCCCTCTACGATTTTTACCCTCCACGCTGCCCTCCAATACTAAATTGGCCATCCCTTGATGTCTCAGAACATGTCCTACCATCCGATCCATCCTTCTTGTCAAGTTGTGCCACAAACTCCTCTTCTCCCCAATCCTATTCAATACCTCCGCATTAGTTATGTGATCTACCCATTTAATCTTCAGCATTCTTCTGTAGCATCACATTTCAAAAGCTTCTATTCTCTTCTTGTCCAAACTATTTATCGTCCATGTTTCACTTCCATACATGGCTACACTCCATACAAATACTTTCAGAAACGATTTCCTGACACTTAAATCTATACTCGATGTTAACAAATTTCTCTTCTTCAGAAACGCTTTCCTTGCCATTGCCAGTCTACATTTTATATCATCTCTACTTCGACCATCATAAGTTATTTTGCTCCCCAAATAGCAAAACTCCTTTACTACTTTAAGTGTCTCATTTCCTAATCTAATTCCCTCAGCATCACCCGACTTCATTCGGCTACATTCCATTAGCCTCGTTTTGTTTTTGTTGATGTTCATCTTATATCCTCCCTTCAAGTCACTGTCCATTCCGTTCAACTGCTCTTCCAAGTCCTTTGCTGTCTCTGACAGAATTACAATGTCATCGGCGAACCTCAAAGTTTTTATTTCTACTCCATGGATTTTAATACCTACTCCGAATTTTTCTTTTGTTCCCTATACTGCTTGCTCAATGTTGTTGTTGTGGTCTTCGGTCCTGAGACTGGTTTGATGCTTGCTCAATATACAGATTGAATAACATCGGGGAGAGGCTACAACGCTGTCTTACTCCCTTCCCAACCACTGCTTCCCTTTCATGTCCCTCGACTCTTATAACTGCCTTCTGATTTCTGTACAAATTGTAAATAGCCTTTCGCTCCGTGTAGTTTACTCCTGCCACTTTCAGAATTTGAAAGAGAGTATTCCAGTCAACATTGTCAAAAGCTTTCTCCAAGTCTACAAATGCTAGAAATGTAGGTTTGCCTTTTCTTAATCTAGCTTCTAAGATAAGTCGCAGGGTCAGTATTGCCTCACGTGTTCCCATATTTCTACGGAATCCAAACTGATCGCCGGCCGGAGTGGCCGTGCTGTTCTAGGCGCTGCAGTCTGGAACCGAGCGACCGCTACGGTCGCAGGTTTGAATCCTGCCTCGGGCATGGATGTGTGTGATGTCCTTAGGTTAGTTAGGTTTAATTAGTTCTAAGTTCTAGGCGTCTGATGACCTCAGAAGTTAAGTCGCATAGTGCTCAGAGCCAATTGAACCAAACTGATCTTCCCCGAGGTCGGCTTCTACCAGTTTTTCCATTCGTCTGTAAAGAATTTGCATTAGTATCTTGCAGCTGTGACTTATTAAACTGATAGTTCGGTAATTTTCACATCTGTCAACAGCTGCTTTCTTTGGGATTGAAATTATTATATTCTTCTTGAAGTCTCAGGGTATATCGCCTGTCTCATACATCTTGCTCACCAGATGCTAGAGTTATGTCAGGACTGGCTCTCCCAAGGCTGTCAGTAGTTCTAATGGAATGTTGTCTACTCCTGGGACCTTGTTTCGACTTTGGTCTTTCAGTGCTCTATCAAATTCTTCATGTAGTATCATAGCTCCCATTTCATCTTCATCTACATCCTCTTCCCTTTCTATAACATTGCCCTCAAGTACATCGCCCTTGTATAGCCCCGTCTATATACTCCTTCCACCTCTCTGCTTTCCCTTCTTTGCTTAGAACTGGGTTTCCATCTGAGCTCTTGATATTCATACAAGGGGTTCTCTTTTCTACAAAGGTCTCTTTAATTTTCCTGTAGGCGGTATCTATCTTACCCCTAGTGAGATAAGCCTTTACATCCTTACATTTGTCCTCTAGCCATGCCTGCTTAGCCATTTTGCACTTCCTGTCGATCTTATTTTTTAGACGTTTATATTCCTTTTTGCCTGCTTCATTGACTGTATTTTTATATTTTCTCCTTTCATCAATTAAATCCAGTATTTCTTCTGTCACCCAAGGATTTCTACTAGCCCTCGTCTTTGTATCTACTTGATCCTCTGCTGCCTTCACTACTTCATCCCTCAAAGCTACCCATTCTTCTTCTACTGTATTTCTTTGCCCCATTCTCGTCAATTGTTCCATTATGCTCTCCCTGAAACTCTGTACAACCTCTGGTTTAGTCAGGTCCCGTCTCCTTTAGTCAGGTCCCATCTCCTTAAATTCCCACCTTTTTGCAGTTTCTTCAGTTTTAAGCTACAGGTCATAACCAATAGATTGTGGTCAGAGTCCACATCTGCCCCTGGAAATGTCTTACAATTTAAAACCTGGTTCCTAAATCTCTGTCTTACCATTATATAATCTTGAACCAAGTGTTAGCTATGATTAAGTTGTGCTCTGTGCAAAATTCTACCAGGCGGCTTCCTCTTTCATTTCTTAGCCCCAATCCATATTCACCTACTATGTTTCCTTCTCTTCCTTTTCCTACTATCGAATTCCAGTCAGCCATGACTCTTAAGTTTTCGTCTCCTTTCACTATCTGAATAATTTCTTTTATCTCATCATACATTTCTTCAATTTTTTTCGTCACCTGCAGAGCTAGTTGGCATATAGACTTGTACTACTGTCGTAGGCGTGGGCTTCGTGTCTATCTTGGCCACAATAATGCGTTCACTATGTTGCTCGTAGTAACTTACCCGAACTCCAATTTTTTTTATTCAATATTAAACCTACTCCTGCATTACCCCTATTTGATTTTGTATTTATAACCCCGTAGTCACCTGACCAGAAGTCTTGTTCCTCCTGCCATAGAACTTCACTAATTCCCACTATATCTAACTTTAACCTATCCATTTCCCTTTTTAAATTTTCTAATCTACCTGCCCGATTAAGGGATCTGACAGTCCACGCTCCGATCCGTAGAACGCCAGTTTTCTTTCTCTTGATAACGACGTCGTCCTGAGTAGTGCCCGCCCGGAGATCCGAATGGAGGACTATTTTACCTCCTGAACGTTTTACCCAAGAGGACGCCAGCATCATTTATCCGTACAGTAAAGCTGCATGCCCTCGGGAAAAATTACGGCTGTAGTTTCCCCTTGCTTTCAGCCGTTCGCAGTACCAGCACAGCAAGGCCGTTTAGGTTATTGTTACAAGGCCAGATCAGTCAATCATCCAGACTGCTGCCCCTGCAATTACTGAAAAGGCTGCTGCCCCTCTTCAGGAACCATACGTTTGTCTGGCCTCTCAACAGATACCCCTCCGTTGTGGTTGCACGTACGGTACGGCTATCTGTATCGCTGAGGCACACAAGCCTCCCTACCAACGGCAAGGTCTATGGTTCATGGGGGGGGGGGGATTTCACAAGTGTACCGTGAATATCAGGAATCCGATAAAACGTCAAATCTCCGACATCTCTGCGGCCGCAAAAAGATCCTGCAAGAACTGGACCAACGACGACTGCAGAGAATCGTTCAGCGTGACAGAAGTGCAACCCTTCCGCTAATTGCTGCAGATTTCAATGCTGGGCCACCAACAAGTGTCAGCCTGCGACCCATTCAACGAAACATCATCGATACTGGCTTTCGGAACCGAAGGCCCACTCGTGTACCCTTGATGACCGCACGACACAAAACTTGACGCCTCGCCGGGTTCCTTCAGCACCGACACTAGACTGTTGATGATTGGAAACATGTTGCCTGGTCGGACGAGTTTCGTTTCAAAATGCATCGAGCAGATGGACGTGTACGGTTATGGAGACAACGTCATGAATCCATTGACCCTGCGTGTCAGCGGGGTACTATCCAAGCTGCTAGGGCTCTGTAATGGTGTAGGGCGTGTGCAGTTGGAGTGATGTGGGACCCTGATACGTCTAGATAGAACTCTGACAGGTGACACATACGTAAGCAACCTGTCTGATGACCTGCATCCATGTATGTCCATTGTACATTCAGACGAACTTGTGCAATTCCAACGGGATAATGCGACACGCCACACGTCCACAATTGCTACAGAGTGGCTCCAGGAACACTCTTCTGGCCACCACACTCCACTAACATAAACACTATTGAGCATATCTGGGATCCCTTGCAACGTGCTGTTCAGAAGAGATATCCACCCCTCGTACTCTTACGGATTTATGGAGAGCGCTGTAGGACTCCTGGTGTCATTTCCTTCCAGCACTACTTCAGAAACTAATCGAGTCCATGCCATGTCTTTTTGCGGCAGTTCCGCGAGCTCACGTGTGTCCTACACGATATTAGGCAGGTATACCAGTTTCTTTGGCTCTTAATCTCATCTCACAATTAACCGATATTTCCGTCAGAGTGGAAATTTTTTAAAAAACCAGCCGTGAAGTATTCTTTTATAATTAGAAATATTGTTTACGTTTAGAATATTCTGTTATGCATGTTACTCGCGTTTTAACAGCGGAAGACGATGCATGCGCCAATGCCACCGTCAGACATCTCTGAAATAGTTCAATAAAGTTTCTGGAGAACTGCCGAATGTCTTCAAATTGCTGCCACGATATTTCGGCGCGGAGTCTCCTGGCCATCTTCAGGTGGACAGTCATACAAAGGGACTGAGCTAACGTATTTAAGATCTCACCGGCCCTTGCGTGGTGTGTCCAGTTGGCGTTGTGCATGGGCCCCCCGTAGTGAAAACTGGCTTCATCGATATCACATCGATTGTCTTCGTATGATAAACGACGCCGGCTACCCAGGGCACGAAGTTTTTCTATGATGGGATTACATGCATAATGTAATTCTAAATCGCCGTCTCGATTAATAAGGGACTCAGACAATCGTATCTCCACTGATTCATTGATGATGGAGCTCCAAAAGTTTGACGTGTGGCTTACAATGTTCGTTCGGCAATAGCGTACTTATTGGCTTGGAGGAGGCGAGTATGCCGCTAATTTTCTACGATGCGTTCCTGTACTGTGCACTTCGTTTGCCCTATGTAAGATTTGCCGCATTCACTGGGAATTCTGTAAATAACTGTCTTCCGCATCTCTAAGTCATCTTTGACAGATCCAAGTAGAGTCGGGATTTCAGGAGGAGAACAAACAAGTGCTTTAACTTTATGACTTTTTAATATTCTGCCTATTTTGGCTGGAATATTTCCAATATGTATTATAAATAAGTAGACATTTTGAAGGCCACATCTTCTCGTTTGTCCTGGCCGTTTTTGCGTCTTTAGCGCTCTCCGTACTTAGATTAGATTAGATTTACTTTCATTCCAATTGATCCGTAGTGAGGAGGTCCTCCAGGATGTGGAACATGTCAGAAAAACAACAATACATGACAAATATTTACAACTAAAACAAGTAAGCTAATGTACCATTCCACAGGTCCCAAGTGGAATGATCGTCATTTTTTAATGAACACTATGAGTCATTTTACAAATACTAATGCACTGAATTTAAAATAAAGTTTTTTATTTATTTATAAGGTAATAAACATGTAATACAACTACTGTAATACTTATTTACAATGAACACATTACTGCACTGAAATGGTGCAGGAGTTGGATTATACTTACACACACACACACACACACACACACACACAGAGAGAGAGAGACACACAAATTTTCAATGAACACATTACTGCACTGAAATTGTGCAGAAGTTATGTTGTACTTATATACAAATCAGTTGGTTTTACTAAGAAATTCATCAATGGAGTAGAAGGAGTTGGCCACCAATAAATCCTTTAGGCTTCTCTTAAACTGAATTTCATTGGCTGTTAAGCTTCTTATGGCTACTGGCAAGTTATTGAAAATGTGTGTTCCTGATAATGCACACCTTTTTGTACAAGACTAAGTGACTTTAAATCCTTGTGAAGATTATTCTTATTTCTAGTATTGATTCCATGAATTGAGCTGTTGGTTTGAAAAAGTGATATATTTTTAAAGACAAATTTCATTAAGGAATAAATATATTGGGAAGCAGTAGTTAGTATCCCTAGTTCCATAAACAGGCTTCTGCAGGATGTTCTTGAGTTCACACCACATATAACTCTTACTGCACGTTTTTGTGCCCGGAAAACTTAAGCTTGGCTTGATGAATTACCCCAAAAAATAATCCCATATGACATTATGGAATGAAAGTAAGCATAGTATGCCAGCTTTTTCATTTTTATATCCCCTATGTCTGACAAAATTCGCACTGCAAACAGAGATTTGTTAAGACGCTTCAGCAGTTCTGTGGTGTGCTCCTCCCAGTTGAATTTATTATCAAGCTGTAATCCCAAGAATTTAACACTGTCCACTTCTTCTATCTTCTTGTCATCGTATGTTAGACATATACTCTTGGGACACCCCTTACAAGTTCTGAACTGCATGTAGTGTGTTTTTTCAAAGTTTAGTGACAAAGAATTGGCTAGGAACCAGTGATTAATGTCCACAAATATTTTATTGGCTGATCTTTCTAAGACTACACTTGATTTGCTATTTATTGCAATGTTTGTATCATCGGCAAACAAAACAAACTTGGCATCTGGTAATGTTACTGATGAAAGGTCATTGATATACACAAGAAAAAGTAAGGGCCCCAAAATGGAACCTTGTGGGACCCCACATGTAATTAGTTCCCAGTTGGATGATGCCTGATAGCTTGATACATGTCTCTTTCCTAATAACACCCTTTGTTTCCTGCCAGAGATATAAGATTTGAACCATTCTGCAGCATTTCCTGTTACACTATAATATTCTAGTTTACTTAAAAGGATATTGTGATTTACACAGTCAAATGCCTTTGACAGATCACAAAATATACCAGTTGCCTGCAATGTTTTGTCTAATGAATTAAGCACATTTTCACTGTAAGTGTAGATAGCCTTCTCAATATCAGAACCTTTTAGAAATCCAAACTATGACTTTGACAGTATGTTATTTGAGATAAGATGGTTATAAAGACGACTGTACATTACTTTTTCGAAAATTTTTGAGAATGCTAGCAACAGTGAAATTGGACGGAAATTGGATGTTATTTCTTTATCTCCCTTCTTAAACAGTGGCTTAGCTTCAGAATATTTCAGCCATTCAGGAAATATTCCACTGATAAACGACTGGTTACACAGATAGCTTAATATGTTACTTAGCTCAGAATCACATTCTTTAATTAACTTTGTTGATATTTCATCATACCCACTAGATGTTTTTGATTTTAAAGATTTTATGATGGACATTATTTCTGTTGGGGTAGTGAGGGTCAAATTCATATTATGGAAGTTACTTGAAATGTCTGGTCTAAGGTAATCCATAGCAGCATCTACCGAACCTGACAACCCCATCTTTTCAGTAACAGTTATAAAATGTTTGTTAAAAAGTTCTGCAACACTATACACATATGTCACCAATGAATCATTTACTCTTAATGTTATTTGTTCCTCTTCATGTCTGGTTCTACCAATCTCCTCCTTCACTATATCCCATATTGTCTTTATTTTCTTATCTGATATGACTACCTTTTCCTTGTAATATATTTGCTTTGACATCCGTATTACAGTCTTTAATATTTTGCAGTATTTCTTATAATGTGCTATAGCATCAACATTGGAAATGTTTCGGATTGACAGATACAGGTTTCTTTTTGTTTTACAAGATACCCCTATTCCTCGAGTAATCCATGGCTTCTTTGTAGACTTTGCTCTAACCTTGGTAAGTTTTGGGGGAAAGCAGTGTTCGAATAAGGTAAGCACTTTATTAGCAAAAATGTTATATTTTTCATTCATGCCATGAGCACTGTAAACATCAGTCCAGTGAATGTCTCTGAGGAGTGTCCTAAAATAATCAATTTTTGGCTTACTGATTACCCTCTTGAGCTCAGATTTAACAGATTTTATATCCTGTTCAGTATTAACATTTAACAGAAGGAACTGCGTGTCATGGTCTGAGAGGCCATTGACTATTGGTTTTGTAATATACGTAATTTTGTTCATTGGACTTTTCTATAAAGATATTATCAATGGCTGTTTGTGAGCAAGTGGCTATCCTAGTGGGGAACTTTACAGTGGGAATTAAGTTGAATGCTGGGAACAATATCTATTATTCTGGAACGCAGTTTGCAGGTGGTCCAGATCCATTTGCAGATTATCGGCATCCGAGATGTTATGAGGTCAGAACACTCATGGTTTGTGCCGGATGTTGGCAACTAGTAGTTTGCAGATCCAGGTCTGTGGGACTGGCCTTTCGGAACACCGAATGCCCAAGTGTGCTATCGCTCTTACGTCGCATCAAGACGTCTAAAAACGGCAAGTAACCATCTTTCTTCATGTCCATAGTAAATTTTATGTTTTCATGTACGGAATTCAGATTTTGAAGGAACTCTCGGACAGTGTCCAAACCATGACGCCAAATTATTATAGTGTCTTCAAAGTATCTCAAAAACACTGTAAGCAATATAGGAGCAGCCACCTATGATTTAGCCAAATACTTGACGTCTTTACTGAAACCTATTGTAGGCAAGTGTCCACATCATACAATTAATTCTAGTGATTTTATCAGCAGACTTCAGTCACTTAAGCACGAAAGGAACGACTTGTTGATCAGTTTAGATGCCGTTTTTCTTTTTAAAAATGGGCCTCTGGTGGACTCACTACATCTCATCGGCAATGGGTTTGGGACTGACTTTACAGACTTGGTCGAGCACACTCTCTTGTCGACATACTTTTTATTTGACAATGAGTTTTTTTTAAATCTGACGGAGTCGTCCTTTGTCTACCCTGGTGGCCCATCTTTTTATGGAAGATTTTGAGGAGCGATCGCTCGCCTCAGCTACTTTAAGACCAACGCTATTCTGGTAGTATGTTAGTGACACGTTTATAGTCTGGCCTCATGGTTTGGACAGTCTCCGAGAATTCTTTCAACATCTGAACTTCGTACATGAAAGCATAAAATTTACTATGAAGATGGAGAAAGATTGTTGCTTGCCGTTTTTAGACGTCTTGGGTCGATGTAAGAGCCATGGCACACTTGGGCTTTCCGTGTTTCGAAAGTCCGCTCATACAGACATGTATCTGCAAGCTACTAGTTGCCACCATCCGGCACAAACCACGAGCATTCTAAAGACTTTAATCCACTGGCCTCATACCATCTCGGATGCCGATAATCTGCTAATGGAACTGGACCACCTGCAAACTGTGTTCCATAATAATGGATATTAGTCCCAGGAACTACAGAGAGCACTACAGACATAGAAACTAACGGGACAAAGAAGAGGATGTGGCCTTCAAAACGTCTGCTTATTTGCTATTGGAAATATTTTAGCCAAATTAGGCAGAAAATTAAGAACACATAAAGTGAAAGCAGTTTTTCGTCCTCCTCCTAAACTCATGGAGCCACTGGGATCTGTCAAAGATGACTTAGAGATGCGGAAGGCGGGTTTTTGCAGTATTCCGTGCGAATGCGGCAAATCTCACATAGGACAAACGAAGCGCACAGTGCAGCAACGCATCGCAGAACATCAGCGGCGGACTCGCCTTCTCCAAGCCAGTAAATCCGCTATCGCCGAACATTGTATTTCCACTGGTCACTTGATGAAATACAACCAAACGAAGATTGTACCCCATACGTCAAACTTTTGGAGCTCCATCATCAATGAACCAATGGAAATAACTCTGTCTGAGTCCGTTATTAATCGAGACGCCGGTTTAGAGTTAAATTCTGCATGGAATCCCGTCATAGAAAAACTTCGTGCGCTGGGTAGCCGGCGTCGTTTATCATACTAACACAATCGATCTGATATCGATGAAGCCAGTTTCTCCACGGAGGGCGCGTAGCGCAGGGCACACACAAACAGCGCATGCGCAAGGGCCGGTGGGATCTTAAATACGTCAGCTCAGTCGCTTTGTATAAGTGTCCACCTGAAGATGGTCAGAAGACTCCGCGCCGATATATCATGGCAGCAATTTGCAGACGTCTGGCAGTTTTTATGAAACAATCTGTAACCATGGAAAGTTTTAATTCTCACATCTCTGAAATGTTTTTGTAACTGGTCCGCGCTGGATTTATTTATTATTTTTCTTATTTTAATTGGCTTTCATTACGTTCCCGTACAGCCATCTCAACAATGGAAGGATGATACGACGATGAGTTTCGACAGTAGCGTCAATCCGTACACTAGTGTGCCACATCCTCCCGGCATGTGATTTTACAAACCCCCAGTCAGTCTTAGTTTGATCGGTACCTAATTATATCATAGGTACTATTTTTCGTAAAGAATACTTCTTGCACAGCAGAGCAAACCAGACCACAGCCAGTTTGGAGTAACGCAAGTGGGATATATGTGCTAGCAGATTGTGGTTTCGCAGAGTAATTTGTGGAGTACGGAATTTTCCACATTGCACATTAGAAGGTAAATATCCCATTCACGGTCCATTTGTTGGTTACAGAAGTATAGTGACTTTCGTAAAAAAGAATTACTCCACCACTAAGTAACTTGGCATAAACAGTCTGACAGTCTCGATATTGGCCGGCCGAAGTGGCCGTGCGGTTAAAGGCGCTGCAGTCTGGAACCGCAAGACCGCTACGGTCGCAGGTTCGAATCCTGCCTCGGGCGTGGATGTTTGTGATGTCCTTAGGTTAGTTAGGTTTAACTAGTTCTAAGTTCTAGGGGACTAATAACCTCAGCAGTTGAGTCCCATAGTGCTCAGAGCCATTTGAACCAGTCTCGATATCGACAACATCTTTCGAAATTTCTGTGACACATTCTCAGTGAGTATGCAACTTTTTTAATGGGTGACGAAAAATCATATGGCTTTTTGGCTTTTAAATTACCAGTAGTTCCCACCTTGGTCTAGGGGTGCTGACACGGTAGCTCAGCGTGTTCGGTCAGAGGGCTGCTCGCACTCTGTAATAAAACTGAGTAAAGGAATCAACGATCAATTTGAACGGATGTCTTGTGACGTCCGCCCAGACCAAACGCAGCGAACAATACTGAACAAAATGCAAGAAAACAGGGGGGGGGGGGGGGAGTAGCTTCTTTGATTCATAATCAAAACGTTTTCGGTCCCGGGTTCGAATCCCGCCGCTGCTTTAATTTTGATTAATAACTAGCGTTGGCGGCCGAAGACTTCCGGCATAAGATGTCAGCCTCATTCTGCCAATGGCCTTGTCAGAGAGGGCGGAGGAGCGGACAGAGGTTCAGGCAATCTTTTGTCCTAGGGGTGGGAAACTGCCTCTAAAGGTAGAAGAATCAGCAATGATCAACGGCATGAGGATGCAGAACGCAATGGAAACCACTGCATTAAAGACAAGTAATGTGTATCCACAGGACATGTGGCCTGTAATTGAAGAAGTGTCATGATGATCTCTCTATTGGCAAAAGATTCTGGAATAGTCCCCCATTCGAGTCTCCGGGAGGGGACTGTCAAGGGATAGGTTACCATGAGAAAAAGATTGAGTAATCAACGGAAGGATAACGTTCTACGATTCGGGGCGTGGAATTTCAGAAGGTTGAACGTAGTAGGAAAACTAGAAAATCTGAAAAGGGAAATGCAAAGGATCTAGAAATAGTAGGGGTTAGTGAAGTGAAGTGGAAAGAAGACGAGGATTTCTCGTCAGATGAGTATGCGGTAATATCAAGAGCAGCAGAAAATGGTATAACTGGAGTAGGATTCGTTATGAATAGGAAGGTAGGGCAGAGAGTGTGTTACTGCGAACAGTTTACTGACAGGGTTGACCTTGTCAGAATCGACAGCAAACCGACATCGACAACTATAGTTCAGGTATACATGCCGACGTCGCAAGCTGAAGATGAAGAGACAGAGAAAGTGTATGAGGATATTCAAAGGGAAATACAGCATGTAAAGGGGGATGCAAATCTAATAGTCATGGGGGACTGGAATGCAGTTGTAGGGGAAGGAGTAGAAGAAAAGGTTACAAGAGAATATGGGCTGGGGACAAGGAATGAGAGAGGAGAAAGACTAATTGAATTTTGTAACAAGTTTCAGCGAAAAATAGCGAATACTCTGTTCAAGAATCACAAGAGGAAGATACGTACTTGGGAAAGGCCGGGTGATACGGGAAGATTTCAGTTAGAGTACAGCATGGTCAGACAGAGATTCCGGAATCAGATACTGGATTGTAAGGCGTGCCCAGGAGCAGTCATAGACTCAGATCACAATGTAGTAATGATGAAGAGTAGGCTGAAGTTTGACATTAGTCAGGAAGAATCAATACGCAAAGAAGTGGGATACGGAAGTACTAAGGAATGACGAGATACGGTTGAAGTTCTCTAAGGCTATAGATACAGCAATAAGGAAAAGTTCAGTAGGCAGTACAGTTGACGAGGAATGGACATCTCTAGAAAGGGCCATAACAGAAGTTGGGTAGGAAAACATAGGTACAAAGAAGGTAACTGCGAAGAAACCATGGCTAACAGAAGAAATACTTAAACTGATCGATGAAATGAGGACGTACTAAAAATGTTCCGGGAAACTCAGGAATACAGAAATACAAGTCGCTGAGGAATGAAATAAATAGGAAGTGCAGGGAAGCTAAGACGAAATGGCTGCAGGAAAAATGTGAAGACATCGAAAAAGAAATGATTGTCGGAAGGACAGATTCAACATACAGCAAAGGGAAGAAAGCCATCGGTGACGTTAAAAGCGTGATAACATTAAGGGTGCAATGGGAATTCCACTGTTAAACGCAGAGGAGAGAGCGGATAGGCGGAAAGAATACATCGGAAGCCTCTATGAGGGGCAAGAATTGTCTGATGTGGTAGAAGAAGAAACAGGAGTCGATTTAGAAGAGATAGGGGATTCAGTACTAGAATCAGAATTTAAAAGAGCTTTGGAGGACTTTAGATCAAATAAGGCAGAAGGTATAGATAACATTCCATCAGAATTTCTGAACTAATTGGGGGAAGTGGCCTTAAACGACTATTCACATTGGTGTGTAGAATGTATGAGTCTGGCGACGTACTATCTGACTTTCGCAAAAGCAACTCCGAAGACGGCAAGAGCTGACAAGTGCGAGAAATATCGCACAACCAGCTTAACAGCTTATGCAACCAAGTTGCTTACAAGAATAATATACAAAAGAATGGAAAAGAAAATTGAGGATGAGCTAGATGACGATCAGTTTGACTTTAGGAAAGATAAAGGCACAAGAGAGGCAATTCTGACGTTGCGGTTGATAATGTAAGCAAGACTAAAAAAAAATCAAGACACGTTCATAGGACTTGTCGACCTGGAAAAAGCGTTCGGCAATGTAAAATGGTGCAAGATGTTCTAAATTCTGAAAAAAGTAGGGATAAGCCAAGAGGGAGTATAATAAGAGTGGATGACCAAGAACGAAGTGCTCGTATTAAAAATGGTGTAAAACAAGGATGTAGTCTTTTGCCACTACTGTTCAATATGTACATCGAGGAAGCAATGATGGAAATAAAAGAAAGGTTCAGAAGTAGAATTAAAATTCAAAGTGAAAGGATATCAATGATAAGATTCGCTGATGACACTGCTACCCTGAGTGAAAATGAAGATGAATTACATGATCTGCTGAACGGAATGAACAGTCTAATGAATACACAGTATGGACTGAGAGTAAATCGAAGAAAGGCGAAGGTAATTAGAAATCGTAGAAATGAGAAAGCGAGAAACTTAACATCAGGATGATGGTCAGGAAGTAGATGAAGTTAAGCAATTTTGTTATCTAAGCAGTAAAATAACCATTGACGGACGAAGCAAGGAGGACATCAAAAGCAGACTAACAATGGCAAAAAAGGCATTCCTGGCCAAGAGAAGTCTACTAATATCAAAGATCGGCCTTAATTTGCGGAATAAATTTCCGAGAATGTACGTCTGGATAACAGCATTGTATGGTAGTGAAACATGGACTGTGGGAAAACCGGAACAGAAGAGAATCGAAGGATTTGAGATATCGTGCTACAGACGAATGTTAAAAATGAGGTGGACTGATAAAGCAAGGAATGAGGAGGTTCTGCGCAGAATGAAAGAGGAAAGGAGTATGTGGAAAACACTAATAAGGAGAAGGGACATGATGACAGGACATCTGTTAAGACATGAGGGAATTACTTCCATGGTACTGGAGGGAGCAGTAGAGGCAAAAACTGTAGAGGAAGACGGAGATTGGAATACATCCAGCAAATAATTGAGGACCTCTGAGATGAAGGCGTTAGCACAGGAGAGGAATTCGTAGCGGGTCGCATCAAACCAGTCAGAAGACTGATAACCAAAAAAAAAAAAAGAGTAGGTGTCACTTTCTTCTTTCCTCACGTATATTTGTCCCCCTCTTGCGAAGTACGGCTGTTTGGGTCAACTATTGAGCGTAAGTGATAGTGGACGCGGTGAGAATGGCTGCATTGTTTGGATTATTGACGAGAGAATGCCAGCATATAGTCCTTCATTCGAATAGCGCCTATGAGGATCGAAGAGAAATCCGCGACCATCGGACCGTCGAATCACTTTCAACAAGCAACATGGCTTCAGTCTGTTATTGCCTATCGTACAAGGTAGTTTGCCGCTGGACTGTTAAGGAACGGATCTCAAATCTGGGTCCAGCAGTCTTGATTTAAATGCTTTATGCTTTCTCCAAAATCATTTCAAGTCAATTCCGGGTGTGATTTCTTTGAACAGGCCACAGACGATTTCCTTACCCATCGTCGTCAAGTATCAGGTTGTGCCTGTATCTAACGAGCACATGACGTCTATCGTCATTTGGGCTGTAAACTGCATTCCTTTCATGAGGTATTAGTGAGTGGTCTGCGCTGTAACTGAGGGTATTGGTGCATATTCTACTTACCATGAACCATATGCCAAACTTCTAGTCCCTACATTGGTCCAAAGATTTCTAGTATCAGGACTCAGCCGAATACCTTCGGAACGAACGTCAACTCAAGAGTACTTGTTAGCGGCCTCTGTATCGGAAACTCAAAGATTTCCTGCTTTAACATGAAATTAGTAAAGCTAAGGCAAAACCCTTAGAGGTGAGTAAACAAAAAAAAGTTATCACATAAAATGAGCGACTGAACACCGTCAAATATTTCATCTGCCTGGGGTGTAAAATTATATTAAGATCAAAGAATGATATTACAAGCCGTATCCACCAAGGAAAACCTGGTTTTACAACAGAGGAAACATTTTCATATCCAGCTACATAGACAGACCTCGCAGAAAAGACCTCATAACATTTGTTTGAGTATGCTGCTGTACGGAAGTGAAACGTGGACGCTTAGGGAAGTAGGAATAATAAAAAAAAGATTGCGTTCTAGACGTAGTATTACCGCAGAATGCTACGGATTGCCTGCCTAGTCAAGGTATCATATGAAGAGGAACTGTGTAGATTGGTGAAAGAGAAACCGTGGCTCTTCAAGCTTATCCAAGGGACACGTGTGTCGGCAGTCTACTGAGACACGATGCTGTCATTAAAAGCAGCATTCAAGGGATAGTAGAAAGGCAGAACACAAGAGGGAGACCGAGACTGAAATACATCAACCAGAGCGTGGATGATACCAGCTGCATCACCTATACCGTTCTCAAGAGGAAAGCTGAAGACAGAAGAGCATAGCGAACCGCTGCTACCTGACCTAATGGTTGCAGATAGAAGGAGAAGGAGAAATAGAAGAAGAAGAAGAACAAGCAGCATAGTGACCAGCTGCTGAAATCTAAGGTACCTGCATAGTGAAGTAAAGACACTGTATACAACTCATAAGGAAGGTTGTTGACCTTTTGTTACCAGAGAAGGTTATTAACCGAATGTCATTGTGCACAATGATGATGATGATGGTGGTGATGATGGTGGCACATTGGTTCCACTGTTTTTGTCTGTTTTAGGTGCTTTGTTCCCTGGTCGCTACGTAACACCTTGTTTGCAGTCCACATATTTATTTTGTAAACGTTGTTCCTAAAAACCATAGTAAAAAACTAGTACTTACAATGATCATCATCAGCCATTTGATATCTACTGTTGGATAAAAATCACAGCCAGACTTCTCTACCCATTACGGCTTTCAGCTACACATGTTACCGATGCTCGCGCCCTGTTTTCTGACGTAGCCCACCCACCTTCCATTAGGTCACTTCGGTATCGTCTTGCCTTTTGGTATCCAGCAAGCGTCTTCACTGGTCCATCTACTTTCCATTCTCTTACTTTAATGCCCCGCGCACTTGTACTTCATTTTCATTACAGTAACTATTACATTTTTTTACTCCAATTTGTTCCCTGGCCCATGTACTTGTTTCCATATCTCTTCTAGTAATTCCCCATATGGGTCACTCAGTTGATCGTTGAGTAAATGCCATTGAGTAAACCTCAGTGTTTGATTGGTTTTCGGATTAGAAATCACTTACTCACTGCCATATGCCACAACTACTTATACACACTGATTGGAAACTTTTCTGTTCAGACATATCAGAATCCTCGATTTTAAAATTCGATTCAGTTTATCAATAGCCCTTGAGGCAATCGTTGCAATTGTATATTTTTCGGTCTTAAATAGAATAATTTAACTGGGGCTAAGACTTGACAGCTAGCTAGCACTATCGTTACAAATATTTTAGCATACAACCACTAGTATTTGGAACATAGTCCACAGACAGGCGGTTAGGTAGTCAGACTAACACCATCTGGCTGTCTTAAGTCAATACTGCATAAAATGCACTTCACATGTGTACAGCTGTTACAGCTCTGACAGACTGCACTAAGCCATCAGCCGTTCCTTAATAGTCCAAAGATTTTACAAAGGGCATGGAGGGACACCACACGAATGATTGTGTGCAAAATCTTTTACATTTATCGCACTAGTGCCAACCTTAAACAAGATAAAAAAAGGGAAGAAACTTGAACTGCTTGATGATCTCGAAATAGCAATACACCGGGTTGAGTTTGATAAGGTACTTAATGTGCAAACTGGCGAGAATGGTGTTGTCTTTTTAGGTCTTTTTTAAGGTTGACGTAGTGTGCTAAATGTTAATGATCTGGCTCAGATAACCATTAGTATGGTGTATCTCTATGCCCTTCGTAACGTATTTGGCATGTTATGGAACGGCAGATGTCTCTGTACAGTCTGTAAAACCTGTATAAATGTTTACAAATTAGTGATGCACGGAAAAGCAGCTGAAACGACCTGAGTTTACCGCTTTACGAAAGGAGCGGTTTCAAGAGCGTATGGTTAAATGGATAAGCGAAACAGGGAACCTGGTGTTTCCATTTTTAAAGCAAGACGAAGACTAAATGTCCGATAATTAATATTTTTTTTTTTACTTTTAGTGCTTTTGAAATGCATTTTATATACGATTAACATCACATATGACAACACATGACATCACATATAACAACCATATGGTGGGAGCTTGAGTCCCGGAACGTGTTGCTGTGGATTATGTTCCCAACATTAGTGTTCGCATGCTAAAAAAATTATAACGATTGCCTTAATAACCGCTATCTCTGGTCCTTAAGATGGACCGTATTAGAATAACTAGCACTATTTAATTTTCTGTGTGTTCATTATAATCTACTTTAGTAATTTTATAACTGATTTTCGATGGCTGCTCGTACAGCGCAATGCACAGTGCACTATATGGCGGAACAGGATGGTGAAACATACCAAAACCTTCTAGGAGTCCAGGTGGTAGTGATTGTGCGGATCAACGACGGAGGCTTGTGCACCGGCCAGCATGGGTGTGGTTTTTTTTTTTTGCGGTTTCTCACGCTAGTTTAGTCAAAGCCTGGAATGGTTCTCACTTTCCGCCTCAGACAACACGCTACACAGTTAAAACACGATCGCACACACGCGGCTTCCCTACTCCACGTAATTGACTGCTACGGTGACAGGAAGGGCGTCCGGCTGCAAAGTTGAATAAAAATAAAACTGCCAAAACTGGAGTACATCGGAGCCCGTATCGAAGAGGGGAAACTATAACGAAAAGAAGAGAAGGTAATTGGTTTTCTAACCTACTTTCAAACTTAATAGAAGCAATTTTACCATTCTGAGTTGAAGTTTACCGCTACTAGATGCAAACAATACAAATATATCAATGAAATTAAGATGGTTCAGATTTGTCCGATTGACAAATAGCCCTTCGTTTTCCCTCTTTTAGGATCTGAAAATTTTCTGTAGCACTGCTAAGAACAGTTTTGACGGTAAGGAAGCTTCTCTGTTGATTACTCGTTCAGGTGACTTTCCCACTATTTTGCTGAAGTTTACCCAATCAAAGGTATGTTGAAGCGCTGGCTGGTTTCTCAATTGCTGTTAATACAGATGTAGTTGAAACAGAGTAAAAAGCCTTCTCAGGTCTATGAAACACAAATAAAGTGACAATTCATACTCACTGATCCATTTCATCGTTTCGTTCATCACTTTCAAAAGTACATTTACGGAATATTAGCTGAGAAGTACAACTCCTCAACTCTTTTACAATACTGAAACCAATCTATAGTTGCAAGAAAGGAGAAATTTACAACTATTGTAAGTTAAAAGATGTTTACCAAAACTATAAGGAACCGTAAAGAACAAAAAGAAATTGAATGTTGTTGAGGAAGAGAAATAAGGTGGCGTTAGAAGTGCATACAGCACAACGGTAAATCTAATACGCCTCTGATGTTGTTGTGGTCTTCAGTTAGAAGACTCGTTTGATGCAGCTCTCCACGCTACTCTATCCTGAGCAAGACTCTTAATCTCCAAGTAACTACTGGAACCTACCTCCTTCTGAATGTGCTTACTATATTCATAACTTGGTCTCCATCGACGAGTTTTACTCCCCCAAACTTCCCTCCAATACTAAACTGATGTTTTCTTGATGTTTCAGAATATGTCCTGTCAACCGATCCCTTCTTTTAGTAAGTCCTTAACCTATCTTCTAAGACACGTCTTTCGGTGAACATTGCCTCGCGTATTTCTACATTTATCCGGAATCCAAATTGATCTTCCCCGAGGTCGTCCTCTACTAGTTTTTCCATACTTCTTCTACAAAGAATTCTTGTTAGTATTTTGCAGTCATTCCTTATCAAACTGATAGTTCGGTAATATTCACACCTGCGAGCTACTGTTTTCTTTGGAATTGGAATAATTACATTTTTCTTGACGTCTGAGGGTATTTCACATATCTGATGCATCTTGCATACCAGATGGAATAGTTTTGTCATGGCTCGGTCTTCCAAGGCTATCGGTAGTTCTGAAGGAATGCATTCTGCTCCAGTGTCTTTTCTTCGACTTAGTTGTGATAGTGCTGTCAAACTGTTGTCTCAGTATCATACCTCCCATCTCATCTTCGTCCTCCTCCTTTTCTATAAAATTGTCTTGAAGTCATCTGCCTTTTTCCTTCCCCCTTTCCTCTCTTTTCTCCAAAGGCCTGTTTAATTTTCCTGTACGTGAGATCCGTCTTTCCGCTAGTGAAATATGCTTCTAAATCCTTACATTTGTCTTCTAGCTATTCTTCCTTAGACATTTTGCACTTTGTCCATTGTTTAGACCTTTGTATTCCATTCGACTGCTTAATTTGTTTTGATTTAGTAGAAAATTGGCAAGCATTTGTCCGTCAACTATCTGAAACTATTGCAGTAAACTCTTCATGATAACTTATAATAATTAATCGAGTGTAACTAAATGACCATAAGTTTAAATCTGTACAACTGAGGCATCTCGCGGTGTGAAACTTCCTGGCACATTAAAACTGTGTGCCGGACCGAGACTCTAACTCGGGAGTTCGAGTCTCGGTCCGGCACACAGTTTTAATCTGCCAGGAAGTTTCATATCAGCGCACACTCCGCTGCAGAGTGAAAATCTCATTCTGGAAATCTCGGGGTATGCTATTTTCCTCCGGATCTTTGTTCAAAGGACAAAAGGCAGGAACGGAAGAGAGAGGAAAGATTATGTTAAGCATCTCACCGTTATCCAAGTCTTTTCAGGGGGAGACCTGTCTCAGTTGTAGAAGTATTCGGAAAAACTCTGTCACAGGTTGTTTTAAAACGATGCCAAGCTAGGTCCGATGTGACGTTTACGTCACACTACATAACTGTCCTACATGCAGTTCTCTGCGAAACACATGTGGCCACTCAGCGGCACAAAACAGAAACAGCACTGTCATTACCTTTGATTTGCAAAGCTCTTTGGAATTAGGTGGTTGTCCATCAATAGAGAGTGCGCAGGGACGTACACAACGCCAGAAAACATAGTGATCCTCAGCTACGGATAAGTTGATAGAATAGACGACACCAGATTGGCATCATCTAGTAAAAATTCTTAAAACTTACGACGGGGTGCTGAAAAGTAATGCCTCGGGACTTTTTATTTTGTTCTCAGTATAGGTTGAGTTGAAGTATTACACGTTATGCATATTATTAGGTCGATTTTCTTACTTTGCTGACGCGAAGCTACCCACCACACTTTCAAACTCTCCAACTCTCCCATGTCCCTCTACAACGCCAGCTGAATCTCCTAGTCGAGTGGCGTAATACTACAAGTAAATTCACAGAATTACGGAAGAGTAAAGCGGCTTTATAAGAGGAAGGCCATGTACGGATAATCTGAGGTATCTTCAAAAAAAAGTTTATTAGGCTTTATAGCTTGTTGTTGTACAACATTTAAAGCCCTGCGCCCCTCAAAATAGTCCCTTCTAGTGACAGTGCACTGTTCGAGCTGTTTCTTCCACTTTCGACTAACCACCTGGAACACATTTCCTGGGATGGCGCGGAGCTCTCTTGTCTCACTGTCCTGAATCTCCACTGTGGTTTGGAAACGTCGTCCTTTCAGGGTGGTTTTAAGTTTGGCAGACAGGAAAAAGTCTTGAATGAGATTTTCACTCTGCAGCGGAGTGTGCGCTAATATGAAACTTCCTGGCAGATTAAAACTGTGTGCCGGTCCACTGGGGGCCAAACCGCACAGTAACCCTGAGTTTGGTGTGGGGCGGCGGTGGGGTGAGTGGACTGCTGTAGCCTGTTGTGGGGTTGTGTACCACTGAGGGCTACGTCGGGGACGAAGCCTCTCTGTCGTTTCTAGGTCCTCGGTTCCCTACAATACAATACAATACAGTGCTTGGTACTACATCCTGTTACAAAAATACGGGCTTGTATACAGGAGGGCGCGCTATGTCGTCGCCTCCTTCCGTTATATGTTTCATTTGGACGCTACGTTGTTTTGTAAAAAAAAAATTTAAAAAAATTCTTGTAATGTAAAACTGATACCTTCATTTGAATGTTACGTTCTTCTGTAAAAAGAAATTGTCACCCTGTTTTATAATGTAAATTTGATATTTCTTTACTTTTAATAATGTTATCAATAAATTGTCGAAAGCCTCAATAAGTACTTTTGGCAGAGCAAACCGCTGCGAGATGTGCAGGAAGAGAGTCAGTGAGGACCTGGAAGGTACCGACAGGGATGAGGAACAATACCGACTCCAGTGCTGTGGCCAGCTGCGCTAGGTTTCTCGGTTGAGGCTCCATGGCGCCAACAACCCAATCGGGGCGGTTCCACACATTCCCGAATGGGTTTAAATCCGGGGAGTCTGGTGGCCAGGGGTTTACGGTAGATGGATCGTGGTGCTTTTCGAAACACGCACTTACACTGCGAACAGTGTGACACGTTGCATTGTCCTGCTGGTAAATGTCACTGTGCTGAGGAAAAACAGACTGCATGTATCCGCTGACATGGTCCTCAAGGATAGATGCATAATTGTGTTGATACACTGGTGTCTACAAGAGGGCCGTGATCGCCCAGGGAATTCCTCGAAAACAATCTCCTGACCTTAACGCTCTCTACTCTGGCCTGGACCCTTTCGGCAATTGTTTACGGTGTTTGCTTTCAGACGTTTCAAGTTGATGGAGCATAAAACGTGATTCATCTGAAAAGGCCACCCATCGCCACTCAGTGGACGTCCAGCTGTGGTATTGGCGCGCGAATCCCTGTCTTCGTCGTCAGTGAACAACAGCCAACGTGGGTGCGTGAACTAGGCGCCTGCTGCGGATGCCCATGTGCAACGTTCGGCGCCGGTTTTGGATAATTGCGTTCTGCCACGCACGGTGTACCTCAACCACGGTGGAACGCGAACAGTTTCAGTCTTAGCCCTTTCGGAATGGCTTCCAGCCTTGGCTCAACAACTAATGAAAGTGTTCCTTTTGGACGTCAGATGAATCACTCCGTTTGCACATTACGACAACGACTACACTTTCTTCCGCGTCCCCCTCGATACATTTTACTAACCCTCCACAGAGAGTACTGCGACCTGCCGTCTATGAGTGGTTGTTGCACTTTGTCGTCGAACATAGGCGATGGTCACATTATCGTGACTTGACCGTCTACCATAGCACCTCTAACATTATCATCATTTACTATACTTTAACTGCAAAAAATGGTTCAAAAGGTTCGAAGAACTATGGGACTTAACATCTGTCATCAGTCCCCTAGAATTAAAACTACTTGAATCTAACTAACCTGAGGACAAAACACACATCCATGTCCGAGGCGGGATTCGAACCTGCGACCGCAGTAGCAGCGCGGTTCCGAAACTGAAGCGTCTAGAACCGCCCGGCCACAGTGGCCGGCTCTTTAACTACAGTTTAAATCATAAACCTCATAAAAACAAAAAAATCGCCCACGAACGTATTTTTTAAAAACATAATTTATTGTCATCTGTTTTTTATGGATCTCAAAACTTCTATAAACATATGTAACTTCTAGCTGACCAGTGGTTTTGTCCGCTACCAGAACGACGCTTCGTGGGGACTTGAAATAACAATAAAGTAAAAAAAAAAGGGGAATCGTTCTTGCGACGACACGGGCCACAAATGGGGAAATCCACTGATGTAAGCGACCTCCACAAAGAACACATTGTTATGGTCAGGCGCCTGGGAACGAGCACCTCGGAAAAGACGAAGCTTATCATCTGTTCACGTACTGCTGTCGTGAGAATCTATGGAAAGGGGTAGGCCAAGAGGTGTTGGACGCCCACGCCTTATTACAGAATGTAGAGGCTTGGGCGGTCTCTGAAGGAGGATGGGTGGCGATCTGTGGCAGATCTGACAACAGAGTACAGTCCTGACGCAGACACAAGTGACTCGGAGCCCACCTTTTAGCGCACACTGATGAACATAGGGTTCTGAAGAGGCGAACCTCACGTTTTCCCATGTTCATTCAACTGCACCAATTGTGACGATTGCAGAGGGGACAGAATCATCGAGATCAGATCGTGGATAATGGAAATGCGTATCCCGGTCGAATGAATCGTGTTTCTTGTTACAGTAGATCGATGGTCGTGTCTGGATACTCCATAATCCAGACGAACGGGTGCTCGAAACATGAACCGCAACAAGGAGGCAGGCCGGTGGGGGAAGTATTATGTTACTGGAGCCATACGCCTGGCCTTTCATGGAATCTGTGGTGGTAATCGATGGGATCATGACAGCCCTGCACTACGTGAACGTTATTGCTGACCACCTGCATCTCTTTTACGTCTACATCTACAGCTACATATATAGTCAGCGAGCTACCGTACGCTGCGTGACGGCGCGTAGCCTGCGCCTCAAACACTCAGATCCTTCCCTATTTCACTTGCAAATAGAGCCAGGGAAAATCGACTGTCTCTGAAGCTATTTGCGAGCCCTAATTTATCTTATTGTGTGGTCCTCGAGAAATGGACGTTGGTGGCAGTAGATTTGTTCTGTAGCCAGCTTCAAATGCCGGTTCTCTGAAGTTTCTCAATAGTGTTTCTCAAAAAGAACGTCGCTTTTCTCCCCGCCCCTCCCTCCAAGGGATTCTCATGTGAGTTCCCGAGTCATCTCCGTAATACTTGCGTGTTCTCCGAACCTACCGGTAACAAATCTGACAGTCCGACTCTCAATTGCTTCCATATCGTCCTTTAATCCGACCCGGCGCGGATCCCAGACGCTCAAGCAGTACTCAAGAATAGGTCGCACTAGCGTCCATGCTGTCTTCTTTACAGATGAATCACAAATATCCAATATTCTCCCAATAAACGGAAGTCGACTATTCGACTTCCTTACTACAATACCTACTACAACATGCTCGTTCCATTTCATATCTCATTGCAACCTTACGCCTACACATTTAATCGACGTGATTGTCAAGTGCCACACTACTAATGCTGTATTCGAACATTTCGGTTTTGCATTAACTTACAATTTTGCACATTTAGAGATAGCTACCATTCATCACACCAGCTATAAATTCTGTCTAAGTCGTCCCGTATCCTCCTACAGTCACTCAACGACGACACCTTCTCGTACGCCACAATATCAGCAAACAGCCACAGATTGCGGCTTACCCTGTGCGTTAGATCATTTATGCGTATAGAAAATAATAGCGATCCTATCACACTTCCCTGGGTCACTCTTGACGCTACCCTTATCTGTGATGTACACTCGCCGTTGAGGGTACCATACTGGGTTCCATTACTTAAGAAGTCTTCGAGCCACTGACACATACAGGCATCAAATTTCGTATGCTCGTACCTTCATTGACAATCTCCAGTGAGGCACCGTGTCAAAAGCTTATCGAAAATCTAAGTCTGTGGAATTTGCCTGTTGCTCTTCACCCATAGTTTGCGGGATATCATGTAAGAAAAGGGCAAGCTCAGTTTCGCACGGGCGATGCTTTCTAAAACCGTGCTTATTCGTGGACAGAAGCTATCCCTCTGAAGCAATTTATTATATTTTAACTGAGAATATATTCAAAAATTTGCAGTAAACCGATGTTAAGGATATTGGTCTGTAGCTTTGCGGGTACGTTCTTCTATCCTTGTCATATACAGGAGTCACCTGCACTTTTTCCAGTTGCTAGGGACTTTGTGCTGGGAAAGAGATTTGCAATAAAGGCAAGCTAAGTAAGAGGCTAATGCCGCAAAGTACTTTTTATAAAACCAAACTGGGATTCCATTCGCACCTGGCGACTTATTTGTTTTCAACTCTTTCAGTTGTTCCTCTACGCCAGAGATGCCTATTACTATGTCTGCATACGGGAGTCTGTGCGATGGTCAGACGACGGTATGTTTGCACGATTCTCCTGCGTGAACGACTGTTTAAAGGCGAAATTTAAAACTTCGGCTGGCCTTTTGCTATCTGCTTCTGCCACACAAGACTGGTCAACGAGTAACTGTATAGAAGCCTTTGATGTTTAGCGATTTTGCTTAGGACCAGAATTTTCTCGGGTTCTCGGTAAGATGTTTTTCTGAAGCATGACATTGGTAGTTGTTGTAAGCTTCAAGCATCGATCTTTTTACAGACGTGCGAATCTCTACTAATATTTGCCTGTCGTCATTTGCGCGTTCTCTTTTGAACCGAGACTGCAACAGCCTCTTCTTTCACAGCATCTTCCGAATTTCGTAGTTAAACCACGGTGGGCCTTAACCGTCCTTAATCCACTTTCTCGGCACAGATTTCTCCAGAGTACGAATTAAATTCCTTTTGAACTATGTCCACAATTCGTCAACGTCCTTCGTCTGGAACAAAACGATGCCAAATAATTGTCAGAGTGGGATGCTAAGAACTGCTTATCTGCCCTTTACAGTAGAAATACTCTATTAGCCTTTTTGATTGATTTATTAAGAAACCATAGCCACTATGATGACATCACGATCTCTAATCTTTGTCTTTATGCTGATGTGTTCAAAAGTATTTCCCAAGACTGTCTGCGTGTACCCCCTGCAGTGAATCCATAGCCGTCCCAGTCTGCAGTCGGTAGGTTAACGTCACCTTCAATTACTATTGCACAATATGGGTATTTCCGCACTGCTTATCGTAGACTTTGTTTGAACGACTTTAAAACTGTCATAGCGGAATCGAGTGGGCCGAACTGCTCATAAGAGTACTACCGCGTAGCCTAAAAAACCTGCAAGTGCACTCCACAAGTACTCTGCTACCCCAGTAGCTGCTTCCTTTGCGTAGTACACCCGTGACTTATCAAGCGGAGTCCTACAGTTCCCATACGATTATGCAGGTCCAGAAATCTGCAGAAAAGACCGTCAGAGAGTGGGAAAAGTGTTTGGTTGAAATCCTCCACTCGACTGCATACCGCAGGACTCCGATCAACTCTGGGAACAATGCTGGAAACTGCGAGTCCCGCTTGCATCCCACGCGTGAGGCCAGCAGTCTTCACCACTTCCGCCAGCCGTCCGTATGAACTGAGGTTGACCTAAAAAAAAAGTGACAGGCGTTGTTGGTGCTCGCGTGTGCCACAACTCGCAGATAACTGCAGCCTGCCCTCTCGATAGGCGCATGGTGAGGGTCCCCTGGCAGACGTACCGAATGCACATTGGCTTTCTTTCCGGCCCTGAACGCTGTTTATCTAAGGGGCTATATAACGAGCCTAACGTTGGAGCTCCCGGTAACTAGCAAACCTCTGCCCCCGTGTGCCTTTTCGGACCCTGTTGAAGGAAGGGTCACCACTCACACGGCGCGTTGACTCACCCGATGCGAATGCGTTACCACCTGCCATTCACCAATGGCGATGCCACCTTACAGTAAGAAAACTGCCTATGTCAAAATAATAGAATCGTGTTACGGGGGCCGGCCGGGATGGCCGAGCGGTTCTAGGCGCTACAGTCCGGAACCGCGCGCCCGCTACGGTCGCAGGTTCGAATCCTGCCTCGGGCGTGGCTGTGTGTGATGTTCTTAGGTTAGTTAGGTTTAAGTAGTTCTAAGTTCTAGGGGACTGATGACCTCAGAAGTTAAGTCTCATAGTGCTCAGAGCCATTTGAACCATTTTGTTACGGGGTTTTGAGGAGCATGATAATAGTTAATCAAGTTGAGAAGTTGGTGGTCAACTTCGTCACTTCGTCTTATCTCGACTTCATGCAACTCGCCTGGGACGTTACTGGACGCCAGCTCCACGCCCACAAACAACTGGCCCGCAATTTACAGGAATTGTATGACCTATGCTTGGGCATCATGAGCCACAAACATCTGGAAAACTAAGAAGGACTTTTTGAATCCGTTCCACATGAAGTGTTGCTTTATTGAGTTCTAAAGGTATTAAGTAGGTGATTTAAATGTCTTGGTTCAATAGCGTATTTGAAATAACAAATATGAAACCCGTGTTTTACCCATTTCTCTTTCTGTTATGTTTTTCATAACTGACTGCCACTATGCCACGCACCAGAAACATATTCCTTATTCTTCATACCATGCTGAATGGGAAGTTACACTAGATTTTCGTTTTAGTACTTTGTTTTTCATGGTTACATTTTTTATGTTCATACATGAATTTGATTACTGAATACCTAATACTTGAAAACATTTAATTTAAAAGTCAGTCCACAATTATTCTAGTTTCTCCAACCAACAACCAGCGTGTTCTTTCTTCTCATCACTTCATCGTCGTGCTTCTTGATTTAAGAAAGAAGGGAAAAGTCAAGCACTGACTTAAGAGCAAAAAAGTGTAATAATAATAATAGCGGCCGAAGCCCTCTGGACTGCCATACAATGTATGTTGGAGATTATTCGAGAACAGTTAAAATATATAACAACGGGTATACTGTAGAGGGCACTCAGTTATAGGAATCAACGTTCAGCTAGCTCTGGCATCCAGTGTCCCGGGTGGTTGGACTATGTGTATGGAGTTTTCGGGAATGTACCGTTCATGGTTAAAAGCTCATCCATGGAAACACTTGAGAGGATGTTTACACTGCTACTGTAATTTCGGTAAGTGTTGTGCTTCTGTAGGCAGTATGTTTGATGCATCACCACTAGCCAATGTTGCTAAAGGAATAAGCGCATATTTGTACAAGTTTATATATCCTGAAATGTGATCTGAAATTTAAAAAAGAAAATAAATGAATCTTTTTCTGTTGTAACTGTGTTTCATTTCATATAAACCATCAATAGTAGGTAAAGATATGCTGCCATTGTAGCTCAGTCAGTAAGGTACTTTCACTAAAAATTAGAATTCCCCCATTACATTAATACCTTTTCAAACTGGGTGAGATACAATGATTGCACATTTTTATGTGATGAAATCGACAAGTTGCAAGTAGAGTGACCAAGAGATGCATACACTGAGGTGACAAAAGTCATGGGATACCTCCTAATATCGTGCCGCACCTCCTTTTTCCCGGGGTAATGCATCAACTCGACGTGGCATAGACTGAACAAGTCGTTTGAAATATCCTGCCGAAGAATTGAGCCCTGCTGCCTCTATAGCTGTCCATGTCGGACTATCTGGGTGGCCAGATCATTCAATCGGACTGTCCGGAATGTTCTTCAAACCAATCGCGAACAATAATGGTTGGTTTAAAAGAAGGGGAAAGGACCAAACTGCTTGCTCATCGGTCCCTTGTTCCGAATAAAACAATGCCACAAGGATGAGAATAAAACAAACGAGACGTACAACACAAAACGGAAAGAAATGAAAAACCACAAGTACGAAGGAAAGGTAACAAACACTAAAAGGAACAAAAGATGACAAGAAAACAACAGAGAGATACTAGAAACGGTTAAAAGAGAGTAAAACATGAAAGCAGATTACAGTGCTTCAAGTCTGGAAATGCCACTTTCTTTAGTCAAGAAACACATAGAAGTTTATCATAGATGCATATCAAGATACTCTCCAAAATGCAGTAAAGTGGCTATCTAAAACTTTGGTCACTCTGGAGCTTGTGAGTTGACATACAAGTTTATTATATATTAACAACTGGACCTCATACATGTTAATGAGGCCCAACTGTCAAATCGTTGTTAACAATCACATCGCTGTTTCCCCGGTAGTCTCCTTGCGCACAGAAGTCGTGGTTTGCTTTTAGGTAGACACACATCGCCATTTTTTTAAAAGTCCCAGCAAAATCTTTTCTTATATGTAGGTCCATAAGACAATAGTCATCTACACGAAGGTGTTACAGCACAGCACAGCACAGCCATTTCAAAATCAACCAATTTAAATTTATAAGTACTACCACAGGATTTTTATATTGCTGCAAAACGTTTCCAGTGATTCCTCGCCGATTATTCCAATATTTCTCTTGCTACTGCGCTGTTGTTCTCCTGTAGGAGAAATAGTAGCTTCGTCTTGATGCCATGTTTTGCAGAGATGAACTTGGAGGATCTGTTGTGTAGATGATTGCTGAATTACCCACAACACTTGTCTTTCTCTTATATTACAGGTTACAAATCAAAACACACACACACACACACACACACACACACACACACAGAGAGAGAGAGAGAGAGAGAGAGAGAGAGAGAGAGAGAGAGAGAGAGAGCAGCCTAACTGGGCTAGCTGTTTACAACTGGATAAAGTCAGTTTCTTGGACATTGGAAACGAAGCTTTCACAGCCTCAATTGGACAAGATTCTGTGTTGTCAACGTAGGAGGAGGTATAAATGAGTGTCACCATTGTTAGGTGGTAATGGAACTAGATTTTGTAAGAATCAGTAGTAAGGAAGCTAATATTCTTGTACAAAAGGTGTATTTATTTTCACATACATTTACATATAGAATATGGGAACAGTCTGGATACGAAAGGGAAACAAGACATTTAAATTTACAGTATGTATTTATGTAAAGTGTTTACACATTAGCGTAATTGCAGGAAAAAGATGTTTACGGAAGATATGAAAGATCTGTTTATAAACCCATACCCCAATTTAATCTACTTAAAGACAGGATGGTAAAATTGTATCAACTGGACTGGACAGTGCGCATATTGTTATTCGACACATCTTGCGAAGGAAAAGCAGTGTATCGAATAGATTAAGGCGGAACCCTATTAAAGAAATTATGCGAGTAAGTGCAGTTAATTTGAAAAACTTTACCGAGAAGGACAGTTATAAAATGGCACTCGAACAATAACAGACTGTTACTAATGTGTAAGAAAGACTCGCCTTACACGGAGTATATGGAAAATTTTGTACACCAATGGAGGGTACAAAATATCTGTATTCACTGTAGATGCTAGTGGAGGGTGATCACAAGATAGTGGATTTTCCGAAAATGATGGACTCAACAGCAATCTTATGGACCTGCATATAATGAAAGATTTCGCTGATATTTTTAACAAATTGGAGATATGCGACTGCCTAACATCGAAGCATGACTAGGAGACTACCAGGGTTTTTGTTTGTGGTTTTAGGGCGCAAAACTTCTATGGTCATTAGCGCCGACTACCAGGGAAACAGCAATGTGATCGTAAACGACGGTAAGACAGTTGAGATTGTCTCTTTAACGTGGATGAGCTCCAATTGCAAAGATATATAATAAATTTGTACGTCAAATGACAAACCCTAGAGTGACCAAAGTTTTTGGTAATCACTTTATTGGTTTTTGGGAAATGCCATGATATGCGCCTATGCGAAACATTTAAATCTTTCTCGGCCAAAGAACCTTGTAATAGCAGATTCTGAGCCACCATTCATAACTACAGAATGGGCGGTGTGTTCGACTATGTGGAAGACTCAAAGGGTACTGAACGACAACAAACAGTATATACACACACATAAAAAAAGTATTGCATCACCGCGATTCCGAGAGTTCCGGAACCTGTACAGAAAATTGGAATAGAGATCAACATAATCATTTCCGCCCTTTTTCATTGCTCATGAAAGCCACACACTGCATGTTGTACCATCATGCAGTGAGACCTTCAGAGGTGGTGGTCCAGATTGCTGTATATACCGGTACCTCTAATACACAGTAGCACGTCCTCTAGCATTGATGCATGCCTGTATTCGTCGTGGCATACTATCCACAAGTTCATCAACGCACTGCTTGTCCACATTGTCCCACTCTTCAACGGCGATTCGGCTTAGATCCCTCAGAGTGGTTGGTGGGTCACGCCGTCCATAAACAGCCCTTTTCAATCTATCCCAGGCATGTTCGATAGGGTTCATATCTGGAGAACATGCTGGCCATTCTAGTCGAGCGATGTCGTTATCCTGAAGGAAGACATTCACAAGATGTGCACAATGGGGGCGCGAATTGTCGTCCATGAAGACGAATGCCTCGCCAATATGCTGCCGATATGGTTGCACTACCGGTCGAAGAATGGTATTCACGTATTGTACAGACGTTACGGCGCCTTCCAGGACCACCAGCAGCGTTCGTCGGCCCCACATAAATGCCACCCCAAAAACATCAGAGAACCTCCACCTTGCTGCACTCGCTGGATGGTGTCTTGATTGCAAAGATTCACCTCGCCATGGACGCCGGGAGTGAAGTTGCGTATCTTGTAGCCTATTGCGCACAGTTTGAGTCGTAACACGACGTCCTGTGGCTGCACGAAAAGCATTATTCAACATGGTCAATAATTCAAGAACAGTCTTAATCGCATTTATTATTGTTATAATACCGCCAACCGGTTGTCCAAAAATTCAACATGGTGGCGTTGCTGTCAGGGTTCCTCTGAGCCATAATCCGTAGGTAGCGGTTATCTACTGCAATAGTAGCCATTGGGCGGCCTGAGCGAGGTATGCCATCGACAGTTCCGTATCCGAACAACATCGCTTTGGTTCACTCCGAGACGCATGGGCACTTCCCTTGTTGAGAGCCCTTCCTGTCACAAAGTAACAATGCGGACGCAATCGAATAGCGGTATTGATCGTCTAGGCATGGTTGGACTACAGACAACACGAGCCGTGTACCTCCCTCCTGGTGGAATGATTAGAAATGATCGGCTGTCGGACCCCCTCCGTCTAATTGACGTTGCTCATGCATGGTTGTTTACATCTTTGAGGGGATCTAGTGACATCTCTGAACATGCAAAGGGACTGTGTCTGTGATACAATATCCATAGTCAACGTCTACCTTCAGGAGTTCTGGGAACTGGGGTGATGCAAAACTTTTTTTGATGTGTGTATAATGTGTGCCCCTGTATGCTGCGCCATTCGTTTCCACGCAGTGTCAGCTGACGAATAACTTGGACAACAAATGCTGTGTGGTGTTTAAGTGTTCTGCAGTACGTCTGTTGGGACAATAACCATATCTAAAAGTTGACTGGTGTGCAACTAAACGTTCCAGACAATCTTAGCCAAGAAAAGATTATGGGCTATGTTTCGTTTCCCTTAAATTTTAATTGTTGTTGTTGTTGTGGTCTTCAGTCCTGGGACTGGTTTGATGCAGCTCTCCATGCTACTCTATCCTGTGCAAGCTTCTTCATCTCCCTAATTATATGCCAATAAACTATGTAGAGGTTGTTAATAGAGGTCCAAATCAATATCAGCAATGTACATAAGCTTTATGGTAATCCTGGAGAAACATATTCTTCTCAATCTAGGGCGCTGTTCTCCACAGTACCGTTAAATATAGATATTGGCGAACTAGAGTTGATCCCCAGAAATAATGTTCTTCCACAGGTCTTAAAAAAAAGACCCAATGTACTGAACAAACTTAAATATACCCTTTCAGAGAAATTACTTCCTTTAGAGCAGTTAATGTGCTAAGTGAATGAAAATGGAAACCGGAAATGTAAGAGATCGAAGTTGAAAAACGAAAACTGGAGAATACTGCGAACACAGCTACCACAAATGAGGAATATGCTGGGCATAGACTCAAATGATGAGAGGTGGGAATAATTAATGCATCCAGGAACATTGTCAAAGATGTTCGTTTTCATGGTCCAAGTGTTATGCTGTTTGGGGGGGAGGGGGCATAACGTTGCATTGGCGTACTGAGCTTCAAATATTTTAACACGATGCACTCACCGATCAGCGTAATTGTGACACTTTACTCGTTCCCGATGTGCATCGTTTCAGAGGTACATTCGATTCTGACTTCATTTTTATGGATGACAGTGCGCGACAGACTGAAACAGCGCTGGTGGAGGGGTTCTTGAAACAAGAGGATATTCGGTGAATGGACTAGACTGCCCGTTCCCCTGACTTAAATCCCAACGAACACGTGCGGCATGCATTGAGAAGATACATTGCAGCACGCCCACATGCACCAACGATATCCAACAGATGTCAACTCCGCTTCAGGGGGAATGGAACGCCCTACCACAAGAAGTTCTTACCAACCTTGTGGCCAGCATAGTAGTATGTTGCAAAGCATGGGTTGCCATATGTGGTGATCACACACACTTTTAAGAACCATATCGCGCCTTTTTCAATATCCAGGGAACCATCATAAAAGCGGTGATTTCAGCGTCATTATTGTCTTCGAATAAAAGCGTTATTTTTGCTCTTCTCATTTCGTATTTCTCTCAGTTAACTTCTGCACTAGTCTGTTGCAGTTTTCTCTGTGTATGGTCCAAGTTTCATGGAGCTTTGTCACTTGGTGGCGACACGTGATGCGAAAGTTACTTTGTTCCTTAAGCTTTTCACATCAGTGTATTTGTTTAGCCTAAGGAATCACCAGACATTGTCACACGACCGTCAACACGTAATAGCATCAAGTAAATAGTACAATAATACTAATGCTGCTGCTACTGCTACTACTACTAATGCAGATAATGATAATAGCTTAATAATAAAAATATAACTGGTGTTATAGATGGAAGGATGCTAAGGCAGGATGGAAGAGCTTCAAAGTGGAACTAAGACGTGAAGAACAATAAACGCATGAAGGAATATCAACTGGGTCCTGAACCTTACCTGGCTAAATAATTTTCTCAGCTGATCACGTTACTAAGAGTAAGAGACGGTTGCTTATACAGATGCTCTGAAAGGGCACATAAAGGTGGGCCATAATACGATTCTCGTCCACTTCTACCATTCTTGAAATTGCAACACTTAACTGCAGTGGGATATCCGCTTGGCAAAGCATCTAGTATCGACGATAATGGTTTTCGGCTACGCAAAGACACCCACTACGGTACTAAAGTAGTAAGTAAGCACCTTAATGTAAAGCGATCAATGCATTTCCATTCCACTGTATAAATAAACTCTCTGCTGCCTACCCGATTGAACTCTTTATCCTGTGGAAGTCGTTCAGACGCTGGCAATAACTTTGACCTATTAATTAGTAATAAAACTCTTTTTGTTGTTGTTGTTATTGTTGCTGTTGTAGTATTCAGACTGGTCTGACTCAGCTTCCCACGCTAGTCTGTCCTATGCCAGCCTGTTTACTGCGCTCAGTGCTCAAGCAATGGTCTCTTCCACAGTTCCTCCCATAACCAAACTGCCGTTCCTTGAAGTCTCAGGATATGCTGTCAACTGGTCCCTTATTTTAGTCGTGCTGTATCATAAAGTTCTTTTTCCTGCATTTGATTCACTACCTTTTCATTAAGTAATAGATCTTCTCATCTAACTTCCACCATTCTTTTATAGCAGCATATTTCTGATGTTTCTGTTGCCTTCGTGTTAGTGTTGTTACACTTTCGTACACGGTTAAAACCTAGGCAAATAGCTTCAGAACACACTTTCTAACATTTAATTTTTTAATCGATGCTAATAAATTTCTGTTTTACGGAAACGCTTTTCTTGCTGTCGCCTGTCAGCATTTCACAGCATTTCTATATCGGCCGTCGTCATGCAGTTTTCTATTAACTACTTTTGATACCTCATTTCCTAATCTAGTTCCATTAACATGATCTAACTTAATTCGACACCATTCCATTACACTGATTTTTCTTTTGCGATGTTTGTCTAGTAACTTCTTTTTAATGCATTATTTATTTCATCCAACGGCTCTTCCAAGTTCCTCGCCGTTTCAAATAGAAGTAGACTATCGTCAACAAACTTCACACTTTATTTCTTCTCCCTGAACTGTAATTCCGTAAAAATTGCTTCCTCACTGTGGATTTTAAATAACATCGGTGATAGGCGACAATCATACCTCCAACCTTTGTAACCTACTGCCATCCGTTAACGTCCTTCGACTCTTGGAATTGCTGTCAGGTTTCTGTTCAAGTTGTAGAAATCCTTTCGCTCCCCATATTTTATCACTGTTACCAATGTAATTTCGAAGAGTATTCCAATCACTATTGTCAAATCTTTTTCTAAATCTGAAAATGTTATAAAAACAGGTTTGTCTTTCTACAATATATTATATGGGGTTGAGTATAGCCTTCCCTATTTCTACATTTCTCTAGAACCCAAGCTAATTTTTTCTGAATTCGGCTTCTACCAGTTTTTCCGTTCTTTTTGTAAATGATTCCTATTAGTATTTGCAACTATGACTTGTTAAACGCTTGGTTTGGTAATTATCACTACTGTCAGTTGCGATCTCTTTGGAACAGGAATTAATCCATTCTTCTTGAAATCTGTAGATATTTCACATGTCTCGTATAACTTGTTCACCAAGTGGAATAGTTCTCACACGGGCGCCTCTCCCAAGGATCTCAATAACTTTGAGGTAATGTCGAGTGTTCTCTGTCAAATTTTTCTCTCAATATCCTATTTAACATATCATCTTCATCTACTTCCTCTACTGGTTTTATGATATTGTCTTCCAGTTTGATCCATTGTTTCCGCATTGCGGCCTTGACATCTGGCATCTTAACATTCGTTCAGGTGTTTCTCCTTCCTGCGGGGCCACTTTATTTTTCCTGTAAGCGGCAACTATCACTCCCTTGGTCATACATGCTTCTGCAGGTTTTTATTTCTCGCATAGACACTCATGCTTTGCCATTTTGCACTTCATATCACTGGCATTTTTTTTTTTTTACGTCTCTACTCCCTTTTGCCTGCTTGATTCGCTGCATTTTTATGTTTTCACCTTTCAGCACTTAAATTCAACATATCGTGTGTTTTGTAAAGATTTCAACTGAGCCCTGTCTTCCTACCTATTTGACCTTCTGCTGCCTTCTCTATTTCATTTCGCAAACCTACTCATTCTTCTGTTGTACTCTTTTCATTTGTGTGAGTCAGTTATTCCCTAAAGCTACCTTTTAAACTCTCAACAGCCTCTAGTTCTTTCAATTTATCCAGGTCTCATCTCCTCAATTTCTTACCTGATCAGTTACGCAGCTAGTGCGTCTGTAGTTTCACAGAATAAACATAAACAATCGGAGCAGTAGAATAAAGAAACAATTGAATCATACTTGTGGAAGTGTTAATAGTTCCATACAAAACTTTCAAGCATAACACAGTAAAAAAGTCATCATTGGGGTTTGACACCAGCACCCTTTTGCTCCATAGTTCTGCTGTTACTTTTAATTAATGTTTACATTCATTCTGCTGGACGACAGCTCATACTGCGAACTAAATCTGAGTTTTGGTTGATACTCTTATCGACATACAACATTTGGTACCAATCTGAGTGTCTGACATCTGGAGTTTTCGCTGTAAGATCAAAGATCAGTGCTAAGCTTTAAATAGACGCTAATTGCGGCCAGCAATGATAAGGGTGCCCCCACATTTTTCCTTTTAAAAAGATTCGCAATGTAAAATATATTTAAAAAAAACATAAAATATGAAATGTAAGGAGATAAACAATACAGCAATCAATAAAACAGTCACTACTATAATAAAACATTAAAAGTAAAATAAAAAATCTTGGTTGATAAGTTTCCATTCACCATTTGTAAACGTTGCATATCACTATAAACTATCGATCTGATGAATCTTGAAATAAGGTAGGTGTTGTTCCTAATAATAGTATTATACACAAATAACCAAAATTATTTATATTGAAAAGACATTAAGCATCCAGATGGATTTATGGTGTAGCGTGGCTATGTCAGTTGATGTTCTTTGGTGGTTTCGTATCCCAATAGTGACCATGTGTGTGACGGAGTTCTCGGCAGCGCCACATCGCGCTTCCTTCACGCCATGTCGCAGTTCGCCAACACGCCAAGGCCGTGATAACTACGCCTCGTATGTAACGCGTACAGGCTGCATCATTGGGCCACGATTTTAGAAGATCACAAAAACGCAACACTAATTCATGAAACCGTTTGGTGGTGTGAATTTTACCATGCTGTGGCACTTAAATCAAGTACTTATGCACCAGTCCTGCTGGCGCTGTATGGATTTAAATGTTGAGAACACTTTACGTCCATAGCTCCCTTGTGCATTTGCATCTTAAAGCAGTAAGTCGAGTTCGATTAGAACTGGGGTAGTCAATCTTTTTTTCCCACCACCCACTTCTGTATCTCTGCTAGTAGCAGATTTTTCTAACTGCCCACCACTTCCAGAATAAGGATGATAGATAAAGTAAGAAAGTAAAATTTATCAGTCGGATTTACAACAAGATAAAACATATAATATAATTACTTACCAAATACTCTGACAAAATTATATATGGAAATTTTTCTACCAGGAAAGCTGGAGCGCGCATTATTTGGCTACAGGGACCAGGTTGACTGCCATTGGTTTAGAACATGATCGTATTTTGGCTCTTATCATGTTAAAGTGAATTTTAAGTCAATGATTTAAAACCTAGGTAACACTGGGTTATATTAGACTAAACCATATCATATTTTCTCATGGAGGAGTGAGAGAGGAGAGGGGGAGTGCGAAATGTTGCGCTCCACACAATGCGTTTGCTATCTTACAGATTTTAATTATGTATTGTAATTTTTTGACCATGTGATGACCTCATGATGTCCCGTGGCACTTCCGCAGGCGAAACTAGCGTAATCGCAGGAAGTCCCCACTTCACGTTAGTAAAGTGATATAGCGACCAGTCACTGATGGAAAGCATCAAGACGCATTACAGCTCACCGTTCTGCAGTATACTGTTTCCAGCTCTACGGACGAACCTTTAGCGCCACGTACGAGCCAACACCGACTCAAAGGAAGACCTCGACGCTTGTTCGTGACGTCACGTCAGCTAGGCACATCGAACGCCAGGTCTGTTGCACGCAGAAACGGCTTGGCGTGCTTATCACTATAAATCTCTTATTTTTTGACAAAATGTTTGGTATTGTTTTGGGTTCTGCAGTTTTATTTAGATGAAAGATTTTCTTACTATCGTAAAGCTACAAATGAAGATCATAGTTCTGTATCACTGAATCCTGTCGAAACAAACGTAGATCAATATGAGAAGACGCTTTGCCCCATTTCAAGCTTCGGAAATTTTACATTCAAGTAACTATATTTACTTGATCCATTTTGTTATCGAAACTTACCCCAACCCCTTACAATGAACTCGTTTCTTCTATTTATTTATTTATTTTCGTTTGATATCGTCACTGGAAATGTGAACTAATTTACATGTGTAAATGTCCAACTGTTGCCAGTCATTAGATTACAGTCGTTTTCTACGAAAGAAATTCTAAATAGGAAACAAAATAGCTTCATACATCGAAAATACTGCTGAGGTTAAACTTTTTTAAACATGTACATTAGAAAAGATAAATATTCCCCTCTTGCAACCGAAAGGAGAAACTTTATAAGATGAAAAAATTTTATTTGATAAAACAAGTATCTCTCTTTTGCCTCTTCATCTGTCCCCCACCCCCTCCCCCAACGTGTACAATCGCAAGATAATTTATTAACATTCAGTGCTCCTCACCCCATAGTCAACCAAGATACCTAAAGAAGAGCACCAATATGTTCACAGTTTCTTGTAAAAGCAACCCAGTACAAACGTAACTTCCTCATATTTACAAATAAGGTGAAAAATCACGAATTCTGTTGCTGCTGGACGATGAAGTTGTTTTTGTATGTCAGTCCTTAAAACAGGTGGAAATTTAAGTTCAGGAGTACACTATTTGTTAAGAAGTGTAATGAACTGCACAATTAATTGATTGCAGAAATCTCTCAGAAAAATGTGTGTTGGTCAACTACCGCCAATAGTTTCACATTTTCCTGTGTCAGGGAGGGAGACACTACCATTATGAGTATGCCTGCAACAGACCTGGCGTTCGCCGTGCCTAGCTGACGTGACGTCACGAACAAGCGCCGAGGCCTTCCATTGAGTCGGTGTTGTACGAGCGCGCCGGATCGCAAGCGGAAGTGACGCCACAGCAGCACCAATCGCACTCGTAGAGCGGTGACCCAGGCAGGCTCTGTAATTGAGCAAGGCTTCGCCGTAGACCTTACACAGACTCTGTCCGCTGCCGCAGTCTGGCCATCCAGGTGTAGGTTGACTGATTTCCTTCAGTCGGTAAGGCAAATACAGGGACGATTCCTTTGCAAAAGGACACGGCCGATTCCCTTCCCTAATCCGAGCCTGTGCCCCATCTCTAGTGACCTCGTTGCCGATTGAACGTTAAATTCTAACTTTGCCCTTCCCCCCCCCCCCCCCCCTCCCGCGCTGCATCGCGACACCGTACATGGTACAGTGGTTGGATAAACATATGGAAATACCGCGAGAAATCCATACTTTGATATAAATGCAGATGCTAGCCAAGCCTGCAGGTTGCGCTGTTGTATTTGACCACGAGAGGGACATGTGAAATGTCCTAAACACATTGCAAGTGATAGTCGTGGTCGCAACTGTCTTCTGTGTAGTTATACAGCGAATGTGGACGAACATCATCAAAGTCACAAGGCGGACGAGAGTATGTGTTGTGTGATCGTGACGGACGGTCAGTGAAGAGAACTGTGACGAAAAAGTAGAGTAAGACAGCTACAAAAGTCACTGCAGAACTGAAATTCGGAGTCACGAACCTTGTCAGCACCAAAAGAGCTGGAATTCCGAAACGACTCATCAGTTATGCAATTGCCCATAACAGGAATACGTGGTGTCGAAGCCATTAAACGTGGACTACAGAGAAATGGGGAATGTCATTTACTCGGAGGAGTCTTGTTTCACACTGTTTCCAACTTGTAGCCAAGTTTACGTCGCTCCCTTTTTTTATTTTTATTTATTTATTTTTTTTATTTTTTGAGCCATATGTCTTCTGACTGGTCTGATGTAGTCCGCCACGAATGGCTTTCCTGTGCCAATTTATACATCGCAGAATATCTCTTGCATCCTACGTCATCAGTTAGTTGCTCGATGTATTCCAGTCTTCGTCTACAGTTTTTAGCCTCTACAGCTCCCTCTACTACCACTGATGTTATTCCGCGAAGTCTTAACAGATGTCCTACCATCCAGCCCCTTCTTCTTCTTCGTGCTTTCTATACGCTCCCTTTCTCCTCATTCCTTATCCTATCAGTCCACCTAATTCTCAACACTCATCTGTAGCATCTAGAGTGCTTCAGTTCTCTATTGTTCCGGTTTTTCCACAGTCAGTGTTTCACTACCACACAATGCTGTGCTCCAAATATACATTTTCTGTCCGCAGCTCGTGGTCTCGCGGTCGCATTCTCGCTTCCCGAGCACGGGGTTTCGGGTCAGATTCCCGGCGGGGGCAGGGATCTTCACATGCCTCGAGATGACTGGGTGTTTGTGTTGTCCTCATAATTTCATTATCATGAAAGTGGCGAGATTGGACTGAGCAAAGGTTCGCAATTTGTACGGGCGCTTATAACCGCGCAGTTGAGCGCCCCACAAACCACACATCATCGTCATCATATACATTTAAGAATTTTTTTCGCCATGTTAAGGCTTGTATTTGTAACTAGGACACTTTTATTGGTTAGGAATACAATTTTTTCTAGTGCTAGTCTGCTGTTTATGTCCTCCTTGCTCCGCCCGTCATGGGTGATGGTTCAAATGGCTCTGAGCACTATGGGACTTAACTGCTGTGGTCATCAGTCCCCTAGAACTTAGAACTATTTAAACCTAACTAACCTAAGGACATCACACACATCGATGCCCGATGCAGGATTCGAACCTGCGACCGTAGCGGTCACGCGGTTCCAGACTGTAGCGCCTAGAACCGCTCGGCCACTCCGGCCGGCCGTCATGGGTGATTTTGCTGCCTCGGTAGCAGAATTCCTTAACTACATCTAATTAGTGAGAAACAATTTTGAAAGGTTTCTCGGAATTCACATTTCTGTAACTTCTCATTACTTTCGTCTTTATCCGAATCACTCTCAATTGGAGTGATTGGACTGTTCGTTCCATTCAACACATCTTGTAATTCTTATTCACTCTCACTAGGTATAGCAATGTCAACAGCGAAATTTTTAACTGATGTCTTTTACCTAGAATTTTACCCCCATTCTTCAATCTTTCGTTTATTTCCCTCTTTGCTTCTTCGATGTATATTCACGGTTAAGACCCACGTCATGCCATCCTGATGTGCGTTTCTCGTGATTTCTCTAAATCACTTCAGCCAAATGCCGGGATGGTTCTTTTGAAAGGGCACGGGCGCCTTCTTTCCCCATCCATCCTTAATCCGATGCGACCGGTGATCTCGCTGTTTGGTCCCCATCTCCGAATCAATCAATCAACCAATCATCGATGTATAGATTGTTCTTGGTGTACCATTATTATTGTTCCATTTTGGTTCTTGTATATTTACATATTCCCCGTCTCTTCCTATAGGTTACCCATATTTTTCTCAAAACTTCGAACATCTTGTAACGTTTTACATTGCTGAACGCTTTTTCCAGGTCGACAAATCATATGAACCCTTCTTGATTTTTCTTCAGTCTTGCTTCCATTAACAACCCCAACTTCAGAACAGCCCTTGTGCTGCGTGTACCGTACGTAAAGCGAACCGATCGTCATCGAACACATCCTCAATTTTGTTTCCCAATCATTTGTGCCGCGCGGAGTGGCCGTGCGGTTAGAGGCGCCATGTCACGGAATGTGCGGCCCCTCTCACCGGAGGTTCGAGTCTTCCCTCGGGCATGGGTGTGTGTGGTTGTTCTTAGCATAAGTTAGTTTAAATAGCGCGTAAGTCTAGGGACCGATGACCTCAGCAGTTTGATCTCTTGGGAATTCACACAAATTTGAACATTTGAACGATCTTCTGTATAATATTATCGCCAGCAAGTTTGATGTATGAGATGTTAAGCTGATAGTGCGATAATTCTCGCACACGTCAGCTCTTCCAGTCTTCGGAATTGTGTGGATGATATTTTTCTGAAAATCAGATGGTATGTCGCTAGACTCATACATTCTGCATACCAACGTGAATAGTGGTTTTATTGCCACTTCCCGTAATGATTTTAAAACTTCTAACGGAATGTTCTCTCTCCATTCTGCTTTATTTGATCGTAAATCCTCCAAAGCTCTTTTAAATTTTGACTCTGATTATGATCCAATATCTGTTCCCTATCGACTCTTGTTTCTTCTTCTATCACGTCATCAGACAAATCCTCCCCCCCCCCCCCCCGCCCCCCTCATAGAGGCCTTCAATGTATTCTTTTCACCTATCCCCTCTCTCCTCTGCATTTAACAGTGGAATTCCAACTGCACTCGTAATATCACCACCCTTGATTTCCATTGCACCAAAGTTTTTTGACTTTCCTACATGCTCAGTGAGTACTTTCTTCACATTTTTTCATGCAGCCATTTCGCCTTTGCTTCCTTGCACTTCCTATCTATTTTAACCGTAAGTGACTTGTACTACTGTATTTCTGAATTTCCCTGAACGTTCCTGTACTTCCTTCTTTCGTCGATCGACTGAAGACTTGCAAAAATGGTTCAAATGGCTCTGAACACTACGCGACTTAACTTCTGAGGTCATCAGTCGCCTAGAACTTAGAACTAATTAAACCTAACTAACCTAAGGACATCACACACATACATGCCCGAGGCAGGATTTGAACCTGCCACCGTACGGGCGCTCGGCTCCAGACTGTAGCGCCTAGAACCGCACGGCCACTCCGGCCGGCTGAAGACTTGCATCTGTTACCAAAAGTTTCCTCACACCTATCTTCCTTGTACATACGTTCTTCTCTACAACTTATGTGATTTCTCTTTTTTGAAGATATCGATTCTTCTTCAACTGTACTGCCTATTGAGCTGTTCATTATCGCAGTGGCTCAAAATGGTTCAAATCGCTCTGAGCACTGTGGGACTTAACATCTGAGGTCATCAGTCCCCTACAACTTAGAACCACTTAAACCTAACTAACCTAAGGATATCACACACATCCATGCCTGCCCGAGACAGGATTCGAACCTGCGACCGTAGCGGTCGCGCGGTTCCAGACTGAAGCACCTAGAACCGATCCGTCACAGTGGTCGGCCATTATCGCTGTATCTGAGTATCTGTAGCCTCACAGAAATTCAAGCGTATCTCTTCACTTCGTAGTATTTCCTTATCCCACGTCTTTGCACACTGATTCTTCCTAACTAGTCTCTTAAACTTTAGTAATGCTCTTCATCATTACTAAATTGTGACCTTGTCTATATCTGCTCATGGGTACGCTTTACAATCCTGTATCTGATTTCGCAATCTCTGCTTGACCATGATGTTGTCTAAGAGAAATCTTTCCGTGTCACCCAGCGTTTTCTAAGTATACCTCCTACTAATTGTGATCCTTGAACAGAGTATTCGCTATTACTAGCAGAAACTTATTTCAGAACTCAATTAGTCTTTCTCCTCTCTCGTTTCTATTACCAAGCCCATATACTCCAGTGACCCTGTCTTCCTACTCCTTCCCCTATAACCGCATTCCAACCTCCATGACTTAAATTTTCATCTCCCTTCACATACTGAATTACCGTTTCAGTCTCCTGATATACTTTATCTGTCTCTTTACTTTGCGCTTTAGACCGTTGACTGTATACCTTAACGATTATTGTCCGTGTTGGTTTCCTGTCGATTCTGATGAGAACAACACTATCAGTGAAATCACTCTCTTCCCTACCTTCCGAACCAAAGTGAATCTCACTCCCGTTATACCATTTTCTGCTGTCGTTTGTATTGCCCTATACTCATCTGACCAGAAAGCCTTGTCTTCTTTCCATTTCACCTCACTGATCCCCACTATATCTAGATTGAGTCTTACTGTTTCGCTTTTCAGATTTTCTAGTTCCCTACCACGTTCAAAGTTCTGACATTCCACGCGCCGACCTGCAAAATGTCATCCCTTCTTTGGTTATTCGACCTTTTTTATGGTCACCTCCCACTTGGCAGCCATTTCCCGCAATAGAATGGGGGACTAGTCTGGAATATTTTGCCAGTGAGGAGACGATCATGACACTTACTCAGTTACAGAAGACAGGTTCTATAAATACACATTATTTGTCTTTAGTGTAATAGTTTCCATTGCCTTCTGTGTCCTCATGCCGTTAATCATTGCCGATTCTGCCGCCTTTTATGTGCAGTTCCGCCCCCCCCCCCCCTCCCTCCGAAGAGCAAGAGTGTGCTCTATATGTCTGTCCGTTCCTCTGACCACTTTGACAATGCCATTGACAGGATAAGGGTCACTTACTATGGCGGTAGTCTTCGGCCGGCACTACTGATCATTTTCATTTAGAATTTAAGTAGTGGCGGCGTTCGAACCGGGGACCAAGTATGTTTTGATTAGTACTCAGAGACGTTACCCATAAAGCATGGATGTGACCAGAGTGAAGTGAGTGTTCGGTGAAGATTTGGGCAGCCATGTAGCGATATTCGATGGGCCCTTGGCATCCTCTGCAAGGCCGCGTTACTGCTGAGGATTATGTGAAGGTCTTATTATAATAGTGGTACAAGTCCATTTTTGTTCATTCTGAGATACAGAGCCCTAAAGTTAAATGAGGGCTGAAAGATCTGCAGTTGAGATACCAGAAATATTCAAGCATATGACTTCTTGCTAGATATGAACTTTTATTTCTGTCTGTTTGGACCATTAATGTCAGAAACATTACAGACAGAAAAGTGGAGGTAATGAATGGACTTGTACCACTATTGAAATAAGCCCTTCATGTGACCATTTTGGCTCTTGAGGTCACGTTTCTTCATGGTAAACGTTTGTTCCCGATTGTGATGCTATGTCGCGAGATGACTGGGACCGTGTTCGCACAGTTCACGTTATCCAGGACTCGTTTTGTGAGCACGAGGATAACCTGTCCCAGCTCCCCTGACCACGAAAGTCACCAGATCTCAATATTATAGAGCCTCCGTGGTCTACTTTATAAGATTTCTTTGAAAACCAAGCAGTGCCTGAAGCTTCTTGGCAGATTAAAATAGTGTACCGGGCCCAGACTCAAATCAGGGACGTTTCGCAAACGTCCTTGGTGGGAATTCCAATCTGGCACGCAGTTTTAATGTATCAGAAAGTTTTATATCAATCCACACACTGCTGTTGAGAGAAAATTCGTTCCAAATATAGGACCGGTATTTACCCATCCCGAGACGCCTGGAACTTGTTTTGATCGCCAATGTATTTCCTCCACCGTAATGGGCATGGTCATGTAATGTGTCTTTAGCGTTTCCGTATTTTTGTCGACACCATGTACTCTCCCACGTCAGACGCCCTGCCCCATCGCAGGTTGTTGTTGTTGTTGTGGTCTTCAGTCCTGAGACTGGTTTGATGCAGCTCTCCATGCTACTCTATCCTGTGCAAGCTTCTTCATCTCCCAGCACCTACTGCAACCTACATCCTTCTGAATCTGCTTAGTGTATTCATCTCTTGGTCTCCCCCTATGATTTTTACCCTCCACTCTGCCCTCCAATACTAAATTGGTGATCACTTGATGCCTCAGAACATGTCCTACCAACCGATCCCTTCTTCTGGTCAAGTTGTGCCACAAACTTCTCTTCTCCCCAATCCTATTCAATACTTCCTCATTAGTTATGTGATCTACCCATCTAATCTTCAGCATTCTTCTGTAGCACCACATTTCAAAAGCTTCTATTCTCTTCTTGTCCAAACTATTTACCGTCCATGTTTCACTTCCATACATGACTACACTCCATACAAATACTTTCAGAAATAACTTCCTGACACTTAAATCTATACTCGATGTTAACAAATTTCTCTTCTTCAGAAACGCTTTCCTTGCCATTGCCATTCTACATTTTATATCCTCTCTACTTCGTCCATCATCAGTTATTTTGCTCCCCAAATAGCAAAACTCCTTTACTACTTTAAGTGTCTCATTTCCTAATCTAATACCCTCAGCATCACCCGACTTAACTCGACTACATTCCATTATCCTCGTTTTGCTTTTGTTGATGTTCATCTTATATCCTCCCTTCAAGACACCATCCATTCCGTTCAACTGCTCTTCTAAGTCCTTTGCTGTCTCTGACAGAATTACTATGTCATCGGCGAACCTCAAAGTTTTTATTTCTTCTCCATGGATTTTAATACCTACTCCAAATTTTTCTTTTGTTTCCTTTACTGCTTGCTCAATATAGAGATTGAATAACATCGGGGAGAGGCTACAACCCTGTCTTACTCCCTTCCCAACCACTGCTTCCCTTTCATGTCCCTCAACTCTTATAACTGCCATCTGGTTTCTGTACAAGTTGTAAATAGCCTTTCGCTCCCTGTATTTTACCCCTGCCACCTTTAGAATTTGAAAGACAGTATTCCAGTCAACATTGTCAAAAGCTTTCTCTAAGTCTACAAATGCTAGAAACGTAGGTTTGCCTTTCCTTAATCTTTCTTCTAAGATAAGTCGTAAGATCAGTATTGCCTCACGTGTTCCAGTATTTCTACGGAATCCAAACTGATCTTCCCCGGGGTCAGCTTCTACTAGTTTTTCCATTCGTCTGTAAAGAATTCGTGTTAGTACTTTGCAGCTGTGGCTTATTAAACTGATTGTTCGGTAATTTTCACATCTGTCAACACCTGCTTTCTTTGGGATTGGAATTATTATATTCTTCTTGAAGTCTGAGGGTATTTCGCCTGTTTCATACATCTTGCTCACCAGATGGTAGAGTTTTGTCAGGACTGGCTCTCCCAAGGCCGTCAGTAGTTCCAATGGAATGTTGTCTACTCCGGGGACCTTGTTTCGACTCAGGTCCTTCAGTGCTCTGTCAAACTCTTCACGCAGTATCGTATCTCCCATTTCATCTTCATCTACATCCTCTTCCGTTTCCATAATATTGTCCTCAAGTGCATCGCCCTTGTATAGACCCTCTATATACTCCTTCCACCTTTCTGCTTTCCCTTCTTTGCTTAGAACTGGGTTTCCATCTGAGCTCTTGATGTTCATACATGTGGTTCTCTTATCTCCAAAGGTCTCTTTAATTTTCCTGTAGGCAGTATCTATCTTACCCTTAGTGAGATAAGCCTCTACATCCTTACATTTGTCCTCTAGCCATCCCTGCTTAGCCATTTTGCACTTCCTGTCGATATCATTTTTGAGACGTTTGTATTCCTTTTTGCCTGCTTCATTTACTGCATTTTTATATTTTCTCCTTTCATCAATTAAATTCAATATTTCTTCTGTTACCCAAGGATTTCTACTAACCCTCTTCTTTTTACCTACTTGATCGTCTGCTGCCTTCACTACTTCATCCCTCAGAGCTACCCATTCTTCTTCTACTGTATTTCTTTCCCCCATTCCTTTCAATTGTTCCCTTATGCTCTCCCTGAAACTCTGTACAACCTCTGGTTCTTTCAGTTTATCCAGGTCCCATCTCCTTAAATTCCCACCTTTTTCCAGTTTCTTCAGTTTTAATCTACAGGTCATAACCAATAGATTGTGGTCAGAGTCCACATCTGCCCCTGGAAATGTCTTACAATTTAAAACCTGGTTCCTAAATCTCTGTCTTACCATTATATAATCTATCTGATACCTTTTAGTATCTCCAGGGTTCTTCCATGTATACAACCTTCTATCATGATTCTTAAACCAAGTGTTAGCTATGATTAAGTTGTGCTCTGTGCAAAATTCTATCAGGCGGCTTCCTCTTTCATTTCTTAGCCCCAATCCATATTCACCTACTACGTTTCCTTCTCTCCCTTTTCCTACACTCGAATTACAGTCACCCATGACTATTAAATTTTCGTCTCCCTTCACTATCTGAATAATTTCTTTTATTTCATCATACATTTCTTCAATTTCTTCGTCATCTGCAGAGCTAGTTGGCATATAAACTTGTACTACTGTAGTAGGTGTGGGCTTCGTATCTATCTTGGCCACAATAATGCGTTCACTATGCTGTTTGTAGTAGCTTACCCGAATTCCTATTTTCCTATTCATTATTAAACCTACTCCTGCATTACCCCTATTTGACTTTGTGTTTATAACCCTGTAGCCACCTGACCAGAAGTCTTGTTCCTCCTGTCACCGAACTTCACTAATTCCCACAATATCTAACTTTAACCTATCCATTTCCCTTTTTAAATTTTCTAACCTACCTGCCCGATTAAGGGATCTGACATTCCACGCTCCGATCCGTAGAACGCCAGTTTTCTTTCTCCTGATAACGACATCCTCTTGAGTAGTCCCCGCCCGGAGATCCGAATGGGGGACTATTTTACCTCCGGAATATTTTACCCAAGAGGACGCCATCATCATTTAATCATACAATAAAGCTGCATGCCCTCGGGAAAAATTACGGCCGTAGTTTCCCCTTGCTTTCAGCCGTTCGCAGTACCAGCACAGCAAGGCCGTTTTGGTTATTGTTACAAGGCCAGATCAGTCAATCATCCAGACTGTTGCCCTTGCAACTACTGAAAAGGCTGCTGCCCCTCTTCAGGAACCACACGTTTGTCTGGCCTCTCAACAGATACCCCTCCGTTGTGGTTGTACCTACGGTACGGCTATCTGTATCGCTGAGGCACGCAAGCCTCCCCACCAACGGCAAGGTCCATGGTTCAACTTTCAAACAAAAGACGAACGGGGCACCGCTAACCTCAGCAGCATAAATATCAACAACCAGTTGTCGAGCGCTATTCTGTGACAATGCGAGTGGCGGTCATTTGACGCAAATAGAAGATTATGTGTTTAATTTTTTTGGAATTTAGTACATAATAAATTAATATTAATAGAATACATAAGAAATTATAAACTCTCAACAACCTTTAGTTCTTTCAACTTATCAAGTTCCCATCTCCTTCACTTCCTACCTAATATAAGTACATGGTGTTTCAAAGTCTTTCTATGAATAGTCTAGGGGTGATAAGTCACGTCATGGTAACAAAATGTTCGCTTACGCTTCCAGGCGGTGCTAAGTATCTTTCAGTATTCGCCGGCCTTGAGACGACGAGATTTGACCGAACTAAGACAATCTACTAACCATGTGTACTGCATACTACCAACTGCAATATCGTTAGTGATTTTCAACAACAAAAAAGCAGAAGTGAATGTCGCTAAACGAAGAAGCGAAGAAAGATATTTTAGAATCGGGACCAAATTTTGCTAAGTCAAGCCCCCCTTCATATAGAGCAGGTGGTTGGATTATAGATGCATTTTGCCTACGCCCTGCCACCTCTCAGAAACATAAACCAATACAGAAGGACGTCCAGTGTCGCCGAGAAATGTCAACCAGCAATTTGTAGATGCCTGGTTTGTGATCTCTACTGTTGGCGGAATGACGGAGCATCGACTACTGTTGAGTGGGTCGGCTGGCGCTTGGGTCGTTAACGACACATCAGCGAAACAAGAATGTATTACATTAAAGTTTAAAAATGTGTATTCTTCTCTGTGGCGGTGCCCGGGCCAGCGGCGGCGCTGTCCATGGCCTCGGAACGTGCTGGCGCTGTTTCAGCAATCTGACGTCTGCCCACGAAAAAGGCAGGTCGCGGCGCGTAAGTCACAGCACGTGACACTGAAGGTCTTACGGTTGCCAGCAACAGTCTCCGGCGGGGTGCGAGTAACTACACTCCTGGAAATTGAAATAAGAACACCGTGAATTCATTGTCCCAGGAAGGGGAAACTTTATTGACACATTCCTGGGGTCAGATACATCACATGATCACACTGACAGAACCACAGGCACATAGACACAGGCAACAGAGCATGCACAATGTCGGCACTAGTACAGTGTATATCCACCTTTCGCAGCAATGCAGGCTGCTATTCTCCCGTGGAGACGATCGTAGAGATGCTGGATGTAGTCCTGTGGAACGGCTTGCCATGCCATTTCCACCTGGCGCCTCAGTTGGACCAGCGTTCGTGCTGGACGTGCAGACCGCGTGAGACGACGCTTCATCCAGTCCCAAACATGCTCAATGGGGGACAGATCCGGAGATCTTGCTGGCCAGGGTAGTTGACTTACACCTTCTAGAGCACGTTGGGTGGCACGGGATACATGCGGACGTGCATTGTCCTGTTGGAACAGCAAGTTCCCTTGCCGGTCTAGGAATGGTAGAACGATGGGTTCGATGACGGTTTGGATGTACCATGCACTATTCAGTGTCCCCTCGACGATCACCAGTGGTGTACGGCCAGTGTAGGAGATCGCTCCCCACACCATGATGCCGGGTGTTGGCCCTGTGTGCCTCGGTCGTATCCAGTCCTGATTGTGGCGCTCACCTGCACGGCGCCAAACAGGCATACGACCATCATTGGCACCAAGGCAGAAGCGACTCTCATCGCTGAAGACGACACGTCTCCATTCGTCCCTCCATTCACGCCTGTCGCGACACCACTGGAGGCGGGCTGCACGATGTTGGGGCGTGAGCGGAAGACGGCCTAACGGTGTGCGGGACCGTAGCCCAGCTTCATGGAGACGGTTGGAATGGTCCTCGCCGATACCCCAGGATCAAGAGTGTCCCTAATTTGCTGGGAAGTGGCGGTGCGGTCCCCTACGGCACTGCGTAGGATCCTACGGTCTTGGCGTGCATTCGTGCGTCGCTGCGGTCCGGTCCCAGGTCGACGGGCACGTGCACCTTCCGCCGACCACTGGCGACAACATCGATGTACTGTGGAGACCTCACGCCCCACGTGTTGAGCAATTCGGCGGTACGTCCACCCGGCCTCCCGCATGCCCACTATACGCCCTCGCTCAAAGTCCGTCAACTGCACATACGGTTCACGTCCACGCTGTCGCGGCATGCTACCAGTGTTAAAGACTGCGATGGAGCTCCGTATGCCACGGCAAACTGGCTGACACTGACGGCGGCGGTGCACAAATGCTGCGCAGCTAGCGCCATTCGACGGCCAACACCGCGGTTCCTGGTGTGTCCGCTGTGCCGTGCGTGTGATCATTGCTTGTACAGCCCTCTCGCAGTGTCCGGAGCAAGTATGGTGGGTCTGACACACCGGTGTCAATGTGTTCTTTTTTCCATTTCCAGGAGTGTATTTCCGACGAGTTTGATAATTCCTCACCTCTCCTGCTCCTTTTAATGCATTTTAGCTGTCGACAGTACACGACAAATTGAAGACTTTTAGAGGGTACCTTTTCAATGATGTAATGATTTCCTATGTGCCCTGCACGGAGCCGAGCGTTCGTGAAGTGTGGCGGACAAGCTGACTAGTGTGACGTCACAAGTTCGTTGCAGGGCCCGAATATCTCTTTGGCCTCGATCAGTCTTTGGAGGACGTCGTCCTAGTGGCCGCCATTTCTTGTAAACATACTGCCGAGCTGGCATTGCTGCGCAGGATAGCAACTGCATATTACCAGAAAACTCTCGTGGATATCGATGGAGTGTACTCGGGTAATCTCTCAGCAGCTCTGCACGGTGTGGAGAGATGGACAACCCTTCCACCAAAGAAGTATGGGGATGTCGACGACGTCTTACAGGTACTAGTCGGGGGGAGCACTGTTAGCTTGCTTCTCGAATACTGCGACAGATTGACGGTGCACCAAAAACCATCAGTTTGGTTCAGAAAGCCAGTAGTATAAGCCTCCAGGTCTTATCATCAATGGCTGACCGGTCGGCAGTTCACAACTACCAAGTAGGTAGCAGTCTCGAAGGCAGAAATCATTTTGGCGAACGGTAGCAGCGAATCACCGGTTCGGCCTCGTAGCTGGTATACTGCTACATAATCATGTTAAGGCTCGGAAGCCCGAGTATTATTACTATTCTTATGAGGCAATGATGTTACTCTTGGCCAAATGTGGCCAGGTTTTTCGGGCCCATCAGCGGTCTTCACCCCTCAATTCCACAAGGCTTCAGCTTCTTGACTTTCCGCCATCCTGGCAGTATCACTTGCGAAATCAAGCTGTGCTGTCAGAATTTCATATTGCTTAGTTCACGATACAGGACTCTCTCTTGCACAAAGTGAAGCGTCAGGCATGGGGCAATATCTTTCGTGTTTGCTCTGCTACTCGCTATGTTAGCCTTCTGTCTGTTTGACATTCTGATAGCCACACGGGCTGTTGGTATAGCTTGCCTTGGCTCGGTCTGCTCGAGGGGACTTTGAGAAAACTTTACATTTTCCAATAATACATTTCTGCGGTGTAACCATCTTGTCTCTTGAAGATGTTATTCCCCACGACATGATCTATCACCGATGCTTCTAGCGTGTTTGCAACAATTATCAGTTCAAAAGTGGCTGTGAGCACTATGGGACTTAACATCTGTGGTCATCAGTCCCCTAGAACTTACAACTACTTAAACCTAACTAACCTATCACACACATCCATGCCCGAGGCAGGGTTCGAACCTGCGACCGTAACGGTCGAGCAGTTCCAGACTGAAGCGCCACTCCGGCCGGCCAATTATCAGTCCTAGCGAACACATGTAAGCACTAGTGTTCGGTACTCTTGTTTCTGACACTTTAACTTACGTTGTTGGTTGCTGATGAGCAGTTACAGAGTAACTGAGTGGTTATCTCTGGGTCTTTGTTTTCAATATCTGTGATGATGGGCCTTAAAATAAGCAGCCACATTGTGAGTGCTTGTAACTCTAATGTGAAAACTAACATGTTTGGTTCAGTTTTAATAATGCTGTTAGTTGTTGCAACAGTTTCAATTCTTTCAGATGTTAGTTTGAAACTGTCGTGGCTTTTATGTCCTTAGCACTTTCGGTAGTAATTTGTAAACGGTCCAGCGACGTCATCTGAGGTATCCCACCATCATCACAGACAGCCAATGGGAAACTACTGGAATCTGTTATTTCAGAAGGAATGTGTTATTAGAGGTAACACTGATCAAGGACCTTGTAATATGGACACTCATTAACGTTACATTGTCTCAATTCTGTTTAGTCCTCTAAGGAGAGAGTTGACCGAAAACGTTCAGATCAGGATGACGAAGTTTTTGTACCAATGGTGTACCTCCTTCGTGAGAAGCGAATACCTTGCCATAAAACATAACAGCTGTTATTACTGTTAATACGGGACTTTCCGATCACAACAATACGTCATCTGACACAAATTGACAAAAAAATAATCAGCTGTTTTCAAAAACAATACCGAACGTTACATTAGCCCACTGCCTCCTCTTTGGCAAAAACTGTGAATTAAATTTTTTAACTATGTAATCTTCCCGTTGGCAAGTCAAAGACTATTCAACATCACAGTACTCTAGTACCAGAGAACCTTCGAAATTCCTAAATGTGTACAGGAGTTGTATGTAAGTTCTAATCTCTTCATCCCCCCTGTCTCCCCCGGCCTCTCTCACTGTCCATCTACTCCTCCCACACAATCTCTCTCCTTCTCCTCCTCACCCCTGTCTCTGTCTATCTGCTCCTTCTCCCTCTCCCTCTTCATTCCGTTCCCCCTTTCTTTGTCCATATCCTCATTTCACTCTGATTTTGAACCTTGTTTATTTTTATGGGAAATAAAACTTAATTCACTTAAAATGAATCGGTAAATCGAAAAGGATCATTAATATAGGGGCACGGGACAGACACCTCCATCAGCTGGGTATCTGAGGATAGTGGCTTCAATGACAGTATTTCTCATAGTTTTAATCTGTGAACGGATCGGACTGCGAAGTTTCGGATGATTCAGATTCCAGATTACAGCAATATTTTAATCATAAGTCAGTAAGTCATAAAAACAACATTCGTCTTTCCTCTTCACGCTAACTGCAATGAAGAAAAGAAAACAGCACAATGTTGTGTACACAGTTTTTGATTAAAGTTATACATAAGCAGAAAGAATATATTTTTAAGAAACAATTTATGTAATGTCAGATCTAAATTTCTCCCGGCGTATACCAGCCATTTTCAAGGCAAACTTGCAGCAAGTAAGCGTTGCGTACACACACACACACACACACACACACACACACACACACAGAGACAGACACACACACACGCACACTGTAAACACTAGTGCCATCACAAACCAAAGATACCTGACGTCAAAAATTATCGATATTGAAATTAATACCTTGAAAACAAAGTATGAATGAATGTTCCACAGTAATATTTATCAGTTTTTTATGGACCGGCTTTCGGCTTCTTAGGCCATCGCCGGATAGCGTAACGCTAAACAGGTAGTCCAAACAACTTCAGCAAGACTTCATAACTTTATAAAGATATGTGACTTTTTATGACTCTTTCGATACAAGAGACAAGCGTGATGTAATACCTAAAGAGACATAGAACAAATAAATTTTAATGTAACAGTGTATTCAAATATTAAATCTATGTCACTGCATAAAACAGAAATGTTCTACAAGTGAGTAATGGCGCAGACTATTGTGTCATATGGGCAAACTGGTGAATGTGGCCAACAGACCGAATAAATGGCTCTGAGCCCTATGGGACTTAACTCCTAAGGTCATCAGTCCCCTAGAACTTAGAACTACTTAACTGTAGCGCCTAGAACCGCTCGGCCGCTCCGGCCGGCAGGCCGAATAAATGGAGGGGAAGAAAGACATCTATGGAATGTGGATGTGGAACAATTATAACACATTTGTTAGCTAATGGTGGAAGGAATAATAACTGGCTGCTGCTTTAATATGGGCGAGTAATGGAACTCTGCTTCGTCATTAAGGACCAAGTCAGGATTCTTTGACAGCTATTTATTACTGGCCAGAGTTTCAAGTAATGTCAGTTTTCTTCCTTTAGTTCCTTTATGAGAACATCACACTTCGCATCATTTGAATGACATTCATCCAGAGTATGTTCAACGAAGGTGGAATCTTTCTTCCTCAGTCTCTACCGCCTTTCACGATCAGTCAGTCTAGTAGTTATAGCTCTATTTGATTGACCCACATATAATTTGCCACACAGATTTCAGGAAATTCTGTAAATTCCACCCTGTTCTAAAGGTGGAATCTTATCTTTACTCTTGAACAGAAGGTGGGCAACAGTATTCCTAGTGTAGAAAGCTTGGGTATATTTCCTGGATTTTAGTTTCCTGGCAAGAACCTGTGAAGTCCTACCCACATATAGCAAGGGGACCCTGGTTATCAGTATGGTTTTGCGCTGTCTGAGGTGGATAAAGAAGAGCTGTTAACCTCTCGCTAATTTTTTTGCTTACATCAATCATTGTAGGACTATAACAATTTCTGTATGCTATTCTTTAATTATTTTCATTTCATTTTCAAAATTTGGCTTGGTTTGGTTTGGGTACAGATAGTAGGCGGTGCACCATGGAACGTAAGGGTACACGTTTACGTGTTATGGGATGCTGGGAGCTGGCTGGTATTACTGTGTCCGTATCGCAATAAATTAGTGTTTTTAACAATTTCAGTTTTCTGTTGACATTACCTAATAAGCTATACAACACTGTCTTCATACATTTTTCCCCTACTTCGTCATATGGCGGTGGTGACAACAGAGAAAAATCCTACGTCCTAGTTTTCCCCTCATTTTTTAATATTACTATTGCTTGCATTCGATTTTACTTCAAAAATTACATTGTTTGCAGACCTATATACACCGCCTGACAAAAAGGGGAGGAGGAGACGAAGTCAAACTTTACTGGTTAAGAGGGTATGTGATGTTTCAGTGATTACAAAGACTTGGCGGTACGGCCAGTGTGGCCGAGCGGTTCTAGGCGTTTCAGTCTGGAACCGCGCGACCGCTACGGTCGCAGGTTCGAATCCTGCTTCGGGCATGGATGTGTGTGATGTCCCTAGGTTAGTTAGGTATAAGTAGTTCTAAGTTCTAGGGGACTGATGACCTCAGATGTTAAGTCCTAAAGTGCTCAGAGCTATTTGAACCATTTGAATTTGGCAGTAGAGCCCATTTATCAGTACTACGTTGCACCCTCTTTGTCCTGGATGCATGCGTTGATTCAGTTGTGAAGGATGTCACATAGTCGTTGTATGCTCTCCTCAGGCAAGAAGACCTACATCTGTTCTAAATGGTCCTTTATCTCCTGTATACTACCACTAGCACAGAGCTTATGTCAGAGTTGAACCAGCACTTGTTCTTTTGGGGGCAGATCTGGGGATCTTGCCGGCCACGGGAGTACTTCAGCATCACACAGACTTCATAGGCACACGTGCTATGGGTGGTCGAGCGTTGTCCTGTTGAAAAATGGCATAACGAAACTGTCGCGTGAACGGCAACACTGAGGTTGCAGGCTGTCCATGCTGTATGGTTGTGTCGTTAAGAGTTCTCGCAGCACTACAAACCGTGACTTCAGGTCATCCCCAATGGCTTCTAACGTTATGGCGTCAGTAGTAACATCACAGTACTTCTCCAAAGAATGGGGCCTCTACGCAGGTAGTCACCATACTAGGCAACGATGGTCATCCGTGGTAGAACGAAACTACAGTTCGTCGCCGAACACAATGCGGTGCCATTTAATAGTAGTCGATGCTTCTCAGAAAAGTTACTGCTATAAAAGTAGCCGTTAGTGATGTGGTGTTGACGGCAGCCGACGCATGGGACGGTCATTCCCTAGACCGGTTTCCGCTAGTCTCTGACCAATTGTGCGGGATAACTCAGAACACTGAAAGGAGTCCATTATTTGTTCTCTGATGGCATGGACAGATGTGAAGGGATTACGATGTGTTTTACACAAAGTAAGGGGAACCTCCCGTGTGACGATTAGACATGGTCGACTGGAGCCTTGATGAGTGTCGCTGCCCCCACGTTCCCACACACTGCAACGTCGAGGCACTATTATATCCGTTTGCCCCTCAAATCTGGCTTCCGCGCAATTCGACAAGCCGGCCAAATGGAGGCCATCAAGGAGACCCTTTCAAACTTGGTCAGATGCTGAGAATGCTGTCTCACTTGCTATGCAGCATCTCCATGTACTTCGCAGTGATCACCTAACGCCTGATGCTGTTTACACTCCGTATACAACGTGAGTGACCAACTATTGCCACCTAGAATAACTCCGAAAGTATGATAGTAGCTGAAACGTTTGTGGGACGAATGTTGCATGGGACAACGGGGGCCATAATAAGACGTTGGTTTTATGTTGCTAGGTGGGATCGAGTCAGAGATATGAAGGTCAATTTTGTTTTTTAAATGGGATGCTATAGTTTGCTACTTATTTTCTGATAGCGGCTATCGAGACGAATCCAATGATGTGTAACAGTAAGATCTTTGAAGGTCAACGAAGATCAAAAAGGTGCCATGAACGTCCATTTTCAGAAGGCGTTCGAAGTGATGACCATTGGTAGCAATGCAGTGCTGCAATCTTCTTATCATGGATTGAGTGGTATTCCTTATCACATCAGCTCTTCTCGAAGCACATAAATTGACAGTTCTCTCTTGTATATAGTGTAAATAATAAATATTCGCCGGATACAGCGTATCAATCTAACGAGACATTGACATGTAATCACCATTCGATGGTTTCGCAATACAACACTAATAGGACTGCTAATACCAGTATCGTCGAATCAAGCGAATGTGAATGATGTATTCCATCTAAGAACAAATCGATATGCTTCTCATTTAAGGAGAATGCTAACGAAATTCAGTGAGCGATAGAGACTTAAACACTGAAAGATATCTTCAACGTACTTACCCTATACGTCGTACATCTAAATATGTGCACGATAAATTGAGAACAACTGGATCTTTAACGCATCGGAAACATATCCAGCAAAGGGAAGTTACTAACGAGGAAGCGGAAATTGGTACTCCTGCCACTGTGGTTCGAGATCCTTGTGTCAGCTCGCGTCAAATCGCAAGTGAATCTTGCACGAACCAGAGTAGAGTTGATCGTGTTCTGCATCGCCATAAATACCATCCTTACCATATCAGTCTCCACGAAGAATTAACTGGTACGGATTGTATTCGTCACATTGAATTCTGCCGATGGGCTCAACTTCAGATTCAGAGGGATGACACATATATTAATTTGATTTTATTTACTGACAAGGCTACATTCACGAACCATGGAAATGTTAATTTGCATAACATGCGTTATTGGGCAACTGAAAATCCATGTTGGCTGCGGCAAGTTGCACACCAAAAACCGTAAAATGTATGGTGTGGGATTCTGGAGGACAGAATTATAGCCCCTAATTCATCGAAGGAAATCTTAATGGTAGGAAGTATACCACATTACTGCAAGAAACGTTAGGTCTGTTATTGGAAGAAATACCTTTAGGAACAAGGAACAGAATGTCGTATCAACACGATGGGTGTCCGGCACATTTTCCGCTGATGGCTAGAAATAAGTTGCAGAGACAATTCCCAAATTGTTGGACTGTACGCGGAGGAGATGTGTCTTGGCCAGCTCGTTCGCCATACTTGACGCCTCTGGATTTTTTCTTGTAGGGATTCGTAAAAGACATTGTTTATAAAGACGTTCCGACTACACCTGAAGATATGCGCGAGAGAATTGTCAGAGCATGTCCTTCGATAAGTGCCGATGTATAAGGAATACCACTCAATCCATGATAAGAAAATTGCAGCACTGCACTGATACCAATAGTCATCACTTCGAACACCTGTAAATGGACGTTCATGCCACCTTTGTGACCTTCAACGACCATACTGTTACACATCATTGGATTCGTCTCGATAGCCGCTATCAGAAGATAAGTACCAAACTATAGCACCCCATTTAAAAAAAAAAAAAAAAACAAAGTTGACCTTAATATCTCTGACGCCATCCCACCTAGCAACAAAAAACCAACCTCATATTATGGCCCCTTTGTCCCATGCAACTTTTGTCCCACGAACTTTTTAATTCCTATCGTACTTTAGGAGTTATTCTTGGTGGCAATAGTTAGTGAGTCACTCTGTGTACTCTACCAGGGCTGGAAAAACGCTAAGCACGAACAACACTAATGTTCTCTTCTGGCCATTTTGCTTTTCACAGAGAATTGCAACTCTTATAATTCACACTTATACCGATAGTGTGCAGTTGTTTAGAGCTGGATTGTAATCCCACCACGTCTTTTGAATTAATTAGTTTACGGGCTAGGATTACGCCAAAAATGTTCAAATGTGTGTGAAATCTTATGGGACTTAACTGCTAAGGTCATCAGTCCCTAAGCTTACACACTACGTAGCCTAAGGACGAACACACACACCCATGCCCGAAGGAGGACTCGAACCTCCGCCGAGACCAGCCACACAGTCCATGACTGCAGCGCCAGAGACCGCTCGGCTAATCCCACGCGGCAGGATTATGCCATTTTGTTATTAATTTGCTAGATTCAGCCAATTTAATTTTTATCACCAGTAGTGCGTTAACATGAAAACATGCGCATAGCCAGAAATCATCTTTCAGGCGACCGCAAACTACCCATCTGCATTTAGGGGCCATAAATGAAGCAAATACAATAAGGACGACTAATAGCGTGGCACACGTTCACGAAATGCATAATTTTCTTCGTTGTCGTGAATACTGCGTTCGTTCCGCAATTACACAGATGAACAATATGACACACATTTCTTCACGACTGTTTGGTTTTAAACTGAAACGCATTCTGGTTTCAGGACTACATGTCACATTCCCAAACGACTATCAAGGTACGTTTCACGTTCTTAAAATTCAAAGATGTATTGGCATCATGAAAAAATTGCAGCTAACATTTTCGTAAACTAACCTGCAACTGATTTATGGTTATGGTCCTAGACGGCAGTGTGGAGTATCCTGAAGATGTGGTGATGGACCTTTAATAGGACACTTCTAGTCGTTCTCTAAGGATTTAAATACAGTCCTGGCTGCCCAGTAATTGCTGACACTGTAAACCACGTGTAAAGAAAGCCAAAATTTTGACATTAGTTTCGAGGTGCAGCCTTCTCCTTCATCTTAGATTGACAAAATTTAGTAAGAAAATGGCTTCGTTCATTTCCGACGGGTGCCAGTCCTTTTTTAGTCACCAGTCTTCTGGCTATTTCGATTAGCCCGCCACGAATTCTTGCTCTTGCGCTAACCTCTTTATTTCAGCGTAACATTTGCACCCTTCGTTCTCAGTTACTTGTTGGATGTATTGGATGTATTGGAATTCTTGCTCTTGCGCTAACCTCTTTATTTCAGCGTAACATTTGCACCCTTCGTTCTCAGTTACTTGTTGGATGCATTCCAATCTCCGTTTCCGCCTACAGTATATACCCTCTGCAGCGACCTCTACTACCACGGAAGCTATTTCCTGATGTATTAACACTAGGAGTGTTAATATCTTTAAAATGATCGGGAACCCGATGTATCGATATTTAAAAGATTTTCGTTATCGGCCCTCGATTTATAAAAAAAAAGTGTCGATATATCGATAAAACGTCGGAATAAAATTCGACGTACCGGCCTATAAAAGTACCGGCTACACATTGTAAATATACTGCCGGTTTTACAGATGTATATTAAATATTGATTTGTTATTTGGTATTTTGTACAAGCTAGCTGCCTATTTATCCCCCTTAGGGCAAGAACTGAAAGAAAAAATATACACGTTCATGTTTGGCGATAACCACTTTGCTAACAATAGTAACTGAATGGATGTGGCACAAGAAAAGATTTCCAATGGGTCCATCGTTCGGTTTCGTCACATATCGAATTTATCCGGAACTCTTCATATCGACTAACTCCCTTCTGATTTCTACAAACGCCAGCCACCTAGCAGTTTTTAGTATCAAAATTGCGTGGTGAAGTTAAACGCTGCAACTACCGCTGGTAGCACCGGGCGTCGATTATGTCAGCATTCCCTCTCACGTGTCTGCACACAGAAAAGACCAGTCTTATCACTTAGATTTTAGTTCATCATTTTCAGCAACTGCATTTGAAGAATGTCGACGTGAAGAAATAGCTCACTAGTTGGTAAAAAATTGTTTTTTGTCGCTACAGGTGTGCTATTTCTTAACATCGGAAATCTTGTGAATGCATTCACACTGCCACCTCCAGTGCAATTGAACTTCTTCTTGGTGCCTCCTATACATGCTTCGCACAATCTGGTAGAAGGATTGCACGTAATGAAAGCTCAAAAAGTAGTGACACAGCCTCGCATAGTGAAAGTAAAAAGAAGTTCTACTACAATTTCAAAAGAATAGTTACAAATATTTGCCGGAAATTGAGAAAAAATATAATATATAATAAAAATACCGGCACTCGATACTGCCATTTCGACATAGATATATCGGGGAAAATGATGTAGCCGGTATGTATATCGGTGTTTTTAGGAAAAAACGATACAATGATATATCAGTATTTCATCAACACCTCTGATAAATACATGTCTTATCCTCTTGTCAGTGTTTTGCATGTTTCTTTCTTCGTCCATTCTGCGGAGAACCACCCCATTTCTTATAAGTGCGCTTCGTTTTCGACATCCTTCTAAAGCACAAGATCTCAAATTTACGATTCTCTTATTTTCTGGTTTTCCCATAGTCCGTATTCACTAACATACAATGCTGTGGTCCAAAGCACAGTCTCAGAAATTTCTACCTCCGGTTAAGGCTGATGTTTGATACTAGCATACTTCTCTTGGCTAGAAATGCCTCCTTTCCCTGTGTTAGTCTGCTTTTTATGCCCTCCTTGCTCTTCTTTTATGTCCTCCTTGCTTCCAACATTGCAAAATTTCTTTACTTGGTCTACTTCGTGATTCCCAATTTTGATGTTTAGCACCATTCTCTTTTTTTTCTTGCTCCTCATTTCATTCGTCTTTCTTATCTTTACTTGCAGTCCGTATTCTGTACTCATTAGACAGTTCTCTTCATTCAACACGTCTCTTACACTACTTCTTCACTTTCACTGAGGACAGCAATGTCATCAGCAGATGTTATCACTGATATCCTTTCTCTCCGAATTTATCTCCACCATTGCTTCTATAATATGTAGATTGAAGTGCAGGCCACGCTCTTTTTAATCAGAGTACTTCCTTTCTGTCTTGCATTCTTAAAAAATGGTTCAAATGGCTCAGAGCACTATGGGACTTAACATCTGAGGTCATCAGTCCCCTAGAACTTAGAACTACTTAAACCCAACTAACCTAGGGACATCACACACATCCATGCCCGAGGCAGGATTCGAACCTGCGACCGTAGTGGTCGCGCGATTCCAGACTGAAGCGCCTAGAGCCGCTCGGCCACAGCGGCTGGCTCTTGCATTCTTACACTCCTGGAAATGGAAAAAAGAACACATTGACACCGGTGTGTCAGACCCACCATACTTGCTCCGGACACTGCGAGAGGGCTGTACAAGCAATGATCACACGCACGGCACAGCGGACACACCAGGAACCGCGGTGTTGGCCGTCGAATGGCGCTAGCTGCGCAGCATTTGTGCACCGCCGCCGTCAGTGTCAGCCAGTTTGCCGTGGCATACGGAGCTCCATCGCAGTCTTTAACACTGGTAGCATGCCGCGACAGCGTGGACGTGAACCGTATGTGCAGTTGACGGGCTTTGAGCGAGGGCGTATAGTGGGCATGCGGGAGGCCGGGTGGACATACCGCCGAATTGCTCAACATGTGGGGCGTGAGGTCTCCACAGTACATCGATGTTGTCGCCAGTGGTCGGCGGAAGGTGCACGTGCCCGTCGACCTGGGACCGGACCGCAGCGACGCACGGATGCACGCCAAGACCGTAGGATCCTACGCAGTGCCGTAGGGGACCGCACCGCCACTTCCCAGCAAATTAGGGACACTGTTGCTCCTGGGGTATCGGCGAGGACCATTCGCAACCGTCTCCATGAAGCTGGGCTACGGTCCCGCACACCGTTAGGCCGTCTTCCGCTCACGCCCCAACATCGTGCAGCCCGCCTCCAGTGGTGTCGCGACAGGCGTGAATGGAGGGACGAATGGAGACGTGTCGTCTTCAGCGATGAGAGTCGCTTCTGCCTTGGTGCCAATGATGGTCGTATGCGTGTTTGGCGCCGTGCAGGTGAGCGCCACAATCAGGACTGCATACGACCGAGGCACACAGGGCCAACACCCGGCATCATGGTGTAGGGAGTGATCTCCTACACTGGCCGTACACCACTGGTGATCGTCGAGGGGACACTGAATAGTGCACGGTACATCCGTCATCGAACCCATCGTTCTACCATTCCTAGACCGGCAAGGGAACTTGCTGTTCCAACAGGACAATGCACGTCCGCATGTATCCCGTGCCACCCAACGTGCTCTAGAAGGTGTAAGTCAACTACCCTGGCCAGCAAGATCTCCGGATCTGTCCCCCATTGAGCATGTTTGGGACTGGATGAAGCGTCGTCTCACGCGGTCTGCACGTCCAGCACGAACGCTGGTCCAACTGAGGCGCCAGGTGGAAATGGCATGGCAAGCCGTTCCACAGGACTACATCCAGCATCTCTACGATCGTCCCATGGGAGAATAGCAGCCTGCATTGCTGCGAAAGGTGGATATACACTGTACTAGTGCCGACATTGTGCATGCTCTGTTGCCTGTGTCTATGTGCCTGTGGTTCTTTCAGTGTGATCATGTGATGTATCTGACCCCAGGAATGTGTCAATAAAGTTTCCCCTTCCTGGGACAATGAATTCACGGTGTTCTTATTTCAATTTCCAGGAGTGTATTTTTCCCTCTTGTACGTATTGGTTACTATCCGTCTTGCCGTAAACCTTACGCTTATTTTACTCAGAATTTGCACCATCTTACATTGTAGAATGCTTTTTCCGCGTAGACAAATCCTATATAAGTGTCTTTGATTTTTCTTGAATCTTGCTTCCACAATCAATTGCAATGTCAGAATTGTCTTTTCGGTGCCTTTACCTTGCCGAAAGCTAAATTGATTGTCATCGAACAGATCCTCAGTTTTCTTTTATTCATTCTACTATTCTTTTGAACAACTTCGAAGCAGGGTCCATTAAGCCTATTGTGCGACGGTTCTCGCACTTATCTGCCCTTGCTATCTTCGGGAGTGCTGGATGATATTTTTCCGAAAGTCAGATGGTATATGTACAGAGTCGCAGGCTTTATCCAGAAAGTTGAATTGTACCTTGATTGCCACTTCGCCCAATGATTGAAGAAATTCCGAAAGAATGTTATCTATACCTTCTGTCGTATCTGATCGTAGGTCATTCATAGCTCAGACTATCCAGACCTAAATTCTATAGAACTGTTCTGGAATCTTGCTGACAATAAGATCCGTAGTTGTAATATGTCAAGTACTTCTCTCTTGGAACTGAAGAAAGGCTAATGCTTTTGCTGGTGTGCCTTTCGAAGATAGGAGAAAATCGGTAGGTCGCGTTAAAAGAGCGTGTGCTGTCTACTGGTGACAGACGTTTCGATGTTTGTGGAAAATGAAAACGTAATAATATCAGATAATATGGATTTAAATGGAGATTTCTCGTTATCGTACGTGACTGGAAAGGAAGACGATAAATTATCAGAGAGCTTGCAAAAGGTAGGGACATTACGGTGGTAGGCAGTTGTACGTATTCTGCCAGATAAGCGTGTAACCTCCCCACAAAATAATTTAAAAAGAACCAAGTGTAACCTCCCCACAGAAATAATAAAATGAACCAAGTGTAACCTCCCCACAAAAATAGTAATTAAATGAATTTTAAATATTGTAACCTCTGAACAAAATTAGGTTCCCATTTATTATCTCCGTGCAGAAATGCATTCACATTTAATGTACCCACAAAATTCTTTTCTCATGTAATGTTAAGTTCGAGACAGAAAAATTCGTAAACACCGAAAATAATTTAAAAAAATCAGTAACCTGGTAAATTTTATGACGACAGCAGCGCTGCGCCACGGCCCTGTATTCTGAATAAAAAAAGCAAAAATTCTCACCTCAATAAAAACTGCGAATATATCTACTCTTACCTAAAAAATTTTTGGCACAGCTCCGTGCAATGCTGGCGTATGCTTTGTGATTCGTAAAAGGAATAATTATTCAATGGATAAAATCTTGAAATTGAAATGAATGCCTTTTTTTAAAAAAATTACTTTATATTATAAAAATTATTATTGGGGCATTTTTTGAAAGAAAGTGGATGACAGTTAACATACATTACTAGATATGCTCAAGGCTGCTTCTTTACCTTCTACAATAATACTCATCCTCCAGAGTCCCGACCAGAGCAGACTGCAGACAAGCGCAGACACGCGCAGACTACTGCCGACTACTGCCGACTCACGCAGACTACTGCAGACTACTGAAGACTACAGAAGACTAATGCCGACTAGCGACAAGCAACAACTAACTACATACTGCTCTCTGGTCAGAGACTCTCCTAAGTCTTGCCTGTTGCAGGCAGCGCATACATCGCATACCTCTTACAAGCGTATTGCGTAACTGCGATAAGTCCTCCACATAAACGGACAGTAGTTCAGTGGTACGTATAGAGGTTGATACGGCTCCACTTGTAACAGTACTGGAGAGAACGCGGATAGTGCCTCCGATACTTCTTTCTCGGGCGTGCACGATGGTGCTGCCGCCCTGGGCGGGACTTAAGTTCTCTTTGCCGAATATTATAAGGAAAATTATTCCACATGCGCTAAGAAGCGCTACTAAGCAAGCTCGCAGGAAGTAATATGTTGCCAAAGTTAAGACCCTCTTTCGCTTGGTTCACTGCAGCAACTTTTCGTGTATTTTGCGATTAACGTGTCTCGTTTAGACGAAGGAGCTCCATGAAATCTTAATAGCGTGTTCACGTTACGTATGAATTACTTTTATGTACTTCCAGCGTGTCATTTGTGAGCTACAGGAAGTAGTGATGGTTCCGTAAATACAGATTTGTGAGAAAAATGGCACAACACTTTCTACTCCTTTCAGCACTATGTGTACACGTCTGGTTTTACGTACTGCTGTGTTCACCAAGTCGGAATAGTTGGACCACTGGGTGAGATGGATCAGTGGAGTAATTCACAAATGCACCGCTAGAGAGTCGCCCCTCCTACTTATGAAGAGGTGAACAAACGTGGTGCAAAAGTGTTGCTATCACTTTCGTGTTAGTTCTGTTGAAAAGTCGCATTCTCTGTTCTGGTAAACCTAAAAGTTTTATTGTGTAGTTACATGATTTTAGTATTTAGGATTAGTTTGCACAATATTGATGCAGTTTTTTTAATGCGAGCTTAACAAATTTTTAGGCTTGAAACTAACCGGAAATGGCCACCGAGTGCGCTAACTGCAGATAGGAAGTCGTGCAGGTCCATCTCTTCCAGAAAATTGTGAGAGATCGACCACTTGTTTTGATGTGGGAGAGATGGAGCGAAATTAAATTTAGCTTTAAGAATGTGGAATGAATCCACCGTAGATATCCGCAGTCCCAGACTACGTTTGTCAGTCGGAAGATACGTCTGTTCCAACAAAAAAATGGTTCAAATGGCTCTGAGCACTATGGGACTTAAGATCTGTGGTCATCAGTCCCCTAAAACTTAGAACTACTTAAACCTAACTATCCTACGGACATCACACACATCCATGCCCGAGGCAGGATTCGAACGTGCAACCGTAGCGGTCACTCAGTTCCAGACTGAAGCGCCTAGAACCGCACTGCCACGCTGGCCGGCTCTGTTCCAACAGTTCGAAGAGCAGAATCTCAGACACAGGCCAACCATCCACTTCAAAGTTGAGCTAGTGACTTCAGGCACATCAAAAGAGCAGAGTTATCTGCACAAGGCAAATTGCCTCAGTGAAACAACTCTTATTAAACGCAAAACTTCGAAGGTTACCACTTCAAAGCTGACTGTTCCTAGACCAACATAGACAAAACTTATGGAAGAAATGTCACCTGCTCCTTCTATTGATAACGTCGTGAATTTTAAGAGGAAGGCAGAAACTTTACCCAAATGGCTAAACTCCGCTGAAGATATAGAACCTCTAAAGAAAAGGAGGGATAACAAACTAAAGGAAACAGAAAAAGGCACAAAAATGTCACCAAAAGCAAATACTGGTGAAGAGGAAAACAGACTGAAGAAACTAACAAGGCAAATTACTGCAACTAGCTCACTGTCTTCATCAGATGTAGACGTCATAAAACATTATGAAAACAGCTTTTCTGAATGGGAACGTGTTGGATGTTTTGAAATCTATAAAACAACTAATAAAAATGATTATTAGATTCAGTGTGTTTTCCATTCGCGATGGTCACACGAATGTTCTTCAGCATTTGGTAATAAATGTAATTGCTTTGGTGAGAAAAGGATAGGATAATGCTTCAACAAAACCAACATCTCATTAGAAAGCCAGTGTTCAGTCAAGATTTATAATAAACTCATAATATTGTTTTGGACTAAAATATTTAATAGTATAATTCTCTATTCATTACAACATATACCAAATAAGACATGTAATTTTAATTGACTTTACTCTTCTTGTATAGCAGTACACTGGTCTATCTCACCCACACACCTGTATATTTTAATTTTATCACATCTCTTGCATTTTAATTGGCAGTGCCTCAGTAGCACATTGTAGTTAAGTTTATATAACGGTCTATACGAACATGCTGCCAGAAGTCACAAAAAGTTGAAAGACACACAAATGTTATGCTGAAATAAAATGGACCAACTCTCCCGGACGTCAAACATAAATGTGGTAGTAATAGGACCTCCTACCAGGAAAGTAGTTACTGTTATTGAGGTGGCTTGCTTGTACGTAGTAATCAGTCTAGAACCGCGCGACCGCTACGGTCGCGGGTTCGAATCCTGCCTCGGGCATGGATGTGTGTGATGTCCTTAGGTTAGTTAGGTTTAAGTAGTTCTAAGTTCTAGGGGACTGATGACCTTAAATGTTAAGTCACATAGTGCTCAGAGCCATTTGAACCATTCTGACCCAGCACGTAGCAAATATTACAGTCTCGTCGTGGGACTAAATAGATTTAGGAAAGCTATAGTAGAGATTATGGTAGCACCGCATCAATTTACAATAATTTATTAAGAGAAAGTATACTACGTAGCATCATTGTGAACATGATGCTTGACAATGTAGTTAAATGTTCATTTGCACTCAGCAATCTTTGACCATTGATCTAATCCTGAATGCAGTGACCGAGGGCTATTGTAATTAGTGGATTGTCTGGTTGGGCTCTCCTGGACGGTGAATGTATACACAGTCCTGATGCAGTCTTGCGATACTGTTGACACTCCGAATACTGACGCTGGTATTGGGCGTCATACTAAGAGAGAGAAGCCGAGTGTATTCTTATGTCGACGTCGGAACTACACTACTGGAAATTGAAATAAGAACACCGTGAATTCATTGTCCCAGGAAGGGGAAACTTTATTGACACATTCCTGGGGTCAGATACATCACATGATCACACTGACAGAACCACAGGCACATAGACACAGGCAACAGAGCATGCACAATGTCGGCACTAGTACAGTGTATATCCACCTTTCGCAGCAATGCAGGCTGCTATTCTCCCATGGAGACGATCGTAGAGATGCTGGATGTAGTCCTGTGGAACGGCTTGCCATGCCATTTCCACCTGGCGCCTCAGTTGGACCAGCGTACGTGCTGGACGTGCAGACCGCGTGAGACGACGCTTCATCCAGTCCCAAACATGCTCAATGGGGGACAGATCCGGAGATCTTGCTGGCCAGGGTAGTTGACTTACACCTTCTAGAGCACGGTGGGTGGCACGGGATACATGCGGACGTGCACTGTCCTGTTGGAACAGCAAGTTCCCTTTCCGGGCTAGGAATGGTAGAACGATGGGTTCGATGACGGTTTGGATGTACCGTGCACTATTCAGTGTCCTCTCGACGATCACCAGTGGTGTACGGCCAGTGTAGGAGATCGCTCCCCACACCATGATGCCGGGTGTTGGCCCTGTGTGCCTCGGTCGTATGCAGTCCTGATTGTGGCGCTCACCTGCACGGCGCCAAACACGCATACGACCATCATTGGCACCAAGGCAGAAGCGACTCTCATCGCTGAAGACGACACGTCTCCATTCGTCCCTCCATTCACGCCTGTCGCGACACCACTGGAGGCGGGCTGCACGATGTTGGGGCGTGAGCGGAAGACGGCCTAACGGTGTGCGGGACCGTAGCCCAGCTTCATGGAGACGGTTGCGAATGGTCCTCGCCGATACCCCAGGAGCAACAGTGTCCCTAATTTGCTGGGAAGTGGCGGTGCGGTCCCCTACGGCACTGCGTAGGATCCTACGGTCTTGGCGTGCATCCGTGCGTCGCTGCGGTCCGGTCCCAGGTCGACGGGCACGTGCACCTTCCGCCGACCACTGGCGACAACATCGATGTACTGTGGAGACCTCACGCCCCACGTGTTGAGCAATTCGGCGGTACGTCCACCCGGCCTCCCGCATGCCCACTATACGCCCTAGCTCAAAGTCCGTCAACTGCACATACGGTACACGTCCACGCTGTCGCGGCATGCTACCAGTGTTAAAGACTGCGATGGAGCTCCGTATGCCACGGCAAACTGGCTGACACTGACGGCGGCGGTGCACAAATGCTGCGCAGCTAGCGCCATTCGACGGCCAACACCGCGGTTCCTGGTGTGTCCGCTGTGCCGTGCGTGTGATCATTGCTTGTACAGCCCTCTCGCAGTGTCCGGAGCAAGTATGGTGGGTCTGACACACCGGTGTCAATGTGTTCTTTTTTCCATTTCCAGGAGTGTATTTGTGTGACGTAAGGCGGAAGCATGACATAGCACTGTGTCGTCTGATCATAACTACATCGTGCCTCTCTGGAAGCCGGCCTTGTCGAGTGTCGTCCTGTCTGTGTGTGGCTGTGTACTGTATGTTCTGGCGGTCACAGCACGTACTTGCCACATATAGAATATTATTGTCGTAAAACTCGCACCCAGACTCCTCATCAAAGCGAGACACCATTTCATTTTCAAACAAAAATACCGAACGAGCTACGGCGGGCGCAAAACTCTCGACGTAAACTAAATATGAAAAAGTACTGAGTAATTTTTGTATCCGAACGTAAGTTAATTATTTCTGGATTCCGTGAACATCTGGTTCTAACTCCTCTCGATGGTTCTCCAGAACCACGTCAGAAAACGATGAAGAACTTGAATGTAACTGTAATTGAGCACCTCTACCGAATAGAAAATATTGTCGTCCGCGCACCTCCACGCCCTCCAGATATTTTTACAGAATGTGAGCTTCTGCTACCTTGTTAGTTTCGGAAACTTGGTTGCTAAATACAGGGTGTTTATAATTAAACTGTCAAAATGGTTCACATGGCTCTGAGCACTATGGGACTTAACATCTATGGTCATCAGTCCCATAGAACTTAGAACTACTTAAACGTAACTAACCTAAGGACATCACACAACACCCAGTCATCACGAGGTAGAGAAAATCCCTGACCCCGCCGGGAATCGAACCCGGGAACCCGGGCGTGGGAAGCGAGAACACTACCGCACGACCACGAGCTGCGGACATTAAACTGTCACTACTTCATCCAGTGTAGATGGAAAACTATTTACCGCATGAGTATCCAACTTCATAGGAATGATGTTCAGACGGTGCGCTGAAGATTTTGCATCGTTAGTTGTGTTAGTGCTATGATTTGCCGTTAGGTACCGGTGGTGGTACGGTGACGTAGGGCTGAAACACAAGCATCAGTCAACATTACAGTGGCAGGCAGCCAACGTGGGTCTGGACAAGGTGAGCAGGGCTTTACTCGGAAAGCTGTTTTGTCGCAACAAGAACATCAGTGCTGCTGCTCTTCGCCAATGTCGTCGCAGTAAAGGAATACGGAGAAGACCTCTTTCCACACTGAGTTGAAGAACACATGATTCGGAAGTTGGAATCAACTTGCGATTTGGAAATTCCTTCTGGGAGAGATCGAAAAATTTGTACCCATGTTATTTCTGCTGTAGACTTACCTGTACGATAGGGTTTATCAGCGGGGAACACGCTGGAGTTTGAAGGTAAGCGAAGCGAAGGAAGTAGCCAACATCCCAACTGAGATATTTCGGGCAGCAGTAGAACAATCTCTACTGCGGATCGAGGTTGTCGTGGATGCCGATAGTCGTGACATTGTACGCAACTAACAAATGTTACCCTATCATGTGGGAATTAAAGTGTATTTCTTTCAATGATTTATTCGTCATCTCATTCCACATGTCCTTACCAATGTTTTCACAAAGTTTCATTATCTTACGACCATTCGTCTTTCACGGGGCCCTCTCAAGTAGCGAAAGTTAAATTATAACCATTGTACATAGCCATTTTCCGAATACTGCACGTGTAAAAAATCATCAAGAGAAAATAAATAGTTTCTTGATTGGTTTGGTGATTCTTCCTAGGCTTAAAATTGAATTATGAACAATTACACAAGTTATTTCATTCCACTCTCGCGCTCTTCACTTCCTGCAACATCTCATATAGCTCTCGTGTAGCCAATCTGGTTTGATGTTTAATTATTATTTTTGGTAGTTGCGATCGCAATGCATATCACCAAATCTTCTCTCGGGAGTTGTACCTAGCTCCGTTTATCCAAGATACGACGGAGGTACATTTCAGTTGGTCTCATCTGCAACCAATACGTAGCTTTGCACTCACACTTGATCTCACTGCTATTTGCAAATATTCGTAATGTCTACTAGGCTGATTTTTTAGTGGTAGTAAAGGACTAGTGGTCGGCCAGTTATTCAGAGTTACATCATGTAGGAAACCATAAATCGCTTCCTGCGGAATGACATTAATTGTAATTCTCACATCGCCACAATTCTCAAAAAAATGGTTCAAATGGCTCTGAGCACTATGGGACTTAACTACTTTGGTCATCAGTCCCCTAGAACTTAGAACTACTTAAACCTAACTAACCTAAGGACATCACACACATCCATGCCCGAGGCAGGACTCGAACCTGCGACCGTAGCAGTCGCACGGTTCCGGACTGCGCGCCTAGAACCGCTAGACCACCGCGGCCGGCCCACAATTCTCAAAAGAGCCACCAAGCTCATACGCATCACCAGCATGGCCTCTGCTTAATATTGAACAATTGTCGCTACATTAATGCCAGACAATGGTGACAACTTATGTAGATAGAGTACACATCATAGCCGCGGTAAGCGAATCTGTAAATCACGAGTGACAGAAAAAACTGCAAGATTACAAGAACTGAAACCAGGATGTTGAAGCTGTTATAGTGCGTTTAACGATGTGGAACTGTTGGAATACAAGAAACGTAAGACGAGCTTTCATAGGTCAGCACTGCACGTATCTCATATTTGTGTGTGTGTGTGTGTGTGCATTTTCCTATGAGCGTGTAATTGTTCCACGCAGACGTATGGAACAGAATATAGCGTTTTTTTGTTAGTATCTGTTGTGTGTTGTGACAGGCTTTAAAGGTTGTTGATGATATGACAGTTCACGGTGGCACCCGTGGTATAGGTGTAGCGTCTTTGATTAGTAATCAATGCGTCCGTGGTCCCGCATTCGCACCCCGACTCTGCTTCAATTTTGTATTAATATAAGCAGCAATGACAATCAAAGACTTACAGCATAAGAAGTCACTCTTATTCCGCTAACGGCGTTGTCAAAGAGGGCGGGGGAGCGGACAGACGTTCAGTGCCCTCTTTGGGGTGGGAAACTCCCCCTAAGGCAGAAAATCAGCAATGAACAACGGCATGTGAATGCAGAAGGCAATGGAAACAACTGCATTTAGGTCAAATAATGTGTATCCACAGAAGATGTGGCAAGTAATCGAGTAAGTATCATGATGTTCTGTCCATTGGAAAAAGATTCCAGACAAGTTCCCCATTCGGATCTCCGAGAGGGGGACTGCCAAAAAGTAGGTGACCATGAGAAAAAGATCGAATAATCAATGAAAGGATAACCTTTTACGAGTCGAGGCACGGAATGTTAAAAGTTTGAACGTGGTAGGTAAGCTATAAAATCTGAAAAGGAAAATGTTATCGCTCAGTCTAGGTGTAGTGGGGTCAGTAAAGTGAAATGAAAAGAAGACAAGGCTTTCTGGTCAGATGAGTATAGGGTAATGTCAACAGCAGCCGAAAATGGTACAATGAGAGTAGGATTCGTTATGAATACTTGAACGATAGGGTTGTTCTCGTCAGAAACGACAGCAAACCAACACCGATAACAATATTCAGGTGTACATGCCGAACTCGCAAGCAGAAGATGAAGAAGTAGAGAAAGTATATGAAGATATTGTACAGGTAATTTGGTGCGTAAAGGGAGATTAAACCTAATACTCATGAGGGATTGGAATGCTGTTGTAGGGGAAGGAACAGAAGAAAGGGTTATAGGAGAGTATGGGTTTGGTAACAGAAATGAGAGAGAAGAAAGACTAATTCAGTTATGCAATAAATTTCAGCTAGTAATAGTGAATACTCTTTTCAAAAATCACAAGATGAGGACGTATACTTGGAAAAGGCTAGGAGGTACGGAAAGATTTCAGTTAGATTACATCATGGACAGGCAGAAATTCCGAAATCATATAGTGCATTGTAAGGTGTACCCAGAGGCAGATACAGACTCAGGTCACGATTTAGTAATAATTAAGAATAGGTTGGAGTTTAAGAGACAAGTCACGAAGAATCAATGTGTAAAGAAGTGGGATACGGAAATACTTAAGAATGAAGAGATACGCTTGAAGATCTATGAGGCTATAGATACAGCGATCATGAACAGCTCAATAGGCAGTTCAGTTGAAGAGGAATGGACATCTCTGAAAAGGGCAATCACAGAAGTTGGAAAGAAAAATATAGGTACAAGGCAGGTAACTGCGAGAAACCCATAGGTAACAGAAGAAATACTTCACATGATTAAAGAACGTAAGAAGTGCAAAAACGTTCAGGGCTATTTTGGACACAGAAATACAAGTAACTTAGAAATGAAATAAATAGGAAGTGCAGGGAAGCTAAGGCGAAATGGCTGCATGAAAAATGTGAAGAAATCGAAAAAGAAATCATTGTTGGAAGAACTGACTTAGCATACAGGAAAGTCAAAACAACGCTCGGCGAAATTAAAAACAAGGGTGGTATCACTAAGAGTGCGATAGGAATCCCGCTGTTAAATGCAGAGGAGAGAGCGAATAGGAGGAAAGAGTACATCGAAGGCCTCTATGAGCTGGAAGATTTGTCTGATGAGGTGATTGAATAAAAAACAGAGGTTGATAGATAAACGACGTGGGATCCATTATTAGAGTCAAACTTTAAAAGATCTTTGGGAGACTTAAGATAAAATAAAGCAGAATGGAGAGATAACATTCCATAAGAAATTCTAACGTCATTACGAGAAGTGGCTACAAACAGGCTATTCACTTTGGTGTGTAGACTGTGTGAAACTGGCGATGTAACATTCTGGAAACTGCAAGAGCCGACAAGTGCAGTAATTATCGCACTACCAGCTTAACAGCTCAGGCATCCAAGTTGCTGATAGGAATAAAATACAGAAGAATGGAAAAGAAAAGTAAGGATCTGTTAGATGATGATCAGTATGGCTTTAGGAAAGATAAAGGCACGAGAGAGGCAGGTCTTGCGCTGCTGTTGTTAATGGGTTCATAGGGTTTGTCGACCTGTTCAACAGAATAAAATGGTGCAAGATGTTTGAAAATTTGAGGAAAGTAGGGTTAAGCTGTAGGCAAAGACGGGTAATGTACACTGAGGTGATAAATGTCATGGGGTGGCGGTATGCAGATAACCAGATGGCAGTAGTATCGCGCGCACAAGGTATAAAACTGTAGTGCGTTGGCGTAGTTGTCCTCTGTACTCAGTTGATTCAGGTGAAATGGCTTCCGATGTCATTGCGGTCGCACGATGGAAATTAACAGACTTTGAACGCGAAATGGTAGTTGGAGATGGACGCGTGCGACATTCTATTTCGGTAATCGTTAATGGATTCAGTATTCCGAGATCCACAGTGTCAAGAGGGTGCCGAGAATACCACATTTCAGGCATTACCTCTCACCACGGACAGCCGGCCAGTGTGGCCGAGCGGTTCTAGGCGTTTCAGTCTGGAACCGCGCGGCCGCTACGGTCGCAGGTTCGAATCCTGCCTCGGGCGTGGATGTGTGTGATGTCCTTAGGTTTAAGTAGCTCTAAGTTCTAGGGGACTGATGACCTTAGATGTTAAGTCCCATAGTGCTCAGAGCCATTTGAACCATTTCACCATGGACAACTCAATGGCGGACGGCATCCACTTAACGACCGAAAGCAGCGTCGTTTGCATAGAGTTGTCAGCGATAACAGACATGCAACATTAAGCGAAGGAACCGCAAAAATCAAAGTGGGGCATTCAACGAACGTATTGCTTACGGCGGAGAGGCAAAAGTTAGCGTCAATGGGCTACGGCAGCAGACTATCACCGCGAGTGCCTTTGCTACCAGTGCGACATAGCCTGCAAAGTCTCCCCTGTTCTCTTGACCATATCGGTTGGACCATAGACGACTGGAAAACAGTGGCCTGGTCAGGTGGCTCCCGATCTCAGTTGGTAAAAGCTGATGGTAGGATTAGAGTGTGGCGCAGACCTCACGAGGGAATGGACCCAAGTTGTCAAAAAGCTGGTGGTGCCACCATATTGGTGTGGGTTATGTTCGTATGGAATGGACTGGGTCCTCTGGTTCGCCTGAACCAATAATTGACTGAAAATGGTTGTGCTAGGCTACTTGGAGATCATTGCAGTCATTGTAGGTTGGAATTTTTATGGATGACATTGCGCCATCTCATCAGGCCACAGTTGTTTGCGACTGGTTTGAAGAACATTCTCGACATTCGAGCGAATGATTTGCCCACCCAAATGGCCCAACATGAATCATTTATGGGACATAATCGAGAGAACAGTTGGTGCAGAAAGTCCTGCATCGGGAACACTGTCTCGAGTACGGATAGAAATATAGGCAGCATGGCTCAGTATTTCTGCAGGGGACTTCCAGCGACTTGTTGAGTCCAAGCATCGTCGAGTTACTGCCGTACGCCGGGCAGAAGGTGGTCGGACATGATACTAGGAGGTATCCCATGTCTCTTGTGATCTCAGTGTGTTATTTACGGCTAACATAAGGACAAATTAGTGTGAGCAAAAAAAATGGCTCTGAGCACTATGGGACATACCTTCTGATGTCATCAGTCCCCTAGAACTAGTTAAACCTAACTAACCTAAGGACATCACATACATCCATGCCCGAGGCAGGATTTGAACCTGCGACCGTAGCGGTCGCGCGGTTCCAAACTGAAGCGCCTAGAACCGCTTAGCCACTCCGGCCGGCTAGTGTGAGCAGCTTCTCTCTTCTATCGGTAGAAAAAGATGCACTTGTCTTTTCAAAAATACAGAACGAGGAATTGTTTTTCGACAGTGTGACAACGCAGTTTAGCCATAAAAAAATTTTTATTTTCCTTTTTTTATAATTGTTATTTAACTTACATTGTATTGCATCTTGTTACAGGAAAAATTGATTTACACTACTGGCCATTAAAATTGCTACACCACGCAGATGACATGCTACAGACGCGAAATTTAACTGACAGGAAGAAGACGCTGTGATATGCAAATGGTTAGCTTTTCAGAGCATTCACACAAGGTTGGCGCCGGTGGCGACACCTACAACGTGCTGACATGAGGAAAGTTTCCAACCGATTTCTCACACACAAACAGCAGTTGACCGGCTTTGCCTGGTGAAACATTGTTGTGATGCCTCGTGTAAGGAGGAGAAATGCGTACCATTACTTTTCCGACTTTGATAAAGATTGGATTGTAGCCTATCGCGATTGCGCTTTATCGTATCGCGACATTGCTGCTCGCGTTGGTCGAGATCCAATGACTCTTAGCAGAATATGGAACCGGTGGGTTCAGGAGGGTTATACGAAACGCCGTGCTGGATCCCAACGGCCTCGTATCACTAGCAGTCGAGATGACAGGCATCTTATCTGCATGGCTCGCACGGATCGTGCAGCCACGTCTCGATCCCTGAGTCAACAGATGGAGACGTTTGCAAGACAACAAGCATCTGCACGAACAGTTCGGCGACGTTTGCAGCACCATGGACTATCAGCTCGGAGACCATGGCTGCGGTTACCCTTGACGCTGCATCACAGACAGGAGCGCATGCGATGGTGTACTTGACGAGGAACCTGGGTGCACGAATGGCAAAACGTCATTTTTTCGGATGAACCCAGGTTCTGTTTACAGCATCATGATGGTCGCATCCGTGTTTGGCGACATCGCGGTGAACGCACATTGGAAGCGTGTATTCGTCATCGCCATACTGGCGTATCACCCGGCGTGATAGTATGGGGTGCCATTGGTTACACGTCTCGGTCACCTCTTGCTCGCATTGACGGCACTTTGAATAGTGGACGTTACATTTCAGATGTGTTACGACCCGTGGCTCTACCGTTCATTCGGTCCCTGCGAAACCCTACATTTCAGCAGGATAATCCACGACCGCATGTTGCAGGTCCTGTACGGGCCTTTCTGGATACAGAAAACGTTCGACTGCTGCCCTGGCCAGCACATTCTCCAGATCTCTCACCAATTGAAAACGTCAGGTCAATGGTGGCCGAGCAACAGGCTCGTCACAATTCTTCAGTTACTACTCTTGATGAACTTTGGTATCGTGTTGAATCTGAATTGGCAGCTGTACCTGTACACGCCATCCAAGCTCTGTTTGACTCAACGCCCAGGCGTATCAAGGCCGTTATTACGGCCAGAGGTGGGTACTGATTTCTCAGGATCTATGCACCCAAATTGCGTGAAAATGTAATCACATGTCAGTTCTAGTATGATATATTTGTCCAATGAATACCCGTTTATCATCTTCATTTCTTCTTGGTGTAGCAATTTTAATGGCCAGTAGTGTAAATGCACTATTCGTGACATGAACATTTAGTCAACAGTCCCTTATTGTCCGGATCTGGTAGGCCTGTGATAGTTCAAGTCACACTCCCTGCATACGCTATTGATTCTGGTGAGCTTATGATACGGCAGTGACGGAGACAGTCGGCAAGCGAGATAACGCACAGTTAGGAGAGCGTGGTACAGTGAGAATCTGCTGGTATAAAGGCGACTAACGAGTGGTGGCGCCTCGTCGCGACCCGGCAGTGGTTCTCAAATTGCAGAGCGGACGCGCAGCTGCCGCGGGCGTTTGCTCAAGGCGCCCGCCGACCCCGCCTCAACGCGAGCACAAACATGACCCGGCCGCCGCCTTCCGCTGACCCTGACGGCGAACAGAACAGAACAGAACAGAAGAATGACTCAGTTGCTACTGTTCCTGCACTGCTTCGGGGCTCTCGCCTGAATCGGATGCAGCCTCCCACACGATCTAGGGGCTGCCACTATGCCTTTAGCACGGAAAGCCACACAAAGACGAATGAAAGAATCGTGGTTAAGCTTCGGTATTTAATAACATTAGAAAAGCATTTGACCTGCATTTGAATACTGATATATTAAAAATAAGTCATCTGCATTTGAGTACTGATGTTGTTGTTCTTGTGGTCTTCAGTCCAGAGACTGGTTTGATGCAGCTCTCCATGCTACTCTACCCTCTGCAAGGTTCTTCATCTCCCAGTACCTACTGCAACTTACATCCTTCTGAATCTGTTTAGGGTATTTTTACCCTCCACGCTGCCTTCCAATACTAAATTGGTGATCCCTTGGTGCCTCAGAATATGCCCTACCAACCGATCCCTTCTTCTAGTCAAGTTGTGCCACAAATTTCTCTTCTCTCCAATTCTATTCAGTACCTCCTGATATAAAAATGTAAAATGTCAGAATTAAACCATACTAGTCATTTTACTACACTCCTGGAAATTGAAATAAGAACACCGTGAATTCATTGTCCCAGGAAGGAGAAACTTTATTGACACATTCCTGGGGTCAGATACATCACATGATCACACTGACAGAACCACAGGCACATAGACACAGGCAACAGAGCATGCACAATGTCGGCACTAGTACAGTGTATATCCACCTTTCGCAGCAATGCAGGCTGCTATTCTCCCATGGAGACGATCGTAGAGATGCTGGATGTAGTCCTGTGGAACGGCTTGCCATGCCATTTCCACCTGGCGCCTCAGTTGGACCAGCGTTCGTGCTGGACGTGCAGACCGCGTGAGACGACGCTTCATCCAGTCCCAAACATGCTCAATGGGGGACAGATCCGGAGATCTTGCTGGCCAGGGTAGTTGACTTACACCTTCTAGAGCACGTTGGGTGGCACGGGATACATGCGGACGTGCATTGTCCTGTTGGAACAGCAAGTTCCCTTGCCGGTCTAGGAATGGTAGAACGATGGGTTCGATGACGGTTTGGATGTACCGTGCACTATTCAGTGTCCCCTCGACGATCACCAGTGGTGTACGGCCAGTGTAGGAGATCGCTCCCCATACCATGATGCCGGGTGTTGGCCCTGTGTGCCTCGGTCGTATGCAGTTCTGATTGTGGCGCTCACCTGCACGGCGCCAAACACGCATACGACCATCATTAACACCAAGGCAGAAGCGACTCTCATCGCTGAAGACGACACGTCTCCATTCGTCCCTCCATTCACGCCTGTCGCGACACCACTGGAGGCGGGCTGCACGATGTTGGGGCGTGAGCGGAAGACGGCCTAACGGTGTGCGGGACCGTAGCCCAGCTTCATGGAGACGGTTGCGAATGGTCCTCGCCGATACCCCAGGAGCAACAGTGTCCCTAATTTGCTGGGAAGTGGCGGTGCGGTCCCCTACGGCACTGCGTAGGATCCTACGGTCTTGGCGTGCATCTGTGCGTCGCTGCGGTCTGGTCCCAGGTCGACGGGCACGTGCACCGTCCGCCGACCACTGGCGACAACATCGATGTACTGTGGAGACCTCACGCCCCACGTGTTGAGCAATTCGGCGGTACGTCCACCCAGCCTCCCGCATGCCCACTATACGCCCTCGCTCAAAGTCCGTCAACTGCACATACGGTTCACGTCCACGCTGTCGCGGCATGCTACCAGTGTTAAAGACTGCGATGGAGCTCCGTATGCCACGGCAAACTGGCTGACACTGACGGCGGCGGTGCACAAATGCTGCGCAGCTAGCGCCATTCGACGGCCAACACCGCGGTTCCTGGTATGTCCGCTGTGCCATGCGTGTGATCATTGCTTGTACGGCCCTCTCGCAGTGTCCCGAGCAAGTATGGTGGGTCTGACACACCGGTGTCAATGTGTTCTTTTTTCCATTTCCAGGAGTGTATTTCGACATCTGTGTTGCGACCCGTAATCGTTTTCAGACCAGTTCAGCTCACTGCATCATAGATCTGGTTGAGCAACGTGGCCGGCCGGGGTGGCCGGGCGGTTCTAGGCCCTACAGTCTGGAACCGATGACCGCCACGGTCGCAGGTTCGAATCCTGCCTCGGGCATGGATGTGTGTGATGTCCTCAGATTAGTTAGGTTTAAGTAGTTCTAAGTTCTAGGGGACTGATGACCTCAGAAGTTAAGTCCCGTAGTGCTCAGAGCCATTTGAACCATTTTCAGCAACATGTCTTACAAAAGGAACGTTCATTTTCTTGGTAAAAACGTTGGCAGCTCAGAAAAATATTCCACGATGACTGTCATCTATTAATTGTTTACGAAGCCAACAAAATATCTGGTTTGGTTCAGTAGCCGTGTGACTGTAGGGAAGAGCGAGGGGGAGGAACGGAAGCAAACACATAGTTTTCCGAAATTTGTTGCCACAGCCGTTTGGGATGTGCGTACTGTGATTCTGTGTTTTTGTGCAATAGTATTTAAAGCTGCCCATATTCATCCGGAGTTGGATCTATTTTATGGGCATACAGAATGAGGGAAAGAAAAGTTACACAAGGATGTTGAGACTATAAAAATGTATCTACATTTTAGCCTAATGAAGAGCGAAGTGGCAGGCCCAGAATGCAGACCGATGACACAGTGAACATCAGGAGAAAAACCGACACCTGATGTTTCACGCATCACTATTTACTCGATTTTCACGAAAAGCTCGGATATCGCAAACTGAGTACAAGATTTAAACTGGTGTCTGACTCAAAGGATCGAACAGATTTTAGGAGTTGGGTTGTAACTAAAAAAAAAGCTTTGGCGATCTGCAACGACCCACCCTCCTCCCTGCCCATTTAGCAGGCAATGAAAGCACGCAATAAAGTACTGATCATCGCGATACAGTACTGCCTATCTGTCTGGTTAAACATAATGGAAATTATATAGTGTTAGAAGATGGTTCCAGTAATACCCACGTTTAGTGCTGTGAAGACACAGGCAGCATAGAACTGGTGTGATGCAGCCCGCGACGAATTCCTCTCCTATGCCAACCTCTTCAACTCAGAACAGAGCTTGCACCTTGAGTCCGTACTTATTCGTTGGATACATTCCAATCGCTTTCTTCCCCTACAGTTTTACCCTCTACAACTCTCTCTAGTACAGTGGTTCCCAAGCTTTCTGAGATCATTATCCCTGAGCGTAATTAGACAGTAGCTAATACCCCGCCCTCTCCCTCCCCTCCTCTTGTCGTCTTTTGACCCCTCCCTTTTCCACATTATTATCAACCTTAACTCCTAACTGAACTGTAGAATGACTTTTCCTGGAACACTTTAATTTTTATATATGAAGATGGGATCTGCAGTTTCGGACATGTCCGAAAGAACAGATACCATCTTCATATATTAATATATAGTTAAGGCTCACCGGCCATTGACCATCTTCTTCTGTGCGGATGCACAAACAGTGCCCGAACTCTTAAGGGAATCGGAAAAAAGCCGCGAGTAATGAGTATAATGGGCAGGGGCACTACGAATGTAGTGCGGGACAATACGTTGAGAATGTGGGTCTCTCGGGAGGCGTGTCAGAGATAAGTCCCTGCGGTCGCACTATCCTTTGTGTCCTCGGTGGCTCAACTGGATAGAGCGTCTGCCATGTAATTAGGAAATCCCGGGTTCGTGTCCCGGTCGGGGCACACATTTTCAACTGTCCCCGTTGACTTACATCAACGCCTGTATGCAGCTAGGGATATTCATTTCATTGTAACTTTTATTTTTAAAACGATGAAAGATGAATGATCTTTAGTTTGTGTGTGTGTGAGTGTGTGTGTGTGTGTGTGTGTGTGTGTGTGTGTGTGTGTGTAAGAATTAATGACGAAGGAATTCGTGATGCAGCGCAAGTGTCATTCACAACTCCTTCTTAGATAATAAAGCTACCTATCTGCAGTGAGGGAAGACACTTGTTACAAAACATACTTCCCGTCCATAACTCGTCTCCACTGAGGCACTTGCTTGACCCACACACTGCTGCCCAAACTAAAAACAAACAAATTGAAACTATGTGAACTATAGTTATTGTGCATAAATTAGTTGATTGCTGCTTTCCTTACTTGGGGGGGTGAACTGGCAGAAACTGGAAGACTTACAGCTGTTAATGCTTTGTGTCTGACCACACCCACCCATAATAGTACTTATAGTAATAATAATAATAATAATAATAATAACAATGATAATACTGTGTACAGCGCTATAGTAGCTCTTATGTAGTTACTACTGTGCCGTGCTGTCAATTAACTCATTTATGTGTCTCGAAGCGAGTAATGAAGCAATTGTTAGACTACTGCAGTTACTAACTAAATTTGGAGAAGACATTTCCTAGGGATATTTAGCATTTGTTACGTATATGTCTCACTTTTATCGTCAGCGGTGTACGAGACAAGGCACAACGTACACTGGAGAGTCAAAGAAACTGGTACACCTGCCTAATATCGTGTAGGGCCCCAGCGAGCCCGCAGAAGTGCCGCAACACGACGTGGCATGTACTCGACTAATGTTTGAAGTAATGCTGGAGGGAAATGACAAATGAATCCTGCAGGGCTGTCCATAAATCCTTAAGGACACGAAGGGATAGAGAGCTCTTCTGAATAGCACGTTGCAAGACATCCCAGATATGCTCAATAATGTTCATGTCTGGAGAGTTTGGTGACCAGCGGAAGTGTTTAAACTCAGAAGAGTGTTCCTGGAGCCTCTCTGTAGCAATTCTGGGCGGGAGGAGTGTCGCATTGTCCTGCTGGAATTGCTCAAGTCCGTCGGAATGCACAATGGACATGAATGGATGAAGGTTATCAGACAGGAAGCTTACGTACGTGTCACGTGTCAGAGTCGTATCTAGACGTATCATGGGTCCCATATCCCTCCAACTGCACACGTCCCACACCATTACAGAGCCTCTACCAGCTTGGACAGTCCGCTACTGACATGCAGGGTTCACGGATTCACGAGGTTGTCTCCATACTCGTACACGTCCATTAACTCGAAACAATTTGAAACGGGACTCGTGCGACCTGGCAACGTGTCTCCAGTCATCAACAGTCCAATGTCGGTGTTGACGGGCCCAGGCGAGGCGTAAAGCTTTGTGTCGTGCAATCATCAAGGGTAACGAGTGGGCCTTCGGCTCTGAAAACCCATACTAGTGCTGTTTCGTTGAATGGTTCGCATGCTGACACTTGTTGCTGGCCCAGCATTGAAATCTGCAGCGATGTCGGAGATTTGATATTTTACCAGTTTCCTGATATTTACGGTACACTTGTGAAATGGTCATACGGTAAAGTCCCCACTTCATCACTACCTCGGAGATGCTGTGTCCCATCACTCGTGCACCTACTATAACATCACGTTCAAACTCACTTAAATCGTTATAACCTGCCATTGTAGCAGCAGTAACCGATCTAACAACTGCGCCAGACACTTGTGTTATTACATAGGCGTTGCCGATCACAGCGCCATATTCTGCTTGTTTACATATGTCTGTATTTGAATTCGCATACCTATACCAGTTTCTTTGGCGCTTCGATGTACTCGTATGTGTGTAGTGGGTAGACTATGTGAGGGACATTTAACATCCACCGCATTAATGAGAAAAAGTAATTATCGATAATTTATGCAGTTAGTATTAGAATCTTACAAAATTGTGATAGTAGTAATGATCTTTTGAAAATAATTTAGTTTTGTGACCGAAAAAGAATGTTCTTGCTTCCGTGGGCATCCACACCCTCTAAGTGTTTTATAAAAGAATACATTGTTCATTGTAGACTGTATTGTGCTTCAGAGCACGATATGTAATACATGACATAGCAAATGTGCTTGATAATGTCTCACTGCCGAAATTAGCTAATAGCTCGTGTTTAATGAAGCACAACACAGCCTAAAATGGATGATGTATTCTTTTATGAAAAAGAATCGAATCGTTAGTTTCCCCCCCCCCCCCCCCCCCCCTCAGAAAATTTCATTTTACCCGTCAGGGAGAAATTACCCCCAGGTTGGGAATCACTGCTCTAGTTCCACGGAATTACTGCCTTTATTCCGTGACGGCTTAACACACGGAAAACACTGACAAGAAGAGGAGACGGGACGACAGCGCCTATTTTTCTTTCTTCGCCTTTTCTGTGGGGTGAACTACTTTACTTCTTATTTTGTAAGTCTACCTAATTTTCAGTATCTTTCTGTAGCACCACATCTCAAGCGCTTCAATTCTCAAGTTCTTCGGTATATCTGTCATTGCGTCTACGATATATAGATTGAAAACTAGAGGAGAAAAACTGTATCCCTGTTGTACATCCTGTTTAATGTAAGAGCTTCATTCTTTGTCTTCCATTCTTATATTTCCTTCTTGGTTCTTATACATATCGCATTTTACCCGACTTTTCCTACAGGTTACATTAATTCTTCTGACAATTACGAACATCTTGTACCATTTTACATTGTCAAACGGCTTTTCTAGCTCGGCAAATCCTATGTATGTGTACTGATTTTTCTTAAGTCTCGCTTTCATTATCAAGATTCGGATCACGTATCCAGGACGTCCTGATTACTAGTCAAAGGCGCTACTCCTAGACCAGTATGATGCTCTATATTTCACAAGCGAACTATTTTCATAAATGAGTTTTGACAAATTTCGGGATGTATTGGAGTTGAAGGTTGATGTTTTCCTTTTGATCCAGATTTTAGCGATTGAGGCTACATCGCACTAGACTGACTAATGGCTTGTTGAAGTCAAGCTTTTTCCGATACTGTTTGGGGTAATTTAATTCGACTCCAGGAGAAAGGCATGTAGTGAATGTCTGACGCTGCATATGTGGGCCCAATTTTTTTTTTACTTACGAGTGACGCGCCAGGAAGTAAATTTCGAGAAACAGTTGAATCTTTTGTGGAACAACTTAAGTGTGCGCTGCCTACGATACAGATTTTGACTTCAGAGTCGAACTGAGTGGCAGAACATCTAGTCCATTCTTAGGTCTTTTTGGGTATTGGTGTGAATTGAGCATCTTTCAAGTCTTTAGGTTCGAATCTTTCCGTGAGCAAGCGGTTGTATTTAATTGCTAAATATGGAGCTATTGTATCAGCATACTCTGAGAGGAACCTGTCTGGTATACAATCTGGACCTGACGCCTTGGGTTTATTAAGTGATTTAAGCTGCTTTGCTACACCGAGGATATCTGCTTCTATGTTTATCATCTTGGCAGTTGTTCTTGATTGGAGTTCAGGAATATTTACTTCGTCTTCTTTGGTGAAGGACTTTCGGAAAACCGTGTTTAATAAACCTGCTTTAGTGGCATTGTCATCAGTGACTTCACCGTTGTTATTGCGCAGTGAAGGTATTGATTGCGTCTTGCCACTGGCATACTTTATGTACGACCAGAATATCTTTGGGTTTTCTGCCAGGTTTCGACACACAGTTTCGTTGTGGAAATTATTAAAAGCATCTCGCTTTGAAATAGGCGCTATATTTCGAACTTCTGCAAAACTTTGCCAGTCTTGGGGATATTGCGTTCTTTAAAATTTGGCTTGCTTTTTACGCTGCTTCTGCAACAGCGATCTGACCCGTTTTGTGTACCATGGGGGATCAGTACCATCACTTATTAATTTATGTGGTATATGTCTCTCAGTTGCTGTCGATACTATCTCTTTGAAATCACTCCACAACTTTTGTACGCTTACATGATCAGACGGTAAGAAGTGAAGACTGTCTTTTAAAAATGCGTTAAGAGCATTTTTATCAGATTTTTTAAATAGATGTACTTTGCGTTTCTTTTTGATGGTTGTAGGAGTGACGGTATTCAGCCTAGTAGCTACTGCCTTGTCGTCGCTAATCCCTGTATTCGTCACAATACTCACTATTTGTCCAGGATTATTTGTTGCTATGAGGTCAAGAAAGCTTTCGCAACCATTTACGATTCGAGTGGGCTCTTGAACTAATTGCCAAAATAAATTTCTGAGAAAGCATTCAGTACAATTTCGGATGACGTTATATGCCTGCCGCCGGTTTTAAAAGTATAATTTTTCCACCGTATCGGGCGTAGATTGAAGTCACCTCCGACTATAATTGTATGAATGGGGTACCTATTTGAAATGAGACTCAAGTTTTCTTTCAACAGTTCAGTAACTAAATCTTCTGAGTCGGGGGAGGGGGGGGGGGTGTCGGTAAAGCCATCCAAAAAATGGTTCAAATGGCTCTGAACACTATGGGACTTGACATCTGAGGTCATCAGTCCCCTAGAACTTAGAACTACTTAAACCTAACTAACCTTAGGACATCACACACATCCATGCCCGAGGCAGGATTCGAACCTGCGACCGTACCGGTCACGCGGTTCCAGACTGTAGCGCCTAGACCCGCTCGGCCACTCTGGCCAGCTATGCTCGTATATTCGTTAACAGTCGACAGTGCTTTACGGAAATCTAGGAATATGGAATCCGCCTGTTGCCCTGTATCGATGGTTCGCAGGGTCTCAGGTGATACCACTCTGATTCCACCGCCCTCCCAAGCCCACACTGTTCCAGTCTCAAACGCTGTGTGGGAAGAATGACTTTGTGCAAACTTTCGTATCAAGTCCAGCTTTACTGATTTTCTCAGTGTAGTCATTACTTGAGACGTATGTGGGAGCAAGATATATATTGCCAGACTGTTCTCGGAACGGACTCTGAGTATTAACAGTAAACAATACCTTGATGCATAACGCCTTTCCAGTAGCGTCTGCCATTTGATTTCATACAGCACCCTCCTTAACGTTCTTGCGCACACAAAACAGTACAGTGACGAAACGCACTGCTCTCCATTGAATCTCCCCCCCCCCTCGCCTCTCTCTCTCTCTCTCTCTCTCTCTCTCCTCCCCCCCTCTCTCTCCCTCTCTTTCTTTCCCTGTGTCTCCTCCCCTATCTCGTGGTCGTGCGGTAGCGTTCTCGCTTCCCACGCCCGGGTTCCCGGGTTCGATTCCCGGCGGGGTCAGAGATTTTCTCTGCCTCGTGATGGCTGGGTGTTGTGTGCTGTCCTTAGGTTAGTTAGGTTTAAGTAGTTCTAAGTTCTAGGGGACTTATGACCACAGCAGTTGAGTCCCATAGTGCTCAGAGCCATTTGAACCATCTCCTCCCCTGCTATCATCGACAACGGCCGAGAAAGCCTACGTGCAACGCAGCTAGCTCTTTATTCGCACGAAGTAATGGCCGCCATCGACAGGGGTCTCAAGTTGATTCCATATTTCTGGATTTCCGGAAAGCTTTTGACACCGTTCCTCACAAGCGACTTCTAATCAATCTGCGGGCCTATGGGGTATCGTCTCAGTTGTGCGACTGGATTCGTGATTTCCTGTCAGGAACGTCGCAGTTCGTAGTAATAGACGGCAAATCATCGAGTAAAACTGAAGTGATATCAGGTGTTCCCCAGGGAAGCGTCCTGGGACCTCTGCTGTTCCTGATCTATATAAATGACCTGGGTGACAATCTGAGCAGTTCTCTTAGGTTGTTCGCAGATGATGCTGTAATTTACCGTCTAGTAAGGTCATCCGAAGACCAGTATCAGTTGCAAAGCGATTTGGAAAAGATTACTGTATGGCGTGGCAGGTGGCAGTTGACGCTAAATAACGAAAAGTGTGAGGTGATCTACATGAGTTCCAAAAGAAATCTGTTGGAATTCGATTACTCGATAAATAGTACAATTCTCAAGGCTGTCAATTCAACTAAGTACCTGGGTGTTAAAATTACGAACAACTTCAGTTGGAAAGACCACATAGATAATATTGTGGGGAAGGCGAGCCAAAGGTTGCGTTTCATTGGCAGGACACTTAGAAGATGCAACAAGTCCACTAAAGAGACAGCTTGCACTACACTCGTTCGTCCTCTGTTAGAATATTGCTGCGCGGTGTGGGATCCTTACCAGGTGGGATTGATGGAGGACATGGAAAGGGTGCAAAAAAGGGAAGCTCGTTTTGTATTATCACGTAGTAGGGGAGAGAGTGTGGCAGAAATGATACGCGAATTGGGATGGAAGTCATTACAGCAAAGACGTTTTTCGTCGCGGTGAGATCTATTTACGAAATTTCAAAAAAATGGCTCTGAGCACTATGGACTTGGTCATGAGTCCCCTAGAACTTAGAACTACTTAAACCTAACTAACCTAAGGACATTACACACATCCATGCCCGAGGCAGGATTCGAACCTGCGACCGTAGCAGTCGCACGGTTCCGGACTGCGCGCCTAGAACCGCGAGACCACCGCGACCGGCACGAAATTTCAGTCACCAACTTTCTCTTCCGAATGCGAAAATATTTTGTTGAGCCCAACCTACATAGGTAGCAATGATCATCAAAATAAAATAAGAGAAATCAGAGCTCGAACAGAAAGGTTTAGGTGTTCGTTTTTCCCGCGCGCTGTTCGGCAGTGGCATGGTAGAGAGATAGTATGGTTGTGGTTCGACGAACCCTCTGCCAAGCACTTAAATGTGAATTGCAGAGTAGTCATGTAGATGTAGATGTATACATAGTTCTTCACGATAACTGATATCGTATGCATGATATGATTTAATTTAATACTTAGGCTTCTCCATGTACTCACAAAGCTACTTTAAGTGGAATGGCGACTTCTGCGAACAGCTGGGAGGTTTTGCCATGGGTAATCCACTCTGATCGGTGTTTGACAATTTCTTCATGGAGCATTTCGAAAGAGAGAACTTAGATTTAGCACGTTGTACATCGAAGTATGGTACAAGCACCTCGACAACAGCTTCATCATTTGGAGGCACGGTAGGAACAGCTTCTAAGATATTTGAACAGTCATTTCACTTACTATGAAGGCAGAAAAGGAGCAACAGCATTTAGACGTGCAGGCTAAGAGGAGTGATGAGATGCTAGACCTATGTGTATAGAAAAATCGGCACTTCTGGATCGATACCCGCTCACAATGTCAAATCATCATTCGATCCAGACAAAATATTAATACGCTCATTTCGCCCGCGAGACAAAAATGTGCGCAACAGCATCTCGGACGTGACGTGCAACCCGTGGAAACCTTCTGAAGAACAAAGGGTACTTTTATACTTGTGCAGAGGTAAAGCCCCGTAATTTCCCATTTGCCCAATACAAAGTTCTTCCTGATTATAAGTACACCCAGTCTAACGCGCAGCAACATGTAACACACACTGATGAGCCAAACATTATGATCACTTACGTAGTAGCCAGTGTGTCCGCCTCTGGCACGGTGGGCAGCGGCGGTGCGTCGTGGCATGGAAGCAATGAGGCTTGGTTGGTTGCTGGAGGGAGCTGGCACCACATTTGCACACAGAGGGAGGCGATGAGCTCTGACGCCATATTCAGTCACATCCCAGATGTGTTGATTTGGTCTCAGATATAGCGATTTTGGACGGGGGGGGGGGGGGGGGCAGCACATCAATTGGAACTCCCCACTGTGTTGCTCCAACCATTCCTTCACAATCCTGGCCTTGTGACATAGTTCATTATCTTGTTGAAAAATGCCACCGCCGTCGGGAAATATGATCGTCATGATGAAGGGGTGTCTGCAACCAGTGTGCGACACAATGGACGAGCTGCACAGCAAGTTTATCAACAACAATATCCTAATCGCCGTATCCTGCATCATATGACCTTTGCTGCTGTGTACCAACATCTGCGTGAGACCGGGTCATTTAGCAGATTACCTGGTCAGGGACGCCGTCGCACGGAAAGAACGCTGCAATTTGAGGAAGCATATGGAGCATATAGAGCGGGATCCTTCAATCAGCACTCGTGCAGTTGCATGGCGACGAATCAGATGAAAGTAAGAACAGTCCTTCAAGAGCAGTTGTTACGTCCATTTCACTTACAGCGTGTCCACAAACTGGAACCAGTTTATTATCCACCAAGAGCACAGTTTTCGCAGTGGTACATGGAACAGTGTGAAATGCATCCTACATTTCTATCCTGTGTTGTTTACCAATGAAGCAACATTCGGGGGTGATGGAGTCTTCAACATGCAGAATTCGCATGTTTGCAATGAGGCTAACCCACATGCCACAGTTACTAGCGCTCATCAAGTGCGGTTCTTCGTTAATGTGTGGGTCGGTGTTGTTGGGGACTGTTTAATTGGGCCGTATCTGCTACCTAGGCCATTAAATGGCAGGCACTATTACAATTTACTTGCCAGAGTGTGGTGTGCGTACTGTAAGACCTTCGGTACATACACCATCAGATTATTTGACTTGTCGCTCTAACGAAGTAGGCGAGTGTCAGCAATATGTCTCGTGGTCTTATCGTGGCGTGTTTATCTTCTGCCGTTAGGTCAGACGATAGAAAGACCACTTGCACGCTTAGATTAGCAGATTGACAGTGACCAACTTTAAACAGAACTTGATTAATTGTCACAGACATTTATTCAAATAATAAAAAGCAAAGACATTACGTAACTTGATTCTGGATGCTATTTACAATTGACAATCTGAAGTTCCTTTGGTCTGGGTACATTAATCTTATTCTCACATATCTCTAATACTTGACAAAGTGTCTATACATTCATCTTCATGGCTATGTACAGGAATATGGTAATCTTATTAGGCGCAGACTGAAACTTGACCATAGACTGGTACAGACTAATGCAGACTGATATGGACTGGTGCAGACAAATGCAAACTGACTGATCGGAGTTCTGTACACTCGTTATAATACCTCGCGCGTTCAGGTATCACTATGCGAGTGTGATCCGCGAGGAGAAAAGGTTCTACGTTAGCAGCAATCTCATTGGCTGCGTTACATATTAATACGCGGATCGGCGGAAGCAGAATTTGGTCCATCTCTAAGGCAGCGCCATCTCGTAGTGCAGAGACAGACGAGCACTGCGCTTGCGCTGTTGTGCTTAGCGGGGCGCGCTCTAGTGGAAAAGTTGTGTACGGGCTGACTACGCGGAACTATGTACACAACACAGATCATTGCCAAAATTGCTGGAATACGTCCCGCTCCCTACAAGACAACGCATGTGGTTCCAACATGACGGGGCGCCAGCATATTTCAGTCGTCGTGTGCGTCGATTCCTGGACCGACGGTTCCCAGAAATGTGGATTGGCCTGTACCATGGCCTGCATGATCCACAGATATGTCCTCTCTGGACTTTTTTGTGTGGGGAGAGATGCGCAACCTTGATGACGCAACTCCTGTTGCATCAGAAGAGGATCTGGTTGCCCAGATAGTAGCAGCAGCAGGAACAATTCAGAATACTCTTGGGGTTTTTGCCTGTGTCAGACAGAACATGATCCGACGGTATAACCTTTGTTTACGTATCAATGGAAGCATTTTTGAAAATCTACTGTAATTGAAATTGGGTTGCGTTAATGTGTTGTCTCTTGGTCATAAAAAATGGAAAAGTGTTTGTTGGTTTAATTAATTTGCCACAAGAGAAATCTTCCTCTACCAGTTTAAATACTCCTCATAGGAAAAAATGACATTAGGGAAAAATATTTGTTTTGATGTCCCCTACAACCTCCCAGAGTTTGTCGGTTTAAATACTTTTCACCCTGTATAGTATTATTAAGTCTACGATAAGTGTATTTTTGCCTTTTATTTCATTCTCTTGAAAGCCCAGCTTAACGTTATATTTATTTTTCCTTCAACAGGTAAAACTCAGCCTATACAGTATAAGATAGATGCTATTTGACGGTAAAGTGTTTGAAATAGTCTTCACTGAAACTATGGAAATTTGTAATATCTTTTCCTTTAAACAATTTCTATACTAATAATGAAACTGTAAAACCGTACTGTGTGTGCCTGTTTGGACACGCTAATCACCAAAATTATTAGAAGAACTTTCATGGGGTTTTCAGGACAACTTGAGCGAGGCTTGGGGCAACGTATAGGCTTTGTTTCATCAAAATGCAATCACGAAAAAAAAAAGATATCATAATTTAAAGTTTTATAAATGCGAAAGTTTGCCTGCCTTTTACCTGCTGACGACTAAACCGCTAAACCGATTTTGATGAAAATTTGGTATGGAGGTAGCCTGAACGCTGAGAAAGTACACAGGCTACTTTAGAAAGTGTCTAGTGGAAGATATTTATTCATTTGGAGGATATTACGCGAATTATGCAAAAATATTTACTCTTTGAAAAAGATATTTACGCTTTGACTTTTGAACTTTATCTTTTTGGAAATGCTTCTATTGGTTGATATGTGGTAAGATTCAAAGTAATCAATACAATGATTATAAAATCTTTATCTTTACTTCCACACTATTTGTTCCATAATGTACCTGTTGTATAATCTATAGCTACTAAGCGTACTATCCATTACTTGAGAACGTGAGAACTCAGTGACTTGCAACACACTTTACACATAATTTCAAATCTTTTGGAAACTTTTTCTCGCTGAGAATCCCCACGAAATGATGAAAAAAATTTATTGCTTACTACATTCTCGCTGTCCACCCAGTAAAATTGTCGCATCAAGCATGGCGTTTTGAAGTTTACTTTTATTGCTTCTTTGCTACTAGGTCTATTCGTAACAGATTTAGCAGACAGTGTCGACATAAGCTGCTGAATGTTTCTACAAAAGCATATCAATGCCTTTATCAACTTGTTAGCCAGTCCACACGCAATGGATATATTTTAGGCCTTGTAGCTACAAACAGGCGTGATCTTATCGACAGTGTCAGTATAGAGACAGGAATTAATGATCGATATATCGTCATAGCGCCGATGGTTACTTCACTTAATAAATCCGTCAAGATGCCAGGACAGTATGAATGCATGGTCTCGTGGTGATATGAATTAATAAAATTTTCCCGGGACTCCAGTCGTGTCAGGTGGTTAAGATCCCACGAGCTTTCGGGCGAGTTCTCCTTGGTTTTTGTCAGCTGGCACATGACTTCAGTGGCCTCAGCCGTTATATAGCCGCGTTGCTGGCTGTGACGTCGCTGGTGCCCTCTTCCTCGCCAAATGTGATAATGTTTACGCTGCATGTCTGTCGCGCCTGCTTCAAACTCGCGATGGGCGGGTCGCAGGCTGTGCTGAGCTTCAAACCGCCGTCCTTGTTGATGCTGTTTTCAGATATTTTTACTTCTTCCGCTTCTATTATGAACGCAATCCCAAAATCCCTTCGTCCTCATAATGACAGATGTTCAATTCGGTTGATAGAAATCGTTGGTATTGGTGACCCAATAGTGTTCATAAGGTGGCGAAGCGGAAAACCTGTTTCGTGGTTTTTACCAACTTACAGACTGGCAGAACGTCTGGCCAGTCCCCTTACGAGGCACATGGATCTCTTGTGTACATCACATCAAGAACACCGACATTTTTACCGACTGAACACACATCTACGTCTTGGGGAAGGTGATACAATGGCCAGCTTTGATGTAGTCTCCTCATTTACTATTGTTCCTCTCAATGACTGCCTAGATCTCCTCTCCCAGTTATTCGATAGTACAATTGTGCGATTGTTTAAGCACACGTTGACATCTTCGTATTTCCTATACAGCGGCAGTATTCCGACCATTTGGATGGTAAGGCGATGGGAAGTGCATTAGCTCCATCCAAAGCCATCTTTTTTTTATAAAGAAATTTGAAGACATCGCTTTGGATACGGCTCCAAATAAGCCAAATTGCTGTCATCGTTACATCGACGTCACTTTTGTCATTTGGCCCCACGGACGTGAAAAACTGGGAGAATTCTTACAACACATGAACGGCACTCACGACCATATTATGTTTAGGATAGAAATAAAGACGGTGGACTGCCCTTCCTTGACGTCCTCGTTTGCCGGGAAACCAATGTATACCTCAGGAAACCTACACACAGATCGGTGTCTGCACGCTCTTAGCCACCACCATCCTGCGGAACAACCTCACCCACCGTGCTAAAGTCGTCTCACACGCTGAAAATCTGTGGCTAGAACTAACCCACCTCCGAAAAGTCTTCCGAGAAAACGGCTACAGTCACCACCAGGTAACACAGGCTGTTTCTGGCGAGACACGCAACAAAACACCGGAGAAAAGAACCAGAAAGTTTCGCTTTTGCCTTTCTGTGGCTCAGTGTCGGGAAAGATTAGCCGTCCCCTGAAGAGACACAACAGCTCATCATCGTTCAGGCCCCCACCAAAAATACAACTAATGAGGCTTTTGAAGGGCGATTTAGGACTCAGAACGCCTGGAGTGTACAAAATACCATTTCAGTGCGGCTGGTACTATGTCGGTCCAAACGTACACACTGTAAATCAAAGCTGGACGGAACACGAGAGGTGCCTACGCCTACGTTGCCGTCAAAAGTCAGCCGTGGCAGAGCACGCTTTAGAAAGGCGACACCGAATTCTATTCGACGAGACATCTGTCATTACGAGGAGGAAGGGATTTTGGGATAACGTCATAAAAGAAGCGGCAAAAATAAAAATATCTCAAAACGCCAACAACATGGAGGGTGGTCTGCAGCTCAGCACAGCCTGGGCGTCGTGCCGAACCCGAGAAAACTCTGGTCATATGTAAGGCCAGCAGGCGAGTCGAAGGTTTCTATCCAGTAACCCGTCGACCAGTCTCGAGTGCCAGTAGAAGACAGCAAAAGTGTAGGCGACCTTTTAAATTTCGCAGTTAAAAATCATTCTTCCAGGATCGTACAGACATACCATCCTTCGACTGATAGAAATGGGCAAAAAAAAAAAAAAAAAAATACGTCGCCTGATCTAGATGGAATCCCAATTCGGTTTAACAAACAGGACTCTACGTCATCGTCCCCTTACTTAGTTTCCATTTATCGCGAATGTCTCTACCAGTGCAAAGCGCCAAGTAATTGGGAAAAAAGCGAAGGTGACTTCCGTATTTATGAAACGTACAAACTAACAGCCTTACTTTTTAAAGTATTCTATGTTCTTCCTCGGAGTTCAGTCTGTCCCCATACCAAATTTCATCGAAATTGGATAGGCGGTTCAGTTGTGAAAATGTAACAGAGTTACTTTTGGACGTCACTACGTAATGAAAAGTATCCGGGCACATGGCTGAAAATGACTTACAAGTTTGTGGCGCCCTCCATCGGTAATGCTGGAATCCAATATGGCGTTGCTCCACCCTTAGCCTTGATGGCAGCTTCGACTCTCGCAGGCAAACGTTCAACCAGGTGTTGGAAGGTTTCTTGGGGAATGGCAGCCCATTCTTGACGGAGTGTTTCATTGAGGAGAGGTATTGCTGTCGGTCGGTGAGGACTGGCACGAAGTCGGCGTTTCAAAGCACACCAAAGGCGTCTATAGGACTGAGGTCAGGACTCTGTGTTTACCCCCCTTACACGAAGCGAGGCGTCGTTTGGCATTTGCCAGTGTGATGTGTGGCTTACGATTAGCCGCTCGACCATGAAATCAAAGTTTTCTCAACTCCTGTCTAACTTTCATAGTACTTGCAGTGGATCCTGATGCAGTTTGGAATTCCTGTCTGATTGTCTGGATAGATGTCTGCTTGTTACACATTACGACCCTCTTCAACTGTCGGCGGTCTCTGTCAGTCAACAGAGGAGGTCGCCCTGTACGCTTGTGTGCTGTACGTGTCCCTTCGCGTTTCCACTTCACTATCACATTGGAAACAGTGGATATAGGGATGTTTAGGAGTGTGGAAATCTCGCTTACAGACGTATGACACAAATTACACCCAATCACCAGACCACGTTCGAAGTCCGTGAGTTTCGCGGAGCACCCCATTCTGCTCTCTCACGATGTCTAATGACTACTGAGGTCGCTGATATAGAGTACCTGGCAGTAGGTGGCAGCACAATGCCCATAATATGAAAAACGTAAGTTTTTGATCACATAGCGTATTATAATACAACAACTACTAGTAATTTCCTTTCCTGTTCTACTCGCAAATAGAGTGGGAGGGGGGGGGGGGGCGAAACGACTGTCTAAAACCATCCATATGAGCCTTAATTGGTCTTATCTTACCTTCCTGGCCCTTACCCTAAATGTAAACTAGTTCTATAGTTTTCTTCAAATGCTGATTCCATAAATTTCCACCATAGTGCCCTGCAAAAACAGCGTCATCTTACCTCTAGGGGATCCCATTTGAGGTCCCAAAGTGTCTCTGTAATACTTGCGTGTTGATCGTACTTACCGGTAACAAATCTAGCAGCTCACTTCTGAACTGCTTTTATGTCTTCCTTTAATCCGATCTGGTGCGACCCCAGACACATTAACAAAACTCAGGAATGGGTCGCATTAGCGTTGATTTGAATAACGAAGACAGCTGCGACAGTTAGAATTCTTTACTGTAGCAAAAAAGTCGACACCTAAAATTGTGAGATATGGAATGGAACGCACGTTTTTTACATCAGTAAACGTAAACCATGTTACAAAATTATTAAACTTGTTGCGTAATGTGCGATTTGTATGGTGCATTGGCTGCTTCAATACCACATTGTGGAGATGAGCGCTCCTGCCCACGCTAGTCGGTATGCACCACGCTGCAGCAACGCTTTGTGATTGCAGCGTCGTCTTGTATCTGCAAGTACAGCTCACCGCCACTCATTGCAACAAAACCACTCATATGCGAGCGGAGCCGCAATTATCATCTAGTAGGTAATAATATTTAAAGCAAATAAAAAAAATTTATCTTTAGATATATTACTTTTGTTTTGACACTCTTGTGACCCCCTTCTTTTATTGCTTATCATAAGGCATTGGGATTAAATCAGTCTAGGCAGAATACAAAATACACTCCTGGAAATTGAAATAAGAACACCGTGAATTCATTGTCCCAGGAAGGGGAAACTTTATTGACACATTCCTGGGGTCAGATACATCACATGATCACACTGACAGAACCACAGGCACATAGACACAGGCAACAGAGCATGCACAATGTCGGCACTAGTACAGTGTATATCCACCTTTCGCAGCAATGCAGGCTGCTATTCTCCCATGGAGACGATCGTAGAGATGCTGGATGTAGTCCTGTGGAACGGTTTGCCATGCCATTTCCACCTGGCGCCTCAGTTGGACCAGCGTTCGTGCTGGACGTGCAGACCGCGTGAGACGACGCTTCATCCAGTCCCAAACATGCTCAATGGGGGACAGATCCGGAGATCTTGCTGGCCAGGGTAATTGACTTACACCTTCTAGAGCACTTTGGGTGGCACGGGATACATGCGGACGTGCATTGTCCTGTTGGAACAGCAAGTTCCCTTGCCGGTCTAGGAATGGTAGAACGATGGGTTCGATGACGGTTTGGATGTACCGTGCACTACTCAGTGTCCCCTCGACGATCACCAGTGGTGTACGGCCAGTGTAGGAGATCGCTCCCCACACCATGATGCCGGGTGTTGGCCCTGTGTGCCTCGGTCGTATGCAGTCCTGATTGTGGCGCTCACCTGCACGGCGCCAAACACGCATACGACTATCATTGGCACCAAGGCAGAAGCGACTCATCGCTGAAGACGACACGTCTCCATTCGTCCCTCCAGTCACGCCTGTCGCGACACCACTGGATGCGGGCTGCACGATGTTGGGGCGTGAGCGGAAGACGGCCTAACGGTGTGCGGAACCGTAGCCCAGCTTCATGAAGACGGTTGCGAATGGTCCTCGCCGATACCCCAGGAGCAACAGTGTCCCTAATTTGCTGGTAAGTGGCGGTGCGGTCCCCTACGGCACTGCGTAGGATCCTACGGTCTTGGCGTGCATCCGTGCGTCGCTGCGGTCCGGTCCCAGGTCGACGGGCACGTGCACCTTCCGCCGACCACTGGCGACAACATCGATGTACTGTGGAGACCTCACGCCCCACGTGTTGAGCAATTCGGCAGTACGTCCACCCGGCCTCCCGCATGCACACTATACGTCCTCGCTCAAAGTCCGTCAACTGCACATACGGTTCACGTCCACGCTGTCGCGGCATGCTACCAGTGTTAAAGACTGCGATGGAGCTCCGTATGCCACGGCAAACTGGCTGACACTGACGGCGGCGGTGCACAAATGCTGCGCAGCTAGCGCCATTCGACGGCCAACACCGCGGTTCCTGGTGTGTCCGCTGTGCCGTGCGTGTGATCATTGCTTGTACAGCCCTCTCGCAGTGTCCGGAGCAAGTATGGTGGGTCTGACACACCGGTGTCAATGTGTTCTTTTTTCCATTTCCAAGAGTGTATATATCTTAAATGTTTTCTTGTTACGAAGGGCAGGTTTATTCAGAGTTTTTAATGCATATAACCGCTGCTATGAACGAATGCTAATGTAACCCAAACCACCAGAAAATCAGACCGGCATCAAAAATAGCTATTTCCACCATCACTTTCACCCTAACATTTAAATACGTAAACAAAGCTCATCAGCTTCAGGCGTTGGCGGATAACTATCGCCTCATCCCCACTATGTGTGAAACCTCCCCTTAGAAAAATTTATGAATTACTGTGCTGATAAACCTCTTACGTTATCTAATTTTCAAACAGCTGAGCAGAACTAAACGTACTCAGACGTTTCTTTCTTTACTTATTCTGATCAATACTAAACTGACACGCAATATGTTTTAGCGCAACACAATCTGACTTTCAGTAATCCGTACCAAAGAATGGCCCTGACTAACAATAGCCTATACATTTCATGAATCACTTATCTCACAAAAATCTTCGTTACTCGACCTACTGCAATGCAGCGAGCGCCAATACTGCCAGCTAAATAAAAGATTCTAACTACTGAAGGCTCCAACTACTGATAGGCATACTCAGCAAATGAAAGGTTTTGATAGAGAACAATGTATATACCTTAATAGTGTTCAAAAGTCATTATATATATATATATATATCTCAGTTCATGACATCCAGTCTTACAAATTTACTCTTTCTGATGGACACACGTCCAGATCATCCGCTCTCAAAACTCCGCCATCTCTCTCCCCACATCCACCACTGCTGGCGGCTCACCTTCAACTGCACAACGCTACGCGCTGTTCACATCCAACTGCCAAACACTCCAATAGCGAATATTCCATCAATGCCAACCAGCCACAGACTGCACACAGCACAGCCAGTGATTTTCATACAGAGCGTGACGTTACCAACATAAAAACCTAACAGCCTACTTACACGTGATAGAGCCGTGGTAGCGAACATGGTCCCTACCGCCCAATAGTGGGCGTTCTAGCTTTCATAGGGGGCGGTAGACGACAGGGGTCTTAAAAACATTTTCATTAGGTTTTCATAAAAATGTGAATCTGCTTCATAATTTTTATAAAGTAAAGTTACTTCCATAATTTATAAATCACCATTACTGTGGAGCCGGTGGGTCTTTGGAAAATTTTAGTACTAAAATTTTAGTACTAACAGAGATATAAAAGTGGGTGGTAGGTAAAATAGGTTGACTATCCTTATGTTACCCCGCCCGGTTACCCGAGAGGTCTAACACACGGCTTTCCGTAGCGGCAAGGATCGCCTGGTCCCCGGCATGAATACGCCGGCGGACTTATGTCGAGATCCGGTGAGCCGGACAGTCCGTGGATGTTTTTAGGCAGTTTTACATCTTCCTCGGCGAATGCGGGCTGGTTCCCCTCATTCCGCCTCAGCTACACTATGTCGGCGATTGCTGCGCAAACGCGTTTTTCACGTACGCATACACCACCATTACTCTACCACCCAAACATAGGGGTTACATTCGTCTGGTGTGAGACGTTTCCTGGGGGGTCCATCGGGGACTGAACCGTACAATAACCCTGGGTTCGGTGTGAGGCGGCGGAGGGGTGAAGTGGACTGCGGTAGCCGTCGTGGGGTTGTGGACCACTGCTGCTGCGGCGGGGACGGAACCTCTCCGTTGTTTGTAGGTCCCCAGTTAACATACAACATACAGCCTAGTGGTACTGTATACATGGTGATTCTTATTAATGTTTAAAAAGAAACCAAAGCGACATAGGTGAGGCTGAGTCAAGTAATTTAATATGTGCACACATGGGGTGGCAGATTTCGGGAAATACCTCAAAAGTGGATGACAGGTATTGAGCTTGTGACGTCACCACATGAGGTACCAAGCAGCGGCTGAGCCTTATCGGTCTGTCGCACCTGATAATCCCAACCCAAGTCTTGTATTCAGTTCGGTGTGGCTCTGGGCGAACGTCCATGACTTTAGGGTGTGGGGCTCAGGGTTCGAACCATGCGTGTGGCACGCAGTATTTTTTCGCATTGCGTTAACAATTACCTGTTTACAATGCGGTAAGATTTAGTATTTTATTTACCGGTCTCGCGGTCTCCACTGGTTTATTGCAAAGTACAGGAGAACAAAAATCTAGCCTTTTGCGTAACAAGTAAATAAGTACAAGCGTCCGAACTGCGTCACTACCAGAAAGCGACTTACATTTTCTTCACTAAATATAGCTCGTAAACAGAAAAAGGAGTGACAAAATGAGAGAAACACATAAACAGTGAGGACGGTATTTTTGTAACTTCTACGTTTACAAAAGATCACGTTTACGAAAGGTGTTCGAAAAAAGAGTAGCCTAGCGGAGAGAGGGTGGGATCGACAAGCCCAATCGCTACACGTGTGTCGAGGTACGACATCTGGTGGCGTCACATGTTCAACATTTATCATCTCCTTTCGGGGTGGCCGGCCGGAGTGGCCGTGCGGTTCTGGGCGCTACAGTCTGGAACCGCGTGACCGCTACGATAGCAGGTTCGAATCCTGCCTTGGGCATGGATGTGTGTGATGTCCTTAGGTTAGTTAGGTTTAAGTAGTTCTAAGTTCTAGGGGACTGATGACCACAGCAGTTAAGTCCCATAGTGCTCAGAGCCATTTTAGCCTTTCGGGGCATTTTCCGGCATTTGCGGCCCATGTGTATGAAATTACTTGTCGCAACTTTATCTACGTCACTGCAGGGGTTTTTGAACGTCAGTAAGAATCACCCTGTGTATTGGACACTCGACAGTTTTCCCTTGAGTGAATAATATCACTGATCCAAGTTTAAATTTATGGTCCCCTTTTGGTAAAATACCTTTAGGGTAACAAATCTGTATAATAAATGTCATATTCCGGAATTTACTAAGTAGTGCCTGGTAACGAAATATACTGCGTATGATTCACACCTTATGAAACCGCATTTAAACAATCAGTACCACGCACAGCCAGAAACCACTTTTTCTTACGTGATGGATCCGTACAGGGTCACTAGTACAGTAAAATGGGAACAAATCGCAGCTTATGCCCATTCCAAATAATCATCACACCAAAACATCATTTAACAGAAGGTGATTTGTTGGCGTTTAGCCATCACCTAATAATTCCTTAATGCAGGAGCTCCCAGACGTTAGTGTACCACTGATGGTAACCTAGGACACTGCAAGTAGTATGAGTACAAGTAAACGAAAAACATGCGGAAATAAGTAAATTTATTCTCTTACGTTCTTTATTTTTAAAGCAAAATGATGGTGACAAAACTGACTGATAAAAATAGTATTTGTATAATGTTAAAGAAAGTGGATTTACTGCAGAATGTTTGTTCCTGACTGTACGCAGCACACAGGAAGGTCGAACTGTAATTTCCCAACGCTCCATTCTTTAGTCGTCGCTAAGCCGCCTGGAATGATTCGCCTTTTTTTGGCGTTGGCTGCAAAATGGCTCTGAGCACTATGGGAGTTAACATCTATGGTCATCAGTCCCCTAGAACTTAGAACTACTTAAACCTAACTAACCTAAGGACATCACACAACACCCAGTGATCACGAGGCAGAGAAAATCCCTGACCCCGCAGGGAATCGAACCCGGGAACCCGGGCGTGGGAAGCGAAAACGCTACCGCACGACCACGAGCTGCGGACCGTTGGCTGCATTTTGAACGAATCTTGTCGGTGGTTATTCGAAAGTTTTCGTGTCGCTTTCCAAGCGATGACGACTTACGCGGTGTACCAACGTCTTGTGCTGCAGTGGTCATTACGCAGTGAAGTGCTTGTTGTTGTTATTGTCGCTTTGTTCAAAAAATGGTTCAAATGGCTCTGAGCACTATGGGACTTAACATCTAAGGTCATCAGTCCCCTAGAACTTAGAACTACGTAAACCTGATTAACATAAGGACATCACACACATCCATGCCCGAGGCAGGATTCGAACCTACGATGGTAGCGGCCGCGCGGTTCCAGACTGAAGAGCCTAGAACCGCTCGGCCACAACGACCGGCCTCGCTTTGTTGAGCGTAGCGTTAAATGACATCGTAATACGAGGAAAGCTTGCGTTTGTAACAGGAGTGCGCATATTACAAAGAGCTGATTCTTGACTACTACAATTGTGATGTGAAGTTTAACGTGACAGTGTGACTTACAAGTGATTGTGTTTCAAGTTAAACACTAAATGATTTTTAACTTAGGAAGCTCATATCTCCAAGGATATAGTTTAAAAAATATAAAGCAACACTTAAGCGCAATTATGATCAAAGCTGCTTACAATTTGGCTTTACAGTAAAGACCAGTACGGAAATCAGTGATAACCAAATTCCTCGAAGTGCTATATGCTTAGAAAACTTTCAGATCAAACCATGAAGCCTTCTTTATTAAAAAATCATCAAAGTTCTAAGCACTTACAGTTAGTTGGTAAACATATTGGCTTTTTTCAAAGGAAACCTGAGCTTTGTAAAAAGGAATCCAAAGGCATGGCAAATTTAATTAACATTGATTCTAACTTGGTGAAAGCCTCATATTCGCGTAGTTTTAGAATTACAAAGGAAGGAAAACCTCAGCCAATTGGCGAGTCTCTCTTACTGTCCGCGGATAGAGACTTGATCCAAGCAGTTTTGGAGGAAAAAGCAGCCAAAGGAATACTATAAACGTGATAGATGCAGCGGGATTTTGGACTCCAAACATTGGGGAGATGGAGTTCATGATCCTGCCGCGCCTATCACGTGTTGTGGTTTTCCTTTGTCCATTACCCTCCGGATATATGGCGATCCCCACCAGTTTTGTAAACAACTAACCGCCTCCAGTGCTTTATCCACAACAAATTGCAAGGTAAGTAAATTTTGAATATTGGCATATTTGGACATTCAAATTTTGTCAACCGATTTATTAAGCTGTTCTTCTGGTTGCCTACGTTTGCCATTATGAATGGTGTCTCCTACTATCCGATATGTTGATTCTCAGTTTCGATTAGTTTGCCATTGGTGCGTGTCTTAAATATGGTTATAATCTAATAAGGTTTTTTAATACTTTTAGTCCTTCAGGTGCAATCCATTTTCACTTGGACGCACTTGAAGGCCCAATAGCTTAATTAATTTCTCGCTTCTCTTTTTTTTTACATTTGTAGTAACGGGACTAGTTAATTGGTTAAGCTTCTCAGACAGACGGTCTACTGATGATATTTTATGCTTCGTTTATTACATTTAATCTTATTTATTACATTAACTACGTTTCTTCTTTCCATAGTGACACATCCCCTGCACTATTCGCGCCAGTGCTCTGCCGGTTATTATTTGTTTGCCGGTTATTATTTGTTGGCCGGCAGGAGTGGCCGTTCGGTTCTGGGCGCTACAGTCTGGAGCCGAGCGACCGCTACGGTAGCAGGTTCGAATCCTGCCTCGGGCATGGATGTGTGTGACGTCCTTAGGTTAGTTAGGTTTAATTAGTTCTAAGTTCTAGGCGACTGATGACCTCAGAAGTTATGTCGCATAGTGCTCGGAGCCATTTGAACCATTTTTTATTATTTGTTGTCTACTTGCCCTCCTCATGTGGTTAGATTTTGTGACTATGAATGTGTGGGGCATTTCGGCATGCTAATGTATGTAACACTAATGTAAGTACTTTTCATTTAGGTTTACTGTTACCGACTGTCCTTAATTTTTTAATTATATTGATTACAAGGATGCTTTCCTCTTTATGTAATATCACTTGAAGATGCTGCTATAACGCAGCAAAACAGGTTGTGTGAACAAATTTAAGCTTCTAAGTCAGTTCGATCAAAAGATACTGCCACTTACGTCGCCTTTTTGACCCTCGTAAGCTCATTGATCAAAACTGTTAGGGTACTTCCAGTCGATCTAGTAAAATGAAATTTGGCAACGTTTCTCAGTACAAGTAAGGGGAAAAGATTAGAAAATTGTGAATTTTTTTTTATTTGTTTTCTGTCTGTCCGAAGACTCCGTTTTCTCAGGGGTAGGTAGACGTATAATTTTAAAATGTATGTCACAAACTAAGATCTACGGTCCCTTGGAGGAATGACTAACAGTTTGCGAGTTTTTTCCTTTACCTGTACTGCGAAACCTTGCTTCTTGCCAAATTGGATGATTGTAGGTCAATGCATCCTATAGGTTTTGATGAGTGAGTTTGCGAGTGTCATAATTTGTGACATTCGTGCAATTGCCAGTAAGCACAGCAGTTAGTATAACTCCAGAATTAATAAAATAAATGAAAAATTACAATAGCAAATGCAAAATTACACAAAATACAAGCTTAAAACATTCTTGAAAGTCTTTGAATATCCGGAATCGATATCTTGTCAATATCGATATCGATAACGGGCAAAAATCGTTGAGATTTTGGATTCTGGGGCCGAATGAACTTATCTGAATTTTTAAGACTCTGTTTTACTACAATCCATTGTGAGTTTATTACTCTGCTGCACAACTGGTTTATATTTATTTTTGATAAATTTTGATATGTCCGGACCACAATTTTATTTTTCTAACAACCTTACGTATTTCGACTTTACGTAAGGTTGTTGGAAAAATAAAAGTGTGATCAAGACATAAGAAAAGTTATCAAAAAGTGCATCCAAATGACCGCATCTTCTCACAGCATTTTCATACAAATTGCAGCTAATTTATATTACTTGTAAAAGCTTAATAAATATTTTAAATGTCGTTCCCGTGTTACTTACTGAATATTTGTGTCAGAACTGCGTTAGTTGAATTTCATACTATTTGCTACAAATAAGTACCACAATGAAACCTTATCACTTGTTTGTGTCACCTTTCTGCCATACATAGTGCATGACGGCATGGTGCAATAGCCGTACATGTGTTATCAGCCCTGAGGAAAATGGCGAAAACTCTTCCCCCGTACCGTTCCTCATTTTTGCGACAGTCGTCGTCCAACCTTCCGCACCCCCCCCCCCCCCCCCCCCCCACCTTTCTTCCCCCGCATCAGGGTTCGTTAAAAAGTGAACAAACTATAGTGGAATGCAGTGCAAATATTTGATCAAGACTATGTTCAAACTGATCAAGGAGGTCAGAGAGTATCTCAGGTCGGAAAAGGCCAGAAGCCATCCACTCACAGTGACTGGTGTATACTGCATACTGTTTACGAGAGGATAAGTTTATGTTAAGATGACGTGACGATCCATCAATACCAGGACCATAGGACATAAATAGTATTCCAGATTGGGACAGGTGGAAAAATCTACCACAACGGAGAACATGCTGTGTGAGACCGGTCACCAAATAAAATTCGCTCACACACAGATTCTCGTTGTGGCGAAGATCAACCACGCCCGTTTGCTCATGGCAGCCATTGAAATTCATAAACGTGAGAACAGTTTTAACAAGAAGGAGAAAGAATCAAGATAAGCGAATACTGGATTCCCGTGCTGCAACGAACTACGGCGGCAAGATACAATGGTACATCTACTGCGACAATGACCAGTAAAAAGCCTTCCGCGGGCGTTAGCGCAAGCCATGGGCCCTACTGCAGTCCGCCACTGGTAGTGGATGGTGAATCATTGAGAATTCCAGTCACTCGTGCTGGCAGAACATCAGAAAAATCATTAAACAAATCTCGGGCGAAGATGCAGAAACGAGAGCCAATAGGGTAGTACGACAACAAGTGGCCATGAAAGCCTCAACAACTTTGCACAAGTTAAAATCTTATCCTGGTCCAACATGAAACTGTCGTATTTTTACATGAATCAAAATACAGGGAATTAGAACCAGATGACAACAGCGCTTTTGAGTTTCTCGTCATCCTCAAATAGCTGTCCACCAAGTGAAAGTTTCAAGTGCCAGATGAGGTAAAAGAGTATTGATATGGAGTTGGGCTGTAGGGTGGGTGAGTTTCCGGCCAAGTACTAAATTTTATCCTTTGTTACAGGCATCGGTGTCTTGACGTTTGTTGTTGTGGACGGCGGCTATCCTGGACGATATTTTGCCAATCGTTGACTCGCGTTCCATGAAAGTAACAAAAGAAGATCCTTTTCATCCCAAAAAACGGCAGCTACGATTTTTCAGTTCGAAGACAGAGATTATTTGAATTTGGGCAACTTGATTGGCTTCTAAGTGTTGACTTGTTTTGATTCTGTGTTGATGTAGGTTATCAATCTTTCATCGGCCATAGAAAGTTGGGGTACAAAAATTCTCTCCCATGTAGACAGAAGTCCAGAAATACCCGTCCACTTGACATTCTTCTTAGCATGTTTTTATTAGGTCGCTTTCTTGACTGTCTCTTCCACACAAATTTTACAGCTGATTCGCTACGGTCGCAGGTTCGAATCCTGCCTCGGGCATGGATGTGTGTGATGTTCTTAGGATAGTTAGGTTTAAGTAGTTCTAAGTTCTAGGGGACTGATGACCTCAGATGTTAAGTCCCATAGTGCTCAGAGCCATTGGAACCATTTTTTTACAGCTGATTTTAAACTATCTTGCCGATGAGCTAGACACTTGAAATTTTAAATACAGTTCAGAACTGGATGAAACCGCAATATTGACTCGCTTTCTTGTCGCTCTGTGTGGTTGGGTGAAGAACGCTCGTAACGCCTGACATCTTAGCTGCTCTGTAGGACCAGCGTATTGTGTGGGTAGAACCGAAATGCGTTCCAGGTAATATGCGACGGTAGCAGGCTGAAAGGGGGGGGGGGGAGGGGGAGTGGTGGGGAGGGAGGAGCGTGGGGGAGGGGGAAGGGGTGTTGTGGAAGACAAGATTGATATTACTTTCTTGTCTGTCTGTTCCGTACAAATTTTGCAAATGATTGTAAGCTAGATACTTGATATTTTACACATAGCTGAGACCTGTACGACACTGTTAATTCGCGCTCTTTATCTGATGAGTGGCGGAGGGTGCTTTGTGTGCCACTGCCATTTCTCCCTTTTCCTGTTCCAGTACTCAATGTTTCGCAGGAAGAATTATTGCTGGTAAGCCTGTGTGTGAGCTCAAATATATCTAATTTTTTTCTTCACGGTCTTTTCTCGAGTTGTAGTTAGGAGGAAGCAATACAGTGAGTCAAGTGAACTGGAGTAAACTTGAAATTTACCACATGTCTCTGTTGTAATCTGATCAAAGTAATTGAAATAGATGAAAAATTTCACACACACATGAGTCTAAAGAGCAAATAATAACTAAAATAAAAACGAATTGTTAATGTACCACGTTTCTATATCGGACTGACATATAAAATAATTTCTCTAGTCCCATACAGATTCGCATCTCCATAACCATAGTCCTCATATGTGATTGTGCAACTAACAACTACTGCAACTTGGCAGTTGAAGATAGCTGAAGAGCACACATCGTGTAGCCAAAAGTTCATAAGACCAGTAAATATATATGATACCTGTCATTATGCACCGATGGTTGAACGTTACTATTCAGTTTGCCTAGCGACCTAAAGATGACACTAATGTAGTGTCGAAACTAGTGGCGTAATTAATATATTTTCCAAAAAATACGGTTGTTAGTATTCCTTACTTCAAGAAATTTATGACCACCTGCGGTCCCAAGTCCAGTTCTGTGATGGATCATCTAAGATTTAATTTTAGCCAGTTGTTGAAGGTAATGTGTCGTATTAAACGATTTGTCGGTTGCTTATTGACTGCAGGCGGGACTTATTACGAAAAAGCCAAATTTTTAAATTTAAAGATATATTTGCCCTACAAGAAGAACATTATACCGCTACCAGTTAAAAAGTATTGAGAAGTAGTAGCATGAAACGAGAGACTAAGATTTAACAAATCCTCTGTCAGGTTTTTTTCAAACTACGACTGAATTAGCTGCGTTATTAACTCTGATTTATCGCAGACTTTTTTTTTTGCGCTTGGAGTACGAGAGGAAGTGTGAGTCAGCCGTGTTTACAAGTGCGATAACGGAGCAGACCAGTGAATGAAGGCACACACTTCTGCTACACAGTTCTACATCAATTCTGGTCGTGGGTGATAAATGACACACTCGCAGGAAAACAGCGAAGAAGGTCTAGTTTGGCGGCAGCGAGGAATTGCTTCAAGGCAGTTTTATGTAAGACATGTCTACAAAGCTTCGCTACGCCGTTGATGATCAGAGTAGTTCTGTCAGTGGTCATACGCAGAGATGAGGTGCTGCAGCCACATGTCAGTTCTCAAAGGAACATTTGGTCCCGAATTCATGTTGGGAGACAATGTGACCAGTGTCATCTCAGCTGTCCTGAAGAACGAATTTGTTGAAGATGGGGCGTACACCCCAAGGACTGGTTACTGTCACCAGGTCTGAATAGTGTGCAGCATTGGGGAGATGTGCTGCAGCCCGTCATGGATACTAAGGCATCTTCCAGACTTTCGCATATATTTACTCAGAAATGGAATTGTCAGCCAATAGCCCCTATCGCTCAAGTTAGTGAGAACACAGCACACCATTATTGAGGAGATGTGGTAGCTACGTGGGAGGGGCAAATAATTTATCATATTAACTACTTTGTTCTAGTTTTCTACTTATTTATTCCTGTTATTATTTTATGTTTAATACCAGCAAAAAGCAAGTACTTAGTACTTATATGATTGTACGTTTAACGCGGACGTATTTCATCCTTCCATCGGCATGAGATTTTTTGCAAGGGAATTTCAATTAAGACAGTATGTACTGCTTGCATCGTCCCTGACTATTCTGAAGATTTATTTCATGTGGTGCACTAAGGGAGGTAGGACGTCAAACGGGCCGTCTTGGAGCAGGAGAGACCACAGGACATTTTAATTTCACCTGTGTATACCTTCACGAATAAATTATTAAAACTTTGTCAGCATGACCAGGAAGGATTCAAGATTCACAATCATAGCAGTGGAAGTTCAAAAAATAACAAAATTAATTTTGTTTTACATGTGAAAATTCATCATTTTTTCACTTACTATTGGCTGCGCTTGTTGCTGTAGGTACACGTTTCATCATAAGTAAGAGAGATTCTTCGATGAATTTTGCACAGCATACAAACCATACTTACAAGTGTATGAAACTCTAGAAATTATTTAATTTATGAAAAAATGAAGGTGCTGTTACATTTTAAACTACATGTTCAGAAAAAAACTCAAATTATATAGTTAATTATCTCAATTTTTACCACAGTTTTCAATAGATTTGCAAAATTCTAGAGTTTCATACACCTGTAAGTATGGTTTGTATGCTGTGCAAAATTTATCGAAGAATCTCCCTTACTTATGAAGAAAAGTGTACCTATAGCAACAAGTGCAGCCAATGGTAAGTGAAAAAAAGGTCAAATTTCAAATGTAAAAAAAATAACTATTTTCTTATATCTTTGAACTTCCACTGCTATGAGTGTAAATCCTGAATCCTTTCTGGCCATTTTGACATAGTTTTATGAATTTTTTCCTAAAAGTATAGACAGTGGAAATTAAAATGTCCTCTGGGGCCTCTCCTGCTCCAAGTCGTCCCGTTTGACGTCCTACCCCCCTTAAGTCAGTGAACTGTGGGAGACAGTGATCCAAACCATCCAAATCCGTCAAAGAATCTACTCGTTGTCCTTTAATTTTTGTTCGGCATGAGATCTCAGGTTTACCACTAATTGTAAGTAAATTTTGATTCACTTGTGAATATGGTAGGAAAAACTATGGCAACTTAATTTTTTCTTGAAGACAGGACTGAACGTCATTTGATGCATTAAAAGAGGTCAGTTAGTTTTCGAAGCCGATGTCTGTTAATGGTTGTGAAGAAGAAGTACTTGCTTAAACTAAACCTTGGGATCGCAAAGATTGACTTTTACTCTTCGAAACATTCAATTACTCTGCTGAAAGAGCTACCTCTTTCACCATATTGAATGGATATTGTGTGATGAACGATGTTACTTAGACAATCATGATAAAATGCTTTACTTCTGTTGCTCTTATAGTATAGAAACAATATCGTCGCACACCGAGCGTGCAAGGGTCGTTCCGAACCAACATTAAATGAAAGACTAAGCACTAGTTCATTTGGTAATAAAGACAATAAGTCACGCAATCAGTAGAACGCTTGGGATTCTGTAAGTCCATTTTGTACCAGTCATTTCTCTATGGATCAATGTCTCGTACTAAGATCCAATACTCTATGTGCTCAAAAATATCCGGACACTCCCAAAAACATAAGTTTTTTTCATATGAGGTGCACTGTGCTCCTACCTCCTACCAGGTACTCCAGATCAGCGACCTCAGTCATTAGACATCGTGAGAGAGCAAAATGGAGCGCTCCGCGGAACTCACGGACTTCGAACATGGTCAGATGATTGGGTGTCACTTGTGTCATAGCCCTGTACGCGAGATTAACAAGCGGCTGCTCGTAAGCCACACATCACACCAGTAAATGCCAAACGTCGCCTCGCTTGGTGTAAGGAGCGTAAACATTGGACGATTGAACAGTGGAAAAACGTTGTGTGGAGTGACGAATCACGGTACACAATGTGGTGATCTGATGGCAGGGCGTGGGTGTGGCGAATGCCCGGTGAACGTCACTTGTCAGCGTGTGTAGTGCCAACAGTAAAATTCGAAAGTGGTGGTCTTATAGTGTGATTGGTTTTATCATGGAGGGGGCTTGCACCCCTTGTTGTTTTGCGTGGCACTATCGCAGTACAGGCCTACATTGCTGTTTTAAGCACCTTCTTGCTTCCCACTGTTGAAGAAGAATTTGTGGATGACGATTGCATCTTTCAACACGATCGAGCACCTGTTCATAATGCACGGCCTGTGGCGGAGTGGTGACATGGCAGTAACATCCCTGTAATGGACTGGTCTGCACAGAGTCCTGACCTGAATCATACAGAAAACCTTTAGGCTGTTTTGGAACGCCGACTTCGTGCCAGGCCTTACCGACCGACATCGGTACCTCTCCTCAGTGGAGCACTCCGTGAAAAATGGGCTGCCATTCCCCTAGGAAACCTTCCAGCACCTGACTGAACGTACGCCTGAGAGAGTGGAAGCTATCATCAAGGCTAAGGGTGGGCCAACACCATACTGAATTCCAGCATTACCGATGGTGGGCTTCACGTACTTGTAAGTCATTTTCAGCCAGGTGTCCGGATACTTTTGATCACATAGTGTATATTACATGGATATTACCTCTTGCGAATGTAATCCCATAATCATTTAACACACATGGCATTATTAAAAGAAGCAAAGAATGTGAAAAGCGTGAATCAACCAGGAACCAATCGCAACAATTGAGCATTTGTTAATTTCCCTCTCCACATCATGAGTGATGGTTAACCACACCGTCCCCTTGTGGTCCAAATTTCCGCTTATTATTTTTTATCTAATGATCTTCAGCGAGCTTACCACGTTATATTCAAGCGTGGTCCTTTTAGGTTATTATTTTCACATTATACGTCCGGTAATTTGAAGCTATCCTTTGTGGTGTGCTGCCCAACAAGTGTTCGCGACTTGGGGTGTTACAGTTAAAGATCATTTCTATTACACTGAGTGTAACGAATCTCTGTTTACATGCTTACGATTCTCAGTGAACCAATTTTATTAGAATTAATGTGTTTTACTGTGCGGAGTGGCTCTGTCCTTCCCTTGTATATCCGTAAGCTCCCTCTTTTATTGCATCGTACTAATTACACTGAGTATAACGAATACTTATATGCATATATCTACATCACGAATAAAGGTCCCTTACACAAAGTATTATTTATCAAATTAATTACTTTATCAGCAATAATTATACAATTTTATGCTTTGGAAGTTAATAAAAGGAGTAGGTCGATTCACCCCGAATAATCAATCAGACAAAAGTTCGAGAAGTACTAAGTTCATCACACCTACAAAAACCCGAGTATTTCAATAAAATCTGAACCATGGAGCGATTATCATGCGTGTGGGGATTCGTTAGACTCAATGTAATTAGTACGATACAACAAAAGAGGGCGCCTACGGATGGACAGGGAAGGAAAGAGCCCGGTTTACTAACAGCAGTAAGCATGTATTCGTTACATTCAGTGAGTTCAGCGCTCTATAATGGAAATGATCTTTAACTCTTAACACCCCGACGCGAAGACACGTGGTGGACAGCGCCACACAAAGTATGTGTTCAAGCTGTCCGTCGTATAATGCGGAAAAAGTAAACCAAAAGGACTGCGCTTGCATATAATGTGGAAATCTCGTTGAATGCGATTAGCTGAAAGAATAATAATCGGAAATTTGGATCAGAAGGCGATAGCACGGTGGGTCATCAGTCACGATGCACAAAAAAAGATATTGGCTTCAACGGAACAAATTCGTTCACGTAGCACGTCACAACTAATTAACACTCCGCAAAGTCACTGGCGTTGAACAAACATACCGAAACATGAAATATTGAACTTAGTAACAACTAACATAATAAACCCACGGGGTCGGTAACGAACGAACTACAATGCACATTTGTATGATCGCACGTAAAATGTGAAATCAATTTGACTGAAAGCCTGAGCTTCACTGAAAACATAAATAATTAGTAGCAGGGCATTAAGGCGTTGAATTATTCAAGTCTATCCTCATCCTAACCTGCACAAAGCAACCTGTCTTACACTGTCGCGTTCCAGAGGAACGGACATACCCACACCAGGACATCGGCCATTATGGCTGACTTAAGAAACCGGTCTCCAACTATCCGCTGAAAACGGAAAATGGTTCTCTGTAAGGAAGGGAATGGCGCCATTGAGCTAGCCAGTAGAGTGGCGCGAAAAAGCGGCGAGGCCTCGGATTTGCAGCATTTTGCATTAGAGGATATCTGCGGAACGAAAATATTTAGATTGGTATTGTTACATCCGAAAAACACTCGACCACTCATCCATATGGTACAGACAGACATTCCAGGCGTGGTAAGGGACAAGGAAAGGGGTTGTTTATCTCTAATAAAATAAATCAAAGCCGCTCCATTATATCCTTTTCCAAACTGCCGTACAACTCCAACTGGACAGCAGAGGCAACAGAAATTTACGACGTTAGCAGTCCGCGAAAACTTAAATTATGAGAGGGAGCTGAGGGTATGCTCATTTCAGAATAACGACAAATCTGCAAAGATCTTCATTGTTCTGGAACTAGTTTCGGCAGTATATCATCGTCTGCTAGGCATACAGTTTTGAAAATGGTGTACACCACATGCACAGTTTTGTGTTAAGAGTACCGTGTAACAAGTCTGTCGGAGATGTATCCTGGGATATATGATGTCATGACGTATTCTAGGGCTACCTATTGTTATAGCGATAAGTAGATTTATAAGATAATTTAAAACTTCAATACACAGTATTAATGTTCCACAGTAATATTTATTTAATAGCTTGTTATCAAACGACTTTCGGCTTCTTAGGCCATCGTCATATAATTTTATACTAAACAGATAGTCCAAAAACTCCAGCGAGGATTCATAGCTGCACATAAATGGTTGTACAAAGATACCTGACACTTTATGACAGCATCGATACAAAACCTAAAAAGACTCTTATCAAATAACTTCTGTACTACAGTATATTCAGATATTAAAACCAGATGAATGTAGAAGCCAAATATGGTTCAAATGGCTCTGAGCACTACGGTACTTAACATCTGAGGTCATCAGTCACCTAGAACTTAGAATTACTTAAACCTAACTAACCTAAGGACATCACACACATCAAGGCCCGAGGCAGGATTCGAACCTGCGACCGTAGCAGTCGCGCGGTTCCGGACTGAAGAACCTAGAACAGCTTGGCCACCGCGGCTGGCGGCCAAATGTGCTTGTACAAGTGAGTACTACCGCTACTATGTCAAATGGACAAAGTGATGAATTCGATGAACAGGCCGAAAAATAGCGGAAGGGAAAAGAAGTCTATGAAACGTGGGTGTGGAACAGTTCTAACAACCTTATTATCTTACGGTGACAGAAATAATATCTAGCTCCTGCGACGTTAGTAAGGGGGAGTAACTGGACTGCCTTCGGTCATTGAGGACCATATCAGGATTCCTTGATTAGTTAAAATTATAATCATATGGTAGAGATAAATTTAAAAAATTTTGAAGTCCTCTAGAAGATGGCGTACTGTCGATACTGTTGAACAAAGAAATTTTGGCAGCTTTGTGGTGTCAATATACAGAGTGAGTCAGAAGGAAAGGTATCATACTCTGTGAGGTGATAGCATTATGATCTTGAACGAAAAACGTCATGTGGACATATACCCTTTTACGGACGGTTACCTAGATAAAAAACGTTTAATCACATTTGTACGTTTTTCTTTTTTTTCAGTAACTCAGGAACCACACCTTCCAGTGAAATCGTGCCTCAACACAGAATCACACTACATTAAATTTTCTACAAAAAAGGAGCTATTCATTTTTTTCTCTAGGGCTAATAGTTTGCACGAAGAGAGAGCGAGAATACTGAAAATCTCGCGCGACGCACATGCGCTGTAGCTTACGTCATTTTTGTAGGCCAATTTGAGGTAGTTCCCCGACTTTATAGACCAGAAGTGTCCCGTATCAAATTCTTCGTCTGAGCTCTTTCTACTCTACTACGATAGATGTGAAAAATAAATAATACAGGAAATAAGTAACAATGTACACTAAATGTGTTCTACCTCGGAAACAATTCGGAATAGGGCGCACGTCCATTTGAAGTTTTTTGTTCGGAATCACTATGACCCTTCGAAGCATGTACCTCTCCTCCTTACTGACTCTGCATCAAAATGGTTTTTTTTCCTTGTGATAGCTGTGGAAAACAATTTAAAGAATATTTTGTACGTAACCTTGTTGAGGAAAGCACAGAATACTATTCCCCATTTGTCCTGCTCTGTCTTTTACTATGATGTGCCTTAAGAGCGTGAGAGTGTGTGGCATATTTCTAGTATATTCGTAATTCATATTGATTGATGATGCAGTATGTATAAATAACGTCGAATTTTTGTTTGATAAAACGCTTTAAAAACGCAGTCCCATTTAAAAGGGGCCGCTTCTAACACACCAGTGCCGATTGTTACAGGTGTACTTGGTCCCGGTTTACGAAGATTTTTAATTTTCCTGAGTCGGTTCCGGGCACACATACATGATAGTAGCTTTCTTTCGCCGCGAGAAGTTAACTGCGGCCTGTATCAGCGACGGCAATAGATGTCCCGCCGGCACGAAAGCTTATTCAAGCTTTGTTTCTCGGCGCTTATTCTAGCGTCGCTAAAATTCCGTGCATCTGGCTCGAAGCTTCGACAGCAGGAGGTATGCCGTGCGTGACACATTTTCTCATCAAGACTAACTCGTTTAATGACACGATGACGCCACTAATATGAGCGAGATGTGACCGTGTTCGTTCTGCTCCCGTTGAGATACTAAGTCAGCTACATTCTTGATGGTCATGTAACTATATAGCAGTAGAGTTACCTACCCGTTAATTCCGTTAATTTTCGTAGCTGCGTGACATCGATTCGTGGAATAAAAAATGGAAGGAAGATTAGAGTTTAACGTCCCGTCGACAGCGATGTCATTAGAGACGGAGCACAAACTTGAATTTTCTTATGGATGTGGGGAAAGAAATCGGGCTTTCCCTTTTCGAAGGAACCGTCCCGGCGTTTTCTTCGAGTGATTTAGGAGTGATTTAGGTAAATCTCGGAAAACCTAAATCTGGACGACCAGACGTGGATTTGAACCATCGTCCTCCCGAGTCCAGTGTGCTATCCCTGCGCCGCCTAGCCCGGACACGTACCTGTGACTGAGATCACAATGGCACCGATATCGGTGGATTCCACCGACGATCGACATCGGCCGAAGACGCGACCGATCTTTTATAATAAGCAAACCATTACGTGCACGGTCACACAATAGCCGATATCATCGTCAGAACGTACACACTTCGGACGACAGTCGGTGAAATTCAAATCAGTTTATTTTCTTCCGTCAAATCGACCAACGTTCTTACACACACAATTTGGGGTATGAGGAACTGATTAATTTATTCCAAGAAAGAAGAGTTTGTGGCATCCTGACGATGGAAATATGATAATCGACTTATAGTTCGGACTCTATGGACTAATATCACACGTTAATTGGAAACCACAAGTAGGCAAATTATCTCGTATGTAACAGAACGTTTCTTCCGTGATAACACATATTCGTAAAACTTGTCTCGTTTATCCGATTGCACAGAACAGAATGTACAATGCTCGCCTCTTATTTTCGAGACATATCTAGCTCATTCACATGCATTCGGAATCTTTGTGGTAGAAAAAGCAGCAATGCAGCACTCGTCTCTAATAACAGGTGTCGCGGTATGCATCCGTTCGTAAGAAGTTAAAATCTAACCTGCTTCATACATACAATAGATTCTAACCTAACCTAACCACCTTGTCCCCGCAAAAACTGAAGAAAGAGAGCGGACGTACTGTGACTATGCTATCGGACGATGTTATTGGACTACCTCTGGCCACGGCGTCCGACCATTGTCTGTGCCACTGTGCACGTATTCTAAGCGAGTAAGTATCAAGGTACAAATATACGTAGGGTTGGGCGTTCAATCCTCGATCGGTCCTAGTACTGTTTCTGTCGCATATCGCAACTTTCATGTCTGGATATGATTTTTCTAGATGTGAAAAAGTACCAAGTTGCTGTATGGTACTTAAACTTAAGGTCAACCTAAAACTGCCTGGGGAAGTCAGTTTACTGTGTGAGATGCTGTGGAACACCACCTCCGATACGCTAAGTAATTCATTTTGGTGTTATGGATTAACAATAGCTATACCTTCATGCCCCCGCCCCAAGTCATGGACCTTGCCGTGATGGATTCAATTGCTTTCCTCTGTTACAAAAAGGTACGGCCAAACTTTCAGGAAACATTTCTCACACACAAAGAAAGAAAATATGTTATGTGGACATGTGTCCGGAAACGCTTACTTTCCATGTTAGAGCTCATTTTATTACTTCTCTTCAAATCATATTAATCATGGAATAGAAACACACAGCAACAGAACGTACCAGCGTGACTTCAAACACTTTGTTACAGGAAATGTTCAAAATGTCCTCCGTTAGCGAGGATACATGCATCCACCCTCCGTCGCATGGAATCCCTGATGCGCTGATGCAGCCCTGCAGAATGGCGTATTGTATCACAGCCGTCCACAATACGAGCACGAAGAGTCTCTACATTTGGTACCGGGGTTACGTAGACAAGAGCTTTCAAATACCCCCATAAATGAAAGTCAAGACGGTTGAGGTCAGGAGAGCGTGGAGGCCATGGAATTGGTCCGCCTCTACCAATCCATCGGTCACCGAATCTGTTGTTGAGAAGCGTACGAACACTTCGACTGAAATGTTCAGGAGCTCCACCGTGCATGAACCACATGTTGTGTCGTAATTGTAAAGGCACATGTTCTAGCAGCACAGGTAGAGTATCCCGTATGAAATCATGATAACGTGCTCCATTGAGCGTACGTGGAAGAACATGGGGCCCAATCAAGACATCACCAACAGTGCCTGCCCAAACGTTCACAGAAAATCTGTGTTGATGACGTGATTGCACAATTGCGTGCGGATTCTCGTCAGCCCACACATGTTGATTGTGAAAATTTACAATTTGATCACGTTGGAATGAAGCCTCATCCGTAAAGAGAACATTTGCACTGAAATGAGGATTGACACATTGTTGGATGAACCATTCGCAGAAGTGTACCCGTGCAGGCCAATCAGCTGCTGATAGTGCCTGCACACGCTGTACATGGTACAGAAACAACCGGTTCTCCCGTAGCACTCTCCATACAGTGACGTGGTCAACGTTACATTGTACAGCAGCAACTTCTCTGACGCTGACATTAGGGCTATCGTCAACTGCACGAAGAATTGCCTCGTCCATTGCAGGTGTCCTAGTCGTTCTAGGTCTTCCCCAGTCGCGAGTCATAGGCTGGAATGTTCCGTGCTCCCTAAGACGCCCATCAATTGCTTCGAACGTCTTCCTGTCGGGACACCTTCGTTCTGGAAATCTGTCTCGATACAAACGTACCGCGCCACGGCTATTGCCCCGTGCTAATCCATACATCAAATGGGCATCTGCCAACTCCGCATTTGTAAACATTGCACTGACTGCAAAACCACGTTCGTGATGAACACTAACCTGTTGATGGTACGTACTGATGTGCTTGATGCTAGTACTGTAGAGCAATGAGTCGCATGTCAACACAAGCACCGAAGTCAACAATACCTTCCTTCAATTGGGCCAACTGACGGTGAATCGAGGAAGTACAGTACATACTGACGAAACTAAAATGAAGTCTAACATGGAAATTAAGCGTTTCCGGACACATGTCCACATGACATCTTTTCTTTATTTGTGTGTGAGGAATGTTTCCTGAAAGTTTGGCCGTACCTTTTTGTAACACCCTGTATACACGGAGGTGACCAGTCACGGGATAGCAATAATTACACATTTACAGGTGGTGCTAGTATCGCGTACACAAGGTATAAAAGGGCAGTGCATTGGCGGAGCTGTCTTTTGTACTCACGTGAATCACGTGAGAAAGACACAACTGGATTTAACAGACTTTGAACGCCGAATGGTAGTTGGAGCTAGACGCATAGTATACTCCATTTCGGAAATCGTTAACGAATTCAATATTCCGAGGTCCATAGTGTCTAGAGTGTGCCTTGAATACCAAATATGAGTCATTAGATAAAGTTGGCACTGGACCTATGGAACTGTGCAACGTAGACTAGCCTTTTAATAAATGTTCGTTGATATCGGTGTCATTTCACAGTCAGGTCGCGAACTGTATACTCGGTCCTTGTTGGGTCAAAGACGTACCCATACTTCGCAGTTAAATGAAGAGGTGAATCGAGTAAAATGTTCCAGAAACACTGATAGAGAATGGACGTGAAGTACATATTTTTAATGGTTAAAGCATGTCACATAGCGAAAGACGCAAGAAGGAAGGACAGAAACGTGAACTCTTACCGCTTGCGTTAAAGGCGAAGGCCGGAATTGTAGCTGAAAGCATTTCTGCTAATTCCTGCAAATCGTCCCTGTCTGGCCAGTGTTCAGTCCTTAATGAGTCAAAAGAACACTACACTGAAATTTTCCTGTCAGCAGCAGCATTCTCGCAAGTGTTCACTCGATTCAACGACTGACTGGAGCACGTGATGATTGTTTACTAGCGTCATGTGTCCGTTTATCCCAATAGTGTGTCTGTGAACCCTACGTAAGCGGTATGTGCGAGTCCGTGGAATGTTCCTTAGGAAGAATGAGAATTATTTTTTGAAACTCAGTTAACTGGTTTCCGATAAAGAATCGTTTGTGCAATTTTTCTTATTTGCTTTATATAACAGATTTTTGAATCGTTTGTGCATTTTTTTCTTATTTGCTTTATATAACAGATTTTTCGTATTTCTTTTTAGAGCACTTGAGTTCATCAGTCTTTCGGTTAACCATAGTGCACTTCTCTTTCCACATTCGAAGTACGCGGTCATTCTAAAATGAGGTGAATGTGACTGAAGAAATACTGTTCGACTTTTTATCATGTCATCAGATGACTTGAACAGGTTACATAGCAGCCCGTCAAAGAGTGCTCAAACGAGCTATTATGTGACGTATTCAAATGGTTCAAATAGCTCTGAGCACTATGGGACTTAACATCTGAGGTCATCAGTCACCTAGAACTTAGAACTACTTAAACCTAACTAACCTAAGGACATCACACACATCCATGCCTGAGGCAGGATTCGAACCTGCGACCGTAGCGCCTAGAACCGCTCGGCCACACCGGCCGGCTATGTGACATATTCAAATCATCTTATGACTCCATGGTAATAAGCAGAAATGGTAGTGATGCTGCTTACGTGGCCTGGGGCCGAAATAAGTAATAAAAAAATTACAGTGCAATGACTGTGTTTCCCTAATGCAGTATGCGTAGTCTGTGTAAGATGTTGAGAAGGTTGCAATAGAGATGATCACACGACTGGGCTTTGTCCGTCGTATTGGAATGTACAGTTCAGGACTACGACAAAAGATTCATTTGTTTCCTAATAGAACAGTATTCTCACAGAGTGGAGTGTCTTGACAAAATGGCGACAAAGCAAGGAGAGAGTTTTTGTGTGTTGGAATATGCGAGATGTTTATTCGTTATAACAGCGCAACGTGCATTCAGAACGAATTATCGAAAAGAATCGCCATGTAAACGCAGAATTGTGCGTTGATATCGACAATAATACGGACACTGCTTGTCCCTATCAAAACAAAAGCACCGGTCGACTAAGTGTGTCAGATGTAACCGTGGAGAGAGCGAGGGAAAGTTTCGTACGCAGCCCAAAAATAATCAATAGTCCGCGCAAGCCACGAACTTGGAATACCGCAGCAGACAATGTTGAAGATTTTGCGACGGCGGTTACGTTTCAAACCATACCGCCGGCAACTTGTGCAACAATTAAAAATGGAAGCGCCCCCAATTTTTTCTTCACAATGCAGGAAGCACTTGAACGTTTCGGCTTCAAGCTGATATCCAGAGATGAAACAACCTTTTGTTTTTCTGGAAAGTTTAATCACCACAATGTAAGAGTGTGAGGCATTGAAAATATGTACTCATAAATTGTGGCGCACGAACGAGATTCGCCGAAGGTTAGTGTTTTCCGTGCAGTGTCACAGACGATGCTGTGTGAGTCGTTTTTCTTCTATAAGAAGGCTGTGACTGGTACATCTTACCTTGATAATTACGTTGCAGTTGAAGCTGTTGCCACAACTGGCTAATGATTCTGATAGTTTTATATTCCAACGAGACAGTGCACTACTCCTCATTGGGGCATCCATGTTCATTGCTATCTAAAGGAAGACCTTCCGCATCTTTTGAGTGGTCGTAGTGGTGAAGTTGATGTGGATTTTTTTCCTTCGGCCCCGGCCCCCCCCTCCCCCACCCCAGGTCTCTTGACCTAACGTCTTTTTTGACTTTTTTCCTTGGAAACTGCATTAAGGACCGTGTTCCTGTACCCCACCGCCAAGAACACTGAAGCACCTCAGATTAGGCATCAAAGCTGTTCTGATGACCGCTGACAGGATGTTTCTCCGCAAGGTATGGAACGAATTTCACTCCTACGTTTATGTGTGTCCTGTCAGCGCAGGGGCACTCGTAGAACATTGGTAGAATGCAAAATGCAAACTTGGCGAGTTTACCGTTGTATTCACGCATCAGTCATATTTGCACAGGTAATACCTTGGAAAATTTAGAGCTTTGGAAACGAATGAATCACTTATCAATGATCTGATATCAATGATACATAACAACAGGTCTGCGCGTGAAGTTTTCTGGTCTTCCTACTGACATGTGACAATGATGAACGTGTCTTGGTGCTTCTTCGTAGTTATCGGGGGTAATCCATTGCAGCGGATACTGGCGCTAAGAAACGTGAGTTTCTGTCTGAGAGCTGTGACGTCAAACATATGCCGGACATACCTGGAGTTGGTGTTCTCAAGCAGAAGTCGCCACTGCAAAAGATACGCATCCGGATGTTCTCCGTCAGTTGTGGATCGTGACGCAACAACAGACTTGGGGTGTGTAACATGTACTAAATATACGACCGCCACTTCACTGCACTTCTGGCCCACGACTGCTGGCCGGCGCGAGCCACTTCTGTGCTCTGCACTCGCTATACACTTACGCGAACACGCATGCGCATTGTCTCTCCTGAGAGCCCGCCAGCAACGGCCTTGCCGTAAAAAGAAAAAAACAACCTCAGTAGGAACGACTGGGCAGTCTCGCTAACGACCACGGGAGCTACTGAGTAACGACTGTCAAGCTACTGAGAAACGAACCAGTTTCTTGCAGGCATATTAATTATTGTAAATATTCTTTGCTTTGTGATCTGTTTGTGGCTTCTCTTATTAGTAAAATATTATGAACTGTTGCTGGGTCATATTTTAAGATAAACTGCATTTACATGATGCTTTCATCAATAGAAGCTAATTATGTTGATGTCGACTTGGTCCCAAGCTGTGAAACAGGGTTCTACTTTTGACATATAAAAAAGCCGAAAAACGGTCAAACTGAGTACATCCTAAGTATGAAAGTACAATTAAGACAAAATATTACAAATATAATATATAAAAATGAGTGTTTCCTCGTTTTCTATGCATTCCTAGGCCATTCATTCGACTGAAATGAAATTTTATTGAGTTGCTTGGCGAATGCCTGCGAAGGTTTCTGTGGAGTTTAACAAGCACCTCACACCCACAGGGAGGGGCGTAAAAAGGCGGTGATAAGAAGGTTAACATCTGGTGCACTTTCAGTCAGACTCTGTACGTACATGACTCATTATCTTTATAATTATTTGCAGAAAAAGTGTGGTGGAAGCGATATACTCCAACCACCCCTAGGGGTGAGAAAAAATATTCTATAACGACCGACATAGTATCATATCTATGGTTTTCTCGCTCACTAGATTTATCGGTGACAGTTATGATGACGTTTCTCCTCTAGAGTAGAAGGTAGCGGGGGGGGGGGGGGGGGGGGGGGGAGAGGGGTCAAAGGCACTGGCATATCAGCAGTATCTCTGTAACCTCTGAAGGAACTGCTCAGAAAATATCACTTATCACTTGCTGTCTGCAAAAATTCACTGTGACAGCAAGAAAGGGCTAGAAACCCTGCGATGGAAATGGGTGACTTGAAAGCATAACTTAGAAATGCCTCGTACAATTCCGACCAAATTTTGTGTACACATATAAAATATTTGTATTTTCTTCCTGCATAAGTTGAGTAGAATACCTTAAAAGTAAGACGCTCGACCTGTGATATTTGGGTTGTTCAAAGTATCAATTACATCGTGAGAAAGAGTGATTTCGTCAGCGTGTTTCGGAGCCAAAGATCACGCCACACTTCTCAATACCACAGATACATTAAATGTTCTCTCTAGAGTCAATAGCGGAGAATCAGATGTCATTGACAATCATTTTCCTCAAAACAGTAATCAGTTACTGACAGAGTTACAAATTTCCTCAGAAATCAGATGAAACTGCAGGTCGAAATTCGCTAGAGATACGGATGAAATATCTGTACAATTTTGTGTGTGTGTGTGTGTGTGTGTGTGTGTGTGTGTGACATATGTATAAGCGAAGGAAGTTGCGGGCAAAAAAATTCAAATATGTCGATTAAATGTGGAAAATCCGTGTTTTTCCACATGGTCAATTATAACTGGTGTTCAAAGTGTCTCTCCGCAGTGCCGTATGATTGTTAGCCGCGCATGCTGTATGATTGTTCGCCTGCCTGGGTTTTTCAACGAAACAATAAATGCTCAACGACACTGCAGTGATATTCTGTACCCATTCATAGGAGAACTTGTGTTAAGCGAAATACTGAACGGTTGTTTTCAACGAGATGGTGCAACCGCGCATACAGCTCGCGTTTCAACGTCACTGTTTGCTGATGTTTTTGGTGATCGCATAATTTCACAGGACTTTGACCCCAACGATCACCTGACGTAACACCACCTGCCTTTTTCTTTTGGAGTGCAGCGAAAGCAACTGTCTATAAAAACCGTCCAAAATCCATCGATGAATTGAAAACTGCAATATCCACTTTCACAGCTTCTGTTACAGAAGAAACGTGTTTGGAAACTTGGTTAGACGAATTGAATTGTATATTCAAACAGGGGGGACACTTTCAACACTTAACGTGAAAATTTGTAAGTAAAAATGAATATTCAATAAATTAATAACTTGTATTTCACTGAGTTTCATTTCGGTATATTCACTGCGGCATAAGGCACGCGCGGCTAACAATCATACGGCACTGCGGAGAGATTTTTTGAACACCCCGTATGTTGCTTGCTCACGAATGTGAAATTTATTCGTTTTTTAGAAAACGGAAAGACCAAAAATACTATATATTCTAATGCGCTTGAACAGACTTTTTAAAATGTGATGTAATGCACAAAAAACATTTCTTTCATTTATTGTGTACCTACTTAGAAAGAAAAAGAGGCATTGGAACGCATGCTGGTCCCAAGGACTCAGTTTGTTACGACAAAAGTTCTAGAACTACTGGATGTATTTGGAAATGGATCAGCTGCAAAGGAACTAAACACAACAGTAATAATAACCTGAGATGTATCTGGTAAATTAAGTTGAGTTTTGAAAGTGAAGATTTTAACTTGTCTGAAATGGCAAGTTTACAGTCAGTGTTTTATCAGTTTTGACTTAATGCAGAAATCGTTTAAAAAATAGGATTTCTCAGCCAGCAGTTTAGAGGTGCATTTCGGGAGTTGCTAGGAGAGACTGAACGACAAACGACTCGATCAGGGAACAGACTGGGGAGAAACAAGTAATTGTGAATGTACTGAAAATTATATGGAAAAGATCATGTTGGCGGGCGAACAGATGTTATACGGACCAACGAAGTTCTTTGCTGAATTGCGAGAGATAAGTATGACGGGTGTGATGAACTAATAGGATGAGGTCAGATGGCAGAAAACACTGAGGGCCAGCATGGATGCTTACCGCCGAGCATCGTAATCCTCGGAAAACTCTCGAGGAGATCTTTATTCAGCAGATGATGACAAACGGGGCGGCTGCTGCAGCTGATGATGATAATGACAGTGATGATGATGATGATGATGATGATGACGTAAGTGGCTTGATTGAATGCGGTGCTGCTTTGTGGACGATGAATTAGTGCGGAGTTAAAATTAATATTAGGTAAATCTGTTAGGCATTCTAAACATCACAAATTTGTTGTTATTTCATATCTTTATCTTCCCTATTTATTATATACTTTGCATACACGATGTTAACAAGAAGTATTTGATATTTTGAGAGGTGGTAGTACAGGCTAAAATAAGACAAAGGTCTAATAAACATGGGCTCTAAATTCACACCTCAAGAGCTATTAGTGCTTGGTCACTTATGCCGCTATCAAAAACATCGCTTGTACTGCAATCTCTTTGCTATTACGAACGACCTATGGAATGTAGCCGGCCGGTGTGGCCGTGCGGTTCTAAGCGCGCCAGTTTGGAACCGCGTGACCGCTACGGTAGCAGGTTCGAATCCTGCCTCGGGCATGGATGTGTGTGATGTCCTTAGGTTAGTTAGGTTTAAGTAGTTCTAAGTTCTAGGAGACTGATGACCTCAGTAGTTAAGTCCCATAGTGCTCAGAGCCATTTGAACCATTTTTTGGAATGTAATGAACAAATGAAGACAGATTCCGCTTTTATTGCACATAGATTCAGCGTGCTGTAAACAACTATTAATATTGTTACTGTAAATCATGTTTGGCAAGTTTGTAAAATGTTTTTACATTGTAGTTTTATCTTGGCGTCTGCCAGCATAATAGAAGCCTATTATTCCACACGGGAAATGGTGGACATGACCTGTTATGTCCTGGCAAAAGGAAGCAACCGTCGAAGCCATCCCCTGCATATTGAAAAATATCCAGACTAAAAGGGCCTTACATTCCTATCAAACGACTTGCCTGTCCTGCTAGAGGATGCACCATTCCAACAACTGTTGCAGGTGTGGTTCATGAATGATGGATCACCAGTACATTTTCTCCGTAATGTCCGACAACACCTCATGCACACACACATTTAACGGACAATGGATTGCTCTGGGAGGTCCAGTACGTTGGCAAGTTGGTCTCCCGATTGCAAAGAGCTTAAAGGAGGAGATATGTGTTTCACAGTAGCGAAGATGAAGACGTGCTCACGGCTTTTTTAGGTATGCATTTTGGAGCCCATGTTTACTGTACAGTTTTTCCTTATTTTGATCCATACTACTACCTCTCAAAATATTGAAACTTTATATTGTTTAACACCCAGTACACATCATTCGTCCAGTAAAACTTCTTTGTGTGCGTGCACTACCAACACATGGCGTGGCATGTCTGTTCAAACGTTCATACTTTGCCTAGAGAGAATGAACATTTATCTCGCAGACGCACTAATAGTCAGTTCAGTTTAATAAAAAAATGCGCGTCTCTGCGTGAGACTTCACTGAACAAGAAACTTGAGGTGAATTTTTAGTTACGCATTTAGCATAAGAGTTTCTTACTCCGTAAGGACCGTCGGACTTTACAAGGGCCTGTCTTCTATAAACAAGCACATACAAGCTTCGGTTTTTCTTAGAGTTACGTTTAGGATCAAAACATTGATTTACCATTCACTAACGCTCAATGTGCTCTTCACGACAAGCATCCAGACGCTTATACTAGTTCGATCTATGTCTGGAGCTACAGCATTCACTGCTGATTCTTTGCGGCATCCCAGTTCGCCGAAGTTGTTGGAAGGTGAGACACATAGCTGTCACCTCTTACAGACCCTCACCTCAAACTGGACTGTGACAGGCGACTTGGTGTAATGCGAGAACCGTACGCGCCTCACTGCCGATCCATCGTGGAGGTAATTCATCTGCGTTCCAGTGCGTTGTTCCTGCATCCTATTCAGAAATGACATTTTCGGCATTTTCTCGCAAATGCACAGTGAACGAGCACAGAAACATATGAATAACAATAAGAATAATAAAATATATCATTTCACATAACACTTTCAACTATGTTTTATCCTTCGTTTTATTTTCTGGAAGACGTTTTACCCAACGCTGTGGAATGTATAATACTCACACAATGTCCCCTTTATAGGCTCAACATCTCACTCGATAGAGAAGAAAGCTGACTCTGTTTCTGTACCTAGCAAATAAGAAGTCGCGGAACGTAAATTGGAAATCGGGCAACATCGCTGTGGTTGTGACATCAGCTGATAATGAGTGCAATGTTATGTAACAATGTGTGTATATTTTTGAAAGTATTTTCGTGCAGAAGGAAACAATGATCTTAATTGAACATTTTACAATTAAAATTAAAACATTCTAGATCGCTTGATAATTTTTTACATACATCTACATCTACATCTACATTGATACTCCGCAAGCCACCCAACGGTGTGTGGCGGAGGGCACTTTACGTGCCACTGTCATTACCTCCCTTTCCTGTTCCAGTCGCGTATGGTTCGCGGGAAGAACGACTGTCTGAAAGCCTCCGTGCGCGCTCTAATCTCTCTAATTTTACATTCGTGATCTCCTCGGGAGGTATAAGTAGGGGGAAGCAATATATTCGATACCTCATCCAGAAACGCACCCTCTCGAAACCTGGACAGCAAGCTACACCGCGATGCAGAGCGCCTCTCTTGCAGAGTCTGCCACTTGAGTTTATTAAACATCTCCGTAACGCTATCACGGTTACCAAATAACCCGGTGACGAAACGCGCCGCTCTTCTTTGGATCTTTTCTATCTCCTCCGTCAACCCGACCTGGTACGCGGGGCCACAGTCATAATACATTTCTTTTAAGTCAGTACCGCCATTAGACTGTTGTTTATTTGCAGTGTTACATTTACGCTTACACAATAATGATTTCGGCTCCAAAGTGCCATTATCAAGTGCTGTAAGTGTTATGCAGTGCCTAAGATGGCATACTGATGTATTTGAAGCCGAAATCATGATTGTGTAAGTGTAAATGTAACGCTGCAAATAAACAACAGTCTAATGGCGGTACTGACATTAAAGAAATTCTAGATCGCAGTAGAACATTTATTAAAAAACGGCAACCTGTTTCGGTCAAATAGCGACCATCTTCAGACCATAAGCACTGAAAAGTAAGTGCAATATAGATTAAAGGAATAACAGCTGATATAAGATAGATGAAATAAGATCAAAATTTAAATAAGTTATAGCCATGATGGCATGTGGTGGCGGTGAACGGAACAGGTATCGTGAATGCACGAACGACAACTGCTGATCAGGGTAGAGGGGCTATGGCCGGCCGTGATGGCCGAGCGGTTCTACGCGCTTCAGTCTGGAACCGCGCGACCGCTACGGTCGCAGGTTCGAATCCTGCCTCGGGCATGCACGTGTGTGATGTCATTAGGTTAGTTAGGTTTAAGTAGTTGTAAGTCCTAAGGGTCTGATGACCTCATATGTTAAGTCCCATAGTGCTCAGAGCTATTTGAACCATTTTGGAGGGTCTATGGGTTAAGCACTGGACACTCCGCCTACCACTTACCGCATTACGTCAATAACAGCCAATCGTACACACAGTACATAAAAAGCGTTTTTGAAATAATGTACACATAAAATAGTTGTACATAAATTAACAAAACACTTATATAACATCACATAAATAGTTGCTATATAAAACAGTTAGTTGAAATACATTTAAATAAATACAGAAGAATGTACAGGAGAGTAATGAATTGTAATCGGCTGTGAGTACGTAGATTGCCCTCTATGGGCATTTGGAGGTAACTCGTAGAACATAATTATAGCAAAGATAGAGCTATGAGGCGCCGTTGGTTTCCACGAAGATGGCGTGACGGTATCGATTTGCACCATCCAGTGCTGGCGGAGGACGAAAATGACACGTCATATTACTTTAACATTTGGACCTGTCATTTTATGACTTGCGACATTTCGGCCATTTTTACGTCTCCCTGATGGTTTTACGGCAATCTACCGATCTACAGTGCTAATTTCCACATAGTATACTGCTTATACCTAATATTAAAACCACTTCTGTCTCCGGCCATCACAGCATTTCTAATTGCTACGTAATACACTGTTTTATACCTAATATGATACTCTTCTGTCCCCAGTCACCACGATAGTTACTTCACAGCGTTCTTCAGAGGACTTTTGTACGTCAACAGTTTCTCTTGTCTGCACGACGTCGGAAACTACGACTGAAATGGGCACGTGACCGCCAGCACAGGACGTTGGCGCAGTGGCAGACCGTTGGATGGTCTGATGAAACCCGACACGTTCTTCATCATGCCGATGGGAGGGCGCGAAGCCGTCGTCTTCCAGAGGAACAGTTCCTTGACACCGTGGCTGCCAACTGCTGTCGCGTCTCTGACGTCGTCTTCCGCCAGCCCTGGATGGTGAATTTCGATACCTTCACGCCATCTTCATGGAAACTTACGCCGTCACATAGCTCCGTCTTTGTTGTGATTACATTCTACGAGTTACCTTCAAATGCTCATAGAGGGAAATCTAGGTACTCACACCCGATTATAATTGATTATTATTCTCCTGTACGTCCTCCTGTGTTTATTTAAATGTATTTTGATACCCGCATCTCGTGGTCGTGCGGTAGCGTTCTAGCTTCCCACGCCCGGGTTCCCGGGTTCGATTCCCGGCGGGGTCAGGGATTTTCTCTGCCTCGTGATGGCTGGGTGTTGTGTGCTGTCCTTAGGTTAGTTAGGTTTAAGTAGTTCTAAGTTCTAGGGGACTTATGACCACAGCAGTTAAGTCCCATAGTGCTCAGAGCCATTTGATTTTGTATTTTGATGGTTGGTTGATTCGGGTGAGGGAACCAAACAGCAAGATCATCGGTCCCATCGGATTAGCGAAGGATGAGGAAGGAAGTAGGCCGTGCCCTTTCAAAAGCACCATCCCAGAATTTGCCTGAAGCGATTTAAAAATGGTTCAAATGGCTCTAAGCACTATGGTACTTCATAGCTGAGGTCATCAGTTCCCTAGACTTAGAACTACTTAAATCTAACTAAGCTAAGGACATCACACACATCCATGCCCGAGGCAGGATTCGAACCTGCGACCGTAGCAGGTTTTCCGTAGCGCTCGGCCACAATTTTAGGGAAATTACGGAAAACCTAAAACAGGATGACTGGGCGCGGGTTTGAACCGTCGTCCTCCCGAATGTCAGTCCAGTGTGCTTACCACTGCGCCACCTCGATCGGTAAATGTATTTCGATTAACTGCTTTATATAGCAACTATTTATGTACCCTCTAGGTTAGTCGAGCGTGCTAACGCGCTGCTTCCTGGACTCGGGTAGGCGTCCCCGGATCGAATCCGCCCGGCGGATTAACGACGATGGCCGGTGTGCCGGCTAGCCTGGATGTGGTTTTTAGGCGGTTTTCCACATCCCCCTAGGTGAATACCGGGCTGGTCCTCACGTTCCACCTCAGTTACGCGGCTCGCAGACATCTGAACACTTTGCACTATTCCATGGATTACACTAGTCGCAGACAGTTGGGGTACACTAATTCCTTGCCGGGGGGTTACGGGGTGGCGGCAGGAAGGGCACCCCTTCAACTAACATTGCCACATCCGCTTAACAATGCCGACCCTGCGTATCCGCGGGAAACACGGCACAAGCAAAAGAAAGAAAGAAAGATAGTAACTCTTTATGTGATGTCATATAACTTTTTTTATTAACTCTTGTACAATTGTTTTACGTGTACAGTATTTTAATAATGCTTTTTACGTATTTAACGCCCAATCGGCTGTTATTGGCGTAATGCGATAAGCTGTCGGCGGAGCATGTAGTACTTTCCTCTAGCCCCTCTAGCCTAATCAGCAGTTGACATTCGTGCACCGACACGATACCTGTTGCGTTCACTGCCACCAGCTACCATCGTGGGTATAATTTATTTTAATATTGGTCATACACTGATCAACCAGACTATTGTGACCTGTCTGTCCACCTCTCGCACGGATAACAGTGGCGACGTGTCGTGGCATGGAAGCAATGAAACCTTGGTTGGTCGCTGGAGGGAGCTGGCACCACATTTGCACACAGAAGTCACCTAATTCCCGTAAATTCCGCGGAGGGAGGCGATGAGCTCTGACGCCATGTTCATTCACATCCCAGATGTGTTCGTTTGGGCTCAGATCTGGCTGTTTGGAAGGGGGTGGGCAGCACAACAGTTGAAACTCTCCACTGTGCTTATCGGACCATTCCATCAAACACTCCTATCCTTGTGACATGACGCATTATCTTGTCGAAAAATGCTACTGCCTTCGGGAAACATGATTATCATGAAGGGATCTACGTGGACTGCAATCAGTGTACGGTACTTCTTGGTCGTCAATGAGCTCCACTGCACCCATGCATCCCCAAGTGAATGTTCCACCTGGTATATTGGAGCCGCCGCCAGCTTGTCTCTGTCCCGTAAAACAGGTGTCAAGGATCTGTTCCTATGGAAGACAACGGATTTGCACCTTCTCATCAGCACGGTGAAGAATGTATCGGAGATTCATCAGACGATGCGACTGGGCCAACGTCCAGTGCCAATGGCCCTGTGCCCATTTCAATCGTAGTTGCCGATGTTGTGGAGTTATCATTGGCCCATGCATGGATCGTAGGCTGCGGAGGCCCATTGTTAGGAGAGTTCAGACACACTTGTCCTCTAATATTAGTTCCGACACAGTTCGCTACCTGTCCCGTTTTCTCAGTCGGCCCAGCCTACGACGTCTGACATCTGTAATGATGGGTGGCCACCCAACCCCTCGATGTCTGGACGTGGTTTCACCTTCGTGTGGCCGTATGTTGAATAAGTTCAACCACAGCACTCCTCGAGCATCGATCAAGTTGTGACGTTTTCGAAATGCTCGTACCGAGCCTCAGGGCCATCACAATCAGCTCTCGGTCAAACTCAGACAGGGTGCGCGCGTTACCCATTCTGCACACGGACAGGACGCTCGCTGATACTACATGCACCGTACGTGTGTCTAAGTAGCAGTCATTCCTAACCAGGTGACGCTGCCGTCGCCTGGGTTCATGTCTACAGTAAGTCTGCGGTCATAATGTTCTGACTGATCAGTGTATTTTAGGCACCTTACACCGACTGTAATTACTGGATTTTCCTCAAATCTATATTGTACTTACGTTTCAGTGTAGTCTGAAAGTGGGCGCTATTTGGCCGAAAAACCGGCTGCCATTTTTTGACAATGTTCTATTGAGTTCAACAGTGTTTTAATTTTAATTTTGAAATTTGTGTATAGTGTATGCATCCACTGGGAAAGAAAAATGACTGAACAGTCTAGCACCAGTTTTTTTCATTATCAAATAATTTCCTCGTTAAACAATATTATACGTTAGGAATAAATCGAATGAGGTAGTGTTGTACTGTTTTAAACAGACTCGCTTTGTACTCGGGAGGGTGGAAGCTCCAGTGTTCATCCAATCATTCTGATGTAGGTTTACAAGGTTTCCCTAAATTACTACAGATAAATACCGTGAATGTTCTTAGTATAAGGTCACGACCTACTACCTGTTCCATTCTTGTCAAACTAGACCTGTGACTATGTAAATATCTGTATGCGAATTACGTTATTTTTGTTGTCCTTAAATTGTAATACCAAAACATGTCCAATATTCTTGTAAAAGTGATCTACGGATGAATAGCTATTACTAGCAAGCGAGCTAGCTGCATCTGGGAGACACTTACCTGCAATCACGTGAACCAGCGACTTATTACTGGCGTCAATTTAATTTTAGTTCCGATATGTAAGCTATATTTCACCCCAAGTTTCTACCTACATCATGTAGACCGTATAGTTATGTAATTTCGGATAAATCTTTTTAAAACACACTTAACTTATACTTCGCGAGATTAAAGCTACAATAATAGCCTTCGCCCATATGTCATTTACGTTCACGTTAAACCGTACTTGTCACAGAATTCTCTTTCTACCAGTTTATGAAAATACAACAAAGAAACCTCCTATATCGCGATAACATTGCCAGTTAATTATCAAATAATAATTTATGTTACAATCGTATCCTTTTAGGAAACCGATTAGTTGGTACAGTATTCATTATTCTCTTATTGTTAATTATCGAATAATAATTTATGTTACAATCGTATCCTTTTAGGAAACCGATTAGTTGGTACAGTATTCATTATTCTCGAATAATCTGCTGACACTTACTGCACTAAATAGTAAGAATCATAAAACACGAAATACTGAGCCTGAATTGTTTCGATAATACACATACATATCCTCGTGAACACTAAATTCATTGTGTTGAAGAATGGATTCAAACTGCAATGATCTTATCCTAGGAAATTTTCCTCGCTTTCAATTGCCAAACAAATTAAGCGCCGAAAAAACAGGAGGACTGTCAGCCATGTCCAATTTTCTTGAAATGAAATACAGGGAATCGTATTTATTTCTCGTTGTGTCAGTGATGCCAATACTACATTCATTGTTCATGCTTGAAATAAGTGTGCATGTTCAGTGATTCATTGGAAGTGAAGAGACGCACTTCCATCTTTACCCAATCTTGCAGGGTGATAACAACATAGGAAAATGTCCAATTACAGGATGACAACAACACAGGAAAATGTCCAGTTGCTTGGCTAAAAACTGCATCAAAAGCTCAATATTTGCAATAGTATAGCAGGTACTATCGTGTGAACAGTATATCCAATGGTTCCAAAAATTGTCAGCTGTTCCGTAGCCTGGATTACCAAAGAATGATCCTGCATGCCTACGAAGTTGTCATCTTCATAAAATGTGCACAAGTTGAAGAATAATATGAAAATGCCGCAAGCCCACAAACCTGACGAGATAGGTCAAAATTAACAGCTGGAAATTTTTCTATATTACCGCCATCCTACAAGATTACGGTCTACCATCTTCCTTGCTCCCGGTAATGTTTTTAAACTACGTACTACTATTGTCTTGGTATTTACAATGCATGTTATTACATGACTACAGATAATATGCTTTGCAATGAATATTCATCGCTTTTTCACATTTTGAACGATCCGAAGTTGGTTTCAGGTAGTAACCGAAACCAATAATCGTACAGTAATTGTGATAGGAAAATTGCAGCCTAGGCATTAAAAGTTTCTTTACTTTAAGAAATTTTTATTTAATAGACCATATTAGACCGCCGCCTCCTTCCTGATAATGTCAGGCTTCAGGCTTCTCTAAGGAACGCTTTTAATTGCACTTCCTTACAGTAATATCTCTGCAACGTTCGTCGAAAAATTTTCCGTTGCAATCTGAGTATCATTCGCATTCGTCTAAGCCTCGGTATCTCTCTCTCTCTCTCTCTCTCTCTCTCTCTCTAACACACACACACACACACACACACACACACACACACACACACACACACACAATTTTCTCACCCTGTACTTTCCTCCGCTTGTATATTGTCCTCTCTTTTTCCGTTACTCTGTGGTTTTTTATTTTTTTCATGTCAATTGTAAATCAAAGTGCACAGTCGGCCCCAATTTCAGTACGAAACTAGTGATATACAGTATGTCGATTTTGTTGCAGGAAGCACGAGGCAAGAGGCCCTTCAAGATATGGGACAGCTGGAGAAACATCCGGAAAGGACTGGTGGTCAGCAGCTTCGAGGAGCTCATCGTCAGAGGTCAGTGCCCGCCTGAGCAAACGCAGGGATCGCTCATAGCTGAGCCAAGCACTTCGGTGGCTCGCATTCAAAAGCGATCCTCCGACAAGATATTATTTCCAGGCCTGGCAGGCTTACGAGATGCAACGGCTGTTCCCTGAAATCACGACAGTAAAAAATCGTCCTTCTTCGGTGTTCAGGAAAGAGCCTACTGAACGTTATGGTATACTTTGTATTTGAGAACGGCTCGTGAAAATGTTTCGAACTTTTCTTTACGAGAATAATTATGTCAAAGTGCAAAATATGAAGGTATAAGGCTTTGACAAAACAATATATTGTCTTTGGATAACAAACTGATTAGTGATTCGAAACATCTTTTCATATGCCATCCGCGTCTTTGTAGGAAATTGATTTTGTTGTCCGATAAATATGTTCCAAGTGAAAACACCATTTTATCATCTTCACTCTCATGGGAATGATTTTGTCACACGACCGTGGTGTAATCCAGGGCAGAAAGAAGGTCAGCATCAGTCAAATGTCATCTGACTTTTTCACTGCAATGCAAATCTAGATTTCAACTGACAGTGCGGCTATCACCAGTGCTGTAAAGACAAATAATACAATAATTAAACACAGAAACAGCACATTAATCAAACGCCAAGTCACAATTGTACATAATTACAATTCCACAATTACATACCTTTATACGTAATCATGTAGACTGAATCTGATTATAACGACACATATTCCAATGTAACGGAGCTATGTACAATCATTCGTCCTGGCGAGCTCGCTGTTCACAAATCTATACAGCTAACCTCGGTTTACGTCATACTGGATAGCCAACGCTCTCATTTATTGCCCTTATGTAAAATAATGGATTAAGCCAAAAAAATGTTGTACGTAAAAATACGGAGAATTCCAATAGTAATTAAAATATAATACAGTTTTGTCTGGAGGCACACACTTCAAAATATTACTACAACAAGTGTTACATTACGTCATAAAAATAGCTAACGCTCTCTTGTTTTTGTGCCCCTATGTAAAAGAAAGGATCAAGCTAATGTTTTGTACATAAAAATACAGGGAATTCAAATAGTAATTATAGTACAATGCAATTTTGTCTGGAGGCATATAAATACAAAAAAAAAAAATCACTGTGCCAAGCATTACATTATGTGATACTAGACAGCCTACGACCTCTGTTTTTAGCGCCAACATGTAAAAGAATGAGTTAACATACAAAATTATATACATAAAAATACAGTGAATTCATATAACAATTATAATGAAATAAAGTTTTGACTGGAGCCAAGTAAATTTAATAATCATTATGACAAATGTTACCTTACACCCTTCTGTCCTAGAACACCATTTTAGTTTGAACCCTTACGTTTTATGCTTCTTGAACAACCGCGATTACAAATTGCACTCTATATTGTACACAGTTCTGAATGTTTTCATATACTTTTATCATCGAAAAGAGAAAACTGTTATTTATAATTACACTAACATACACTTTCTTTATAACGTCCAACACAAAACACATATTTTAGTACCATCAGCATTTCATCATATTAGTCTGTTTTCTTATAACACAATACGTAGAGAAGAAACAAACGTTCTACGGATTCTGCACTGTAGATAACTATGTGTCTGGTTAGTTATTGTAATGTTACGTTAAATAGAGTTAGCTGAATTTAAATTATTTTGATACAAGAAGCGCTCAGTAAGTAATGGAACACTTTTTTCCTCGGCCAATTTTGATCGAAAAAATGTGGAATTTGTTGCGGAACATCGTGGAGTATTCCCACTTCAGCCTCTATCATTCCATGAAATTCCAATAAGTGGCGGTGCTACACGTAGCTTTCGAAATAGTGTCTGTAATGGAGGTGCTTACCAACCAGAGAGCTGTCATTGAATTTCCTTTGGCCGGAAACCAGAACATCTCAGAATGTCTACGGAGACATGGCAGTAGACAAAAGCACGTTGAGTCGTTGAGCGAGGCGTCTGTCATCATCACAACAAAATCGCGCAAAACTGTCCGATCTCACGCGTGTAGGCCAGTCGCACACAGCTGTGACTCCTGCAATGTTGGAACGTGCGAACCACACTTACTCGAGGTCACAATCGAACACCTCGTTGCTCAACTGTACGTCTCTGTCGGTATTGCTGACACACTTGTCCACCAGTTGGGATACTCAAAGGTGTGTACTCGCAGGATTCCTCACCGTCCAACAGAAAAGGGCAACGACGGACCATCTGTTTGGCCCAAATGAAGAATGCATCCCGCGGAAAGTGGTACGTGGATGTTGGTGAGGTTGTTATTGATGCAGCAAGACATTGGCTCCGACGTCGACCAGTAGAGCAGTACCATCTGGGCATAGAGACTCTCCCAGCCACGTGGTGTAGTGCCGTCGCACTGAACGAAGAATATTTTGGAAAATAGGGTTTTGTAGCCAAAAGTGTGGGGAATAGTATGGTGTATTAGATTCCTGAAAAAAACCATCCTGCTTTTTGAAAAAAGTGTTGCATTACTTATTCAACGCCCCTCGTATTTATGGGATTCTGACTGTAATTAAGTATCCATTGTCCATTACATGATACACGTAAATTAATATGGTGCATTCCTAAATCACTCCTGTACAAAGCTTCATCGCATTCACAAATTTCACTGCCGTAGGCACTTTTCGTAGATTCCTTACGCCAGATAGAGCAGTATGCATGTTTTGTTGGTAGGTCGTCTGATTCTTCGGGGAAACCAGGCGTGTTCAAACTGAATATCGCTTAATAAATAGTAAAATATACTGCAGTGAGTGTGATAGTAGTAATAGTATGTATAAAAACGTCTGATGTCGATCAGCAAAAGTGGGATACAGAGACAATGTACCTAACTTTTTACGTATGTGACATTGATTTTGTCGACGGCTGAATTGTATCACTGTTACCCATTTCGGAACACCAGAATATTCATTACACTACTTTCAAAATTTATTGAACGACATCTTGTAAAAAATCACGAAAAATTATTATTTTAGGTTATAATTTTTTCTGCCAGATTTATTAGCCGAAACTACTCCCACAAATAAAATAATTATATAAAACTGCATCGTTCACTGGTTTTCATGAAGCGGTTCAGTAATCAAATAAAATATGAGGAGCCTAATTCGCCATTTTTTTAACTTTTAATGTATTTAAAGAATCTGAAACTTGCCCGTATCAAAATAATGGTTAATACAAATACTAATCAATCTGTGGTATCATGTTTGCTTTGACTGGATGTTGGTTCTACAGGTGTCTCAGGCAAATTTGGAACATTGAGAGAGGTGCTTGTACTTTGATGAGGTTGTGTATTTTACCGGGAGACTATTGCGCCACATCACTGCACTCGGAGCACACTTTGACGGAAGCAGTTGTTGTGGATATTGGCTGTAGATGACACTTTCAAGATCCACTGGTATATTTTACCAAGTGCATCCTCAATAACTAGCTGGTAGGCAAATCTTACAAACTCACACCCAGCGTAGGGTCAGAAGGCTCGATCATTCTGAATCAGAGGCGTCTTCAATTAGATATGTAAATTAACCAGTTACGAACAAATGTGATTAACGAGACCATGCTACTGTTCACAGGTGTTATTAGCTTTCTACGTCTTTTGTCCGTTCTAGGAGGAGAGGAAGGAACTTGGTTATACCATAACGCCCGCTCTTTTTCGGTGTCCTTCCAGTAGCTGGATGAGGAACATTGAAGAAATCGAAGGAAGTCAATTGGCGTATCCTCGAAGTGGTTTGGAGAGCTAGGCAAAAATCAAGATAACTGGACAGGAATTTTTATTGTCTCGTCCAAAATAAGAGATCTCTGTTCTTTAGCCTTTGACCCACTTCTCTTTATTGTTTTCTTTCCTTTTTAAACCAGGTCATCGTGGGCACTGCTTGTGCCATCTCGAGCTCCTATTCTACAGAAGTCCACAATTTGAATGTTCGTCGTTTGAATTTTGTTTTTCCTTTTTGAGAATCTAACTCATAATGATTTTTATACAGCGTGGCGAAAATGAAACTGCGTAATATATTTCATGCAACTTGAGACAGGAAACCCAGTTTATATCACTCCACTTGGGGTGGATGATGAAAGCAGGTTTGCCTATCTTAAGGTTCGTGGTCTTATGGGCCAGTTTTATTCTGACTAAACTGTGTATGCGGAAAGACATTTGTAGGACCGCTTAACTGCTGAAATAACTTGCCCAACATCGTACCCCAGAAACGACGCAACAACAACCAGCCAAGATCTATTGTACGAGGCATGTCTAGAAAGTATGTGTAATGTATCCTTAATAGGCTGTTTTTTTGGGAGGGGGAATGGCAACACTCAATAGTAGAGAGAGGGGGGATCCCCCAACCAGAGCGAGCATCACCTAACAGTACGCCTAGAAGCAGCCCGATCTACACTTTTGCAGTACGTGAACTCACGTTATGGTGTCGAACTGCGTGAAAGATGCCGGTAAGAAATCCCGCCAAGTACCTGCCACGTGCTGTGATCCGCTTCCTACTCGCGGAAGGAATAACACCTACACAAATTTTTTCGCGAATCAAAACAGTTTACTGCGAAGGTGTTATGAATTGAACTAGTCTGTTTAAGTAGCGTATGGAGTTCAGTTGAGCCTGAACAAATGTTCATGACGAACGGAGGACTGGGATACATTCCATTTTGACTCACCAGTTTGTGCAAAAAACCGCTGAAACTGTTCATTAAGAACGTTCATTGACAGTGAATGAAATTTCTGTGATGTTACCGCAGCTCTCCAGAACTCTCTTATACGAGACATTCACAGAAACGCTGGGGTACTGGAAGCTGTGCTCAAGATGAGTCCACAAAAAGCTGACAGAGCAGCACAAGAAAAATTGAGTCACTAGCACCCACGAGTATCTTGAGCGACATGGATTGGAAGGTAAGGATTTTCCGAGCTCTATTGTGACTGGAAATGAAACGTGGGTGGCTCGTTACACTCCTGAGACAAAAAGGCAGTAGTCACAGAGGCGTCACACGAATGCACCATCTACCGAACAGTTCAAAAACACAATTTCTTGCAAAAAAAATCATGGTCTCATTGTTTTTGCACCCAAAAGGCATCATTTTGGCCGAATTTATGCCTTGTATGTCGCTGACTTGCGCCTTCAGATTATAGTCTTTTCACCTCCCTGAAGGCACACATGAGTAGAATTAAATTTTCAACCGACGAGCTGGGGCAGAAAGACATTCCGAAGTGGGGCAAGGAGCTGAAGGGAGAGTTCTTAGAGGAGGTCAAAAAGAGGTTTTTGCTATGGTTCACCACTGTATTGAATGGGATGGCAATTATGTGGAAGAATAGTCAACAAGTGTATCAACAACAACCTGTATTTTCTTCTTCAAATAACCATTGTTTCAAAAAATATAACGATCTAGGAGATTTACTTTCTGAACGTGCCACGTATCATTCACTCAATTATACCACTTTGGGCGCTCATTAATTTAGCATCTAGTACAGCAGGTAAGTACTCTTCAGCTACGCGTCGAATAAGTCGTCAACTCTGATCTGCTTCAAGACAAGCGGAGACGGACACATTTACTGTGCTTATAAACGGTCCTAGGCTAAGATTAAACACAGCCTCATCCTGTTGTTCGTACCATATTAAATAGGGACTTTCCATAATGTGTAAGATAAATCCTGGAACTGTAAATCCCTTTCGGCATGGTCTCAACTGGAGCACATATCGCTGCGAGCTCTGCCAAAGGCCATCATTCCATTGCAGAAACGAACGAAACCTATAATTTTATTGATAACAACTGTCTAACACATGAAGTGGCATAAATGTACATTCAGAACGAGAGATATGTGTGGTTTGGATTTGCTGATCGAGATTGGTGTTCGGTAAAAGAAAGGCATACTATATCTCAACTCTCGTTGATTGTGAGGATATCAGGGACGGAGCGCAAGCTCGGATAAGGCAAGGATAACATCCTTCCCAAAAGAAACAATCGTGGCAATCGTTCTAACTGATTTAAGAAAACCACGGAAAAACTAAACTTGAATTGTCAGACGGGGATGTGAACCGTATATTTTTACAAATGCAAGTCTAATTCGCTAAGCACTGCGCCATTTCATTCTCTTGATGTAAGGTCAGACGTGTTACTTTATGGATGTGCTTTTCTGTATCCGTGTAAGTGCCTGCCGGAGTGGCCGAGCGGTCCGCAGGTTCGAATCCTGCCTCGGGTATGGATGTGTGTGATGTCGTTTCTAGGGGACTGATGACCTCAGAACTTAAGTCCCATAGTGCTCAGAGCCATTTGAACCATCCGTGTAAGTAAATACTAACTTTATTTAGGCAGAAACTTGTTTGAGGAGAAGCAAAAAATAAAATCTGCTATTGTTAGTTAGCATGAAATGTTTATGATGTAATGATCTTACTCCGAGACAGGAATAAGACAGTGGAGAGACGATTCTCATTCCAAATTGTCTGGAGAGCGTCGCTCAGGATCAGATTCACGTTCTCTTTTGTTGCTGGCATTAGCTGTTTCCACCCCAGCGATTAATTGTTCATAAAGTTCTACCGTGTTCCTAAACATTAACCGAGGTACGTAGCGCACAGATTGGGGCTCTCTGATCGCTCTTTAGGGATGAGCTGCATTCAGATCCCCATCCCGTCGTTTTGTCTCACGTTTCTCCAAATTTCGTCAGAATATTGCTGGGACGGTTCCTTCTGCGTGGCCATGAAAGATTCCCTCCCTCACACTTGAGCGACTCAAAAAATGGCTCTGAGCACTATGGGACTTAACATCTGAGGTCATCAGTCCCCTAGAACCTACAACTACTTAAACCTGACTAACCTAAGGACATGACACACATCCATGCGCGAGGCATGATTCGAACCTGCGACCGTAGCGGTCGCGCGGTTCCAGACTGAAGCGCCTAGGACCGCTCGGCCACTGCGTCCGGCTGAGCGACTCAAATAGTGCTCCGTCTGTTATTACATGTTTTCTTACATTTTATATAAAGCACCACCTCGGATGCTGTTGAGAAACGGTTTGCTTTCCACTTTCGGTTACATTCACTGGAGAGCCGCTAGTAATACATGACTTAGGCCATGCCTAGTGCTTTGGTACACATGAAGGTCCTAGGCAGCTGTCATCTGAGGATGTTCGACGAGCATAACCGGAAGCGGAAAGCTAAGCTTTTCCTAACAACATATATCGTAAAATTATTTACTGCTGTGGCAGCTCAATGCATAACAAGCACAACATTATTTCATTTCCATAACTGCCAACCACTGAGTGCGGTAGCGCAGTTATCAAAAAAGTGAAGTCCTTTCGAAAGGAACAGCGTTTAAATTGATGTCCGTAAGTCACTATTAAGGTTTTCCGTGGTTTTCTAAATCACTTGATGGCGCAGGCTTGGGTTGCCTCTTTCAGAAGAGCACGATAACTTCCTCCCACTGTCCTTTTACAAGTTGTGCCTATGCTCAGTCCTGATAAATTCAGCGTTGTAAAGCTGACCTTATATCTTCCAAGGAAGAACGTCTGGGCTGAATTTAATTTACCAAGAAACAGTAAACATAATTCGCAAAGCAATATTTTCCACCAAGGGATACATACTGCACAGTAAATAACCCAAAATATTTAAGAGATGCCTAAAACAAACTTGTTTAAAAAGATTGTTAAACAATACATTCTATGAAGTGAAGGATTGGAGAGTAGGCATTTGGCATAAATTGGACAACAAATAAGGAGTATACCAAGTGGGCTGTCAATGGGAATTCGCATTGAGGAGGGAGCCGTGCTGTGGTGGCCGGTGCAGTTGTGCAAAGCCACTGTGCCCGGGCGGGTGTAGTGACTAGCGCATATACAAAAATGGCTCTGAGCACTATGGGACTTAACTTCTGAGGTCATCAGTCCCCTAGAACTTAGAACTACTTAAACCTAACTGACCTAACGACATCACACACACCCATGCCCGAGGCAGGATTCGAACCTGTGACCGTAGCGGTCGCGCGGTTCCAAAGTGTAGCGCCTAGAACCGCTCGGCCACACCGGCCGGCCGTTAGCGCATACACCTAGTCATCAGGAGACCCGGGTTCGGTTTTCAGCCGTTGTATGAATTTTCATTCGCCAATTCTGTTTGCATGTGTACATCACTGATGTTTGACATTTGAAAAGGTTCAAAAGGTTCAAATGGTTCAAATGACTCTGAGCACTATGGGACTTAACATCTGAGGTCATCAGTCCCCTATACTTAGAACTACTTAAACCTGACTAACCTAAGGACATCACACCCATCCATGTCCGAGGCAGGATTCGAACTTGCGACCGTTGCGCGTTCCAGACTGAAGCGCCTAGAACCGCTCGGTCACACCGTCCGGCTTTGAAAAGGTGTCTGGAACTATTTAGTTTCATTTAAGACAAATAATTAATAGTAATACACCTGTCCTTTCACTTTTTTGACCTTATGCTAAAGTTTTGCAATGTATAGTACCGTCATCTTCTTTTTCTCACCTCAATGTCTCGTTCATAAGGAGGAATGCTGAAGAGTTTTTCGGGCAAGCAAACTGGAAATCGCGGTACGCCAAATGAAGACCAAATCATCTTCGTAACGCTCTTGATGTCAGTTGATAGCGTGTGTAGTGTCCGTAGGGATTGATATTCAGAAATGAATGGCATGCTTCACTAGCCTCAAAACAACTTTTTATGCCAGAATATACAGGTTGTTACAAAAAGGTACGGCCAAACTTTCAGGAAACATTCCTCACAAGCAAATAAAGAAAAGATGTTATGTGGACAAGTGTCCGGAAACGCTTAATTTCCATGTTAGAGCTCATTTTAGTTTCGTCCACCTACGCTCAATGGATCACGTTATCATGATTTCATACGGGATACTCTACCTGTGCTGCTAGAACATGTGCCTTTACAAGTACGACACAACATGTGGTTCATGCACGATGGAGCTCCTGCACAATTCAGTCGAAGTGTTCGTACGCTTCTCAACAACAGATTCGGTGACCGATGGATTGGTAGAGGCGGACCAATTCCATGGCCTCCACGCTCTCCTGACCTCAACCCTCTTGACTTTCATTTATGGGGGTATTTGAAAGCTCTTGTCTACGCAACCCCGGTACCAAATGTAGAGACTCTTCGTGCTCGTATTGTGGACGGCTGTGATACAATACGCCATTCTGCAGGGCTGCATCAGCGCATCACGGATTCCATGCGACGGAGGGTGGATGCATGTATCCTCGCTAACGGAGAACATTTTGAACATTTCCTGTAACAAAGTATTTGAAGTCACGCTGGTACGTTCTGTTGCTGTGTGTTTCGATTCCATGATTAATATGATTTGAAGAGAAGTAATAAAATGAGCTCTAACATGGAAAGTAAGCGTTTCCGGACACATGTCCACATACCATATTTTCTTTCTTTGTGTGTGAGGAATGTTTCCTGAAAGTTTGGCCGTACCTTTTTCTAACACCCTATATAAACAAGACAGTATTGTGCACTAAGAATACACCGAACGTGGTTGTTCTGTTTTAAACAGACTAGCCTCGTATCCAGGCAGTCGGACGCTCTAATCCCCAATCCGGCGATCCTGATTTAGGTGTTTCGTGGTTTTCCAAATTTACTTCAGGCAATTAGCAGTACGATTCATAAAACACGGCCACGGCTGGTTACTTGTCACACTCTTGTCAGTCTAGACCTGTAACCAAATGTGAAGTACTCTGTATATTAATTGATTCTAAAACTGGAATACAATGACATGTCCAAAATGGTTCTAAAAGTGATACTACAACTACTACCAACACCATTACCAACACGACCACAACCACCGCCACCACTACTTCCCTACCCATCTACGCTCCCTCCCTGATATCTCCTCAATGACAAGGTACCTGCAGAGTTTGCAGAGGAGAAGGACTGCTGAAAAACGGAATCAATAGGCGGTAGAATTGCATCAACTCGCTGCAAAATAATTGCGGTTACCTACGTACACGTTCAGTTCTGGCTAAGTTGTTAATTGTGGACGTTTTATTTTTTTTTTAATGATAAACACATCGTTTCTCAGGGACTTATGAAGTCACCGTTGAATAGTAAGCTCCCTCGATCGCTCACTGACTGTAAACTTTTTGTCAAAAACTGATATTTATTCCCATACTTTAAATTTTTTAAAAAATATCTTAAATTACAGTCAGAATCGTGGTTCTAGCCTGAAACAAATTAGAAAATGGTGATAGACCCAACTTAAAAAAACTTATCAGCTGAAAATCGTATTTAATTATGGAGATTACAGTTAAATCCAGAACTGCGATTAGATGCAGTTTCTGCAAGAAATTGGAATATACGTGAGCATCATTTCTGTTTTATTGCACTGATTGTCTATTTCACCCAAGGCTAAATAAATTGTATATTTTTATTTGTTAAGGTATCTAATTAAAGATCATAATAGCTGTGAAAATTTCATAACTTTTAAAGACGTTCCAAAAAAATGAAAATGCGTTTTGCATAAATAAACTTTTCATTGAAAATATTACTAGAAGTTTACCTATGTATAGTAATTCTGTCTGGCCTTGAAATAAACTTTCGGAACAAGGAAGCCTATACGAAGAGCTCTTGGGAAAATGGTCTTTTCATCATGGAAACTACCTGGACAGTACGTTAACAGACCGCATTATTGTTATTTAACGCATTGCTAGACATTTTTCACATATTTTGTTTTCTTCCTCGAGAGTGAAGATCGGGCTGCCTCCAGGCTTACTTTGTGACTTTTACAGAAGTGTAGGTTGCATTAAATGAATAATATTGCATAATTCTCTTACTTACATTTTTTTCTTTTCTTGTTCTTGGTCTTGTTCTTGTTAGTACTTGCATTAGCCTATGCAGCCTGTTACGAACGTTGTTTAGTATTCACGGATTTGGTTCTTCCATCTCTTCTCCTATGCAGCCCGTTACGAACGTTGTTTATTATTCACGGTGCTGGTTCTTCCATCTCTTCTTTAGCCTTCCAGCTGCCCTTTCACATTTGGTTCACATGTATTAAATTTTAGGGAACTGACAGTTATCTTATCCTAAGTAGTTTACCCATTTTGTTTAGTAATACTGGTTGTTTTCGCTTATATTACAGTTTGTATTTGTAAGTCGGCCCTTATTTTGTATTAATTTTCCTTTGTGTTCTTGAATTATTTGCCATTCATCTTAAAAATCTCAACTTTTATTCTTTTTCGTTGGTTGCATTCCACGCTTCATTGTCATATAGCAAAGTGGGAATAGCCACAGTTTTATAGAATTTGCCATAATCTCTCTTCTCACTTTATTTTTTATATTTTTTGCAAAATATGATCCTGACGTAATTATACCCTCGTATTTTAGTGCCTAACATCCGTTTCTTCGTGAAAATATGGAATACATCCTAAGGAATTAAGTGATTTTACCTTCACATTGATTTCTTGTCAATTACTATTTTACAGCTAATAAGTTCTATGCGTTCATATGCCATGACTTTGGAGTTGTTCATTGAGATACTAAGATTATGTATGTATTTCAGTTACCTGGTGTAATTCATGAGCGGCTGTTTGTAAGGATTTCTCACTATCACCTGCTATTACCTGATTGGCAAGCGAAGAAAAAAGTCATTACAAAATTCTCATAAGCGATTTTTGCGTGTAATTGCTAATTTTTTTACATTCACCGCCGTAACAAGTCATCCACATACAAATTAAAAAGTATTGAGAACATGGTGCACCCTTGCCGTGCATCTGACTTCTTCAACTCATGCGATGGCTATTTCTTAGCTTCTCTGCATGCTTCTACACTCATGCTCATAAATTAAGGATAATTGCAGAATGTGGTGCCACACAACGTGGCACTACACAGAACTAGCGCTAATGGCATAGGCACATAGGGAACACACATGTCACAGGTCTGTAAGTCCACGGTACTGGTGATAAGTTGAGAAAACCGTCCCGAAACACATGTGCTACAAAACGCCACTGTTTCTTGCGCATGTACCCTGACATCAATATGGGATATGATCACCATGCACATGTACACAGGCCGCAGAACGGGTTGGCACACTCTGGATCAGATGGTCGAGCAGCTGCTGCGGTATAGCCATTTTTGCACCAGTGCCTGTCGGAGCTCCTGAAGTGTCCTTGGGGTTTGAAAACGTGCAGAGATACGTCGACCGAGAGCATCTCAGACGTGCTCAAAGGGGTTTAGGTTTGGAGAACAGGCAGGCCATTCCATTCGCCTGATATCTTCTGTTTCAAGGTATTCCTCCACGATGGCAGCTCGGTGGGGCCGTGCGTTATCATACATCAGGAGGAAGGTGGGACCCATTGTACCACTGAAAAGGTGGACATTCTGGTGCAAAAGGACATCCCGATACACCTGACCTGTTACAGTTCCTCTGTCATAGACATCCAGGGGTGTTCGTGCACCAATCATAATCCCACCCCACAGCATCAAACCACGACCTCCATACAGGTCCCTTTCAAGGACATTAAGGGGTTGGTATCTGGTTCCTGGTTCACGCCAGATGAAAATTCGGCTAGAATTACTGTTCAGACTACACCTGGACTCGTCCTCAAACATAACCTGGGACCACTGTTCCAATGACCATGTACTGTGTTCTTTGTACCAGTATTTACGGGCTCTCCTGTGACCAGGAGTCAGTGGAATGCACCTTGCAGGTCTCCGGGCGAATAAACCATGTCTGTTCAGTCGTCTGTAGACTGTGTGTCTGGAGACAACTGTTCCAGTGGCTGCAGTAAGGTCCCGAGCAAGGCTACCTGCAGTACTCTGTGGCCGTCTGCGGGCACTGATGGTGAGATGTCGGTCTGCCTGTGGTGTTGTACACTGTGAAAGTCCTGTACTGTAGTTCTTGGACATGTTTCCTGTCTGTTGGAATCGTTGCCATAATCTTGAGATTACACTTTGTGGCACACGGAGGGCCTGTGCTATGACCTGCTGTGTTTGACCAGCTTCCAGTCATCCTAGTATTCTACCCCTCATAACGTCATCAATATGTGTTCTTTGAGCCATTTTCAATACACAGTGACCATTAGCACGTCTGTAAACGTCTGCACACTTACTCGCTGCACCGTGCTCTGACATGCACCAACACACCTCTGTGTATGCGGACTGCTGCCAGCGCCACCGTGCGACGACCGCAGGTCAAACGCACTGCATGGTCATACCCCGAGGTGATTTGAACCTGCGAACCGCCGACCAGAGCGTTGTTTCACCATGTATCAGCATTATCCTTAATTTATGAGCATGAGTGTATGTACTTCTCTCAGTTGTAGCAGCAGACCTGTTTGTTCCACATTATGCAACTTATTTGGGATTAACCTTACAAAATATTTCACTAGTATGTGTAAATATAAGGGGAATTTCTGTTTGATACTACAGGTACTTTTCGAGTGCTTGGCTAACGGTAGATATGTTAACTGTCCATAACTTTTCTCCAAAACCTAGTTTACTCTTCTAGCCACTTACACATTATTCTTGTTTTGACATTTGTTTAACACGTTTGGAAATTGGAAATTTGTGGTAAGGTCTTATGGGACCAAACCGCTGAAGTCATCGTTGCCTAAGCTTACGCACTACTTAATCTAAATCTAAGGACAACACACACCCATGCCCGAGGGAGTACTCGAACATCTGACGGGGGGAGCCGCCCGGGCCGTGACAAGACGCCTCAGACCTATAGTATGTTTAAAAATCTTTTATATTTTATTTGAGACTGTGGATACAGGGTATTATTATAGGTCCAAAGAAACTGATCGAGTAGAGAAACCAATAAATAATACTAATAGAAGTGGGTCCAGAAATCAATGGTTTCTACGATAAGTCGTAAGCACAAATGTAGTCATATCAGTGTTACAATACTTTCAATGTCTAAGGCTATTTTCATTTAGAAACACGGATAGTGAGATGTAAATTACAAAGTGATAACTCTCCTCGTTTCATTTTATCATAATTCCGGGTACCTAAGTACAGTGCTGATAAATAGCGTTCGCCAGTATGTTCGCCAGTGTCAGGTCACCTTGGTACCCCAACTTAAAACCCATTGGACTTTTTGTGAGGGGCGTATTTAAAAGCGTTGGTATATTCCAGCACTGTTGGTAGTGTCGATAAACTACAGGAACCAATTGCATATGGTTGTCAGTCCATTCGGAACATGTCTGGGATTTTTGAACATGAACGGGCTTTGATGAGGATATCTGCTGAAGCCAGTCTTCACATGAACCAAGGCTTTGTGGGAAAACTGTAATGAGAAAAAAGTAAATTCCGTTTAATGAGAATGGTGATTGCCTCATTATGAAGTTCCGTTTATTCGTGACACAATCATAACCGTTTCCTGCCCACAAAGGCCATTTTGAGATGCAACAATACGGGAAAAAAGATTATGCTATGATCTTAAAACAAGTAAAAGTATTTTTAATAGATCGACTTGTGAGTTAAGCGATGTGACATTATATATGGATCATATCTATGGGCGGCATTTGGTGAATACACGCCCATGCGTTTAACTAAACACAATACCAGAACATCGAGGAATTACACACATCAAAAAAAGTTTTGCATCACCTCGGTTTCGAGAGTTCCGTAACCTGTACAGAAAATTGGAATAGAGATCAACTTAAACGTCATCTCCGCCTTTTTTTATTGCTCATGAAACCCAAACAATGCATGTAGTACCACCAATACAGCGAGACCTTCAGAGGTGGTCGTCCAGATTGCTGGACACACCGGTACCTCTAATACCCAGCAGCACGTCCTCTTGCATTGATACATGACTGTATTCGGCGTGGCATACTATCCACAAGTTCATCAAGGCACTGTTGGTCCAGATTGTCCCACTTCTGGCCTCCAAACACGTTTTACGATTATGTGGTTGAAGGCATATGCAACACTCATCGGTGAAGAGAAAGTGATGCCAATCCTGAGCGGTCCATTTGGCATGTTGTTGAGCCTATCTGTACCGCGCTGCATGGTGGCGTGGTTGCAAAGATGGATCTCGCCATGGACGTCGGGAGTGAAGTTGCGCATCATGCAGCCTATTGCGCTATTGCACACAGTTTGAGTCTTAACACGACGTCCTGTGGTTGCACGAAAAGCATTATTCAACATGGTGACTTTGCTGTCAGGGTTCCTCAGAGCCATAATCCGTGGGTAGCGGTCATCCACTGCAGTAGTAGCCCTCGGGCGGCCTGAGCGAAGCATGTCAGCTGGCCGGGGCGGCCGAGCGGTTCTAGGCGCTACAGTCTGGAACCGCGGGACTGCTACGGTCGCAGGTTCGAATCCTGCGTCGGGCATGGATGTGTGTGATGTCCTTAGGTTTAAGTAGTTCTAAGTTCTAGGGGACTGATGGCCACAGATGTTAAGTCCCATAGTGCTCAGAGCCATTTGAACCATCTGAAGCATGTCATCGACAGTTCCTGTCTCTCTGTATCTCCTCCATGTCCGAACAACATCGCTGTGGTTCACTCCGAGACGCCTGGACGCTTCCCTTGTTTAATGCCCTTCCTGGCACAAAGTAACGATGCGGACGCGATCGTGCCGCGGTATTGACCGTCTAGAAATGTTGAACTACAGACAACCTCCTTCCTGGTGGAATGAGGAACTGACTGGCTGTCGGACCCCCTCCGTCTAATAGGCGCTGCTCATGCATGGTTGTTTACATCTTTGGGCGGGTTTAGTGACATCTCTGAACATCGAAGGGACCGTCTGTCTGTGATACAATATCCACAGTCAACATCTGTCTTAAGTTCTGGGAACCGGGATGATGCAAAACTTTTTTTGATGTGTGTAATATTATTTCCCTCCTTTAGTATATATAAACTTATGCTGTTTTATTGCTGGCGTAAATATTCTCTTTAAGTCTCACACTGGATTTGCATCCGGGAGAAAGACGGTTCAAATCCCTGTCTGGTTATTCAAGTTTACCGTGATTTCCTAAATCGCTCCAGGCAAATGCCGGGAAAGTTCCTTCGAAAAGGGCACGATCGATATCCTTCCCCATCCTTGAAATATTCCGATGCTGTGCACCGTCTCTAATGAGCGCGCTTTCGACAGGACGCAAACTCAAATGTTCCTTTCTTCCTTCGTTCCTAAATCTCAGGTCAAAGGACCTGTCTGTCTGGTCGATACAGATTTTTTTCGCTGTAACTGCATGATATATTGCAGAGTTCGAACTTCCCATAGTTATTTTTGTATGGTAAGTTATGAGACACTCTTATTTTTGTATTATAGTAGCGAAGCAAGCAAAGATTTGCATTTGATAAATATGTATGGGAATTGTATAAACGCCCTACTCTCCTTCTCCCCCGTCTTTCTGTCATTTCCTCCTGCCCCTCTCTTTCTATCCTCTTCCTCCCTCTGTTTGTCCATCTCGTCCTCCTCCGCCTCCTCCTCTTCCTGTCTCATCTCTTCGTCCCCCCCTCCCCCCTCCCTCCCCCAATGTCTCTCCCCTTCGCCTTCTCACCCCTCTCTCTGTCCGTTTTCTTCTTCGCCCCCTCCCTATCCATTTCCTCTTCCCCACTCTTTCTCTGACGTTGAGCCTTGAAGTTTGGAAGGTAGGAGTCGAGGTACTGGCAGAAGTGAAGCTGTGGGGACGGGGCGTGAGTCGTGCTTGGGTAGCTCATTTGGTAGAGCACTTGTCCGCGAAAGGCAAAGGTCCCGAGTTCGAGTCTCGGTCTGGCACACAGTTTTAATCTGCCAGGAAGTTTCACCTTGAGCCTTGTTTATTGTTACTGCAAACTAAACTTCGATTGTGAAATGAATTCACTTAAGATGAATTGTTAAATCGGTTGATATCATTAATATAAGGCGTACAGAAAAACCTCTCGAACTGCTGTATCTGCGGGGATAGTAGCTTCAATGACAGTATTCATCAAAGTCTTAATCTGTGAACGGGTATTAGTGCAAAGTTTCGAATGAATCAGATTTCATTCTACAGCAGTATTCTGATGGTAAATCGATAACCCCTAAATACAACAGCCGCGCGGGGTAGGCGCGCGTTCTAGGGCGTCTTCTCATGGTTCGCGGGGCTCCCCCCGTCGGAGGTTCGAGCCCCCCCTCGGGCATGGGTGTGTGTCCTTAGCGTAAGTTAGTTTAAGTTAGATTAAGTAGCGTGTGAGCTTAGGGACCGATGACCTCAGCAGTTTGATCTCATAGTACTTACCACAAATTTCCAATTTCCATAAATACAGCATTTCTCGTACCTCTTAAAACTGATTGCAATGAAAAAAATAGAACAGTGCACTGCTGTGTATACAGGTTTTGTTTAAAATTGTACGCAAGAAGAAAGAATATGTGTGGATGAACAATTTTGTTAACGGTTTAAATGCACTGATGTGTACGTTAAAACTGATTGCGAGAAAGAACACGAAACCACAAATTTCATAGCATACCACTTTCTATCTCGCAGTCAGTTTTAACTGAAAATCTGTACACTGTTGTGTAAAAAAAATATGTAGCCATATCCGTTCGAATGTCAATAGAGAGAATGTGTTTGTTGCAGGAAGCTAATGCAAGTAGTTTACGAGTTATCGTGTTGTGAAAATTGCAAACATAGAACTACTTAGATCAGTAGTCCCATCCTCGGGCTAATTACCCCCTCAGGGGTAAAAATAAAGTTTTCTGGGGGGTGAAAACTTAACGATTCGATTCCTTTTCATAAAACAATACATTGTCCATTGTAGGCTGTATTGCGCTTTATTAAACCCGTGCTATTAGCTAGTTTCGGCAGTGAGCCTCAAGCACATTTGCTATGTCATGTGTTACATATCTTGCTCTTCACACAATGAGCACCGAGCGAGGTGGTTCAATCCCGCGTCTGGCCATATTTAGGTTTTCTGTGATTTCCGTAAATCGCTCCAGGCAAATGCCGGGATAGTTCCTTTGAAAGGGCACGGCCGACTTCCTTCCCCGTCCTTCCCTAGTTCGATGAGACCGATGACCTCGCTGTCTGGTCTCCTCCCCCAAACAACCCAACCCCAACGCAACACAATGAGCACATAGGTACGAGGAAGGTAACCGTGAAGTGACCATGGCTAACAGAAGTAGCACTTCAGTTGATCGTCGAAAGAGGTAAGTAAAAAAATACTCAGGGAAGTTCAGGAATATACAAATACAGCGTCCGGCAATAAACCTCCCGCATTTGACGTAGCCGACGTGCGAGTTGTAGTGAGGATACTGATGTGCAGTGCGCTTTGTTTGAAAGCGGTGTACGTACCATATTCTGTGGGCGCCATGGTGTGGCTTGGTGAGTGTCGTGCCTCTGTTGTGGAGGAGTTTATTCGTTACGTTGGTCCTGTGATCAGTACTCACGAAGCGCTTCGGAGACGATTCGAACTTGGCCGACATGATCGTATTCCGGACAGAAAAACTATTCAGCTATGGGCGTCAAACTTCAGAAATAAAGCCGGAAAATGTGGCGCGTGTGAGGTGTTTCTGTGCAATAATCACTAATGTGTTCAGCACTTAAACATGCAGCTGCACTGGGATTATCTGATAAGAGTGTAAGAAGAACTCTTCATGGAGCACTTCATATGCACCCCTTCAAAAGATAGTGATTCAGGAATTAAGTGAAAGAGATTTTGAAACTATCATAGCTTCGTGTGAGGAAATTTTTCAAAACACTCCACCTGACGTCTTGTTTATTTCTTGGGATGAGGCTGATTTCCACTTATCAGGAACTGGGCTGCGGAAAACCATCGTGAAATTCGTCAGCGACCATTACACACCCCTCACATGACGTTATTGTCACGTGCTAGAGACCTTCCTTCAGTCTACTCTAAATCAGTTTACCGCACATCATGAAGATCAAGAAGTGTGGTTGCTCTCGGTGTTCTACGGAAATGTCGCACGAGTTGGTTACTGGTCATCTAGTCTCTTTGCGAGGATACTTTGGTCGGCCCTCAAGTTCGCCTGGTTTATCGCCGTGTGATTTTTTTCTTTGGGGACACTTAAAGGCTCTAGTGTACAAACATCGTCCCATAACACTGCAAGCACTTTAAGAGGCCATTACCCAAGAAGTAGCAGCCATTCCAAGAGAAATGATACGAAGAAGTATAGAGAACCTTCGGAATAGACTTCGTCAATGTGTCAACAACGGAGGACGTCATTTAGCAAATATTTTTATAACCAAATAATCCAAAACGGCAAAGTATTATTTTTTATAAATAAAAGTAATTTTTCTCTATCACAGCTAGTTTTTCTGTGACAACCTATTAAAATAAAAGAGGTTTTATTCCGGACCCTGTACATGTCACTTTGGAGTGAAATAAATCGGAAGTGCAAGGAAGCTAAGGCGAAATGGCTGCATGTAAAATGTGAAGAAGTCGAAAAAAATGATTATCGGAAGGACTGAATCAGCATATAGAAAAATCAAGCCAAGCTCTGGTAACCTTAAAAGTAAGGACGGTAACATTAAGAGTTAAATGGGAATTTCACTGCTAAATGCAGAGGAGAGAGTGAACAGATGGTGAGAGTACATCGAAGACCTCCGTGAAGAGGACGACTTGTCTGATGACGTGATAGCAGAAACAGGAGTCGACAGGAAAGAGATAGAGGAGCCAGTGTTAGAGTCAGGTATTAAAGGAGCTTTGGACGAGTTAAGATCCATTGAGGCAGAAGCGACAGGTAACATTCAGTTGAAATTTCTAAAATCGTTGGGGTAAGTAGCAACGAAACGGCTATTCACGCTGTTGTGTAGAATATATGACCCTGGCGATATGCCATCGGACTTTTGGAATAAAATCATCCACATAATTACGAAAATAGCAATAGCTGACAAGTGACAGAATTATCGCACAACCAGCCGGACAACTCATGCATCCAAGTTGCTTACAAGAAAAATGTACAGAAGAATGGAAAAGAAAACTGAATATCTGTCAGATTATGATCAGTTTGGCTTTATGAAAGGTTAAGGGACCAGAGAGGCAGCTCTATCGCTGAGGTTGACAATGGAGGCAAGACTAAAGAAAATTGAAGTCACGTTCATGGGATTTGTCGACCTGGATAAAGCGTTAGACAATGTAAAATGGTCCAAGATGTTCGAAATTCTGAGAAAAATAGGGGTAAGCTATCGTGAAAGGCGAGTAGTATACAGTATGTACAAGAACCAAGAGGGAACGATAACACTGGGAAGTCAAGACTGAAGTGCCCGTATAAAAAATGGTGTAAGACAGGGATGCAGACTTTCCTCCTACTATTCAATCTATACAGCGAAGAAGCAAAGAAGAAAATACAAGAAAAGTTCAAGAGCGGGTATAAAATTCGAGGTGAAAGGGTATCAATGATATTATTCGCTGATGAAATTGTTATCATCGGTGAAAATGAAGAGTAATTACAGGATGTGTTGAATGGAATGAACAGTCCAATGAGTACAGAATATGGATTGAGAGTAAGTGGAGGAAAGACGAAAGTAGCAGAAATTAGAACAGCGAGAAACTTAACATCACAACTGGGGATCACGAAGTAGATGAAGTAAAGGAATTCTAATACTTATGCGGCAAAGAAACCGATGTTGGACAGAGCAAGCTGGACATTAAAAGAAGACTAGCACTGGCAAAAAGGGTATCCTGGCCAAGAGGAGTCTGCTAGTATCAAACATAGGCATTAATTTGAGAAAATAACTTCTGAGAATTTACGTTTGAAGCACAACATTGTACTGTATGATACTGAAACCTAGACTGTGGAAAATCGGAACGGAAGAGAATCGAAGCAATTGAGATGTTGTGCTATAGAAGAATGTTGGAAATTAGGTGGACTTATAAAGTAAGGAACGAGGTGGGTCTCCGCAGAATCGGCGAGGAAACGGAATTTATGGGAAACACTGACAAGAAAAAGGGGCAGGGTGAAAGGGTCACCTGTTAAAACGTCAGGGAATAACTTCCATGGCACTGGAGGCAGCTGTAGAGGGCAAAAACTGTGGTGGAAGATGGAGATTGGAACACATCCAGCAAATAATTGAGGATGTAGGCTACAAGTCTACTCTGAGAGAAAAGGTTGGCGCGGGGTAGGAATTCGTGGCGAGCTGCATCAAACGAGTCAGAAGACTGATAACAAAAAAATTGTGATGAGGGTAAAATGATATTGTTGAAAAAACTTCAAATACAAACTGATAGACAACTCTGAAAACTCTCTCTCTCTGTGTGTGTGTGTGTGTGTGTGTGTGTGTGTGTGTGTGTGTGTGTGTGTATGTATTTTATATTAAACGAACTGAAGTGTAAACATGTTGCCATAGTTGTTGCTGAGAAAATGTAGTATAATTTCAAATCAACTGACTGGTTCCACGTTGTAGCGAGACATCGCAGTTGTGATTCAAGGAAAATACCATCATTAAAATCTTTGTGTGGCTATATCTCGTAGTTGCTTTACAATTATTGAAAATATTTTAAATCCAACTTTGCAACCATAGGAAAACGCGTATTTTATCACTAAACGCGATTTATTTTATTGAAATAAAACACCAGTGATGCGTAATGAAAAATTTAGAATGTGATTTGCTTTCTGAATAGGTAAGCAAGTGTTGACGTTACTTACGGTATGTTTTGGATTTGTGATATAGCTGAAGAAATCATGTAATGGAAAAAAGCGCTCTCTCTCTCTCTCTCCCCTTCATTTTCTGCTCAACTAATTTCCTCCATCTCATCTTATTACCAACTCAGTCTCCATTCCAATACCTTGTTTCACTATTCACTCATATTTGCTCCCTCCCCTCCCACCTAATTACCACTTACATTTTCAACTCCACCGCCGGCCGGTGTGGCCGTGCGGTTCTAGGCGCTTCAGTCTGGAACCGCGTGACCGCTACGGTCGCAGGTTCGAATCCTGCCTCGGGCATGGATGTGTGTGGTGCCCTTAGGTTAGTTAGGTTTAAGCAGTTCTAAGTTCTAGGGGACTGATGACCACAGATGTTAAGTCCCATAGTGTTCAGAGCCATTTGAACCATTTTTTCAACTCCACCACTACACTTTCATTTCACTTAAGTAGTAAAGCGCAAACAGCAGTCACGAATTAGGCCAGTTAGGCCTGTTTTTCCATCTAGAAAGCAAGCCATATTATAAATATATTTCGTTACAGGCCAGTTATGGTTTATTACAAAAAAATGAAACGCGTTTTGTGAGAATAATAGTCACCTTCTTGTAACTGCCGAAACGGCTTTAAAATATCTGTATAAATAAAAATCATATGCCGCGTGTGAGAAAGATCATCAGCTCGAACGGCATGAAAAATTTGCTTGATTTTTATTGTTATGTTCGTTATTGTCAAGACAAGATTTGGATGAAAGAAATTTTTTGGAAAATCCAACGGGAAAGTTGGAAATTAACATCAGTTGCTGCATGTATGAAACATCATCAGTTAAGAATGGCTCGTCAGATTTGATTGGTTTTTGTCTTTGTTGTGCTCGCAATTGTCAGGACAAGGTCTGCATGAAATCAAATTTTTGGAAATTTCGGAAATTAAAATCAGTTGTGAAAGATTTTCTCTTGAGAACGGCTCGACCGATTTGGATGATTATTGTGTGTGTGTGTGTGTGTGTGTGTGTGTTCGTAATTCTAGATGGTAATGGTACCCTTGGTATGGAAATGAAAATAAAAAAATTCCTCCAGTTTCACAGTTCTGCTGTCACAAGTTTTCATTAAAAAAATCTGTTTTACTGTTATATATAATATATAAATACATTGTAATAAACAAAGGGAAACTACAAATTTTTACACGAAACTCTAAGCTAGAAAATATTTTGACGGATTTACTTCAAATTTTTATTGCCGGCCGCTGTGGCCGAGCGGTTCTAGGTGCTTCAGTCCGGAGCCGCGCGACTGCTATGGTCGCAGGTTCGAATTCTGCCTCGGGCATGGATGTGTGTGATGTCCTTATGTTAGTTAGGTTTAAGTTCTAGGGGGCTGATGACCTTAGATGTTATGTCCCATAGTACTCAAGCCGTTTTTGAACTTCAAATTTTCACACGATCCTCTACTGAACATTCAGACGGAAATAAAGATACAGAGGGAGGAGGAGTGGATGGAGATAGAGAGAGAGAGAGAGAGGAGGAGGAGGTTATGCACAGAGAGATGGGGGGAGAAGGAGATGTACAGAGGGAGAGAGAGAGAGAGAGAGAGAGAGATAGAGAGAGAGAGGAGAAGATAATATGAGCAGAGAGAGGGGGCACGGAATTTAGGATGTCTATGCAATTTCCGTACATATTTAGCAATTGCGAAGCATTCCCGCGTTTGCTAGTTTTCAGTCAATAAAACCGACAGTCGCCGCAAAACGTAGGTGGAAATATCGTTACAATGAAAGTCAGGCCTGGAGGCTTGCTGAGGTAGCCTAATAGTTACGGAGACTGATCGTGAAAGCCTGGAAATATAATTTCTAGTCCTGATCAGGTACAAATTTTAAATTTTCAGTGATAGCCATATTCTCATTACACTGCAGATTTAACATTTTTGACGGTAATCTTTTCATGTTGCAGTTTTATTGATTTCATCCCTAAAGATCCAATCATTGCATTTCAATACTTTAATTCAGATGATCAAAATAAGAGCTCAAAAGATAGTATAACGTTCTCCCTGTTGTGCTATCTGCCATCTGTCTTCAAATCTGTTATCCATCCAGTAGTTCTAAATGAATACTGTTATTGGTTCCTATTGATTATGGTGTGTTTCATGGTATCCTCTCACATCGTCACGACGACCTCTTTCAGTATTTTCGTTTAATTTGACATACTCTATCATGTTGCTATATTCGTTCGGCCAAAAAATTCGTTTTCTCGTTAGCAGCTGCCCCATTTCGCTAGAGATATATTATTTTCATTTGCCGTCGTCGTACCTGCAGGAACCTTTACTATATACTTAAAAACTTTGTTAAATCACTGTCCTTTTCGTCTACGACAGTAAACCGTTCATTTTCTGCGACGCTGTACTTATATGCTATTTTTTCTCTAAATTTCATGTTGAGACTGACGTAATTTTAAATACAGGTTTACACTATAAACTTTAGTAAACTCTATGTAAAATCTCTCTGATGAAATAATTGTTTCGGCTACAGCTGTAAGTATTAACTAACGTTCATTAACTTCTTGTAATGTGTGTCTAGAGTTTCCATAAATTTCTTAAATAACATCGTTTTCCTCTTTTGGCGGTAACTGATTTTATTGTGCTGTTGTAGTTCCGGCCTAAGTGCCACTGTCAGGCATCTACAAGCGTAACACAACGCACTAATAAAGCCCTAGTAGTAGACCATTACTATGTACAACAGTCCGCTAACATTCATATGCTGACAAGATTGGATGCCATTTTACTGCACAGAAAGAGTTTAAAAATACTAGCGTCCTTTTAGGGCTGTGTGTCACCCTCGATAGTCTGCGAATAAATCACAGATGTGTAAGACATTTTGCCACGGATTCAAACTGCAGGTGAGCACAGAGGATCATTGGAAAGAGAATACTTACAATAGAGTCAACAGTCGTTATCAGTGACACGACGAACATGATGCGCAAAGACGCATGTTGAAATACAACTGTGGCAATACGAAGTCAGTTAACCTGGACAGAGATAACTTGGGACGTCTCTCTCTCAAGGAGTAATTAGCCAAAAGCAATATACCGGATGGGGCATTTAAAAGTGTTTTTGCAAATACCTCCGAAATTACAAATAGGATTTAAAAAAGTTGGAATAAAAGTTGTCCGCCTTGAAGAGGGACATCAAATGACACAAAGTTGGAGGTGGATCAACTTCGAAACCGTAAATAGGAACCACGATTTTTTACTGCAGGTTCCGATTCTTCGGGATAAAATATTTAACTTTTGAATTTAACATTTTTTTCGTTGCTTATGGATGGCGCTATAATCAACAACAATCGAAATGGGTTAAAACTGTCGAAAAATGATATCTCGAGAAATACGCATTATATTAGGATCCCAGGAGGTTAAAAAGGTAGCTACAGTAAAATATTTAGTGAAAAACTGTTTTATAGAAAAAAACTAATTGGCTAAAACATAATTCATTATATTGTCCACATTATAGGTGTTATTTTTCTCACGGTTGACGCTCGACTCACCTTAACCAAGCCCGCCCGGTTAGCCGAGCGGTCTAACGCACGGCTTTCCGGATTGGGAAGGAGCGCCTGGTCACCGGCACGAACCCGCCCGGTGGTCTTATGTCGCCGTCCGTTGAGCCGGCCAGTCTGTGGATAGTTTTTAGGCGGTATTCCATCTGGTTCCCCCTATTCCGCCGCAGCTACACTATGTCGGCGATTGCTGCGCAAACAAGTTCTCCACGTACGCGTACACCACAATTACTCTACTACGCAAACATAGGGGTTATACTCGTCTGGTGTGAGACGTTCCCTGGGTGGGAGGAGGGAGGGGGTGTTCCACCGGGGGCCGAACCGCACAATAACCCTGAAAGAGTGGTTCGGTGTGGGGCGACGGAGGGGTGAAGTGGACTGCGGTACTAGTGGAGGGGTGATGGACCACTGCGGCTGCGGCGGGGACGGCGCCTCGCCGTCGTTTCTAGGCCCCCCGTTAACATACAAAACAATACCTTAACCAAAGTGATTTTCAAATGACTGATAACACTTAATATGACGATTCAGTTGATCGCGATTCGTAAAAGATGATTAGTCAGAGAAAAGTATCTTCGAAATAAAATTATCACAGGCCGCTTGTTGTTGATACATCCAATTGCGAAAGTTCTATCGGTTTTGAGTAGTCGCCGCGTTGTTCTTGTTGCAACAGTAAGTTATTTGCGAAATTCCTGAATCTCGCGCGATTTGTCGAGAACTAATGTATTTTTAACTTTGAAAAACCAGTTTCTCAATGAAGGTTTCAGAATAACTGCCATTCTGATGTTCTGGAGTCCTAATCTGATATGTATTTCTTGAGATATTATGATTTTTCGAAGATTTTTAACCCATATTGATTTTTGTCGATTACAGCGCTACCTGTCACCCAACGGAAGACGTTAAATACAAAACTTACGCATTTTTTCCCGGAGAATTGTAACCCCAATAAAAAGAGAGTTAACCCTTCCCCCACCCCTCCCCCAACCCGCCCTTTTGGGGTGAGGCAGGGCGGGGGTCGAATTTGATGTTACTGGATGTTCCCCTTCGAGACGAACAACTTTTATCATAACCTTTTTTTAAAATCTGATTTGCGTGTCCCAAAAACAGTTTTAAATGCCTTACCCTGTATATTGAGGAGGTGGTACTCCATACCCTGGAAATATTTAAGAAATATCAAGATTCACTGCTAAGAGCCACTTTTTAGCCAGATATCATAAAATCAGTGGCTCACTGCATGCCGGGAAGGTAGTTCGTGTGATATCTACGAAGAAGCAGTTACGCCAAACGACGAAAAAACATATCGAAAAACAAGAAAAAGTGATGAAGTGCAAGACTGCAAATCCAAAAGCACCGCGTTCTATGTCCGGCGAGTTCTAGGATTTTAATCTGTCCCTCACCACTTCTTGTACCTCAGAAAATGATCATTGATGTGAAAAATTTCGAGGTGCACCGTCGTTCGAAATCCAAACTGTAGGTCCCTTCTATAAATGGCCGGGTGAGTCAGTTCAACGCTCGGAAGAAAATGATGGCATACCACCTCCAACAGGCCCATGCCTAGTAAACTACTGAGGTGTTCGAAACAATCTTCGGATTGATGACCGCTGGATGAGATGTTTTCAGTGGATAAGAGATCTGGTGAACGTCCTGGCCATGTGAACAGTCGAACACGTTATGTATCGAGATAGGTATCGACAAAATGCTGTCTTGTGTTACTTTGTTGAAAGATAACATCACGAACATCTCGAACCTAAAGTACTACCATCATCCTTAATACGTCAGAAATGTAATTCCTGCTGTCCACATTACCGGATATGCGAATCAGTGGTGATCGCTCTGTATATCCAAAGACACATCATAAGCCAGGTGCTTGACCTGTATAACAGTGATAAATGCAATGAGCAAAGTCTGTTCTCCTCGGAGCCCGCACACATGGGCTCGTCCATTGGGACACCGCACAGAAAACCGACACGCATTTTAAACGATGATGTAGTACCACTCGTGTCCATTTTAGTGTTTAGGCACACCAAAGTCTACGCACCTCACTCTGCTGTCGCGTCAAGAGAAGCCGCAACAATGTTCACTGTTCTGACAGCTCGTGGTGTTTCAGACGTCATCTGACGTCTACTTATCTTGCTGACAGCAAGTTCATTTCCTGACTCAAGGTACACGACTTGGCTGTACGCTCCTGCACAGCTGAGCGAACAACACGTCTCTCCTCTCGGGCGCAATCGCACAGGGCAACCTAAATCCTGCATCGCGCTTGGTGTGGCCCCCTTGAACCTGTAGATTCCATATTCGCATGATAGTTTTGGTTTCCCGACTAAGGCGAGCAGCAATGTCGCGGAACGATAACGCAATCTTCTCTCGAATGACCAACAGTCAAAAATGATTTCTGAATAAGAAACCCTCTGCGTAATCTTCCCTCACGTACAGAATGTTACTCGTACCTAATTTGTGCTGCACCAATGAGAAGCTAGTCATTTGCTTATCGAAGAATATAAGTTTTCTTCATGCCTTCACTTTTGTTTCATGTCGCCGTGATGGTGTTGCAATTTTAATGGTCAGCTGTTTACATAATTGCTGGAGAACTCATTACTCTGAATAGTAGAAGCGATGAGTTTCGTGGCGAGATATCAGTGAATTTGTCTGCTCACAGTATACGAAGCCAACCTATTCATCTTGAGCCGGCCGCTGTGGCGAGCGGTTCTAGGCGCTTCAGTCCGGAACCGAGCGACTGCTACCGTCGCAGGTTCGAATCCTGCCTCGGGCATGGATGTGTGTGATGTCCTTTGGTTAGTTAGGTTTAAGAAGTTCTAAGTTCTAGGGGACTGATAACCTCAGATGTTAAGTCCCATAGTGCTCAGAGCCATTTCAACCATTTTATTCATCTTGAACAGGTTCTAAATTACTCGTAACAGTCTACCAACCTTCACCAGCAAACTTCCTCATGCTGTCAATCTCGTTAGGACTGACTAACTTCTGAGCACAGTTCGTCCAACCCAAATGTCTGTTGAAAAAAATCGAGTCAGGTGACCTCCAATATGAAAAGCAAAAGTGTGGCTTTCGTATTTCCCCATATGTTTCTTTCAGTGACATTCCATTAAAATTAACATGTTTCGAAGCTTCTGCTAGATCAAATGCGGGCTGCGAACCAAACCTAGATTTTACAACCTTGTTGAGGTCTTCACAGCTTTGTCTGCCTGTTCCTCACTTTTAATTTAGAAACTTCACTGAAGTTCTGCTGCACATCTTGATAGACTAGCACTGCTAGAACAAAAACGGCATGTCCACTGCGTAAGGGACTGTTCTCGGAATAAATTTTCCACCTTGTAGTAAAGTGTGCAGTGTTGGGTACTTTAAGGCAAACTAAAAGTGAGTTTCGGATGGCTGTTCTGACCCAGATATCATTTTTTAAAGAGTAAGAGCTACGCAGTCTATGTGGGAGTGCTTCTGTCTCCGGACGATAAGAAAACGTTACTGGTGTATGTGAAGCTGTGGTGGTAGATCATACCAGGGTAGCTCACTCGGCAAGACCATTGCCCACAAAAAAAGTGTTGTAGACTGGAGTCCCAGTTTAGTACACAGCTGCAATTTTTGAGGAAGTTTCAAAATAGAGCACGCTTCGCTGCAGAGTGAAAGATGATTTGCTTGCTAGTCCGATTTGTCATATTTCCGTACAGCATGCGGCTCCACGGAGTCAAAACGTTTTACTACTCCACTTATCAGAAACGCCCACTTTACCTCCCTGGCCAGTAGCTTTTGATTGGTTACGAGCAATTATCCATTGTCGTTTACGACCCTCCCCCACACCCCCACCCGCCAGCTGGCGAGATATGAGACATGTTGTCTCCTTTCCCACTGAAAGAGCTACCAAGAAGGATTTCTTAAATAACTACATGACGAAATCTTGGGTCACCTGGCTGTTAACTTCATGAGAATCTATGATTCTCAGTCCTTAATTCCAAGCAGCTTGACGCTTTCTTCCCTGTCTAGTACGTAATTAGCCCAAAATGTGTTCAGATATTTCCTTTCGCACGTTATTCAGTTCACCAAATTCCAGCATTTGAAATACGCATACAATGTATTTTACAATCTAGATTTTACTGTATTTAGAGGAATACTTTTTAAATAGTACGCATGCGCTAGACGTATAAACAAGTCTATCATTTAGGAATTTGTCCATATACAACACAAAAACGACACATTTAAATTTACCTCCATGCTTGAGACACGTCTAACACCAATGATCACATAACTGGGCCACAGTTTTATCCTGAGACCATGGAAGCCGGTAACCACCGAGTTTGCCTCTGTCTCGTGATACAGCCATATATTTTACAGTATTAACTTCGTTTTTTATATGATGGGAAAGAGATATATTAACCTTTATTTGTGTTTTATTGCTTATGTGTATTTCTCAGTACTTTCTTCATTTTTTTCTATTGTGTTGCTCATAGGCTTACTACGGTGTAATTCTTCCTGTTCTTTCCTGAAGAATCATTATCTACCGTAAGAAACAACTCATTAACTATGTCCTGATCGGATGCGATTTATAGTCATCCAATGAAGCCGTGAGAGTTCAAATTCCAAGGGTCAATAAAATGTCGCACCTCAGATGAATGACTCTTAGTCCACGTTTCACGCCATTTGCTATCAATGATGAAGTTCTTATCAACAATCTATTGTGTCAACCGCGGGTGTGGATTTCTGGAGCGAATTCGCTTTGTGGTCAATTATTATTTTAGAATATTCTTTCAAGAGGGCTTATTGTCTCCGAAACAGAGAAAGGGCTAAGTGACTGAGTGCTGGAAGCTAGTATAATTGGAATAGTTCTTATGCAGCCAGAGAAGGAATATATTCCACTGCGGAGCCACGAATTCGAAGAACTTCATGAATCACTTAAAGTAGATAGTGATCCTGATCTATCTCATGAACGTATGCGAAAATGATTACAAAATTGCATTAAGGAAGGCCATGGTATTTCGTAGCCTAATGTTTGTGTAAGCATTTCTGATGAAGATTGGCAGGGTTGCCGCAAGTTCTAGAAGTCAGAGAAATTAGGGGATCTTAGGGAATTCCAAACATATCAGGGAAATCAAGGAAATATCAGGGAAATTTGGAAAAAAAAACACTGGAAAAAATCTCCGTTTTTGTCTCAGTAGATGAAATGCTTTGTTTACTGAGATGTCATGCATCGTCACTGGTTGGGTGTAGCTGAGCATGTGCACCGATTCCCTACTCCCTGAGTCTTGCTGCTCCTCCCCTTCCTACCACTCCCTCCAGCTTGCGTTCAGTGCTCCCCCCATTTCTTGCTGCTAGCCTAGCAGCTGTCTGCGAGAGGCAGGGAGGCGTGAGGTGTCGTTTGTTTGGACTTGATTCTCAGAGATTCTTGACACAGTGGCCAGAGACGGCGGTCATGTGTCCATGAGTTGTATCTGAGTGATTGTATGAATATGTGTGTGTTCTCGTTTCCTGACAAAGGATATGACCGAAAATATAGTTGTGAGAATGTGATTGTCTTTTCTACATGCCTGTCTGCGACTCATCGATTATGTTTACGGTGAGTTGCTACCTATCCTCATTAGTATTGAATCTCAGAGTATTTGCGCAAGTTATCTGTTGCATGGATTGATCACCCCGGTCTCATTTCATCAACATGGTGTCTGTGACACATGAATAGCTGGCCACACGAGAGGATTTCCGCAATGTGCCAAACCCGCAGGCCGTTTCTGCGAGTATCTCTAACGGATCGGGCCTGCCGATCTGAAACCCGTCGTTTTCCACTAATGTGCAGGCCCTGCCAATCGAATCTAGTGTCACCGATCTGTCCGGAGGTCGGGTTTGTCTTGTGTGTCACGTAATGCGGCAGTTTTCGTGGTTTATCCGTGGACCGAGGACTGCGGTGCTCCTGGGCAGGCCACAGCCCACGGGGATGGATTTAAGGAATTGTGACTGTCTCACATTTTATAGACATTTTGTTGTTTGTAGTACATTTTAGCGTTTCGGAAGTAGCTTATGTGTTAGAAAGTATGGACGGTAAGAAAAAGAGAATTGTGACAGTCGCTGGCGGTTTGTAAGCTATGTACTCATATATTTCTCGAAAGAAAAATCACACAATACCTGTAAAATAATAGGCATAATACAGTGGATAATAACCGACAATAACGAACATAGTAGAACGAACATTTTATTGGCGGGCACCTATAGTGTTGGTTTACTCAAGTCTTCCCTGCCTTATACACTTCTTTCAAGAGGCCTACTTTTTTTCTGAGGTTATTTTTGAAAACAGTGAAGGTATTTTAAATCTGTCCTGCGACTCCAGGGAAATGTGCATTTTTGTCACCAAATAAGTTTCGTTTTACTGAAGTAAAAAAATAACGAGAGTGGTCTTAATGAAACACATGTACCATTTGGCTTGCTTTCTCCAACTAAAAACAGTTAATTACAGGTCATGTTTACGGTAGTACTTAAGATTTTTGCTCACACTGGGGAGAAATACTGAAGTCCTTACATATTTTTGAGATCTCAAAATTTGTCAGGGAAAAATGCTAACGCTTGTGTGGACATCAGGGAAATATCAGGGAATTTCGTTTGGGGAAACTTGTGGCAACCTTGACTAGTGTCTAGCGTTCCTTCAACGAGACGGTCGTTACAGACCGAGCATAAGCTCAGAGTGGAAAAGGATGAGTCAGGGAGTAGACCGTGGTTTATTCAATGGAACCATCTCAGCATTCATATGAAACGAGCTCGGAAGTCCACAAGTAATCAAAATGTGGATGGTGAAGACCGGACGGGAATGTGAACCGCACACCTTCCGAAAACAACTCCAGTGTGATGACCACTTCGCCACCTCGAATTTAGACTGGGCGCCATTTCTGCGGATTTTGTACGATTTGTTAATGTTCATGTCTGTGATATTTGCACGTGAAGTCTTGTTGATGTGCTTGCCGGCGTTGTTGGAGGTGAACAGTGGGATCTACCGCCCACTTAACAGCCCACCCATCTCGACTAGCACGAGGAACGAGATGAGGGAGAGGATTAAGAGTGTAGCGCCCCTATCCTTCGGATGGATCACCACAAGCAGTGTCACTTGGTGCCACAGCAGGGGACACTAGGGTGAGATTTAGAATTTGACCAAAAGCTCTGGAACTGAATCTGATGATCAAGAACTTAAAGCAACTACCCATTCTCCACTCATTGGTTCAACAGTGGATAAGAATCGGGATACGAACTGGCAGAGTGATACCGCACAAATGTGCAGTTGTAACTTGCGCGGCGGAGGCAGATTATAAAGATAAAACTTCATGAATAAAAAACGTATAGAATGCATTAGTGTTATTCAGAGCCGCAGTACTCTGCCTATGAATCTAATATTTTCGTTTGAAGTTGGACCTCGTAATCTACACTCCAGTGATTAAGAACTTAGTGGGTGATCTTTAGCACACGTTAATACATTATAGCCTGTCATATTCTTGATACGGTCCGTAAGTTATAGTTTTCTTTCATAATTATTGAAAATGCTAAGGAATGTAACTCCTTAAACTCCGTCATATCATTTTGGATACCGTTTTTCCACTTCTGGCCGTGGATGAATGTTTCCATTTCCTCCAACATGTTCAGTTTCCAGTCCTTTTCTGAAGTATGCCTTATTTTAAGAACACGGGGACCAGTTGGCTCTATTTGTTTTCCTATAGCTGTGCTCAGGGAAAACGACAATCAGCAAGCCGCTATATGAATTCCAATTTCACTAATTTTACCGTCAGTCTTTCTACATTAAATGGATACTCTGAAAATCACATTTAAGTGCCTGGCAGAGGGTTCATCGAACCACCTTCACAATTCTCTATTATTCCAATCTCGTATAGCGCGCGGAAAGAATGAACACCTACATCTTTCCGTACGAGCTCTGATTTCCCTTATTTTATCGTGGTGATCGTTCGGCCCTATGTACGTCGGTGTCAACAAAATATGTAGGAGGAAGTGACTTTGTTTGACTATTCTTTGAACGAACTCTGAATTTCAACGTCAAACGACACCATCATGCAAAACGAAATTTCAGTCACCAACTTTCTCTTCTGAATGCGAAAATATCTTGTTGAGCCCAACCTACATAAGTAGGAATTATCATCAAAATAAAATAAGAGAAATCAGAGCTCGAACAGAAAGGTTTAGGTGTTCGTTTTTCCCGCGCGCTGTTCGGGAGTGGAATGGTAGAGAGATAGTATGATTGTGGTTCGATGAACCCTCTGCCAAGCACTTAAATGTGAATTGCAGAGTAATCATGTAGATGTAGATGTAATATATGCCACTGCCATTGGATGAGGATTTCTGGGACTCAGTCTAGCGCTAACTAGACGTACACGTGACGAAATGTGCTGTTTATGCACTGTAAGACGAAGAAGAAGAAAAAGAAAAGAAACCGCCGCACTACGTAGAAATTATCCGATGAGTCGGAAATCGGTAGATGTGATGTACATGAACAGGTACAGACAAACAAATGATAATTTGAGAAAAATTGGATGATTTATTCAAGAGCAGGAGCTTCACAACAGCGCACTGGCCCACCTCTGGCTCTCACTCAAGCAGTTATTGGTCTTTACATTGACTGATAGAGTTGTTGGATGTCCTCCCAAGGGATATCGTGCCAAATTCTGCCCAATTGGCGCGTTGGACCGTCTTAAACCCGAGCTGGTTGGAAGACCCAGCCCTGCTGGCAACGGTAGGGTCTGGCAAGTGCGAAGACAACCAGTACAAAATCTCGTCGCGGTTTCACTGCTTCAGCCAACAAAGCATGTATGGTTGTGGATCGCATCCCTCGAACATTTATCTTGAGACAGCGATACTGAAGACTGTCAAGTTCTGAAGCATTTCCATAAAGAAGTCTAGTCTAGTACTGATCTAATTTTGTAAGCCCAGGATGAATTGCTAGGAGGGGCAACCAAACGGGGAGTAGAGTATCGTCGACATACAGCTGTGCTGTAAGGGTGCCTCGGGTTACAATCAAAGCGTCCTACTATGAAAAGAAATGGCACTTCAGACCATCACTTTTGGTTGTCCGCGGCATGGCGGGCGTCAGCCGCTTTGGTAACGGAGATCAGTTCGAATCGGGACTCATAACTGAAGACAATTCTACTCCAGTCAACGAGAGGTCGAATGTGCCCGGCAGCACTGCAGCGGGGTTGTTGGTGTACAGAGGTCAATGGTAGACAGCGCAAGGGGAGCCGTGATCTCAGCCCCTTTTCTGGGAGCCGCTTATTAATGGTTCTCGTGGTCAGTGAAGCTCTAGTTGCACGTCAGATCGATGATGATGATGATGAATCCGGGGCTCTGAGAGCCTCTCTGACGATTGCTTGGCCCTCACGGTCTGTCGTCTCTCTCCGCTTGCCTCTTGACGGTGTGTTCGGCCACGGTTCACCAATTCCTGCCATTATCGTCGAATAGCGGCATGGCTCGTGTTCAAATGTCGAGCTATTCGCCGATTACTCAAACCGGTTTCTTTGAATCCAACTGCACAACCTCTCTCAGATACCGACGTTTGTGGATATTGCCCACACGCCTGTCTGCGAGGCATGATTACTGTCGAACTGAGTACACGGGATGAAATTCGCAAGGACTTTATGTCCTGGTATCGTGTCCCCAGTTTACTATCCTTTCCAGATACGCGGTGAAACTGCACTGCTGCGTCACACATTCATCCATCTGCCGCCAAAGTTTACAATTTTGTATTTTCTTTCGATACCTGTGTGAATATCAATTTGCAAGCAATTTAATTAATTCTATAGCGCGTCCTATTTTTCCTTTTTTGTCGTAGATTGTTTCTGATTTTCTTAGTCTTCTCTATTAATCCTCCGTGGTAAGAATACTGCACTGAATCGGTGTAATGTTGGTTTTGTTTGAGTACTATATTTCTCTAATATTCTACCAGTGAATCTATTTGTCATATGTCTTTCATACACCTAGCTTCACATGCTCGTTCCATTTCAAATCGCTCCGTCCGCTTCTTCTAGATATTCTGCAATTATGATTGTTTCTGCGATTGATCATCAACAGTGTAATAAAGCAATAATGGGTCTTTCCATTTGCTTATGATGAATATCAGCTGCCAGTCACTGCACTAAGAGTCTTTCCCGTAAATGGCTGCAATTCGACTGCACTGCTTTTTCCATATATACGAAAGCTTCATCCACGAACAGCCTTACGTAGCTTCCGATGTTTTCTAACAATCATTTATACAGGACGTGTCAGAAATACTAAATGGCTGTTTCCTCACACAAAAATAAGGAAATAATTATAAACAAACATCTGTCTGCAAAACCTTCGTTTTTTAGTTGTTAATGAAAGAAAACTCACCACGTTCTCAAGACCTAAACTAATAACAAACGTTCAAACTGTTCTCCGATTTATTCTACAAATGCTTCCTCCCGTCGTATCATAGCTGTTGCAACCCTTCATTGAGCCCCTACCATATTGAACGCTTTTGTAGGTCGTCATGATGACACGTTGTTAAGGTCTGTCTTTTTCGCAGTCTCACTGTCTACTACATACACTAATTATTTTACGTGGCCTGCAAGTAGTAATCCAAAGGAAAGTGGTCAGTGGCATGTACAGTTCACGTAAGTCCCTGACCTATCTATCTGTCATGTACAATACGGCCTGAAAAGTGCTGCAGCCCTATCAAGTATTTGGTCTCAAAAAGTGTTCTGAATATGGTTCGTGTCAGTAGAATCTGTAAGATGTGCTGCACGAACATAAACAGCACTTCCCCGCGAAAGGCAAACGTCCCTAGTTCGAGTCTCGATCCGGCACACAGTTTTAATCTGCCAGGAAGTTTCATAAACAGGGTGTCTCTCCTAAGAGTCGTTAGGCGCAGTTTCTGTAGTGTTTCTGCTGGTATCATCAATTTCGTACATGCAATGTGTAGGTGGAATCGGCCAATAAGTACTGCTCATCACATATTTCATGCAAACGACCAGTGTCAAGGGAAAGCGTCGTTTTGTTTCCCAGTACAAACAACATTATTTTTAAAGCGGAATTTTAGGGCCCAGTCCATAAAGCGGGCCCAAATTATAGTACGGTATTCGGTTTAGCGATATGTATTAACAGGGACAGTAAAACAGCAAGAATAAGCCAGAACTCGAGCAGCGACTGAGTAGCGCTGCTGCATGGCGTTAGCACCTGAATCACCGCTGAAGTATTGGTTATTCATGGTGGTTTAATGTCCCTGTTGATATCTACCGGAAACAGCACGATTCTAATTTGGGACCACTCCATCGAATAGTCACGCAGAATTTCACTTTAATTATCATCTTGTTTGTAACGGGAAACAAACAGGCACTTTCCGTTAACACTCGACGTTGCATGGAGCACGTGATGAGCAGTTTTTGTTTGGCCGACTTCATCTGTACATTGCGAAAACGAAACTACAAATATCTCCCGAAACACCAGACAAAATGCGCCTGACAGCCTGTATATCTGACACCAATCAGTCACATACAATTACGGCCCAAAGATTAAAGATAAGCTGAAGCCGGTATCTTGACTGAATTCTGCCAGGACGATTATCGTCCACCCATTAATTCTGGATGTGAAACTTTGCTATTCCGTCCTCTAATATCCCGTCACTCAGGGTGTTTTGGCGACATTATTTTTTCGGTTAATGTTTCCGCAACCGCAATTACTGCAGGCCAATGAATCACAACAAACACGTCACGTGCCAATGACCGTCAGTTCTCTGTCTAAAATAAATATCAGGTATGGCAGCCGAATCAAGCTGCTCGAACTTCGTTACTGAAGTCATAGTTACGCCGACTTTCTAGTGCAACTATTACCTAGCTTTCTAGATCTCGGTTTTATTTTGCAATGTTGTTGGATCGTATAAGGCGATTCTTGCTTTCTTTCATCAGGAATTATTTAGGCTCGTGATACTTGCAGTCTTAACGTTCACTTACGTCTGTGTTTTCGGCTGCCGATTTGGATTTCATCTCGTTTCCATACACCAAGTCATTAGCAGCAGTATCTGCCTAAGTAGTATCAGGATACATTTCACGCTGCTTCTGAATGTTACCTCATCTGCAAGTGAGGCTGAAGATACGAGCGACAGTTTGCACGTTTGTGCAACAATCAAAAAGTATACATTATCCCTCGTTCGGTGGCCACATTGTGAAAGAACCTGTACGTGTTGAAGATAATACGGAGATATGAACTACTCGCGAATTACTACTTAATGTATCAGATGTTACAGCGATATAATCGTGACTGATACGTGGATCTACTTCGACAGTCTACAGAAAGCATTCTTACTGGTTGTAAGTACGACTGCAACCTGATCTGCTTCAAACCATCGTTTGTAGTACTACGGATATCTCACGTGTTAGCAACGCCACATAAACACCAGCAAAATTTGTGCCATCTGTCTTCTTCGGAAACGCGTTTTGATACAGTCGTGCGGCCTTTCGTCAGCACGGAGTGACTTTCTAATCGTAGTTAAACAAAAGTTTTCTTTTACCAGGTAACTGACTGCTAGTACGCACGTGAAACTTTCAGGCAGACTAACGAACACAAATTTCAAATTTAAACGTATCTCAATAGAAATGCGACGCCATCAAGAATTGAATTAGTGCACCAGCAGATGTATCAATATTATCACTCTCTTACCTAAGAAATTAATGCTATTTGTTGAGCATTGTTCGATTTTACCTCAACATGCGTTGGATGTAAAGTTTCATTAGTAACTCAGAAGTGAAGGATTTTCGGATGTGTTTATTTGGATTTTTTTCTTAATTTTTGTTAGAGAAAATGTGTCTATTTCTGATGAACTTAATATATAAGGGGCGTTAAAAAAGTTTCCTTTCGAAGGTCCTACAGTCGAGAATCAGACCAAATTGACCTGACCACTGAGGCAACCGTCCCACCGACACAAAAGGTTGAAGATAACCGTTTGTTAAAATGCCCTGTCTTGTTGCGTGATGAAGTCAGTAACTGCGTGCTGCACATCCTCGTCCAACAGGAAGCCGACCCTTCAAGGCCTTTAAGGGACAGAAAGCGTTATATTCGCTTGGTGAGCGATCAGGACCGTAGGGTGGGTGCTCGAGTGTATCCCACTTGAGTTGGCGTAACTTCTGCGTTACGACATTTGCGATATGGGGACGTGCGTTATCATCAAGCAGCAGCACCCCTTCTCGCACTTTTCCCGGACCGCGGTTTTCGGTAGACATGCTTCCCCATACACATTCTTCATTCTCCGATGGGTGTCTACCGGTTTTAGTCCTTTGGCAGTTAAGAAAAGAATAACAGCACTTTGGTCCTGTTTGGACCGATCTGGTAATAACGTCGCCATAGTTCATGTGTCTGCATTTAACATGTGCACTTTGGAGAGACATGAATGCCGCACTAATCCCTTGCTTAAATGTTGGTGCTCATATACTCGCATCAGAGTCGCATTGCTTGTACGGTGCAGCAACACCATCAAATGGAAACTTTTTGATCGCCACTTTTCTATTGCGGGCAACGGCCTTGCCACAGTGGATACACCGGTTCCCGTCGGATCACCGAATTTAAGCACTGTGGGGTGTGGATGGCACTTGGATGCGTGACCATCTGTGCCTCCATGCGCTGTTGCCGTTTTTCGGGGTGCACTCAGCCTTATGATGGCAACTGAGGAGCTACTTGACCGAATAGTAGAGGCTCCGGTCACAGAAAACCATCGTAACGACCGGGAGAGCAGTGTGCTGACCACACACCTCACCTATCCGCATCCTCAACTGAGGATGACACGGCGATCGGATGGTCCCGATGGGCCACTTGTGGCCTGAAGACGGAGTGCTTATCTACTGTGAACAGTAACAGCTCTCTCTCAATCTTCACAGCTAACGATTTCTTCCCATTAAGTTGTATTTACAAGAAAATCTCAAATGCAGACACGAAGTTGTCTGCTATTCTATAACCTCGTATGTGGTTCACTAGGGACAGTGCGGAACAGCGTAGAACACCTGTCAGAATTGAAGGAATATGGCGTTAATCTAGTAACCGCTATTTGCTACCCTCTGGATTTCATGGACGAACTGAATTAATTGAGTTTTTTCATGATCACTGCTTGTGGATCCTAAGGAAGAGATTTTCATTCTCCGAAAAAAGTCATAATGCTACAGGTTAAAATGCTGTAAGAACTTCTAACAACGTGCAGCCCGTCTGCAACCGTGATAGTTAAACATATAACACGTCAGCCTCAGTTGAAAATAGAAACCAATCTTTACCTAGGTTTCAACCAAAATAATTTGGCCTTCTTCAGTAGCTATTGCCACTAAACTATTGCATGCCAAAGTTTGCCCATGTTAATTATAAACACCCCAGGCCCACAAAATGGCCTTCTTCCATTCTTGCATACGCCGAGCACTTGCCATTCCTCTTTCAGCAGACGCAATGGAGAAAGAGTTATAAACCCTTAAAGTTATTGCCTATAATAATGGATATAAACCTGAAACTGTGAGACAGCTCTTTAACAAGAAAACAGGTAGAAAAAGTGCGACTTCATCTACACTAGGCGTCGCACCAGAGTATAACTCCACTAGCTTCATTTCTATTCCCTTCATAGGCAAAGCATCTTATAAAATAGAGCGACTCTTAAAGAGACACGGCTTCAAGATTGCATATTCTACGAATAACAGCCTCAAAAAGAACTTGGTCCACTCGTTAAAGAATACTAATGACAAATTATCTCGTTCTGGGGTGTACAAAATCACCTGTAGTGATTTCCCTAGTTATTACATCGGTCAGAAAGGGAGAGCCTTCTCGGCTAGATATGAAGAACATATGCCCACGAAATGTGATGATGGCACGCGTGGCTCGACTTTGCCGAGCACCTTGTTCAGTTGGCCCACGCTCCCAATCCACCAAATAACACAGCAATTAAATTGCGATGTTAAAGGCACTAGGCTTGACATCCTTGAGGAGTTGCAAATCTTTAAACACCTGTTGCTTGATAAAGTAAACCTACTTAATGACAATTGAGAAAAAAGAACTTTTTCAAAGGTTTTCAACCTTTGCTTCACCGGCCCTGATGTTACGGTGCCTTTGTAGTCACCGACGCCTGACTCCACTTTCTTTAGTCAAATAGTAATGTATTCAAAATTGAGGAATAATTTTGCCGAGTAATCGCTAATCTTTCTTATGGGCTCCGAATCCGTTTATAGGGTTCTCGTTCTCCTCAGAAGTAAGTTCGGTTACAGATTACGCCATTAACAGTTTTAATGGTTATATTAATCCACTTCCTAACGTAAAGGTAGCTACTGTTTATGCATCTATATTTCCACGTGCATATGCGCATGACCATCAGCAGTGCTCGGTAGATATCAGCTCGCTGCGATTAGTTCCGGCGCAGCTCTCACGGCCTACCGACCTCGTTCGCGCATTGGGGCCTGCTGTTTCTCCTCAGCTAAGTAATGTAGATTTATTACTGGGTACTACGGTGCTATAGTTTTATACTTGACATGGCCAAACTTTGGCATGCAGTAGTTTAGTGTCAATAGCTTCTGAAAAAGGCTAAATTATTTTGGCTGAAACCTAGGTAAAGACTGGTTTCTACACTCCTGGAAATGGAAAAAAGAACACATTGACACCGGTGTGTCAGACCCACCATACTTGCTCCGGACACTGCGAGAGGGCTGTACAAGCAATGATCACACGCACGGCACAGCGGACACACCAGGAACCGCGGTGTTGGCCGTCGAATGGCGCTAGCTGCGCAGCATTTGTGCACCGCCGCCGTCAGTGTCAGCCAGTTTGCCGTGGCATACGGAGCTCCATCGCAGTCTTTAACACTGGTAGCATGCCGCGACAGCGTGGACGTGAACCGTATGTGCAGTTGACGGACTTTGAGCGAGGGCGTATAGTGGGCATGTGGGAGGCCGGGTGGACGTACCGCCGAATTGCTCAACACGTGGGGCGTGAGGTCTCCACAGTACATCGATGTTGTCGCCAGTGGTCGGCGGAAGGTGCACGTGCCCGTCGACCTGGCACCGGACCGCAGCGACGCACGGATGAACGCCAAGACCGTAGGATCCTACGCAGTGCCGTAGGGGATCGCACCGCCACTTCCCAGCAAATTAGGGACACTGTTGCTCCTGGGGTATCGGCGAGGACCATTCGCAACCGTCTCCATGAAGCTGGCCTACGGTCCCGCACACCGTTAGGCCGTCTTCCGCTCACGCCCCAACATCGTGCAGCCCGCCTCCAGTGGTGTCGCGACAGGCGTGAATGGAGGGACGAATGGAGACGTGTCGTCTTCAGCGATGAGAGTCACTTCTGCCTTGGTGCCAATGATGGTCGTATGCGTGTTTGGCGCCGTGCAGGTGAGCGCCACAATCAGGACTGCATACGACCGAGGCACACAGGGCCAACACCCGGCATCATGGTGTGGGGAGCGATCTCCTACACTGGCCGTACACCACTGGTGATCGTCGAGGGGACACTGAATAGTGCACAGTACATCCAAACCGTCATCGAACCCATCGTTCTACCATTCCGAGACCGGCAAGGGAACTTGCTGTTCCAACAGAACAATGCACGTCCGCATGTATCCCGTGCCACCCAACGTGCTCTAGAAGGTGTAAGTCAACTACCCTGGCCACCAAGATCTCCGGATCTGTCCCCCATTGAGCATGTTTGGGACTGGATGAAGCGTCGTCTCACGCGGTCTGTACGTCCGGCAGGAGCACTGGTCCAACTGAGGCGCCAGGTGGAAATGGCATGGCAAGCCGTACCACAGGACTACATCCAGCATCTCTACGATCGTCTCCATGGGAGAATAGCAGCCTGCATTGCTGCGAAAGGTGGATATACACTGTACTAGTGCCGACATTGTACATGCTCTGTTGCCTGTGTCTATGTGCCTGTGGTTCTGTCAGTGTGATCATGTGATGTATCTGACCCCAGGAATGTGTCAATAAAGTTTCCCCTTCCTGGGACAATGAATTCACGGTGTTCTTATTTCAATTTCCAGGAGTGTATTTGCAACTGAGGCTGACGTGTTACATGTTTAAAATGCTGTAGTCACCACAGACGCCTACTGCAGCGGTTACACCGCAGACAGAGCAGCAATGCGGGCTGCAGACCCCGCTGCGAAGTCTGGTCGACGCAAGAATGTTTACAAGCAAGTACCACAGTTGACAACAAACACGTAGGTGCGGCCAACGTCCATCAGAGGGCATCAACCAGCAAGCAGAGGAAGGGGGCGCGACGATCAACGAACCATTTCCTGGCGATCACGTGTGTGCAAATAGTCCCAGAGATATTCTTCCGCCCGGGGCTAGATAAGCCGGCGCCCGGCCGTTCAGCGGGAAGTTGTCGACTCGCTGAGTGTGGAGAAGATCGGCGGGTCCAGAGGTGTGCCACCTCGACCCTCCTCTCTTCCGCAACGATTGTGATACGTCGCTTCCGTCGTGTTAGGCTAGCTACCAGCTGCTAAGAGCCGACGTTGACGTGGAACAGTTGTACGGGTATAGAGTCGAAGGGAACTCTTATTATAGGAATTACGTGTTATTTGCTTGATCCGCAACAAGGGATTCTTATTGGTTTTTGGTTTTTAAGAGTGTGGTGCTGTTGGTAGTTTATTGTAGTTTCTTTAATAAAAGAAAAAGTGGCAAAACTAGTTGGTTCTTGCTCTGTAGATTTAGCATAAAACGTTTTCCAGAATCCTACAACCGAGTTTCACCAACTATATGTGCCTATAATTTTGCGCAGCTGTCCGAAAACTGTTCTTGTAAATGAGAATGACCTGCGTTTTTTTAAAAAAAGCCGCTTGGAACACCTCGTTGATCTAAACAGGAAGTATCAAAAGTTCACACATCCATCTGACCACAGCATATCGCGTTTCAACTGTAACGTGAAAAGCAACAGTCTTCGCTGTTATCTAATGCATCTGACCATGACTGCTAAGGAAAACAGTGTTAATAGAACATGGGGATATTCGTCGTTACATTCAAAACCAAGTCAACACTATTGGCGATTGTGATATCTATAGTTTCGGTTGCCTTGGTGATCAAGATGAAATAAAGTTTCCCCTATGAGACATTCCATAAAACAACTGCTGACTGCTACTGAAGTTGTCGGTACCATATTAGGTAAGCTGAATAATTCCAGCACTGTAAATCCATCAATATTCACTGCAGCTTTGCTTTGTACGTTCAACCACTAATGTGAAATGTGACTGAATTCGTTAAATATTCTTTAGAGCCACAAGCTGTACCGTCTTGCGTAGGACTGGAAAAAATCTCAAATTCTCAGTAATTTTAGTAATGAATACTAACGAGACTGCAGAGGACATAACCTGTCTACATGTCTTGATTAATTGAGCACACATCAGTACTTCCAGATGTAAAAAAGCATAAAATTTCAGATCGTTCGCACAATCGATTTAAACCAAGATTAAAGTGTCTTTGTGTTTTCTTTAATGATTCGAAAGACAGAACGATATATCATTCTCATTTAAGTAAAGGGAAACCTAAGAGCCATAACTTTCAAACCTTCCCGTCTCCTCTATATCTCTTGCATTACGCAACCTTCCCTTCTACAATAACCTATGAAACCTTCCCTTAGGATTTCTATCTCTTGCTTAATAATAACAAATGAAATCTTTCCTTTGAAATTAATTCTCTTTCTCAATCTTCGCATACAAATTTAATTGCTGCTTATTAAAAGTGATTTTTCTGATTATTTCGACGAAACATAGAATGTGTCATCGTCGTGGCCTTCAGTCGTTACCTGCAATAACCCAAAACTGTTCCTACCTTTTTTACTGTTACTGGATCGCCATCTGACTACTACATCGAACTGCGACATGAATGTACTTACTGTTTTACTATACTCTATTAGCTGCTGGTGGGCTGTCATAATAAGTGACTGTATTTATTACCAAAGCTGACGTTATTCTTTAATAGCAAAGCTAACGTTATTCTTTAATTAATTTGACTGAAGCTACGTAATTCATAGTTAAACTTTTTCTTGACAACAATAAAATTTTCCAAAGTTTTACGTTGATGGTTTTTGGGATGGATTATAATCAGGAATGCAATATAGCTGGCAAAAATTATATTCTGAATGAAATGATTTTACAAACGTTCAAATGGGACTTACTTTTTACAATAATCTTACAACTAGCATTGCGCAAACATATCTTCAGTAGTCTTGAGTTTCTCAAAAAAATAATTCAATAATATTAGTTCCTCTTATGATAATAGTTAGCTGATATCTCTGTACTTCCGTTTATAATCTCTTGTAAATCATAGCTGGTGGCTGGCAGGCATACCGCTCCTCTCAACCTCTCGCTTCAGACCTGCTACCGACTCGCTTCACTTCTCGACTGTTACTGATTTCCTACGAACGCTAAAGTGCGGTCTCTTCTGCCAACAATGCTTTCTGGTACAGACAATCCCTGCTACCATTACAAAATGTATCCATATGCAGTCTCTCCCGCCCTTTTTAAAATTATATCAACGTGCGGTCTCTCCTGCCAATAATACTTTGATGCAGACATTCCCTGCTACCACAATTATTTCCAACATGACAAATATTAATTATTCCTACTTAATCCTATTAATAAAATATAAACATCTTTCATAAATTGTGGTTTGACAATAGAAATATACACGTCTTACAACTTCTCTGTTTCAAATTAAAGTTAAGTCTTACCGACGCATAGAATTCCTCACTATCCTAACATCGTCGATTCATTTTTCCTGTCCGTATACAAAATGCTTTCAAGATGTCGTCCAGGCCAAGGAAGAAACCAGAGAAAATACGGAAAACTACTATGAATTACGATTATAATGCATTCATTCTCTCACTAACAATCCTTTCAGTATATCTACCGTGAGTAGTAGATAGCACTGTGAAGATTTTCAGGTTTCCGCTTAGAATTTTCGCTGTCGCGGGTGTTGCTCCTTGTTTGTGCTTTCCACAATCATGTTGCCTTCGTTTGTTTCATGATACTACTCAAAGAGCGCGACTCCACTGATTGGTAAAATATCCCAGTGAAACGGTCCTTTTCCCGTAAACAAATTACTGAAGTTTTTGCTCAACGATTCTGTATGTTTATTGGGGGTGCTGAATACGAATTTCATATTTTCTGGTTTGTAGAAGGTCGGCTTCACAGCGAAAAACGTGAAAAACGTCAATTTTCACACTTTTCCGGTTTTTCGCTTGTAACTTGAACACTGTGTGTTTCTCGACAATGACAATTTTCCGTGGTTATGGGAGCCAACCCATTCTTTGCCGACTTCCACCACCACTATTCTGGATCTAGGTGGTTACCGATCTACTGCAGCATCTGATGGAAAGCTCTGAAGGGGGGGGGGGAGGGTGTTGAGCTGCTGATTCAATGGTAGGTATGGAAGCCCTGTCTGCTGATGACTTGTATGCTATTATGACTGTCACAATAATCATTGAATTACATTTCTTTTTTCGGTTGAAGAACAATAAGAACTCACTCTTCAGACTGGACCGCCCACAGCCTCTGACGCTTTGCCTTGATCTTCTATAACCAATAGCCAAAACGGAGACGAGTGAAAAAATTGCGTGCATGACATCAGTGCAGGTATAGTTCACTACACAGCTTGTGTCTTTTGTGACCATGTTCTAACACAAAATACCTTCTTCATTTTCCAGATGAAGAACTTATTCGAAGTGATGACCCAGTCCTGGGCTCAACATCCTCTCCTTTCATAATACATGTATATTACTACTTACAATTCCATATTCATCTTCCTACTCAGTATCATGTACCTACATACTGTAGATATAATTTGCTAATGTTTTCGTCAAATGTTTTTTTAATCGGTTCATTCAAAACAACCTCTTTTGAGCGTAATATGCAGCAACTTATAGCGCTGCTGAGAGATGGATTTGACTGTAGGGCGCATAAGACATTTTTCATAATCTTCGCTTTTCTCACTTCCCCGTATGAGAAAATTGAATGTTATAAACGAATATTATAGGAAATTTAATGTATTTTCATGAGGTGTAGAGGTTTTGTTGTTAATATTTATTGTCGCAGAATAAGCTGAGTAGCTTCGTGGTGTAGTGGTTGTGACACTAAACTACTGCATTGAGGGTCGTGATTTCAAAACTCACCTCGAATGTACAGTTCTAATTTCTATATTCGGTTCGAGTACATTCTAGAAGTATCCACCAATGTCAAGAATAATTGTAATGGAATGTTCTGTAGCTGTATTTATACTGTATGTACTCTGGCCCGACCGGCCGGTGTGACCGAGCGGTTCTAGGCGCTTCAGTCTGGAACTGCGCGACCGCTACGGTCGCAGGTTCTAATCCTGCCTCGGGCATTGATGTGTGTGATGTCCTTAGGTTAGTTAGGTTTAAGTAGTTCTCAGGTCTAGGGGACTGATGACCTCAGATGTTAAGTCCCATAGTGCTCAGAACCATTTGTTCTGGCCGGAAGCAGTTCGGTCCGCGCTCTTGTATGTGCAAGTGCTGAATAAACCGTCGTTAAGTGAAGTTTGTGTTCGTCATTCATCTCATTACACCTTGTTGTGTGTGTGTGTGTGTGTGTGTGTGTGTGTGTGTGTGTGTGTGTGTGTGTGTGTTCTCGAGTTGTTCGGGATGGGAACGGGTGTTTTGACGTTTTCGCGGAAGGGTCCAAAACCGCTGCTTTTCAGCGCCCTCTAGTGCCGACTAGGCATAAAATCGTAACTGCCTAGTGTATTTTGTAGAAAATTTTGTCTGCTTCTGTTTCGTACGGAGCGTTCATCTTCAAGAAACGCGTAGTATTACAGATATAAGCGAAAAATTGAAAAGAGTGCGAAAATTGTTTTTCATGTTTTTCGTTGTGAAGCCGACCTCCTACAAGGCAGAAAACATGATATTCGGTTTCACCTCCCCTATAAACACATTGAACCATTGAGGAAAAAATTTCCGTAATTTTGTTACGGAAATGGCTGTTTTGAACATCTTCTCTGTGCACTCAGCGCTCTACAAATAAACGGAAAAGGTAAATGTTAACTGATTTCTCATCCTCCCACTTACTCTTACTTAAGTTTACGTTGCTTCCACTTCGGTAGATTATTTATAATGCTCGATCGAAGACATTTGTTCTTAAATCATTCCCATTCGTGATGAAATATACTTAATTACGTAGCGGTTACTTGTAACCAAAAGCATTCTTTAACTAGGCTTCAGACAGCAGTTGCAACGAGTTCGTAACCCTGTTGGACATACGTGAAATAGTCTGCTTTGTCTCAAATGCTTCCGTAGTTCTCCACAAAAGGAGATTCTCTGTCACAGTTAAGCACAGCATAATCTGTAAAAGCAACAACTCCACAGTAAGAAAGCCAGTCGCTTTATAACTAACCACTGATCAATGTATTGAGCATTAAGGCTTTCAGGCTAGTATACTTAAATTTGCTACAGCGCTTCCGTGTATTAAATGAGCCTTCCGACTTAATGTTGGTTGTATGTTAGACAAGTAATTACACAGTATTACAGTAACTCATAAACTTTGAAGACGCAACTGAAACAGAAACGCAAAAGCGACAGTGGTCATAACTGGTCGTATCAGTCTTTGAAAACATAGCATTCAGGGCACCTGTTGATATTCTTATTATTTTCTTTTGGAATACGATTCCTAAGTATTACGCATTGATAACCACTCTATAATAGCTACCTTGTGCTGTGCTCTTCGTCCCATTACTTTCTCTTGGCAAGTAGCTTGATGAATGACTGCGCGAACCGGCCGCTGTGACCTAGCGGTTCTAGGCGCTTCAGTCCGGAACCGCTCTGCTGCTGCGGTCGCAGGTTCGAATCCTGCCCCGGGCTTGGATGTGTGTAATGTCCTTAGGTTAGTTAGGTTCAAGTAGTTCTAAGTCAAGGGGAGTGATGACCTCAGATTTAAGTCCCATAGTGCTTAGAGCCATTTGAACAAAATGATTCCGCCAAATTACTTCATGATGGTTTATTCATAATTGTTGGCCGGTGCCTGACGTTGTTCTCGTACACGAATGTAGACGAGTAATCAGTTGACACAGTGCCAAACATAAAACAGGTGAATAGTTGTTGTATCGTATGATCAGATCGCTGATGAAGATTACTCGTAATTCGTTCCGACCACTATTCATGTGACAACACTCTACACTCCCTTTAAAACACTTTCTAACCGTTATCGAATAATTGACAGGTGTACGTTATTGTGATATACTGTTATTATTATTTTATTTTAAATTCATTTTAAATCCTTTGTAGAAACCAAACTGTAGTAGTTTCCACAATCCCTTCTAGCTGCAGTTGACTTACATTGGCTAGCCAAAATCAGTTCACGAATAGGTAAATTTTGATTCCGAGCAAGCCTCGATACTGCCATCAGCCAATCAGTATTTAGGACATCAACCTTAAATTTCAAGTTCTGCAGTATTTCACGGCCAGTATTTGCGTTATTGCTTATATTTCTTTTGTGGGCCGTGGCCGATATGATTCACTGTATAACGCTTTGTCTTCCAATGCTGGAGACATCAGAGGCTTTAACGATTCAGAAAGCAGTTACAGTCTCAAACAAGCTCAGCAGGCCGAACTTTTTATATATATCCACGAAACGGACTGTTCGTGACATCAGCGGTCTGATGACGTCACGAACCGACTGCTGCGTGGATACGTATAAACAGTTCTGCCTGATCCGAGCTTGTTTCAGGCTGCAACTGTTTTTTGGGTCGTTAAACCATCTGATTATGTCTCCAGCACTGGAAGACGAAACATTAGGAAACGGCCTTATGACCATAAAACAAATATCAGCAATAACATTTATTTGATGTGTTAATTCGTTACATGTGTATTTGTATATTGTTCCCAATTTTTTTGATTGGTCTATCGACAATGGCTCGTCGATACCTTTACAGCCATTGTAATACAAGTGAGCACTGTATTATAAACTTCATAGTAAAAAGTAATGTACTTAATAATGCCCTTTGCCAATAACATGGCAAACATGTACCATTAGCAATAATTCACCATCCGTTTTGTTATGTGCCATAACGTTTGACCAACGTAATCTAAATACATTACAATTTAAATGTTTGTTCAGAATCTTACGTCTCGAAAAGTTCTTCACCAATTTCCTTCAAATTTTTGCACGGTACTCTAATGAACATTCGGACAGACAGAAATTCAGTTAAAATCGACTGCGAGAAAGCAAATGTTGCACTCTGCTATGAAAACGTGAAATTTCGGTTTCTTTGTCGTAGTCTATTTCGGTTACGATAGATTGGCATGTAAACTGTTTCAGAAATTGTTTTTCACATATATTCTTATATGGCGGATGGTTCAAAAAGAAAAACAGATTTCAGTTACTTATTACAGGCAAACTATAAAACATAGAAACAAATTGAAACTTTCTCCATCCAGAGATATATGCAAAGTTTTGACGCAGCTGCGCTGTTGTTTGTTTGTAGCAACATGGCAACTACACCACAAGAGAAATCATTTTGTGTGTTGGAATTTACGCGAAGTCAATCTATTGTTTAAGTGCAACATGCATTTTACCGTCTATTCAGAAAGAAGCCGCCTCTGGATACAAAATTCTTGTTATTTGTTTGCATATGCATGTGGCAGCATTTTGACAAAATATTTATATTCCTGAAGCCTCCAAAAATTAGGATTTATAGTGTCGTTGCAGCTTCGGGCTGTAAGAGGTTATGTGTAATGTTTCCCCACTGCTGGTTGCCTTTTGAAACCTACACCACGAGTCAGAACTTTTTGGACAAAGAGGATGTTGTGCAATGTTGTCTGTAAAGGGTTGATGAAAAGTCGCTACCCGCATTGCTCTTTTCATTTTCTTTACTGGATGCGTCATTTCTCTTAATTGCCAGATCATAGTAACATTCCATTAAATGTCTACTGATAAGAAGACGATGTCCTTAGACTGGATTACCATCAGGCAGTTTCTTTCCTTTCGTGTTCTTTATTTTTCGGAGTCTTGCACCCATACTTTTCTGCACATGTCCACAACATTCAAATTTCGAAATATCGGAGTCTCCATACACTTTAAATTCTTTTACTTTCATAAAACATTTTTAATCTCACTCCCCAAGGTAATTAATGTATCTACTGCTCTATAGTGTTTGAAACTTACGGAACACTTTGAGCACAGTTTCCTCTTTCATTTCAACACTAAAACCATCGTGAATTTTAGAGCACTTATAAACAAAACCCTTCTTATAATACCTGCTAATACCTGCAACTGCAGATGTGCTTTGAGAAGCGTTCCCAGTCAATGATCTTTCCATTATCTGGAAGCACCCGCTTTCGGAGATGATTCTATATACGATTATAGTACGCCCCCCCTCCCTTGTCCCCCTATTTCTCTCGCAGGGACCGTGAGAACAGGGTTAGATTAATTACAGCGCAGAGAGAGCTATTTAAACTGTTATTCTTCCCGCGCTCCGTAAGGCTTGAGGTAATCATGTCTCTCCCCCCCCCCCCCCCCCTCACCCTTTCACCTCTCGTCCCACATTGTTATAATATGGTCCCATTCTTAAACTACACCCCTTTTTGGAAATGGTTCAATCAAAGTGCTTCTAGCAAATATTATGCCAATTGTCGAAAACTTCAAATGGTCATGACAGGTGTAGAGCACAACAGAAACATAATTTCGAAGCAGGTCGACGTAAATAGACCTATCAGTTGCTGCTTTGATGTCCGACAGCAAAGTAATGGCCAGTTTACAGCATTTCCTAAGGAATATGAGAACGAGTATGAAACACACTCGCTATGAATGGTTAAAAACCAACATTCACTTGCGCAATGAAACCAGTTGTTGATTTATGCTGCTGACGAACGGTGTGCCACACAGTAATTATGACCTTGTTACTTGTCGTTGCTAACAGATGGAAGCCCAGCTGTCACACCCATAAGCAACCACCTTCAGCAGAAATACATGAAATGTATTCGCAATTGCGAATATGGAAAACCAGTAGCTGTATAATGGAATGACGACAATGAAAATTTGTGCCGGGCTGGGACTCGAACCCAGATTTCCCGCTTGTAGCGAGCGGTCGGCTTATCATTTGGCTATCCGTGCAAGACTTACAGCTACACCCAAACTTCTATATGTCGTCAACCATGCGTCTACAACCTGTACTCGTACATCCATTATGTATATTCCCTTACAGGCGAGACATTTTACTTGAAAGTCGCTTGCCAGGTGCCGACGCGAGCGGCCGCCTTAACATTACGCGGCCAGACACAAACGCACAAATTATTTGAATGTCGTTAATTACATACCAACTCTTACATGAGAAATATTTTCTGTATACCTTCGATTCGTAGATATTCCCGCTAAACCTTTCGAGGTGTGTTTTACCCCTTGAAAGTGAAATTGGGCACAAACAAAAAAAAAATGCGTATTGCTAAATGGCTCTGAGCGCTATGGGACTCAACTGCTGTGGTCATAAGTCCCATAGAACTTAGAACTACTTAAACCTAACTAACCTAAGGACATCACACACATCCATGCCCGAGGCAGGATTCAAACTTGAGACCGTAGCGGTCGCGCGGTTCCAGACTGTAGCGCCTAAAACCGCTCGGCCACTCCGGCCGGCTGCGTATTGCCCTATTTTACCCTTTCTAAGCATGCCCCAAGTTTCATAAAGTTTGTGTACTGACACCTTGGGAATGTTCCCTTGTAAGCACACGGTGATCTTGTCGAGATGCACAGAAAATAATGCCTCCCGTCAAATGTGAAGCCCTGCTGATGGTTTAAGCATGGTTTCATGTAGCCACATAACGTAACTGTCAAACATTTCCTTCTTCATGAAATTCTCAGTCGCACATTGCAGGGGTAACAAACACTCTCTGCGGCGTTTTCGATGGGAAGTGTTTGATCATTCACCACACAGCCCGGACTAACTATCATTTCCATCTATTCTCTCACATGAACCGTTAGCTATGAGAACAGCAATTTTGCACAGACCAACATAGGTAGTTCGCTGCAATCACAGGCGGCTGCCTTCTGTGACGAGGGTATTGGTATGACAAATGTCTAAATCAGAGCGGCGACTATGTAGCGAAGCATCTGAAAGGTGTAGCTAAAACTGCACATAAAACATTTTTTTATTTTTACTGTGGTTTCCATTTCTCGACCGATCGAAGGTCGAAAACAAAAAAATGTAGCCATGGTATTACTGATCTAGCTGCCAAATCTGACCCAGTGGAAAACCCTAACTGTCATTTCATGTCACCTTGGAGATTACTGGAAAGGCTTAATAATGCTTTAAGATAGATTCTGCGAACATCAACCTGTCTCCTGATATAGTTGGTCATGGGCTCTTGCTCAATTAAGTTGTTTAGGGTCACATAAACAGGCCAAAACAAGGACAAATAAATGTGAAGACCAGTGAACTCGGTCTTTGCATCACCGTTAAATAGCCTGAAAAAGTTGAATTTAGATGAAATGAGGTTGACGAAAGAAATTAAACATTTCCAGATCAAACCTACATCATGTACTCCCGTTTTGAAATCGCTCATACACAGCTAACAAAAGCCTAATACGTCTCTTGGAAGATGTCTTCGAGTCGTTTTAGAGACTTACTTTGGTAACACGAGGTCGCGGCAGGGAGTGTCCGCCACCCGATACTATCCTCATCAAAGTATCGGTGCAATGCAGCATACGATCTCACTATGTGGCGCAATGATATCATTACCGAAAAAATTTGTAGTCTGGGCCGGATCAATTCCTTTCGCCTTGGTACTAACAAAACGGTTCAGATAAGGCTCACCAGTCCGACCTTGACCCGCGAAGCGAGGATAAACAAGTCATAATTTCTATGCCGCCGTCATCTCTGTAGCAGTTTGGTTACCTTCAGATAAGTTGCAGATTCACACTACCGTACCGGAAACAGGCTTGACTTCCAGTGTCCAAATGACGCTCAGATGTCACCCTGCCGTTTCACCGCAAAGTGCAGCTAACAAAGAGAACTGGGACAATCGAAACTCAGCGTGGTGAAAGAAGCAGAGGTTGAAAATACCGCTTCAGTTGTAATTTACTTTATTTTCACACGACCGGTTTCGGACTGTTATAAGGCCATCCTCAGGTTTCGTACTGGAAATAGCAAAAGGCGGGAGATAGTTTTGACACGCCGCAACACACATAAAAGACAAAAACAAACATTTTCTAAAAGTTTTAAAAACTTTTAAGAAACATTTCGAAACCGCGGGTCGGGCTAGGTGCTGTGAATCCCATGTCAATGCGAAAGCGGCACTAGACAGTGCTACGGACGACTGCCTGGGTAGGGAATATACACAAATGATATCACGACACACAATGCTGTGCTGTGGTCCCCGTGCGCCGCGTGTGGCAGGCACGGTGTGCTTCCTATGAGCGCAGAGCAAGGAGTAGCGGATGCGAACGAGGGGGTAAAAATATGCTCCTTTACAACGCATAATGCACATTTAACTTGTATCGTGTATTTTTTATGTAATTTTTTTTTGTTTTTTCTTCATATTAAATGTAAACCACTAAATTCAAATTATGAACTGCCGGGCTAGTGGCCCCGTGTTCTCTCCGTCAATAGATGGCAGCACTTTTGCCACTCTGGTTTACCAATGTGCCTCCTCGTTCGCATCCTCTACTCCCCGTTAGATTAAGTAGTTTGTAAGCCTAGGGACCGATGACCTCAGCAGTTTGGTCCCATAGTCCTTACCACAAATTTCCAGATTTCTAATTATTCCGATTACATCGTCAACCACGGCATCAAATGGTTCAAATGGCTCTGAGCACTATGGGACTTAACTTCTGAGGTCATCAGTCCCCTAGAACTTAGAACTACTTAATCCTAACTAACCTAAGGACATCTCACACATCCATGCCTGAGGCAGGATTCGAACCTGCGACCGTAACGGTCGCTCGGTTCCAGACTGTAGCGCCTAGAACCGCTCGGCCACTCCGGCCGGCAACCAGAGCATCGTGTAAGGAGGGATGGCTTCACCCTTCTTACGAGACAATAATGCACAGAAACGATTCCATATTTACATCATCTCATAGCAAGAATCTTAAGACAATTTCCATACATAAGTTATGTCGCTCAGTTAACTCTGTACCCTGTAGATCTAAGTGAGAAACGTGCAGACTTTCACACATGTTGATCCGTTTTTTCTGCTTCTGTTGCTCGTATTGACTTAACTGTGGCACTGAATGATTTGATACATGGATTTCGTTATGTATCTACATTTGCACAGCTTCATGAAAATCCTTCTTATTACGCTACTGCAGTATGACTGGGCTGGACGTAGAAACACAGTTGCGAAGCCGAAAGTGCGTTTTATCCCTCTAATTAGTGATAATTTGGGATAGTTTATTAATAAAGACTTTTTTCGTAACTTCATCATGGTAAGTTGAAATTAATTTTTTATCAGTGCAGCACACATTAAACAGCGTTGTTTCAATAGTTTATTGAACGCAACAGTTATACATAAGAGAAATTTATCAACAGCTGTATAATCTCCCACATTGATGAATTGTTCTCGGGTTATTAAAGCCAACAATATTTGGCGTCGTCCTGTCGCAAAGTTTCGATGAGTTTCGTACCTATCATCTTCTGGCGAAGAAGATGATTGAAGCCAACAATGTTTGGTTTCGTCTTGTCGCAACGTTTCGATGAGTTTCGTGGGTACGAAGCTCATCGAAACGATGCGACAAGACGACGCCAAATATTGTTGGCTTTAATTTTTGTAGGTGGTGATTTTTATTCTTTTATATTTTTTATTAAGCTTGCTACACTCGGCTGATTACCCGAGAAGATTTCATCATGGAATACTCCCGAGAAAGACTGCAATCGCATATATCTCCCACAGTATCTAAAACAGACTGACAATGCTCGCATAGTTTTTGGGCCTTCACGCCGGTAAGCAATACCGCGGTAGCCCTTCGTCTCACAGCATGTGATTCTGTGTAAGTGAATTTTCTCTAAATCTAAAACGTTTATCTTTCTTCATTGTTTCTTCTAAGATAAGTCGGAGGTTTACTATGGCCTTACATGTTCCTGTATTTCTCCGGAACCCAAACGGATCTTCCCTGAGATTGGCCTCTACCAGTTTTACCATTCATCTTTAAGTAATTCGTGTCAGTATTTTACAGCCATGACTGATCAATATAGTTAACTTACAGTTAACATATAGTTCGGTAGTATTCAAATCTGTCAGCACCTGCGTCCTTTGATACAGCAATTATTACGAAGGCGTGCTGAAAAGTAATGCCCCCGCAGTTTCTATGCGAAAATTCTTAAATATTTTTAAATAACAGAAACTTTATTAACGTTCTACATCCTTACTCTTCATGTCTACATATTTATTTCTCGAAATGGTCACCCTGGCGACGAACACTTTTCTTCCAACAGACACTAGTTTCTAGATTTCGTCACTGTGGAATGTCTGCATTGTTGACGGAGCTACAACCTCACCTCTGGTTGCACCGTTCCATCACTATCAAATTTGAAGTGCTTTGAGTTTTGAAAACAGATGAAAATCGGATGGGGCCAAGGCGGGCCAAGTATGGACAACGATCGACGGTAGTGAACTGAAGGCGTCGGATTGTTACAGATATCGCAGCGTTCGTGTGTGGCCTGTCCTCGTCTTGCTGAAGGAGAGAGTGCTCCTTGCATGGACGAACTCTTCTAGTTCGTGGTTTCAGTTTTCTGCGGTTATAAACTTGATTAAAGCACAGTGTTTCTCACGCTCTTACACACGAGGACTATTCGAAAAGTAAGGAGCAATCGGTCGTGAAAAGGAAACTACAGTGAAAAACCAATGAAGCTTTGCACGGATGAGTTGCGCAATATCTCTAGTATCCCTGGTCACGTCGCCCTTCTCAGTTCTGAGCCCACAGTGAGTGCGAAAGAGGCTTACAGAATAGTGTCTCCCGCCAAGGATGGGTGCCTGCCGAGAGATTTCGCCTGATTTCAGGCAGTCTCACTTAACACTTAACGTAACCGCTATGCTGTTCCTTCTTCATGACAGATCTCGGGCAGACACTGCAGGGGCAATGAAGACGCTCCTGCAGCGTTTTCAACGGGAAGTTTTTGATCACCCACAATACAGCCCACACTTGGCCCCCTCTGATTTTTATCTCTGCTCAAATGAACCGCTGCCTATGAAGGCAACGAGGTGCAGTCCATCATATAAAATTGTCGGAAAGCACAGCCGGCTGCCTTTTGTGACGATGGTATTGGAGAGTTGGTACAACGCTACGACAGATGTCAAAGTCGGAGCAGCGACTGTATAGAGAAGTAGCTGGAAGGTGCAGCTATCTGTTGCAGATGAAACATTTCTGGTTTTCACTGTAGTTTCCAACGTCGCATTTCTCTTCCATTCGGCAGGACGACGGTTCAATCCTAGGTCCGGCCATCCTGATTTAAGTTTTCCGCGATTTCCCTAAGTCACTTCAGGCAAATGCTGGGATGGTTGCTTTGACAGGCCACGGCCGACTTCCTTCCCCGTCTTTCCCTAATCCAATGAGACCAATGACCTCGCTGTTTGGTCTCTTCCCCCAAATCAATCCAATCCAATCCATTTCCCGTTTAGCCATTCCTGGGTTGCCAATTTACAAACTTCCTAACACTCTCAATTTTAGATGTCTGTATTACCTTTGACTGCATTATTTTCAAGGGATAGTAAACGTATACAAAGAAGGATGGCACAAATGTTTGATTGACGGTAGAGCATCATGAAAATATTAACAAAGCATAATTGGCAGACTCCTGAAGGCAGACGCAAATTATCTCGCGAACGCCTAGTTAGCCTACTATGTTTCCAGCTACAGTATTACGTGAAAAATCTGGAGGTATTCTTTAGCCCCCCAGTCGTGTTCCCGTAGGGATCGTAAAGACAAGTTGAGACGTACAGGGGTATTTTTAAATAGTCATTCTTCCCGCGCTCAACACGTGAATGGAACGGGAAAAAACGGTAAGCGCCCTCTGCACTTCACCTCATACAGGTTTACATACCATGTATGTAGATTTAGAAGTCTTAAGCGAGGATTTTATTGAGGCGTTATTTTGCGTTTCAATGCTTCTCGTTGTTATTTGCGTCTGTGTGACTGACGAACGTGGCAGCAGCATTCAATATTTGCTCACGCCACTGTATATTTGCTGTGGCCGCCGTTTCGCTCCCAATCTACTAGGCTGTCCTTTGCCCAAACAACGCAACGTTCATATGTGAAACATATGTACAGTATTATGCTTGGTTTCTTCAAGGATTGTTACAGTGTTCGTTATATTTTCAGTTTTGTATTACGTATCTCTTGTTCTGTAACTTGTTGACGGCAAAGCCTCTGTGCCTCTTGTATTTTTAATGATTGCACGATAGGTATAACACGGAGAGTTGTCATGACGTAACGAACTAGAAGCCGACATTCAGCCCTGTCAGTTGCCCCAATCATTAGCGTCTGATGGAAGTGTTTTGATTTTAAAAAAACACTAGCTTGCGATATTCACCTATGCACTAACTGATCTTAATATAGTTTTAAGTGTACAGGAATCGCATTTCATTCATAACTGGGCTCCTTCAAGCAATGCATCCCTTTACAAGCAAATACATGAATTTTGGTTGCGCTGATTACTTTTACTGTAGTAGTCTTATTTCTTTCAAACTGAAAAACAGTCTGGGTTGTAACGTTATTTAATTTCAAAGACGCGTTTCACCCTTTGAGCATTCTTGGGATCGTCCACAAAACAAAGAAACCAGTAATCTATCGTGTGCGACTACACGAATAAATAAATTACAGCACGTATTAAAACTTACACAAAAGTAGCTGCATATAAAAACCATCCATCATAGAGTTATAAACAATGAGATTTGGTCCTGTTTACAAGAAAAATTGCGACAATAAGCCACCCCGTGTATGAAGAAGGCGGAATAATTCCAAAAGAGTTTAAAAAACCTATGTTACTTTAAGCATACCAGCAGAAACCACCATAGCAACACAGAGTAGCACCACGCTTACGGAAGTGCAAACTCGCTAACAATTGTGCACGGCGCAAGAGGTCCTCTTAGCTCTCATACAAATATGTCTATGACAGACAAGAAAGCACACACTGCACTAGAGTGGCAAGGAGCAGGTGGCCCGCAAAAGTAGCCATAAGCCGCGTGCACGAATACACTACTGGCCATTAAAATTGCTACACCAAGAAGAAATGCAGATGATAAACGGGTATTCATTGGACAAATATATTATACTAGAACTGACATGTGATTACATTTTCACGCAATTCGGGTGCATAGATCCTAAAAAATCAGTACCCAGAACAACCACCTCTGGCCGTAATAAAGGCCTTGATACGCCTGGGCGTTGAGTCGAACAGAGCTCGGATGCCGTGTACAGGTACAGCTGCCCATGCAGCTTCAACACAATACCGCAGTTCATCAAGAGTAGTAACTGGTGTATTGTGACGAGCCAGTTGCTCGACCACCTTTGACCAGACGTTTTCAATTGGTGAGAGATCTGGAGAATGTGCTGGCCAGGGCAGCAATCGTACATTTTCTGTATCCAGAAAGGCCCGTACAGGACCTGCAACATGCGGTCGTGCATTATCCTGCTGAAATGTAGGGTTTCACAGGGATCGAATGAAGGGTAGAGCCACCGATCGTAACACATCTGAAATGTAACGTCCACTGTTCAAAGTGCCGTCAATGCGAACAAGAGGTGACCGAGACGTGTAACCAATGGCACCCCATACCATCACGCTGGGTGATAGGCCAGTATGGCGATGACGAATACACACTTCCAATGTGCGTTCACCGCGATGTCGCCAAACACGGATGCGACCATCATGATGCTGTAAACAGAACCTGGATTCAGCCGAAAAAATGACGTTTTACCATTCGTGCACGCAGGTTCGTCGTTGAGTACACCATCGCAGGTGCTCCTGTCTGTGATGCGGCGTCAAGGGTAACCGCAGCCGTGGTCTCTCAGCTGATAGTCCATGCTGCTGCAAGCGTCGTCGAACTGTTCGTCCAGATGGTTGTTGTCTTGCAAAAATCCCCATCTGTTGACTCAGGGATCGAGTCGTGGCTGCACGATCCATTATAGGTATGCGGACAAGATACGTGTCATCTCAGCTGCTAGTGATACGAGGCCGTTGGGATCCAGCACGGCGTTTCGTATTACCCTCCTGAACCCACCGATTCCATATTCTGCTAACAGTCATTGGATCTCAACTAACGCGAGCAGCAATGTCGCGCTACGATAAACTGCAATCGTGATAGGCTACAATACGACCTTTATCAAATTCGGAAATGTGATGGTACGCATTTCTCCTCCTTATACGAGGCATCACACCAACGTTTCACCAGGCAACGCCGGTCAACTGCTGTTTGGGTATCAGAAATCGGTTGGAAACTTTCCTCACGTCAGCACGTTGTAGGTGTCGCCACCGGCGCCAACCTTGTGTGAATGCTCTGAAAAGCTAATTATTTTCATAGCACAGCATCTTCTTCCTGTCAAATTTCGCGTATGTAGCTCGTCATCTTCGTGGTGTAGCAATTTTAATGGCCAGTAGTGTATAAAACTATCAAAAACAAATAGATTAGAATGCATATGTGCAAAACCTAAGAAGTTATACAAATTATGTAAAACCAAATATATGTTAATATACCCATATACGAGCAAGAGAAAAAGTTACAGTGATGGTAGCATGATACATGCGAGAAGAAGTATGTAATAAAGGCGCAGTAAATTGGTTAAAATTGAATATGCGTCTACAGCACATGCATTCATTAATCAATCCAACTCTAAAAGCTCTCTGGATGGACACTATGAGAGAGAAAGACTGTAAACCGACAAAACATAGCAAAATATGTTTTCAGTGTTTTCGGTAAGAGAACATAGATCAAATATCAGTTTCGTTAGTATGTAGGAAAATTCTGGTTTACGAGAGCAGCTTTGTCGCATTACATACTTATCTTGTTGTTTATTCGAAATTTACAACAAAAACAAAGTTACATGCGACGTATTATTGGATCAAATATTCAACTGACACCAGAGAACGGTATGAAAATTCCTTCCTGTGACTCTTTTATTCACGAAAGTACTGTAACAATAACTATTTAAAACAACTGTTGCGGGTGCACTTGACGGAAATAAATAACAAAAAGTAATGGTAAACAGTAGTCTGCTAACGTTTCTTAACATTCAGTATGGCGGCGCCGGCTTCAGAGCAATGCAGGATTGACAGCGTAAGTCTGTATCGCCATCTCCCCTCATACCTCGATGGACTGGCGCTTGGTATCTTTTTGCAATTATTTCTTTTCCATAATTTATAATCATCCGCGCGTGAATGTTAATCATGAACATTCGTGGCACCAATTTGCGGGCTCCTCATGACATTACTAGCCACTTGTAATGGAACCGGCTCTGAAGAGATTTAAATTATCGAATGTTAACTTGAACGGATTTGAATATCTAACTTACAATGATGATGATGTAACGTTTAATCACTTAAAAGCTGAAAACTTTTTTTTGACACCAAAGTTACTATAAAAGCCTTATCCGCAGGTAGTAAATGAAACCTTAAAAACGTAAATTATAGAAATCCCATGAACGATTATGTAAAGGTAAGTCAAACAAATTGTAATACTGTCCAAAGGTAGTTATAAAAGTAAATAATCTCGCTTACGACCTAGGATTGCTGCAATACGCCGATTTCCAGAACGCGAACACAAATTCCTGTCGTCATAAAGAAGTCAGATTAAAAATTCTCACTATCTTTGTACTGTGCGCCAGCGTAAAACAAGCTACTGTATCTGACTGGCTGGAGCTAGAAACATAATGACGGACGCTAGCTCGCGCACGTCTTACCAAATACAACATTTAAATACGTAAAATTATTAACAAGATCACTGAATACATGCATGCTCAAGCACATCCTCCAAGAGACAGGTAATGTTAAACATAACAACAAACTAAAGCAAAAGTTGGCAAAGAATGGTGATTAGGAAATGACGTAGCAAACAATGAAAACTAGATTATTTTTTTTAATCTAGGCCCTAGAAAACTACATTTATTCAAAGAAATACATATTGGATGAAGTCATTAAAATTACATTAGAAATTATTTTGGCTGCTTTCTGAATCTTAACGGATGGAGAACTTTATGGCGATTGAAAATCCTGAAATTGTTCATCGGTGCGCGATAGATCACGTAGTGCGTTATTTTCATCGATCAGATGGTGGCCCCGGCGAAACTGGAGCAGGATCGTCAATGTTACAATCCTCTTGAAGTTTGCATAATTCCTCAATCTGGATGATCTTCAAGAAAGCTGCCGAAGTTATTTGAACATTGTCCACCGTATTTTTTGTCCACCATATTTGCAATGTAAGCGTTCGGCAGTATTTGACATATATTTTATTGTGACATTGTAATGTAATAAATTAAAAAAATTTGTTTTGTGACTATTAGTGTAATGTAATAAAATAAAATATGAGCCGTGACTTACAAAAAAAGAAACACACAATGCAATGGCTCAACATAAAAGAGAAATAACTAATGTAGTAATATTATTAACAGTGTAATATGTTGTTTAATTTAGCTCGACGTGTATAAACACTCGGTAAACTAGCCCATTTCTCAGGGTAGTTACGTAACCGTCTATAATTAATTGTCCTTTTCTTATTTATCCAACATTAGGCTCGTGAGAAGTCGTGTGCTTATTGCACCAGAGAATATTTGCCAAGCCTGTTCGATGTACACTACTCTAGTACGTAACTTAATGTTGTGGTTTCGTCTCGATATCCCGATATAAGATAAGAAGAGTAGCATCTACAAATGAAATCCTATAATGGAACTGGAATCCTGTGACCAGACATTTTCTGCCAGGGATGTTATCTAGTTATATAAAGATAATCTGTAAATAAAATTGTTAAATTATTAGTAGCTGCCTCCGGTCTCGTGGGATCTGAAACGAAGTTAATTGTCCTAACCGACGGCACGTATCGTAGATGAGCTAAAAGAAAAATGTTAAAGATTTTTCTAAGATGGCGCCTAACATTGAAAATTCTTTTTTAAGGCCCATATCTACTTAAGACAGTCTAGGTATCAGACGATTAATTGACCACATACACAAATTCTTTTGACAAAATAACCATTATACACTCCTGGAAATTGAAATAAGAACACCGTGAATTCATTGTCCCAGGAAGGGAAAACTTTATTGACACATTCCTGGGGTCTGATACATCACATGATCACACTGACAGAACCACAGGCACATAGACACAGGCAACAGAGCATGCACAATGTCGGCACTAGTACAGTGTATATCCACCTTTCGCAGCAATGCAGGCTGCTATTCTCCCATGGAGACGATCGTAGAGATGCTGGATGTAGTCCTGTGGAACGGCTTGCCATGCCATTTCCACCTGGCGCCTCAGTTGGACCAGCGTTCGTGCTGGACGTGCAGACCGCGTGAGACGACGCTTCATCCAGTCCCAAACATGCTCAATGGGGGACAGATCCGGAGATCTTGCTGGCCAGGGTAGTTGACTTACACCTTCTAGAGCACGTTGGGTGGCACGGGATACATGCGGACGTGCATTGTCCTGTTGGAACAGCACGTTCCCTTGCCGGTCTAGGAATGGTAGAACGATGGGTTCGATGACGGTTTGGATGTACCGTGCACTATTCAGTGTCCCCTCGACGATCACCAGTGGTGTACGGCCAGTGTAGGAGATCGCTCCCCACACCATGATGCCGGGTGTTGGCCCTGTGTGCCTCGGTCGTATGCAGTCCTGATTGTGGCGCTCACCTGCACGGCGCCAAACACGCATACGACCATCATTGGCACCAAGGCAGAAGCGACTCTTATCGCTGAAGACGACACGTCTCCATTCGTCCCTCCATTCACGCCTGTCGCGACACCACTGGAGGCGGGCTGCACGATGTTGGGGCGTGAGCGGAAGACGGCCTAACGGTGTGCGGGACCGTAGCCCAGCTTCATGGAGACGGTTGCGAATGGTCCTCGCCGATACCCCAGGAGCAACAGTGTCCCTAATTGGCTGGGAAGTGGCGGTGCGGTCCCCTACGGCACTGCGTAGGATCCTACGGTCTTGGCGTGCATCCGTGCGTCGCTGCGGTCCGGTCCCAGGTCGACGGGCACGTGCACCTTCCGCCGACCACCGGCGACAACATCGATGTACTGTGGAGACCTCACGCCCCACGTGTCGAGCAATTCGGCGGTACGTCCACCCGGCCTCCCGCATGCCCACTATACGCCCTCGCTCAAAGTCCGTCAACTGCACATACGGTTCACGTCCACGCTGTCGCGGCATGCTACCAGTGTTAAAGACTGCGATGGAGCTCCGTATGCCACGGCAAACTGGCTGACACTGACGGCGGCGGTGCACAAATGCTGCGCAGCTAGCGCCATTCGACGGCCAACACCGCGGTTCCTGGTGTGTCCGCTGTGCCGTGCGTGTGATCATTGCTTGTACAGCCCTCTCGCAGTGTCCGGAGCAAGTATGGTGGGTCTGACACACCGGTGTCAATGTGTTCTTTTTTCCATTTCCAGGAGTGTATTTATCGGTTTTTAAGTACAACATACATTATCAGCTGGTGCAGCAAGATGAGCTTTACACAAGAACGTCCTCTTAGGTCCGAATCCAAGCAAATGAGATAAGCGAATGACAAAGGAAAGATAGTTCATGCATAGAAGCGCAAGAGTCCATGGAATAACATGTCCACTGTAGTTCTATCTCTTCTTCTTTGGCCTACTTGTCGATTATTTATAAAATCTATCGTAATATTTAGTTTACATTTTTTTTTAAACCCAAGTCCACCCAGGAGAAAAAGTACAACATGACGCCGAACCGTTACTGCCTCCGCGTCCAAGCAAAATTTCTCAATCACTCACTGTTCGACTCTTGACTATCGATATTTTAATCGCACTCTTCCTTTCGTATAACAGTTGCATTTACTATAGTTAATACAAGAAAATATTACACGAAAAAGAAATATTACTCACCCAAAATTAAATACGTTAATAACAAATACTAAGCGTAACCTAATAAAAGTAGTGCAGAGTTTAGGCCATCTCGGCCGCCTCTGTAGTAGTGTAATCAGGTTCGATTCCCGTTACAGGCAGCGGTTTTCCTTCGTAGGAGTACTAGAACAGAGTGCACTGAGCCTCGTGATACCAGTTGAGGAGATACTTGTCCGAGTAGTAACGGCTCCAGGTCACGAAAACTGACAACGGTCGGGTCCAGGGAGCTGCGTGCTGGCCCCACGCTCCCCGCCCTCCGCCGCCACCGTCATACCGAACACAATAAGGCTACCGGTAGATGGTGACACGGCAGTCGGTCGGTACCTTTGTGTCCGTCAAGACCTATGGATGGAGTTCACATTTACAGTTACCAGAACAAAACACAGTAACCAGGAAAAATTTGTCTGCTGCAGGGATGTAAAAAGAGAAAAAATAATAATATCACTAAGAATCAGCAATGTTTTCACACACTGAATTCGTTAATTAATATGTTTTCTTTTACTGTACTTCAATTTTTTACCATCCGTCGATATTTTTGTATCACTGATGAAACTGGTCAGTAAAGACAGGATTTCAATTTTTTATCACTTTGGAAATCAGGGTATGCCCTGACTGATTCACTAACTCATCATCGTCCACCACAAACCACTAAGGACAGAAAATTAAAACTTCGAGAGGTTGTTGACCTTATACTATAGGCATCGTCTAAGAAGGGATTTTTCGATATTGCACCCCTAAAGGTGTGAAATAGGAGATGAAAGGCTTTTCGAAAAGATGTTGCTGTTAAGGCAATTTTGAAGCTATAACTACGAAAATTGATATTTGGTTTCTCGATCAGAAAAAGTACACATTTCGGCATTTTTGTAAATTCAGCCCCCAAAGAGGGTGAAATAGTGGGCGAAAAATCTTTTGAAATAAATCGTTATTAAAGAACTACTAAACATTGTTGAAGATACATCTATGAAAATTTGTATTTGGCTTCTCGGTTAAAAATAAAAAAGTTACGTGTTTTAGTGTTTGGGAATTCAACCCCTAAGGGGATGAAATAAGGGTTGCAATTTTTTATGAAAATATTTAGTTATAATAAAACATTTTAAAGCTAAATCTATGAAAACTGGTTGGAAGTAAAGAAATATGTAGGATTGTAGGATGAAAGTTTCTGTGGAAATATCACTGGCGAAACTCAAATGCCAGGATGAACAAAAACCTCCGACTGTAGAACAGCTTTCTGATCAGAAATACATTCGGAAAAGACCATGCTTCAATGGCCTTAATAGGAGTGGAAAGTTTAGAAGGTGTTACAAATTGTGAACTACAACAAAGGAAGCTTTTTAACAGTCAATAAGACAAATTGGCTTTGTCAGAGTCGCATAGAAAAAGAAACGGATCTTTGATAAATTATACAGTAGGACTAAACATGTTTTTGTAAAATTACCATTGTTGTAATTGCTACGTAAACGCGGACGCTTTCTAGTATTTCAAGATAGCTCTTTCCATTTAAGATTTTTGCAACTTCCCATCACACCACGCATCCGAACTCTTATCCTCGGCTCCGTGTTTAGCTCTAAAACGACTCACTGGCTAACGGAAGTCCGTTTCCCAAAGAACTTGACAGCCTGGTCAACATGGTGCCCATACAGATCGAAGATGTAGTGCATCAGTGGATAAAATCCAAAAGTATTTTACAACATGTTTTGTAGTGTACTGTGAGGGTTGAGAAAGATTCGCCGTGTTTCAGTAGTGGAGCTGGAAAATTTCCTACGAAGCCAATGACAAGTTCCTCATAGATGTAAGCTGTGGGAAAGCCTTATTTACAAACAAAAGCTGAACGAATCAAAAAGGAATGTCAGGAGAGCAGTGCTGGAAGAGTTGAGTGAAGTCGAAAGTAAAATTTGTCGACCGATCTGATGGCAATTACTTAGTGTTAAATTAAGTCAGTAAATTGAGCAAAATCATCTATTTAGACCCTCAGTAATCATACTGGTAACGGAATGGAAGATGACTGACACAAGCTCGCGATACCGAATTTCGCTTTCCCAAATTGTTTCATTGAGGACTGTAGTACGTTCCGTCTTTCGATTATCGTCCTAAAGCTGCAACGATAAACAATGAGATACGTATTCCCGAGATATAAAATTTATTTAAGTTGCTTAACTAAGGGTACGCATCTAGATCTGATGGGGTACCTGAATGTTCGCAAAAAGATTATGAGAAAGAACTTTTCACCTTTTGACAGCGATTTAACTTCGCTAGCGGAAACAAAGAAAGTTGTCAAGCGAATGAAAAAATTAATGTATAATAAAAGCACTGTTCAATCCCGTTTTCAAGAAGAGTCGCCATGTGTTAGTTATAGGCCTGTATGGCTGACGTCGATCTGTTGCAGAATTGTGGAACACATTCACCATTCCATTCATTTAATTGTTCTCATTGGCATTAGTAGGCCCCAAATTTCATCATAGCCTTTATTTGAATGAACAGTCCCGTATCGGGACAGGAGTGTAGCGGGCAGTGACAGGAAACCTTCAACATCGCTCATGGCAAGGCACTAGTGGAGGTGGTCTGCTGTTGCCTTCCTCCGAACTGTTACAAAGTGTTAATAGTGTATCCGTGCCGTGTAGATGACTGAGATGAGTGTTTGTACATTGTGGTGTTGGGTTTGTGTTGTTATCGATGAAAGGAGGGGAGAGGGTGACACCCCGTGCCGGCACGTAGCCTACACCTCGCGAATAACTCCAAGGGGCCGCCGAACTTTACGTCCCCATCCGACTGACGGATCAGCTTAAAAAATGTCACAAGCCCTCATTTCAGGAGACTCTGCGGAGAGAATTGTAATTTAATCCAGGACACTGGCGCAAAGACTGGTTATCGAGAACGTTAACCACAACCTCTCCCCCCCCCCCCCCCCTTGCCGGCCAAGCACTGGCAGTGAAAATTTCGTCCACCACCAGGATTCGGACTGGCTTACCTCCGAGTGGAGAACCACGGCAGAAGCCTGTATTAGCGGCCTAGTCTACGGAGGTAACTTTTGCTTAGTCAATATTAAAACGTCGTCCCCTTCTAGGCCTATGCGATTATGAATCCCAGTTGCTGTAACTTCTGGTTTCTTCTTATTTTCTCTTCAGTTGGAAAGTGAACAACGTGAAACCACCAGGATACGCGAATGGAGCTCCCCTGAATGTCAGATTCCTGTAATTGTTCTTCGCACAAGTAAGTCGTCACCTTTTTGACGAATATTCGTCTAACATCAGCGGAGAACGTGAATGAATTTTCCATTGGCTTGCATATTGTCGTTTCTAATTACCAAAGTCTTCTAGGAAAAACTGTCTGTATTCAGAGTGCAGCCAAAAACGGTCACCAGAGGCAGAAAGTTTCATCGGCCAAGTCTCTAAAATCGAAATTTTCCTAAAATAAATTTTCAAGTTCTAAAGTTACAGTAACTCGCAATAGATTTATTTCCAACTAATTCACCGTCGCCTTTGGTAGAGTCTTTATCTCTAAAAAGAACATAATTACGTTTGACTGTATGCATTTTTAAATTCCCTCATGAATGTAGTAGCGCCAGTGAAGCCGTTTGGATTGCGTATCAATTTTCAAACTCTGTATTTCTGCCGTCGTCTATGTCAATAAAAAGCAAATATTTCAGTGTGGGCGTCCAAAATGTGTAGTCACCCTTTAATAGAGAAAATCAGTGGAAAACGAAACTCATTTATCATTTCAGCGTCATTTTGACGTCTTTCAGGTGCTCAGAAAGATCGCCAATAATACTTAACATCGCTGTCGATTTAATAAACGAACTTCAGTTCATTGGTAGGATATTGGGGAAAAGCAGTCAGTATGCAAAGGAGACTGCTTACAAATCAGCTGTGCGACCCATCGTAAAATATTGCTCAAATGGGATTCGTACCTTATAGGACTTACAGGAGATGCTTAACATATACAAACAAACTTGGGACGAATTGACACAAGTTTGTGTGATTCACGGGAGAACGTCATGAAAATAATCAAAAACCTGAAATGGCAAACTTTCATGATAGATACCAGTTAGCCCACTAAAACCTACATCTAAAATTTCCAGAGCCATTATTTAGTGAAGGAACTAGAACTATTCGCAGCCCCCTGTGTATCGTTAGGTAATTAGGGGGAATGTTGAGCAACACCGGCACATATCTGTAAGAAATTAAACATCGATCACGAATCAGTTTAAAACTATTTATGTAAGGCTGTAAAGTGGTATTTTTTAAACACTTTTCAATCTCTAGGTAGAGCAGACTGCTCGGGTAATGGCCCGTATTGGAGAGGCAGAGAGTTTTCTGCCAAAAACAAAGGGATTCTCAGCTGTGTGTGTTACTTTAGGAGGAATTTTCAGTTCGGCATTTCTCTTATAACCAAGAGAAACACCCGGAAAACATTGGTCAGTATCGGGGGTTGAGGGCTATCTTTCATTTAATACTGGGATGATATGTCCTAGACATAAGAAATGAAATATTAGTGTATGCATGTATGTAGTTGGATGATGGACGCTTACGTCTATACACAGCAAAGTCTGACTTGATCGACGTATGCGATGTGGGCAAATTTTGTCGTCCGCAATGAACAATTTCCAAAACAGTTAAAATTCTTCTTGGTTAATCTATTTCTCGCAGGTGTGATAATTATAGGTTACTGCCACATCATATGTCAAAGGATCGAAATCACATCTGCCAGAAACAGCTTAAGCAGAAAAAATTTTCACTATTTTTGACTTTACTCATTATGGTGAACAAAATTTGGCCACGTACAACATTGACGCATGAAACGGGTGGTCATCTAAATAAGGTTAACACAGGAGGACCGAGTCTTTACCACTGCTTAGCAAAGATTATGAAACAAAAGTCCGTCAACGTAATGTTTTTTTATCTGCCAGTCAATGTGGGTGAACAGTTCAGGGTTAATGATGGTGTAATCAGCTACTTAAGCAGTGGTTGGTTAGATATGGTTCAAATGGCTCTGAGCACTATGGGACTCAACTTCTGAGGTCATTAGTCCCCTAGAACTTAGAACTAGTTAAACCTAACTAACCTAAGGACATCACACACATCCATGCCCGAGGCAGGATTCGAACCTGCGACTTTAGCGGTCTCGCAGTTCCAGACTGCAAGCCTAGAACCGCACGGCCACTTCGGCCTGCTGGCTAGATATGCTGCCTCGTAAGTATACTAATGAATCCAACGAAAACGAGATACTTGGTTGTGTAAACTACTGCTATTCGCTGCTGAAAAAATTTGTACTATAACGATTTAGTTCCGTTTATACTGCAGACGTAACCACAATTACAGAAGCATTTATGGTTGGAACAAAAAAATTGAGCAAAACATTAATTCTAACGTACTTAATAAGCCTTGGAGCAATTAGATTATCAGAAGTGGAAGCCTGCTAAAAGTTTGTAATACTGACGAATTAATAATAAAACCAGAGAGAGATAGAGGGAGAGAAAAATCATTTATTCTAATGTGGTTAAAGGAGCACTCAACTATCTGGCACTACGAGGTAGTACATGGTGTGATAAAATGCAGCAACAAAAAGTGAAATCCGCTACTTCAATAGCTACCCCGTTTCTAGAAAAGAGGCACACCAAAATGGGAACAGCAGAGGCAAATATCGCGGCAGGGAAAGGGTTATTCATGTTCGCTTCAGACCAGCGCACCACTAACAAAAAACCTGAGGTGACGGAAGTCATGGGATTTCTCCTAATTTCCCAACCTCCTTTTGCCAGCAATAGTGCAGTAACTCGACGTGGCATGGAATGAATAAGTCATTGAATGTCCCCTGCAGAAATATTGAGCCTCCTGCCTCTATAAACATCAACAGCTGCGAAATTGTTGTCAGTGCAGGCTTTTGTGCACCAACTGATCTCTCGATTGCGACCCATAAATGTTCAAAAATGGTTCAAATGGCTCTGAGCACTATGGGACTTAACATCTATGGTCATCAGTCCCCTAGAACTTAGAACTACTTAAACCTAACTAACCTAAGGACATCACACAACACCCAGTCATCACGAGGCAGAGAAAATCCCTGACCCCGCCGGGAATCGAACCCGGGAACCTGGGCGCGGGAAGCGAGAACGCTACAGCACGACCACGAGCTGCGGACCATAAATGTTCGATGGGATTCATATCAGGTGATCTGGGTGGCCAAATCATTCGCTAGAATTGATAGGAATGTTCTTCAAAGTAATCGTGAACAAGTGTTTGGCATTATGGCCAACGAGCTTGCTGCAGTGGTAACACCGGTTCCCGTTATATCACCCAAGTTAAGCGCTGTCGGGCTGGGCTAGCACTTGGATGGGTGACCATCTGGTCTGCTGAGCGCTGTTGGCAGCGGGTGCACTCAGCCCTTGTGAGGCAAACTGAGGAGCTACTTAATTGAGAAGTAGCGGCTCCGGTCTCGAAAATTGACATACGGCTGGGAGAGCGGTGTGCTGACCACATGCCGCTCCAAATCTGCATCCAGTGACGCCAGTGGACTGAGGATGACACGGCGGTCGGACGGTACCGTTGGGCCTTCATGGCCTGTTCGGGAGGAGTTTAGTTTTAGTTTGGCATTATGCAGTCCATGAATGGCAGCAAATGGTCTCCAAAAAGCCGAACATAACGACTTCCATTCAATGAGCGGTTCAGTTATACCCGAGGACCCAGTCCAGTCCACTCCATGTAAGCCCAACCCACACCACTATGGAGCCGCCACCAGCTTGCACAGTGCCTTGTTGAGTCCATGGCTTCGTGGGGTCCGCACCACACTCGAACCCAATATCAGCTCTTACCAGCTGAAATCAGGACTCAAGCCACGGTCTTCCAGGTCGTTTAGGGTCCAACCGATATGGTCACGAGCCCAAGATAGGCGCTGCAAGCGATGCCGTGCTATTGGCAGTGGCATTCGCGTCGGTCGTATGCTGCAAAAGACCATTAACGCCTTACTTGTCTGTTGTTAGCACAGACAGCTCTACGCAAACACCACTGCTCTCAGTCGTTAAGCGAAGGCCGTCGGCCTCTGCGTTGTCCGTGGTGAAAGATAATACCTGAAAATTGGTAATCTCGGCACAGTCTTGACATTGTGGATCTTGGAATACTAAATTTCCTAAGGATTTCTGAAATGCAATGTCCCAAGCGTCTAGCTCCAACTACCATTCCGTGTTCAAAGTCTTTTGATGCCCTTCGTGCGGCTATTATCACCTCGGAAACCTTTTCACATGTATCACCTGACTACAAATGAAATGTAACTCCACACAATGCACTGCCATGACTCCTGTCAACTCGGTGTAGTATAGCCAGAATAACCTTCTGAGGTGATATGTGACATGTGATATGTGACTGAATTCCAATCAAGAACAACTGCCAATATGAGAAATACAGAAGTAGATATCCTTGGTGTCGCGAAGCAGATTAAATCACTTAATAAAAGCGAGGCTTCCTGTCCAGATTATACACCAGTCAGGTTCCTCTCAGAGTATGCTAATACAATAGCTCCATATTTAGCAGTGCAGTTGTATATAACCACTCGCTCACGGAAAGATCCGTACCATAAAGACTGGAAAATTGCTCAGGTCACACCTATACCCATAAAGGGAAGTAGGAGTAATCCGTTGAATTACAGACACGTATCGCTAACGTCGATTTGCAGTAGGGTTTTGGAACATGTACTGTATTCGGACATTATGAAGTACCTCGAAGAAAACGATTTATTGACACGTATTCAGCACGGATTCAGAAAATATCGTTCTTGCGAAACACAACTAGCTCTTTATACTCATGAAGTAATGAGTGCTATCGACAGGGATTGTCAAATTGATTCCATATTTTTAGATTTCCTCACAAGCGTCTTCTAACCAAACTGCGTGCCTATGGAATATCTCCTCAGCTGTGCGACTGGATTCGTGATTTCCTGTCAGAAAGGTCACAGTTCGTAGTAATAGACTGAAAGTCGAGTAAAACAGAAATAATATCCGGCGTTCCCCAAGTGTTATAGGCCCTCTATTGTTCCTGATGTATATTAACGACAAGGGAGACAATCTCAATAGCCGTATTAAATTGTTTGCAGATGATGCTGTCATTTACCGTCTTGTAAAGTCATCAGATGACCAAAACGAATTGCAAAATGATTTAGGTAAGATATCTGTATGGTGCGAAAAGTGGCAATTGATTCTGAATACAGAAAAGTGTGAAGTTATTCACATGAGTACTAAAAGAAATCCGCTAAATTTCGATTACGCGATAAATCACACAAATCTGAAGGCTGTAAATTCAACTAAATTCTTCAGGAATACAATTACAAATACCCTAAATTATAACGATCACATAGATAATGTTGTGGGTAGAGCCAACTAAAGACTACGATTCACTGGCAGAACACTTAGGCCTAGAAGGTGCAACAGGTCTACTAAAGAGACTGCTTACACCACGCTTTTCCTCTCTATTCTGGAGTATTGCTGCGCTGAGTGGGATCCGCATCAGATGGAACTGACATGATGAAATCGAAAAATTACAAAGAAGGGCGGCCGTTTTGTATTAGCCTGAAGTAGGGGAGATAGTGCCACAGACATGATACCTGAATTGGAATGGTAATCATTAAAACAAAGGCGTTTTTCGTTGCGACGGTATCTTCTCACAAAATTTCAATCACCAGTTTTCTCCCCCGATTGCAAAAACATTCTGTTGGCACCCACCTACATAGGGAGAAATGATAATCACGATAAAATAAGAGAAATCAGGGCTCGCACGGAAAAATTTAACTGTTCGTTTATCCCGTGCGCCGTTCGAGAGTGGAACGGGAGAGGCAGCTTTAAGGTTGTTCATTGAACCCTCTTCCAGGCACTTTTTTGTGAATAGCAAAGTAGCCACGTAGATATAGATCAGTTATTCGAAAAGTTCAGGATACGCCTGATTCTCTGTGCACCTCTATAGGATCGGACTGATAGGAATTTTCCATATAAACGACATACTGGAATGTCCTAAATACGTTAGACACCAAAATAAGCTGCAGCAGAACCTTGCAAAAACGAGGATTTCCTTGTCAACAAACATTAAAATACTACTACGTCAGAAAATTTTCGAAATTAACAGTTGCATCGCGAGCCGCTTGCAAGAAGCGAACACAAATCTGACGTATCAAATACTGTCATTTGTGAATTTATAAATGTATAAAATAGCTATGTAATTACCTCCATAAACAATTACAGTGGTTGTATTTTCTCCAGCAGATAGTGTCAATGTATTGTATGAAATATATTTTCGTGTACGAAGAACTAATACAATCTCAGGTAGTTTTGTTCCATTCGTCGTGACGAAAACAAAGATGGTTCTGCAAGCCGCAAATGGGTCACGGATTTCCAAACCACTGATTTATGGCTTTATTCTTCAAGGTACTAGTAGTAAGATAGTGTTATTCCCCTGAATGCCACGAAGTTTCGAAGGTTGTAAGGTGGAGCACAATTTTGTTGCGGGATATCGTCTGCATCATTTAAAATTGCCACTCGAATAGCAGAACAAATCGTTTCCAGCCAATCGGGATACAACTGAGTGTCCTTTCCGATAGTCACAGCATACAAAATTTTTGCCGTATTTGCCACCGGTTTCTAAAATCAACATTACAGTATTTCTAAGTCCAGCTGGCCGCCATCTTCATGTTGAATGCTGTTGTTTAATCTTGTTTACAACACATTACTGCTTGACATGCAGTTTTTCTATAAAAACAGCTCCTTGTCAGGTAGGGAACAGAACTTTCTAATCCATCAATCTAGACATTCAGACCAACCGTGAAGAATACTGACGTATCTCTTTCCTTAACTGGTTGGAATTCGCAATGTCTTGCATTGTGTTAATGGGAACATGTTAAATTCCTTTGCAACTGAGTACACAACTCCACTTGGAACCTGAAACGAGAAGCCAAGGTTTAAATGAAAATTGCTATTGGACCCAGCATTGTGATTGTGTTTATCATAGCTCAGCTGAAATTGATAATTTACACAGGAGAAACTGTTAAGGAGTAAATTTACTGGAAAGTGAAAGCAGGAATCCCATCGTCTCTAAAACGACATCTGCAAAGCCCTTCCCCATAAAACACAGTACTGACGCTGCGCCGGCCGAAGTGGCCGTGCGGTTAAAGGCGCTGCAGTCTGGAACCGCAAGACCTCTACGGTCGCAGGTTCGAATCCTGCCTCGGGCATGGATGTTTGTGATGTCCTTAGGTTAGTTAGGTTTAACTAGTTCTAAGTTCTAGGGGACTAATGACCTCAGCAGTTGAGTCCCATAGTGCTCAGAGCCATTTGAACCATTTTTGAACTGACGCTGCAAATATTCTGTGTTTCACTTTGCACTGCATAAATGGCTACCTAATATGGTTGTTCACTCAATTTATCCACTGATCTGTTCCGTCCTATACATGTCACACTGTCTTCTGCTATTGTTCCATATTTCCATATTTTGATTAGCATTTGTTTCAGTCCCTCACTATCGAATCTATTGTTGTTGTGCTCTTCAGTCCGAAGATTGGTTTCATGCATCTCTCCGCGGAAGTCTACTCTGTGTAGGTCGTTTTATCTCTGCATAACTACTGCTCTCTACTTCTAGCACTACGGTCGCAGGTTCGAATCCTGCCTCGAGCATGGATGTGTGTGATGTCCTTAGGTTAGTTAGGTTCAAGTAGTTCTACGTTCTAGGGGACTGATGACCTCAGAAGTTAAGTCCCATAGTGCTCAGAGCCATTTGAACCATTCTACTTCTAGTTGAACTTATTTATAGGACTCAGGCTTTGGTCTCCCTCATTAATTTGTACAATTTGTCGTCTCCCTTCCCCCTCCACACACACACACACACACACACACACACACACACACACACACCTACACACACACACAGACACACACACACAATTCGCCCCATAACTAAAGTGAAGGTTCCTTGATTCCCCAGGATACGTCATATCAAACGAGCACATCTTTTACGCAGGTTGTGCCATAAATTTCTGTTTTACTTCTTTGTTAGTTATCCGATCTATCCCTGTAATTTTCAGCAACCTACTGCAGCAACAAATTTCAAAATATTCTATTCTCTTCTTGTCTGATCAGTTTATGTCCATGTTTCACTTCCGCGCAAGGCTACACCCTTCACAATTACTTTCAGAAGAAACTTCCTAACACTTAAATTTAATCGTATGTTCGATATTAACAAATTTCTCTTTTCCAGAAATTCTTTCCTTGGTATTTCCAGCGTGCTTTGTATATCGTCTCTACTGCAACCACCGTCATAATTGGCTGACCAAATACCGAAACCTGTCTACTACTTTCATTGTCTCATTTTCTAATCTAGTGCCCTTAGCATCATCTGATTTAATTTGACCACATTTCATTATTCTACTTTCACTTTTGTTGGTGTTTATCTTACACTACTGGACATTAAAATTGCTACACCACGAAGATGACGTGCTACAGATGCGAAATTTAACCGACAGGAAGAAGATGCTGTGATATGAAAATGATTAGCTTTCCAGAGCATTCACACAAGGTTGACCCCGGTGGCGACACCTACAACGTGTTGACATGAGGAAAGTTTCCAACAGATTTCTCAAACACAAGCAGCAGTTGACCGGCGTTGCCTGGTGAAACGTTGTTGTGATGCCTCATGTAAGGAGGAGAAATGCGTACCATCACATTTCCGAATTTGATAAAGGTCGTATTGTAGCCTATCACGATTGCAGTTTATCGTAGCGCGACATTGCTGCTCGCGTTAGTTGAGATCCAATGACTGTTAGCAGAATATGGAATCGGTGGGTTCAGGAGGGTAATACGAAACGCCGTGCTGGATCCCAACGGCCTCGTATCACTAGCAGCTGAGATGACACGTATCTTGTCCGCATACCTATAATGGATCGTGCAGCCACGACTCGATCCCTGAGTCAACAGATGGGGATTTTTGCAAGACAACAACCATCTGGACGAACAGTTCGACGACGCTTGCAGCAGCATGGACTATCAGCTGAGAGACCACGGCTGCGGTTACCCTTGACGCCGCATCACAGACAGGAGCACCTGCGATGGTGTACTCAACGACGAACCTGCGTGCACGAATGGTAAAACGTAATTTTTTCGGCTGAATCCAGGTTCTGTTTACAGCATCATGATGGTCGCATCCGTGTTTGGCGACATCGCGGTGAACGCACATTGGAAGTGTGTATTCGTCATCGCCATACTGGCCTATCACCCAGCGTGATGGTATGGGGTGCCATTGGTTACACGTCTCGGTCACCTCTTGTTCGCATTGACGGCACTTTGAACAGTGGACGTTACATTTCAGATGTGTTACGATCGGTGGCTCTACCCTTCATTCGATTCCTGCGAAACCCTACATTTCAGCAGGATAATGCACGACCGCATGTTGCAGGTCCTGTACGGGCCTTTCTGTATACAGAAAATGTTCGACTGCTGCCCTGGCCAGCACATTCTCCAGATCTCTCACCAACTGAAAACGTCTGGTCAATGGTTGCCGAGCAACTGGCTCGTCACAATACGCCAGTCACTTCTCTTGATGAACTGTGGTATCGTGTTGAAGTTGCATGGGCAGCTGTACCTGTTCTCGGCATCCAAGCTCTGTTCGACTCAATGCCCAGGCGTATCAAAAATGTTATTACGGCCAGAGGTGGTTGTTCTGGGTACTGATTTCTCAGGATCTATGCACCCAAATTGCGTGAAAATGTAATCACATGTCAGTTCCAGTATAATATATTTGTCCAATGAATACCCGTTTATCATCTGCATTTCTTCTTGGTGTAGCAATTTTAATGGCCAGTAGTGTACAACCTCTTTCCAATACACTACCCATTCCGTTCAACTGTTCTTCCTAGTATTGCTGCCAATGAAGGAATTACATTGTCATCACCCATCCTCATTTTTTTTCTTCTCCCTAAACTTTAATTCTTTTACGAAACTTCTCCTTGGTTTGCTTTACTGCACTGGGGACAGACTACAACCCTGCTCACTCCCTTCTCAGCTACTGCTTCTCTTCCGTATCCGCCGACTTTCGTAGCTGCTATCTGATTTCTGTACATTTTGCTAAAAACCTTTCGTTTCTTGTACTTTACCCGTGATACCTTCAGAATCTCGAAGAGTGTATTCCAGTCAACATTTCCTGATGTCTGTTAGTTCGTTGATTTGGGGGAAGGGACCAAACAGCGAGGTCATCGGTTGCATCGGATTAGGGAAGAATGGGGAAGGAAGTTGGCCGTGCCCTTCAAAGGGACCCATCCGGCATTTGCCTGAAGCGATTTAGGGAAGTCACGGAAAATCTAAATCAGGGCGGAGGGACGAGGATTTGAACCTTCGTCCTCCCGAATGCGTGTCCAGTGTGCTAACCACTGCACCACCCCGCTCGGTGATATAAATAAGTGCTATAAACGTAAGTTTTCCTTTGTTCAGTCTTTTTTCAACGATAAATCGTAAGATCAGTACTGCCTCACGTGTTCACACATTTCTCCGGAACGTAAACCTTCTTCGATGTCGGCCTCTACAAATTTTTTCCATTCTTCTATATATAACTCATGTGAGTACAGTTCATCCATGACATTTGTAGCTTGTAATATTCGTACTTCTCAGCACTCACTTTTCTTCGTCGAGTCTGAGTGTATTTATCCTATCACATATCATGCACTTTGGTTGCAATTCTTCCGTCAAGGCTGACTCCCCTAAGGATCTCAATAATATTGAGGGAATTTAATCTAGAAGTATTGTTTCGGGTTATGTCTTTCAGTTCTTTGTCATTGTTTCGCAATATGATACCATCGATTTCATTTTTATTTACTTCCTCTTACCTTTCTGTAATAGTGTCAAGTTCATTTCCCTTCTACTGCCCTTTTGGATAGTTCTTCACCTTTCCTTTCAGCTTTCTCTTCATTACTTGGTGGTGGCTTGTCGCCTGAACTCTTGATTTTCACATAACTGCTCATTTTTTCTCCAAAGGTGACTTCAGTGTTCTTGCGTCATTACTGTTCTTCTATACACATTGTCCAGTTTGGTTTCCCATGGTTATGCATTTCTAAAATCTTCTTTCGAGTCTATTCAGTATAGAATTTCATTATCTTGTATTCTTATATCTTTCAAATTAATGTAATTTATTGCAGACATTTGGACGTGGAAGCCTTTTTCCGTGTTGACACACAGTAAATTTCTCTTGAATTCTCTTCAGTTGGCCTGAATTCATACATTCAGCTAAGTGTAAACAACCAGTTTTGTTCCTGTGATGCTGTATCTTTTCCTCAGGGGAAGTAGATCACCTCTAGTTATTTTATTATTCTGCATTCTTTTTCGGCTCTTCTGCACCTACATTTTTTCTTCTTCATCATATGTAGTCTCCATTTCCATGTTCTCTGTCTTGTTCTCTTCTCTCATCGCACTTCACGCCTCACCCAATGAATCTTGAGAGTTTCATGTGCGTGTTTCTTCAGTTCCTTTCAGGTTCTAGTTACTGCCAAAAGTTCTCTCTTTGATATTTCTTCTCTACAGTCCTCTCAAGCGATTTCTCTTCATTTGCTTTGTGATTCAGGGTTGCTTTAGCCTATTCTGTACTTTTGGTTTGTTTCTTTCCTTGTTTGTATGTCCTTCATTCATGTTTCCACGATCTGAGGTGTTCGTTAACTATGAGAGAATCTCCCTCCCGTCAAAACGTTCGTTTCTTTATTCTTTTTCATACTGAACTTCGATGTGTTATCTGTAGTGTAATAGCAGTTCACAGCAACATATAATGTACAGTATATACTGCCTCATTTCCATTTCCTGGAATATCAAGCAGCAGTCTTAACTGCTCGCACGCTCTGGTATTGGATTATGTAATTTGATTTAATACAGCAGTTGCTTGGCACGCAAACGTAAATTTTCAGAACCAATTTTTCATCTTAAATCGATTACGATTTCTTGGTCCACAATAAAATAAAATTATGTATCTTATTATTTTGGTTACAAGATCTGATTGGAAACTGGTAGGCAATACACAACGCGAAAGAGGAGCTGCTGCACGTTTTGTGTTTATCGTCCCATCCGCGACGAGTCACTACAAGCAGATCACGAGCTCGAATTGAAAAGGTATGGAGAATGAATTCATCTCTGTGCCATTCAAAGGAGCTATAATAGCATTTGCCACATACAATTCAGGGAATCCCCGGAAAAAATAAATCTCGATGGCCAGACGGAGAACTGAACCGCGACCCCCACTAAAAGGGTAAACAACCACGCGAGGTACGACCTCGGGGATCAATCGGGCATCACGTGACAGCATCACAGGGGCCGCAAGCAGCGTGTGACATGAACCTCCCCTCTGAGACGCAGGGCCGAGTGTTGCACAATATCTGTGACTGGATTCAGAACTTCCTTGCAGGTAGAACGCAGCTCGTCGCTCTTAACGCAACGTAATCAACAGAAGTAAACGTTATCTCCCGTGTGCTCCAAAAAAGTGTGATAGGCTCGTTACTTTTTTTTGGTACATATTATAAATTGAAGTCCCCCCGCCGGGTTTTTCTGTCTCCATATGAAGGTTAATATTGCGAACTACTGTAATGATTTTGATATGGTTTTCATTAATAGATAGACAGATTCACGAGGAAGATTTGTGTGTATAAAAGTTTCCGTTCGAAGGCCATACATTTCAGAATCGGTATGCCATTCAGGCAAACTCGCCATGAGCATTGAGGCAATTATCCCACCAATTCGTCAGGTTGAAGATACCCGTTTGGCGAAACAACGTGTCCTGCTCTATGCAGACGTTAGTAACTGCCTGCTGCACTTCCTCGTCTGACAAGAATCTTCGACCCTTCAGGGCCTTTTTTAACGAACCGAAATACTGATAATAGCATGGGGAGAGATCAGGACCATAGAGTGAATGCTCGAGTGTCTCCCACCCGTAATGGGTAAGGCTGGACTCCCACATCAACTGGCGTCTCATGTCGAACGTAACTTGGCGCACCATTCCACAACGGTGGTTTCCGCGTGCTCCCTATACACTCTTCATTCTCTGATGGATGTATACCATTGTTTGTCTTTCGGCAGGCAAGAGAAGAGTAACAGCACGATGGTCCCGTTTGAATGCATTTGGTAATAAAGTCGTCACAGCTTTCCTCATTTACCGCAAGCACGTCCGAAAGCCGCGAACACGACAGTGATCCATTGCATACATGTCGGTGCTTATACTCGCATAGGAGTCGCACTGGTTTGCTTAGACGCTGCAGCAACGTCTTCAAATGGAAAATTTTTAATCACCCTCTACAGAGTGATGCAGCTACGTGATAAGACCCATTGTATCTCCCCAACCGGAATAGATACAAAGATGCCGTTTGGACAGTGAATTGCAGGGACTAGGGCTACTTGAATACATCGCATTTCATGTTTGTGTTATTTTTTATTACAGAGATATGAGGCCATCTTTGGTTTTTTAAATGGAACCCTATGTTAATTTTTAGCGTAACATGATGGGCTTAAAAAGACTGTTTCAAATATGTGTATATCATAATATTTAGGCGAATAGTTTTTGAGACACAGATACGTTCTCGTATCGTGTTCGTCCATCGAAGTGGCGTTGTCCAATGCGACCTTTCCTGTTGTGTAGAGTACATGGTAAACGTCACGTGTACGTCCTTACACAAACACGCCCGTTTACCCGACAATAGTAATACATACTGAGATACTTTGTCCAAAAATTAACTGATGATGTCGCACAAATATTATTCAGTTATTTGAAAACTGTGATACCAAAATAGTAGACAACATTCAGTATTAAAATACTGCAAGATGTTAATTCATTTTAAGTAATAGAAATACAAATGTAAATGAGGAGGCCCTTATTGGTCACAGTTATTTCGTGCGTATTTGTTTTTTATTTGAAAATATTTACTATTGATCACAATAGGAAGAAAATACACACAAAGATGCAAAATACATACTGTACATGATACAAAACTTTACTGAAGCATGAGCTCAAAATTCTTCCCCTCTGCTGCGATGCACATTTGTAGTCGCCGTTCGAGTGATTTCTGAACGGCTGCGAGGGTGTTACGTGAGACACCAGCGCACGCTTCGATGATACGTTGCTTCATATCATCTGGCGTGGTTGGTATTTGAGCATACACTTTATGTTTGATTGCTCCCCACAGAAAAAAATCAAGAGGGGTCAGATCAGGAGACCAGGCTGGCCACTTCAGCACGTCGTCCTATCCAACATTCCAGGAACTTTTCATTTAACAGTTCTGTAGCCACACGGGAAGAGTGAGCAGGATAGCCGTCATGTTAGAACCACACGAACTGAAGCGCAGTCAGTGGTACCTTTTCCACCAAATGGGCAGAACGTTTCGCAGGAACTGTGCATAGTTATTGCCATTTAGTATACCCGGAATGACGTACGGCCCCACAATGACAGTTCCGACGATGCCGCACCACACGTTAACACTCAACGGTTGCTCATGTTGTACCTGTCGAAGCCAATGAGGGTTCACTATTGACCAGTAATGCATTTATGCAAATTCGCATTACCGTGGTTGGTGAAAGTCGCTTCATCAGTAAAAAGCACCCGTTGAAACAACGTTGGATCATCTTGTAGGCCCTGCAGAGCAAACCGGCAAAATTCCTGGCGCCGTTCGAAATCCACGACGGAGAGTGCTTGATGTAATGAGAGGTGAAACGGGTGAAATCTATGCTACAAGGAATGCGATATACACCCTCCTTACGCAAACCAAGATCATCCTTACCAGAACCCAAAAGCACTCTAATTTTAGATGGAGGTCGGAAAACACATTTCACATCATATTTCCGTAAAATACGACCGATCTTGTTGGAAGTGCTTTCCACGTAAGGCAAAATGGCAGTTGACTTAGGTTTCGACTCAGTATTATCATCAGTCACCCGATGTACAGTTGGTCGATAGCGCAACGCACGTTCAATCTGTCTTTCACTATAACCATTTTGACGAAATGTAGCTTCAAGATGGGACAGCTCAGCTGCCAAGTCTCAGTGTTGGAAATGACATATGCCTTTTGTACCAAGGTACGATGTACCCCTTCACACTGGGCCGGGTGGTGACAACCATTAGCCTGTAAATGCAAGTCAGTGTGGGTACGTTTCCTGTAAACTGGCGGGTTTGAAAGGCGCCGACTCCACGTTCCTCGAAATCTTCCATAAACAAATTTGCAATCACAGAAGGCAGCTCGTTTTGTATTATCGAGAAATAGAGAAAAGAGTGCCACCGATATGATATGCGTATTGGGGTGGCAGTCATTAAAACACAGGCATTTTTCATTGCGGTGGTTTTTTTTTCATGCAGTTTCAATCACCAACATTCTCCTCAGACCGTGAAAATATTTTGTTGGCGCCAACCTACGTAGGGAGAAATCATCGTAATAACAAAAGAAGCTACATCAGAGCTCGCTCAGAAAGATTGACGTGTTCCTTTTTCCCGCAAGTTGTTCGAGACTGGAAAGTTAGAAAAGTAGCTTGAAGGTATTTCGATGAACCCTCAATCAGACACGTAACTGTGAATTGCAGATTAATAATGTAGATCCAGGTATAAGTTGACGCGTAGGGTAATAACACGTCCATTGCCCATCTTGCTAAATCAGTATATTCATTCTGAGTCTGCACCAAAACATATTCGAGAGAATTCTATTTAAATTCATTTCGAAGCTTTCTGTCACTTGAGAATTCCATTAGCCCCTGCTGTTCTACTGGTAACAAGTGGTCCGCCTGTTATCATCGTAGCGAACGGATTGTTGATCCAGTCATATTTAGATGAAGGTTTCGGAAATTTATCCTCTATTTGTTGATGAAGGTTTTCGAGATGTACTACGCCAATTCCACTAATTTTACCTACGTTCAACTCATTTTCCTTACACAATTATTCAGACAAGAAAACATCTCGAAGTTACCCATCTCCGTCTAGGTTTCCTAAAGTCCAAGTTTTCTCTTAAACACAAATACTTTCCCGCGTAGAAAGATGATATTTCGACCGTGAAGTGATACGTTAAGATCATTAGTTTCTCAAGAACTTCCGCGAAGTATCATAATATTAGAAACCATTTTTCATCCAGAAACAGAGTAGCGAGTTCAAGAGAAAAAGACGAAGTTCATCCTTCAACTTCACAACGCGACGAAGACGTTTACTACGAGACAACCAACTTACCACCGAGTGCAATAGAACCGACCCATGAGTAGTATCCATCTCTTCGCCTAGAATACATCCTCCTGTTTAAAGGTCGTGCTTTCACAAAATTTACATCTCTGACTGCATCATTCAGCACTTTATTGACTCCCGGTTCTACTACTCCAGGAAACAATACCTCCCGGTCTGTCATGCAATTTGTGAATTTTAAAGAAGTAGAAACAACACACTCTCTTCCAATGAACCCCTTTTTAGTTACACTAAAAGCTACCGCCCCGTCGGTACATATACCAAGACAATACGTTCATGACTGATTGTTGTCAACGAAAAAAGAATTCGCAAGAAGAAAACATCTTCGTCAGTTGTTCTTCCTTCCAGAGTCCTAGAAAGTAAAAAAATCTTGTGAATTTCATTTTCATAACAGCAGCGTACAAAAACAAGAAACTCGGAAAGCTTTCCACCTCATCAAGTTGCAAAGAGAATTTGAGACTGTCATGAAGATGTGGCAGCAATTGATATTTCAGGTCAGTGGCTATTGCATTCTTGTTTTTCCTCATTCAAGGATGTTGGTAAAGCCTAATGTCAGATAATCAGCTTGAGATTTGCGCACTTTGATTTGGCATTTCAAACTAATGTTGCTGATAGGAACAGAGGAAGAAGCGATAGAAGATTAAATTCGATCCTTTTTCCTTATTATAACTGCATACTTTCGAAGTAGAAAAGGCACACTGCGAATCACTTCCATGGGATCTCTTGTTAGCGCTTCGAATCAGCCTCTTATTTTCGGAAACTGCGGAACTTGTCACTTTATTTTAAATCCCGTTAACTACTTCCGCTGAGCGGGCACTAGAAATCAGCTTATAGATAATTCATCATCTTTTGAACTGACTCCGGAAGCTTGGCTGAAATCGAGTGGACGTTCAAGATTGTCGTGACTCTTGCAGTCAATATTGCAATGAGATGGCGGTCACATGATCAAGTGGTTTCAAAAATGGCTCTGAGCACTATGGGACTTAACTGCTGACGTCATCAGTCCCCTAGAACTTAGAACTACTTAAACCTAACTAACCTGAGGACATCACACACATCCATGCCCGAGGCAGGATTCGAACCTGCGACCGTAGCGGTCGCGCGGTTCCAGACTGTAGCGCCTAGAACCGCTCGGCCACTCCGGCCGGCTGATCAAGTGGTTTATGTCGTTAATGATTGTTAAATGTTTGGTAAGTAACCCTGCGGATGATCGGTGACAGGATCTGTGAGATACAATATTCTCACCATTCATGCTGACAGGGTCTATTGGCCAGCTCCTGTGAAGAAAGGCAATAAATTAACGATGGAGGCGCATCCTAACCTGATTCCCAGAAATGAGAATCTGACGCTAGCAATATTTGTTCACTTGAAGTCTTTATTTTTCCCCACCTCACTTCCTAGAAGGCGGCTGGTCTATGGCAAAGTCTTGTGTTGTTGTTGGGCTCTTGATTTCTTATCGGACTCGTTACCAGCGTGTGGCGATTCCTTCAGCGAACAGGTTGCTACTCCTTGGCAGATGGGCTACGATGGAACTGCTGAGATCGTGGTAAGTAGAAATTGCCCGTTAACCCATGGATCGCGGCTTCTATCCTGGTTTGCGCAGTGATGTGAAACTGCGCACTACGTGTTGCAGGTGACTGCTAACGTCTGTTATCCCGACGACTATTGCTGTAGGCCACTCGAATTGCTCACGAGCTTACTCCACCTGCTGAGTAGGCTGCCCCGTGCAACACGAGTTGCTGGAGGGAAGGCTAACCTGCAGTGGAGATGCGACCTACGACTCACGGTCGCGACGTCGTGATAGAACGTGGGCGTGTAGAAAAGTAATGCCTCTGAATTTTTATGTGAAAACATTTTGAAATAAAACGTTATTAACAGGCAACATCTTTATTCTTTATGGCTACGTATTTATTTCTTAACAATCACCCTATCGACGGACACATTTCTCCCATAAGTGACCAGTTTGTTAACACCGTCAATGTAGAATGTTTGACTTTGTTGATGGAGCCACACCCTCACCTGTGCTTGTACCGCTTCGTCACTATCAAAGTAAAGTCCTCGAAGGCGTTCTTTAAGTTTTGGAAACAAGCAACAAATACCTTCTCATACGAGAAATTCTTCCACCAGTGAAGATCCATACAGATGGTCCACATAACCTATGAAGAGGACGACAGAAACAACTTACCTCCGAAAGGCGCACACGTGGTTGCAGAACTTCTGGACGCTATCAGAGTTGGGGGCATCCGAGATGGGGCCAAGTCGAGACTGTGTGGAGAATGATTGATGACAGTGGACCCAAGGCGTAAGATTGTTGCAGATACAGCAGCGCTGGTGTGTGGTCTGACATTATCATGTTAATGGAGAGGGTGCTCCATGTGTGGATGAATTCTTCGAATTCTAAACTCGATTACAGCACAATGTTTCTCACGCATCGACATAGTTACATTATGCACCGTTATGTTACACGCTACTGTTCGAAGCCCTCTAGCGGCAGAGAGCTGTAGATGTGTGGACATGTAGAATAACGGTGTAGAATGTTAGTAACGTTTTATTTAAAAAGCTTTAAGAGTTTTCACATAAAAAATTCGGAGCATTACTTTTCAGCAATCCGTCGTAGCTAAGTGACATGCCTTCTGCTTTATGGCTCAAGAACTGTATTTAACGTCGGTTCTTTCCTCAGAAAGTGTTGTGCAAATGCTTGAAATAGTCCTTGGTGGCGGCTGAATACCAGACGTACTCCACAGTATTAAAGTTGTGAGATCTGGCTAGTCAGTCCAAGCAACGAATAGCTTCTCATACGAGAAATTCTTCCACCAGTGAAAATCCATGCACATGTCCTTATAGCCTATGAAGAGGACGGCAGAAACAACTTACCTCCGAAAGGCACACACGTGGTTGCAGAACCTCTTCTCTGTACCACTGGGCGCTATCAGAAACAAAGGTGTCTAGTCCCACTGAACCACGACGCTTTCGCACCCGAGAACCACACCACCATAAAACTGGTCTCTTTCCACGATGTGTCCGTGACTGTGCCAACTGTCTTGTTTCTTCTAGACAAATGAACGTTAGCGAGCTTCGTCCTGCAAATTGGGTAGGCGACCAACTGTGAATCGCACATTCCTCTGTTCAGTTTCGGTCTTGCGACCCCCCTCCCCCCCCCTCCCACACATACACAGAATATTAATTTTTGTCTGGTATCATTGATATCATTATCTCAGAAATAAAATAGTCATAACCCTCCTGTCCCGACCGAGATTTTCGTGAGGTTTCCCGTGGTAATACCAAACTGAAACTGTCCCAGTTATTTCCAATTGGGACAACTTTCCCACTCGCAGCCTCCTGGAACGTATGGCTCAACAGAATTGTGACTCTTTCCTGGGTTGGATCACATACAGCTCTGTCTGTGTCTTGGGTGATAATTTATGCCAGAAAATGCAACTGACCAGTCAAACGCACATCTGTTGTTTACAGCTTTAACGAAATTTAGAACACACATGAGACGTTAAAATATTATGGCCAGTCGGGAAAACCATTTTCGAAAGCGACACACTGCCAGATACTCTATTTGACCATGTATCATGGATGTCATAAAAGTATGTATATGTTTACCTCATTACCTCCTGAAATGTCAAAGTTTCCACTTATGCATGATCAAGGAAGATGACACAGACATTTGCTGTGTATATCTTCTCGCGAGGTTTATATTCCCATTCACACCCTTGCACGTAGAAGTATGGTAGCATGCTTAACCATCGACCTGCCATTTCCTGATATTTTATTATAACACTTCTAATGTAGGACGTGTTTTTAGTATGCCCTTACCGCGCTGCTGCTCTGAAACAACACACATTCGCACCACGTAAATTCTAATACAAAATCCACTTCATTCGGTACTTAGACACAGAAAGCTAACTTGCATTGCAATGTTTTGTAATTCTGCGGATCATTTTACTTCAGCACGAATGAGATACGTATTGTGGTAAACCTGCTGTACGAAACAGTTGATATTTGCCTGCCAATTTCGGTAAGTTTTACAAATTTTTACTTCGACTGTTTTACATAAACTATGGATAAGACATGAAACTTCTCTCTAGTTACACATGATATTGTTAAGTACCATGACGAGCCTGCTAGTGTCACAGTCTAATTAAAAAAAAATCATATTGTAATAAAATTGCCAAATACAGTGAAACTCATCTTCCTTCAAGTAATTTGCGGCAGTTATAATACAAGGTCGGGCAACGGCCTTGCCGCAGTGGATACACCGGTTCCCGTGAGTTATCGGTTCACCAAAGTTAAGCGCTGTCGGGCGTGGTCGGCACTTGGATGGCTGACCATCCAGGCCGCCATGCGCTGGTGCCATTTTTCGTGGTGCACTCAGCCTCGTAATGCCAATGGAGGAGCTACTCGACCGAATTGTAGCGGCTTCGGTCAAGAATACCATCATAAGGACCGGGAGAGCGGTGTGCTGACCCCACACCCCTCCTATCCGCATCCTCCACTGAGGATGACGCGGCGGTCGGATGGTCCCGGTAGGCCGCTCGCGGCCTGAAGACGGAGTGCTTTAATTTTTATAATAAAAGGTCGTCATTCCAAATCGGGCACACGCTTACATAAACTGTTTGGTTGTCGGACAAACTCTTACGTAAACCATTCGGTTATTCCTCGTTTCTCTAAAAGCGCAAACTTCAGACATGACCCAGACTATTCTTTCCACAACTGAACAGTGCGATTATAAAGAAATAACGTTATCTTACTTCAGAGACACGCTTCCAGCAAGGTATTGTCCTGGTAAGAAATGACACCACGATACTGTCTCATGAGAGGTAACCTTGAGGTGCTGGACGTCCGGGAAATACCACTGCGTCGTCTTAGTTCCCTCAATCACTACCATGAAGCCAGGAGTAACACGGCTGTGGCGCTCCAAAACTTTGGAAGAATGGGACCTCTTCCCAGGTCGCCCCCATCCCGGGTACTACAGAACGGCGATTATCAATGTGACGTCATTCATCAGCAGTAGCCGCGCGGTTTGCAGCGTCATGTCACGGACTGCGCGGCCCCTCCCGCCGGAGGTTCGAGTCCTTCCACGGGCACGTGTGTGTGTGTGTGTGTGTGTGTGTGTGTGTGTGTGTGTGTGTGTGTTGTTCTTAGCATAAGCTGGTTTAAGTAGTGTGTAAATCTAGGGACCGATGACCTCAGCGGTTTGGTTCCTTAGGAATTCACACACATTTGAACATCAGCAGTACATGCTATCTGGTCACAGTACCAATCCCAACATAGCCGTTTATGCCGTGGTGTCAACAGCAGGCAACGCATGGAGCAGTAATTCCCTGGTCCGGCTGCTGCTAGTGCCCGACTAGATACCTAGTACTTACTGGAATTAAGGAAAACAAGGAAGGGAGGACCCACCAATATAACTTTTTTTCACACAACATGTTGATTTAACAAAATATAAACATAAAATTCTCTTTAACAAAATGAACAAATTTTCAAGATTCTTTTAACCTTAAACCTCAAGTTGAATAAGCTTTTGCAGAAGAAATCTGAAGTGCTGTATTACAAAACAGCAAACAATGTGACAATGATTACAAGACGGCCGGACCTGCAGCGTGCCCGTTATTGGGTGCAACAGTGATGTTTACTACTGCGCTGGACACAGCGCCCTTCTGCAACATATGAAAACTGTATAACCACCATTGATGACAACAGTGATTCAGATACTCAAAACAGATGACGTAACTTTTAATGTGTAAGCTGTATGTCGAAACGTTCGGGGTTAAGATGCGTACCAGTGCTTAAGCAGATTAGCAAACAATATGACAATGATAAGGCTTACTTCAAAGCAACCAAATTCTTAATTTCAATCGGCAACTAAAGTGCGACTGGAACCCAACCCGTCCCTTCTGACAATTTTATTTTGACTATAGCCCGCCGGACGAGGTGGCCGAGTGGTTCTAGGCGCTACAGTCTGGAACCGGGATGTGTGTGACGTCCTTAGGTTAGTTAGGTTTAAGTAGTTCTAAGTTCTAGGGGACTGATGACCTCAGAAATTAAGTCTCATATTGCTCAGAGCCATTTGAACTTTCAACTAAATCCCTGGTGATAGTTGACTGTTAATATTTTCAAAGTTAAACTGATTGTCAGTTATTAAGACCGCTCTGAAGGAACGTCTTAAAACATTACTTGTGAACACTTATTACAGGAGAACTCACTCGGTGGAACCACAAGATCCAGCTAAAATACACCAATAATGACCCTGTCTTACAAACACAGCGACGAACAGCTTAGTACAACAGGTTGTTCAGATTATAACTAATGACTGAGAAATGCAATTACAATCAAATAACTGAACCGGTTAACAGCTAAATCTGACCACAATGTCCCTCTTTTGTTTAACGGCAACCTGTGCCTTAGTACAACTGCTCCGGTTGTATTTACGACTAAGAGCTGATTCATTAGGGCATTAATGATCGGGTACAAACCAGAAAGGAGAAGCAATATAATAGTGGGACAAATTTTCAAACAACAACTAGTCTCTTAGTACAATACTACGACCAAACAGCCGACTGAGTAAAACTCTGAGGATCGGGTGCAAACCAGAAAATAATAAGAAGGGCAGGTAGACAATGACACAAATCACCACGAGGATTATGGAATGTAACTCCCCTTTATCAGCAAGCAGTTCCATGGATCCACGTTACGTCGCAGCGGTTACTGAGTGGTGCCGATGAAAGCCAGGTAGAAGAGGGCAGCCAGGCCAAAAGCGGTCGTCCGACACGAATGTTGCCAACCACCCGACGGAATGTCTGCCTCCTGCTTATAGTCAGCGTTGATCCCGGTGAAGTACTCCGGTATCTTCGCTCTGCGCAGGCCCTCTTTGCGCAGCTCGTGGCTTCGGCCACTCTGACCTCGTGACCATCTCTAGTCGCGACGGTACCGCCAATCCCCAAACTTCGTGCCTCCCTCTCTCGGGGCAGCGAACCTCGTAGGCCTACATATATCGGCAAGGAAAAACTTTCTAAGGGCACAACCCACAGATACCAACTCACCTTGTAGATATTGGTAATGGGGTCGCAAGAGGGTAGTCGATACTACACCTGAGCCAGTGGTGCCACGGCTCACGACTAATTGGGTGGGATGCCTCAGAATGTTCCAGCAGTCTATTACTTGTTCCCGGATGGCAGGCGCAAAGGTCAAGGGGTTACGATGTGCATGATGTAGAATGATGCTATCCTCCCTTGTGCGCGTCAGACGTGGTCGACTGGAAACTTGAGGATGAACATGCATATCCTCCCATTCCCGTGCAGTCCAAATTGTTCAAATGGCTCTGAGCACTATGGGTCTTAATATCTGAGGTCATGAGTCCTCTAGAACTTAGAACTACTTAAACCTAACTAACCTAAGGACATCATACACAGCCATGCCCGAGGCAGGATTCGAACCTGCGACAGTAGCGGTCGCGCTGTTCCAGACTGAAGCGCCTAGAACCACTCGGCCACAGCGGCCGACGTGCTGTCCAACATCGCGACACTGTCACGTCCAAATGCCCCTCGATAGGGCACCTTTCAATCTGACAGGTGGTGGTAACGCGGCCTCACAAGAGTACGTAGCATATCTGTGTTCTTCATAATGGCCTTTTAACCTCTGACGCTGTTCACGCCCCTTATATAATCTACCGGGTCTGGTAACAGCTCTAAATGCGACAGCACTAACGCACACTCGTGGCCGTGTTAACCCTCACACAGAATTTAAACTCTTAATTTACACATCCGGCCACGGTGGTCTAGCGGTTCTAGGCGCTCAGTCCGGAACCGCGCGACTGCTACGGTCGCAGGTTCGAATCCTGCCTCGGGCATGGATGTGTGTGATGTCCTTAGGTTAGTTAGGTTTAAGTAGTTCTAAGTTCTAGGGAACTGATGACCACAGCAGTTAAGTCCCATAGTGCTCAGAGCCATTTGAACCATTTAATTTACACATATGCCGATAGTGATTAGGTGTACGAAGGTACATTGACATCCAACCATGTCTTCTGGGTGCTTCACTTATTGTCGAGCAATGTATAAATTAGTCAAAAAATGTCTAAAACGCTACTTGAAATTTCCAGAAGACTTGGGGTTCTAGACTGAAGCGCCAAATAAACTGGTATAGGCATGCGCATTCAAATACAAAGATACGTAAACAGGCAGAATACGGCGCTGCGGTCGGCAACGCCTGTATAATACAGTGTCTGGTGCAGGTGTTAGATCGGTTACTGCTGCTTCGATGCCAGGATATAAAGATTTAAGTGAGTTTGAACATGGTGTTATAGTCGGCGCACGAACGATGGGACACAGCATCTCCGAGGTAGAGATGAACTGGGGATTTTCCTATTCGACCATTTCACGAGTGTACCGTGAATATCAGGAATCCGGCAAAACATCAAATCTCCGACATCGCTACGACAGGAAAAAAATCCTGCAAGAACAGGACCAACGACTACTGGAGAGAATCGTTCAACGTGTCAGAAGTGCAGCCTTCCGCAAACTGTGTAGATTTCAGTGCTTGGCCATCAACAAGTGTCAACGTGCGTAACAGTCAACGAAATATCATCGATATGGGCTTCTGAACCCTTGATGACCGCACGACACAGAGCTTTACGCCTCGTCTGGGCCCGTCAACACCGACATTGGACTGTTGGACTGTTGATGACTGAAACATGCTGCCTGTTCGGACAAGTCTCGTTTCAAATTGTATCGAGCGGATGGACGTGTACGGGTATGGATACCACCTCATGTATCCATGACCCTGCATGTTTGCAGGAGACTGTTGAAGCTGGTGGAGGCTCTGTAATGGTGTAGGGCGTGTGTGATGTGGGACCGCTGATACGTCTAGGTACGACTCTGACAGGTGACACGTACGTAAGCATCCTGTCTAATCATCCACTATGCATTCCGACGAACTTGGACGATTCCAGCAGGACAATGCGACACCTCACGCCCAAAATTGCTACACATAGACTCCAGTAACACTCTTCTGAATTAAAAACGCTTCCGCCGGTTACCAACCTCCCCAGGCATGAATATTATTGATCATATCTGGGATGCCCTGCAATGTGCTGTTCAGATGAGATCTCCACCCCCTCGTACTCATACGGATGTATGAACAGCCCTGCAGGATTGATGGTGTCATTTCTCTCAAGCACTGTTTCAGATATTAGTACAGTCCATGCCACGTCGTGTTGCGGCGTTTCTGCGTTCTCGCTGGGGGCCATACACGATGTTGGGCAGGTGTACCAGTTCCTTTGGCTCCTCATTGTGGTTAAAATCTATTACATTTCCTAACTTAACAAGGAGAATCCAAAAAGTTGCACTGTAATTTCTGAAGAATCACTAAACAAGAATTTCTTTTGAACACTCCTTAGCCCTTTAACTACAACTTCGTTTATACTACTCCCAAAGGAGCTAAATCTGCATATGATAAAGGAACCTCTCCAGGGAAGCATGAAATACGACAATCATCTTCTTCACATACAAATTTTTGAAGCATCATCCACAATGTATTCTATCTGCTACAACAAATGTGTCCATGCATTTACAGAACGAAATGTATTTTACCTGAAGACGATAAAATGCCATGACGAGTAGAGTGGCTCTGTTCGTGATGTCCAGGTAGCCTTTCATCAACCAAGGCCCACATTAGCACTTATCGCCATCATTTGGCTTTTGCAGGGGTTGGACAAAAATATGGAAACAACGCAAGAATCTTACGATTGAACGTAAATGCATACGCTAGCCAAGACTACAAGTGGCGTTTTTGTAACTGACCACGAGCGGCACCTGTGTAATGCCTTTAATAACTTGTAAATATCAGTCATGATCAAAACAGTGTTCTGTGTAGTTGTGAGTCCGTTATGTCGGAGCTGAGTGAATTTGAACGTGGGAAAATTGTTGGTCTTCATATGGTGGGTTCTTCCGTAACCAGGGTATCCGAAGTGTTTGGTGTTACCTGAGGCACCTCACCGTGACGAAGATTTACACCTCATACAGAGAAAGCTGAAAGGCATCATCCGCTGAGTCGCAACGCGGACGCAAGATGTGATGCGTAATCGTAACGAACGGATATTGAGGAGGTTTGTGATGGAAAATAAGCGAACGAAAGCTGCAAAAGTAACTGCAGAATTGAATGTCGCACTGTGCACCCTATCAACAACAAAAAAAAAAAAAAACGAAGGGAACTCCGAAAGCAGTGAACTGCAGGGCGAGCTGAAATTCCAAAACCACTCATCAGTGATGAAGATGTCCGTAATGGGGAAACGTGGTGCCATAGCTGTAAAACCTGCAGCTGGCCAGGGCGGCCGAGCGGTTCTAGGCGCTCCAGTCTGGAACCGTGCGACCGCTACAATCGCAGGTTCGAATCCCGCCTCGGACATGGATGTGTGTGATGTCCTTAGGTTTAAGTAGTTCTAAGTTCTAAGGGACGGATGACCTCAGAAGTTAAGTCCCATAGTGTCCAGAGCCATTTGAACCATTTTTTGTAAAACCTGCACAGCGGAACAATGGATGAAATTCGTTTGGTCAGACAAGTCTTGTTTTCCAATGTTCCCATTCCCGACTTCTGGGCGAGTTTATGTGTGCTGTATGCTGCCTCAAGCCTACGATGCAGACTGTCAAGAGTGAAATATAGCGGTATTCGGCGCTGATTTGGGCCGCCAAATTGTAGTAATCCGGGGGCCCCATAGTCACTCTGCCAGATCGCATCACCGCCGAAGTTTGTGATCATTTTGGCTATCAGATCCATTCCATGTATTTGTTCCACTGTGGTGATGCTGTGTTCCAAGCCGAAAGGGGCTCTGTTCACACAGCTCGAATCGTCCTGGACTGGTTTTATGAGCGTGAGGATGAACTGTCGCATATCCCTTGGCCACCAAAGTCAACAGATATCAATATTATTTAGCCTTTGTGGTCTACTTTGTAGAGAAGAGTTCGTGATCGATATCTACCTCCATCATCGATATCTGAACTTGCCATCATTCTTCAGGAATAATGGTATAACATTCACTTCAAAACCACACAGGACCTGCATTTATCTATTCTGAGACGACTGGAAATTATTTTGAATGCCAGCGGTTTTCCTACACCGTATTAAGCATGGTAACGTATTGTGCTGTTGGTGTTTCCATATTTTTGACCAGCCACTGTATTGCCAGTACCACCTATGTTGTAGCATGGAGCCGAGAATTCAAATCTTCCATACTTCGACATACAATTATCATGCAAGACTATTCCATTCAACTGCGAACAGCAAACTGGGGAGTTCACTCTCGTTGACCGTACACTAGCCTCAATCCGAGTTGATATGCACACAGCCTGCATATTCCGCCTTTTCCTTTCGCACATTCACATCTCCTGCTGCCGAATACTTGATCCTTACTTTATCCACTCACGGTTTCATCAAATTTCATTTTGACTGTATCTGTACAGGGTGTATCGTAATTAATGGCGTAAACACATACAGATAAAAGTACACGATACTACAAGCAAGAAAGTCTCAGTAAACATAGGGTCGAAAACGCATGCCTTAAGAGCTACGAGCAATTTTTCATCTTCGATACTGTCAAACAAATCTCTTCTACTGTAAGCTCTTTGCTTTCCATATTTTGGGAAGTGGCAGTACGGACCAAAACAAGAAGAAAAATATCCAGTAAACATGTGCCCTAAAGTGCATACCTTGAAAGTTATGAGCATTTGTTCATTACAAGAGTTATGCTTCAAAGCAGCGAAGATGAAAAAGTGCTCATAGCTCTTAACGCATACATTTTAGAGCACATGTTTACTGGACACTTTTTCTTGTTTTGGTCCGTACTGCCACTTCTCAAAATATGGAAAGCAAAGAACTTGCAGTAGAAGAGATTTGTTTCACAGTATCGAAGATGAAAAATTGCTCGTAGCTCTTAAGGCATGCGTTTTCGACCCTATGTTTACTGAGACTTTCTTGTTTCTAGTATCGTGTATTTTCAACTGTATGTTGTTCGACTCCTCCTGAAAAGCGCTGTCCCGAAATTTCAATAGTAAATCTCTCCGTGATGCACAACATCCCCAGACAGATGAACAATACTCAAGAATCGGTCGAACAAGCGCCTTATAAGCCACTTCCTTCGTAGATGAGTTACATTTCCTTGTTCCGATGAATCTGAGTCTTTTGACTTCTTTTCCCACTATCTGTTTTATATGGTCATTGCACTTAAGGTCGCTCTGGATAGTTACGCCTAGATATTTTACGGCAGAGGCTGTCTCCAACTGTGCGGTAGGGCATTTCTTTCCTACGAATACGCGATGTGTTACACTTATTTACATTCAGAGTCTGCACCATTCATAAATTCTCTGCAAGTAGTTCTGCAAATTGTTACTATCTTCTGGCGTTGCTACTTTGGTATAAACAACTGCACCATCGGCGAATAGCCTTAAAGAGCATCCGACGCTTTCTACTTGATCATTTATATATATTGTGAACAGCAACGGTCCTATCACACATATGAAATGTGATTGTGATTCTGAGTTTTAGTGTTACAGGTTCACGTTTCTTAATAGGCTCAGAACAGCCGACGGGATCTGCTCTGTTGCTCACCATTGTAAATGTTTCTGAACGCCAAATTGCAGTTGTTACTCGTGGCCGACTTCACTCTGATGTTAGCAGATCACTGAAGCTTTTCGTGACTGCATCAGCGTCTGAGCTACTTCAAGACATCTGTGAATGTGCTCTGCAAAAATCGTCCATACCATGTCCTACTGACGTGACGTAAAATTTAACCACTATTCAGAACAGAACAGAAATACAGTTTTTGCTCCAACACACTGTTTCTTTTCCTATAAAAACAGCACATGTCGGTTTATGAACAAATTTTCACTGCTGTGATAAATCATACATTGTCGCTTTCTTTTCGCCAGTCTAACTTCATCCTTTATATGTACACCACTTGGTCAGAAGTATCGGGTCACCGCTTCATAATTCGGGATTGAGCTCTAGGTGTCACGAAACGCGGACTTGCCAGCGTAAAAGGAGGTGGCTGATATAGTGTCAGTAGAGCAGCAGAATTGTCATTCGAACGTGGATCACACACTGGCGTCACATGAGTAACAAATCGATCAGGCCCATTTCAACCCTTTTAAAGATGTCATGGACACGTCGACCGTTCTAAAGATGCACAAGACGACAGCTGGTGATGTGACGGCGGAGTGGAAACCCGAAGGAACAACTGTAGCTAAAGTAAGACCAGGCAGACGTCATTTCTGACCAACAGGGGCCGTCGAACATTGTGGAGTTGTTTGTAAAAGATCGCCTGAACTCAGCGGAAGCTAAGTGCTACCAGCAAGCCTGCTGATCAGTAACTGTGCGCAGGGAGCTGAAAAAGAATGGGGTACAATGATCGAGCAGCTTGAGGCGAAGTAAACAGCGACGCCGCTGCACAGTTAGTGACTGAAGACAAGTGATATGAAGTCATGAGTCACGCTACACCCTGTGGCAGTCCGATGGAAGGGTTTGTGTTTAACGACTGTCTGAAGAACTTTACCTGCCATCGTGTATAGTTCCAACAGCGAAGTACGGAGGAGGTGGTCTTACGGTATAGGGGTGTTTCCTTGTGGTTAGGATGTTGTTCTCTTATTGCGCTTAAGGGAACGCTAAATGTGAAAGGATATGGACACATTTTACAGCATTATTAGTCATTCTTTCCATGCCGGAGCAGTTCAGAGACGATGACTGCATCAACGTGGCCCCGAACCCTGCATCTGTGAGGCAATGTTTTGTGGTCAGTAGCATTCCAGAAATGTACTGGCCTACCCAGATTCCCGATCTGAATCCAGTGGAACACTTTCGGGATGAATTAGAACATGGACTTCGCTCTAGACTCCAGCGTCCAACGTCACTAAAGTCTGTGGTTCTGGCTCTTGATGAAGAATGGGTTACCATTTCTCTACAGATAATTCATTGAACGTATCCCTAGCAGTGTTCCAGCAGTCATAAAGGCGAAGAATGGACACTCCCCGTACTAACGTTCATTAATAGGTGTCCCTTTACTTTTGATCGTGTACCGTACGAGTTATCTGTGTGTTTCGGGACCAAAAGTGAGGTGTACAGAATTATTTTCATCCTCTGTAAACGCTGTGAACACGTTCTAGAATTGAGTGCGTTGTCCAAGAATGGTTCAAATGGCTCTGAGCACTATGGGGCTTAACATCTGAGGTCATCAGTCCCCTAGAACTACTTAAACCTTACTAACCTAAGGACATCACACACATCCATGCCCGAGGCAGGATTCGAACCTGCGGCCGTAGTAGTGGCGCGGTTCCGGACTGAAGCGCCTAGAACCGCTCTACCACCGCGGCCGGCTATTACGTTGTTTTCTGAAGCGCATTCTAGACTGCAATATGATGATTTAATCTGCCACGAGCTTACAGCGAGCGTTCGGCTACATAATGAACAACTCTGGAAACAATCCCTGGGTTGAGGCTGAGTCATTTCTTTGCGATACTCTTTCTCACAAGGATGCTAGTCCAGCTAAGCATGCAATAGAGCTTTGCGGAGCTTGGAACGTGGGAGATAGATAGTGGGAAGATTGAAGTCGTGAAGATGAATCGTAAGTCTTATTTCTATGGCCCGCAAAAGACAATATTCCAGATTCGATTCCCGGCCCGGCACACATTTTTAATCTGTCAGGATGTTTCCTGTTGGGCAGAACTGATTGTTTTCTATGCGGTCCAGTCACGTTAATGTGACCTTCGTCTACGTTCGAAGTCAACATGCAGTAACCACTCACAGGCGACTGGGGACATCACTCATCACTAGCAGTGGAGGTTACACAAAGTGTGTCGAGGGGGGGGGGGGGGGGGGGGACTCGGAAGACAGGGCAGTCGTTGTTGTAATGCGGAAACGGAGAAATGTATTTGACGTCCAAAGAGGCATGATAATTGGCTTTCGGGCCAAGGGTAGAATCATTTCCGAAACGATTAACTTTATAAACTGTTCGCGTACCGCCATGGTTGAAGTACGAGTGTGCCGTGCGTGACATAATGGCATTATCCCAAACCGGCGCCATGCAACTTCGATATACCACAGGACATAGGTGACAATGGTGACGACCGTTGCAATGTTTACGAGCGAACAGATGTGCAAATGTTGAGTAACTGGTCGTCCAGACGAACCAGGGGTCTACCAACAGTGTCTCCCCAACTACCCTTCAGCAAACGTTGCTACATATGGGCAACTGGCCACTGGGTCATGCACTCATGTTGGTTGCTGTTCCTCGACGACAAAGGCTGGAATTTCCACGCCAGTAACGCAACTGGACGGCCGCTGAGTGGCAACAGGTGGTCTTTTCAGATGAATCACGTTTCATGCTCCGTGGGATAGATGGCCTTTGGCGTGTGCAGTGTCAAACGTCTGAAAGCAAATACCTTGCAACAGTCGTCGGAAGGGTACACGTCGGAGGGCATTCCATGGCTAATCTCCTCATTCTAGAAAATGCAACGGATCAGCACAAGAGTGCATCCGTCCTTGCGGACCTTGTCCACTCATACATGCACTTTGTTTTTCCTCGGCACGATGGCATCTACTAGCAGGACAACACAACATGTCACACAGCTCGCAGGGTACTTGGGTGTTCGGAAGAACACCATAATGACTGTACTAATGTCCGCCCCGATAGTTGAATGGTCATCGTGACGGACTGCCGTCCTAAGGGGCCCGGGTTCGATTCCCGGCTGGGTCGGGGATTTTCTCCGCTCAGGGACTGGGTGTTGCGTTGTCTTCATCATCATTTCATCCCCATCCGGCGCACGGTCGCCCAATGTGGCGTCGAATGTAAGAAGACCTGCACGAAGGCGGCGGACCTGCCCCATAAGGGGCCTCCCGGCCAATTACACCAAACGCTCACTTCCATTTCCAGTGTACTAATTTCCCATGGCTAAGGAACTCCCGTGCCTTAAACCTAGTCGAGAATCTGTGGGACCACCTCGATTGGGCTGTTCGCGCCATAGGTCCTCAACCGAGAAAGCTAGCGCAGCTGGCCACAGCAGTGGAATCGCCACGGCTCCACATCCCTACGGATACATTCCAGAGCGTCATTGACCCTCTTCTTGCACTGCTCGCAGCGGTCTGCGCTGCAAATGTTGTTATTCGGGCTTTTCACAGGTGGCCACAATGTGACTGGACAGTGTAATAGTCAGTCACACAAATCGCATGCACTAATCTTTTGAATATGTCACTTTTATGAAAATCTGCTACGGAAATTTCATGCATCATAGAAAATGCACCTCTGTGGATTATAATGTAAATTATGAAGCAGAAATTTGGACACTATCATAGACAGAGACAGAAATGTGCAAGGATTGTGAAGAAAGATCTTTGCACCCTGTCGTTTCTTTCGGTTATCTAACAGAGGACCCTACTGGAAGACTGTTATGCTAGGATTTCTTAGCAGTTTTCGACTAATAATATGGTTCAATAACACAAGATTTGTTCTGTAGGACATCCACAACTGAGATACATGATTAATTAATTTAAAGAGTTTCGTCGTATTAATTTGTTAAAAGCACGACCGATTTCGGAAAGTTAAAAATCCCATCTTCAAAAGTTTAAAGTTTTTTTTTATATTTAGATGTATTTAGACATGCGTAACATCCTGTGGGATTAGTTAGTGATAGGGTTCCAAATCCCTGCGTCTTAGGCGGAAACCGTCGGCCGTCGGGTAGCCAGCCTTACGCTATCAACGCCTATCACGACTGAGTTGAGGGTGACGCCGGAGGTCTGGAGGCGCTGTGCCGTGTGCACAGAACCGGACGGCGGACAATTTCCGCCTAAGATGCTGTGATTTGGAGCCGTTTTACTGACTGGTGCAAGCGCATGTTATGCATGTCTAAATACAAAAATATTATCCACACTAAGTGGCACTTTAAACTGATCGTGATTTGAATAAATCATTAATACAACTGTAGCAGAGCTCTTTAAATTAATTAATCAGTCATGATTGAACGTATTGCAGTAGCTATTCAGTGAAGTAGTTAAGCAACAGCTGCTATGTTTTTACACAGCGCATTTCTGAATTCTTCCAACGAAATTTTAGGCACTGATCATAATGGTTAATGAGTGTTTTGGTATGAGAAGCGCTTAGCCACCGACAGCTCGTTACAGAGTGATTCGTTCGGAATGTTTTGTCGTGTACCTTTGTGACTGCATTACGCCGATAAATGCATCAACTCATTGCAAATGAGCGTCATGTTTTTAAGAGGACCGTTTCTAAAGACTTTCTCGAAGTAGACTACGTTGTGGAATGCCCTCCAGCATTTTCTCTTACAACGGTAAACATATAAATAATACTTTAAAAAAACGGAGCGATTCAACAACGTTGTTTGTGTACATCCAAACACACCATAGTACAGAACCGCTTGTTTACAAGAACACAACAAAACGTATAACTTGTTGGTGCTCGTCTCGAGAGCTTCGGCTGATGGTCGTTTAATGGTTCTTCTGACGTTTCACCAGCACGAGTTGTCAAAGATTCTCCCTCCATTGGTGGTGGCGGACTGGATTCGAATCTGCGGTCGGAGGTCATTTACTTGGCGCGCCGAAACCTGAGGGTCTTTCCGCGGGAATTACCCCCGTTCTTTTCAGCTTTGTATTTACAGCGCCCGTTCGGTACAGACGGGGTATCTAGATTCCGTTTATGTTCAGACTTACGTTTCTCTTCTTGACGCAATCGTCGTATTTGAGTATTCCGATAACTTCCCTGAACACTTTGTCGTTGTAGTTTTTCTCCACAGCCAGAAAAGCATCCGGCGAATTTTATCACTAGTTTGTGCTCTGCCACGGGGAATCTCTCTTATCACTCTCAACCCGCAATGCTGTTTATCTTCAGAGATCCAGTTATTGACGGATCACCCAAACATTCAAAAACAGATGTTTCCACATGTACATGCCACATACCATGTAAATTTTGACCTCGCTGTCTGGTCTCCCTCCCCAGACAACCCAACCCTCTCAACATAGTCACCTTGGCGAACAACACATTTCGGCCAACAAGAGACCAGTTTTTTGTAGTGTCACTGCGGAATGTTTGACTTTGTTCCCGGAGCAACAACTTCACCTCTGCTTGCACCGCGCCATCACTATCAAAATGAAGCCCTTGAAGGTGCGCTTTAAGCTTTGGAAACAGAAGAAAATTCGATGGGGCCAAATCGGGATTGTGTGGAAGATGACCGATGACAGCGAACCGAAAGTATCAGATTGTTGCCGATGTCGCAACGCTCGAGTGTGCCCTGGCATGGTCATGCTGAAAGAGAGAGTGCTCCGTGTATAAACGAACTCTTCGAATTTATGCTTTCAGTTTCATCATGCAGCGACATAATTACCCTACACATATCTTGTGTTACACGCTACAATTCGGACCCCTCTCGCGGCAGAGGGATGTAATTTGCGTTAGTGAAGCGAGAAAGTCGACCGAGAAATAAGTGTGACATGTAATCTCTCAACCGAGAGAACAAATAAAAATTCGGAGTCATCACCTTCCAGTACGCCCTCGTATATGCTCATATTTACTGTTTTTGTCCTGGATGTCTTGGAAATATTTTGTATGTCGCAGTTCTCGATCTATTCTCGTAATTTAAAACAGCTTTGAGAATGATGTCATCCGTTTCGAATTCCGTATTATGTTGTATTGTATTGTATTTTATGTTAACCGGGGGCCTAGAGACGACGGAGAGGCTCCGTCCCCGCCGCAGCCGCAGTGGTCCACAACCCCACGACGACTACCGCAGTCCACTCCGCCACTCCACATCGAACCACTCTTTCAGGGTTATTGTGCGATTCGGCCTCCGGTGGATCTCCCACCCGCCACCCCTCACAGGGAACGTCTGCACGTCTCACACCAGACGAGTGTAGCCCCTATGTTTGCGTGGTAGAGTAATGGTGGTGTACGCGTACGTGGAGAACTAGTTTGCGCATCAATCGCCGACATAGTGTAGCTGAGGCTGAATAAGGGGAACCAGCCCGTATTCACCGAGGCAAATGGAAAACCGCCTAAAAACCATCCACAGTCTGGCCGGCTCACCGGACCTCGGCACAAGTCCGCCGGGCGGATTCGTGCCGGGGACCAGGCGCTCCTTCCCGCCCGGAAAGCCGTGCGTAAGACCGCACGTCTAGCCGGGCGGGCTTATGTTACTATTTAGTATACATCAGTTCTGTGTCATCGCTCAAACAAAAGCTTAACTCCTACGTGGAATAAGGCTTAAAACTAACAAAGAAATTACTGTATCCTGCATAACAGCTACACGAATATCTGTAACTGTTGTTAACTGCTGCCGGCCAGTGTGGCTGAGAGGTTCTAGGCGCTTCAGTCTAGAACCGCGCAACCGCTACGGTAGAATCCTGCTTCGGGCATGGATGTGTGTGATGTCCTTAGGTTAGTTAGGTTTAAGTAGTTCTAAGCTCTAGGGGACTGATGACCTCAGATGTTAAGTCCCTTAGAGCTTAGACCCATTTGAGCCATTTTGTTAACTGCTAATTTTATTTCTAACTGTAAAATAGTGTTCGATATTTCTGCAGGCTCACTGAAAAATCAGTCGTTAATCGAAGGATGAAAAATACTCCTGCTAACTTCGCCTCCGTGGCCTATTCCTGCCCTCTCCACTCCGCACTGCCGCATCCAAATCCTCGCTGCACTCCGAAATCTTCACATAATTTTATATTTTAGTTTTTGTTTTTGTACATATATCTGTGCATTACGAAGTTTCCGTTTTGTTTAATTTTACGTAAAATAGAAAAGAATTAAGAAGTGTAAGGGGCAGGCGTAAGTACAGTACCTTAAAAACATGGCAGGTGGTGATGAAAAATATTTTGAAGATGACAGAAGCTTCTTCGTAAAAGAGGTGGAGCGTCAATGATTCAGCAAATATGGACAAGGGTGATATTATCTCGTGGTTTATCGCAAGCAATTTGAACTTAACTGCTAACTAAAACACAGTGCATTCAGTCTGTAATACGGAACTGTTTTAGAGGCAAAATTTTGTCGTTACATATGATTACTATAGCTGAACATTTTAAATTCGCAGTACTGAAGGTAAATGAAGAGTTCTCTTGGAAGTATGACATTCAGGATCGTATACAGAAACTAACTGCTGCTAGATATCTTTACTAAAAGAACAATATTCACTGTTTGCCACGCTGAAACGTAAAGGTGGTTTAGCTGCATGTTTTCAGTGTGTTATATAATATGGCACCATATTTTCGGTCAACTCTTTGTCTTCACAATGAATACCCTTAGCCCAGAACAAGGCTTTAGGGCGCTAATTCTTGAAATTCGTGCAAGCCACTGCGCAAGCGTCTACGAATTTTAACTCTAGGATCCCAGTGAACACACTCTCTTAAGGGATTAGTGGTTAACAGTAAACACAAAAGCAAACAAGGTGCCATTCACACCCGACCTGCACTCATTAGTGCACCTGTGAATGGTTACACCTATCATGACAAAGTCGTTCAGTGGCAGATGATTGATATCTATGACGATGATCGTGGGTGATACTGTCCTTAAACTAGCCCATGATTGACAATACGGCTCAGTGTTCATTCTGTTCCCCGGAAGGAAAGTTCAGTCAAAAATTCTACAGTAATGACGCAGATTCTATAAGCAACAACTATTTACATCATCGACAGCTCCGCGAACGCCTTCCGTCTTATCTAACAGGCGATGAAAAAGTGTCCGTTTGAGGGTACTGCTGCAACATATTTGCAATTTTCCGCGAATCCGATGTGGGTATATAAGAATTGGCATATAGTCCAGGGATTAGTGTGGCTTTAGTGTCTTACCGACGTGCGTGTGGTAATGCGGAAACGAACTATGGCGACGTCATTACCAAATGCATCCAAACAGGACAAATGTGCTGTTATTTTTTTCTTGGCTGCCGAAGGTCAAACAACTATAGACATCCATACGAGAATAAAGAACGTGTTTGCGGCAGCATGCCTGTCGAAAAACACCGTTGTCCAACAGCGCGCCAAGCTCATGATAATTTACGTCCCCGTATCGCAAATATCGTAACGCAGAAGTCACTACAACTCAAGTGCGAGACCCATGAGCACCAGCCCTAAAGCCCTGGTCTCTACCCACGTCATTATCACGCCTCGGGTCCCTTAAAAAAGGCCAATTATCGACGGTTCCTGTCGGTCGAGGATGTGGAGCAGCCAGTCACGGACTTCCTCGCACAGCAGGACACGATGTTTCACCAAATGGGTGTATTCACCCTGGCGCGTCCGTGGGTTGATTGTCCCAGTGCTCACAGCGATTTTGCCTGATTGGCGTACAGGTTCTGGACTGTACCTGTACAGCCTTCGGACGGAAAGTTTTTGATCGCCCCGTATTGATAACACTGATTTAAACATTACACAGAAAGAGTAAAAATTGAAAAGAAATTCAAAGTTTTCAAATTTTAAGTTAAAGCAGTTCCTCGAAGTATGCTCCTTTAATCCAGTCGCTTTACTTTACGAGCGGAAAAATGCTTCTATCGGAGCACGAGAAAAGGCGATTATGTTTCTCTTTAAAAGACTGTGACAGAAAAGTGGGAAGCTGTTGCCCCAAACCTCATTCCGCCTTCCGCACGAAAAACTTTAGCACGCGAACATATTCGCACTTTGTTAACAAAGAACATTCTACATTCTTTTACCCAGTCTCTTTTTGTAGTAAAATCTTCAATTTGTCCACTCCGTGCCCCCCCCCCCCCCAATCACTGTTACTGTCTGTTTATGTGTCTCACCTACTGTGTCCTCCCCCCCTCTCCCCCCCGCCCCTTGACTTACAGTATATCCCGCTGCCTGTGTCTCCTCTCTAACTTATACTGTCTCCTTTTGTTTTTCTTTCACACTGCCACCGTCTCCACCACACCTCAGCAGCTCAAAAACTCTGGCGTGTCCAAATTATTTTTTCCCCTACACCTACGTGCTTAAAATTTTAGTCCCAAATGCGCCTACCCCTCTACCTACGTGTTAAAGTTCGCAGGTGTGGGAGGATCTAGACCCTCCCAAGCCTATGTGTTGTCTCCACTCATACGTAATTTTCATTTCAACTGTCTCCTCTCTCTTTTGTTCCCGCTGCTTCCATCTCCGTCCATCTTTCTTTCTCCTTTACTGCTACTGTCTGTCACTGGCCATCATTACCTTCTCTCTCTTTGACTCCCACTGCTATGGTTTCCATCCATTTCTCTTTCTGTTTCATTGGTACTTTCTCTCCCGTCGTTCACCTCTCTTACGCCGTCAATGTGTCTCTACTACTCACACAAAAAAAGGTGAATATGTCTGCATGGCCGGCCGCAGTGTCCGAGCGGTTCTAGGCGCTTCAGTCCGGAACCGCGCGACTGCTACAGTCGCAGATTCGAATCCTGCCTCGGGCATGAATGTGTGTGATATCCTTAGGTTAGTTAGGTTTAAGTAGTTCTAAGTTCTAGGGAACTGATGACCTCAGCTGTTAAGTCCCATAGTGCTCAGAGTCATATGAACCAATTTTTTGTTGGCATGCCGAAATTTTTTGGTCAGGAAGGCGGAAAGAGACTTGAGACAGCTGCTTCGCCACTTTTGTGTCAGTCTTTTAAAGAGGAACCTATTCGCCTTTTTCGTGTTTCGAAAGAAACATTTTTCCGATGGTTCGCTTCTTTTCCCTGCTACAGCAGCGTGTGCTGCTTATGTAAAACTAAAGCTGTATGTCAGAAAAGTTTTCAAAGTTTATGTATCCACTTTAACACACATAAACAATAAATAAGTACGTATAATGTAAGATTAACACAAGACCGCTTGCTTTACGTTTTTTTCTGGGTACTTTGCTCATTGATAGTAAATAATTGAAAACGTTCATCTTATTATTTGTACCTTAAAAGAGTAAAAAAGGTAACAGAAATATTTTAATGAATTTACGGTCTTTCCAGTCTTACATAATTTTGACTGTCATATTAAGTTGTTTCGAGGCAAATTGAGACCCCTTTTATTTCATTTTCTTGTCACTGCAGTACAACTTTGGCATACTTGTATAGGCGTGAAGTGCCCATTACACACAGAGAGAGCGTGTGACAAAGTGTTATTCGTTAAAATATTCCTGACTAAAAACACAGTCAGGAATCCCTAGAACTTTTGTATTGTGTTCACTACGTCAATTTAAACTACGTTTATGCCTCAGACCGGACATTACGTGCATATTTTACGTGCCTAAGTACGGTAACTTTGAACCTCTGGATCTAGGTAATGGTTAACGATATCGAAAAAAGATTCAAGGTTCCCCGAAATAATCATCTTAAGAACATATGATAAAAACGTCAACAATTAGCCAAGAATAGAAATTATAGAAGGGGCTATCCCTACAACTGGTTCTTTTCGAAGCCAAACCTTATGGCTTTTCGGATTTTTCTCAGGAGCCACCAACGAAAAAATGGTGCTTTTACTAGCCGCCTAAGGCCCGCATTAGACCACATCTAATGCAAAACAATCAACCGATTAGCTCACTTTGCGTGGTCTGCAGGAAGTGTGGAATGTTTAAATTTTGGCTCTGTGCTGTTGGATAGCTACAGTATGACCGTTCTTCCGATAGTTGTACAAATGATCACTAGGTCAAAGACTACCGAAAAGACTTGATAGTTTATCTCTATGCTGACTGGAACCTCAGATATGATCCCCTGAAAAATCGCATTTTCGCTGGCGACTTTCTGGGTACAGTGTACTTCCTCCCAGTACAGTTAACAGAATTTGCACTGCAACGTATTATTTACCGTAAGTATGGCAGTAATTTTTTGTGCTTTTATTATTTATGTAGTCTTTTTTGTTTTGCTCTTAAATTTTCTCGTTCGCTTTCTGTGTATTGTGTAATGACTCGTTCCATGAGAGTACTGTCGGTGACACCATCCCGACGAGCCTAACGAATTAAATTAATTTTCGATTATAAAGCATAAACGAATGTAAAATTCATCATTAGCATTGCAAGAATCCAACTCATGTTACATTTTAATGATAAAACACCTCTGAAGCGTAGTTTACATTGGAGGGTATCGAAGCGAACACAAGCGAACTAGCACTCGCAGACAGTTCACCAGCGCCGCAACTGTCCGATTCATCTGTGAACAAGCGTCTACTCTGAACCAGTGGGCCTAAAACTGCGACCCGCGGGCCGCTTGCGGCCCCAATGAAAAATCTGTACGACCCGCGATTTTCAACCGCATTTTATAATACTATGCATGTAGCAACTAATCACCGACTCCATAAACGTCAACTAATGTTATGAGCTTCTTAAGAGTACAGTTTTCGTTCTTAGTAACAAACAAGAAGACTTACAGATACAGTAACATTTTAAGATACGCTTAACTGTAATTGTCGTGACTGAATTCGGTCGCTCACCTCATGGGCAGAGGGCTAAGTAACGCGGCCAGTACGGGCTTAGAAGACGTATGAGGAGGAACGTTTCATTGTTTGTATTCCAGTGCAGACGACCCACGGACGTGCGCGAATCGTAACGATTAGCTGCTGTGGAAAGAATTTCGAACGAAAGTTACATGGATTCGCAAATGCACATTATAGAGGCGGTCATCTCCAGATGATGTACCTATTTGTAGCAAGCAATATGGAATTAAATTACGGTTCTTGTAATGCAATACAATGAGTAGAAGAAAAATAACATTCAACGAATATTGCATAATTCATTTAAACGTAAGTACAACTTGCCGTTGTTACTCAGTTAATCAGCCGCTCGCACAGACAACACAACAACTCTTCGTTAGGCAGTTACAATGTAACAATTCCAGGATCGCTGAGGGTGGAAGCAATCTGAAATAGAGAACAATCAACACGAAATTTTCCGAACAGTTCTAACTTTTGACAAGCAGTACTTTAAGGTTGGTGGCCAAATTACCAAGCTCTTACTACAGCAAGACCATTGAAGGCTCTTGACATGCTAATTTGTGTAGGTTACCAATTAATAATACGATCAGTGTCTCTCCACAATGTCCATATTAGCTCTTGAGCAAAGAAATTTTGACAACCACTCCTCTAGACGGAACAGAAGACTGTCAGTCGTTGTGGCCAAGCGGTTCTAGGCGCTTCAACCCGGAACCGCTCTGCTGCTACCAATCCTGCCTCGGCCATGGATGTGTATGATGTCCTTAGTTAGGTTTAAGTAGTTCTAAGTCTAGGATGTTTAGTCCCATAGTGCTTAGAGCCATTTGAAAAGAAGACTACAAGAGATATCGAGAGTAATACGTGAACACTACTTTTGTTTCTTTGCGCTAACAATCAGCACGCAGGCTACACCACCATACAGATAGAGGCACGCAACAAAACTCTGATAGACGGAGAGCATTCTTTTGTATGGCAGCGCCCTGTTGTTGACGAAATAAGCAAAATTTTTGGTGAATTTGTACGAAAGGGTGAAATGCGTGGCTGTAGAGCACTTAACACTTATCGCTGAATGGCAGCCACAGTTTTCCTAAGAATTATTCCAAAACTTCTCAGATATGTCGGTTGATACTTTTCGATAGGTTCTCATTATAAGTGATCAGAACACTAATTACCAACACAGAAAGCAGAACACTAATTACCAACCAATTTCCGACGATCATCAGCAACTGGACATTTACGTTAGTGATTATTTAATATTTCAGTAGCTGCAGTGTCTCAGATAGTTTCTAATGTCTGCAGCGATATATTCTAAGCACTCCAAGGATTTATTTTTGTTACCGCACCCACCCTTCTTTATGCGAAAATAACATCACAACAGTGAAGAAACCTGTAATATGTAATAAACAAACCGTAGTCCACGCAACACACAGCAGACAGCAACGCAACAACCTTATATATACACTCCTGGAAATGGAAAAAAGAACACATTGACACCGGTGTGTCAGACCCACCATACTTGCTCCGGACACTGCGAGAGGGCTGTACAAGCAATGATCACACGCACGGCACAGCGGACACACCAGGAACCGCGGTGTTGGCCGTCGAATGGCGCTAGCTGCGCAGCATTTGTGCACCGCCGCCGTCAGTGTCAGCCAGTTTGCCGTGGCATACGGAGCTCCATCGCAGTCTTTAACACTGGTAGCATGCCGCGACAGCGTGGACGTGAACCGTATGTGCAGTTGACGGACTTTGAGCGAGGGCGTATAGTGGGCATGCGGGAGGCCGGGTGGACGTACCACCGAATTGCTCAACACGTGGGGCGTGAGGTCTCCACAGTACATCGATGTTGTCGCCAGTGGTCGGCGGAAGGTGCACGTGCCCGTCGACCTGGGACCGGACCGCAGCGACGCACGGATGCACGCCAAGACCGTAGGATCCTACGCAGTGCCGTAGGGGACCGCACCGCCACTTCCCAGCAAATTAGGGATACTGTTGCTCCTGGGGTATCGGCGAGGACCATTCGCAACCGTCTCCATGAAGCTGGGCTACGGTCCCGCACACCGTTAGGCCGTCTTCCGCTCACGCCCCAACATCGTGCAGCCCGCCTCCAGTGGTGTCGCGACAGGCGTGAATGGAGGGACGAATGGAGACGCGTCGTCTTCAGCGATGAGAGTCGCTTCTGCCTTGGTGCCAATGATGGTCGTATGCGTGTTTGGCGCCGTGCAGGTGAGCGCCACAATCAGGACTGCATACGACCGAGGCACACAGGACCAACACCCGGCATCATGGTGTGGGGAGCGATCTCCTACACTGGCCGTACACCACTGGTGATCGTCGAGGGGACACTGAATAGTGCACGGTACATCCAAACCGTCATCGAACCCATCGTTCTACCATTCCTAGACCGGCAAGGGAACTTGCTGTTCCAACAGGACAATGCACGTCCGCATGTATCCCGTGCCACCCAACGTGCTCTAGAAGGTGTACGTCAACTACCCTGGCCAGCAAGATCTCCGGATCTGTCCCCCATTGAGCATGTTTGGGACTGGATGAAGCGTCGTCTCACGCGGTCTGCACGTCCAGCACGAACGCTGGTCCAACTGAGGCGCCAGGTGGAAATGGCATGGCAAGCCGTTCCACAGGACTACATCCAGCATCTCTACGATCGTCTCCATGGGAGAATAGCAGCCTGCATTGCTGCGAAAGGTGGATATACACTGTACTAGTGCCGACATTGTGCATGCTCTGTTGCCTGTGTCTATGTGCCTGTGGTTCTGTCAGTGTGATCATGTGATGTATCTGACCCCAGGAATGTGTCAATAAAGCTTCCCCTTCCTGGGACAATGAATTCACGGTGTTCTTATTTCAATTTCCAGGAGTGTATATATATATATATATATATATATATATATATATATATATATATATATATATATATATATATAGGGGAAAATCTCAAAACGTACTCCATGATTTACTATAATTTTTCACGTTATTGTAACAGAAGTTTGGATATACGAGGGGGTTGGAACTTTAATAGTGACAACTGTTTATTTAGAGCTCGTACAAAATAGACACGTGTCTCAAAGTTTCACTGACCTTCAAAGTAGTCACTAGCATTGTGTATAACCCGTTACCAGCGATCTGGAAGCCGTAGGATACTCTTAGCAGTGCCAGTTGTGTTGAGAGTTCGAGCGGCGCGGTGTATTGCCCAACGAATTTGTAGCAGTTCTGAAGCGAGTGCCGTGAAGTGTTTCCTTCAGTTTATAAATAGAGTTAATCTCACGAGGGCAGTAGGTGGTATAGCACTTAGCAACCCCATCAATCAAACAAATCAGTAACAGCTTGCACTGCACGTGCTTGAGCATTGTCCTGCAAAATGATGGTCAGGTCCTGCAGAAATTGTCATCACTTCTGTCTCTGTTCATTTTTGGAACACAGCCGACGACCAGCTTAGAGACAGAAGTGATGCCACTTGCTGCAGGACCTGACAATCATTTTGCAGGACAATGCTCAAGCACGTACACTGCAAGCTGTTACTGATTTGTTTGACTGATAGGGTTGCTAAGAGCTATACCGCCTACAGCACTCCCCTGACTTAAGCTGTCATGACTTCAACTCGATTTATAAACTGAAGGAAACACTTCACGGCATTCGCTTCAGAACTGCTACAAATTCGTCGGGCAATAGACCGCGCCGCTCGAATTGTCAACATAAATGGCAGTGATAAGAGTATCCTACGTCTTCCATATCGCTGGCAACAGGTTATACTCAATGCTGGTGGCTACTTTGAAGGTCAGTAAAACTTTGAAACACGTATCTATTTTGTACGAGCTGTAAATAAACAGTTGCCACTATTAAAGTTCCAACTGTCTTATATACTGATGAGCCAAAACTTTGACCACCTGCTTAATAGTTTCTTTATCCGACTCTGGAACGAATATATCACTGACTCTGCGTATCATGGATCCGGCAATTTGTTGGTAGGTTTGTGTAGTTATGTGGCATTAGATGCCTACGCACAGCTTACGTAATATTCTCGTAAATAACGGGCCGCTGATGGCTCCCGATAGCGACCAAGACGGGTTCCATATAATTTACATCAGGCGAATTTCGTCGGCAAGACATCAACGTGAGTTCAGTATAATGCTCCTGAAACCTCTGTAGCGCGATTCTGGCTCCGAGACACGGACAATTAAACTACTGAAAGATGGCATTGCCGTCGTAGAAGGCATCAAGTATGAAGGGCTGCAAGTATTTCGCAGCTTTCACCGTGTGTTCGATTACTACCAAAGGTCCCTTGCAAGCGCAGGAGAAGGTCTCCCACAGCATAATGCTGCTTTCACCAGCCTGCGTCCGTGGCGCGCTGCATGTTTCGGGCCGCTCTTCACCCCCGACGACGGCGTTTGTGGAGACGACCATCTAACTAGTGCAGCAAAAATGTGATTCACCCGAAGAGCCGACACGTTTCCATTGATTGACGGTAGAATCCTGATGGTCCCATGCCCATTGCAATCTCAACTAACAATGTAGTTGGGTCAACAGTTGAACTCTTAGGGATGGTCTGCTACAACTCCGCGTTCAACTTTGTACGATGAACGGTGTGGTGCGGAACACTTGTGCGTGTACCAGCATTGTGCTCTTTCTGCAGAGATGCAAGATCACCATCTATTCTACTTTACAAAGCAGAGAAGGCTCAGAACCCTACGTTCTGTGAAGAGTAGTGGACGTCCAACGATTTAGCGCATAGTGGTCGATCACTCTCCTACTTCTTTCTGTAGATGCTGATGACAGTAGCACGTAAACATTCGACCAGCTTCGCCGTTTCCGAGATGCTTGTTCACAGGTCCTGCATAATAATAAGCTGCCTTTTGTCAAAGCCGCTTATCTAAATGGATTTCTCCATTAGCAGCCCATATCTTCATTAGGGTATCTGCACCGCTTACACACTTTTGTTACCGTATCACGTGCCCGTGGGCGGACCAGGCGTCGTCCAAAGTTGCGGTGGTCAGTGGTCACAAAGTCTTGGCTTATCAGTGAATCACCTAAAACTTGTACTGTAAATATTGCGGAAATGGAAAATGCTATTGATGTGTGGTTTTCACAGAATGAATTGGTAATCAGGGGCTTTATTTGTAGCCAACACACAGATTGTAATAATACTTTGAAAGTGTATTTTCTGAGCAAATATACACGTTTGACATTCACAAACAAAAAGTAGGGTAAATTACAATGTCAATGGTGTTTGTTGCAGGGGTGTAGTGCGAGTCATTTACGAGATACCGTATTGTGAAAAGTTCCGAACCGATGCTTTTTTGTGCCATACAACTTGCGTAGTTGTTGGGTACGTTGTTGTTGTGTTTGCTTACAGTGTGCTTGTGTGTTCCTTGAGCGCGTTGCGACTTGCTAGTCAGTTGGGGCGTGGCAGTCCAAGCAGTAGGTCCTGAGTGTACGATGGGATTTACCAATGCATAAGAAGCCAACATGCTCATGGTGTATGGAGAGTGTAGGAAGAATGAAGGTCATTCTTGTGCAGTTTATGCGGTAAGAGATCACACAAGACGTCAGCCATCTCTGCAATTATTTGTCAACCCCTTCAGCCAGTTATGTGAAAGTGGTAGTGTAACACCTAGACAATGCAACAGAAGGAAACAAGTGACGACAGAAGCGAGGTAAATTAATGTTATTGCGCTGTTGCAGTTGATGTGCACGATAGTTCCCGCGCCATTGCATGAGGAAGTGGCATGAGTCAGGCAAAGGTCGTACGCATTCTCCATCGACTATAACATCTCTCACCAAGAGCTGCATGAAAAATATTATGAGAATCGTGTTAATTTCTGTACATGGATAGTCCAGATGTATAATGCATTTGGCTTAGCGATTAAGCCACGCTTAGCAATCAGGCCCAGGTAAGCAGCCGAAACATTGATAGGGTGACAATTCCCGTTGGTTTCGCCAGGTTGAACGTCAGCATCTGTGGAATGTAAATGTGTGCTGTGGGTAGTGGACAATCAGCTCATAGGCTCATTTTTCATAGACGGAAATCTGAACGCGCACAAGAATCGAAGCCTCCTAACAGCCATCTATCGCGGATGCTAGAAGACGTTCTCTAGAAGTACTAATCTGTGGTACCATCATGATGGCTGTCGAGCCCATATAGCACAAAGTACTAAAGCACGTCTTCACGATTGTTTTCCAAATCGTTGGATTCGATGCAGAGGACCTGTACCTTGGCCATCCGGTTCCCCGGATTTGTCGCCTGTAGACATTTTTCTGTGGGGTAAACTGAAAGACACTGTCTACAAGGACATACAAACTATGTCCGGTGATACGCAACGACGTATTACTGCAGCTTGCTCGGACATCTCGCTGCAGAGTTACAGATTAGGTACGAAGCTGAAGAAGAATATATAACGTACAACCCATTGAAAGAGAACTTCAGCCAAGTTTTGGAAACATTATACATGGATCCGGTGGCGGTTACTGACGTATATAAGTGTGCACAGGAGTTTTACTGCGGTTCGCGCGGCAGTCTGTTGACAGGTCTTTCTTGGCTTCCACGATATGCGGCGTGCTACACACTTACATGGCAAGCTACTTCTGAGTGTCATGAACTGACATTCTGCGGTTTTATACCTTCATCATGCCATGTGTATGGTCGTCCGCAGCTGGTTCATAGGTTACATTAAGCTGGCAATGTGTAGTTATTAGCTATTACATTCATGTTTTTTCGGTTAGGCTCCGTTTACCCAGTGCGGTACTCGTTGCCTGAGAGAACCTGGTACGGCTTTCTCGAACCCCAATCGAGTTATTACCTGATGATCATATTTGTACGGAGCCTTTTAATGCAATTTATATAATGAAGTATCCCTCCTAGTTCCCTTTTTTTGCGCCTGGGTCGTGTGTATGATTTTATTCAAACAAAGGATTTGTGAAGTGCAACTGGAGCAGATTTATTTTAAACCGAGCGAGATGGCGCAGTGTTTAGCATATCGGACTTGCATTTGGGAGGACAATGGTTCAAACTAGCGTCCGGCCACCCTGATTTAGGTTTTCCGTGATTTCCCTAAATCGCTTCAGGCCAGTACCAGAATGGTTCCTTTGAAAGGGCACGGCCGACCTCCTTTCCTAATCCGATGGGACCGATGACCTCGCTGTTTGGTGCCATCTCCCCTTCCCCCCCCCCCCCCCCCAAAAAAAAAAATCAACCAACCAGCCAAAAATTTTAGCAACAGTTGTGGGTGTCCCGCAAAGAATATACTATGCCAGCTTCTGAAATGTTGACAGCGTGCACGCTGTTTGCACCAATAATTTGCGGTCGTAGACAAGATAACTAATGTAGGCAAGCTTCCGGCAGCTAGATCAGGAATTACCGGGAATAAAGAAATGCCGTCACCAGAAGTTAGTGGGCAAGGCGAGCCGGGGAGGGGGCGGGGTTTGGTGCACGTTTTGCTCGTCAGACGAAATTTTCGGTTACTCTCAATTCTGGACGATATTTGCTGTGCATTTGGGGGCACGCGGTGCTGTCGACGGTGTTCCGTTTGTGGAGGATAGGAACTTTACATTTGGCAGGCGCCCTGATGCTCTTTGAAAGGAGGTGGTTATGTTTAGACACAAGGTATCACTCTTTATTCCTTTTGCTTTCGTAATCGTCTGGAGCACATAATGCTAATACTACGATGGGCGCTAAATCCCCTTTTTCTGATGTACACTCGCTTCCAGCTCTTAAAGCCAGTATATGTGGGAAAATCGGCTACGTCTATAATTCGTAAGACACTCTACAGTGTGTAGCATAATGTACCTCCTTTACGAATAGCATACCACCGTTTCGTTATCATTCGTGAAGGTAAACGGGAAGAGCATACTTTGGTAAGCTTCCGTACCAGCTTGGTTTCTCTGATTCACTTTCATCGTCGTTCCGCGATATGTATCTGGGGCAAAGTAGATCTACTATCCCCTGCTGAGAAGAATTCGCGCGATAATTATGCGGTAGTCAGTCGGTTTTCCATTGTGATGTAGTCTAGAGGCCATTGTAAAAACATTATCGTTAGCGCCGTAAATATATTAAATCATCGCACCTTTAGGATGCACTGATATTCCTGAAATAGTAGTGGTCAAATTCTTTATATATATGGCCATGGGTATAAGTATTTGTGGGATGTAAGTTAAAGTTTATTAATTCTGATGCTCTACATGCAACTGCTGAAACCCGTTTTTTGGGCAAGATAAACGTTTTGTCTTATTCAGTTAAAATATAGTAATCACAGAGGGAATTGAGAGGAGGACGGGAGGATGGGGGAGCGTTCTCATCTATTTCTTTCTTACAATAAGGATTTCTTGTCTGCATGGATGTTTCATACGAATTTTCTCTGATGCGTAAAAAAAAGCCGATAATAAAACCTGTGTCAAAGGTAAAATTCGTGTGTATTGTGTAAGCAGGCAACACATCCCTTCATAAGTGCGACACAAAGCACAACGCCTCCAATGATAACTTTTAACGGAAGAAACTACGACGTCTGTAGTGACAAAGAAATACACTTTGTAGTCCCAAACAAATACCGTGATTAAAATTTTCACATCAGTTATTTGTTTATATATTTTTAGTGTGATTGCATATTGACTGCGATAGGCAGCAAGCAACAGCTAGTTAAGTTCTATTCAGCAGTGACAATAATGTTTTCCTATAGCCAATGTTTTACGAATTATCGTTCATGAAATTCGCGGCCTGGGCAAAATATTTGATTAAAACAGTTGGTCGGCAGTTCTCTTGAGATGAAGATGCGTTGTAGTGTGAGTTTTGGAATTACACTCATCTCGAAATTGTGTTCAGCTTAATCATTCTCGTCACGTTTACAGTATACCTCTAGTTTCAGCGTAAAGAAATTCACTATGTGTTCTGTTGTACGATATTTTTCTGAATCAAAGCGTAGCTTGAAATGTTTGGGGGAAGAAAATAATGAAAACAACAGTTTGTGACTCGCCACTAATTTTCGTTTGTTAAATCGTTTATTGTCGGTATCTTAATGTGCTACTGAAGGTACACGTGAATTATTTGACTAAATGAATCAACTAGTTATGACTGAATTACTAGAGAAAAAGCTTGCAAGAGAACGAGTAATGTTGTACTTGTAGCTAACATTACGGTGAGAGTGTTATATTTTCTGCACATGTTACACAGGTCGTCCCAACCTAAAGAGACCATTGCGGAACAAGTGTGGCATATTGTCAGAAGAGAGTGCGTGCTACGAGTTTCCTGCACAGTTGTGCAGCGTGGGAGTGAAACGGCGCTGCAGCCAAAGCTGAAGTACGCTGGACATGCGATTCTTGTTAGCAAATCGTCTAAATCGCACACAGATCCACCGTGAAATTCTGGCGATATATACCAACTGCAACGACGCGTCCAAACTCGTGTGCAATGATACTAACAATTTGAGCATGGCCGCACAAACGTGGGTTACGTACGGAAAGTCTTCACCTTGCACCATGCGATTTCCTTGTTTTCGACAAACCGGATTACAATCACCTGCGAGGCAAGAAATTTCCCAGCGATTAGTAGGTTCACACAGCGTTCCTCAAATGGCTCCATGGCCAAGAAGTGGACTTCTGTCGGCGAGGCTTGGAACGATTTGTAGAACGTCCCATCTGCTGGTTAGAGAGACTTGGTAGCGATGCTGGAAAATAGTGTCATATATCTGTGGGATTTTGATGCGTAGTGCAGCATTCAGTAAAAAAGGTATTTGGCCTACTATAACAACGCGTAACTTAGTTTTCGAAGTCCTCTCGCACCCTCCATTCGTATACAATAACAGTATTTTTGTGTTTTATTAGTGATTTAGTTCTTTTGTTTGTAACTTTTCGAAGCACCGTTCTGTAAACTGACTCATTGCACACTGAAGGAGCTTCGGCACGCATAGTCCCACGGAACCTACGACGAAGTCTGTTAGTAGGGCAGCATTTTTCGGGTAGCTATATGCAGCTGCGGCGAGGTAGGTAGCGAAGAGGGGGACTGTTTGCCCGCAACCTGCCTTACCCCTCGCAGGCATTCTTCTAAGCTGTCTACTGCAATAATTATGTTGCTTACTTTGTTTGTGAGCGTCGGGGGTTTATAAGTTTTGTGAGTAAGGATATCCACACTTCACAGTGTTTCTTTTTTGTACCTTACATTGCAGTTCCACATCACAGCACATAATACACACGGAAACACATGCATAAAAAACACTTATCCATGTATGAAATTGAAATGTTTGTCTGGAGCAATGGTCAACACTGTCCCGGGAATAAAATAGTTTCAACGACCCAGTACGACAAAGCTTTCCTGAAGATTTCCCTTTATTGTCAGAAAAATTCCGAAACTGGCAAGCGTCTCCTATTTATTTTTTCCCAATTGGAAACCCCTGTTCTCCACTTCCAGCCTTCCTGGTAATCGGCTGAAAATAATCGCAACTCACTAGTGGGGCAGATATAAATACGCTCTTAATTACATAGAAAATGTGGATTTATTGCAGTCGCATGATAATTCACAATTCCAGTCGGCACCGGGTCGGCGTAAATGTTAAAACACACCAAGAGAATAATCCAGATAGTCTAGGGTCAAGCCAATCATTCAGTAACCAGTAGACACCCGATTCTTTAAATAATCTAACTCCCAATTAGAACACAGCTTCAGACGTCTGACTGCCTTACAGGTGCGTTTCTGCCTTAAATATTTAATCTTAAGCATGTAAACCAGAAAGTAATTTACAAAAAGGTTTGAAATTATGTTTAAAGTTTGTTTCAAGTTGTTAAGTGGTGTTATCAGATACTGGATGACTACAATGTGGGTAATTTGCACTCAGTTTTAAGCAAAAGCTAGTGTTGTTACGCATGTCAGTGTTTATGATGTAATATCTCCTTAAATATGCGGCGTACAATGGTGTAATTTTGCTGGTACGTTCAATCGTAGTAGCTGGTAGTAAAGACGTAATAAATTAATACGTCATGCCTGATGCTGAAATTTTACTGCATGAACAGCGATAACAAATTTTCTTTTAATCATTTTGCAGTGGGTGTCAGCGAGAAAAAGTTGCGTAAATGTTTGAAATTGTGTGTCAAGTTCGCTGAAAGTCACCAGATGCTTTCATTCTCAAATACTTGATGAATACAATCTGCATATTTTTGTGCACTGTGAGTTACCCTACCCCGAGATATGTACAGAGTTTCTATCTGTAATACCTGCCTTACTGTATTAAACCTTTAACACAAGATTATACCCCTCAAATATATTATATTATGACAGCATTTTAAATTTTCAAATTCGGTCAAATTATATGAAATATTGAAAATCAAGTTTCTGTTGCTGCTAGAGGCTGCTAGGCTACCTGCGACGGGAACTGGGTGACAGTGCCGCGTGTTGGCTCTTTAGTTACATGGATCCGTTGAACAGCGATCCAAAACATCGTTCAGTCGGAACCCAGTTCACTTCAGATCACCGAAGTTAAGCGCTGTCGGGCTTCGCTAGCACTTTGATGGGTGACCGTCTGTGTCCGCAAAGTGCTGTTGGCAAGCGGGGTGCTCTCAACCTTTGTGAGGCCAACTGAGGAGCTACTTGATCAGCAGCGGCACCGGTCACGAAAACTCACAACGGCTGGGAGAGCGGTGTGTCCCTCCATATCCACATCCAGTGACACATTTGAGCTGAGGATGACACGGCAGTCGGTCCGTTCCGTTGGGCCTTTGACGCCTGTGTGGGCAGAGACTTGGTCGTAATTAAACTGACGGTGTTCCGAGTGCTGCAGTGTGAGCTGTATACATCTCACGATCCTGAAACATCGCAGTTATGTTCGTTAATCGGTACGCTCGCAGTTTATGCTGAAAAAAAATAGTCTCACTTTGTACCACCAGTTGAACATGTGGCACTGTCAGTGTTCAAATGGTGATGTGGGTGTAGGAAAAGTGGAGGAATGGTCAAACACATGATAACGGTGGTTTCGACACGTTTACCAGCATATGGTCACAAGTTACAACATGTGATCAATATGATTTACCGAGTCTACAAAATGCTGCATCTGTAACACGGCATGGTCGACAGTTGCTCAAAAATGGTTCAAATGGCTCTGAGCACTATGGGACTCAACATCTGAGGTCATCAGTCCCCTAGAACTTTGAACTACTTAAACCTAACTAACCTAAGGACATCACACACACCCATGCCCGAGGCAGGATTCGAACCTGCGACCGTTCCAGACTGTAGCGCCTAGAACCGCTCGGCCACCGCGGCAGGCGACAGTTGCTTGCAGCATATCTGGTATAATCAGAGCGATATGTCATCGGATGATATCCTTCAGAACAAACGAGCCCGGGTTCATCCGTAATAGACAGGATCTTTCAGATATCCCCACAACAAGAAGTTACACGGATTTAGGTCAGGGAATCTGGAAGGCCACACATCTTGAAATTGCCCAGGAACGATGCGGTCGTTACCGAAGGTTTCTCGAGGCACATCTTTCACCAGACAAGCTTGTTGCCCGATCTTGCATGAAAATAGTGGAGTGGACACAGTTGCGTTCTTGCGAAGCTGGAATCACGTATTGCACAATGAGGTCGTTATAACGTGCAGATGTCACTTGACACCTAACAGGCCGGCGAGATGTCGTCTCCTCAAAGAAAAACAGATCCAGACCCAGACTAAAGGAGCTTCTGAAATCACATCAAACAGTCACATAAGCTGAGTGCAGTGGATGTTCCTGCGCTACATGTGGCTGAGGAAAACCCGATATGCGAGAGTTCTTTGCATTCGCGACACCGTGCAGTGTAAAACGTGCCTAATCCATCCAAAGAATATTCCCCGGCCACATGTCAACCAATTCAGTGAGCGCCAAAAAACGAAGGGCGAAGTCACATCGTTGTAACCTATCTTGGGGCTTCATTTGCACATTCGCAGTCTTGTAAGCGTACTAGCGTAAAACCACTGCAAAAATGAACGGATGCAATTTTTACTAACGCAGCTGGTCATTCGCCTTCGTTACTACGTTATTTTGCGAGATTATGGTTTAGAAACTGGCTCGCTCACGATGAAATTTGTAACTACATAATGTCAGTCTTGTTGTCCCAGAATACGAATGCCTCTAACTGCATGATTACAGCTAATGGTGATAGTTTTTATTGCATACTCAGCGCTTTTTTTTACGGTTTGGGCGATCTGAAGATGTAAAAAGCAACCGAAACTAGTTGTCGTGCTTTAAATAATTTAAGGAAAAATATTATATATGGTCTAGGCATTAAATATTTTTAATTTGAGAAACTTTTGTTTCATGAAATTTCAAATTTCGTCGAATGGTTTTGAACGGTCCCTAGTTGGGGGGGGGGGGGGGGGGCGTCAGCGGAGTCTAAGGTTGTCAAGAATGTCGTCGTTTTGCTCATCACACTGCGAAACGCTCGTTTCAACCACGAGATCTGCAGGAACCTACTCCTCCTCTCCCCCCCCCCCCCCAAAAAAAAGAAAGAGTGGCATCATTGACGGCCTTTATGCCGTCCCCCTAAGGCCTTTACGTGTCGATTCTGGGCGGCGGTATGTCTGAAATATTTTTCTGATCACCCATAAAAAACCACATCGTATCAACGCTTGGAGTCGCGATCCTAACCTCCATTACAGACGCTTCAAAAGAAGAAGCGTAATTTGGGTGAGAAGGGATGTGGCGATCTTCCCATAGTGTGACACGTCCACAATGGTGTTGCGGTGTGCCGACCTTCCGGTAGTGTGACACGTCCGCAGTGGTGTTGGACAGAATTGCGGGGAAATTTGGTATCAATGTGAGACCTTACAGTGCTCATGAACTGCTGTGGTCTGGCCTGTTTTTCACATATGACGATGCCTCGCTGTTTTAAGCGTCGGCGAGCTTGAGGGTGATGTTGCAGGGTATCACCCTTTTGCTTCATTACAGGGGAAGGCTGTATGCACCTTCGAGTAGAACGGGAGACAGTTACTGCGGTTCGAAAGAGTGATACTTGTGTGGTGCAGTAAGTTCGGGGTGTCCCACAAATGTTGCGACAAACATTGAGTGGCTGTAGAGGATAGGAACCCGTGTCTGGAAAAGTTATCCAACGACGCTACAGAGCGCCGAAGCTATAGACGCCTGCGCCTGCTACTAGATCACCCCTTCGACAGCAAACGTGACTTTGTACGCTGACGGAACGTGGGCAGTGTGTCTCGCGATGTTTTTTGTTACTCAGCGATCGAGAGTAATTGCCACGATCGCTAATGGAGGGGATGGAGCCAGCTGCTGCATAGACACGCCGTGTGTCCTATGGAGACGATGCTCTGTTGCCTTAGTGGATGAAGTTTTCGGACATGATTATCCATCTGCAGTTTATTTTTCTCCTGTATGCCGGAAAACAATGGAGATTTTATAGGGTGACGTTTCTTGTCACGTGTTCCTGTCCTCGTTTTGTCCCTCAAGACACCTACTACAACCCCTGGAAGTTTGTCACAACATTTCTGCTGCGCAAAACAGGATCACTTACGTGAAAACCAGTCATTTTCACCCACTGCGACGCAAAAGGGTGAAATATGACTCAAACCACCCTGTATATATTTTCCTTGCCATGTCAGGTAGCTGTAACAAAAGGTTACACGGCATGTCGTACTACATGCAGACCCGATGAGCAGACCCGCGAGACTCGGCGTGTCTCAGCTTTGCTCGGTCCTTCTCGGATGGTTCAGCTTGACTTCTCATTTAGTATTGCGGTGTGGCTTTTTTCGGTCGTCACGACTCTCTTCAGTTCGGCAGAATTGCGGTATCAACGCTGTTTACCCTCGTCATTTGGTGGTGGTACGATGGACGTTCACAGGTCCAATGGCTGTTAGCACAAAAAGAGTCAGTCTAGTGATCTATCCTCAAAAGCCTTTAAAATAGGAGTGAGAAGAGAGAGGGATGAGAACTCTCAATAAGGAATACACAATCGCATAATCGACTGGTACCGCATATGTACTATAAAAGTACATTACATCATGCAAAAAAACTTAAGAGTTAGTTGAAATGAAACAGCAAAAAATCACAGTGATCGACAGATGGGATTCATTGATCTATACATCGCGAAGCGCTTTTTGCTAAATTCGGAGGCATGGAGTACGAGAAGGAATTGATGGTACAAATAGTAACATTTCTGAAGCTGCATGCATTATCCCACTGCCAGTTCCAACAGTTATCGATGGAACTGAACGAAGTGTATGGGGCCTTTAATATATTACTGCAAAGTAAGTTGCTTAAGTCAAGGGGCATGCCTGGAACGATTCTTCGATTTGAAATCCGCTGTTGTTGAATTTATCAAGGAAAAAAGTGCAGGAACAAAACTGAGAACAGTCGGAATGTGTTACAGACCTCGTATTTGAAGTGGCCTTGACTACACACTGCCCACAGTAAGACATTGCAGGATTTGGTAGGGATGCACTTAAAAAGAAAATCGCGTTGTAAAACCGACAAACTCTGGCAAATAAAACACGGTTTGCTTCCCTCACTTCCCTAAGCTCACTGGCGTTAAAGGAAACGCGAGGTCTGAGAATTCATTGTACCCTTGAAAGGATTACAAGGATAGTTTTCTAAATGTTTTGAAGAGACTGCAATCTTATATCAGTTTTCGAAGTGTTTTCGTGACCTTTTTCTGTTTTAGTTGAAAGCGCCCCCGTGCATATGCAGATGTAACTGATTACTCTGCATTGTAATTCCCGTTTTAATGACAAATCATGCCACATTAAAACTGTCCAGGACACCTACAGTGTTTTCCTCAGGTAGAGTTTCCAGGTCTTCATAGTGAGAGTGTTACAGACTTTTTTTCGGTTGTAAAACCAATTCAGCCACGATTACGTAGCAACATAAGTACCAAAATCTGTGAAACTGTCTGTGTCTGTATGGTTACTGACAGTTTGTACCAGATAAACATTATGTCTTCAGCGCAACGAAAATAATTACGTACTACTGAAAATTGGCTTTGTTTGTGATCTATGATTCTGATAATAATTAAATATGAAACCAAGTCTTGTGCATTGCCATCTAAATACGGTCCATTCGCAGTTACCCCCCCAGCCCCCTCGAAGCTCAGACAGAGTGGCTTGGCAGCTGAGTGAGTGTGCGGCCAGACTGAGCGCTATGGCACTAGAGCCAGGGCTCGGCTCGTGAGAGGAATTGCTGGCTGCTTCTGCTGTTACACAACCAGGCAGCAGACTCGCAGTGGGCAGTGTTCGTGTTTTGGGTCAATGTCAGTACTTTTGGTGGACCACTTAGAACTGCATCTACCATTTATTGACGACTGGAACTTGTCGTACAAGTGGTGCATTCATATCATAATCTCCTGCGAAGGCCTTCCGCGGTTTGGCATAATTGGAGCATCTAATGTACTGAGTGAAAACGATTGTTATTACCGGTTAGGAGGACCCACGTGTTATTTACCTAGTAAGAAGCTATGATGACTATTGATAATGGTTGACTGGGCAGTAGATACTGGGTCTTTGGCTATCGTCTGTGGACAGCGTCCTGGTGTTGTGTGATGAACCGAGGGGTGGAGATGCTTACCCAACTAAACACTCAACGGTAGGAGATGGCCGCCGGCACAAGGACGCCAGGCTGGGAAAGGTGCTGTAGCAAAGGAATAGTGTTTGCAACTCGATGAGTGTGTAGCCTTATGAGACTACAGCGGAAGCATCTTGAGGTGTGGGCTAACCAAGCCGATAGGCGTAGATACTGCGAGCTGCTGGCTGGTCGCTGCAAGTCAAATGCACGAGGCGCCCAAGCGTGGACTTCGAACCAAGGACCATCGGAAGACTCCTTGCTGTTGGTTGCTGTCAGCCAGATGTAGGCCCCCAGCTCGGAGGCACCAGCTGCGGTTCATAAACGAGCAGCTGGTTTTAGATGAGACTGAATGACCAACGTTAGATCGACAGCTAGTGTTCAGTACTTCTTGTTGTAGGCAGTGGTTGATGACGTACAACTGGGCTGGAAGGTCAGCATTTATATTAACGTGCCTTGTATCTGTTACGAAAAAGTATAGCTTCCAGTTATGTCTGAGGCCCAGCAATAGGCATCAGGGCCCAGTGTGGTAACCTGTGCTCGGCGTGCCTGCTCCAGGTTTTTTTTTTTTTTCAGTATACGCAGCAGAATTTGGTAAGCTCCCTGCCAGCTCTTCAGGCTGTAGGTTTCGGACGCCGATTGGGAAAGCCACTGTTGCAACAATATCTTCTTAAATATGTAAACCAATTTTGCACAGTCAAACAGAGACCATGCCTATATGAAAAAAGTAACATCCTTCCTTAAGGTTGAGTCACTTTTTGTACCCTCTTTTTTGTCACCTTTACGTAGCATTCTTCTTCCCCACGAGGAGGGAAAGAAAGTACCGAGCGTACAAAATTCTCCACTTGCCGCATAGTAGTATGTCATAAAGCAGAAATCCGATTTCATGACTTATTTGGATCTTCTATTGTTTCTAGTGAAGAAACGATAAAAGAATCTTAGGTTACTTTTTATTAGGTATCTTAAGAGCATCCTGTAGACATCCGTAAGAACCATACTGTGAAATGTAGGTACTTTATTATCAGTAGTCGATAGACAGTAAACCATTTGAAATTTAATATACAACTAAGTTGTAGGCTAACACCAGTGCCACTCAACCTCATAACAATAGTCGTTACGCCGTTTCACCATCTAGATCATAAATTTTTGTGAAAGAAAGTAACAAGTTTCATTACTCTTGTGGAATGTACGCTTTCAGATTTTTACCAGTAAGCGCTTTGTGGGTCTCAATATCTTTATTGTAGCGTTTCCTACAGGTGTTCGAAACACTTCTCTGGGACATTCTCAGGCTGACCAACACACAAACGATATTCTGTGCATGTTTGAATTTTCTTCCTCTATTCAGATAATCCAGCAGCGTAAGGGGACACAGTAGTGTTTTACAGACGATCACTCTCATGGACGAATCCTGTTCTTCACTTAGCATTCTTCCAGTGAATCTGTGTGCCTCTCAAATGATTCAGTGATTCCTTCCTTTCCCATCTCAAACCTCTCTGGATGAAAATTTCTATATATTTCAGTGATGTGTCCCAATGAGTGCTTGACAACGCTGTACAAATATCGATTTTTTTTTCATGTACGGGTGCAGCACATCTTTATGCTAAGGGCTTTAGGCAATATGTACAAGAAGCACTGATCATCTGCAATTCATCCTACGCTCTGCAACGATTTTTATTTCTCAATACTGCTGTATTTACAGATCCCCTATTAATAAAGTTATGTGTAATCCTTTTAAAAAACTGTACAATTCGTGAAGTTGCTTGTTGTGTTTACTGACGTCATCAGCTTTCATTTTATACTTCGTACGCAATAGTATCATTGTTGATTGTTACCCTAGATTCACTGTGGAAGTCGTAATGAGCTCGTCTCACTACCACAATTTTTCTGATATACTTGGGTTTCCCATATCGTGTTCGTTCGATCTAACGTAGTTTCGTTGAAAACGTGAGATTCACTTTTCATTTCTACATCTACATCTACATCTATACTCCGCGAGCCACCTTACGGTGTGTGGCGGAGGGTACTTATTGTACCACTATCTGATCCCCCCTTCCCTGTTCCATTCACGAATTGTGCGTGGGAAGAACGACTGCTTGTAAGTCTCCGTATTTGCTCTAATTTCTCGGATCTTTTCGTTGTGATCATTACGCGAGATATATGTGGGCGGTAGTAATATGTTGCCCATCTCTTCCCGGAATGTGCTCTCTCGTAATTTCGATAATAAACCTCTCCGTATTGCGTAACGCCTTTCTTGAAGTGTCCGCCACTGGAGCTTGTTCAGCATCTCCGTAACGCTCTCGCGCTGACTAAATGTCCCCATGACGAATCGCGCTGCTTTTCGCTGGATCATGTCTATCTCGTCTATTAATCCAACCTGGTAAGGGTCCCATACTGATGAGCAATACTCAAGAATCGGACGAACAAGCGTTTTGTAAGCTACTTCTTTCGTCGATGAGTCACATTTTCTTAGAATTCTTCCTATGAATCTCAACCTGGCGCCTGCTTTCCCCACTATTTGTTTTATGTGATCATTCCACTTCAGATCGCTCCGGATAGTAACTCCTAAGTATTTTACGGTCGTTACCGCTTCCAATGATTTACCACCTATGGCATAATCGTACTGGAATGGATTTCTGCCCCTATGTATGCGCATTATATTACATTTATCTACGTTTAGGGAAAGCTGCCAGCTGTCGCACTATGCATTAATCCTCTGCAGGTCCTCCTGGAGTACGTACGAGTCTTCTGATGTTGCTACTTTCTTGTAGACAACCGTGTCATCTGCAAATAGCCTCACGGAGCTACCGATGTTGTCAACTAAGTCATTTATGTATATTGTAAACAATAAAGGTCCTATCACGCTTCCCTGCGGTACTCCCGAAATTACCTCTACATCTGCAGATTTTGAACCGTTAAGAATGACATGTTGTGTTCTTTCTTCTAGGAAATCCTGAATCCAATCACAAACTTGGTCCGATATTCCGTAAGCTCGTATTTTTTTCACTAAACGTAAGTGCGGAACCGTATCAAATGCCTTCCTGAAGTCCAGGAATACGGCATCAATCTGCTCGCCAGTGTCTACGGCACTGTGAATTTCTTGGGCAAATAGGGCGAGCTGAGTTTCACATGATCTCTGTTTGCGGAATCCATGTTGGTTATGATGAAGGAGATTTGTATTATCTAAGAACGTCATAATACGAGAACACAAAACATGTTCCATTATTCTACAACAGATTGACGTAAGCGAAATAGGCCTATAATTATTCGCATCTGATTTATGACCCTTCTTGAAAATGGGAACGACCTGCGCTTTCTTCCAGTCGCTAGGTACTTTACGTTCTTCCAGCGATCTACGATAAATTGCTGATAGAAAGGGGGCAAGTTCTTTAGCATAATCACTGTAGAATCTTAAGGGTATCTCGTCTGGTCCGGATGCTTTTCCGCTACTAAGTGATAGCAGTTGTTTTTCAATTCCGATATCGTTTATTTCAATATTTTCCATTTTGGCGTCCGTGCGACGGCTGAAGTCAGGGACCGTGTTACGATTTTCCGCAGTGAAACAGTTTCGGAACACTGAATTCAGTATTTCTGCCTTCCTTCGGTCGTCTTCTGTTTCGGTGCCATCGTGGTCAACGAGTGACTGAATAGGGGATTTAGATCCGCTTACCGATTTTACATATGACCAAAACTTTTTAGGGTTCTTGTTTAGATTGTTTGCCAATGTTTTATGTTCGAATTCGTTGAATGCTTCTCTCATTGCTCTCTTTACGCTCTTTTTCGCTTCGTTCAGCTTTTCCTTATCAGCTATGATTCGACTACTCTTAAACCTATGATGAAGCTTTCTTTGTTTCCGTAGTACCTTTCGTACATGATTGTTATACCACGGTGGATTTTTCCCCTCGCTTTGGACCTTAGTCGGTACGAACTTATCTAAGGCGTACTGGACGATGTTTCTGAATTTTTTCCATTTTTGTTCCACATCCTCTTCCTCAGAAATGAACGTTTGATGGTGGTCACTCAGATATTCTGCGATTTGTGCCCTATCACTCTTGTTAAGCAAATATATTTTCCTTCCTTTCTTGGCATTTCTTATTACACTTGTAGTCATTGATGCAACCACTGACTTATGATCACTGATACCCTCTTCTACATTCACGGAGTCGAAAAGTTCCGGTCTATTTGTTGCTATGAGGTCTAAAACGTTAGCTTCACGAGTTGGTTCTCTAACTATCTGCTCGAAGTAATTCTCGGACAAGGCAGTCAGGATAATGTCACAAGAGTCTCTGTCCCTGGCTCCAGTTCTGATTGTGTGACTATCCCATTCTATACCTGGTAGATTGAAGTCTCCCCCTATTACAATAGTATGATCACGAAACTTCTTCACGACGTTCTGCAGGTTCTCTCTGAGGCGCTCAACTACTACGGTTGCTGATGCAGGTGGTCTATAGAAGCATCCGACTATCATATCTGACCCACCTTTGATACTTAACTTAACCCAGATTATTTCACATTCGCATTCGCTAATAACTTCACTGGATATTATTGAATTCTTTACTGCTATAAATACTCCTCCACCATTGGCGTTTATCCTATCCTTGCGGTATATATTCCATTCTGTGTCTAGGATTTCGTAACTGTTCACTTCCGGTTTTAACCAACTTTCCGTTCCTAATACTATATGCGCACTATTTCCTTCAATAAGAGATACTAATTCAGGAACCTTGCCCTGGATACTCCTGCAGTTTACCAATATTACGTTAACTTTTCCTGTTTTTGGTCTCTGAGGACGGACGTTCTTTATCAACGATGATAATGTCCTCTCTGGTAAGCCGTCAGGTATTTTATCGTTTCGCCCAAGGGGGGGGGGGTCCCTCTAACCTAAAAAACCCCCGTGTGCACGCCACACGTACTCTGCTACCCTAGTAGCTGCTTCCGGTGTGTAGTGCACGCCTGACCTGTCTAGGGGGGCCCTACAGTTCTCCACCCAATAACGGAGGTCGATGAATTTGCAACCATTATAGTCGCAGAGTCGTCTGAGCCTCTGGTTTAGACCCTCCACACGGCTCCAAACCAGAGGACCGCGATCGACTCTGGGCACTATGCTGCAGATATTAAGCTCAGCTTGCACTCCGCGTGCGATGCTGGTTGTCTTCACCAAATCAGCCAGCCGCCGGAAGGAACCAAGGATGGCCTCAGAACCCAAGCGGCAGGCGTCATTCGTTCCGACATGTGCTACTATCTGCAGCCGGTCACACCCAGTGCGTTCAATAGCTGCCGGAAGGGCCTCCTCCACATTACGGACGAGACCCCCCGGCAAGCACACCGAGTGCACACTGGCATTCTTCCCCGACCTACCCCCTATTTTCCTGAGGGGCTCCATAACCCGCCTAACGTTGGAGCTCCCTATAACTAATAGGCCCGCCCTCTGTGACTGTCGGGACCTTGCCGGAGAATCGGCCACTGGCCCAACAGGCGAGGCATCCTGTGGTGGCTCGGAAACGATGTCATCACCACTAGGAAGCACCCCGTACCTGTTGGAAAGGGGTAAGGCAGCTGCCACGCGGCCAGATCCCACCTTCGCCTTTCGGCCAGGCACGCGCGAGCCCACCACTGTCCGCCATTCACCCTGGAGTGATGGCTGACCGGTAAGATGCTCACTGCCGGAAGACGCAGCGACATCAGGGGTTCCATGTGATTCCAAGGCCACCGAAGTAGGCATAGGTCTCACCACAGTTGCCCCAACGCCACTACGAGCCGACGCCTGCGCCTCGAGCTCGATGAGCCTAACAGACAAAGCCTCCACCTGCCCCCGAAGAGTGGCCAATTCTCCTTGCGTCCGCTCACAACCACCACAGTCCCTACACATGACTATGTTTACCCTACTCTATACGGTGACAAATTCCCAAGATAATCTTCGTTCCCTTGTGGTGTCTCCACCCTTCAGCTAATAGGTCACTCTCCAGCCTCAGGAAAACGCTAGATTCAGCATTCAGCCCCATCCATTCCTCACATTCCTAGCCCTGTTCGCTAGCCGCCGCGAACTGTGAAAACATTTATCTTTGCCTCTCGGTCCACGAGCCGGCTTCCCGTAAAGTCGCATAACGACTCCGCCCCCCCCCCCCCCCCCTCAGTGTGCAATATCGTAACTTACTTTTCGATACGTGTGAATTATATCCTTCACCAAGGAAAATTAGTTACTGAGCTTGAATCCACGCCACTGTTTTAAACTACTATGATACGAATGTGATGTGCTTTTCAAATTTTTTCATCATTTGTTTCAAATTCCTAGCCTGTAACGTTTTCAGTACACTTATATTCAAGTCTTGTTTCTAATACTTTTAACCGTACAAGGAGTATAATATTTTATGGACTGCGGTAAAGACAACTTTATCTTCATGGTCCCCTATCAGCGTTGTCGTAGAGCGTAATTCGGAGAGCGATGGATGGCGAGACGGGGAGTTTAACCTGACCGAAATCTAATCCGCGTACCGAACTAACGGCCGATGGTCTGGTACACCGACAGTTTTGGGTGTAATTTCAAACGGGTTGCGTCACTTGTTAAGAAGAAAGAGGCCGGAGTTTTACGTTTTCTCGGCGGCTTTCTAAGGAATTTTTTTCGAAGTGGGTGTAGCGATCTTATAGTGGTTGCACTTGGCGACAAACATAACGGCTGGTGAAGAAGCGAGAAAGTTTCTAACTAATCTGGGAGCAACGGCCATAGAACGTTGACAGCAAGCGCGGAGGCAAGCAGCTTACCCTGCTGGACGATGCCTAGTAGCCGTCGACGATGTTGTCAACAACGCCAAGACTTCTAAACGCCATCTTGCAACCACAAGTTGAGAGACAGTGTGTGTCTCGTACATTGTGTAGCTTGGGCACAAAGTAAGTCGGACCCTCGCAACTAATTATTGAGACGATATGCAAGTTTTTCTTTGAACTTGGGCCCATAGTTGTTACGAACTGTTCGACTGACTCCAAGCTGCCTAAAACTTAATTTTTAGGATTTCTTCATATTATCGTATAACTTCAACCTATCGTGATTTTCAAGGGGCCCTGCTAAAAAGTTTACTTATAAAAGAACATTAAATTTTCAGTATCGGTACATCATTTTAGATCTAAGGCACTGATTAAACAGGTATACACCCGTTAGCATGCTGTTAAACAGACGTTATAAACTTATCTCATGCGTGTTTCATCTTTGAAAACATGCGGTGTACTGTTGGCAAGTTATTTGTAGCAGCACCTTCTCTAAACTGACAATATCTCCCATCGCAGATGTTTTGATGATGAAACAGCTAAAAATGAATCAGTTCAAGCATAAGTTCTTATCTGTTTAATCACTGCTCTTAACTTTAACTAAATTATGCACTGAACATCTAACGTTTTACAACGTTCCCTGTAACGAGGTTGGGGAGTGGAGGGATGACTTTTATTGACTGATGGACGGTTGAGCGGAATATTACTTTTATTGCCATACAGTAATTCCTTGGAAACGTCTTGATCGCAAAAAACTTTATTTATAGCGCATTTTGTGGAGTCATCAGATAATATGTGCTTAGGAAGGCTCATACGTGGAGCAATACAAGAAAAACGTAAAGTTTCATGTGCAATTGTCGTTAGGCGTATTTTCAAAAGATGCTATTTCGAGACATCGCATACCAGACTCAGCGCCTGTCTCACCAGTGCATACACAAGGAACTAAATGACGAGGCCTGTTGACTTACCATCTGGCAGTGGCGGCGCAAGTGTCCGGCATGGGAACTAGTGTGGCTGGAGATGGAAAGAAAAATTACGGGGATTATAAAATTGCAAGTCTAACTAGACCGTCCGCTTACACTAATAGAAGACTCAGACAATAAAAATGAGACTGCACCATGGCGTAATGCAATACATATAACGATGATACATGTAAAAGAAATTCATGCTAGAATGATACCCCGTATTAGGCAATAAGGACGAGTAATACTGAAATGATAAACTCCCATATTTAGGCAATGAAATAGCGTGAGGGAGTGATGAGCTCGTACAATGTATAATAGATTTATGTGTAGTGTTCTCAAGGCAACAAAGTGTAACAAACACCTACTAGCAACCCATAGCGGCAAAAACAGAAGCCAGCTCTATGTTATCATTTGAAGCATGCGTCCATGGGTTGTAAAATCTGGTGTGACCTAAAATAGATGAAGTCAAAAATAAAACTGATACCAAACGTATAAGATCAGTATAGGCCGAAACAGGGCGGTCAGAAACAGTCTTAAGAGCTTATAAGGATGGTGCAGGGTAAGTTGTGCTGATAAATAATTGTTAAGGAAAATTTTTGATACTTACGCCGCTTCCGAGTTAATGAGTACTGAAAATAGCCATTCAGCCCGTTGCACGCGTAAATCCAAGTGACCCCTCCCCCTGATAGAATTAGTTTCAGTTGTTGTAATAGCATAGATGACAGCGCACGAGATTGCTCAGCCTTTGATTCGGTTTCGATCCTTACTACAGTCCCACGTCCCATTTTTTTACCTCTTTTGTTCGCGTTTAGGGAATAAAACGAAGAACACGTTTGGTGACACCGTCACTGGCGGTCCGCTTGAATTTGTACGCGTAACTGCCTGATTGGTTAACTTCAATGCTAATTAACTCGAAAATGCTGCAACGTATCGATTTTTTTCTGAATAATTACTTCTCAGCAGAATCTAACCTTAAACAACCTTTCAAGCTTTTCAGACTATTTCTCGCCATCCTGTACATACATAACGGTAAAACTGCATGGCTGTGAGTTAAAAACGCATGCATAGAAAGTGGAGTAAGCTTAGTTGTCTATAGTCAGATATAAAGAAAAAGATTTTAACATATACATCGCGTATGACCATGTGAAACACTGGTACACTAGTAGTGAACAATGAACAAGACACGACGTTTTGTTGTACAAGTTTGTGCTCTGTTAGTTGTATCATCCTCGTATTGTACTACGTGCTGTTGTACAGGTTGCGGCAAGTTTGTTCCTACTGTATGACTGAGGTTAGGATATGTGTTAAAAGAAAGGCCTTTATTTAATAATTCACTCTGCTCTTTATTAAAGCAAATGTTGATGTTAAAAGCACATTACATAGTCTGTGCAACATGGTGTGCAATGCAGTCATGTAAGTAAATGGGTGATTAGATGGATTATACATAAAGACAGTTGTGACTGACTCTTTCCTGCAGATATCACGCATGGTAAAGTATCATTTTTAGAAACAACAAGGTCTAAATATGGTAGGAATTGGTGTTTTTCGTATATATTACATGCTCCTATTGCCCAATCTGGGGTATCGTTCTGTTTCATTATATTTATTGCATTACACCATGGTTCAGTCTCATCTTTATTGTCTGGGTTTATCTAGTACTGCATTTTTATAATTCCCAGTTTTCTTTACTCTTCCATTCACTTTAGTTCATATACTGGTCCTCTGTATCACCATTTGTGTACTGGCGAGGTAGGCATTCCTCTCGGTACTCCGGCACATAAGTATGCATGTTCATATTTTTGCTTTTGATCTAATGCATGTCCCTCCTTTTAGAGTAGCAATTTATGTTGCAGTTCCTAATGTTGCAAAGCCGCAATCTTTGCACCCATCCCGCACCCATGAATTAATAAGTAGGTGTTATCCGAGGCTTTACCTGCCATTTTGTAAAGTTAACGCTGTATTGGATCGACATTGTGTGCCACAGTGCCGTGCTGGGCAGCCAGGACATCTTATAAGTTACTTGACATGGACAAAAAGATGTTAAAGAGAGCCACCGTTATTAAATTCAACAAAACGTGTTCAACATACATCACCCCAAATTATAATACGTATTATTTTTGTAAGACCGAAGTTCATTCCCCTGTATGTATACTTCAGCTAATGTAAATACCTGTTAGCAAAGAAATTTGTGCATTGTACTAAGAAAGAGCACTTTAATGGGAAAACTTACTTAGCCCACATTCTGTTGGCTAAGCAGCTTGACAGTCCCACTTCTGACCGCGCTTGCAAGCGTATTACGCACAGTGCTAAATTTCTAGGTGATGAAATTTCAATCACTCACGAACACGACCGAAAAGGCACCTAAATGCTCCTTTCACTTTCACAAAAAAGTTGATAATTGCACCAACGTTTGCTGTAATAAAGAGGAGAGTGAATTATTAAATACATGCATTTCTTGTAAAACATGCCCTAACTTCGACCATAAAGTAGCAACGAACTAATAAAAGCAGCAGGGCTGTAAAAATAAATAAACCAATCAACCACCAGCTAGACCACCTACTAAAAGAAGTACTATCTGAGCCTTAAACGTAGAGGTGTAATATTTGAGATAAGGATCAGCTGTTAGTCTACAGTATTACCGAAAACTGGGAGACAACAGAGTCCTTCTCATGCATGCTGACAAAGGACATACTTCAGTTAATATATCTAAAGCCAAAAATGTTCAGAAAGCACATTATTTTACTAATAACCCCAACATTGAAGTTTGCCACTATGACTTGACTTCCAAATTTACCAGTGAAACAAAAACTGCGTTCAAAATGGTGCATAAATACCTGACCCTCATTTAATAAAGAGCCTTATTACGTATGAACCGTAAAACGCCCTCATTAGGAAGCACACTAAAAATCTGTAAACTTGGTGCTCCTCTTAGATCGATAATCAGTGCCGTAAATTCTCTTTGCTAGTGGCTTGCTAAAGAACTCAACTTCTTTCGTAACAAACACTATTATTATCATCCGGTTTCATATACCAACAGAAACCAAGAATAGCTAATTTCTTACCTTAAGGACATGCCAGTTGGTAATAAACGCTATATGGGAGTTGGGATGTGGTCATCATGTAAACGAACATCCTGATTAAGGAAGTTACTCCTATTATTAAAAGTACCTTTAAACAATATAGCACCTGGATGTTCAGGTCATCAATAAGTTTCTAATGCTCCTCAAGCTCATTCTCAATACTAATGTGACATTTTTTACATATGACGAGGCAGCCTTGGTATGGGATCACCATTAGTCAACACAATTACTAATATTTTCATCGAACATGTAAAGAGTCAATATTTTAACACATACCCCACCTATAAGGACAATATCGTATGTTAACTGACATGATGTGGATGGCGTTTTTCTCTTATTCGATGGTACAAAATAGCGGACTATCTATTGTTAATAGGATCTGCACGGTGTACATCCTGAAATACATATCACAGTACAGAACCACAATAACCTGCAGCTAACATAGCTACCTTACTGCCCCCTGTGTGATACATGTATGTTATCTATTTCAGTCACCCACAGATGTTATTATACAAAATTATCTAACCGTCTCTGTATTCATAAATTGCTGCTTTGCGTACCAAGTTGTAAGGGATATATAATGAGCCTTTACCCTTATGCAACAATGAAAAAGTACTTCGGACCATTAAATTTATTTTGCGCACTAATGATATTCCTGTACAGGTCGTCGAGTCTCCAAACTATCAACTGAAACACAAGAAGTGTATGAATGTTAACGGAACCGGCCGCAGTGGCCGAGCGGCTCTAGGCGCTTCAGTCCGGAACCGCGCTGCTGCTACGGTCGCAGTTTCGAATCCTGCTTCGGGCAAGGATGTGTGTAATGTCCTTGGATTAGTTAGGTTTAAGTAGATTTAAGTCTAAGGAACTGACGACGATCAGATGTTAAGTCCCATAGTGCTTAGAGCCAATTGAACTTTGAATATTAACGAAAATTACATTTGCTGCTCAGTGTAACTCCCAGAACTATTATGAAGTCCGTATCTGGGGACCATATCCGAACAGTTAGATAAATAGCTGAAGACGGCTGGCATTATACCAGCTTTCCACATGTCCTGTCAGGTTAGCTTTCAATTCATACATACACCATGAAACTAGCAGCAAATAGCCGTAGGCACAATCGGGTATTTACAGTATGAAATCACGCATGGTGACTGTGACTTTCGACATGTCGGTGAAACAGGTTGTGCTTTTTCCACCAGGTTCAAGGAGAATCAGAGAGTAGATAGTTCTAAATTGGCACTAACTAATAACCCTAAGGCGTGCAACCATTCGGTCTCTGATGTAAGTAAAAATTTAACGTTCTACACCTTCAACTGAAAAGAGTAACCCTTGCTCTTCTAGAAGAGAAAGAAGTCCTCTGCAATCTTAATCACTGCCCAGACTGCACGTTAAATGAGCAAAACACGCTGAAACACAGGTTCGTTCTTGATCATTACGGCCTCCTAAATAAGGGCATTCTTGAGCCTATGCCCATATCTCTCAGGTTTCGACAACCAGGTATACGTACACGAATTACACCACTGGCCATTAAAATTGCTACACCAAGTAGAAATGTAGATGATAAACGGGTATTCATTGGACAAATATATTATACTAGAACTGACATGTGATTACATTTTCACGCAATTTGGGTGCATAGAACCTGAGAAATCAGTACCCAGAACAACCACCTCTGGCCGTAATAACGGCCTTGATACGCCTGCCCATTGAGTCAAAGAGAGCTTGGATGGCGTGTACAGGTACAGCTGCCCATGCAGCTTCAACACGATGCCACAGTTCATCAAGAGTAGTGACTGGCGTATTGTGACGAGCCAGGTGCTCGGCCACCATTGACCAGACGTTTTCAGTTGGTGAGAGATCTGGAGAATGTGCTGGCCAGGGCAAAAGTCGAACATTTTCCGTATCCAGAAAGGCCCGTACAGGACCTGCAACATGGGGTCGTGCATTATCCTGCTGAAATGTAGGGTTTCGCAGGGATCGAATGAAGGGTAGACTCACGGGTCGTAACACATCTGAAATGTAACGTCCACTGTTCAAAGTGCCGTCAATGCGAACAAGAGGTGACCGAGACGTGTAACCAATGGCACCCCTCACCATCACGCCGGGTGATACGCCAGTATGGCGATGACGAATAGACGCTTCCAATGTGCGTTCACCGTGATGACCCTAAACACGGATGCGACCATCATGATGCTGTAAACAGAACCTGGATTCATCCGAAAAAGTGACGTTTTGCCATTCGTTCACCAAGGTTCGTCGTTGTGTACACCATCGCAGGCGCTCCTGTCTGTGATTCAGCGTCAAGGGTAACCGCAGCCATGGTCTCCGAGCTGATAGTCCATGCTGCTGCAAAGGTCGTCGAACTGTTCGTGCAGATGGTTGTTGTCCTGTAAACGTCCCCATCTGTTGACTCAGGGATCGAGACGTGGCTGCACTATCCGTTACAGCCATGCGGATAAGATGCCTGTCATCTCGACTGCTAGTAATACGAGGCCGTTGGGATCCAGCACGGCGTTCCGTACTACCTCCATATTCTGCTACCAGTCATTGGATTTCGACCAGCGCGAGCAGCAATGTCGCGATACGATAAGCCGCAATCGCGATAGGCTACAATCCGACCTTTATAAAAGTCGGAAAAGTGATGGTACGCATTTTTCCTCCTTACTCGAGGCATCACAACAACGTTTCACCAGGCAATGGCGGTCAACTGCTCTTTGTGTATGAGAAATCGACTGGAAACTTTCCTCATGTCAGCACGTTGTAGATGTCGCCACCAGCGCCAACCTTGTGTGAATGCTCTGAAAAGTTAATCATTTGAATATCACAGCATCTTCTTCCTGTCGGCTAAATTTCGCGTCTGTAGCACGTCATCTTCGTGGTGTAGCAATTTTAATGGCCAGTAGTGTACAATATGACGGTGGTACATCTATTAGTGCACAGGCCGGCCGGTGTGGCCGAGCGGTTCTAGGCGCTTGAGTCTGGAACCGCGCTGCTGCTACGGTCGCAGGTTCGAATCCTGCCTCGAGCATGGATGTGGGTATGTCCTTAGGTTGGTTAGGTTTAAGTAGTTCTAAGTTCTACGGGACTGATGACCTCAGCAGTTAACTGCCATAGTGCTCAGAGCCATTATTAGTGCACAAACGTTCATATCAATAATGACATGTGATGTTCATTAGTTATTAATGGTTTTTTTAAATATTGATAATGGCTGGGGGCAGCGACTGTAATGTATCTTCGTGAGGAGGAATTGAAAAATCAGCCAAATCGGTTACAATAATACAAGATTTATTGAAAACTCCTTGGCCCGGGTTTCGACCTCTTTAAAAACATCATCTTCAGCAGGTACAATGATTAACAGCTAAAATAGTTACTATTTATTCATGTTAAAATATAGGTATAAGGGAAAAATAAAAACTAATAACTGACTTACAAAGAATTTTTACATCTACTGGTTACATGATGATTTGCAAGTAAGTTAAATTTGTAGCCATAAGCCACAAATGAAGATAAATTCACGTCCATAGTAACACCACACGGAACACCAAGCTGCTGCATTAGAAAATGTTTCACAAATGTAAAGAATGAACTGACGTCGCACCCATTTCTCATGAGCAGAGGAAAATTTAGGACGCGAGAAGGCATACTACTATGCACGGAGTAAGTGCGAAAAAGTGCGGGTACGATTAGCACTGAAATATCTAGAAGCGACTAAATTATTCAATTATTGATATATAGAGTGATTATAATTAAAGTTAAACTTTCAAACAGCTGCCGGCCGGGGTGGCCGAGCGGTTCTAGGCGCTACAGTCTGGAACCACGCGACCACTACGGTCGCAGGTTCGAATCCTGCCTCGGGCATGGATGTGTGTGTGATGTCCTTAGGTTAGTTAGGGGACTGATGACCTTAGAAGTTAAGTCCCATAGTGCTCAGATCCATTTGAACCATTTTCAAACAGCTGTAGATATAATACCACTGCTCAGATTGATGTCAAATTGCAACGGAATATTATCGGAGAAGGGGGAAAACGTATGGCAGAAGAAAAATAAATAGTTACAAAATTCTGCAATAGATGGTGCTGTAAGGATCATAATTTAATAGTGGTCGACTACAAATGGCAAATGAATCGTACAAGAATGCCTAAGGTGTACGTTTGACGTTAAACAAACGTAACTACTCAGTGTTCGTGGGTGTACAGGTGTGATACTGTTAGTTACGTAAGCCCATCCACCACGTAAAGGTCATATCATACCACATCGGATGGGAAAAAATTGGTTTTTAATTGTCCTGAAGCCAAAAACCGTATAAAAAGCATCAATCACATCGGTTTTTTATTGTCCTGAGGCCAAAAATCTCATAATCAGCATCAATAAAAATGAAATCAGATTATTAATTTCCGTGTGACTGGCGCAAAATATGTTCAGTATGCGGTCCATCGTTTTCTGCAATAAGTTGAAATTCAGAAACAGCATGTTCCACAACTGATCGAAGTGTTTCCGGGGTCAAGTTCAGAATGTGTTGCGCAATGCGTGCCTAAGTTCGCAGTCGGAACACTGAACACAACATCTTTCATATAGCCCCACAGCCAGAAGTGACACGTATTAAGATCAGGTGATCGCGATGGCCAGGCTGCAGGGAAATGGCAGCTGATAATTCTAGCATTTCCGAAATGGCGCTTCAGCAGCTGCTGAACTGGATTTGCAATGTGCGGAGGTGCGCCACGCTGTTCGAGAGCTGGAATGACGTGGTTGCGCAAAAGACACACACAGCGCTTACCAGCCACGGTTCAGGTGACAGGACCGGAAGCACCCGTCTCTTCGAAAAAATATGGCCCTACGATAAATGATGCCGCAAATCGGCACCACTGAGTGACCTTTTCAGGATAAAGTGTTATTGGTTGATTTGCGTTTGGATTTTCCGTTGCCCTTATTCGACAATTGTATTGACATATCCTGTCAGATGGAAGTGGGCTTCGTGTGACCACAAAATCTTCCACGGCCAATCATTGTCCACTTCCATGTGAGCAAGAAATTCAAAAGCAAAATTCTCTCTTATTGGCAGGTCAACAGGAGCAGCTCGTGCACAGAGATAATTTTGAATGGACAGCAAAGAAGGATTTTACGCACCGTTCTCAAAGGCATGTCCAATGTTCCGGCAATTCTCCGTGCACTACACGTTTGCACACCACCACTCGTCTCCTCCTGCATCGCTGTGGCCACTGCTTCCAATGACGTCGAATCACTTCGTCTCCTCCCACTAACAGTTTGCACACCAAAAGAACCCGTTTTTTCGAATTTCCAAATCATTTTCTCCAGACCCATGGCAGTCATCAGACCAACGCCTTGTTTCAAACCCTTTACCGTTCGAAACTTCTGCAGAGCGATGTGTGCACAGTCATCATTCTTGTAATACAGCTTTACAAGCAGAGCGCGATCCTGCAATGAGATAGTCAAGGCAAACGTCGCAGACGCGAAAGGAGGAAAAGCCGTGTACCCGGCGCGTTTATACCAACTTCAATGGGTCGAGCGCGTGACAGGTGTTTTCATTTACGTATTCTGACACAAACAGCGCCATCTATTGGTCAATTTTCACACTATATTTTTCCTCTTCTCCGATAATATTCTGTTGCAATTTGATGTCATTCTGACAGTGGTGCTATTTCTACAGCGTTATGAATGTTTAATTATAGTCACCCTGTATAAAAGGACTTAGCACCCACTTGGTAGTATAAAAAGACATACGACGTATTTTTGTTTCTGAGTGTCACAACTACGTATCTCGAAAACGACGCGTCGTACGAAGAAAATGTTCTTGGTGAAAAGTTGATATTAGCAGTGGGTGGTACAACTGGCCATCTCCTAAGAACCTCTCCTGTATATGCGGCGTCATCTTCTTATTTTTGAATTGGAACCACCCCCAAATTTTATTGCATATTCGGAGTGTAAGCAGACAAAGCGTACGGTTTAGGAAAACCATTGTTTCCCATTCGTGATAGATGGCACTATAATCCACTAATTCAAGAGTGCCTGTTTTTCCAATTAAGAAACGACGCATTTGATTCCACATTTCATTTACGATGTAAATGTAAACCTTTGGGTTCTAACAGTTGCTCCTGAAGTTTAAACGTTACCTGAGTGTTGCAAATTCGATGAAACAGCAGAAATAACACGGCTAGAGCCGGCCGGTGTGGCCGAGCGGTTCTAGGCGCTACAGTCTGGAACCACACGACCGATACGGTCGCAGGTTCGAATCCTGACTCGGGCATGGATGTGTGTGATGTCCTTAGGTTAGTTACGTTTAAGTAGTTCTAAGTTCTAGGGGACTGATGACCTCAGATGTTACGTCCCATAGTTCTCAGAGCCATTAACACGGCTAGACATTGTCATTCCAGGGAAGTTAGTTTTCTGGTCCCTACGGTGTTGATGCTTCATTTTGATGGCCTCCCTTGAATCCCGCTACAAGGGTGACTTATTTAGATGTGTTTCTCCGTTAAACTGACTGGAAGAAGACAGTTACAGCTGTCGAAACCCGTAGTCAACAATAAAGACTAGTATATGCGACCTTGGCTATTGATAATGTGTTCCAGTGGAAACATATTGCCTGGTCGAATCTCTTGTAACCCCAGGTCGATGATAGTCCAGACACGTGTTGTCCGTCGAACGCCTGCTCGAAATAGGCACCGCGCCCTGGACACTGGCCGATGGGGCAGCATTATGCTGTAGAGGGCATTCACCTTGGCTGCCATGGGACCTGTGGTAGTAATCTAAGGCACCATGACAGCTGCGAACTACGTGAAGATTATTGCGGCCTGGCTGCGTTCCTCACACTTGATGTCTTCCCCCACAGCGGTGGCGTCTTCCCGCGGGATAGCTGTCCCTGTCACGAGACCAGATTCGTGCTGCAGTGGTGTGAGGAGAATGTTAGTGCACCCCCAGCTGATGTCTTGGCCACACAGTTTGCTTGATTTAAATTCGAAGGTACTCATCTGGTACTCTATCGGACGCCAGCTACGCATCCACAAATCACTGACAGTAAGGGGTGTTCAAGGTGAACGTTAATGAAACCGACAAACTGCAGGGACGGATTCCTGATTGCAAATGGAAAAAGGTCCTATTAACATGTATTCGGGAATGGATGGTGTGCGTGCAACGACAACAAATCGTCCCGGAACACAGTATAGAGCTGCATCGCATCCATTCCACAACAGTGATCGAATTCAAAGTGACCTTCAAGGGGTGTGGTTGTCATGCAGGAGCGCCGGCCGCTATGGTCGAGCGGTTCTAGGCGCTTGAGTCCGGAACCGCGCTGCTGCTACGGTCACAGGTTCGAATCCTGCCTCGGGCATGGATGTGTGTGATGTCCTTAGGTTAGTTATGTTTAAGTAGTTCTGTGTCTAGGGGACTGATAACCTCAGATGTTACGTCCCATGGTGCTTAGAGCCATTTTTGTCATGCAGGAAACACATAATCGTACTTTGGCTTAAACCATGTTGGCGGGCCACTTGCCTGGGGTTTGTACTAGGTTTCGTCTCAGTATCCCGTAGAACCGGGTCCTCCAAATCTGGTGTACGCACAGCCCACCGCCTCTCTGCACGTTCTTCTGTATGAAAAGGACTCAAGGTCACACAAACTCCCAAAAAGGGTAGAAATGTAGGGTGATGCGGTTAGTGTCTGTGAGGATACTTTTTTTGGTAGAAATGTGCTGCCTCTCGACAGTTACCATCTGCTTGGCTGTACACAAACACCAACTCTGCTTCTTCCCGATATGAATGCCGTACCATTTTTCTGCTTCCAGTACGCTGCGCCAATCACACGGCCTGCCCCCCCCCCCCCCCCCCAAAAAAAGTGTGTGAAATCTTATGAGACTTAATTGCTAACGTCATCAGTCCCTAAGCTTACACACTACTTAACCTAAATTATCCTAAGGACAAACACACACACCCTTGCCCGAGGGAGGACTCGAACCTCCGCCCGGTCCGGACCAGCCGCACAGTCCATGACTGCAGCGCCTTAGACCGCTCGGCGGCCTGCAACACATAAGGGACAAACGGCACGCGGTAAGAGAAACGTTCATTCGTCACTGCCATCTACCGTGGCAAAGATGCGTTTCCGGACATATGTTCGTAGGACCTTTTTTCCCTCAATTTCCGGTACTGCGGTTTGTCGGTTTTATTAACGCTCACTCTGTATATACCAAGTTTGGTTCAAACTGGTCCAGTGGTTAGGAGATGTGGAACGAACACACAGTCACCTTTTTAATATGTATGAATTTCTGTTTTTCAGACTTATTGCGCGGAAGTACCCGATTAACCATTGACTTTACTCCTTTTATCTTCATTGTATTAACGTAATAACAGAATCTATAACATTACTATGCTTTATCTTTTAAAAATCGTTATTTATTGATCTCGTCTCCACTGTATCTTCTGAAAGTCATCCTACTATAACGTGAAGCACATACTACTTCTGTTCTTGGTTTTTTAAATAATTTATTGTAGTCCTCCGTGAGTTTGATTCCTCTCTCAGCTGTATCATTTACAATTTTCAGTTTAATGTTTGTAGAACGTTGACAACATCTTCCTTTTCATTTAGCTAAGAAAGATTTATCTTGAAGATCTCATCAGTTGGGCCAAACCCGAGGCACAATGTGTTTAATCTCATTACTGTTAATTTCTGTATGAACATTTTTTGTATTTTCTCCTTCTGGATCTCCCTTACCGCACTGACTGTTTTCATCATTTTTTATTCAGATGACAAACTGAGACCAAACCGCGCCAAAATGACAGCGTCAGGAAACCGGTACTACAAATTATTTCCTGTTTTTGTAAAATCACAAGAGAGATCATTAGCAACAACCTTAGATTTTATAAAGTATTGAAAGATATCTGAAATTCAAATACATTGCTTTGGCTCCTGAACGATCAAAGAACTTTGTCGTCAATAATGTCAAGGAAAATATGAATATTACAAACTGCATATTCTTGCTAGAGTGGTAATTTAAATTCATCACAGAACGTAATCAGTTTTAAGCAATAAACAGCTTTCATTATCCAGCTTTTATGATGGATAGCCCCTTGGAGCTCGGAAGGATATTCCAGGAGACGATGCTTCACCTATAACGGGACAACTCTTATTTGTTGGGTATACTGCAATCTCTGTCCTTCCCTTTCCCTTGTCTTATAACCATTCTAATCGGAGCACTTCTTTCTTTGTCTTCCTTTCTTAGTTTTCGCTTATACATCGAAGCGCCAAAGAAACTGGTGTAGGCATGCGTATTCCGATACAGAGATATGTAAACAGATAGAATACGGTGTTGCGGTCGGCAACGCCTATGTAAGACAACAAGTGTCTGGCGCAAGGTTGTTAGATCGGTTACTACTGCTACAATGGCAGGTTATCAAGATTTAAGTGAGTTTGAACGTGGTGTTATAGTCGGCGTACGAGCGATGAGACACAGCATCTCCGAGGTAGCGATGAAGTGGGGATTTTCGTGTACGGCCATTTCACGAGTGTACCGTGAATATCAGGAATCCGGTAACACATCAAATCTACGACCGAAAAAAGATCCTGCAAGAACGGAACCAACGACGACTGAAGGAAATCGTTCAGCGTGACAGAAGTGAAATCATTCCGCAAATTGATGTAGATTTCAATGCTGGGTCATCAAAAAGTGTCAGCATACGAACCTTTCACCGAAATATTATCTTGAGGACTTTCGGAGCCGAAGGCCCACTCATGTACCCTTAATGACTGCACGACGCAAGGCTTTACGCCTAGTCTGGGCCCGTCAACATCGACATTGGACTGTTGATGACTGGAAACTTGTTGCAGGGAGAGACGATTCTCCTTTCAAATTGTGTCGGATGGATTGACGTGTGACGGTATGGAGACAACCTCATGAGTCCATGGACCCTGCATATCAGCAAGGGACTGTTCAAGCTGGTGGAGGCTCTTTAATGGTGTGAGGCGTGTGCAGTTGGAGTAATATGGGACCCCTGATACGTCTAGATACGACTCCGACTGGTGACACGTTTGTAAGCATCCTGTCTGATCGTCTGCATCCACTTACGTCCATTGTGCATTCCAGCGTTTGCCATACTGTATTAGCAGTGGACGATAAATGAACCTACTACCCGACTATGTGGATATTAGTTGGCGTATAACACGCAATGCATCGGCTGTGAATTCAGCACGGGTAATGGATCAATATGGTCTAAAAATACTGCGCAGACATGAAGGGTGAAGGGGCTTGTTAGTCCACCCGTTCACCTAGACACGAAGATTGATATTGGTGCAGGAACATTATTAGATGGTCGAAGTAAAGAATACTACGGAGTCGAATACTGATATTGATATTTCGCGGAAGATGGACATGTCTCACAGGGTGGCAGCACAACGATTTTCACAACAGGAATAGGCCACGCCACCTATGCTGGATGTGTCTAGTGGCGTCATTCTGCTGTGAAAAGCCTCCGTCGCATTCGTTAAATACGTTAGACTATCCGTCGACTGCAAACCAAAATACCCCCCCCCCCAATCTAAAAATTGTCCGGCAGAAGTCCTACAACAGATAAAAATTACTAAAACTCCTTGCAGGCTGTTCATGTGGATTATTACAAAAGCCTTATCCAACTCTCCCTCAGCTTCGCTAACGCAGCATGAATCTTCACATCCCATTATGTCGTGCCATGCATTTCACCCTCCCCTGCTGCACATAACCTCCACCAGGTAACAAAAATGCCCGCTATTCTTAAATTCCTCGAACATTTTCACATATCCTATACGCCTGCAAACTCGAAGATCAAACTCGATGTTCTACCCAATCCTCTCCAACCCCGGGCTACTTTCAGCATCTCACCCTCACTGCATGTCCATACTCCGTGTATCCATTCCGTCGGTAATTTCAACATCTTCCCTCCTCGTGACCAGAACTCACCCCTCACGCCTACAGCCCTATTCTACATTTCCTTCCCTTACTTCTAGGCTCCAACACATCTGCCAGCCTCCTGACCCATACATGCTCCTTCCTGCTCTGGTCTTCACTTGACAACCCGCTAACCAGCTCAATATTATCTTCGCCACTCCCAGATGTAGGGAAGACGATTTATCTGTATTTTCCTAATGCCTCTTACCCTCTACCCTGCCTTCTTTCTTTCTTTCCTCCCGAAACAGAATTTTCTGGGAGCTATCTACAGGATGACGAAAAAGCCAGTAAACATTTGATAATTCAACACTCCACGGAATAATGTAGATAGAGATGTAAAAACTGACTCACATGCTCGGGATGACTTGGGGTTTCATTGAAACCAAAAACAAATCCTCAAAATGACCAACAAATGACACTCTTCATATCAAAAGCAATAATTGGCATACCAATTGAATTTTCGCAAAGACTTTGTCCTTTATAACAAATGCTTAGCTTATCGGCCGTCATCCATCAACAATACCTGTAGTTGAGGTACAATGATGTGAACAGCATTGTACAACATATCAGAAGGTATGGTGAGAAATCGCCGTTGGATGTTGTCTTGTAGCATCCCTAAGGAAGTCGGACGATCGCGACAGACCTGCTTCTCCAGGTGGCCCCACAACCAATTACACTGAGGTCTGGGAACGTGCGAGGCCAAGCATGACGGATGACGGACGTGGAGGCTCAGCACGCGATCCTCGCCAAACGATGTGCCCAAGATATCTTTCAGATGTGTAGGAATATGAAGTGAAGCGCCATCCTGCATAAATATTGTATCTTCCAACAGGTGTTTATCATCCAGGCTAGGAATGATCCTCTTTTTGTGTGTGTGCCTCTGCGTGCGTATATATATATTTTGTGTGTGGGTGTGTGTGTGTGTATGTGTGTGTGTGTGTGTGTGTGTGTGTGTGTGTGTGTGTGTGTGTGTGTGTGTGCGTGCGTGCATGTATGTGTGGATGGTTGTGACGATGTGCTACGAACTTAGTGGATAGACTTCTTTTGTGGATGGCCAAGGCGTAACTTTGTCTTTATTATAATATTCATAATGGTTTTGGGCTTTTTGTTTCTTTGGCCCTTGTAGCTTGTAGGTGAAAGGTGAGGTGTATAGATAATGTGCGACTTCGGTAATCGCCCGAGGTGTCTAGACCCATTGCCAACGCTCACGAGCTATTGATCCCACCTGACTCCCTCTCTCAGTATGGCTCATATTATACTGGATACTCATGCGACGTCACTGATGTGCTGCTGTCCAGCGCCATCTGTTGGCTAGGTTTTGCATTCGTTTCCGGTTTCAATAAAACGCCATGTTGTTTCAGGCGTGTGTGTCAATTTTTATCTCTCTGCATACACTAATCCGCACAGTATTGGAATTAAAAATGTTAACGGACTTGTGAGTTATCCATTATGTTACTAAATGACTATACCGATGCACGATCACCGAATCACAATTGCAGGCTGCTTGTGTAACTGCTTCCAAAGCCAACAAAAATTTGGTTTTCAATCTTTCATGACCGAATTTAAAAATGCTCTCGCCGTGTGGAGTGGCCGCGGGGTTTGAGGTGCCATGTTACGGATTGCGCGGCCCCTCCCGCCAGAGGTTCGAGTCCTCCCGTGAGCATGGGTATGTGTGTTGTTCTTAGCATAAGTTAATTCAAGTAGTGTGTAAGACTAGGGACCGATGACGTCAGCAGTTTTGTCTCTTAGGAATTCACTCACATTTGAACATTTTTAAAAAATGCTCTCATAATCTTTTGATTAATTTACGCGCCACCAAAGTTCTATAAATCCCTCCAAATCCTCGAACGCCTTGCACTCCGTCTCGCATTCCTCATGGGTTTATCTTCCGCCAACTGGATCCTCTACGATCTCATCAAATTCCCATCCCTCTTCACCTACATCGAACACTTACGCATCTCCTATACTGTCCGCAAGCTGGTTTCCAATAACCTCATTGTCTCCCCTCTGATCACCAACCCTGGTATGCAGTCACACCTTTATAAACCCATCCCTCTGTCCCTAAACCTCCACACCCTTCATATCCTATCCCAATGCAACTTCAACCTATTGCCTTCCCAGACAATGAGATCCGACGCGATATTCATCGTTCCTACCAACTTCAATTCTTCTCCACCTCTCCCACCACATTAGGGCTCTTATCTCCTTTTTCTCTCCATCCATCCCCATCTCATTCCTCTCGCAACCACTGCCCTACCCACTCGCCACACTACTCCCTACCCTTGTCTTTCCCACCGACTGTATTTCCCACTATCGACCTTACCTCCTACATCTCGTCTCCATAGCATTCCCATTTAACAGACGTCTGTCTTCCTCCCACACCCCTCAACCCTATGGGATATACACTCTCCTCCAACAATACTTCTCACCTTTGTGCAGGTCCTTCAGATTTTACGTGAAAGTGCAGTGCTTCAGTGTTTTTATCCGAAGAATTTCACCTTCCTGCGACGTGTTTTAAAATTTTCAAATTTTCTTTGTTTTTAACTGTTCGTCTTTGATTTTTTGTATCGTTTGTATTTCACATTGTAAATTTCCGGAATACCCCTGGCTGAATAGCGGAGAATTGTACCACTGTCCCTCCCCCCCCCCCCCCCCCTCCTGATTAAGACGTTAACACCCTCCCCATCCCCAAAAAGAGATGAAGGCTCAAAATCATGAAAAGTTCAATTTTTACTTTTTTGCGTTTTCTGAATCTGAAGACTATTACCTTTTAATAGATATATAATTTATTCAATTCCGAAGACTACAACTATTTTTAAATTTTTTTTGGAATGTGTTCTACATGGGCGTGACCCACTGTGGCGCTGTTAAACTGCTGTCAAATGGTGTTATTATTAACGTCCGTGTTCATCAGGTACATTTTAGTGATGTGAGATAAAGTATGTGTTGTGGCTAACCTGTGATGGTTCAATATATATCGCTGGTGTGATTGTCGATTGTTTCATGTTTATTTACTCTGTCGTTAACTCGAAAATATTCGTAATTAATTCTGTTTCTTGAGTCTCTGTTTTGTTGAAGTATAATAATGAGTAAAAGTAAAGTTATTAGAAATCCTCTGAAGGCTTTTAAGAAAAGGAGAAATGTTGGAAAGCCAAAGGTATGTGTCATTACTGTAAACAATAAAGACGATAACCAAGTGAGTGAACCTAACCTCTCAAGTACACCTGCCCATAGCAGTCAAAGTGGGAAAGAAAATACTTCACAGAAGAAGCTTGGTTCAATGAGTGAAAACTATGAATGTTTTATGGGCGAATCGGATGTGAATGAAATATTTGATATGTCGGTTCTCAAAGGAATTTTTTCAAACTGTGTAAGATGTATTCATTGTAGTGAAGTTGGTCTGGAACTCTCCATAATAAAGCACGTAGGACTTGCTAGTGAAATACAACTGAAATGTGATAAGTGTTCATACATGACCACCTTTTGGAACAGTGTTGCAGTAACTGCAACTGAAGAAAATGGTAGCAAAATCTACGAACACAACAACGAGCGATGCTTGCTTTAGACAAGGAACGCCTTCGGGCTGCAGACAGGGCTGTAAAGAGTCTAGAAATACAAGCAAGAGTAAACAGGAGGAGGAACAAGAGGAAGCTGGAGGAGGAGTTTGCAGTGGATGAAGATAATCCATCCTATGGACCTGGAATGCACTAAAAAGTTAATCCAATCTTTGTCGCTCGATTCCCAAAACTTTTATTTTCTCATACTAATTACATGTTTTCTAAGGATCTTCCAAACATATTTGTTTCAAACTTTCAGTAAATGTTACACAGTACCTTCTGCATAATTAACACAGCCTTTTTCCAAAAAACTGTATATTTTTGAATATATAAATAAAAATTGCAAAAAAATGTTGTGAATTTTCATTACAATTGAAAAAAAAACATCTTTAATAACTGAACTAAAATTTTGTAAAATCCCTGTGTTAAGTTGTAGCCCATATTCCAATAAATAATCTGTAAAAAGTTCAACTTCCTACCTCAAATACTTTGTGAGGAAAGATGTAATTTATAAGCGTTATTTTAACATTGCAAGTATAGGGCGTTCCGGAGCCCCTTAAGAGAGTTTATCGCTTACCACAATTTCGCTGTTCATGCAGGGAAACTTCAACATCGGGCATAACATGACATTAATTTATTAATTCGTTATTGCTAACTCTACTCCCAAGACATTTTGCATACAGTACCCACATATAGAACCACTACGCTTTTGTTGAATTTAAATCTTTGGCAATATTTTCCTCTGCCCATTTTGCCGGCCGCTGTGGACGAGTGGTTCTAGGCGCTTCAGTCTCGAACCGCGCTACCACTATGGTCGAAGGTTCGAATCCTGCCGCCAGCCCAAGTGGCCGTGCGGTTAAAGGCGCTGCAGTCTGGAACCGCAAGACCGCTACGGTCGCAGGTTCGAATCCTGCCTCGGGCATGGATGTTTGTGATGTCCTTAGGTTAGTTAGGTTTAACTAGTTCTAAGTTTTAGGGTACTGATGACCTCAATAGTTGAGTCCCATAGTGCTCAGAGCCATTTGAACCATTTGAACCATTTTTTTCGAATCCTGCCTCGGGCATGTATGTGTGTGATGTCCTTAGGTTAGTTAGGTCTAAGTAGTTCTAAGTTCTAGAGGACTGATGACCTCAGATGAAGTTCTAGAGGACTGATGACCTCAGATGTTAAGTCCCATAGTGCTCAGAGCCATTTGAACCATTTGAACCTCTTCCTATTTCACCATATCTTCACTCGCGCGCTCACACACACACACACACACACACACACACACACACACACACACAAAAGGCGAAAGATAAACACACAGTGACAGTTGGCAACACTACACATCGTAAACACATACATGTTGATTAAAAAATGTAAAGTGCAAGTGTTCATAACAAATGTGGGTGAAGGAACGCCGAAAATCGCCCAGCTGGAGCATGGAGACTAATGAACACATCTCCAGTACCACACATACAGGCTAACAGCGCTGTGAATCGTAACACCCAATAGTAATTTCACCTCACGGAATTTGTGCTACAGAAGTTGATTCTAATCTGAAAAACAAGGGAAAAACATGACAAAATGTCTCATAGTAACATACTGTTACACATAGCACATTTATTTTACGTATAGAAATAAACATGTATCATAGGCCACTGGAGTTGCTTTACAAATAAAAGAAGAGAAACGCGTGTGCCAGCAAACAGCCTTTCATAGTTGCACGGACGGAACATACTTCCATGAATTTTGAAGTAACTAAGGAACGACGGAAAATAGCGAGAACTGACGGGCAAGTGCGGGGCGGCGGTATATACGGACACTGTCGCACCAGTGGAGCGGTACAGGAGGTCGGCTGCGCCAGCGCCATCCACGGAAGCGAGCTGCGGCATCTTTTATATCGATACTCGGACTGAGCGGGTGTTTGAAATCACTGTTGGATAATAAAACGACCATGGCGGGAAAAATCAGAGAAACTCGACCTCACTCTGAGGCTTACCGACGGATGTTCTTCATATGAACTATTAGCAGAAGGAGAGAACAGGGAAGGAGGCATGACAGCACCGTCCAAAGTACGATCCTGCACACATCCAGTGTGGCTTGTGGGATAAATGTAGAACATCGTGGAAAAAGCCAAGGACGGTAGCGGTGGGGCCTTGACGTATTGGGGAGCAAGTATGTAGACATTCAGTTATTGATATATTCTTTGGTGACGGGAAGAATACTGTTACAGCTCAGAGCTGCAGAGATGAGGTCTCTTCAACGACTTTTCATATATTCCAGTCTTCCTTTTTGGTGGACGACAAACACCATCCGCATCAAACTGTTCAGATGGATAATTTCCTGTAGATTAAGTTGTTGTTGTTGTTGTTGTTGTTGATGATGATGATGATGATGATGTCAGTTCTGGTGGTTGTGTTGGTGGTGTTTGTGGTGGTCGTCTTCAGTGCGCAGACTGCTTTGACTCAGCTTTCCACGCCAGTCTGTTACATGCGAGCATCTCCATCTCTGAGTGGCTACTGCCACCTACATCCAATGGAACTTGCTTACTATATTCGTCTCTCAGTCTCCCTTCATAACTTTTCCCCTACACTTCCCTCTGGTGATTACTTGATGTCTCAAGACATGTCATATCCAACGATCCCTTCTTTCAATCAAGTCGTGCCACAAATTTCTTTTCTCCTCAATTCTGTTCAGTTTCTCCTAACTAGTTAGTGATCCACCCCACTAATCTTCTGCATTCATCTGTAGAACCACAATGCAATAGCTTTCTATTTTCTTCTTGTCTAAACTGATTATCGTTCAAATTTCACTTCCCTACATGGCTACTCTCTTGACAAATACCTTCAGAAAAGATTTCCTAACACTTTAATGTTTATTTGATACTAAAAATCTCTCTTTTTCAGAAACGCTTTTCTTGCTATTGGCAGCTTATATTTTATATCCTCCCTACTTCGGCCATAGTCATATATTTTTCTGCTCAAATAGCAAATCTTGTCCATTATGTCGCTCAGCAGCAACTGATTTAATTCGACTACATTCCATTACTCTTGTTTCGCTTTTGTTGCTGTATCCTTCTTCCGAGACAACGTCCATTCCATTCAACTGCTCTTCCAAGTCCTTTGCTGTCTCCCACAGAACTAAAGTGTCACCGGCAAAACTCAAAGTTTTTATTTCTTCCCTCTGATTTCTAATTCCTACTCTAAATATTTCTTTTGTTTCCTGTATTGCTTGCTCAATGTACAGACAGAATAACATCGGGGATAGGCTTCAACCTTATCTCACGCTCTTCAACAACCACCGATTTCATCTTATGCCCCTCGACGTTTATAACTGCCTTCTGGTTACTGTAAACTTGTAAATAACTTTCGCTTCCTGTATTTTACACCTGATAATTTTAGAATTTCAAGGACAGTGTTCCAGTAAACACTGCCAAAACTTTCTCTAGGATTACAAATGTCAAAAACGTAGGTTTACCTAACCTTAACCTATCTTCTAAGATAAGTCTTAGGGTCAGTATTACCTTGCTTGTTCCTACATTGCCGATCAGCAACGCCAGTGCTGGAGGAGCAGTCGGAAATGCAAAAGTTGTCTGCATACAGAAAATGTCAGACAGACGGTCCCACAGCTGCTGTAAGACCGTTAATGACCACTAAAAGTAGAGGGACACTCAATACGGAGTCCTGCGGGACCCCATTCTCTTGGGTATGGGGTGAACTATGACAGGCATTAACTTGGACCCGAAAAGTTCGGAGCGACAGGAAGTTCTGGAAAAAAAATCTGGAGCGGGCCCCAGAAACCCCACTCATGTAATGTGGCAAGGATATGGTGTCGCCAGGTCGTGTCTTAGGCTTTTCTTAAACCGCTACCAGGTGTTAGTGTAGGGAAAAGACTGTTCGGATGGCAAACTCAAAGGACACCAGGTTATCGGCGGTAGAGCCACCCTGGAGGAAACTGCCCTGGCACGGCGCCAGTAGGCCCCAGGAGTCCAGGAGCCAGCACAATAGCCGACTCACCATACATTCTAGCAGCTTACAAAGAAGATTGGTGAGGCTGATGGGCCGATAGCTATCCACATCAAGCGGATTTTTACCAGGTTTGAGCACTGGAGCAATAGTGCTCTCCCGCCACTGCGCTGGGAAATGCCATCACTCCAGATGCAGTTGAAAATGACGAGGAAATTTCACTGGTAGTCCTATGAGAGATGTTTAATCATCTGAGCTTGGATGAGATCTGGCCCAGTGCTGTGTTGGGACAATGTGCAAGGCCGAGGAGGAGTTGACACTCAGTAAATGGATAATTATACAGTTCACCGAGGCGTGTAGTGAATGAGAGGAATTTCTCTTCCACTCGCCATTTGAGGGTACGAAAGTCGGGGAGAGGTGGGAGGGGGGGGGGGGGGGGGAGGTTATTCTCCCATGCAGAGGCCTCAGCTTAGTGCTCAGCAAAGGCTCAGCAATTGCATTTGCATCGGTAGATAACATTCCATTGATGTTAATGCCAGGGACACTTGTTGGGGTCTGTTACCCAAAAACGCATCTGATCGTTGTCCACACTTGTGAAGGTGACGTATGGTTCCCAATGGTTGAAACGTAACTCTTCCAACACTTCTGTTTACGTCTTTTTTATGAGCTGGTGAACACGACAACGGAGTCGTTTAAAAGCTATTAGGTGCTCCTGTGATGGGTACCGTTTATGTCGCAGTAGGGCCTGCCTACGCTCTTTAATGGTCTCAGCGATTTCCGGTGACCACCAATGTACTGTCTTTCGCCGGGGTACCCTGAGGAGCAAGAGATCGCGTTTTCCACCGCAGAGACAATCGTTGTGGTCGCTCGCTCGACCACCACATCGATGTTATCGTATGGGGAAGATTCAACAGTGACGGCAGAGGTAAAAGCTTCCTAGTCTGCCTTGTTTCATGCCCATCTGGGTAGGCGTCCTGGGGTATGACACTGGGGGAGTGAGAGGAAGTTGGAGAAGTCGTCGTGGGCTCTCCAGTGGGCAGATGGGAGAAGTCCTGGGCAGCAAAGTGATAAATCAATGGCCGAGTAAGTAGCATGAGCCACACGTGAATGTGCGGGAGCCCCAGTATTTAAGAGGCAGATGTCGAGTTGAGACATCTCTACCTTGGCCAATAATCATGGTGCCACCCCACAAGCAGGTATGGGCGTTAAAATCTCCCAAAAGTAGGAAAGGTTTGGGGAGTTGAGTAATCAGTGCAGCCAAAGTGTTCAGAGGTACTGCACCATCTGGAGGAAGATATACATTGCAGACCTTCATTTTTTGCATTGTCCTCATGCTGACAGCTTTGAGAGGAGTTTGAAGGGACACAGATTCACTATATACTGGGTTCAGGACATAGACGCATACTCCATTTGATACTACTGTAGCCGCTACCGTTTTTGTAATATCCCCTATAGCCGTGAAGGGCAGTGGTCCACATTGCCAGGAACCAGGTTTCCTGAAGAGCAATGCAGAAAGCAGGTGTAAAGCTTAACAGTTGTCATAGTTCAGCTAGGTGTTGACAAAAACCGCCGCAGTTCTGGAGGATAACGTTGTCTTGAGGCTGGAAAGGCATGAAGCGATCAAGTAGGCAGTTTACACCTCAGGGTCACCTACTGTCACCAATTCAGTACCTGTGCGATCTAGATCCATCGTGCCTGAGGGTTCATTGAGATCTAGGTCTTGAGGGGATACCAGAATCTCCTCCTCATTCTCAGATGCAGATCTTGTGTAGCATTTGTGTGGGTGCCACCACAGTTCCTTTGTTCTTGGGGGTTCTTCTTCTTCTTAGATTTCTCTAGCTGCTCCTTGGGTTTCTCTGGCTGGGAGAGCTTCACTGATTGAGTCGCTGAGGAGGATCTTGAAGCCCTATGACCAGCTGCCTGTGGGTGCTTCAGCCACTAGTGGGTGTCCTATTTCCCACTGGTAAGAACCTGGGAAGGGAGTGATCCAAGGGACCCCGTCCTAGCGAGAGCAGCTGAAGACGATTGATGCTTCTCGAACTGAGAAGTGGGGAATTATGTGCACGATGGTTGGGGGTGTGGGGGGGGGGGGGACATTGTTCTCAAAGTAGGTGGTGTGGGAGCAGCAGGGATAGGAGTGCCCCGCCACCAACCCCCCCCCCCTTCCCCACCATCGAGGAGGCAGAAATAGTCTTGCAGACCTGAGGGCCAAATGGCGGATCTCATGGGGCTGTCACGCACACAGAATGCACCCTTTCAAATTTTCTCTTAGCCTCAGTGTAGGTCAGTCAGTCAGTCCAGGATCTTTTATTCCATGATTCTCCTTTCTTTATGTAGAATCCTACAGTCTAGCTAGCAAGGGGAATGTTGCTCGTCACAGCTGACACAGATGGGAGGCGCGGCACGTAGAGTATTGGGATGTGATGGACGTCCACAATCGCGACGTGTGACGCTGGAAGTACAGCAGGAATACATATGCCCGAACTTCCAGCACTTAAAGCACCACATCGAGGGGGAATATATGGCCCTACATCGGTATGCCATCACCTTGACATTCTCGGGGAATATATCACCCTCAAAGGTGAAGATGAAAGCACCGGTGACCACCTGATTATCCTTCGGACCCGTATGGACAGCGCCGGTCGCGATGGCCGAGCAGTTCTAGGCGCTTCAGTCCGGCACCGCGCGACTGCTACGCTCGCAGGTTCGAATCCTGCCTCGGGCATGGATGTGTGTGATGTCCTTAAGTTAGTTAGGTTTAAGTAGTTCTCAGTTCTAGGAGACTGATGACCTCAGATGCTAAGTCCAATAGTGCTCAGAGCCATTTGAACCCTATGGACACGCCGGACGAAATGAAGACCTAGTCGCTCTAAGTTGACGCACAGCTCGTCATCTGACTGAAAAAAATATCCCTGTGGAATATAATACCCTGGATCATATTTAAGCTCTTATGGGGTGCCATAGAAACAGAAACACCCCCAGCTTGTCACAGGCGAGTAATGCCCGCGACTGTGCAGGGGATGCTGTTTTTACCAGGACTGACCCACATAGCATTTTGGACAATCCCTCCACCTCCCCAAACTTGTCCTCTAAATGCTCCACAAAAAACTGAGGCGTCATCGACAGGAAGGATTCCCCATCAGCTCTCGTACGTACTTGGTACTGGGGCGTATAAGGAACGCTTCCACTCTTAACCTGAATAATGTCGGGAGTAAACTATAAAAATGTCTCACTTCCATCTCAACTACTGCTTCTCTTTCACGTCTTTCAACATTATTGACTGCTGTCTGGTTTCTGTACTAGTTTTAGACAACTTTTCGCTCCTGCAATAACTGTACTTTTAACTGGCTGTAAAGGAATCCAAAGACAAATTCGTAAAGTAAATTGAAGTTCAGGAAGAGGAAACAAAAAATTTGTGGTTTGATGATTTTGCAATTCTGTCATGGATGGCAAAGGAATGGAGGAGCGGTTGAAAGGAAGGAAGTTTATTTTTATTTATTTATTTCATTAACAGTACAGAGTAACCCACCGCCTTGAAATTTAAGGTGGGTCGGGTGTTTCTGAATCTAATAGCAAAGACTTCTCATTGTTACAATTTTATTGGTATACAAATGTTAATAATTTTTTTAATAATCTAAAGAACGTAGTATATAAAGATTTCTATGAGGTTACAGCGAATTGAATGCTTAACAATTGTTAAAATGGTTCCGTATAATTTGTTACTACCTAGTTGACGATAATATAACTTATATAATATAAATGTCAAAGAAAAATAAAAAAAAATAAAATGTAACACATTGATGGTGGTGAAAATAATTTGTAGTATGTAGAGGGAAGGAAGATTAGTTTTTAAGATTCGGTCGACAATGAGGTCATTAGAGACGGAGCACAATCTCGGATTATGGCAAAGCTGGAGAAGGAAATCGGCCGTACCCTTTCAGAAGAACCATACCGTCATTTGCATAGAGAGATTCAGAGAAATCACAGAAAACCTAAATCTGGATGGTCGGACGCGGATCTGATCCGTCGTCCCTCCCGAATGCGAGTCCAAGAGCAGTTGAATGGAATGAATAGCTTCTTGAAAATAGACTGTAAGATGAATATCGGCAGAAGTAAAGCAATGGTAGTGGAATGTAGTCGAATTAATTCTAACGATGTTGTGGGAAGTAGTAGACAAGGTTCGCTATTTGGGCGGAAAAATAAGACAGTGGACGAATTAGAGAGGAAAAATGGCCGGTTAGATAGAGTATAAAATGCAGGCTGGAAATAGCAAGGAAAGCGTTCCTGAAAAATATAAGTATTTTTATATCGGATATAAATTTAGGTGTTAGGAATTCTTTTATGAAGGTATTTGTTTGGGCTGCAACCCGGAATGGCAGTGAAACGTGGACGATAAGCAGTACATAAAATAAGACAAAAGAGGCTTCTGAAACGTGTTGCTACGGGACAATGCTTAAGATTAGACGGAATAGATCGAATAACTAATGAAGAGATTCTGAATTGAGTTAGGGGGAAAATAAATTTACGGCGTATTCACTAACTACAAGGAGGAATCTGTTGTCTGGACGGATGCTGATGCATCACGCACTAGTGAATTTGGTAATGGTGGAAAGTGACATCGAACTGCACAGACACTGTAATATACAGACACTGCCGTATTGCATTCAATGACAAAACAAGGCAGTCTGAGGAGCAAAACAATGTCTCTCCCTATTCTGGAATCATACAATTTGTGTGAGAGCACTATAGGACATACACACCAGGACATAAGGGAGTTTTGGTCAGTCCTGGAGGCGTGGTCGGATGTCCGAGGCTGTTAAGGCGACCGCTCGAGTAAAGCGGGAGATCCCGGTTCGAGTCCAGGCCCATGTAAATTTTCATGTTACTAGAAAATTGTATATCCGTTTTACAATCGTATTCGCAGTTTGTGACTGTCAGTCGTCAATAGTATCTGTTCCTTCGGACGTGAAAGCATGTTCGAAGGAACTTTCCAGAGAACTATACAGGTACTGTAAAATTTCGACACTGACCTAATGTTCTTATATTTGAATTTCATTTCTGACATTCGGGGCTCTAAATGGAATCTCATCATGTGAGAAAGATTGGCAGGAAAAGCAGCCGAATTTGTGAAGAAAAACTGCCAAACGCCACTTCGTATTTTACGATGAAATATTACTCCACTCGTAACGTTAGGAACCTCCTGCGCGTGTTCCTGCTTCTTCTAAGGAATGTTGGGCAAGTTCCCCTGTATCGGTAATTGTTGTGTAGTAGTAATGTGTAAGCGAGGCGGTGTTGAACGCTGTCATAAAACAGAAACCGATGGCAGTACTAAAGTGAATTAGTGAAGTAGCCAACATTAGAGAAAGAGCCGGAGAAATGGAAAAAAACGTGAAAAGAAGAATTCGTGGAACTGCATGTAGCGAAAGCTTTAAACTATTTTAAGAAAAAATTAGATGATCTAAGTAAATCAGAACATGTCTACAAATCGTAGAAAAGTATACATCCAAAAATTTGTTCTTCAGAAACTGCTAAATGGAGAGAAAAAAAGAAAAGGCTGTTATGTTCCAAACTACAGGAAATGTATTTTGTGTATTCTGTAAACAGTAAATTATTCAGTGACAGCATTGATTTAGACAATACGCATACTCCATTTTCAACCTGTGGATTCTCTTACTGGAACTCCATGCGGGTCTGGGGGTTAGAATAGGCACATGGTATTCCTGCCTGCTGTAAGAGGCGACCAAATAGTCTCTAACGCTTCGGCCTTTCTGTCATGGTGCCCTGTAGGGTTTGACCCCATTCTTCAAATTTTTTCCAAACAGCGAGCCAATTGTGGAAGGGCACCTTATGTGGTGCAGTGGTGCATCGTGTCCATTGTGCGCTAAGACCTTAGCATACTTTATCGTCGTGGATCGGCAATTCCGCTCATTCTCCAGCTGTTGGGTGAGAACACCTTCCTGGGTACGTTTCGTCCACCCAATGTGCTGCGTCGTTTTCTGCGCCATCGATGATAATGGACTTGTTTGCACCTGATATCCAGCACGGTAGTCAGTCCGTTGTGGTGGGGCCGCCATGTACCCTCTTGGTTGTAGCCCCACAGGGATCGCTCTGCTGATGCCTGCGCCGTTAACTCCCCACGAATGCCAAGGAGTTGATGCTTGTCTACCTGGGTCATTGGGACTCCTGGCAAAAGCAAAGGCTGGGTGGCGCCCGTGGGGAGAACCCCTGGTCAGAGTGTGTGCCGTCAGGACGAATGACACGCAATGAAGCGGGCATCATCATCTCTTGTTGGTGGTCAAACGCTAGCAGTCTTTAAGCGTTCGAGGTCTCAATTTAATGCAAGGAAGTAGGACCTCATATGGTTCCCCTCCCTGGCCACATTATGGAAGGAATATCATCTTTTCAGTTTCGGAGAGAGTATTCCACTCAACGATGTCAACAGATTTCTCTAAATTTATAAATGCTATAAACATAAATTTGCCTCGCGTGCTCTTACATTTCTCCAAAACCCGAACAGATCTTTCCCGAGGTTTGCTTGAACCAGACTTACAGTACTCCTGTAAGTAAAACGTGCCAATATTCTGAAACTATGGCTTGTTAAACTGTGTGTTCGGTAATATTCACACCTGTCAGCACCTGCCTTCTTAGTAACTAACATTATTACGTCCATCTAGAAGTCCGAGAGTATTTTGTCTCATACCTTGCATACCAGTTGAAATTCAAAAAATGGCTCTGAGCACTATGGGACTTAACTTCGAAGGTCATCAGTCCCCTAGAACTTAGAACTACTTAAACCTAACTAACCCAAGGACATCACACACATCAATGCCCGAGGCAGGATTCGAACCTGCGACCGTAGCGGTCGCGCGGCTCCAGACTGTAGCGCCTAGAACCGCTCGGCCACCCTGGCCGGCTACAAGTTGAAATTCGTTTATCACAGTCATTTCTCCCAAATATCTCAAGTATCTGAAGAATTTTGAGAGAATGTCATCTGCTCCAGTAAACTTGTTTCGAATTATGTCTCTCAGTGGTCTCTTAAATTCTAGTCTTAGTAGTACATCGCCCAACTTATCTTTGTTCCCCACAGAAGAATGTTGTTGACAATAAGTGCTTCGGCGCGTGGTAGATGTTAAATATTTGGCGTTAGGAGGACTCGCTTTTCGTGGCGATGGCAAAATTTTTGGATCCCTAAATATGGCAACTATTTGGGTTCCCTTGAACTAAATGCTTATTTTGTGGAAACAATACATCTAATAGCATGGCTCTAAAGGTCGTCACCATTCTCCATATTTGTCCAAGACTTGAGTAAAATAGATGGCGACATTCAAACATCAGAATACTAAGAACTGGTTGTAGACTGAAAGGTAGACACGACACATGAAGACCAGCTAACTGTTGTAGTAAGGTATTGTTTCGAGGACAGAGTTCACGGAAGAGTTTGGTGTTTTGTTCCAAAATACAGTCATACAGGAGAAAGTGTTGGGAAGGTTAACTTGTATCTCTTTGGAAAACACAATTTTACGACAGGAAACTGTCGTTCGCAATCCTAATATAATTTCAGAAACATGAGTGGGAAATATTTATGTTTAATTGTAAAGACGATGAAATTCACTATCATTTTTTGCGCCCTGTGTTGCGCACTCGTTAAATCTCGTGGCCCAAATCATTGTAGAGGAATCCTTAGAATCAGCTGATTTTTTTTCATGTTTTGTATCAAGTATATGACTTTTTTATAGCTTCTACTCATCGTTGGCACGTTCTTGTCAAGATTAATTAGCGACCTAAGACATTGTCCGATACTAGACGGCCGTATCTTGTGGAATCAGTATGACGTGTTCGACAGAATTTCCATTCCGTTTACGTGTCACCTGAAGATGTTGTTAAGAAGGAAGAAGAAGCGGCAGAGACAAGAAATGAGCAGAACGGGGGCAGCTTTATTGGTTGTTTTTCTGAGTTGACCTTTTGTCTTAAATAGACAAAACTAACAAATATTGGCAAAAGTCTGGACTAGACTTAATTAACAGGTGTCAAGCGTTTCAAACATTGATCCCATTTTTAAGCCGTATTAGGGAAAATTTTAATGAACATTAAAACCAAACTAGGAGCTTAAATGAGCATGTTTATCAAGAATTTAGCGAAGAATGGAAATACAAAATAAGATGGTTCCCTCTTTGAGAAAAATCAGAACTGAGTGGTCGTGATACATTTCGTGTGCCATTCATTACAGCTGATGATAAACTACAAGTAGAGCCGAAAAAGCGAGAGGAAAACTATTACGAACTAGTCTTTTACAATCTTTAACAAACAATTTAGTAAAGCTGGAAGCTAAAAACTCTTAACAGAAAAGTCAAAACTTTGTGAAAAATACCAAGGTGATCACTACGAAGAAAGTTTTCGTTCTATAATTCTTCATTTTAGAAAATGGTTCTGATTTTCCCTAAAAGAAAAGCCTGCTACATTTCACGATTCGAATTATATGAATTAACGTTTGAAAATGATGGTTCAAATGGCTCTGAGCGCTATAAGACAAAACATGTGAGGTCATCAGTCCCCTAGACTCAGATCTACTTAAACCTAACTAACCTAAGGATATCACATACATCCAAGCCCGAAGCAGGATTCGACCCTGCGACCGTAGCAGTCGTGCCGTTCCGGACTGAAGCGCCTAGAACCGCTCGGCCACCTCGGCCGGCAAGATAAATTACTTACTTAGATTTTCGTTAATGTCTTAAGTAAACTATTTATCTGCAAAAAAAAGAATTTCTGCTTACAAAATCTACTAACCTCTGCTGAAATTTAAAACTTCCCGTGCTTTTACGCCTGGAGAGTGCCACAAACCCCTACCTGACATCCGCCAAAATTGTATTGGCTACTCCATATCGGTCGGGTTAAGAAGCTCGATTTGGATCTACTCTGTCCGAACGACTATTAGAGAAAACGCAAAATTTATTAATTCTTCCCTTAACAGGCAAAAGATTAGATAACCTAGTCAACCCATAAGGCCAGGTATCTCTGAAGTACCCAGCGAAAGGAGACAACATATTTCCCAGCAAAATATACGGAAGCAAACAATTTGGTGAGACCCGGCGTTATGTGTAGAGATGGTAAAAAAATTTATGCACCCATGAGGTTCTTCTGAAAATATACTTCTCTCTAGGATTCAAAGATTTTCTTGCAGGTCAATGTATTCTGAAGTTGATCCCAGGCCCTGCTACTCCACTCACAATTCACATTATTGATTTAAATTGTATATGAAATCTATAGCGTAAGAACCACTAAAAAATTCTATAGTATTGAATTTTAGTTGCAAAATAAAAGTCGGAAAGGCTTTTTTATCATCATAATAGGATTAAGCACGCCAAAATTCAAGAGAGTAACTCATTTTCATTTTTTTAAAAGTGTTCTCATCGTTGGCTCGAGTTGTTATTTGTACCGTATGAATTCCAGTTTCGTACTACCTCAGTGGTTTCTGTGCCACTTTTGAAACAGGCACACAAGAGGTTTCTGGAATAACATTAAGTAAATGGCTCTGAGCACTATGGGACTTAACATCTGAGGTCATAAGTCACCTAGAACTTAGAACTACTTAAACCTAACTAACCTAAGGACATCACACACATCCATGCCCGCAGCAGGATTCGAAACTGCGACCGTAGCGGTCGCGCGGTTCCAGACTGAAGTGCCTAGAACCGCTCGGCCACTCAGGCCGGTATAACATTAAGTAATGCACGAATATAAATAATTGCTATTGAAAATGCTAGGTACGCCGAAATAGGGAAATAGCCGGATGTTCTCCGTGTGACTAGAGTGAAGGATGATTCTTGGAAAGTCACTATCATTAGCAGTAAGAATAGACAAAAAAATAATTTCATTTCATTCATCATCAACTCTGCGTACCAGGTATAATCTCGAATCCGAATTGAAACTAAACGAATCGAAATGCATTTCACAAAGCAGATAACACATATCTTAAATATGTGTCTTATTCAGTTTTTCTGGTCCTAATTGCTAATTCGTTGATTTTTATTCGCTGTGCACATTGTCAGCCATATTACTTACCTTTCATATGTGCTCATATCCTATAATACGAGGCTTGTTGCCGGCCAGTGTGGTCGTGCGGTTCTAGGCGCTTCAGTCTGGAACCACGTGACCGCTACGCTCGCAGGTTCGAATCCTGCCTCTGGCATGGATGTGTGTGATGTCCTTAGGTAGTTAGGTTTAAGTAGTTCTAAGTTCTAGGGGACTGATGAATTGAGAAGTTAAGTCCCATAGTGCTCAGAGTCATTTGAACCATTTGAACTTGTCTACAGAGTGACCCAAAAGTCCGGTAACATGTGAAAATGCACTAATTCACAGAGTAGTGTAGGTAGAGAGGTAAAACTTGACGCACATACCTGAAACGACAAGGGTTTTGTTTGAATCCAAAAACGAGTCCAGAAACCGGCCAACAGTAACAAGTTTCGTAACAAGCCAGTGACATCGCATGACAATCGTGTATAAAATGAGCTGTGGAGAGCGAGGGAGTCAGATGCGCCAGCAGCCGCGGCGTATTGACTTAACCAGAAAATGCACTGTTAGTGAAGCTCTACTGTCAAAATGGAGACCGTGTAAAGGTCCTGTCGCTGTGATGAAAATAATGTCGAAATTCGAAGCCACGGGTTGTTTACACGATCGGCACCGTAATGGGTGACCAGTCACAAGTGCTATTGCTGCTCGGACTGTTCAGGAGATATGGAGACATAAGCTGGCTCATCTCTGCGTGGTGAAGTCAACGCTCGTGAAGTCTCACTTAGCACCGGCATTCCACGCACTAGTGTCTGGAGAGAACTATGGCGTACCCTCCAATCCTATCCGTTCAGAATCCTGCGTCATCATGAACTTCAGCGCGCGGTGCCCCCCCCCCCCCAATCCTCTCCCATTTTATGACGTCAATTTCTCACCATACCTACTGGTTTGTTGTACAGTATTGTTGTCCACATTGTCCCTCGACTACAGGCATTGTTGAGAAATAACGGTCGACATGTTGAGCGTTTGTTATGAATAACATGATCTTTGCTAAAAATCATTATGGTGCTAATTATTGTTTTGTCTCATTTGGAGCACCATTTGTTGATCAGTTTGTGCATTTTGTTGCGATTTCAACAAAACCCCATGTGATTCCAAGCATGTATGTCAATTTTTACCACTCTACCTACATTATTACGTGAGGTATTAAATTTTCAAAAGTTAACTGACTTTTGGGTCACCCTGTACTTCGTGACTTCGTGACTAGCTATGTTCTTCAAGACAAGCGTATAATCCCTTCACGCATCTGCCTAGGACTTCCACAGGCGTTGAAACTGGATAGAAGTTTTATCAGTTGCGCGATATGAGGGGCCTTTGCAATAGTGCATAATGAATATCTAACCGATTTAATGTGTCCCTCAGGCGAATGAAGACAAAACACTCCTAACACATCGATATCGAATCTGTCGGTAATGAGCCATGGGATACCAGATGTTCCTTTAATCAAACTAGTCATCGAACTGCCAAGTTGTCAACTTATTTATATCCAGTCTATAATTTTTAATTGGTTTTTGCTATTTATTCTCAGGTTTCGATAAAACATCTGGGGCAAAATTACTCGATCATTGGAAGAGTCAGTACATATACACTACTGCCATTAAAATTGCCACACCACGAAGATGTGCTACAGACGCGAAATTTAACCGACAGGAAGAAGGTGCTGTGATAGATTTTCAGAGCATTCACACAAGGTTGGCGCCAGTGGCGACACCTACAACGTCCTGACATGAGAAAAGATTCCAACCGATTTCTCATACACAAACAGCAGTTGACCGGCGTTGCCTGGTGAAACTTTGTTGTGATGCCTCGTGTAAGGAGGAGAAATGCGGACCATCACGTTTCCGACATCGATAAAGGTCGGATTGTAGCCTATCGCGATTGCGGTTTATCGTATCACGACATTGCTGTTCGTGTTGGTCGAGATCCAATGACTGTTAGCAGAATATGGAATAGGTGGGTTCAGGAGGGAATACTGAACGCCGTGCTGGATCCCAGCGCCCTCGTATCACTAGCAGTTGAGATGACAGGCATCTTAATCGCATGACTGTAACGGATCGTGCAGACACGTCTCGATCCCTGAGTCAACAGATGGGGAAGTTTGCAAGACAACAACCATCTGCACAAACAGTTCGACTACGTTTGCAGCAGCACGAACTATCAGCTCGGAGACCATGGCTGCGGTTACCCTTGACGCTGCATCACAGACAGGAGCGCCTGTGATGGTGTACTCAACGACTAAACTGGGCGCGCGAATGGCAAAACGTCATTTTTTCGGATGAATCCAGGTTCTGTTTACAGCATCATGATGACCGCATCCGTGTTTGGCGACATCGCGGTGAACGCACATTGGAAGCGTGTATTCGTCTTCGCCATACTGGCGTATCACCCGGCGTGATGGTATGGGGTGCCATTGGTTACACGTCTCGGTCACCTCTTGTTCGCATTGACGGCACTTTGAACAGTGGACGTAACATTTCAGATGTGTAACGAACCGTGGCTCTACCCTTCATTCGATCAGTGCGAAACCCTACATTTCAGAAGGATAATGCACGACCGCATGTTGCAGGTCCTGTACGGGCCTTTCTGGATACAGAAAATGTTCGACTGCTGCCCTGGCCAGGACATTCTCCAGATTTCTCACCAATAGAAAACGTCTGGTCAATGGTGGCCGAGCAACTGCCTCGTCACAATACGCCAGTCACTACTCTTGATGAACTGTGGTATCGTGTTGAAGCTGCGTGGGCAGCTATACCTGTACACGACATCCAAGCTCTGTTTGACTCAATGCCCAGGCGTATCAAGGCCGTTATTACGGCCAGAGGTGGTTGTTCTTGGTACTGATTTCTCAGGATCTATGCACCCAAATTGCGTGAAAATGTAATCACATGTCAGTTCTAGTATAATACATTTGACCAAGGAACACCCGTTTATCATCTGAATTTCTTCTTGGTGTAGCAATTTCAATGGCCAGTAGACTATAATGCACAAATTACTGATACAGGAAATAACTGAACGACGGAAACAAGAGATTCCTGTAGTATGTACAAACAAGTATCACAGTTCGGTGAAAGGCTCCAAACTGCTGGCAAAGTGGTTGACAGAGGAACTGAACCACGCGAATGGTCGGATGTCAGTGTAGTTTTGTGCAAGTTTACACCATCAGCAAGTATATAAATTATTACAATTTCAGTTCACTGTGGCAGGTAGATCGGCCACCAGACTGCATTATTACATTTTTTGGATGTGAGGCCCGCCATTTACGCAAAACACCGTTTTTCTCAGTAGCCAAACATGTTTCGGCACCACTGTGCCATCATCAGTGAGTTTTCGTTTTTATTTATTCTACAATGTGAACATTTTGTTAAATGATTATAAAATTATGTGCATTTTTAGTTCAAACAACATTTCGTTTCTTTTTGTAAATACCTTTACATTTGGTGAACATGAATTTTCTGGATCACTTTTGTGTTAATTATTACAGGTAGCTTGTCATCTGCAACCAAACGATGCTGTTGAGAAAAGTTTTTTGCTGGAAGTTAACCTGTCATCTAGAATGTAATTTAGTTTTTCGCGATGTTTTCGCGTCTATTTTCGTATTTACTTACGTTTTCGTGTGGCAAGCACTTCCATGCTCCGCATCATGCTGAGATGTGATGCATTAACAAGTATTTTCCACAAATAACGTAGTAAAACACTTTTTACTACACTAGAACACAGTGTGATTGTGGTTTGTTATGTGTCCCCGCCCAGTCAGTGTTCATTTGTTCACCAGAGTGTTCGGCACCAAATTTGAATTTTGTATGCATTTTATGTGTGTGTGTGTGTGTGTGTGTGTGTGTGTGTGTGTGTGTTCGCGTGCATGCGTGCGCGTGCGTGCGCGTGAGTGTGTGTGCGTGTGTAGACTTTATCTGTTTATGCTATTTTTATTTGTAAAGTTCCTTTAATGTGTTAAATAGTATGCCCTTGCAGAGTGTAGTGTATTCGTTTAAGACCTGTTTTCCTTCTGCTATTGCCTTCTGTATATGGAAGTTTTCCTCAATGGTCAGTTTGCTGTATAGGCTGTGGCTGGGTTTTAGTATTCTTAAGTCTGTTTCTATTGTAGTTGAGAGGCGGTAAGGTGGTCAGCAAATGTGCTATGGGAGCTGTTGCTTTTTAAAGCTCTGAGATGTTCCGAATACCTTGTTTTGAAGTTTCTGCAGCCGGCCGTGGTGGCCGAGCGGTTCTAGGCGCTTCAGTCCGTAACCGCGCGACTGCTACGGTCGCAGGTTTGAATCCTGCCTCGGGCATGTATGTATGTGATGTCCTTAGGTTAGTTAGGTTTAAGTAGTTCTAAGTTCTAGGGGACTGATGACCTCAGATGTGGAGTCCCATAGTGCTCAGAGCCATTTGAACCATTTTTTGAAGTTTCTGCATCTTGTCCTATGTATATTGACTGGCAAGTGTTGCATGTGAGTTCTTATATTCCTGATCTGTTAAATGTATCCATTGGTGTTTCTTGTGTTCTGATCTTTTTCTGTGTTGTGTTCTCCCTCCTGTATCCTATTTGGAGTCCCTGTAAAAGATGGATGCTTTATTATAGGACATCACACACATCCATGCCCGAGGCAGGATTCGAACCTGCGACCATAGCAGGAGCGCGGTTCCATGCTGAAGCGCCTAGAGCCACTCGGCCACAGCGGCCGGCTCTGTCCCCCAAAGACTCCAGTTTCGCTTATTGACGAACTAATCCAAATGAAAGCGGGCTTCGTCGCTAAGCCAAACCTTCATTCGATCAGTGCGAAACCCTACATTTCAGAAGGATAATGCACGACCGCATGTTGCAGGTCCTGTACGGGCCTTTCTGGATACAGAAAATGTTCGACTGCTGCCCTGGCCAGGACATTCTCCAGATTTCTCACCAATAGAAAACGTCTGGTCAATGGTGGCCGAGCAACTGCCTCGTCACAATACGCCAGTCACTACTCTTGATGAACTGTGGTATCGTGTTGAAGCTGCGTGGGCAGCTGTACCTGTACACGACATCCAAGCTCTGTTTGACTCAATGCCCAGGCGTATCAAGGCCGTTATTACGGCCAGAGGTGGTTGTTCTTGGTACTGATTTCTCAGGATCTATGCACCCAAATTGCGTGAAAATGTAATCACATGTCAGTTCTAGTATAATACATTTGACCAAGGAACACCCGTTTATCATCTGAATTTCTTCTTGGTGTAGCAATTTCAATGGCCAGTAGACTATAATGCACAAATTACTGATACAGGAAATAACTGAACGACGGAAACAAGAGATTCCTGTAGTATGTACAAACAAGTATCACAGTTCGGTGAAAGGCTCCAAACTGCTGGCAAAGTGGTTGACAGAGGAACTGAACCACGCGAATGGTCGGATGTCAGTGTAGTTTTGTGCAAGTTCACACCATCAGCAAGTATATAAATTATTACAATTTCAGTTCACTGTGGCAGGTAGATCGGCCACCAGACTGCATTATTACATTTTTTGGATGTGAGGCCCGCCATTTACGCAAAACACCGTTTTTCTCAGTAGCCAAACATGTTTCGGCACCACTGTGCCATCATCAGTGAGTTTTCGTTTTTATTTATTCTACAATGTGAACATTTTGTTAAATGATTATAAAATTATGTGCATTTTTAGTTCAAACAACATTTCGTTTCTTTTTGTAAATACCTTTACATTTGGTGAACATGAATTTTCTGGATCACTTTTGTGTTAATTATTACAGGTAGCTTGTCATCTGCAACCAAACGATGCTGATGAGAAAAGTTTTTTGCTGGAAGTTAACCTGTCATCTAGAATGTAATTTAGTTTTTCGCGATGTTTTCGCGTCTATTTTCGTATTTACTTACGTTTTCGTGTGGCAAGCACTTCCATGCTCCGCATCATGCTGAGATGTGATGCATTAACAAGTATTTTCCACAAATAAAGTAGTAAAACACTTTTTACTACACTAGAACACAGTGTGATTGTGGTTTGTTATGTGTCCCCGCCCAGTCAGTATTCATTTGTTCACCAGAGTGTTCGGCACCAAATTTGAATTTTGTATGCATTTTATGTGTGTGTGTGTGTGTGTGTGTGTGTGTGTGTGTGTTCGCGTGCATGCGTGCGCGTGCGTGCGCGTGAGTGTGTGTGCGTGTGTAGACTTTATCTGTTTATGCTGTTTTTATTTGTAAAGTTCCTTTAATGTGTTAAATAGTATGCCCTTGCAGAGTGTAGTGTATTCGTTTAAGACCTGTTTTCCTTCTGCTATTGCCTTCTGTATATGGAAGTTTTCCTCAATGGTCAGTTTGCTGTATAGGCTGTGGCTGGGTTTTAGTATTCTTAAGTCTGTTTCTATTGTAGTTGAGAGGCGGTAAGGTGGTCAGCAAATGTGCTATGGGAGCTGTTGCTTTTTAAAGCTCTGAGATGTTCCGAATACCTTGTTTTGAAGTTTCTGCAGCCGGCCGTGGTGGCCGAGCGGTTCTAGGCGCTTCAGTCCGTAACCGCGCGACTGCTACGGTCGCAGGTTTGAATCCTGCCTCGGGCATGTATGTATGTGATGTCCTTAGGTTAGTTAGGTTTAAGTAGTTCTAAGTTCTAGGGGACTGATGACCTCAGATGTGGAGTCCCATAGTGCTCAGAGCCATTTGAACCATTTTTTGAAGTTTCTGCATCTTGTCCTATGTATATTGACTGGCAAGTGTTGCATGTGAGTTCTTATATTCCTGATCTGTTAAATGTATCCATTGGTGTTTCTTGTGTTCTGATCTTTTTCTGTGTTGTGTTCTCCCTCCTGTATCCTATTTGGAGTCCCTGTAAAAGATGGATGCTTTATTATAGGACATCACACACATCCATGCCCGAGGCAGGATTCGAACCTGCGACCATAGCAGGAGCGCGGTTCCATGCTGAAGCGCCTAGAGCCACTCGGCCACAGCGGCCGGCTCTGTCCCCCAAAGACTCCAGTTTCGCTTATTGACGAACTAATCCAAATGAAAGCGGGCTTCGTCGCTAAGCCAAACCAAGCAAGCGCATACTAATTTCCATCATGCTCCGCAGCCAACCCTGCAGTTTGGCTTTCCTAACGTAAACCGTTCAGAAGTTATGACAATTTTATTTCGTATAGTCCAATAATTATCAGACTGTACATCGAGGATGTAGATCTACTGCGTGCCTGTTGTCAATGAAAGTCAGTCGATCAACAAAATCTAAAACTAATAGTATTTTTATATATGTGTGATGTCTGTTCCTTCGGACATGTCCGAAAGAACAGATCCCACACATCAATATATACACCTTGACGCCTTTAAGGTCTTTTCTGTGCGGATATACACACACTCTCTCTCTCTCTCTCTCTCTCTCTCTCTCTCCCCTGAATTCTTGCGGAAATCAGCGTATAGCTGCGAGAAATGAATATGATAGACAGGGAACGCTACGTAAATACTGTGCGACAAGTTGGGAATTTCGATTGGAGGGGAAGCGTGCTCGTATAGCCCAAGCTGTTAAGGCGACCTCTCGCGTAAAGTGGGAACGCGGGTTCGAGTTCCAGTCCGGCCAAAATTTTCAACGGTCACCAATGAATTCATTTCGATGTCCAATTGCGGCTGATACCGGAATTTCTATTTCATCGTGTAATACACTGAAGCGCCAAAGAATCTGGTATAGGTATGCATATTCAAAAACAAATGTCAAATGTGGATGAATTTCTAAGGGACCAAACTGCTGAAGTCATCGGTCCCTTTACTTACACACACACACACACACACACACACACACACACACACACACACACACACACTCCCGAGGGAGGACTCGAACCTCCGACGGGAGGGGCCGCGCAGTCAGTGACATGTTACCGCTAACCGCGCGGCCACTTCGCGCGGCCAATTCAAAAACGGAGATATGTAGACAGGTAGAATACGGCGCTGCGGTCAGCAACGCCTATGTAAAACAACAAGTGTCTGGTGCAGTTGTTATACCGGTTACTGCTGCTCCAATGGCACGTTATCAAGACGTAAGTGAGTTTGAACGCTGTGTTATAGTCGGCGCACGAGTGATGGGACACAGTATCTCCGAGGTAGCGATGAAGTGGGGATTTTCCCGTGCGACCATTTCACGAGTGTACCGTCAACTTCAGGAATCCGGTAAAACATCAAATCTCCGACATCGCTGCGGCCGGAAATGATCCAGCGAGAACAGGACCAACGACGACTGAAGAGAGTCGTTCAACGTGACTGAAGTGCGACCCATCCGCAAATTGCTCCAGATTTCAGTTCTAGGTCATCAGCAACTGTCAGCGTGCAAAACATTCAATGAAACATCATCGATATGGGCTTTCGGAAGCGAAGTCCCCTCCGTGTACCCTTGACAACTGCACCACACAAAGCTTTACGCCTCGCCTGGGCCCGTCAACACCGACATTGGACTGTTAATGATTATGAACATGTTGCCTGGTCGGACGAGTCTCGTTTCAAATTGTATCGATCGGATGGACGTGTATGGATATGGAGACAACCCCATGAATCCATGGATCCTGCACTGTTCAAGCTGGTGAAGGCTTTGTAAAGGTGTGGGGGTTGTGTAGTTGGAGTGATATGGGACCCCTAATACGTGTAGATAACTCTGACAGGTGACACGTATGTAAGTATCCTGTGTGATCACCTGCATCCACTCATGTCCATTGTGCATTCCGAAGGACCTGGGCAATTCTAGCAGGACAGTGCGAAACCCCACGCGTTCAGAATTGCTACACAGTGGCTCCAGGAACATTCTTGAGTTTAAACACTTCCGCTAGTCACCGAACTCCGCAGACATGAACATTATTCAGCATATCTGGGATGCCTTGCAACGTGCTGTTCAAAAGAGATCTCCACCCCCTCGTACTCTTACGGATTTATGGACAGCCCTGCAAGATTCATGGTGTCAGTTCCCTCCAGCACTACATCAGACATTAGTCGAGTCCATGCCCCGTCGTGTTGCAGTACTTCTGGATGCTCGCGGGGGGGCCTACACGATATTAGGCAGGTGTACCAGTTTCCTTGGCTCTTCAGTGTAGCTTTTTGATGAGTTGTACCAGTTGGTTCTGGTGAGAGATTTCGGCTTTTGGAACTGAAACCGATCGTTAGAATGAAAATATGTATTAGACTGCGCCTTGTTCATAAAATACGTGAAATAACGTAAAAGTATGCCAAACAGCGGAGGAGAATTGGAGATTAGTCATTCGAGTGAGGAAATCTATTGACATTAATGCACACACAGTTTCACGAATTTCATTAGCATCAGCAAAGATATATCTGAGACGAAAATGCGCTCTATGTTACACGTTCGGAAGAGAAGACACGTCGACAATCGGTATACATGTGTAAGAACTGATGTTTCATTTACGTCACTCCTCGCTTCCCAAGATTTCATACAAAGATCGTTTTTGCGTATGTAATGAAGGGAAATACGTCACTAGAGGCACGCTAAGATTCATCCTTTGAATAAAAAAAAAATAGGAAAGAGCAAGAGTTGTTGCGCTGGACTTACGCATCGAAGGATCTAGACAATGTTGGGCCCTTCTACCGTTGCGCGGAGCTTGACGTACAGGTTCACGTGTAGCCATTTGAGCGTCGTCAGTATATGTGCGATCCAAACTCCAGTAACAAAATCTTTGAGAATTTTGAAGAACAGAGACCTGTAAGTAGCCCTGTGTCTCATTTCAGAATAATAATGTAGCCATGATTTTTCGGTTTGTTACCGCAGTTGCCTTTTGCTTGTGTGAAAATACCATCAGAACAGTGAAAAAAGCCTGTGATATTAATTACCAGAACGTACAGCACTAAGTGCGAAGTAATTCAACAACCCTGAGACGTATGTAGAAGTACGGTGATGCGGTCAGCGTCTCTGTCGCTACAGCAGTTGTGCCGCCCTTCCATTGCACTCAGTGAACCTGTACACAAGGTGCAATGGACCAACTCCTCAGCAGTAAAGCTATCCATTCCTGTGTGTATCGCTGTTGCCGTAAGACTACCAGTACTGGAAAATCAAACCCGACATAGAACTGAGCAGCATTGAATACCAGCTTTTTAGAGAAAATTTTTATAGCCAAGATCGCTTACAAATATGTTTTTATTGGTTTGTTTCGACAGGTGGGAGTGTTATCATATCGTTAAAAACTCTTTTAGTTGTACGTCCTGCCACATCGTGCGCTCATTACTCATGACACGTTAACATTTTAGTGAAGATTATATTGCATATACCACACAGGTGTGTCAAAAGTAAAATGACAAACAAGTTTGTCACAAGTAAAAATACACACAGCTAAAATTCACATTGTGGATCTTGGCATATCTACATATGTAGCATTCCTTTGATGTTTGTCAGTTGTTAAAATCCACAGTACGTAGTAAAAGTCACATTTATGCCAATGTTTACGTATACACGACGAGTGAAGCATATCGTGGAAACAACTCACTGACAAGCACCAAAGGATATAAAACAAAGTTTACAATCAGAGTATACAAGACGAAAGTGGAACACAGTATACACAGTAGTAGTATGCTGTATAAATCCTACTGGTGAGATAATAAGAAATGATGATTCGCTGTTGGTACACATTTGGGATATTCCAAATTCAGTCCATATTAATGACTATATATCTAAATTGACAATAAAATGATCTTTATGTGTACTGTGAGAATTGTTTCAAACGCTGCAGAAAAAGAAATGAATATTTGTGCTGGTCTATAACAAGTACCATCTACACAGAAGAGACGAACACTTTACAAGAACCATATTTGTGTATTGCACCTGCATTCAGACACATCCACATGAAAAATACATAGTGACATACATTTTAGAAGCTGAGCGTTCCATATTTTGCTGAGCAGCACGTGGGAATATGAAGTTAACAGAGCTTTTGGTCTTCCTCTGGCATTTTAAGTACCGAGAGCATTAGCTTAGCAGCGCAGGGGGATGGATGTTGACACTGCTGAACTCTTACAGTATTTGCTATATCGTTGGATGCTAACAAAGGTTGGGAGCTGCTTGGCAAGCGATGACCAAGAACTCGAAGATTACTTGCATGTACATTTATGTGGTAAGTGTTCTTAGAACACAGCAAGAATATATGGTTTGGATCGACTTCCTCTTCGCAACCACACAGAGGGGTGGCGCTTAGGTTTGCCGAAAGAGGCATTCGTTGAACTCCCAGTGCTTAAATTTCAGCTGTGCTGTAACAGTCGTGAAGCTCCTTGAGGTTCGTGCTGTATTATACCACGGTACTGTTGGTATCGTAGGACGGATTAGTGCGTAGTAAATGCCTTTGATTTTAGGTGTCCTCTACCATACCTCTTGATAGAGGAATACCGCTTTCTGACCGTTGGTACCATATCTGTGAGAGGGAGTTTATCATAGCCAATAATTCCATACAGAGATGCCTGTTTTGCTAGGACATATACTTGTGCGTTTCCAGGTATCCCAGAATGACCTTTCATCCATACTATCACGATGTTGTGACAATTCCTCTGCACCCGAAACACAACGTCGACACTTGCTGTAACTATGGGGTTGATACCAATATTATGATTGTTTCTGATCAGTTGCAGAGCTGTCGTACTATCAGATATGGTGATTACTGTGTGTGCTGTGGTCCTCTGTGCGAATATCAGGGTTTCGAAAATTTCAATCAACTCCGCTGCCATAATGTGAAGTGTGGATTCAGCGTGTTCAGGCCTTGTTTGTTTCGTGGCACCCAATAAGCACAACCAGCATCTCTACTAGACTAGGACACATCCGTATATACCACGCACGAATCGTGAAAGTGAAACAGGAATTCCAATGATGATGTATTATATGGGTCCTTGTTTTGAAATTTAAACTGGTCCTGGCATCGATCTGCAGAGGCGACGTTTCGTATGGCCTGTTATAATGCTGTAAAGAGGACTTATCCACACCTTGTTCCTTAACGCCTGCATTTCTGTATATTCAGCCGAGAAGGCTTATTTATGTAGTATCTTCCGCACGCAAAATAGGATGTCAATTCCCGGATCCTCCCGTTAAGGGGCCCATATTCGTCGAAGTAGAATGGCAGGAGGAGTTTCTTGCAGAGGAATATTCGTCGCAGCTTTAACGGTGTTTCATTTGCTTCAATAAGCAACGCGTTGGTTGGGGTTGACATGAACGTCTCAGCAACTATAAGCAAGGCTTTGTACTGCATAGTATCAAGCTTTTGGAGCGTGAAGTTTGACGCTGATCCGTAGCATATGTGACCGTAATCGAAGTTTATCTTTAGTAGGGGCTAAGAATAAAGTAGACGTTTCTGTTGCCAGCAGCAAGTAACACAAGTAAATGGGAGAAGCTTGTTTCCGAAACACTCACTGTTCATACGTTTGTGCAGATATTTTCAGTACAGTACAGTTACAAAAGCAAATACGAGTAAGAAATCAAATTGAATGCAAGTAGTCCGTAACGAGGCACCGGAGACCATGGGTCACTTGTAGCAAAAATCTCAGAAAATATCGGTGAACAGCTTCCGAACTTTTGTTAGCAAAGTCGCGGTTCACCTTCTATAATAGATTCCCAGGCGGGCGGGTTTTCTACGGGAGCTGCTGCATATTCTAGAAAACAACTATGATTTCACCATTCTAAAGGGTTGCACGTAGGTTAGTACGAGGTCGTGCCGAAAAGTAATGCCTCCTAATTTTTTTTGTGAAAATTCTTAATGTTTTTTAAATGTTTATCTTCTTCGTGTCTAAATAATTATTTCTTGTCAGAATCATCCTGGCGACGAACACATTTTTCCCAACGGTAGGCCAGTTTGTTGATACGGTGACTGCAGAATCTTTGACTTTGTTGATGCAGCCACAATCTCACCTCTGCTTGCACGGCTTCTTCAATGTCAAACTGAAATCAGCGAAGGTGTTTCTCAAGTTTTGGTGGCAAATGTAAATCTGATGGGACCATGTCGGGACTGTGTTTAGGATGATTGATCACAGTGAATCAAGGCGTCGGACTGTCGAAGATGTCACAGCGCTCATTTGTAGTGTAGCGCTCTCACGCTGAGTTACTCCAAGCGTGAACGAACTTTCCAAATTCGAAAGTCGATTTCAGCACGCTTTTTCTCACCACACCGGCATAGTTACGTTACACATCACCATGTTACACGTTACAATTCGGAGCCCTCTATCGGTAGAGGGCTGCAAATATGCAGACATGAAGAACAAAGGTGTAGAATGTTAATAACGTGTTTTATTTAAAAAGCGTTAAGGGTTTACACATAAGAAATTCAGAAGTTTTACTTTTCAGCGCGCCTTTGTAGATTGGTAGAAAATGGACTATGAAATGGAGCACTTGCAGTTAGGGGTGCAACGTTAACGAAGTGATCATCAGATAAATTCGTACACCTAAATTTCCTTAACCATATAATTCGACATAAGTAGCTCTCATAATCGAGACCCTACTGCACAGTTAGAAGATCCGCAGTCGAGTGGCAGTGTTTAACCTTCTGGGCGATAACAAGCACGCGTTGGTGCGACCTAAAAAGGTGCAGAGAGCGTGCAGCGTTGACTAAATAGCAAAAAACTAGAGTTCATCAGAGAACCGTCAAAGAATAATGAGCCTGGAATGCTCTCTTCCAGCTGTGCTACAGGGAGGTGGTTCTGTAGTGATGTAGGTCGAAGTTTCACGGTAGTGCATCGATGGATCGATCGAGGAGGCGCAGGAGTTCAAGGACTGGACTCGCATTGGCGTAGAGGAGGTTTTAAAGCCCACCTCATCAGGTATATTTGGGCCTTCTCTGCTCTCCAGTGTTAATTTAAATCGAATGTTTCATTCATCATCCTTGTACGTTCATGTTCAATTGAACATTCCTGTCTTTTCCATTCCTTTTTAGTTAAACGTTCCTGTTCCTTGCGTTCTTTTTCACCCATTTGCTATAATCGGGACTTCAAAAGATCGTTAACCTCCTCCTACAGTAGTAAGTAAAGTAGTATGGCTTGGTTGGCTGGGAGACCCCAACGGAAAGGGTCAGACGCCTGATTGGAAAGGTTTTCCTAACCGCTGCGCGTAATGGGACGTTTACTTCGCTAAGTACTAGATTTGTGTGGCAAGTGCATCTGACTGAATTTACCAGATATAGACTGGGATACTCAGATGCTTAGAACGGGTGGCAGGGACAGAGCATCGAGTGACATTATAGTGAGTGCACTATCAGAAAATTACCTCGAGCAATTAAACAGAGAACAGACTCGTGGAGATAACATCTTGGACCCACTGATAACAAACAGACCCGAGCTTTTCGACTCTGTAAGCGCAAGAACAGGGAATCAGTGATCATAAGGCCGTTGCAACATCCCTCAATATGGAAGTAAATAGAAATATGAAAAAAGGGAGGAAGGTTTATCTGTTTAGCAAGAGTAATAGGAGGCAGATTTCAGACTACCTAACAGATCAAAACGAAAATTTCTGTTCCGACACTGACAATGTTGAGTGTTTATGGAAAAAGTTTAGGGCAATCGTAAAATGCTTTTTAGACAGGCACGTGCCGAGTAAAACTGTGAAGGACGGGAAAAACCCACCGTGGTTCAACAACAAAGTTAGGAATCTACTGAGAAAGCAAATAGAGCTTCACTGCAAGTTTAAACGCAGCCAAAACCTCTCAGACAAACAGAAGCTAAACGATGTCAAAGTTAGCGTAAGGAGGGCTATGCGTGAAGCGTTCAGTGAATTCGAAAGTAAAATTCTATGTACCGACTTGACAGAAAATCCTAGGAAGTTCTGGTCTTACGTTAAATCAGTAAGTGGATCGAAACAGCATATCCGTACACTCTGGGATGATGACGGCATTGAAACAGAGGATGACTCTCTTAAAGCTGATATTCTAACCACCTTTTTCCAAAGCTGTTTCACAGAGGAAGACCGCACTGCAGTTCCTTCTCTTAATCCTCGCACGAACTCAAAACTGGCTGACATCGAAATAAGTGTCCAAGGAATGGAAAAGCAACTGAAATCACTCAACAGAGGAAAAACCTCTGGACCTGACGGGATACCAATTCGATTCTACACAGAGTACGCGAAAGAGCTTGCCCCCCTTCTAACAGCCGTGTACCGCAAGTCTCTAGAGGAACGGAAGGATCCAAATGATTGGAAAAGAGCACAGGTAGTCCCAGTTTTCAAGAAGGGTCGTCGAGCAGATGCGCAAAACTATAGGCCTATATCTCTGACATCGATCTGTTGTAGGATTTTAGAACATGTTTTTTGCTTTCGTATCATGTCATTTCTGGAAACCCAGAATCTACTCTGTAGGAATCAACATGGATTCCGGAAACAGCGATCGTGTGAGACCCAATTCGCTTTATTTGTTCATGAGACCCAGAAAATATTAGATACAGGCTCTCAGGTAGATGCCATTTTCCTTGACTTCCGGAAGGCGTTCGATACAGTTCCACACTGTCCCCTGATAGACAAAGTAAGAGCCTACGGAATATCAGACCAGCTATGTGGCTGGATTGAAGAGCTTTTAGCAAACAGAACACAGCACGTTGTTCTCAATGGAGAGACGTCTACAGACGTTAAAGTAACCTCTGGCATGCCACAGGGGAGTGTTATGGGACCATTGCTTTTCACAATATATATAAATGACCTGGTAGATAGTGTCGGAAGTTCCAAGCGGCTTTTCGCGGATGATGCTGTAGTATACAGAGAAGTTGCAACATTAGAAAATTGCAGCGAAATGCAGGAAGATCTGCAGCGGATAGGCACTTGGTGCAGGGAGTGGCAACTGGCCCTTAACATAGACAAATGCAATGTATTGTGAATACATAAACAGAAGGATCCTTTGTTGTATGATTATATGATAGCGGAACAAACACTGGTAGCAGTTACTTCTGTAAAATATCTGTGAGTATGCGTACGGAACGATTTGAAGTGGAATGATCATATAAAATTAATTGTTGGTAAGGCGGGTGCCAGGTTGAGATTCATTGGGAGAGTCCTTAGAAAATGTAGTCCATCAACAATGGGAGTGGCTTGCAAAACACTCGTTCAACCAATATTTGAGTATTACTCATCAGTATGGGATCCGTACCAGATCGGGTTGACGGAGGAGATAGAGAAGATCCAAAGAAGAGCGGCGCGTTTCGTCACAGGGTTATTTGGTAAGCGTGATAGCGTTACGGAGAAGTTTAGCAAACTCAAGTGGCAGACTCTGCAAGAGAGGCGCTCTGCATTGCCGTGTAGCTTGCTGTCCAGGTTTCGAGAGGGTGCATTTCTGGATGAGGTATCGAATATATTGCTTCCCCCTACTTATACCTCCCGAGGAGATCACGAATGTAAAATTAGAGAGATTCGAGAGTGCACGGAGGCTTTCCGGCAGTCGTTCTTCCCGCGAACCATACGCGACTGGAACAGGAAAGGGAGGTTCAAAATGGTTCAAATGGCTCTGAGCACTATGGGACTTAACATCTGAGGCCATCAGTACCCTAGAACTTAGAACTACTCAAACCTAACTAACCTAAGGACATCACACACATCTATGCCCGAGGCAGGATTCGAACCTGCGACCGTAGCGGTCGCGCGGTTCCAGACTAAAGCGCGAAAGGGAGGTAATGACAGTGGCACGTAAAGTGCCCTCCGCCACACACCGTTTGGTGGCTTGCGGAGTATAAATGTAGATGTAGATGACTGTAATTTGTGTGTGTGTGTGTGTGTGTGTGTGTGTGTGTGTGTGTTTGTGTGTTTTCTGGTGGCATGTGTGCGGATGATGATGATGATGATGATGATGATGATAGAAGTGAGAGGGTGAATTCCAGTGCCGACATTTGGGCTATTCCTCTCTGATACCACCAACGGGGCCGCCATGCTTAACTTCTCCATCGGACGGTCGGATTACCACCACACCCTCACTCCGTGAGACACCACGGAGAGGTCTGAATTATAATCCAAGACATTGGCGCAAAATCAGGTGATCAGCAACTCTACGTCACCAGCCCTCGTCCCCTTTGCCGGAAAGACAAAGAAAAAAATTGCCACCAGCGCGTGACACACCTGGGCAGTTACCCCTCTAAGTATCGGCCACAACCGTGTATCTCTAAATTTCGCTGAATCTGACCGAACGAGTGTATTAAACGAGGCAAGACCGTTGGTTCTCTACGGCACTCATTTTTGTATGTGTATCAGTGAAATCACAACTTACAAATTCAAATTGTGTAAGTGATATCTTTTGTTATGGATCTTTCACTTCAGTTCGTTCAAAATAGAAGAAGTTTAATGTTACTGCTACTTTTTTCTTTGTACAGACTAAACGCAAGTATCTTACTGCCTCGCTGCCGATTATGGTGATATTTTTTAGATCACGCCGTTTCTCTTTCCTGACAAGTTAGTTACACCTACTGAACTCACAAGGGAATGGTTCAGTCCGACATATCGAATCCTACCCTGAACTTTTTCACGCAAGAAGAATGCAGCGAAAGAAATGTGCTGTCAAAATTATAGCCGCTGAGGCGCACTGCAAGTATTTGTAACAAAGACGTTGAAAATTCCCAAGTTTATAGTCCGCCAGGCACATGGAAAAATCTACATTCCTGCCGTAGCTGTAGCAGATGGTGCATTGTGCAACTCTGCTGACATATATCCTTGATTGAAAGCACCTTGGTAAACAGATAACACGGCACGGCGCAGTTGTAATTTGTGAAGCGAATTTCTGTTTCCGTTCATAGTTTGACACAATATTTCACGGTTACTGTTCGCTCGAATATGTAACTTATTTAATATCGATAATAATACCTTTGCGGTATCGCGATTAAGAATGGAGATGAAACTGAATTAACTTTCTATGTGATTTTTCGAATATGCTTACTAGTAACATCTGTCTTTGTGCAGGTCGCAGAGTTTCACAGTAATCTGGCATTCAGTTAATATTTTCAACCTTCCAAAGAAGAAATGGGCAGAACGTGGTATGCAATAGAAATCACTTCTTCTAAAGCCCAACATGTGTGTTATTTATTAGTTAATTTCTCGGACGTCCACTTGAATGTTGACATTTTGTTAGAAATCGTGAAAGCATTAAAACAAATTCCCTAAATTTTGGTTCAGATGTCGATTCTTATGCTATTTAAAGTCTAGAACAAAAATAGTGTCCCTTCCAAGCGCAAAGAAAACGTGCAGTAAAAGTTTTCAGTGACAAAGAAGAGGCTGTATTATTTTTTTAGCTAATCGAAGGAGGGAGAAAACACTTCAAACTTAAGCAGTATGCAAAACCGCTTTCATTTTGTAAAAATATGAACATGAACTGTAAGCATGGAAGAAATATTTACAGGAAGTACAAAAATGTACCAAAATGAAACTTACGAAGTGTTAAACTGAAACTATTCTATTTAGAAGGAAGGAAGGAAGGAAGAGTGAGGTTAGCGTCCCGTCGACATCGAGGGCATTAGAGGCGGAGCACAAACTGGGATTGTGTGAAGGGTAGGAAAGGAAATCGGCCGGGCCCTTTCAAAGGAACCATTACGGCATTTTCCTGGGTCGATTTAGGGAAATCACGGAAAACCTGAAAGTCGATAGCGGGACGCGAGTTCGAACCGTCGTCCTCCCATATGCGGGTCCCGTGTGCTAACCACTGCGCGACCTCGCTCGATAAAAGATTTCGAACTGCTGATAACAGTCAGTTTACCGTTACTGAACGAGATCTACGAAAGTGGATGCCCCGAATTGCAAGAGAGATAAACATTATTGATTTCCAGGCTCCTTTGACCTGGTTAACAAGAGTCAGGAAGAAAGTATACGGAAAACGAAGTCGCAAAATTACCACTTTACGTCAGGTAAACGTTTGGAGTAGATGTCATTAATAGGTAATACTATCGAGAAATTCGTAGCTGATATGAAGACGAAGCTTCTCGTGGTCCCATAAGAAGCTGTGTATAAAGCAAATCAGTCAGGTTTTTCGTGCGAAAACTACGTACAAATCCCATTTGTCACTTTGAGAATAAATAAATAAATAAATAAATAAAAGAAAACAGACAGCCGCTTGTGTAGTCGATGAATGCTATGCCACGTTCGTATACAACTACTCCATCGATAAGTAACAGTGGTCTTGAGAAATTTCAAGGAAAATTAGAATCAAAAATTTAAAATAATGGTTGTAATCGCCATAACAAAATGGGAGAGCATGATTTTCAATGTACGGTCACGACCATTTCTGACTCCATTCCAGTTCTGTCTAAACGAAATTAGTGAAGTGCCTCAGTGCATTAATTTTTCCTTTAATAATGTACTTCGTGTAAGGAATACGTTTGTTTTCATCATGCAATAGACACTTAGCATTTTTTGTGATGATTACAGGGATAAACAAGGAACTGTTTCATTGTTGTAAAATATGTATTACTCAAAAATTAACATAAGAACTTTCCTATAGGAATTTCCATAAAATATTTAATGTCAAAAATGTTGAAGCCCCGATTGATGGATGTCGTCTGTAATGTAACATCATACACTGAACTGATTTTCTTTCTTCTGCGAGTCACTTGTGTGCAACAACTGTATCTGCAGCATCTTAGTTGTGCGCATGAACTACAAGTTATTCAAAAAATTAATGATCTGAGACATCTTTGGTGTGGTTTAAATGCTTTGGACTTCACGCTACATTCGCTTGTCACTGCCGAGTCTACTTATTCGCAGATTCCTCTCGTTAGGCAGGAAAGGCTGTACAAACCGCTGTTATAAGCGATTCTACGTGCGGCGGCAAAAGTGAGTAATTAACATATTTAAAGAACTTGTAGTGCGTATTACCAGCTAAAATTTTGATAGTGCATTTCTTATGGTGTATTCTTCCTGTGTGTAAAATTTCAAGGTAGGTTCCGAGATGGAGAGCACGATTGTCAATTGCAGGACGTACCATACGCAAAGTTACCTGAGTTCAAGGCACCCACGCTAAGTAATGATTATCACTAACAAAATTCAGTTCTCCAGTTAATTCAGTTTTACCCACCAATAGAATCAACACACATATATAAAGAAAAAAATTTTTTTTGCCTTGCTTCAATGGACTAAAGTTGTGGTTTCTGGCCTCTGAAATGTCACCGTTTGTTGTCTCGTCTAGACTGCTTACTCACAGCAAATGACATCTGGTGGTGCTCATTATAACAGTGGTTGTTGACTGTTCGGTTTTCCAGCAACAAAAACGTTAAAGTCGGTAGTACTTCTGTTTGCATATGACTAACTACATACAAAAGTAAATAATTGTTGAAATGGTCAACTAAGTAATAGATAACCTAGACAGTAGTTCGTTCTTTACATCAAATAGTTTTTCAGAATTATTTATTACTAGGCTCGTGTATAGAAACTAAGTTAAACTGTCTACCTGTGTGGTCACGAAACCGTCACGGCTTACTCTTCTGACTTCCACAAAGTAGTTAGAAACGTGTCTGAATGAACAGGACAAATGTCTTTTTTGCACTATATCTGCTTTTCAGAGAGAGCTGTTTACAACTAAAGTTTCTTTTTTTTCAGCTTAGCATTTGCAGTGCCACAAACCCAGAAATATATTTCTTAACCTTTTTCAACTTAGGCACTCCTGACAACATAAAATTATAGGGACATAAAATTCCACACTCGTGACTTCGGCTCAGTAGGGAAGAGAGTTGTACCTGGAGGGTAGTGTTTCTAAGAATAAATCCTCGTTCCTGGCCGGTGTTTCAGTCTAGTGACTGGTTTTAGAATCAGTTAAAGGAATGTGCACTGGAGAGTTCCATAAGCAGCCACCAGCATTTTCTACTGTCTTAGTTGTTGTGAGACATGAAGTTTTGTTTTATCTGAAGTTTGTAAATATACTGACGGAAAAAAATCGCAACACCAAAAAATAGAGTAATGAACTTTCGAAAATGTATTCGTCTAGATAACATATTTAAATTATTTAAGTCATTAATATTCCAAGATCATAGGTTAGTGTAAGTGCGATATAATCCACTGAAAATGTGTAATGGTTCAATTCACTTGACGCCTTCCTGAGAGACAATCTCCACTCATTCCAAATTAATAATATAAGTGTAGACCAGACGTGGCTTAAATTCAAAGAAATAGTATCGGCATCAATTGAGAGATTTATACCAAAGAAATTAACAAACGACTGAGCTGATCCTCCTTGGTACACAAAACGAGTTAGAACACTGTTGTAGAAACAACGAAACAAACATGTCAAATTAAACAGACGCAAAATCCCCAAGATTGGCGATCTTTTACAGAAGTTAGAAATTTAGCGCGGACTTCAATGCAAGATACCTATAACAGTTTTCACAATGAAACGTTGTCTCGAAACCTGCAGAAAATCCAAAGAGATTCTGGTCGTATGTGAAGTATGCTAGCGGCAAGAAACAGTCAATGCCTTCTCTGCGCAATAGCAATGGAGATACTATCGAAGACAGTGCTGCCAAAGCAGAGTTGCTAAACACAGTCTTCCGAAATGCCTTCACAAAAGAAGACGAATTAAATATACCAGAATTCGAATCAAGAACAGCTGCCAACCTGAGTAACGTAGAAGTAAATATCCTCGGAGTAGTGAAGCAACTTAAAGCACTTAATAAATAGCAAGTCTTCTGGTCCAGACTGTATACCAATTAGGTACCTTTCGGAGTATGCTGATGCATTAGCTCCATACTTCACAATCATATACAACCGTTAGCTCGACGAAAGATCCATACCCAAAGACTGCAAAGTTGCACAGGTCACACCAATATTCAAGAAAGGTAGTAGGAGCAATCCAATAATTACAGGCCCATATGGCTAACGTCCATATGTAGCAGGATTTAAGAACATATATTGTGTTCGAACATAATGAATTACCTCGAAGAAAACGGTCTATTGACACACAGTCAACATGGGTTTAGAAAACATCGTTCCTGTGAAACACAACTAGCTCTTTATTCACATGAACTGCTGAGTGCTATTGACAAGGGATTTCAGATCGATTCCGTATTTCTGGATTTCGGGAAGAGACAATCTGAGCAGCCGTCTGCTGTCGTTTATCGACTAATAAAGTCATCAGAAGATCAAACTGCAAAACGATTTAGAAAAAATATCTGAATGGAGCGAAAAGTGGCATTTGACCCTGAATAACGAAAAGTGTGAGGTCATCCACATGAGTGCTAAAAGGAACACAAAGTTCGGTTACACGATGGGAGAGAGTGTCACAGAAATGATACAGGATTTGGGTTGGAAATCGTTGCGAGGGAATCTTCTCACGAAATTCCAGTCACCAACTTCCTCCTCCGAATGCGAAAACATTTTGTTGACACGGACCTACATAGGGAGGGACGATCACCACGATAAAATAAGGGAAATCAGAGCTCGTACGGGAAGATACAGGTGTTCATTCTTTCTTCGCGCTGTACGAGATTGAAATAATAGATAATTGTGAAGGTGGTTCGATGAACCCTCTGCCAGGCACTTAAAAATGTGATTTGCAGAGTATCCATGTAGAAGTAGATGAATGGTTCATATAGTTGGAAGCACTATGAGACTTAACATCGGAGGTCATCAGTCCCCTAGAACGTAGAACTACTTAAACCTAGCTAACCTAAGGACATTACACTCATCCATGCCCGAGGCAGGATTCGAAACTGCGACCGTAGCAGACACGCGGTTCCAGACTGAAGCGCCTTGAACCGCTCGGCCCCGGCCGGCAAAATGTGTAGTGCTGGTACATTAATAACCGGTGTAACCGCCAGAATGTTGTGCATGCATTGTGTAGTATATGTGCTGGATGTCACTTTGTGGGATAGAGTCGCCCGGGTTCCCGGGTTCGATTCCCGGCGGGGTCAGGGATTTTCTCTGCCTCGTGATGGCTGGGTGTTGTGTGCTGTCCTTAGGTTAGTTAGGTTTACGTAGTTCTAAGTTCTAGGGGACTGATGACCATAGCTGTTAAGTCCCACAGTGCTCAGAGCCATTTGAACCATTTGGGATAGAGTCTATGCCTGTTGCACTTGGTCGGTCAGTACAGGGACGGATAATGCTATTTGTGAATGACGCTGGAGTTTTCGTCCGAAGATGTCTCATATGCGCTAAATTGGGAATAGATCTGGTGATCGGACAGCCCAAGGCAACATGTCGACATTCTGTAGAGCATTTTGAATTACAACAGCGGTATGTGAACGAGCCTTATCCTGGAATGCTGTTCATGAATGGCAGGAAAACAGGTCGAATCACCAGACTGACATACAAATTCGCAGTTGGGATGCGTAGAAAGACGACGAGAGAGGTCCTCATCATTTCATCATCATTCATGCAAGTGGAAGATTGGACTGAGAAAAGGCTGGGAATTTGTACATTTGCTGATAACCGCACAGTTGAGCGCCCCACAATCCAATCATCATAATCATCATCATCTGAAACGGGTCTAACAATGGGAGAAATGTGTTGACAACGTTGGTGACTATGTAGAAAAGTAGGTAAAAGGTGAAAGTTCGTCTGTGATTTTTTTTGTTTTGTTACCTGTTAAACTCTTTGGCAATAAAATTACTGTGCGTTATATTCCGATCTTAACTTGTAATTTACGGTATTCATTTGTATCAGATAAATCTAGATAGTGGCATGTGTAGTTGTTATTTACAATAACATACACACATTACTAACTAGCAACTGGACGGTATGCTTATTTCGAAAGAAATGTGATTTCTCGAAATTGTGCTGAGTTACACAAGAACTGTACAGTTAATTTTCTACTTACAATACTAGAGCGGTTGAAACATTGTAACTAATGCATCTTATTCGGTCGATCTTTCCCATTACGCTGACGCAAAGTGCAGCCTTCTGATAATGGAGGATTCCGAACTGTGCCAGGTAACATTTCGGTAACTATACCGGTAACTATAGGTAACTACACTACTGGCCATTAAAATTGCTACACCGAGAAGAAATACAGATGATAAACGGATATTCATTGGACAAATATATTATACTAGAACTGACATGTGATTACATTTTCACGCAATTTGGGTGCATAGATCCTGAGAAATCAGTACCCAGAACAACCACCTCTGGCCGTAATAACGGCCTTGTTACGCCTGGGCATTGAGTCAAACAGAGCTTGGATGGCGTGAACAGGTACAGCTGCCCATGCAGCTTCAACAAGATACCACAGTTCATCAAGAGTAGTGAATGGCGTATTGTGACGAGCCAGTTGTTCGGCCACCATTGATCAGACGTTTTCAATTGGTGAGAGATCTGGAGAATGTGCTGGACAGGGCAGCAGTCGAACATTTTCTGTATCCAAAAAGGCCCGTACAGGACCTGCAACATGCGGTCGTGCATTATTCTGCTGAAATGTAGGTTTTCGCATGGATCGAATGAAGGGTAGAGCCACGGGTCGTAACACATCTGAAATGTAACGTCCACTGTTCAAAGTGCCGTCAATGCGAACAAGAGATGACCAAGACGTGTAATCAATGGCACCACAATGGCCGGGTGATACGTCAGTATGGCGATGACGAATACACGCTTCCAATGTGCGTTCATCACGATGTCGCCAAACACGGATGCGACCACCATGATGCTGTAAACAGAACCTGGATTCATCCGAGAAAATTACGTTTTGCCATTCGTGCACCCAGGTTCGTCGTTGAGTACTCCATCGCAGGCGCTCCCGTCTATGATGCAGCGTCAAGGGTAACCGCAGCCATGGTCTCCGGCCTGATAGTCCATGCTGCTGCAAACGTCGTCGAACTGTTCGTGCAGATGGTTGTTGTCTTGCAGACGTCCCCATCTGTCGACTCAGGGATCGAGACGTGTCTGCACGATCCGTTACAGCTATGCGGATAAGATGCCTGTCATCTCGACTGCTTGTGATACGAGGTCGTTGGGATCCAGCACGGCGTTCCGTATTACCCTCCTGAACCCATCGATTTCATAATCTGCTAACAGTCATTGGATCTCGACCAACGCGAGCAGCAGTGTCGCGATACGATAAACCGCAATCGCGATAGGCTACAATCCGACCTTTATCAAAGTCGGAAACGTGATGGGTACGCATTTTTCCTCCTTACACGAGGCATCACAACAACGTTTCACCAGGCAACGCCGGTCAACTGCTGCTTGTGTATGAGAAATCGGTTGGAAACTTTCCTTATGTCAGCAGGTCTAGCCACCGGCGCCAGCCTTGTGTGAATGCTCTGAAAAGCTAATCATTTGCATATCACAGCATCTTCTTCCTGTCGGTTAAATTTCGCGTCTGTGGCACATCATCTTCATGGTGTAGGAGTTTTAATGGCCAGTAGTGTATACGTATCTATACCGGTGCGTGAGCAGCAGACCCTCAGAAAACTTGATAGCACGAACTCTATGTCTTCGTCCACACATGGAGCAGCCTATCCTGCATGACAGTGCCAGAGGTGCACACACGAGCGCTGTGCCATGTGCAACAATACGACGTTTGAGTTAGCTGTCAACGCTCATCCTCCACACAGTCCCCATTTGACCCCATGCAATCTTCACCTGTTTCCAAAACTTAAAGAAATGCTTCGAGGCGTTCACTTTGATAGTACTGATACGGTACAAGCTGAGGTGCCGGTATCAACAAACTGGTCCCTCGTCGGGAGGATGTGTTCGTCACCAGGGTGACTATATTGAGAAATAAATATGTAGACATGGAGAGTAAAGATATAGAATGTTAGTAAAGTTTGTTTTGTTTTAAAAGTTGTAATAGTTTTCACACAGTAAATTTCGAGGCAGTACGTTTCAGCACGCCGTCATAGAAAAGTAATATCAAACATTATGTATCAAACCCGCACGGAGTTGTACTGACTGAAATATGCTATTGTTATACCTTTGCATAAAAAGGGGGATAGATCTGATGTCAACAATTACCGTCCAATCTCCCTTCTAACAGCTTTATCCAAAATTTTTGAGAAAGTAATGTATTCAAGAGTAGCTTCACATATCTGTAAAAATGAAGTACTAACAAAATGTCAGTTTGGTTTCCAGAAAGGTTTTTCAACAGAAAATGCCATATATGCTTTCACCAGTAAAAATTTTGAATGATCTGAATAACCGAACACCTCCCATTGGGATTTTTTGTGATCTCTCAAAGGCTTTTGATTGTGTAAATCATGAAATTCTGCTAGACAAGCTCAAGTATTGTGGCATGTGTGGGACAGTGCACAAATGGTTTAATTCGTACCTGACTGGAAGAGTGCAGAAAGTTGAAATAAGTAGTTCTCGTAACATGCAAAGATCAGCACATTCCTCAAACTGGGGAACTATCAAGAATGGGGTTCCACAAGGGTCAGTCTTGGGTCCTTTGTTGTTCTTATTATACACTCCTGGAAATTGAAATAAGAACACCGTGAATTCATTGTCCCAGGAAGGGGAAACTTTATTGACACATTCCTGGGGTCAGATACATCACATGATCACACTGACAGAACCACAGGCACATAGACACAGGCAACAGAGCATCCACAATGTCGGCACTAGTACAGTGTATATCCACCTTTCACAGCAATGCAGGCTGCTATTCTCCCATGGAGACGATCGTAGAGATGCTGGATGTAGTCCTGTGGAACGGCTTGCCATGCCATTTCCACCTGGCGCCTCAGTTGGACCAGCGTTCGTGCTGGACGTGCAGACCGCGTGAGACGACGCTTCATCCAGTCCCAAACATGCTCAATGGGGGACAGATCCGGAGATCTTGCTGGCCAGGGTAGTTGACTTACACCTTCTAGAGCACGTTGGGTGGCACGGGATACATGCGGACGTGCATTGTCCTGTTGGAACAGCAAGTTCCCTTGCCGGTCTAGGAATGGTAGAACGATGGGTTCGATGATGGTTTGGATGTACCGTGCACTATTCAGTGTCCCCTCGACGATCACCAGTGGTGTACGGCCAGTGTAGGAGATCGCTCCCCACACCATGATGCCGGGTGTTGGCCCTGTGTGCCTCGGTCGTATGCAGTCCTGATTGTGGCGCTCACCTGCACGGCGCCAAACACGCATACGACCATCATTGGCACCAAGGCAGAAGCGACTCTCATCGCTGAAGACGACACGTCTCCATTCGTCCCTCCATTCACGCCTGTCGCGACACCACTGGAGGAGGGCTGCACGATGTTGGGGCGCGAGCGGAAGACGGCCTAACGGTGTGCGGGACCGTAGCCCAGCTTCATGGAGACGGTTGCGAATGGTCCTCGCCGATACCCCAGGAGCAACAGTGTCCCTAATTTGCTGGGAAGTGGCGGTGCGGTCCGCTACGGCACTGCGTAGGATCCTACGGTCTTGGCGTGCATCCGTGCGTCGCTGCGGTCCGGTCCCAGGTCGACGGGCACGTGCACCTTCTGCGACCACTGGCGACAACATCGATGTACTGTGGAGACCTCACGCCCCACGTGTTGAGCAATTCGGCGGTACGTCCACCCGGCCTCCCGCATGCCCACTATACGCCCTCGCTCAAAGTCCGTGAACTGCACATACGGTTCACGTCCACGCTGTCGCGGCATGCTACCAGTGTTAAAGACTGCGATGGAGCTCCGTATGCCACGGCAAACTGGCTGACACTGACGGCGGCGGTGCACAAATGCTGCGCAGCTAGCGCCATTCGACGGCCAACACCGCGGTTCCTGGTGTGTCCGCTGTGCCGCGCGTGTGATCATAGCTTGTACAGCCCTCTCGCAGTGTCCGGAGCAAGTATGGTGGGTCTGACACACCGGTGTCAATGTGTTCTTTTTTCCATTTCCAGGAGTGTATTTTTAATCACTTAAACTCTTAAATTTACAATAAAATGATTATATCAGTATGGAGCACAATACTTTTGCGTCCGACTTGCAACACATTCACAGAAGAGCTAGAGAGCGGCGCGGCTCCCTGCAGAAGTAAAAATTGGCAATTGCTATTTTGAAACATAGGTGCATCGTTTTTTTTTTTACTGATCGATAGCAGCGTATAACAGTTTATAGCTATCGTGATATTCTGCGCTTTTCGGGAGCGCGGCAAAGATATCTGGTTACAACATTCATTGGTATATGTTAAAAGTTCGCACATACTGACGCGAATACAAAAAAAAAACTTTTACATGTTAAAAATCGCAGTGATAAAGGCTGTAATGTCACAACGCCGATAATAATTTTTATAAATTATATTGAAACTTAGTTTCATTAGTTATTTTCATGTCGGTTCATTCGAATTAACTAGGATTTTCATACATGAATTGTTAAGTTATCTTCTTAATGTATAAAAATTCAGACTGCATATTTTTGCGCTCGTTAAACTCTAAAAGCAGTCGGCCGATTGACTTGAAATTTTGACGACACTGCAGTCAAATATGCGCGTGTTTTTACACACCTTTTTAAAAATATAATTCCTTTTTTAAAATATAAGTAACGTATACAGGGTGTTACAAAAAGGTACGGCCAAACTTTCAGGAAACATTCCTCACACACAAATAAAGAAAAATGTTATGGGGACATGTGTCCGGAAACGCTTAATTTCCATGTTAGAGCTCATTTTAGTTTCTTCCACCTACGCTCAATGGAGCACGTTATCATGATTTCATACGGGATACTCTACCTGTGCTGCTAGAACATGTGCCTTTACAAGTACGACACAACATGTGGTTCATGCACGATGGAGCTCCTGCACATTTCAGTCGAAGTGTTCGTGCGCTTCTCAACAACAGATTCGGTGACCGATGGATTGGTAGAGCGGACCAATTCCATGGCCTCCACGCTCTCCTGACCTCAACCCTCTTGACTTTCATTTATGGGGGCATTTCAAAGCTCTTGTCTACGCAACCCTGGTACCAAATGTAGAGACTCTTCGTGCTCGTATTGTGGACGGCTGTGATACAATACGCCATTCTCCAGGGCTGCATCAGCGCATCCGGGATTCCATGCGATGGACGGTGGATGCATGTATCCTCGCTACCGGAGGACATTTTGAACATTTCCTGTAACAAAGTGTTTGAAGTCACGCTGGTAAGTTCTGTTGCTGTGTGTTTCCATTCCATGATTAATGTGATTTGAAGAGAAGTAATAAAATGAGCTCTAACATGGAAAGTAAGCGTTTCCGGACATATGTCCACATAACATATTTTCTTTCTTTGTGTGTGAGGAATGTTTCCTGAAAGTTTGGCCATACCTTTTTGTAACAACCCGTAGATAAATATGTAATATAGAAATGGGAAATGTTATTATTAAAAATTTCTAATAGTTGTTGAGCGATTTACTTCGAATCTTTACTGATTCTTCAATAAACATTCAGACGGACATTATATATATATATATATATATATATATATATAGGAAACACTGTTATAAAATTCTCAAAAAGTACTTAACCTCCATCTTTCAAAATATTACAAGTCACTGTAACAAACGTTTGGATACACATAGACTAAACATTTTAACATATGTACATAAAAATATATAATAGTGAAACGTTAGCCAACAGAAAAGTTACATTTATGGCTTATCGCCTTATGATTTAAATACTACTACAGACCATAAATTTACAAAAAGAATAAACAATGTTCAAGGTCAAGGCGAGGGGGCAATAGGAGATGGACAGAGGGCGGGAGGAAATACAGGGCGGAAATGAGGAGATGTACAAGAGAGGGGCCGGAAGTGATGGAGCGAGAAGGGAGAGGAGAAGAGGGACAGAGAGAGAGGAGAGAAGCGGCAGAAAGAGACGGAGAGAGAAGGGAGGAGAAGATGAGAGGAGGGAGATGGTGATGGTTAAAGATAGGGGGAGACGTGGATTAGGACATATATCCACTTGCCATCCATATTTAGCAATTTTCCATTTAACAAGATTGAACCATAGCACCGAGTGCCCGAGTAAGCTACTATTGTATAAACTGCTGTCTTTAGTACTACATAATCAGAACCGACAATTTAAATAAATTCAATGAAGCACAGGATATTCACTCTATTCAATGTACGATCTGCCTTAGACATAAAAGAGAGCAGCTTGTTCAAATGGTTCAAATGGCTCTGAGCACTATGGGACTTAACAGCTATGGTCATCAGTCCCCTAGAACTTAGAACTTCTTAAACCTAACTAACCTAAGGACAGCACACAACACCCAGCCATCACGAGGCAGAGAAAATCCCTGACCCCGCCGGGAATCGAACCCGGGAACCCGGGCGTGGGAAGCGAGAACGCTACCGCACGACCACGCGATGCGGGCGAGCAGCTGGTCAAATGGCAATAAATAAAAACATTTCCGGGCCGGTTTCTAATTTGTTCCAAGATATCCGAGAGTCTGGTGTATGAAACAAAATCCAAATGGCATTTTGCAGCATTACACCGGCCACTTCAAGAATCTATGATATGTTCACGACGAATGTGCAGACACGGAAAAAAAGTTTGAGTCTAATGCAATGGATGTGTTTAAACAACATCCCTCTTCCAAAATAGCGTCTTTCAGTTTTGTATGGAAATCTTGTTGATCATTTACAGTTATCTGATCACTGTCGCGTTCTCGGCGGTTTGGATATTCCATACTTTTTCGGACATGGATCCAGTACACTGCAAATTATTTATTCCAATATCTTCCATCCATTGTCATGGTCTATCGGCGACTGACTTTTGAGAGTGGAAGCGTGGGTATTTTATGCTTGTGATGCTGAAAACAAATGATTAACAGATATTACTTTGGTGTTCAATATGTTGGATCACAGGCGGTGTCTGCCTAGCTTCTGACTGATTTTAATTCGCAAAATAATTCTCACTGAACTTGTGCATTTTAAACTTTAAGTTTTATATCATTCAACGATATGTACGATATCGAATGACACTTCACCTTAGCATTAAATCTTGTCGAAAATACTGCAGATACGATGAACATGGAACTCTGAGTTATGGTTCTCAAAATTATGGTTATTAACATCTGAACGTACCACATCATTCAAAATTAAAAGAAAAATGGAAAAATAAATTCTCATTCTGGAAACACCCCGAGGCAGTGGCTGAGCCATGTCTCCGCATTATCCCTTCTTTCAAGAGTGCTAGTTCTGCAAGGTTCACAGGAGAGCTTCTGTGAAGTGTGGAAAGTAGGTGACGAGGTACTGGTAGAAGTGAAGCTGTGAGGGCGGGGCGTGAGTCGTGCTTGGGTAGCTCAGTTGGTAGAGCACTTGCCCGCGAAAGGCAAAGGTCTCGAGTTCGAGTCTCGGTCTGACACACAGTTTTAATCTGCCAGGAAGTTTAAACACACAATTGTTTAAAAATGATTAAAAGAACAGCAGCTAGAACAGATGTGTTTTTCACCAACAGGTGCCGCTGTTGCTGTCCTGTATCCACAGTGCGCCATCATTCAAACAAATTTGCCAGCTGGTGAAAATGGAAAATGATGCAGACAAACTGTGGGACGTTCCGTGGACAGACGAGACGCACTTTTCACTTGATGGAAGTGTATATGAACGCATGTGTGAACTGTATTTCGCCACTATGAGAACTATTGAATGAAGTGGGACTTGTCGGTGAAAAACGTAACTACTGTATTTTGGCACTAATGCATTTCATTATTAAAACTACTCCGTATCTTTCAGTACATTTATGTGAAAATCGCATTTTGTTGGTGACAATACCTTTCGAATTACTGATCTTTTTTTCCATTTTTTGCCGTTGTCAATCACACAGTGATTGAAGGTATCCGAGGTCCATTTAATTTTTGATCAATGCTCAGAAATTTGCGGAGTAAATCATAGATTTATACCAATTGAAATAGAAAGAACTTCTGTGAACTTAACCATAAAATGATTATCTTAGATAATCTAAGGAGTTAGTTAAAATATAACATTAGAGGATGCTTGATGTGAGCTCGAAGATGTGCGTGTCACATATCAGAAACTGATAACTATAGCTTATTTGCTACTTTTGAGGTATCCGCACTACGTGTTGATACAGCCTCTGCCACTTTTCAGAACATAATGAACAGCTATTTTAGGTTGACGTGTAGGCCTTCGAATTGATTGACTTAGGCTGTTGCGACCTCAGGAGGACATCCTGAGTCTGTTGAGTAGAAACACAAAGCCCTCCTCCATGTAGTTTACACAGGTTGCCAGTGATCCGAAACAGACAGCGTTGTGAGGTTATTTCCAATCGTGTAGTGCATGTACACACGACAAAACTCCCTTTCCACTATACTGGTAGAAGAGTCTTCAGCACACTATAAACTATCATCTGTGCTGACTCGTGGATGGGGATAATATGTTGTAATTGACACTGCAGGCTTACCAAACCCACCATTGTGAAAAACTGATTTTTTCCCTCCTGGTGGACCACAGTCATGTAGAACTTTTTGAAAGAAATTTCCGTCATTTGACTCTAAATTAATATTCACTCAATCATGATTTCGGCTTTTTAGCCTTTCTCAAGTTTAACTTAAAATGATTAACACGATCCTACAGTGCAAGGCATAATATGAGGAACAAAAAGTCATTACATATTGAAGAACATCTCCAACATGCCACAAAATGTCCGATATGCCTAAATGGCATGTCACTGTAGAAATAGCATACACTGCAGAAAAAAAATAGTACACTCTTGTAGCAGTTTCCAATTTACTGAAGATTTGTTGTTGCAACAGTGCATACGGAGTACATGAAATGATTAAATGTACAGGTCAATATAATAAGCGGTATTGAGGTACCAGGTATCAACCCGTGCTGAAACACCCACTTTAGTACGTGCTGTAGCTTCCACAGTCTGTAATGCAGACGCTGACTCTGGCACCCAGTCGATAGTACAGATGGCGAATACTGTCCTGGATCGCACCCCACACCATAAGACCTGGGTGGAGCCTGTGTGTCTTGGACGAATTCAATCTGCGCTCACCAGATCTACGTCGTACGCGTAAACGACCTTCACTGGCGTGCAGGCAGAATCTGCTTTCGTCGCTGAAGACCACGGCGCGCCATTCCATCTTGCAAGCGATCCTCTGACAGTACCAATCGAGCCGCACATGTCGAAGCTGTGGCGTGAGTAGGAAATGGGCTGGAGGTATGCGTGCCCGTAGAGCCACTGGTTCGCAAGAGTTCGTGTTGATGCGTCTGGGCTACTGTGGTAGCTGTACAATCTACCACTGCTGCCGGTATAATCCGACGATCCTGGCGGGCGTCCGTGCAGAGTGGACGTCCAGAACCTCGTCTACGGGTGTGAGAATGTTCACGGCACCACTGATATCAGCACCGTTGCACACCTGGCGCAGCACGTCCAACTTATATGGCAGTTCTCGGAAAGGGCCATTCCGCCACTCGGGAAAGCCACAGTTTGGCCCCTCTCAAACTCGTTCAGTTGGCTGTCGAAAGCACGAGTGCATCTCCGTGGCATGGTTGCCTTCTTGCTTCACGCATCTTCACCACACTGAACCCTCTGACTTCCATATTAAAGCGTAGACAAATGGGGCTCTGGTAGCTATGCCATTACGCTACCTGTTGCTATATGACGCCGAAACAATTGTACGTACATCTACTGTCCGCGAAGGTGGCGTATGCCGTAAGCGGATCAAAATTGACGTTTTTCGAATTTGGCCGACAACGCTAGATACCGTCCGAAGGAGGTGTGAGCTCGCTGTAAGGCAGCTCCCTGTTGAAGTGACTGGTAGTGACTCGTTGAATCAGAGTTCGGTTCCTCCATCTGGCCAATACTTTTTTTCCGCCTTGGTAGGTAGCAATGGCTTTCTGTGGTAGCTGCTCTTAGTTTTCATGAGTACAACACTGGTGCATATTGTATATAGTCTATAACAGATCTACTGCAGTACAAACTAATAAAAACTGATCACAAAACTCTCAGAATTTCAAACAAATTTCATCCTAATTGTTTTAATGGTACTTGTTTTATAGGAATGAGAGAATATTATTTTGAGGAGTAATGATTTTAGATCAGACTTCTAGCAAAACTTTTTCTTTTACGAAGCTCATATTTCAAATACAGAAGAGCTTAGCTCATAGGATAATTAAATTCTTAGGCACGAATGAAACTTAATGACGTATTTATTTTTCAAATTACGAACTCAAATGTGAGCGCGAAGCTCAACAGCATTCCTTTTGTCTTTTAATTCGGGAAGAGTAGAATTCACTCACTCAGTTTCGGAAACAGTCATCTTCAAATTAAGATGCTGAAGAGAAAGTTTTGTCTGTATGCACGAAACTATTCACAGATGTAGCAGAGGGGAAGGGTAAGCAGATACAGCAGGAAACTTCATTAAGATGAAATTGAGGTAGAGAGAAAAATGTATAACAATGAATTCAAATTTTGGTCTCGATAAAAATTACAAATGTGCGGGGAAAATTAAGTTCAACTATTTAGTGTCATGTGTCCGAATAAGAGCTGTAAATTGTGTCAGACAATATTGATTAAAATAGTGTTGCACATGTGAATGATCCGAAAGAGATAAGCAGGTACGAAATTGCACGACATACCAATTGAGAGGACGAGTAGAATATGGTTTTCCAATGGGAATTATAATTCATTTCTCCCTAATTTTCAAGGAAAATAGAACTCCTTAACTTCGGTGGTCTGCGGATGTGAAACTACAGACGCCAGATGACGCAATGCACTACGCTTTGCCTTACTGCAATTAGAATTTATTTTGAGAAATTTACTTTTTGTTTTTGCTTTGATATTGTTTTTAATTTACCCAATAAATACTATTATTACTGAAAATTATTTTAGATCGAGAGGAAAGCTACTTACGTGAGACAGCTGGATTCTGACTGAAGAAAGTGCTCTGTTCTGTTGAGAAGTATGAGATCTTAGATCTATCAGCGCCTGAGGCATACGGCAGTGACAATAAGACCATTACGCACTTCGACACTGTCTAGAATCATTGATTTTAAAGGTGTTGTAATTAAAGTTTTTTGAGTGTATGTTCTATTAGGGCTTTAATATCTGAAGGTGAGTACCTGTTGCAACAATATTCGTATGATTATGTTCTTAGCAAACCGCTTTCATTCAGTGTAATGAATGGCCCTTCAAATCGAGCAGCGGAACTGTGAGACCTGGCTTCTAGCGCAAGATGGCTTATTCCGAATATGTGACACCATGGGTACCCTAATGTGCGACAGTATAGATTATTAGGACATGCTGTCTCATTAGGATAACTTTAGCTTGCCACATTAATAGGTAGAGTCAGACTAATATTTTTACTAAGTGATTTGACAACTTTGGAAGTTATTGAAGCCATCCGGTTAACCTGTTGTGCTAATACTTAATGGGTATCACATGAAATTTTTGTGGTAGACAAAGTTAGAGAAAACTGTGTCCACATCATCTGTGTATCAGCTGTTGTGTGGTAGCCATGAGACCGTTTAAAACGCGTTGTCTCCAAGGACAGTGGGCAAATAATCCAGTCATGCAGCAACATTTTTTATTACGAGGTTATTTGGAGCGCTCTACGTGAGAACAGTAACAATGGTAAGTACAATAAACGGCCTCTGGAAGACACGGCTTTTCCCATGATTCAGGCATATGCTTAGAGACAATGACTGCAATACGCCAGGAATTTGGCATACAAGAGAGAAACAACGGAATAAATGTGAGTCGAAATTGTATCCGGCCAGCTCACAAAATCGGCAATCCACATCAAGAGCCACCAGGTCTAGTCAAATCAGCACTTTCTGAATCCGTTAAACAGCTATCATAATCTCCATACAGGGAAAGTTTGAAGCAATTCAAAGAGCTGTAGCGGAATCGAAGTAGACAGAAGTGAAAGTTTTGTTCTTGAAAAAGAAAAAGAGGATAACACGGAAACAATCTTCCCGTTATTCTGAGTCTAATACAAATTTGAGGACAGTGCATCAGATATTCAATCTGAAGAAGAACAATAACAAGAAGAAGACACCGAATGTACATTCTGGAGTGGTCTTTCTCTGAACACCAACATTGAGAAATGGGTCCCCGAAGGGCGTTACCTTGAAAGAGAGCTTTTGTTTGCCCTGACTGCACTTCTTTTGCGCAATAAACGCAGGAAGCTTTGGAGAGGCGGTAGTGAAGATATTTTAGGATCAAACTGTTCGTATATTGGTTCACATACTGGTAGATATTAAGTGTTCCCTCTGACTGTCTCATTTTACTCCATTTCTATTTCTACTGAAATTTAGGTATTTATGCTTTTTTTCAAATTTGCATGTGTTAAGTGTCATGGATCAACAAAAAATTTAAAGTACAATGATTTCACGGAGATTTCCAATTAAACATGCAATTATACAAAATGACGTAATATCGAGTGAAGCAATGTGAGACGGGGAAAGTTTCACATCATGGATAAGGCTAGTATGCGGTCTGCCTCGTGCGACGAGGCATGGAGGCGGTCAGCCTATGGAAATATGTCTCATTATCCGCGATATTCTCTCATGCGTCCAACACTAGGTGCCACAGTGAGATGTGTGTGGGCCGATGTCTGTCAGTAAGTTCACGTGACGCTTCATTTGCGTCCACAAATTTTCAATACGACTAAGTCCGACGCTCGTTTTCATTCTGTTCTGAAAACCATTGCTAAACGATTCGACTCGAGTGAAGCGGTAAGTGGTCCCGCTGGAACAGGATCACTTCATTGAGATAGCGCATCCTCACGCTCGGCACCATAGTATGTTTTCTGATGTGCAGATACTGATCTGCAGCGAGATGACCATGAATTCGATGAAGTATCCTTGCCCCATCTTATGTCATCCACGTCCAGCACGAGACTTACGTGGCCAACACGTAAATGTTGCTCCACATACTGGCATGTAGATCATCACCCGACCCTCATTCATTTAGCTAAATATTGACTCGTCTGAAAAGATGACATGGTGCCAGTCACGGTCTACATTTAATTCAGTGAAAGTAAGCCTATAAATATTTATCTTTTGGATTTGCAGCTTTTGTATTTTTTCCGTGTTTGCAGTTATAATTATTGGACACAGGTTTCGCCTTTCATGCAAAAACACTTTTTTTCTCTTGTTGCCCAAACATTTTTCGGCACCTCTGTGTCATCAGTGGGTTTTACTTTTGAAAACGTGATGATACATTATATGGTCGTGCATAACCATACAACGTAAAAGCACTTTTTCACTTAAAAAAAAGCACTGATGGTGGTACAGAGGTGCTGAAACATGTGCATCTTCATACTTTCGCGGCGCAAAGATTGTTGTATAAAATTTCGCTCGTGCAGCCGCATAAATTCGACTTCTTCTAATATTTCGGCTGAATACCGTCCAGCCATCTTTAAAATGACTTCGAGATGACTGATGCTCCAGCACTTGCTCTGTCCCGTCTTTCTGGGACTCAGTAGTGAAAGAAGCAATTGAAATTCGGTTGGCGACCGATTTAATTAATGGAGATAGCGGCTTCGGCTTGGACAAATCTTGGAATCCGGCAATTTTTGTAATAAAGTCACGAAGACGTAGCGACATTGCAGTTCGCAGTGACACATTGATATCACCATGTGGATCGACCGCGCAGCCATAGATCTAATTCCATGCATATGTGATACCTCTTTGCCGCCGATCAACTTCTCTGGCGCCTTGTATAACTATGGCCGCATGCGAAGTGGTTCGTCCCGTGTGTTTAAAATAATGGAGCAAGTGCTGGAGCGTCAGTCGCCTCGGGTCACTCTGAAGACGGCTGGAAGGTATTCAGCCGACATATTAGCAGACAAAGTCGAATTTATGCGGCTGCACGCCCGAAATTTTATGAAACGTGCTGAAACATGTTTGGGTAACAAGAGAAAAAACTTGTAAATAATATATTTCAGCTATCAGTCGTCCTTTTTAAATTTTATTGGCAGATCTAGATTTCAGCTAGAAACTAGCCATTCTCAATGCTCTATCATTTTTGATCAGTGCATGTAATGCCTGTTGGTCGAGCTTCATCCACAGTTCATCAAAATCATTGATCAAAAATGATAGTGCATTGAGAATGGTTAGTTTCTAGCTGAAATCTAGTTCTGCCAATAAAATTTAAAAAGGACGACTGATAGCTGAAATCTATTATTTACAAGTCAATATAACAGTCGATGCGTGCAACAGCCTTCTGAATGGAAGGTAACCTGAAGAGAAAAAACTATTTTTGGATGAAAGACAGAACCTGTATCCTATAATAAGCCTATAAAGTTTGTGATCTTCAGAGAGGTCCTCTTTAATATTCCCGTAAGCGGTTGCGAACGGTTTGCGGGCATCCAGGAAAATTTATCACATTCTTGAGTTGTATGGCGTTTAAAAACGGACACTCCATACAGCTGTCAACTAACACATTGTCTTGCTGAGGCGTCGACACCTCTCGTAAGCCCGACCCTTGAATGCAGCCAGGTACCGCTGTGTCGCCCCTCCACTTTATAGACATTCGGGCACAGCGAGGTCGAACGCCGCACCTGGCTGCCGCCTCCACGCGCGCTGAAATCACCGTACTGGGAGAGTGCCAAAAAGCTGTCGCTCGTGGCATACCTATTTCAGACATCTGTCATATACCCGTCTGTGGTGCAGTGTTCGGCAGATCTCTGCTTGCAACATTCAAGGTCCCGGGTTCGAGTCCCGGCGGGTCAGGGATTTTCACCTGCCCCGAGATGACTGGGTGTTGTTATGTCGTCTTCATCATCACCATTCATCCCCATTTCGGTCGGAGGAAGGCAACGGCAAACCACCTCCACTAGGACCTTGCCTAGTACGGTGGTGCGGGTCTCCCTTCTCCTCTGTCAAGACGCATGGGACTTCATTTCCATTTCCATATACAGGGTGGTCCATTGATCGTGACCGGGCCAAATATCTCACGAAATAAGCGTGAAACGAAAAAACTGCAAAGGACGAAACTTGTATAGCTTGAAGGGAGAAACCAGATGGCGCTATGGTATATATTTATCGGAAGTGAACGCTAATTACTTCAGTGTAATTCCGGATCCTGAAATGCTGCCACGCGGTTATCACATAGCTGTAAAATTGTGCTCTTTTTTGTTTATTCGACGCAAAAGCATCGCCGCATGTCATACAGATAACATATGCATTTAGGGTGTTACAAAACGATACTGACAAACCTCGAGGGGCGTAGAGGGCGTCTTGCGGAAAAATTGAGGATGGGAAAGGATATACACGTGTCCGGAAACATCGTCCAACGCTGCTACAGTGCGTAGAAGCTATAGGTGCCGGCACCTGCCCGCTAGGCCACCCCTTCACGCGCAAACGCATCGTTGTAGACTGACAGACAGTGGGCGGAATGTTTCGCAATGTTGTTCGTTATTCAGTGATGGCGACTGATCGCCATCCGCCAGAAGAAAAGATGGAGCTAGCTGCTTCGTAGACAGGCCTTATCTCCCATGATTGAGATGTTCTGTTGTCTCAGCGAATGACGGTTTCGGACACTGGTTTCCATCCGCAGTTTGTCTCTAAGAACCCTCTAAAATCTCCAATGTTTTTCGGTATACAGTGGAAAAATAAACTGCAGAGAGCATCGCGTTCTTATAAGACAAGGGCTATCTTTGGAGCAGCTTGCTACATTTTCGCCCGACCGCTGTGGTCGAGTGGTTCTAGGAGCTTCAGTCCGGAACCACGCGGCTGCTTCGAATCCTGCCTCGGGCATTGATGTGTGTGATGTCCTTAGGTTGGTTAGGTTGACCTAGTTCTAAGTCTAGGGGACTGATGACCTCAGCTGTTAAGTCCCATAGTGCTTAGAGCCATCTGAACCATTTGCTATATCTTCTGCAGTGGGTTGGGGATTTTCACTGCTCGGGGACTGGGTTTTTGTGTTGTCCTCATCATTTCATCATCATCATTCGTGACAGTGGCTAGATGAGATTGGGTAAAAAAAAAAAGACTGTAAAGATTTGGAAATTTAGGACTTTGTACGGGCGCTGACGACCGCGCAGTTGAGCGCCCCACAAACCAAACATCATCATCATCGTCATCTTCTCCAGTGACGATGGTGACATTCAGTCGCGATCGCTGAATAAAAAACACTGCGAGACGTTTCGCCTACAATCCTTCAACGTACAAAGTAACGTTTGCTGCCGAAGGGATGACCTATTGCCAGGCGCCGGCGCCTGTAACGTCGATGCTCTGTAGCGTCGTCGGATGACGTGTCGGACATGTGTTCCTATCCTCAATTTGTTCCTCAAGAAACGCTCTACAACCCCTCGACGTTACTCAGTCTTGTTTTGTAACACTCTGTATACAAAAAATATGCGATAATTATACGCATTCGCAGATGGTCTACAAGTAACATCGTTACAATAGGAAGGTAATAAATACACTGCTAAAAGTATGTCACATGTGGTGCTGCCATCATTGTGTGCTATACCATTGGTGCGAGCAGTGCACAACCGAATGACCCCTAGTTTATCGAGGTATGCAAACAGTTTTGTTTTGTCGACTGTACCTTGACATCCGACTAGTCCTTTCGACATAGTGCATCCGCTCATATGGTGCCCCACATCACTGATACATGGATGAGCGCAACACTTCCCGCACACAGTAACAGCTTCCACATACGCATCTGCCTACATAAGGACTTACAAGGGCTAACCTCAGTTAGCAGGCCTCTATCAGGAGACTCAATTAAATGTTAGTCTTAGCATGCTTTGTCGCAGCCACTTGTCAAGAAACAGTTATGGTATCACTTAAAAATTTTATTTAGTGTAGTTTGACAGCTTTTAGTTTTAATGAAATGAAACCACATAGCTTCAGAGACCTTTTCAAGTCTCAAAGAGCTATGATGTTCATATACAGACTGAAGCGACGAATGAAAATTTGTACCAAAGCCTGGATTCAAACCAAGTTACCCTGTTCACTAATCAGATGCGTTAACCACTACGCCACTCTGACACAGAGGCTTTGCACAACTACACGGACTTCTCTAGCATGGATTTTTCCTCAGTCCAAATTCTCATTCATGCCTCAGTCCACTTCGTATTCCCCTTAAACTGTACTAGCTTTGCAGACGCTCTCCGTGGAACAGTGGAACAGCACCTCAGCATCGAAAGAAATGGGGTATCCTGCCTGAAACCTAGGCATAGGTGTTTTAATAAAATGGATCTATATGGTTCCACAAACCTTTCCAAAGCCCGGTTTCGTTCCCGGCCTTGGCACAAATTTTATTTTCATTTGTCACTTCAGTATATATATATATATATATATATATATATATATATATATATATATATATATTATTTTGTTGATGTAATGTCATCATATGTCTACTTGTATACTTTCTTATTTTTATAGAGCTGTTGATAATTTCTGGTTTGTCTGTCTAAATAGGTATAGCCCACAAACAAATTACTTGAGCATTGAAACAAACTTCATAGTAAAAACTAATACGCGTTGTGAACTGTACCAGTTTGTTCATATTATAGACGATAAAAATTTATTATGAAAGGAGGAGGTTCCTACTTAGTGTGATCCGTGTTCAACAGGGCTTACTTCGCTAACTTCGTGAAATTAGTGCCGGATTGATTGCGTGACGTAGCACACACTACTGATGCCTCGATCTATATGCAGCAAAAGGATACTACCTGCTTCGAGTAGGCACATTTGTATCCTATATCGCAAGGTAGAATCCTAGAACGTTTCAAAACGGGGATGGACACAGAATGGAGTCTGCTGCAGACCTTTAAAGCATAGAAAAAACTTAATTGGTCTCTGGGAATCGAACAAGGGACGTCCGCGTCGGTAGTCAACAATTCTAACAACTAGTCGAAGGGGGCCGTCTAACAGCATCCACGCCTCAGACCCATGGGAAGGTGTTTGTTTATGCATTTATTTCACCCAGCAAGATTCAAGCCTTCTCCTAAATCTTATAATAAAAATTAAAAGTGATAATAATAACAATAATAATAATAGCTGGTGTCTCTCCTAAGAGCCGTCAGGCGCATCTTCTCTGGTGTCTCGACAGCTATTTGTAATTTCATTTTCGCATTGCAGTGCTGGAGTCAGTGCAAACTATTATTGTTTGGCCCGTCTTTCTTGCGACGTCAAGTGTCTTGGGTTGTTTGGGGGAGGAGACCAGACAGCGTGGTCATCGGTCTCATCGGATTAGGGAAGGACAGGGAAGGAAGTCGGCCGCGCCCTTTCAAAGGAACCATCCCGACTTTTGCCTAGAGCGATTTAGAGAAATCACGGAAAACCTAAATCAGGATGGCCGGACGCGGGATTGAACCGTCGTCCTTCCGAATGCGAGTCCAGTGTGCGTCCAGTGTCACCAGGAAGCGTCGATTACAAACATAATTATTTTTACATCGGAATTGGACGTGTCCATTCTACAAAGCGCTCATAAATTAGTCTAGTACGATATTCGTTTTATCGATATGTATTAACAGTGACAGTAAAACACGAAGAATAAATAGCAATCCAGCAGCGACTCAGTAGCAGTCAGCCTGGACTAAGGCACACTGGCTAGCAGTTTACTCAAACTTGCAAATTTGTCCATCACTTGTTTCGTAAACACATGACCATAAAATCTCAAATTATCTCTACAGTATAAGCCTTCATAATTCCGTGTCTCGATATTTTTAAACATATAAAGTGCCTCATATGAATATGATAATTAAAATTGTACATTTGTCGTACATACCTGTGAAAAGTAACTGGTCTTCCTTTCACACACTTCTCTTTACATCCGTAGCAACGAAAATACTGCACCAGAGCTATTACTAAAGCTCAAACGTGAAAAAACGAAAACAAAATAGGACGAATACATGTAATGTGCAAGTTTCGCTAATATCGCAAGTTGTACACAAGCAGTGTCGTCACAAAATCATGTGACTAGCCCGGTCTGATGTTGAGAACATGTGCAGTACACTAAGCTCACTCCATAGATATACGAACTCTATGCTTTAACGCACCTTCATCACAGTCTCAATTTTGAAGGATACGTATATCGTCGCCACATGTCGGAACTTCATGAAACTATAGTGGCTGAAGCGGGAACATTCTACGATGTCCCACAAAAGAATTCGCATTTTTTTTTTCAACAAAATTTGGCCGAGAAAAAACTGTTGAATTAATTATTGGATGTCCTCAAATGATATTTACATTGCTGTGCAGCAGAATGAGACGTTCTCAAGACGGCTATTGTATAACCGAAAACGGCAACTATGTTGGAAAAAATTTTGCAATCAAGACACTCAAATAAGAAATTAACTAGGCACTGGTTTTTGTGCAAAGACCTTCTTGTGATTAGGTGAATTCCATGTTAACGAGTGCAGTCACGATAGAATCTTCTTAACCTGGACTACTGTTAGAGCAACTACATCCTAAAAGGTCGATAACTGACATGTAAAAAGGCTATAATAACAATACATAAGAGGAATGAGCGATATGGAGGCGCTCAGATCTTCATAGGATTATCAAAGTGCGCGAACGAATATGCGATTGCTTTGTGCAGTGGAGTAGACCGCCGTGATCACAACCTATTCCTTTCTGAGAAAATATTTTCTTCTTCCTCTACTGACGAGAAATTAACATATTCCGTAGCACTGCGTCTTTTGCGTTACTTACTGTTATTAGTCCTTAAAAGTGTATCTGGACAGTGTTGTTTACAGTGGCTTTTAACCTCTTGTCTCTCCAGTTACCTATTTTCCCAGTTTTTGGAGGCCGCGTTGATCGATATACTTGAGTTGTATCTCCTGACAAGGAGAGGGTTCTTTGCACTTAGAGCATAGAAAAACTGTAACACAGTTATAGATAGTAATTTAAATGATTGCTCGCTAACTAAGGGGCTGACTGAAGAAAAACTAGTAATGGCTTTTTACGTCATGTCGAATAAACAGTGACACAAATTACGGCACAGTCATGCCGAAAGTAGCAAACAAAAGAATGAAGAGATATGGATTCACTTGCAATCTAGAGATGTCAAGCCAAACTTGAAAGGAACACTACAGAAAATTTAATGGTAAATATAATACATTTATTAGAATTTTTAAATCAAAGGATTTCAGAACAATGGATGGGTCGCACTGGAGCCAAATGATTGAGCCTTAGATTACTGGCCTCCAGGGTCACCGGACCTGATCTATGTGATTATTTCTTGTGGGGGTTTGTAAAAAACTCTGTTTATGTGGCCCCGTTACCAACAACAATGAATAATAGCAGCTGTGGAGACTGTAAAAATGGCCCTGAGCACTATGGGACTTAACATCTATGGTCATCAGCCCCCTAGAACTTATAACTACTTAAACCTAACTAACCTAAGGACAGCACACAACACCCTGTCATCACGAGGCGTGGAGACTGTAACTCAAGACATGCACGCTGCAGCTTTGATATATGCCGTGCATCTCAAGGAGGCATACTGAACACCTATTAGAAGGTGTAAAAATTTTTTTTGAGTTTCCCGTTCATAAAAAACGAAATTCATTGTATATGTTTATTAGTTTTAGAAATATAGACATGCTAAGTTGTTTAATTCTTTTTGATACATCCTGTATATGACACAGACAAGTAAGTAACTAAACCAATTCGTAAATGACATGCGATTTACCTGGTCCTGCTTAAACATCAAGTAGGCTTGAGAAGATCAGCACGCCATATATTAATGGTGCGCCAAGACACTGTGAAATGTATCCTTTCCGCGCTATTCGTTTCTATATAGATTAAAGCACCAGTTACAAGGCGACCGCGCGTACTCGTCATCACCTGCTTCGACCATATTTATTGTATACGCAGGGCTTGGCCAGAAATGAAAGTGACAGAAGTGAGAGCTTCAGATGCCAACCGTTTCGAAAGAAAAAAGCATTTTTGTCACGGGTCAGGCAACGCCTAAGCCATTTACGTTGGCGTAGATTCCAGGCAGAACGGTAATCTGAGGGTCGTAGAAATGAGTCACCATGCAGAGAATATTTTTTATTTTCTATTTTCAATGTTTAAGTTACGTATAATACAAATAAATCGAAATAATGCTCTGTATCTTGTATTTAGTAACGTTATCATAAATAGCAGGAAATGGAAAATCAAGGAAAAATTTGGATGGCAATTAAATTTCCAGAAAGGCATTGTAAGGTGTACACCAGAACCTCGTGTATAAAATTTTACAGTTGGTGATTTACACGTGCTGGAGTGATATTCATCGTAATAACAGGGGAACCCGTTATTGGCGTGGAGCTGCTGAGGGCTGCTCGAAGGTCACAATAATCTAATAGAATACGAAATCCTGTATGCTATTATTACACTTTCTTCTTGGAAAATTATTTTCCGAGTTATCATGGACCCTGTATGTACAATCTTTTCTTAGTAGTTATTTACAATCCCAAATTACCTTTTGCCTTTCCTTTTCATGCCTTTTATGAAGATATTAATAAAAAGAACATTGAGCATTATTTCAGTTTATTTGCAGTGTAAACAACGTAGAAATTAAAAATTAAAAAAAGTCAGCAAACGGACTCGACCCCACGACCCTCGGATTTCCGTTCTCTATGCTCTCCGCTGCGCCTACCGCTGCCTCGGTACTACCGTAACATATATGGCTTGCGTCTCGTTCGACCTACGCCAGAAATGCTGCTTTTTTTCTAAATCATTGGCCGTCAGGAGCTCCCAGTTCAGTCACTTTCATTTCTGGTCAGGCCCTGAATATTCCATGAACTTGGACGACATGGGTGATGGCGAGTAGGCACGGTCGCTCGCTAGTAAAACCACTTTATATAAAAGGAGAAAGAGATAGACAATTCATACAATTTTTTTCTGCTAGCAGTTTATCGCAAAGGCAATTAATAAGCGAATAGTAAAATATTACAGTACATGTAATTTGTTTTAAGATTCGCAATTTGGCTTCAGGCAAGTACCATAAGGGAAAATCGAGTTTATTATTTACTTTATGTGAGGCACTTGTAGAGTCAAATGATACGCCGAAGACAGTAACTATCTTCTTTGTTTAAGGAAAAAACATTCGACTGTTTGGACGGGATAAATGCCCCGCACTATTTGTGGTAGTCACTTTCAATAACTTGGAATCTCTCGGAATTAGGGAAATCACTCAACAATTATAAACATCACTACCAATAAATAGGAAACAGACGGTAGACCTCCAGGGCAAAAAGTTGTAAAATATATTTGAATCAGACTTGGGTGCTGCAAAAAAAAAAAAAAAAAAAAAAAAAAAAAAAGGTTCCCCAGGGTTCCGTTCTAGGTCTACAATTTTCTTAATACTTATGAGTGCTCTATCACTAACATCGAAAAATGAACTACAAAATTTCCTTTTTTCCAAATGGAGTAAGTTATAACTAAGGAAAGTTGAATAACTTTCATCAAAGTATGACCTTCAGGATATTATGCAGAAACTAGGGGCTCTTATCTTGACATTAAGAATAGCTATCACTGTCGCAGTTATTAAACGCGAAAGCTTGTTGACTTTACTTACTTTGACTCTGTTACCTTCTATGGTAACTCTGCTGTGTATAAAAAAAAATGGTTCAAATGGCTCTGAGCACTATGGGACTCAACTGCTGTGGTCATAAGTCCCCTAGAACTTAGAACTACTTAAACCTAACTAACCTAAGGACAGCACACAACACCCAGCCATCACGAGGCAGAGAAAATCCCTGACCCCGCCGGGAATCGAACCCGGAAACCCGGGCGTGGGAAGCGAGAACGCTACGCTGTGTATATTCATAAAGATTATTCTTAGCCCATAAAAGACGACTCACTCAAACGATCTCCCGTTTAGAACACGAGATGTGTCAGTTTGAGAACTTCATGAAGGTCATTGTTCATCTGTATCGGAATTCCATCTCCCGCATATCTCAACGTATACTCCTTTAAGGCATTTTTCATTAATCATATGGACGCTTTCAAGAGAAAATGCAACATTCAGACAGTGAACATTCGACAGTAAAATGATTTGTGCTTGTATTACACTTCTTTAACCATGGTCCGGAATGTATTGTATTCTGCAGGTTCTAGTTTCTGTAGACTTTCAATATAACTGAGAAATCAGAGTTACTGCCCTCAGATTTTCAAACTTAGTTGAAAGGCTTCCTTGCTGTACTTCACTATCCTAGGATTTTTGTTTGAAAATTGTTATCAGCAGTCTGTAAATAATTTAATGACTTATTCTACGATCGAGTTGTTTGGCACAAGGTGTCACAGAAATTGGAAATTTGTGGTAAGGTCTTATGGTACCAAACTGCTGAGGTCATCGACCTCTAAGCCTATACACTATTTAATTTAACTTAAACTAACATACGCTGTGGACAACACACACACACACCTATGCCCGAGGGAGGACTCGAATCTCCGACGAGGGGAGCCGCACAGACCGCGACAAGAAGCCTGAGACAGCGCGGCTACCCCACGCAGCAAGTGTCAGAGACCTGAAAAAAAAACTATATAAAAATGTAGTAGTGCGCTCTCTCTAACGACTGTGGTGTATTTGGGACATTAAACTGCTGTAGACTCTACGTGATTTCTCTGAGGACAAAATTTGTTTCCATTGTCCCAATGTCCTATAATAAAGTTCTCGTGCTCGCTGCAGTCATTAGTGACGTAGTCGTTCGGTCAACAGTGGAAGATACTCTGTTCGTCCGATGTGGAAGGTCATTTGTAACAACGATATTAGAAATATTATGAACTCTGAAAGCTACATCACAGAGTGCTGCCCGTTCTGTTCTGTGAAACAGATAAACCTCGCATTTTCACCTTTTTAGAAGGCACTATCGCCATTATACCAGTTCCAGCCGGAATGATGACAGCCTGAGCCTCGTGCCTCCACGATACTTGATCCTTGCCTGTGGCCCATCCCAGTCTGCCAGTCTTAAAAGCCTGTTAAATCTGCAGCCCTGCCCGTCCATCGAAGAAGTGTATATGCGTGAGGGGTTCATTTCGTACCCTTCACACGTGTCTTTTTACGGGAGAGGGTTGGTCAGTGACCATAAAGTTCTAGCTTAGTGGTCGCCGGTCTTTTTTTCCAACGGGCCAGTTAACTCACAAAATTGTGAGCGTGGGCCATATCAACATACGCGCTCACTCTGGGAAAAAAGACGAAAAGCTAAGATCAGCATTGCGAGATAATCATGGGTTAGTGGCATACAATGCGTAAAAACAGGGAGAACCAACATCATTAATTATTAAAAATGTTATCAAAGACGCGACGTTAGCAAAAAGATAATTATTTCAGACGTATGGTCCACATATCCGAAACTCACAAACTAAACAGCAAAAAACTTAAGTGAGATTTGTGAAGCTGACGTTTGGATTTCTAGATATCATCAGTGTTTGATTTGGTATTGCTGCGTCCAATCAAGAGTACTAGTTTCAAATATACATAAGTCAATTTCGTTCGATATGCTGACTTCAGATATTTCATTTTCTAAAACGTTTGCTCATACACTTAGATTGTTCGCAACACTGATTCCATAACAGCGGCAAATTTCTTCAGATTGGGAAACTTACCATAGCTAAGCAGCTGTAAGATTCAACAAATTTTCCTCACTCTGCTCCTCTTACAACAAGGTATTTTCTTCCAAATAACTTAGCTCTCGCTGTACTTGAACTGGCGTATTATCAAGGTTACAATCGAACTTATTCTGGAACAGAAGAACGTCACTCCAAAGTCTGTCAAGATCTGAAAATCTCTCCAAAAATTTTTTTCGTAAAATGAAAGTTGACACCTTCGGGGCTAATAGCACAAAACTCTTTGAAGCAGTGAAAAGAAAAGTTTTCTCCTCCATTTGTGTTTCAAAGAATGACAGCTTTCTCCGAAATTCCTTTGATTTTATAAAGATCAAAAACGAGGTTATCCTTTCCCTGAAATTTCAAGTGCAGTTCATTCACGTAAGATGTGATGTCGATTGAAAATGACAGCTTGGACAGCCAGGCAGGATCTGACAGCTTTGGATGGGCTCTATCTTCTCAGTGAGAGAAACGGATACTGTAAAGACGAAATAGAACTTTACCGCAAGTGCTCTATGATAATCCACTCACAGAATTCAGAACCTATTTCTTCGCGAAAATTCTGGGACTGACGGTGATTAAGTGCTTGTCCCCGAATGAAGTTCATACGGAATAACACGGGATAAATGCCCCGCACTATTTGTGGTAGTCATTTGGCAGTCTTGTCGCAACATGATATGAGACCACGTCCGTAGATCCTTGTGTACGAAGATATTTGAGTCCGTATTCTGGGACGCCGGCGGCGGTCGAAATTCAGAGATGGCACTCTTGTCTTGCTGCAGTAAGAACGAACGTTCTCGTGACGGGTGGCATGTTGTTGCTCGACAAATTCCGAAGAGTGCCTGAGTGGTTCCCCATACACGAATTCTGCTGCAGAAGCTCCGATGCCAGGCTTAACGGCTGCGTGTAGTGTTAGTAACACCACCAGTAGAGGACGTACGTCTGGTGGACTACAGGTTTTATCAAGGAAATTCAAGTACCGTCGGCTGACCGGATAAACTGACGTCGCGGGTCGGATGCAATCCACGAACCGTAGTTTGGAGACCCTGCTCTAACAGAACAGTGTTTACTACTTCTAAGGAAAATTTTGTTGCAGAATGGCCAATGGCGATTTTCTGGCAATAACAGAAGTCATTTAACATATTAACGACGCGGCCGACGTGGAAGCCGTGCTGGTTCCATTTTAAGAATTAAATGAGAAGCGCCATAATCAGGGAGTGACTAAAGACGTACTTTAAGAGTAATTATACATTTTCACAACATAAAGTAAAAAATGTGGAGTAAACATTAGAAAATTTCGAAACAAACCAGGATCTGAAGAGAGTCTTGGCGCAACTAGTTAATCTGAATAATACCTCAAAAATCGATGTATAAATGTCCTGAAAGCATTAGAAGTATCTTTATGCAGTAGGGATGACTTCTTCTTACAGGTCTTAGTTTATCTACTGTCGATTTCGGTGTAAACACATCTTTTGCCATCACTGCAAAAAATTCAGTATCAAACTAGTTACTTTTAAAATGTGGATCATACATTAATTTCATTAAATTAAAACAGCTCCAGTTTTTATTTGTTCATATGTGGAGCAAAGTGTTATAACCTTTCCAACAGACAAGAATTATGGACAGTGTCTGTACTGCATCATATGTATAGTTATTACACTAAAAACAGACAGCCTAAGACACAGATGTTTTAAAAGGTAAGAACCGTGAAGGCACACAAAATGGTTTAATGAACTATAATGGGTATAGAACTATATTGGGCTACATCAGCCTTAGGAGGAGCGTTGTGGTCCTCTTGCGTCACTGATACGAAACAGTTTAGATGGAATGACGCATAACGTGTCACTTACATGAGGCGGCATCTGAATTGTTTTAATTTATTGGAGTTAACGCATAATTAGTTTAAAAGCAGCTGTAGATAGTTTGATACTGCATTCTGTAAAATTATGAAAATGTATGTTTATCATATTCAGGATCCAGAAAATGGTGTAATGTAACACCAAAATCGACAGCAAATAAAGTGAAACCTATAAATACAGCTGAAAGTGTCGTCCTTACAATATAAAGCTACAACAATGGTTGTCATCCCACGATCTTTCGAAGATGGCTGTGCAGAGATGAGGAGCCTCTCTCTGTGTCTAGTTAAAGAACAAAAAACAAATTCTAACAATAAAAACACTGCTGCGCCGTTATTGTCACGTTCTTGATTCCCTTTCGACTTTTTCTTCGTATCGGCGATTTTGAAGACTGAAGGCCAATTTTATTCGCTTGTATGACGTACCTGTTTCGCCTCAGACTTGTCCACGACAAGAATTTTCCAAGTCCATCATTCTGGTAGAAACAGATAGATATTTCGTATGAGCTTGTCCACGAACCATTAAGACACAACTTGTTCACTGGACGCACACTGACTCAGACAGGGCAACGATAGTGAAGGAAAGGGCGATTTGTGTCTCGAATGAAACATTTCGACATTCTCCGTAATGGATTTCGAGAAATCACGGAAAAATGATTAGCGAGAGAGGGATTTGAACCTTGTGAATCTAGTCCGTAGACAATTGCGTCGCTTCAGTGACAAACTGCTGTTTTCTGACTCTACATTATTCTATCTGATCAAATGTATCCGTACACCTGTTAGGGGACGTTATTACGGAATGTGTCCACCCTAATCATCGTCTCGAACTGATCCTCTACCGTACGCACTACACAGTGTTGTAAAATGTAGTCACATAATTCCATCATTCCGCAGTTAGTGTTTTTCTTAAGTGCAATAAGGGTAGCACAGCCATACCTTGAAAAACACCCCGTACTACAACATCACATGCTCCATACTTCACTGATGGTACTACACGCGATGGGATGTAGCGTTCACTTGGCATTCGCCAAACCCAAATCCTTCCAACGGATTGTCGCGGTGTATGGCATGATTCGTCACTCCATAGCGCTTGTTTCCGGTCATCCATTGTCCGTTGGTGTCGCTCGTTAAGTCACCTGAAGCTTCGCTTAGGACTGACAAGAGAAAGATGGCTCATTAGGAGCTGCTCGATCATTGAACCCCATTCTCTTCGACTCTCTATGCACAATCATTGTGCTAACTGGACTACTGGTTGCACTTAGTGACATCCGTGAGGCTTCGCATAGCGATGTATTGATTACTGCAGATCACGATGACTCTTTCTTACCGGTAGGTGACTGTCAAGTTCACGTTCGACGCGCAATACACAAGACCAAAAGCAGACGAAATCGAACGTTTCATGCGCGAAGTGGTAAAACTAGATCCCCGGGAGCTGATGGGAATTCACCTATCAATAGTGGCCAGTGTCGTATTCGTAAAACCCACAGACGAGGGAGCGTGCGACAGACTTATACGTCGATCCACCGAAGGTTACCGTCTTTGCAACGCCGACGAGAACGTGGGTGCGGTATCTGTTGATCATGCCGGTCTCGGAGTGAGAACGGTACGCGTATTCGAACTTCCGTTCGAAGTTCCTGCGGACATGGTTATCGCAGCTCTTCGCCCTTACGGCACGGTCCTTAATCATGCTGCCGAGAAATGGACCAGCTTCGAGACGTATACCGTACTCAACTGAGTGCGCCAAAGAAGAATTGAACCATGAGACAATAGGTGGCTGCCGGGCCATCGTTATATACGATGGTCGACCGAAAATCTGTTCTGGCTGCGGGCAGGAAGGCCATGTCCGAACTGACTGTCTTCAGCAACGTCTGGTACATCTACCTCGGGACACCCTTCAACCGACACAGCAGATGACGTCGCTGCCTATTACGTACGTGGAAGCGCTACGTAACGACGTGGGCGACGCATATGACAAGCCGTTGTCCGTAGAATCTGCGAGTATCGTCCCCGATCCCACGTCACTGACGGCGCAAATGGCTTTGTCACACCAACAGCCAGACGCTCCACAACAGCTGCGCAGCCATAGTCCTACCACGCTCCAGTCGAGCCCATCATCAGATATGGAAGCGGATCCGAAAGAGGATCGCGCTGAACAGCATCCCTCAGCAGACGTGGAAGCTCCACCACGAAAACAGCGGTCGAAGAAACGCAAAAAGAGACGGCTGTCCACAGAAGACGAGCAAAACAACCGAGGCGACGACCAAGACAATGGGAACGATCAAGATTTGTTTCCACTGCCAGGCCAGGACGACATCACATCCACAGCGTCAGTGCTAAAAATCGTGGAGAAGCCGCCACATCAACGAGACACGATGGATACAGATACGCTACAGAATGAGGTTCCACCTGCAGATGAACGCCCGTCAAGAGCGAGAGTCCTCACCAATGCATAAGGAGATTGGGTGCATGAAATGGAAGAAATTGATGAGATGTAGGAGGACGACTTTCAACCGTTTTTCTCCCACCGACAACGAGTCGGGAGAGAACCTTGTCCATGGCGGCCAGTGAGGCCGTGTCGTGTGGTCCCGGTCCAGGAAAAACGCTCCGTCGACGGCCGATCAGTAGATGCGTGAACTCCCAGCAGTGCACAACCGATAAGATGTCACACGTCTACCGTATTGGCACAGTTAACATCAATGGCATTAGCACCTCAGTAAAGATACAAATGCTGCAAGATATGCTGCGGGCAGCGGACGTCGACATAGTTTTTCTGCAGGAGGTACGAAACGATGCCCCAGTTGAGTTTTACGGTTATGACGTCTATCGTTTAACAGATTATGACCGTAGCGGTGGCACAGTCATACTGTTACGAGAAGGAATAGTGGCGGAAGCTGTGGAATACTTACCACCGATCCGTGGTGTTGCCCTGACTGTAGCGGCTGTACGTTTGGTGAATGTTTACGCACGGTCTGGTTCGACCAAGAGACACAATCTTTTACACAGAGGAAGTCAGGATAATTAATCTTCGTTGATCCATTATGGAGTGTGGGACGACGGCTGGCATGAACTTCTTGATGCAATAACTTACCAACAGCCGTATGATTTGTAGAAGTTTATTTTATTTTATGAACTTCTATGTGGTGCCAGTTTCGGCATTACATTGATGCCATCTTCAGGTCCCACTCGTCATAGTCGTAAAATCGATATACACGGAAGGAGCCTTATAACTGGATCCGTGAATCAATCGTCCTGCGACAGCTCTTGGTGGCCAGGCGACACAGGAGAATTATGTTGTCGGCGGCGACTTCAACTGCGTTCTGCGGCTCGAGGACCAACGACCACACTTCTTTCCTTGCCCGGCATTACAGACGCTGGTCCGGGATCTTGCACTGATTGACACGTGGGAAATGACGCACGACGACAGCCACGGATATACGTACTTTACAAGTCACTCAGCTAGCCGACTCGACAGGGTGTATGTGTCACGTGGGCTACGCAAGGCGACGATTGACGCCGATGTGTGGCCTACGGTCTTTACAGACCACCAGGCTTACATCTGCACCATCGCTCTGCCACGACAGAAGACATGGCGCAGTAGGGACCCATGGAAGCTCAACGTTACCCTCCTGCAGGATCAAAACTGTTAACGGGAGGTTGAAGTCACATGGCGACAATGTCAATGGCGTCAACGTTCGTACGATTCAACGCTTAAATGGTGGCTCTGCTGCGTCAAACCGGCTTTACGCAGAACGTTCACACGATATGGCCAAGATAAGTCACATTACCAACGGGCGACTTCCGGATTTTATTTCATAGCCCTACGTGAGTTGGTGAAACAACCACCGTCTGCCGATCGTCAGCAAGCTATCGAACGTATCAAAGCACAACTGTTGCGTCTAACGGCAGTGAAGATGGAAGGAGTTAAAATTCGTGCGAGGATGCTCGACCGATTACGCAACGAAACGGCCGTCATTCCACTACATACTGAGAGAAAGAAGGCAGCGCCGACGTATACACTTGTACGGGATGTCGAAATGGCCGATGGATCGCGGGCCACTTTACAGAAGGTATTGCACGTGCTTTTGCTCACCACTATTGCAGTTTCTACGCGGAGGACCAGCTGGACAGAGCAAGACTGACAGAGGTGCTTCGCGAAATGCCAGCGGACGGGCACTGAAGTGGGCGGCCTTATGGCTGAAATCACAGTAGATGATCTGGACGCTGCCCTAAAGTGTGGTGCGTTAAACAAATCCCCTGGACCGGATGAGTTCCCTCTTGAGATCTACCGCACGTTTGCTCCTCTGATGGGACCGACGTGGGTACAGATGTATAGTGAACTCTTAACACCTACCATACGTGTCCCTACCGAGTTCACAGAGGGTATCATGATACCGGTTCCAAAACCAAGTGGTCGTCATAGACCACAAGACTACCGACCTTTGACATTATTGAATGGAGACTACAAAATCTTCGCACGTATCCTCCGTACTCGCCTTCAAGCGGCAATAAAGGACAAAATACATTTATATCAAACGTGTCTAGGTGAGAAGAGCAATATACACACAGCGCTAGGGGGCATACAGGGATGTCATAGCATTGATGTCGGCATCTCGATTACGAAGAGCCCTCGTGGCAGTGAATTTCGATCATGCTTTCGACGGAGTGGACCATGTGTTCCTCCGAGGAGTCATGGAACGGATGGGAATCCCCCTCCAGTTTGTGGTCACGATCTTGAGGTTGATTAATGGCGTAAACTCGAAAGTCTTGGTGAATGGTGTTAGATCCGAACCTTTCACCATCCAGCACTCAGTGAGGCAAGGTTGCCCCCTTTCGGCCATCTTATTTGCAGTCGCTCTTGAACCTGCACTACACGGCCTCCGACGACGACTTGAAGGTGTCCAACTACGGACCGCATCCTTCCAATGCGGCGCATACGCCAACGACGTCGTTCTATTGGTCAAGCCAGAAGAAGAAATCCAGGCGGTGCTGGAATGGCTCCAGTAGTATGGAGCGGTAGCGGGTAGTGTCATCAACCTACGAAAGACCCGATGTATGGAAGTGGACAGAGGGATGCCACCAGGGACAGCAATGCCCAAGGTCCCCACACTGAAGTCTTTGGAAGTGTTAAAATGGAAATGTCGTGTGGCTAGGGCCTCCCATCGGGTAGACCGTTCGCCTGGTGCAGGTCTTTCGATTTGACGCCACTTCGGCGACCTGCTCGTCGATGGGGATGAAATGATGATGATTAGGACAGCACAACACCCAGTCCCTGAGCGGAGAAAATCTCCGACCCAGCCGGGAATCGAACCCGGGCCCTTAGGATTGACAGTCTGTCACGCTGACCACTCAGCTACCAGGGCGGACTTTTGGAAGTGGTATTCCATGGAAACATACGATGTTGGATAATTTTCGACGGCTACTGCGACAGCACTGCGCGCGATAGATATGGTCCACGCGCACATTATGTCAACGTCTACTTGGCGCCGAAAATAAGTCACTTGGCACAAATACTGTCGTTGCCCACCACGATCGCGTCAAGAATACAGTCGGCCTTCAGACATTTCGTAAGTGCTGACCTCCTCTTCAAAATCCGCTACGATACCTTGACGCTAGCACCGAGAGGAGAAGGCATCGGACTCGTAAACGTGAAGAACGGGGAGCGTGCGCTATTTCTTAGTACGATGCACCTCTATTAAAAAACCGAGCGTCACCTTAAGGGGTACTGTGATCAACGAAGTGGCTCCCCATTCACTCTGTCCGCCAGTCATTGTAGGCCATATCACAGCACCGCTCACACACCTGCGGGACTTCTTCGTCGATTACAGTTACGTTCCGGACAGTTTTCCGGAGACCAGGCTGCCCACAACGAAAGACATATATCGAAGCTTCCTTCAGCAACAATCTCGCAATGTGGCCGAACAGAAGTACCCAGCGATACAGTGGCAGAAAATGCGGAGAGCGGTCCATTTTCCCTCTCTCCCTACAAAGGTACGCGTATTGTGGTATGTAGTGATGAACAGCAAATTCCCGATCCGTCAACGACTGCACTCTATTCATCTGGTCAACACGCCGATATTCCCCCACTGCGCGATCGTCGAGTCCGACAAGCACCGTTTGGTTTGTTGCACGGCAATCGACTGTTGGTTTCTAACTAGGAAAATGCTCTCTCTTTTACTGCGTACGGCGCACAAGGCGATCAAAGCTGACGACCTACTGTTCCCGGACAAAGTATACTTTCCCACCGCCAGGACAAACGCCGTAAACTGGATAAAGTGGATGGTGACGTACACTACTGGCCATTAAAATTGTTACACCACACAGATGATGTGCTACAGACGCGAAAATTAATCGACAGGAAGAGGATGTTGTGATATGCAAATGATTAGCTTTTCAGAGTATTCACACAAGGTTGGCGCCGGTGGCGACACCTACAACGTGCTGACGTGAGGAAAGTTTCCGACCGATTTCTCATAAACAAACAGTAGTTGACCGGTGTTGCATGGTGAAACGTTGTTGTGATGCCTCGTGTAAGGAGGAGAAGTGCATACCATCACGTTTCCGACTTTGATAAAGATCGGATTGTAGCCTATGGCGACTGCGGTTTATCGTATCGCGACATTGCTGCTCGCGTTGGTCGAGATCCAATGACTGTTAGCAGAATATGGAATCGGTGGGTTCAGGAGAGTAATACGGAACGCCGTGATGAATCCCAAGGGCCTCGTATCACTAGCAGTCGAGATGACAGGCATCTTATCCGCATGGCTGTAACGGATCGTGCAGCCACGTCTCGATCCCTGAGTCAACAGATGGGGACGTCTGCAAGACAACAACCATCTGCACGAACAGTTAGGCGACGTTTGCAGCAGCATGGACTATCAGCTCGGAGACAATGGCTGCGGTTACCCTTGACGCTGCATCACAGACAGGAGTGCCTGCGATGGTGTACTCAACCACGAACCTGGGTGCACGAATGGCGAAACGTCATTTTTGCGGATGAATCCAGGTTCTGTTTACAGCACCATGATGGTCGCATCCGAGTTTGGCGACATCGCGGTGAACGCACATTGGAATCGTGTATTCTTCATCGCCATACTGGCGTATCACCCGGAGTGATGGTATGGGGTGCTATTGGTTACACGTCTCGGTCACCTCTTGTTCGTATTGACGGCACTTTGAACAGTGGACGTTACATTTCAGATGTGTTACGACCCGTGGATCTACCCTTCATTCGATCCCTGCGAAAACCTACATTTCAGCAGGATAATGCACGACCGCATGTTGCAGGTCCTGTACGGGCCTTTCTGGATACAGAAAATGTTCGACTTTTGCCCTGGCCAGCACATTCTCCAGATCTCTCACCAATTGAAAACGTCTGATCAATGGTGGCCGAACAACTGGCTCGTCACAATACGCCAGTCACTACTCTTGACGAACTGTGGTATCTTGTTGAAGCTGCATGGGCAGCTGTACCTGTTCACGCCATCCAAGCTCTGTTTGACTCAATGCCCAGTCGTATCAAGGTGGTTGTTCTGGGTACTGATTTCTCAGGATGTATGCACCCAAATTGCGTGAAAATGTAATCACATGTCAGTTCTAGTATAATATATTTGTCCAATGAATGCCCGTTTATCATCTGCATTTCTTCTTCGTGTAGCAATTTTAGTGGCCAGTTGTGTATTATATGTGTCCCACCGATGACAAGAACGTCATAGACTTCTGGTACGTACTGCAAGAGCAACATGATATCTTGTGGCGACACGTTAAATATAGAACATATTTTTCCAGTTACTTGGGTTCGTTATTCAAGGACCCTCCAGCTACTTGGGGTGTTCCGGGTATGAGAAGTGTAGTGAGGAGATAACTCAACGTCCAGGAACTAACGTTTAAGTTTGATGTATTCGGGGTACTATACATAGTTTTTAAGTTAACGAGAAGCCGACCTGGATACACGCCAACAGGGCTGTTGCAGGGTCCTGTTTCCTTTTTCTTTCTTTTTCTAGTGAACTCTATAAATCAAGACGGCGTTAGGAGCCGTATTTTTTTACGTTTGGATGTGTTGAATGACACCTTTAGTTTCTGTATATTGTGTTTAGCACCTAAGAAAGACAATAAAACACCTCAAATGAATCCCCTTCATGCCTTAATCCACATTCCCAGAAAAGGAAGGGTGGAGACATGGTGGCTAGGCCTCAGGTTGCGACCCTTGCCCGCCCGGCCTCCACCAGCCCGTGACCTGATCCCACCAAGGAAAAAAAAAGTGACTAGTGTTGCTGCCTCTGGATAACGGGGTCCCGAGTTCGATTCCCAGCCGGGACGGGGTCTTCATCATTAGGGAAAGTGACGAGACTGGACAGTGAAAAGATTGGGAATTTGTACGGGCGCTGATAACCACGCAGTTGATCGCCCCACAAACCGAATATCGTCACCATCTGTCCGTCAGTTCATGAGGTCTGCCAAGTCATGGTTTAGCCGTGGATGTTCCTTCGCGTTTCCAATTCAGTCACATCACCGACAGTAGGCTTGCGCTACTTTAAAATGGTTGAAATGTCCCGGATCGATTTGTTACTCAGGTCATGTGGCTAGGGCCTCCCGTCGGGTAGACCGTTCGCATGGTGCAAGTCTTTCGATTTGACGCCACTTCGGCGACTTGCGCGTCGATGAGGATTGAATGATGATGATTAGGACAACACGACACCCAGTGCCTGAGCGGAGAAAATCTCCGACCCAACCGGGAATCGAACCCGGGCCCTTAGGATTGACATACTGTCGCGCTGACCACTCAGCTACTCAGGTGACATCCAACAACTAGTCCACTTTCGAAGTCACTGACCTCTGCTGATCACACATTCTGCTATTACTGCTTCTCTACTGACAATACAGTTCTCCCCGCCTCCTATACTGCAGCGCCAAAGAAACTGGTGTAAGCATGCGCATTCAAATACAGTTATATGTAAACAGGCAGAATACGGCGCTGCGGTCGGCAACGCCTATGTAAGACAACAAGTGTCTGGCGCAGTTGTTAGATCGGTTACTGCTGCTCCAATGGCAGGTTATCAAGATTTAAGTGAGCCCGAACGTGGTGTTATAATTGGCGCATGAGCGACGGGACACAGCATCTCCGAGGTAGCGATCAAGTGGAAGTTTTCCCGTACGACCATTTCACGAGTGTACCATGAAAATCAGAAATCCGGTAAAACATAAGATCTCCGACGTAGCTGCGGCCGGAAAAGGATCCTGCAAGAACGAGACCAACGACGACTGAAGAGAATCGTTCAACGTGACAGAAGTGCAATCCTTCCGCAAATTGCTGCAGATTTCAATGCTGGGCCATCAACAAGTGTCAGCGTGCGAACCATTCAACGAAATATCATCTATATAGTCTTTTGCAGCCGAAGAGCCACTCGTGTACGCTTGATGACTGCACGACACAAAGCCATACGCCTCGCCTGGCCGGTCAACACCGACCTTTAGACTGTCGATGAATGGAAACATGTTGCCTCGTCGGACGTGTCTCGTTTCAAATTATATCGAGCGGATGGACGTGTACGAGTATTGAGACAGCCTCATGAATCCATGGACCCTGCATGTCAGCAGTGGACCGTTCAAGCTGGTGGAGGCGCTGTATTGGTGTGCAGCGTGTGTAGTTGGAGTGATATGGGACCCCTGATACGTCTAGATACGACTCTGACAGGTGACAAGTACGTAAGCATCCTGTCTGATCACCTGCATCCGTTCATGTCCATTGTACATTCCGACGGACTTGGGCAATTCCAGCAGGACAATGCGACACTCAACACGTCAAAATTGCTACAGAGTGGCTCCAGGGACACTCTTCTGAGTTTAAGCACTACGCTGTCACCAAACTTTCGAGACTGTACATTATTGAGCATATCTGGGATGCCTTGCAACGTACTGTTCAGAAGGGATCTCTACCCCCTCGTATTCTTACCGATTTATGGACAGCCCTGCAGGTTTCATGGTGTGAGTTCCCTCCAGCACTAGTTCAGACATTAGTCGAGTCCATGCCAAGTCGTGGTGCAGCACTTCTGCGTGCTCGCGGGTGCCCTACAAGATATTAGGCACGTGTACCAGATTTTTTGGCTCTTCAGTGTATTATACTGGAGGAGTGGTGGGGGTGGGGGGATGGGGAGGCCTCTCGTGTCATCTAGTGGTCAGTTGCGCATTATATAAAGGTGTCCGAATATTTTTGATCAGATAATGTATTAGAAAGACCACAGCATATAAGGTCTTCTTGTTTATGTATTAAATTTTAAAAAATCCCTGCAAGCCTTCACTATGACAGCGAGGAAATCTGTTGAGGCGTTTTCATATCGATGGAAAACCCCTCGATTTGTAGGCTTCTATATGAAATACGTAACTTAGAAATCTTTTTACTCCACTGAAATAGCAGGTAAAATTTTTCTTAATTCTGTCGAGTTTTCAGCTAACTTAGGAACACAGTAGATGAAATTATTATGGTATGCAGTCCTGTACATCGGACTATTTCTTTGAAGATTCAGGGGTGCCCTGGGGGGAGGAAATGAGAACGTGTATCTCCGTTGACATTTGACCAACTTGCCTAGAGACCAGTGAAAGTGCCTTTCCGGCACATTGTCTTGTCGTGGACAAGTGCCGTAACAACATCCATATTCATGTTACTTAGCTTTACAGACCCTTTCAACATTTGCCACTGGGACTTAACGCCTAGAGTAGAGTTGCATTTTTAATTGATTTATGATTCCAACTTAATATCTGCGGACTACCTACTTCCTATCCGCCGAATGAATTCGGTATGGTCCAGATTATGAAATAGACGAGATTACAAGTGAGCTCTGACGATTCCTTTTTTATTCGCGTAGGTTTTATCTTCCGAGTCCTAAGCACTGCACCCGACGACGGCTGCGTCCCCACTGTCTGTTGTACCGGAGAATACCGTACATAGCCGTCACTCTCTGAGATCTGTGTTATCAGTCTTTCCCCTGGCAGAAGCACCAGACGGACGCTCCTACACCTCTTTTCTGTCTTAGGTGAGTACCACTGCCTTCGCTATTTGTGTCAATATGTGTGTCTGCGTATCCCTTTTTATGTGCTTCCATGTCAATCACACACAAATGCAAAAGTTCGGCGCAAAAGTATGATGGCGATGATTACTTCTCGTTGTTGTGTGTTGGCAATTACTTAGGGCCTGTAGCATAATATTTTTAGTTGTAGAAATGTATCCTGTTGTTGTTATAAACAGTTTTTGTCTGGTGTTAAACACTTAGTAATTCTATGTTATTTTAAAGAGACCTTGACCTGTGTACAGTACCTGGGGCGGGGCAAAGACTTGCACGTAAACTTTTATTTCAAACTTAATAGTGTTAGCGTCTGTTCACTTTAGATTTTAAGCATACTAATGCCGTGCACACGGCCTGTTGTTCTTAACGGTCACATGTGCTGCTCAAAAACTATCCGGTCGCATGTGCTGCTCAAAAACTATCCTTCTGTTGCCCGTTAGACATACCGTTGTTTTTTTCCGAGACAGTAAGATTTCTGTGTTGAACAGCATTTCGCCAGTCATTCATACAAACGAGTCGTACATTAGTTTCCTCACAGATACGGAACTGAAATTCAGCGATAACGAGACTAATTAACCGTTTTCTGGGCCGTGATTCATAATGACGATGATTATCATCTGTTGGTTTGGTCGCACGATAGCATTGCGGTTCAGTTGCAAATAGGATCTCACAGTATGGGTGATTCATTTTAAATGAAAAGAAAGTTGCGTAAGTTTAACTGATACGGAATGTAATCGAGGCCATTGACTGACTATAAGCTAGGACTGGACAATAATGAAAGGAATCGGTCATGGGCTTGTCTGAGGGACCATCGCTGAATTCGCTTTGCGTTGTGGACAAAGGAGAACCCAATGCATTCATCACTGTTCCACCTCGACCTAGGACCTAGGACCTAGGACAGTTTTGGGAATGACTCGATGTAGTTTTTGCTCGAGTTCTCAGCAGCCGTAAGCCTTTCAAATGTTTATGACACTTGCGTTCACGCAGTTTGTCTCGCGCTGGTCTTTTTATTTCTTCGGACACACCTTAGAGGAGAGGCGCACACAGACAGTTTACTAACACTGGAAGATTCAGTGCCTTGTATCACGCATCAAATGCCAATCATATCTTCATAACTGGCATAAAACAAAAATGTTTCCCAACTCATTCACCATTAGTACTACAAGCCTCTGGAACTACCTTCCCGATAGTGAACCTGTGTTCTAGCACGACTCTGCAAATTAGTAAACGTATAACTTCACGACAATGTTTCGGAAAGAGGAATTTCTCGCAATCCCTCAACGAAAGAAACCATAGCTTCTCCATTCATTAATTTTCTTATTTCATATCCCACCTCTTCTTTACATTTTTGTCTTTCTCTTCCAAACTTTTTCTTCGCATTTTCCAGTTTGACGTTTTGTCCCTTTTATTTTTATATCTTCGTATTTCACCTGTTCCTTCTACTCCATTTATGTCCACTAATAGACCAGTACACAGTTCAAATCAATGTTTATGTTATTATTATATACTTACTCGATTTTGACCACTCAAGTGTGTGTTTAAGCTTATTAGTTGTTTTTGCCTTGCTTCCTTTCCATAACACTCTACTGACTGAACTGTACTGGTTCTTGCGTTCTTCTGACCGTTATTATAACTATACTTGTTATTCTTTAATTGCGTGAGTTACAGCATAGAGTTTACTGTACGCTAGAATATAGAGTCAAATTATGTTTTGGAAAAGACATGCAAAATTACTCTGACAGTTAAAGAGTAATATTTTCGTTTGAAACGAGATAGAGGCTTTGTTAATGACAATTACAGAGGCAGTACTGAAGTCCATTGGAAGCAGTGCTATTACCGTATTGTACAGCTGCTTTGCAAGCAAACGTTTGCGGGCGATCGAACAGATATTCAGCTTTACACTCTACGAGATGAACACTGTCAGACTCTCCTTGAGTCCAGTTGCAGAGAGATTTTTCTGGAAGTCCTCTGTGAACGACTCTTACGCCAAATATAATGACAGAGAAGATTCCAAAATTGACAAGCTTTCACAGTTTCTTTGTTTGTAATATCACCTTTCTCTAAGTCCTATTTCTTTTCACTGTATGTATCTTGCCTGTTTCTGGAAAGCAGGACAGCTACGCCAGTGAAGAGAGTAACTTTCTATATCGTTTTCGTTCGCAAAAATGCTATTTGACTGATATATTCGACTGATAAGTAGGTTGAAACTGTGTGGTCAGCATATATCTGAAAAACTTGTATTATTATTACTATTATTATTATTATTATTACTGGTCCTGTTGTTTCCTCAAGTCTCCTGTACACTGCTATTACTATGTTTTTTTATTATAGCTATTAACAGTCCTATGATTACATTTAGTTTCATTCTCACTTTTATTGTTTGTGTTAGCTAATACCCAGCATTATATTTCGTTTTAGAAATACTGTATTTTTTAAGGATAGCTGGTTATGTCTAAGACGCAGCCTATAGCAGTAATCTTGCCAGACAAAGTAAATACGATGAATATGACGACTCATAGCTTAACACTTTCAGACCCTCTGGCTACAATTGTGTACACTATGTCTTAGCTGCAACGGAAGCATTTTTTTCCCATTCGAAATCTGAGGTACACATTTGTGAATTTTCAACATTTTTATCACGCGCAAATGCTGCCTTCTGTTGGGCATTACTATGAAAGTATCAGCAACTCATTGCAGCAGTGCGCAGCAGTTCGTGACCACCAGAATACACGGATGTGTCTCATTGAATACTGCTGATGCTATATTGCATGGTAATTACTGAATGACCGTTTTATTTAATTTATTACAATGGAGAATATTTTGTAATTAGTTACTTTTGTCCATAAAATGAAGCCAAGTGTACAAAGTATGTTTCGAAAACGGGAAATATTTTTTGAGTAAATCTTGCATCTAAAATCATTAGAAATTACCTAAGAGCAGTACCACATAAAGAAAAATTTTCGTTCCTCCAGAAAAAATTCAGGTCTGAAAGGGTTAAGTGCATAGGTTTTCCTCAAACTGACCTCACATACTGAAGAGAACAATGATTTTCCTAAAACTAAGTTGGTGAAGAAACAAATCCTCGAAGACTTCTAGACACTGTCTTTCTCTCTACATATATGTTGCATGATTTTCAAAACGCATGCATTTGCAGTGTTATTATTAGGAAACCTCTTACACGTTTGTGTCATAATGCTTGATTGTGGCCGCTAACAGTTACTTGAATGCTAAATGTAATGATGTGATAATGGTAATAAGTATGTTTGTGTTTGTATGCATATGGTACATTTAAAAATTCAGTAAATGGGCTAGTTTCTAAATGACACACATTGCCTCGAGTGAAACGTCGAACACCCTAATATGAAACGGATTCTTCAGTTGTGGCGAATAAAGCATAGTCAGTGCGACGCCTCTTGTCCTACAACCGTCTAAGCAACGCATAAACACCAACTTCCATTATAGATTTCGGAAAACGGAGACGGGGACGCAAGGGACGATAATGCTAATTTACGAAACGTGGCCAGTTAGACGAAAACTATTTTGGGATCGGTTTAAATGCTTTGTCAATGGAAAGAAAACTCTTTTTGACTCTCAACTTTTGAGTCAGTAGTTATAAGTTCAATGACAAACAACATCTGCAGAGTGCAACATACGCTGGCTCTAAAACGCTAACTGTCACCGAGAAATATAATGGAGGACAAAGAGACTCGCATAGACTGTGATAATGCATTTACAAATTTTTTGGTAAGCGTAAACTACAGTGTTTATCGACTTGTGTTGCCTAAATTGACTGCAGAGCACAAGACAACACAGAGGGAAACTGTGGAATGTTTCTTTCATCCGTATAACTTCGTCTACCTCTATCCACAGCACCCCCGATTATGATGTAAGACGGAAGGATACTGTTGAATGTCCCGCCACCCAAAAGTTTACTGCACTCTTTACAGCCTCTGGTATAAGATATAATGTCATCGTTGTGTGTCAGAATTCATAAAAATTTAAACATGTTTTGCACCAAAGAAAAAATTATATCGCTGGAAAGTCATTCAGCTGGCATTTAGACGAGACAATTAACATGCTCGCAAAGCAATATTTATTAGTGATAGTATTATTAGTCCGCAGCTCGTGGTCGTGCGGTAGCGTTCTTGCTTCCCACGCCCGGGTTCCCGGGTTCGATTCCCGGCGAGGTCAGGGATTTTCTCTGCCTCGTGATGATTGGGTGTTGTGTGATGTCCTTAGGTTAGTTAGGTTTAAGTAGTTCTAAGTTCTAGGGGACTGATGACCATAGATGTTAAGTCCCATAGTGCTCAAAGCCATTTGAACCATAGTATTATTAGAATTTGCAGGATACAATTTCTGTCTTGAATGAAAATCACATTATTACTTCCGTCTGTTTTACGTATGCTGTTTCATTTGCACACCCATAAAAATAGAGTGGAATAAATGGACCCAAAGATTGTAGACAAAAAATCATTATGTCACATATCCGTTGGTGAATTTTTTGAAGGATTTGTTCAAACTTTGCGCTGCATCACCAATGAACTGACTGCTGTCAATATGTCTGGAGTAATCACTTCACGCCCAGTTATAATTCACTCTCTCCTGTTCTCCACAGTCTTTGAAACCTTCTTGTAGACCACTTGCTTTACACGACCCTAGAGGAGGAAATCTAAAGATGACAAACCGGTCGATCTTGCTGGATACTCCTGAATAGAACAGCGTCTTCCTTCCCAATGGTTCGGAAATAGGTGGGTCAATTGACCTCTTGTTACTGAAGAATAGTAGCTGGGACATCCATCACGCTGGAACTACATCATTTGACAAGTAAACAAGGGCATATTTTCTAATGAGAAAGGTAAAGTATTTATCAAAAGGTCTGTGTATTTTACCTCGTTCAGCATCATATGCTGTCCGGTTAAGCCACACTACACGTTCAGAACCCGATGTCGGTTGAAAGCCTAACGAAGCCATTGTAGTTTCTCCATTGACCAGTAGTGCATGTTTTTCAAATTTACATTCCCCTGACTTGTGATTGTGGCCTTATTTTTCCCTTTTTTGTTAGAGAACCCATTTACAGTATTGCAAATAATGTTCGAAGTCATTGCCATGCTCAGAGGTGGCGCAGAGAACGAAAATATGGAAACACCAAAATCGTAACCATTGTAATTCAGAACCGCTTCCAGTCGTCTCGGAACTGATAAATAACTGATCCTGAATGTATACTTGGAAGGAGAGACAGCATTGGTCGTATATTTTTGTTTATTATCGCAAAAGCGATTTTCGGTCACTTAGTGACCATCTTCAGTGCTGTAATATATAACTTAAATTAGTAAGCACTGGTGTCAATAAGCTTACGGCTTGGATTGTCCGGAGGTGGGTGGTCCAGGAGAGGCGACAGTCAAGGGTGACGCCAAGGTACTTAAGGGTGGGGGTGAGGGTGATAGGACGGCCATAGACGGTGTCTATGTGATCGCCGTAAGCTTATTGACACCAGTGCTTACTAATTTAAGTTATATATTACAGCACTGAAGATGGTCACTAAGTGACCGAAAATCGATTTTGCGATAATAAACAAAAATATACGACCAATGCTGTCTCTCCTTCCAAGTATACCCATTTTCTGGTCGTAGTGCACAGGACATTATGGAGTCGCCAATTAATATGATCCTGAATGGCTATCAAAGGCATCTTACTCCACTCTTCCAGCAAAATAGTAGCAAGTTGAGGTAAAGACGCATAGTAAAAGAAGTAAAGGTGGATAGTGATCAGGTGCCGTTCTCGCCAAAGTGAACACAAAGGATCAACCATTTTGGGCTCTGGTGGCTTTGGAAGTCAAGGGAGATTCGACAATTCATTCGTGTTCTCACAAAACCAGTCCAGGACAATGCGAGGTGGATGAAGAGGGCCCTGTCATCTCGGAACTTAGCATCACCGTTGCGGAACAAATATTGTACCGTAAGATGGAAGTGATCAGCCAAGACGATCACATAATCCTTGGCAGTAATGCGAGTTCGCAGAATAAACATGGGATTTACGGAATACTACGATATGGCTGCGCAATTCATCACTGGCCCCCGACATGTTCCACTCTTGGCAGCAAGCAGTCTGCATCATAGGCTTGGAACGGTGTGTATAAAACGTAAACTGGGCCAGAAGCTGGAAACACTGTGAAACAAGTTTAATTCGACCAAATGATTTTCTCCCTTTGATGCACAGTCCAAGTTTCATGGCTTCAGCACCACATTTTCCTATTACGGGCATTTCCAGCAGTGATGAGTGTTTTTGGACCTGCAGCTCACTGTGCTTATAGAGCTTCCCACTGTTGTTTTGGTCTTTCAGAGGTCGCGAGTACGACATGTAGTTCTTCAATATCTTTTGCAGATGTCGTCGTCTTATTTTTTGTCGCAGTCCTCTTCAAAAACCGTCCGACATTCTCAACCGACACACATTTTCGCCCACGTCTTGCCTTGGCAGATGTTTTTCAGCTTTCTTTTTCTTTCATTTAATGTTATTTTTCACCTCATACAAAGGTGGGCTGGCAGCGGATATATCTACTCCGCTCTTCAGCCACAAGCATTACAATAAGAGAGACAATGAAGACATAAAGGGTAACAGATTGGTGGGTAAAAAACAGTAGATAAAAAAATTTAAAACACGAAGCCGTTCACACTCAACGAAAAAACACGAATAAACTGTCGGCACTGCGCACAAACACCGATGACTTAGACGGTACAAGTGAACGAAGGGGCGTGGCGGCGAAAAACACTAAATCACAAACACGATGGCACACACACGAGAAACTGATGGCGAAGATCTCCGGCGCGCGAATGTCCACGTAACATGTGCGAGTCCGGGGACCTGCCAAGAGGGGAAGAAGGTGGGGGGGGGGGGGGGGGGGAGGGAGAGGGGAGAGCAAAGATGCCAATGGCAGAGGAGATGGTGGGAGGAATGAAGGTATGGGGGTAGGGGAAGCCCAGGGGAGGAGGGACGGAAAAAGGGAGGAGGGAGGGAAGGGGGAGAGAAGGGAGAGAGGGTGCCCATAGGAACAAACACAGGAAGTGGGAGGGGAGTATCAAAGTTTGTAGGAGGGGTAGATGGAGGGGAGGAGGGCATCATCAGGGAGGGGGAGCTGGCGGAAGCCACCTTGGGAGAGGGTAAGGAGAGTGGAGAGATGGAGATCAGGTCAGACGTGGAAATACAGGTGCGGCAGCAGGTGGGGGTGGGAGAGGATGGGAGAAACAAGCGGGTGAGGAGGATCGAGTTTACAGGAAGTGCAGAGGATCCATATCCGTTTGAGGAAAAGGAGGAGGTAGGGGAACGGAATAAAGTCGTATAGGATCCACATGGGGGAGGGGAGACGGATGCGATAAGCGAGGCGAAGAGCATGGCGTTCAAGGATCTGAAGGGATTTGTAAAAGGTAGGAGGAGTGGAGATCCAGGCAAGGTGGGTGTAGCAGAAGATAGGGCGGATGAGGGATTTATAGGTATGGAAGATGGTAGAGAGGTCCAGATCCCATGTACGGCCAGAAAGGAGCTTGAGGAGCATGCCTTGGCTTGGATTGTCCGGAGGTGGGTGGTCCAGGAGAGGCGACGGTCAAGTGTGATGCCAAGGTACTTAAGGGTGGGGGTGAGGGTGATAGGACAGCCATAGACGGTGACATAGAAGTCGAGGAGGCGGAAGGAAGGGGTGGTTTTGCCTACAATGATCGCCTGGGTTTTGGAAGGATTGACCTTAAGCAACCACTGGTTGCACCAAGTGGTGAATCGGTCAAGATGGGACTGGAGAAGGTGTTGGGAGCGCTGCAGGGTGGGGGCGAGAGCAAGGAAGGCGGTGTCATCAGCGAACTGGAGAAGGTGGATGGGGGGTGAAGGTGGCGGCATGTCCGCTGTATACAAAAGGTACAGAAGAGGGGAGAGGACGGAACCTTGGGGCACACCGGCGGAGGGGAGGAAGGTGTAGGAATCTGTGTTATGGATGGTGACGTAGGAAGGGCGTTGGGAAAGAAAAGACCCGATCAGACGGACGTAGTTAATAGGAAGGACGAAGGTTTGGAGCTTGAAGAGGAGACCGGAATGCCACACACGGTCATAGGCACGTTCGAGGTCAAGGGAGAGGAAGATAGCGGAGCGACGGGAATTAAGCTGTGCGCAGGAGAGATGAGTGAGGTGAAGGGGAAGGTCATCGGTAGAGAAGGATGGCCGAAAGCCATACTGGGTAACGGGAAGTTGGCGGTGCTGGCGGAGATGCTGGTGGATGCGGCGGGTAAGGATGGATTCCAGTTTCAGCTTTCCCTTTATGCGGTATAAATCTTCGATGCCTGCGTCTTGTAGCACCAAACACATCAGCTACTTGGGTTACAGAAGCATCCGCCACATGAGTACCAGCAATTTGCCCGCGTTAGAATTCACTCAGCTCCGACATAAAGCACCCAAAAATACGCAGAACACTGTTGTGACCACAACTGACCCTTGCAACGTACTGAGGACATCGCACAAGCACCGTTCGTGGTCAAACAGCGCCACCTGCAGGCTTGGCTGCCATCTGCATTTATGTTCAAGAATGTATTTCTCGTGGTGATTCCATATTTTTATCGAACACCTGTAGCTCTTCATGTAGAGAAATGTGGTACCTAATGTCTACGATGAATACATATAACGGTTTTCTGTCTGGTACCAACCTCACTCATTGTACTTAACGAGAACTGGCATGCGAACTTATTGCATCAGCTACAAGAGCGTCTGCTTTTGGAGCATCGCTAGTAAGTCTTCCCTCGTATACATTTTCTTGGGGCAAAACTTACAGTTTCGCGGAGCTTTTAATAGTATTAACGTAGATGGGACGTGTTGGACAGCGTCTACCTGGTGCGGGCTTTGAAAAAAAATTAATGGTGGCCCTCAACTACGTACCCTCAGAGTTGAAATATTAAAAGTTTTGGCAGGGATACGTAGTTGCCGCATTACAGGCCAAATACTTCTGAGTCTACAGTATACAATATGAATATACACATGAATCGAATGGTCGAAGGTTCCTGTCATTCGGCAATTGCGAATTTTGAATGTAACATAGAAATTTATAAATGAAAGATTGCAATTATTGGTGTCGATGGTCCAGCAATTAAATGAAATATAAGTTGAATAACATGGAAACAATAGATTCCTATTTCAAGTAATTACTTATGAACAACAACATAGCTTGCAAGATATTCACTTCTAAATGCATACTACGTCTTCACTGCAGAAGCCACGGAAATCTCACAAGTGCACAAGCGGGCACTACGAAATATTTCTATCTCCCGCGACCACGCGCAAACTGCTCAACACTCTCCAAGTATTTCATGCGACCGTCCATCGCGCCTTCCCGTCCAGCACTCCCCCATGACCCGTGCGACCCGATGCTGCTCTCCCACTTCCATACAGCCTCTCCATTGACTTCGGTAGTCGCCTAACGTAGTAACGAGCGCCGTGATTGGCTAGATCGCTCCCGTCATGTCTCCAAGCCAACGCACACTCACAAACATATTGAAACACATACAAAATACTGGATTTACATTTAAATAACTTGAAATTCAATCAATATTCCTACGTCTGGACCATAAACACGGTATAACACACATTATTAAATACATAAACAGATTAAATAAACATATATCAAAGGAATAGAACAAAAGTAGTCCAGTACCTAATGCCTCTGTGCTTCTAAAACACAGTAAATATTTGACCAATTTCTTCATGAATAGTATATATCGGATATAAACAAAGACATAGACGAATAAATATATTTATAAGCATGCTGTTATCGTTTTCTCGTGTAACTGTGGAGTACCTATGGCCTGACGCAATCAATAGTAATCGGCCACTTTGACCTCCAATAACTCATGTACTACTCAAGTGACATGCCTATAATTCATACCAATTTAGGTTTACACTAATAGCTTTCTAAAGACACGTCGATCGACAAAATCGGATTAACCATTTAGATTTTGGAAAGCCGTTGTTGGGTGTTACTTGTATAACTTAGTCAGATACTAAACTTTAATTCCGGCTATTATTAATTTCTACATGAACTGTAAAATGTCAGCCTTTATGGTTTCACACAGTCCGCCATCTTTGGCACTCCCGGCATACAAATCTCCTTCATCTACACAAAGCACTGTTCTCGACACAGCGTCAACATGGAATTCCCAGCCACGCGGTTGGCCCGGACCATTCGCTGGGGCTGCCCTTCTTGCTCCAGCTAACGTTCGGCACCACGCAGTTGCTGAGGAGCCCCGGCTTGCCGAGCGGCCCGTGCGGCCACGCCAACTCCGAACTTGGAATATTTTCAGGGCGCCACAACTCACCCATTACTTCATATGGGAACCGCTCTGCATGCAGTTCTGCTGCTGGTGGTGCACTTTCGTGACATTTCCCATATATTAACAGTGTGTCGATTAATTGTTCATTAATAAATGGCACTGTACTTATGAAATGGCTTATGCAGTTACTAACGATTCGGCTATGTGACTTTTTTAGCCCGAACAACACACTGTTAATGAACTGCTGTATTCCTCACAATAAACCTGATCTAGCCCTACGTAGACTGTACTTCAATTAACTTCTCCGAAGAGCAGCACACGAATGACGAAATCTCTTGTCTCCACGAAACAGGTGTCTGCCGAGAGTTACGGAAACATCACATATCTGTTGCCTCGGCGGTGCAAGTTCCCTTGGAGTGTGGCGTATACTTTGGGGGTGGCTGGTCGTTCAACGACAGCAGCAACGGTACCAAAATCCTTATACTCATTGTATTTTTTATACGTAATTCCTTTCAAATCTTCAAAAGAGTTATATCTTTAAACTGATCGATATCTGCTGTTCTATCAGCAAAAAGGCACAATTCAATTTAAAAAATTTTGTTGCTCAAGTTTCAAGAAGACATGACTAAGTACCTTATGGTTTTTAGAAGACGACTGCACGATGACTACAAAAAGAATGACACACATCAGCGTGTAGAGAATCTCTCTCTAAGTTTCGATTCGTAATACGCGCCGTGGCACAGTTGCCTCAAGGCCTGTCTGAATACGTAGACAAATCGTCTTTTCCGTATTGTCGCATCGAATTAATTCGCGCACGCAGATAGGCCACGCAGCGACCAGATTTCCAAAGCAGGCTGGTACTATGCCTTCACGAACTATTTGTGTTAACTACCTCAATGAACTGCATACACTTATTGACGTTTCCCGTGTTACAAGCTGCGACCACATTAAGCACTTGTAACGTGAGTTAAGTACTTCGAGAGATGCCTGTTCAAATGGTTCAAATGAGTCTGAGCACTATGGGACTTAACTTATGAGGTCATTAGTCCCCTAGAACTTAGAACTACTTAAACCCAACCAACCCAAGGACATCACACACATCCATGCCCGAGGCCGGATTCGAACCGGCGACCGGAGCGGTCGCGCGGTTCCAGACTGTAGCGCCTAGAACCGCTCGGCCACCCTGGCCGGCAGAGATGCCTGTATCTTATCTGTATGCCTTGGACGTAACATCCATTTTATTTCGTGAACCGTTCAAAATATGGAAACGAGAACTTCAGCAAATATTAGTATGCTGAAAGGCATGTAATTTTTTGTATGTGTAATCAAAAAAAAAATGGTTCAAATGGCTCTGAGCACTATGGGACTCAACTGCTGAGGTCATTAGTCCCCTAGAACTTAGAACTAGTTAAACCTAACTAACCTAAGGACATCACACACATCCATGCCCGAGGCAGGATTCGAACCTGCGACCGTAGCGGTCTCGCGGTTCCAGACTGCAGCGCCAGAACCGCGCGGCCACTTCGGCCGGCGTATGTGTAATGCTCTTGACTCTTGTAATAATCTAAATATAACTGCAACTGTGTTTGTTTTATATGGTTGATATACTTTTTAACGACGTCCTATAGCAGTTAAAAATAAAAATACAGTGATGTAACTCTTATTAATGTTGGCATCAATAATTTATCCGAGAAATGAACCAAAACTGAAAAAGGCGATCGGAATCGGATACCGCTGTGTAAATACCGCCAAGCGAGACTCTCATTTCAGTCTCCGTTGTTGTATCAAGCCTTTCGATAACAGCTGTTCTCTTGAACATGGGGTCCGCCCCGATAGCTGAGTGGTCACCGTGACGGACTGCCGTCCTACGGGCCCGGGTTAGATTCCCGGCTGGGTCGGTGATTTGTGTTGTCTTCAGCATCGTTTCATCCCCATCCGGCGCGCAGGTGGCCCAATGTGGCGTCGAACGTAATAAGACCTGCACCAAGGCGGCCGGAACTGCCCCGTAAGGGGCCTCCCGGCCAATGACGCCAAACGCTCATTTCCAATTTTCTTGAACATGAGTATGTAAACGCATTTGAAATGGTTTCCCTAAGCGCTAGTAGGTAGCGTATACAGCCGTTGCACAAAAATATGGAAACACCGCTCCAAATGTATGAATGCAGAGTCTCGCGGCGATAACATTGAATAAAATGTTCTCGGGTTTCCAACCGCGTCAATTGGTTAAAACTACACGAGCTTTCGGCCAAGCACTCCTGAGCCACCTACGCAAGGTTTTCAGGAATAACGGCTACAGCACCCATCAAGTGAAAGAAGTGATTTCTGGGAAATATCAGAATAAGACCACCGACAAAGAGCAGGAAAAGAAACTTGCTCTGCTGCCATTCTGTGGCTCTGTATCGGGCAAGATAAGCCGCCTGTTGAAAAGACACAAGATCAAATCAATCTTCAGGCCTCCAACGAAAATCCGTCAATTACTGAGACCGGTTTAAGACGCTGTAGGTCTCAGAACACCTTGTGGGTGTGGCCAGAAGTACATCGGACAAGCAGTGCGCACTGTGGAACAACGCAGGAAAGAACACGAGAGGTATTATAGCCTACGCTATCCACAGAAATCTGCGTTAGCTGAGCATGCGTTAGAAAACGGTCACCACATAAAATCTGGCGATACCTCTGTCGTGGCTCGCACTAACGGCTTCTGGGACAGTTTAATAAAGGAAGCTATTGAAATAAAAATTACCACAAACACCCTGAATAGAGACGGTGGCTTACAGCTCAGCGCTGCGTGGGATCCAGCGATTGCGCGGTTGAAGAGGGCACATCGAACGCCGACCCAAAACATGCCTATATATGGCAATGTCACGGCACCAGTGACGTCACAGCCGGCAGCTAGCGTATATAAGGGCGCACCAACAGCCCACTGGCAGTCATAACACTTGACAATGGCCAAGGAGTGCTTGGCCGAAAGCTTAGTCATAACACTTGACAATGGCCAAGGAGTGCTTGGCCGAAAGCTCGTGTAATTTTAACCAATTGACGCGGTTGGAAACCCGAGAACATTTTATTTACCGCTACAAATGCTTGCTTGAACATAAATACAGGTTGCGCTGATTTATTTGATCACGTACTGCTCCTGTGCAATGTCCACAATACGTTGCAACTATCAGTCGCGGTCAGAACAGTGTTCTGTGTAGTTGTGTGTGCATTACGTCGTAACTAAGTGAATTCGAACGAGGGCGAATTGTTGGTGTTGGTACGGTGTGTGCTTCCGTAACCAATGTAGCGGAAGTGTTTGGTGTTTCGAGAGACAACTAACTCACATTATTAACGCACACAGGGAAAGCGGGGATACGTCATCCAAGTCACAACGCGGAAGAAATTTTGTGTTAAGAGTGATTGTGACAGACGGTCACTGAAGAGGATTTTGACGAAAAACGAGGGGACTACAGCTGCGAAAGGCGTTGCAGAACTGAATGTCGCACACGTGTCAGCACCAAAAAGACCCGAAGGGAACTCCATAAGCAGAGAACTGCAGGGCGTGCTGGAACTCCAAAACCTCTCATCAGTGACGCAATTGCCTGTAACAGGAAAGCGTGGTCCCGAAGCCATGAAACCTGGACTGGGGAACAATGCCAGCAAGCCATTTGGTCGGAGGAGTCTTCTTTCACGATGTTTCCAGCTTCTGGCCGAGTATAAGTCCCAAGAGTGAAACACGGTGATTCAGTGATGAATTGGGCACCCACATCGTGGTATTCTGTTGGCCTCATGGCTACTCTGCAAGGTCTCTTTTGGCTGATGAGGTTCATTCCATCATACAACGTTTATTGCCCAATGAAATGATAGAGCCGCTATTCACACAGCTCGCATCGTCCAGGACTGGTTTTTCGAGCACGAGAGCTAACTGTCGCATCTGCCCTGGCCACCACAGTCTCCAGATCTCATGTTATGTATGAGCCTTTGTGGTCTTCTTTGGAGAGAAGAGTGCTTTATCGCTATCAACCTCCATCATCATTACCTGAAGTTCACAGTATTTTGCAGTAAGAATGGTATAAGAATCCCTTGAAGACCATACAGGAACGACTGGAAGCTGTTCTATCTCAATTGCGTAAGCCTGTCTTCTTGCTACATATAAGGAAGGAGCCTGCCACGAGAGCAGTAGCCAGACTGACTAGTGTCGAAACAGCGAGCAACAAAATCTGCGCTCGACATCTGGCAAAGACATCTAGAAGAGTCGTCAATAAATCGTGGAAGAAAACTGGTAAATGCAAACCCAGACATCAAAAAATCAGTTACGGTGATTTGTTTTCATCTTCTGTTTTCTCTGTTTTGTGATACCATTTATAGAACTTAATTACTGAATTTCAGGTCCACCTGTTTGTTACACAAAAATTGTTTTTTGTAGAAACCCAAACATGTTCCAGCACGTTTGTGACATTGTCAGTGGGTACTCTTTATTCATAAACATAGTTAAGTAATAATTATTTTGGCGGAACTGGGCCTAAAATATTTTTGTCTGTTGTTGTCATTACTTTAATTTTTTCTACGTTGTTGAGTTATGTTCGGCCGTCTGTACATTATTGTATATTGCTAACTTCTCGTATGGTATTAAATGATGTTACTGAAAGTTTGGTTGACAAGTTAACAAGTAACTTTGTCTACAAATGTAATTCTGTTTTGCGAAAATATTTTGAGGCTATATATCTCGATTATTTACATTTAGTTTCTCATCTGCATTTTCAGCTGTTGTTGAAATGCACACACTAGCACAGCACTTTTTTCAGTCGCAAGTAGCACTGTTTCACTCTGCAAGAAAACGGTGTTTATTTTTGTGCGTCGCGTCCAATCCGTGTTCATGTTTGCTCGTTCTCATATCACACAGAAACATCAGTTAATTTCAGATAACAAGCTACCAGTATACAGGGTGTATTTGATAACTGAAGACATTGTCCTAAACAACATTACATCAGTATTTACTTCATTTGCAGAATAATAATTACAGATTTTACGAGTAGTACGTTGTTTAGTACCTCCAATTATGCATGGCACGAGTAAGCGATTAATATTTATTTTCCCCTGGGTGGCATATCAGATATAGAAGTGTGGACGTGTGGACGCTAAACGGATAGTCTATACTGAAAGGCTTAGTCCAATTCACGGCGCAGCTACACTCATGGAGAAAGCATCCGGTAGTAAATTAACGGGTGATCAAAAAGTCAATATAAATTTGAAATAAACCACGGAATAATGTAGATAGAGAGGTAATAAATTGACACACATGCTTGGAATGACATGGGGTTTTATTAGAACCAAAAGAAAAGTTCACAGAATGTCCGACAGATGGCGCTGGACAGCAAAACGTCAGTGACTGCGCATGACGGTCATGTATAAAAGGAGCTGCAATGAGAGAGAGAATGCTCCCCCTCCCTGATGATGTCCTCTTCCCCTCCATCTAACCCTCCTATCAACTTTGATCCTTCCCCCCCCCCCCCCCACTTCCTGTGTCCTTTCCTTTAGGCACCCTCCCTCCCTAATCTTTCCTTTTCCCCCATCCCCCTTCCTCCGCCCCTCTTCCCCCGTGCTTCCCCTCCCCCTTCCTCCCTCCCCTTCTCTCCCCTGCCCATGGCATCTCTGCTCTTCCCTCTCCCTCTCCCCTTCCTCCTCCTCCTCCTCCTCCTCTCTTGGCAGGTCCCGGGACTCGCACACGCTCAGTGAACATTCGCACGCCGGAGATCATCGCCATCAGTGTCTCGTGTGTGTGCCTTCGTCTGTGTTTAGTGTTCTTTCGCCGTCACGCCACCACTGTTCACGTGTGCCGTCGCCGTCATCCGTGTTATGTGCGACGTGTCAACTAGTGTTAGTGATATTTCTCGTCCAGCGTGAACGGCTCCAGGTTTTTTGTTTTTTAGTGTCTACATTTTTTGCCCGCCGTTTTGATTGTATTTTCTGTGCCAACTATATGTATTACTAATTGTAAAACTCAAGGCTGAAGAGCGGCGTACTATGCTGCTGACAGCCCGCCTTTGTGTAAGGTGATCAAAATCACAATAAAAAGAAAGAAAAAAAAGAGAGAGAGAGAATCAGATGCGCCAGCAGTCGCAGCATGTTGACGTTACCTGAAAAGGCGCTTTTAGTGAAGTTGTATTATCAGAATGGGGAATGTGCCAGTTCAGCGTTACGATCCTATCGCCATAGGAAGGGGTTTCGAACGGGTAAAGATCCGTTGACAAATGCAGCTGTGGCGAGAATGATTTCGAAGTTTGAAGCCACGGGTTGTTTAGACGATAGACCCCGTAGTGGCCGACCGAGCATAAGGCGTAATACTGCTGAGACAGTTCAGGAAGAAATGGAGACTGTAGCGGGTTCGTCCTGTGTACGGGGAAGTCAGCGCTCGTGCAGTCGCACGTCGCACCGGCATTCCATACACTCCTGTTTGGTTGGCACTTAGGCGTACTCTCTGATGCTATCCGTAAAAAATCCATCGGCATCATGAACTGTTACCTGGCGATTTAGTGAAGCGGAGGGTATTTGCGGTGTGGGCGTTTCAAAAGATAGCGTAAGATGACGATTGGTTGAGTAACGTGTTGTGGACCGACGAAGCTCATTTCACGCTCCGAGGGTCTATCAACGCCCTCAGCTGCACAATTTGGGCTACCGAAAATCCTAGAACTGTCGTGGAAACTCCATTGCACGACGAGAAAGTCACAGTATGGGTTGGATTTACCACATCTACCGTTATCGGGCTTTTTTTCTTCGAGGAAATGCGTGATTCTGGTTTTGTAACGGGTGATAGGAACGCCGATATGTTACAGAATCGCATCATCCCCAGCCTGGCTGATAAACACCTGCCGGAACGTACGATGTTTATGCAGTATGACGCTCCACCCCATATTGCTAGATGCGTGAAAGATCTCTTGCGCACGTCGTTTAGTGATGATCGTGTGCTAAGCCGCCACTTTCGTCATGCTTGGCCTCCCAGGTCCCTCCAGATCTCAGTCCGTGCGATTATTGGCTTTGGGGTTACCTGAAGTCGCAAGTGTATCGTGATCGACCGACATCTCTAGGGATGCTGAAAGACAACATCCGACGCCAATGCCTCACCATAACTCCGGATATGCATTACAGTGCTGTTCACAACATTATTCCTCGACTACAGCTATTGTTGAGGAATGATGGTGGACATATTGAGCATTTCCTGTAAAGAACATCATCTTTGCTTTGTCTTGTTTTGTTATGCTGATTATTGCTATTCTGATCAGATGAAGCGCCATCTGTCAGATATTTTTTGAACTTTTGTATTTTTTTGGTTCTAATAAAACCCCATGTCATTCCAAGCATTTGTACGTCTCTATCTACATTATTCCGTGAGTTATTCATTTTTCAAATGTATACTGACTTTTTGATCATCCGGTATGTGATGTGTTTGCAGGAAGACTGTTAGACACGCAGAAAAAATGGGAACAGAAGAAATGGGTACATATTAATGTACCAACGATCACAATATCCGTACCTATATCCCTAACAACCTGTATAGTAAGCCGGCCGCTGTGGCCGAGCGGTTATAGGCGCTTCAGTCCGGAACCGCGCTGCTGCTATGGTCGCAGGTTCGAATCCTGCCTCGGGCATGGATTTGTGTAATGTCCTTAGATTAGTTAGGTTCAAGTAGTTCTAAGTCTAGGGGACTGGTGACCTCAGATGCTAAGTCCCACAGAGCTTAGAGGCATTTTTGAACCTATATAGTAATGTGAATATAGTAATGTAAATGCTTCAAATGGCTCTGAGCACTATGGGACTTAACTTCTAAGGTCATCCCCCCCCGTTCAGCCTGCTACCGTCCCATATTACCTGGAACGCATTTCGGTACTACCTACACAATATGCTGGTCCTACAGAGCAGCTAAGATGTCAGGCGTTACGAGCGTTCTTCACCCAATCACACAGAGCGACAAGAAAGCGAGTCAATATTGCGGTTTCATCCAGTTCTGAACTGTATTTAAAATTTCAAGTGTCTAGCTCATCGGCAAGATAGTTTAAAATCAGCTGTAAAAAAATGGTTCCAATGGCTCTGAGCACTATGGGACTTAACATCTGAGGTCATCAGTCCCCTAGAACTTAGAACTACTTAAACCTAACGAACCTAAGAACATCACAAACATCCATGCCCGAGGCAGGATTCGAACCTGCGACCGTACCGGTCACGCGGTTCCAGACTGTAGCGCCTAGAACCGCTCGGCCACTCCGGCCGGCATAATAATGTATAAAGGGTACTACGTTACCCACCAAAGCAGAAAAAACTGAGGCAATAACAACAGACAAAAATTGTTTTTAGGCCTAATTTCGGTATAATAATTTTTACTTACATGTTTACATTTTGCAAAACTAAAAAAGGATTAGTCACTGATGATCACGCACAGGTACTGAAACATTTTTGGTTTATATACACACCAGTTTTTTTGCATAACAGACAGAAATGCAGTAATTTTGCCTACCAACATGTCCTACTGCAAGAGCTCCAGAACCAAATGACGAATAATTTACGGAACTTTTTAGACACGCTATGTCTTTATGCATGCATGTACGTAGTTTACATTTAGTTGGTTTCAGTGATGACTTTGCAGTTGTCCTGTGCCTGTGATAGATAGCAAGTGTGATGTGGGTGGGCGCTGGTGCGGCGTAACAGGTTGCGGTATTGTCCCCAGGAAGGGAGAAGCTCGGCCTGCCGGTAGGTGAGCCGGTACGCCTCGTGCTTGAAGCAGACGGGACGCAGGTGGAGGACGGCGAGTACTTCCGCACGCTACCCAACAACACGGTGCTGCTGCTGCTCCGGCAGGGCGAGCGCTGGTACCCCAGCGGGGTCGACGTCATCCGTGCTGGTGAGGACGCGCGCTCCGCCGCTAGCTGTCACTGCCACTGCACTCCACCAGAAGAATGGCACCCTCCACAACTGCGCGACGCGCTCTGCCCCCGCAAAGTAATGCACCACACTGCTCCCAAACCCACCACTTACTGTCCAGCCAGCTACCGAGCCCTAAGCACTGGAGAGCTGCGTTACTGCGGACCGGGTGTACGAACTGCCAGTGCTAGCTGATAGTGGATTTATCAAACATAAACGCAGGATGCAACGAAACTACCGACAAAATTTCGGAGGTTACATCAGGAATATCTTACGAGTACGAGGGCTGATCAACGCAGACTGAGAATGGTATTTTTAAGCATGTTTATTACTCCAATCAATGTTTACACGACCTTTTTAAAAGCACCCCGCTCATACTCGAACGCACTTTTTACAGCGTCTCTCCCAATCCTCGAAGACATGACGTAGTCCGTTCTTTGTCAGTTCGTTGAGAATCGCCTCACTTGTCTTGGGCACTGCTTCAGAGTTCTCTATCGAATGCCAGGAAGCTTTGCCTTTTAAAGATGGTAACAAAAAAAGAAAGAAAAAGGTCATTGGGTGCAAGGTCTGGGCTATAAGGCGGATGCAGTACCAACTAATGTTGAACTGAGCCAGAAACTGCATGACTTTATTTGCGACGTTAGCTGCGCACTGTCGTGATGAAGTCGTCACAATCCGAGTAAGTTCTAAGCGTTAGCCCGCCCGGTTGGCCGTGCGGTCTAACGCACGGCTTTCCGGGCGGGAAGGAGCGCCTGGTCCCCGGCACGAATCCGCCCGGCTGATTTGTGTCGAGGTCCGGTGAACCGGCCAGTCTGTGGATCGTTTTTAGGCGGTTTTCCATCTGCCTCTGCGAATGCGGGATGGTTCCCCTTATTCCGCCTCAGTTACACTATGTCGGCGATTGCTGTGCAAACAAGTTCTCCACGTAAGCGTACACCACAATTACTCTACCACGCAAACGTAGGGGTTACACTCATCTGGTGTGAGACGTTCCCTGGGGGATCCACCGGGGGCTGAACCGCACAGTAATCCTGGGTTCGGTGTGGGGCGGCGGAGGGGTGAAGTGGACTGCGGTAATCGTCGTGGGGTTGTGGGCCACTGCGGCTGCGGCGAGAACGGAACCTCTCCGTCGTTTCTTGGCCCCCGGTTAACATACAATACAATACAAGTTCTAAGCGTATCCTTGTAAAGTTTTCCTCAGATTAGCCAATACTGACGTGTAGTGTACTGCTGTTACTGCAGTGTGAAAGAAAACTGCGTACCTATAAATCATTCAATGACAGAAAATATCATCACCAACACTTTCCCTCCAAATGGAATAAATGCCGCCTTTTTTTATGTTCGAGAAAGCGATTTCCGCACTGTGGTGCCTCGTTTTCCTTCATGATCTCAATAACGCCTGCATGACTTACCACCGGTGATAATCGATTCCAGAAACGCATCCCCTCCGTCAGAAAAGAGACGCAACACCTCACGGATTGTCTCCATTCCCACAGCCTTTTGTTTGGGAGTCAACAGACGTGGCACCCAGCAGTCATGAACAGGGGTCATATGGAGATGATCGTGAGCAATCGCAAAGACACTGTCACTTGAAATTCTCGACACTTCGCTGGGGTTACATAATGCTATCTGCCAATCCTCACGGGCAATCACAGCAGCTGTGTCGGTTCATGTTGACTTCACACACAGCACAAGTCGAAACACCAAACACTGTTGCACAATATAGTGAATCTTTACCGTACGCTTGCCGCAGCTTTTCGTAAGTTGCAGTGGTTTTATGGTTCAAAGGAACACGGAATTTTATTGCGCCTTAATGCTCCTTTCGCGTCACCTTCATTATTTGGTATGCGAAATGCAAAGAGCATTACTACCAACCTGCCAATACGAGAATGCTCCCCCGTATGGATATTACACATAAAACCCTGCTCTTTTCAACTTTCATTGTACAGACGGGAAACTATTACAGAAGCTACAGGAAAAAGCAGTGTCAGTCTCTATTGACCAGCTTTCGTATTTTGGTGCATCAGATTCTTGGTCTCCAGCGCTCGTTACAGAGTAACTGTAGTCCGCTTGACTACTTACCCCGTATATCTTTGCATATGTACTGCACTGAAAATATCTACAAACAGTGCAAATGTCGACGGTAAAACTGTGTGAAACTATGAAACAGGATAAAGGAAAACAGTTCAAAATATGAGACTGACACGACGTGCAAACTGACTAAAGAATACTGGCTGGAGGTCAAAGGCAAGGGAGTAGATGCATGCGTAGCTAGAACAAATATAGACATCACCTATAGGAAAATTAAAGAGAACTTTGAGAAAAAGAGAAGCAGCTGTATGAATATCAAGAACTCAAGTGGCAAGCCATTGCTAAACAAAGAAGGGAAAGGTGGAAGGAATACGTGAAAGGGTTATACAAAGGAAAGAAACGGAAATCCTGTATTAGGGAAAAAGAAGAGGAATTAAGAAGACGAGATGCAATATATAAGGGGAGTTCAAAAAGGAACGAGCCGGAGGCATAATTACAGAAACCAGTACCTGTATGTTAGAAGTATTGACCCTGGCTGTTGAGACACTTGTCCCACTGCGACACAAGTCGGTGAATGGCTGTCTCAGAAAATTCCCAGGCCTGCCATGTTAACCAGTTCCGCACGTACAGCTGGACGTCGTCTTCCGAGGTGAATCGTTTACCCCTATGCTGACGTTCTCCTTTGACAAAGATGGCCCGCTTCTGATTCACCACCTCCAGTACGGGACAACAGTGAACGCCCAGCGTTACTCGCAAAGCTTAACCACTCTTCGCCAAGCGATCAAATAAAAACGACCAGGCAATCTCACCCGTGGGGTCATTCTGCTCCACGACAGTGCAAAGCCTCATACGGCCAACACATTCAAGGCCCTCCTGCAGAAATTCAAATGGAAGGTTCTTGGCCACCCTCCATACAGTCCGGACGCGCTGTGATTATGCTATTTTTGGTGCCCTTAAAAAGGCTCTGAGGGGCAAACGATTCACCTCGGACGACGACGTCCAGCTGTACATGCGGAACTGGTTAACGTCGCAGCCCCGGGAATTTTGAGAGACAGCCATTCACCGCCTTGTGTCACAGTGGGGGCAACGACCTTGCCGCAGTGGATACACCGGTTCCCGTGGGATCACCGAAGTTAAGCGCTGTCGGGCGTGGTCATCACTTGGATGGGTGACCGTCTAGGCCGCCATGCGTTTTTGCCATTTTTCGGGGTGCACTCAGCCTCGTGATGCCATTTGAGGAGCTACTCGGCCGAGTAGTAGCGGCTTCGGTCAAGAATACCATCATAACGACGGGGAGAGCGGTGTGCTGACCCCGCCTCTCCTATCCGCATCCTCCACTGGGGATGACACGGCGATCGGATGGCCCCGGTAGGCCACTCGTGGCCTGACGACGGAGTGTGTCACAGTGGGAAAAGTGTCTCAACAGCCAGTGTCAATATTTCTAACATACAGGTACTGGTTTCTGTAATTATGCCTCCGGCTCGTTTCTTTTTGAACGCCCCTTATATGGTAGTATGGACGACGTACTCTCAGAATTACTGAGAATCTTGGGAGAGCCAGCCACGATAAAACTGTTCCACGTTGTATGCAAAGGTACAGTAAATCACACAGGCAGAATTCAAAGCGAACAATTTTATGTTGTGAGCAACCGCAGCTGAAGTAATCCATATTTGACAAATAAACTGCTTTCAGCTGTACATGAAACATTATTTACAGGAAAACAACCGGTTTCGTGATATCAGATCACATCCTCAGGTGTAGATACGTCGGTAAAACATTAAGCCCATAATATTGGAAGGAGGGTGACTCAACCTTCTTAAAATAATTTGATTTGGGGCACCCTGCCTGTTGGGGGGGTAGCAGCATTATATTTTGAGAAGATTGAATCTCCTTGCTTCCCATATTATGGGCTTAATGCTTTACTGACTTGGATAAAAAATAGTGGCAACACTGCCGCAACATGGATAGCATGGCATGCCTGCTGTCTATAGCTGATTGCAGATGGTCAGCTGATGTAGTGCAGTGAACGGCGATGGCTGTGTCCGAGTCAGTTGCCTGTGTACTGTCTGAGAGTGCAGGAGGCCAGTTCAAGCACCCTGACAGTATGTTTAGAAGACACGAACAACGTGCGTGGATCAAGACTGAAGTGGCACGCAGTCGGAGTGCACAACAATGTTGTGTCACTGCATCCTATCATCCGTCATGACAATACACGATGGCACATGGCGAATCCGGTGCAGGAGCTTCTGTATATGGGGGTGGCAGATAATGCAGCGTCCACGATATTCACCCGTTATGAGTCCGTACGATTACTACTGTTAGCCAAAGGAATCTCTTCGTGGCATGCGCTACAACACAAGAGAATACATCATCCGTGTCATAGGGCGGTCTTTGCGAGACATCGACATAGATGGATTTTCTGACGTGTACGACGCCTTCCATCTCTGCAGCGGAAGGTGATGGAGATGCGGGTCCATTTTATTGAGGGCATGTAATACGGTGAAAATACGTCAATGAAGTCCGGTATGAATTACAACCGTGTTGCCACCACTTTTTATCCAACCCATGTACATCTGAGGATGTGATTTGATACCGCGAAACTAGTTGTGTTCCTATATATAAAGGTTCATATAGTATGTAGGTGGAAATGGTTTATTTGTTAAATAATCCAAAAGAATGTAATAATTCCTATCCCAATGAAGGCAGGTGCTGACAGCTGAGAACGTTACCGAACCATCGGCTTAATAACTCGTGGTTGCAAAATACTGACATGATTTATTTACAGAAGAATGTCGACATTGGTAGAAGCCAACCTCTAGGAAGATCGCATTAGGTTCCAGATACATGTAGGCAATACTGATCCTACAAGTTATCGTGAAACACAGGTTAAAGAAATTGAAACGCACATTTGTAACCTTTGTACATTCAGAGAAAGCTTTTGGCAATGTTGACTGGAATATACTCTTTCAAATTATGAGGCTGCAAGGATATAACGTGGAGCGAAAGGTTATTTATAACTTGTGTCGAGACTAAACGGCAGTTTAAAAGAGTCGAAAGACATAAAAGGGAAGCAGTGGTTGGAAGAAAGTAAGGCGTTGAGCAAGAAGTAAAGGAAACTAAAGAGAAATTTTGAAAATGAATTTAACTTCAGGAGAAGAAATAGGAAGATTGAGCTCTACCGATGACATTTTAATTCTGTCAGAGACCGCTAAAGTGTGACAAGAGCAGCTGACTGGAATGAAAAGTGCCTTGGAAAGACGTAATATGATGAAAGTTAAAAAAAAAAGATTAGAATAATGCGGTGTAGTTGGACTACATCCGGAGTGATGCCGAGGGAATTACGATAGAAAATGATGCACTAAAAGTAGTAGACGAGGTTCGCTATTGGGGCAGCAAAATAACTGATAGTGGGCAATGCAGAGTAAATGGAAAGTACCGGCCGACGACAGCAAGAAAAAATTTGTGAAAAATGGGGATTTCTTAATATCTAAAATAAATTTAAGTGTTGAAGAGTTTTCTGAAGTTATTTAGGTGGAGTGTAGATTGGTATGGAAGTCAAAGGTGTACGATAAGCACTTAAGAGAACAGAAGCTTTTGAAATGTGGTGGTACAGAAAAATGCTGAAGATAAGGCGGTTAGATCGAGTAATTAATGAGGAAGTACAGATTCGAAATGGATAAAAAAGAAATTTATGGCACAACTTAACTGAAAGAAGGAATCTTTACTGATGGCACATATCTCGAGACAGCAAGGAATTGTCAATTTAGTAATGGAGGGAAGTGTGGGGGCTGAAAATGGCACATGGGGACCAAGGTATGAACACAGTGAACAGGTTCAAATGGATATTGGTTACAGAAGTTATTGGTAGATGAAGAGGCTTGCAGAAGGTGGACTACCCTGAAGAGCTGCACCAAACGAATCTTCGGACGGAAGACTTCAACAACCACAACATGTGTTTTGTGTCGCGTTTGGAAAGAAACTTGTTCCATTGACTCACGTCACTTGCTGTTGACAACACCAGTAGCCACTTTACTCTTCGCCTTCAAGCTTTCATTTAAAACTGCTTTTTTTCGGTCTCGGGTTTGTTGCTCGGGCAGTGTTAGTTGTACGTTAAGGGTGATACACAGTGGTATGGGTAGGTTTACTGACGGAGAAGTGGCCGATATGAGTTCACTCAATGCAATGCTAAAGCAACACAAAGACGCTATGCTGTTCCCGCACTGACACACAGTGATAAAAGTGTACCTATTTTGTCGGAGGCTTGTTGTATTACTCAGTGCTCTGTATTCTACGTTTTGGTGATTACATATGAAAGGCTTTTTCACTGTTGTGAAGGCGTTTTCGCAGAAACCGAAATAACTGGAGTAACAAATAGAATCAATCATAATTACATTATTACTACATGATGTGATCAAAAGTTTCCGGACACCCCAAAAATATACGTTTTTCATATTAAGTGGATTGTGCCGCCACCTACTGCCTCGGTATTCAATAGACATCGTGAGAGAGCGAAACTCACGGACTTCTAACTTGGTCAGGTGGCTGGGTGTCACTTGTGTCATGCGTCTGTACGCGCGATTCCCAGACACCTACACATCCCTAGATCCACTGTTTACGATGTGATACTGAAGTGGAAACGTGAAGGGGCACGTACAGCACAGAAGCGTACAGGCCGACCTCGTCTGCTGACTGACAGAGACCGCCGACAGTTGAAGAGGGTCTTAATGTGTCATACGCATACATCTATACAGATCATCTCACAGCAATTCTAAAGTGCATCAGGATCCACTGCAATTATTAAGAGAGTTGGGCGGAAGGTGAGAAAACTCGGATTTCATGGTCGAGCGGCTGCTCGTAAACCACGCATCACGCCGGTAAGTGCCAAACGACGCCTCGCTTGGTGTGAGGAGCGTAAACGTTGGACGACTAAGCGGTGGAAAAACATTGTGTGGAGTGACGAATCACGCTACACAATGTGGCGATCCGATGACAGGGTGTGGATATGGCGAATGCCCGCTGAACGTCATCTGCGAGCTTGTGTAGTGCCAACAGTAAAATTCGGAGTCGGTGGTGTTATGGTGTGGTCGTGTTATTCATGAAGGGAGCTTACAGCCATCGTTGTTTTGCGTGGCACTATCACAGCACAGGCTTACATTGAAGTTTTAAGCACCTTCTTGTTTCCCACTGTTGAAGAGCAATTCGGCGATGGCTATTGCATCTTTCAACATGATCGAGCACCTGTTCATAATGCATGGCCTGTGGCGGAGCGGTTACACGACAATAACATCCCTGTAATGTAGTGGCCTGCACAGACTCCTGACTTGAATTCTATAGAACACCTCTGGGATGCTTTGGCACGCCGACTTCGTGCCAGGCCTCACCGACCGACATCGATTCCTCTCCTCAGTGCAGCACTCCGTGAAGAATGGACTGCCATTCCCCAAGAAACCTGGCTGTATGTCTGCCTGCGAGAGTGAAAGCTGTCATGAAGGCTAAGGGTGGGCCAACTTCACACTGAATTCCAGCATTACCGATGGAGGGCGCCACGAACTTGTAAGTCATTTTCAGCCAGGTGTCCGGATACTTTAGATCACATAGTATATATAATGAGCCACGTGACCTTTGTACCAAAGTACTCTGAACGTATCCGTGAACAACCTCTGAGATGTTATAAGTGTTCGGATTCATCCTGTCAACTCCCCTTAATTAGCTTACCGTGTTAGCGGTGAGTAGGGATCAACTTCATATTACTTTGCAGCCCAACATCCGGCTATATTGCCAGTTTGTAGATAACGAACTTATAGATTCCGCGTGTAAACGTCTACCTAGTGAGTTGCTCTTCATGGAAAACAGTAGTACCTCGTTCATCCAAGTGTAATTCTGAGAAAATCCTTAAGACCCTTCATACGTCTAGCCCCGTGAAACGTGGCCACGTCACTTTATTACGTTCCTCTTTCCCAGAGCTGTAAAATGTTGTTAAAGAGGAAATATTTAATTTTAAAAATTTATGATTTTCCATCAACATTTTGAGAAATAAAAATGTGAACAGACTTAAATATACAGTAAAATATTCCCCATTTATATAGACTGCCTGACAAAAAGTGAAGAACACAAGGACATGTCGGATGTCAATGCAACTTTGTACACGTACACACCATTGGCTGGTAAGTAAATGATTAAGACTTGCGATTGTCTATGATAGGTAGAACGACTGCATTAGTATTTTTCGTATTTCGCGTTGTTACCAGACCTGACAGGCTACATAAGGGGCATGAACAGCGTCAGATGTTGAGTGATCTTTGTGAAGGACACGGAGGTACCACATATATATATATAGGTCTATCGACTCCTGACAGCAACCTCATTGTGGGTCCCCATTTGGCCGGCTGGTCGAATCGTGCAGTATACAGATTTGTGGTTCATTCGGACGTGACAGTGGCCCGATGTTTGGCCACATGGGAGTGTGAGAGCAGGAATACTCGTCATCAAGGTTCCGGTCGATCACGTCAGACCACCACGAAGGAGGATGGAGGATTGCCTTATTGTGCACTAAGCACATCGTAACCCTTTTCACATCTGTGCCTCCCATCCAGCAACAACTAATGAAGTCGCCTCAATATTTTGTGTCATAACGCACTATTCATCGGCGACTAGCGCAGATGGACTAGGGAATTACCTCCTACTCGTAGACTGCCATTAGCACCACCACACAAACGGATGCGTTTGGAATGGTGCCGTGACCGGGAACCATAGATTTCTTACAGATGATGTCGCATTGTGTTCAGCGATGAATCGCTGTTCTGCACTACCATGGGTGGCCATTGTCGGCGAGTATGGCGGCGACCTGGAGAGAGGTCCCATTCTTCCAGTGTTTTGGAGAGACACAGCCGTTTGTGTGGGGAGCCGTCGGGTATGACGTCAAGTAAAGGCTGGTACAGCGATACGTCACGTACATACTGCTTTCTCCTGTGGTACTCTTCTCATGTGACAATATCGTCGTGCCATTTTTCATCAGGACAATGCTCGCACTTTCGTGGCAAGAGTGTCTATGAAGTGAAGTGTCAGTGTGGCGAGGTATTCCCGTGGCCAGCAGGAGCCCCGATAGAACATGTGTGCTCTGACGTCAACTCCAGCCCAGCGTCGGGCTATCAACGACCTGGTACAACAGTTGTGGCATACCTTGTCTCAGGAAAGGATAAAACGGGTTTATGACTTTAATGGTCAAGAAAAGCTCGTTGCCAGACGTAAAATGACCCCTCAGACGATGCCTGGATTCTGAGGTATAAATCAAATGAACTGAGAGAACAGTCACGGAGAGTAGAATTATTATTATAATGAATTTTTGTACAGTGATTCCTCTTTGAATTCCCAATACAAGTCCTTGAAAAATGCTGATACATGTTAAACGCTTCATCTATTCACAATAAACATAAGTCTGGAGGTCAGTTCAGAGGTGAGAGTTCCGTGGAGAAAGTTACTTCTGCACTGAGACGATACCAGACTATTCCGCACCTGAGCCACACAACAGCTCGACAAGAGCTCCGTAAGAACTGGGTAACAACTCTCACTAAGTGGGCTGAGGTGAACTGGCTCAGCTGCATCGGACGGTCGCTTTATCATTGTGACGCATGGCGCCTGTGGCTACTCAAATCATGGGGCGTGACGCTCGTGCTGCTAGGGATTGGACGGCGGCAGTCGCTGTCATTGTGACTGTCGGACGACGGACGTGGTGTGGTATCGACTGGTTATGAAACCACAAAGACACCCTTCCCAACTGAATCCGTGCATGCATCCAAGCCAGAGGGTGTGTAAGGTCATATCGATATGTGGGCTCATACTGCCAAGTTCTTTGTAAATTTGACTCTACATTGTAATTACTGAAATAACATCACATACCCTCTCAACCTGAGGATTCATTTCGTTTCCTCTTCCCCTTCTGAGTGCTTCCCTTTTTTCTTTTTACCAGGCAGTATATTTTCATTTGCCAATAGGCTTGCCGCAGTGGTCACAGTGGTTCCCGTCAGGTCACAGAAGTTGAGCGCTCTCTGGTTGGGCTAGCACTTGGATGGGTGACCATTCGGCCTTCCGAGCGCCGTTGGCAAGCGTGGTCCACTCAGCCCTTGTGAGGCAAACTGAGAAGCTCCTTGATTGAGTAGTTGCGGCTCCGGTCTCTTAAACTGACATACGGCCGGGAGAGCGGTGTGCTGACTACATCCCCCACCATATCCGCATTCAGTGATGCCTGTAAGCTGAGGATGAACGGCCACCAGTCGGTACCGTTGAACTTTCATGGCCCGCACTGGCGGAGTTTAGTTTAGTATCTTTACATTTGCCGAAAACTTTCTTTCCGAATCGCTAGCCGTTATTAAACATTATTTGAACAGAATTTTATTTAGGTGGTGCCCCAAAGTTCGTAAAAATTTGAAGAAGAATATGAACTTCTATGTAATCTGCTGCTTGGATAAAAACTTTCCATTGTCTACAATTTTCGATCCACTGATCATCATCAGGTCCCTGTATGATTACCAAAAGACGTGGAGACATTTGGCTCATTTTGTCGTCAATAATACGTAATATGTGAAGCATCCTATCTTAGAAGACGACATACATAAAGAATAAAACCAATTTACTCAGCGTAGGTAACATGATGGTGTCTTCCACAATCAAACCCAAAAGCAAGAAATTAGAGCTGTTTATGACGTACATATATTGTAGGGGTACTGTGACAAATCCCTGTTTCATTAGCATGAATTGTTTTTCTTGCTTTTTAGCAACAAGCATGATCATAAAAGGACCACTTGGATTACATTCCATTATTGTCGTCAGAACATCACCTGCATTAAGTACTCTGGCTAGATTTTTTAAGCATAGTATATCAGTTTTTTGTACACTACTGGCCATTAAAATTGCTACACCAAGAAGAAATGCAGATGATAAACGGGTATTCATTGGACAAATATATTATACTAGAACTGACATGTGATCACATTTTCACGCAATTTGGGTGTTTATATCCTGAGAAATCAGGACCCAGAACAACCACCTCTGGCCACATTAACGGCCTTGATACGCCTGGCAATTGAGTCAAACAGAGCTTGGATGGCGTGTACAGGTACAGCTGCCCATACAGCTTCAACACGATACCACAGTTCATCAAGAGTAGTGAGTGGCGTATTGTGACGAGCTAGTTGCTCGGCCACCATTGACCAGACGTTTTCAATTGGTGAGAGATATGGAGAATGTGCTAGCCCGTACAGGACCTGCAACATGCGGTCGTGCATTATCCTGCAGAAATTTAGGGTTTCGCAGGGATCGAATGAAGCGTAGAGCCACGGGTCGTAACACATCTGAAATGTAACGTCCACTGTTCAAAGTGCCGTCAATGCTAACAAGAGGTGACCGAGACGTGTAACCAATGGCACCACATACCATCACGCCGGGTGATACGCCAGTATGGCGATGACGAATACACGATTCCAATGTGCGTTCACCGCGATGTCGCCAAACACTGACGCAACCATCATGATGCTATAAACAGCACCTGGATTCATCCGAAAAAATGACGTTTTGCCATTCGTGCACCCAGGTTCGTGGTTGAGTACACCATCGCAGGCGCTCCTGTCTGTGATATAGCGTCAAGGGTAACTGCAGCCATGGTCTCCGAGCTGATAGTACATGCTGCTGCAAACGTCGTCGAACTGTTCGTGCAGATGGTTGTTGTCTTGCAAACGTCCCCATCTGTTGACTCAGGGATCGAGACGTGACTGCACGATTCGTTACAGCCGTGCGGATAAGATGCCTGTCATCTCGACTGCTAGTGATACGAGGCCGTCGGGATGCAGCACGGCGTTCCGTATTACCCTCCATATTCTGCCAACAGTCATTGGATCTCGAGTAACGCGAGCAGCAATGTTGCGATACGAAACACCGCAATCGCGATAGGCTACAATCCGACCTTTATCAAAGTCGGAAACGGGATGGTACGCATTTCTCCTCCTTACACGAGGCATCACAACAACGTTTCACCAGGCAACGCCGGTCAACTGCTGTTTGTGTATAGAAATCGGTTGGAAACTTTCCTCATGTCAGCACATTGTAGGTGTCGCCACCAGCGCCAACCTTGTGTGAATGCTCTGAAAAGCTAATCATTTGCATATCACAGCATCTTCTTCCTGTCGGTTAAATTTCGCGTCTGTAGCACGTCATCTTCGTAGTGTAGCAATTTTAATGGCCAGTAGTGTATTATGGGTACATTGTCCTTACAATTACTTCAGGACAGTTCAAAATGAGTATAGCTATTACAAAGGACGGTGATGATAATAGCGTTACACCGATAAGAATTATAAAGAATGTGAAAGTTCCCATTTCTTTATCTAACTGATGTCATGTGTTCTACATGAGTCTCCATGGTCACACGGAGATTCCCTTTTGTCATATGGAGAACGTGTAAGCGATTATCCATTTCCATCCATATTTTCGTAAGCATGTATTGAGTCGCAGACGCAAACATACTAGAAATGCGGAATTTCAGTTCGGGAATTGTTTTCGGCAAAGCAGACGCATACACAGGGCCTTTCATACATCTTCATAAAAAGAAATTCGTGGTTGTCAGGTCTGCAGAGAAAGTGGCCGATAGCGGAAAACAACGTCGTCATTTCCACTTGACCGGCCGGTACGTTTCCTTCGCACAAACATCCCGTTTCCAAAATATGGATACCATCAGGCTTTTGCGCGTACTTGATTGTATCGCTGATGAAATTATGTATGCAGTGTAATGACAGAAAGACGATTGTTAAAATCTAACACGTAGAATGCCTTCTTTACGCGATCCGCTGGTGTCGCACGGAAACATTCACTTGTGCCTCAGGCGCATATACCGGCTTCCGATTCACTGCAGTTGCGCAACGATCAAAATTTTGCCCTTTCGTTTACACATTTCAAAAAACGTTTTGCATCAGCCCGCTTCCCAGGACTCCTGAAGATAGACGTTGACTGTGGATATTCTATCACACACACACACACAGTCCCTTTGCATGTTCAGAGATGTCACTAGATCCCCTCAAAGATGTAAACAACCATGCATGAGCAACGTCAATTAGACGGAGGGGGTCCGACAGCCGATCATTTCTAATCATTCCACCAGGAGGGAGGTACACGGCTCGTGTTGTCTGTAGTCCAACCATGCCTAGACGATCAATACCGCGATTCGATTGCGTCCGCATTGTTATTTTGTGCCAGGAAGGGCTCTCAACAAGGGAAGTGTCCAGGCTTCTCGGAGTGAACCAAAGCGATGTTGTTCGGACATGGAGGAGATACAGAGAGACAGGAACTGTCGATGACATGCCTCGCTCAGGCTACCCACGGGCTACTACTGCATTGGATGACCGCTACCTACGGATTATTGTTCGGAGGAACCCTGACAGCAACGCCACCATGTTGAATAATGCTTTTCGTGCAACCACAAGACGTCGTGTTACGACTCAGACTGCGCGCAATAGGTTGCATGATGTGCAACTTCACTCTCGACGTCCATGGCGAGGTCGATCTTTGCAATCACGACAGCATGCAGAGCGATACAGATGGGCCCAATAACATGCCGAATAGACCGCTCAAGATTGGCATCACGTTTTCTTCACCGATGAGGGTCGCACATGCTTTCAACCAGACAATCGTCGGAGACGTGTTTGGAGGCTACCCTTTCAGGCTGAACGCCTTTGACACACTGTCCAGCGAGTGCAGCAAGGTGGAGGTTCCCTGATGTTTTGGCGTGGTATTATGTGGGACCGACGTATGCCGCTGGTGGTCATGGAAGGCGCCGTAACGGCTGAACGATATGTGAATTCCATCCTCCGACCGATAGTGCAACCGTATCGACAGCACATTGGCGAGGCATTCGTCTTCATGGATGACAATTCGCGCCCCCATCGTTCACATCTTGTGAATGACTTCCTTCAGAATAACGACATCGCTCGACTAGTATGGCCAGCATGTTTTCCAGGCACGAACCCTATCGAACATGCCTGGGATAGATTGAAAAGGGCTGTTTATAGACGACGTGACCCACCAACCACTCTGAGGGATCTACGCCGAATCGCCTTTGAGGAGTGGGACAATCTGGACCAATAGTGCCTTGATGAACTTGTGGATAGTATGCCACGACGAATACACGTATGCATTAATGAAAGAGGACGTGCTACTGGGTATTAGAGGTACCGGTGTGTACCTCAATCTGGACCACCACCTCTGAAGGCCTCGCTGTATGGTGGTACAACATGCAATGTGTGGCTTTCATTAGCAATAGAAAGGGCGGAAATGATGTTTATGTTGATCTGTATTTCGAATTTTCTGTACAGGTTACGGAACTCTCGAAACCGAGGTGATGCAAAACTTTTATTGATGTGTGTACATTCTCTGAAGTACTTAGTGATGCATCACTAAGTAGTAAAATAGTTTTTTTTATTTTAGTATCTGAACAGAGCTCCAAGGAGAGCATAGCCGATGGAGGCTACAGAAAAATGAAGAAGAACCAGGCTGCAACTATGGAGGGCTGAGACACCCCACCCTCCCGGTTGGAAAAGAGTTTTAGAATCTCTACCCCCTGGTCATGATGAGAATTGGCCAATCTGTAAGGCCTTGTACAGCCCGAGGTCAGGAGTGGGCAGATCACGGGTTAACCCGGCAAAATGGTGATACACTGAAGAAAGCAATGTGACTACAGGAAAGAACAGACTGCCCAACATATGCTGCAGTGTCTAGCCACCTGCACAGAAGATGACCTTCATCAGGCAACGCAGAATGCACTGGAAATGGGCAGATTTTGGTCAAAGATTATATAAACTGTGTTGAACTGTCAACAGTTGTATAAACTGTTTTTAATGTATCCAGAATGAGATTTTCACTCTGCAGTGAAGTGTGCGCTGATATGAAACTTCCTGGCAGATTAAAACTGTGTGCCCGACCGAGACTCGAACTCGGGACCTTTGCCTTTCGCGGGCAAGTGCTCTACCATCTGAGCTAACGAAGCACGACTCACGCCCGCTACTCACAGCTTTACTTCTGCCAGTACCTCGTCTCCTACCTTCCAAACTGTACAGAAGCTCTCCTGCGAACCTTGCAGAACTAGCACTCCTGAAAGAAAGGATACTGCGGAGACATGGCTTAGCCACAGCCTGGGGGATGTTTCCAGAATGAGATTTTCACTCTGCAGCGGAGTGTGCGCTGATATGAAACTTCCTGGCAGATTAAAACTGTGTGCCCGACCAAGACTCGAACTCGGGACCTTTGCCTTTCGCGGGCAAGTGCTCTACCATCTGAACTACCGAAGCACAACTCACGCCCGGTACTCACAGCTTTACTTCTGCCAGTATCAGTCTCCTACCTTCCAAACTTTACAGAAGCTCTCCTGCGAACCTTGCAGAACTACTGGCAGAAGTAAAGCTGTGAGTACCAGGCGTGAGTCGTGCTTCGGTAGCTCATATGGTAGAGCACTTGCCCGCGAAAGGCAAAGGTCCCGAGATCGAGTCTCGGTCGGGCACACTGTTTTTAATGTATTTTTCTGACACGAGAATAAAAAAAAATACAGGACTCATACCCGTCATCATACAGTCATTGTCACACATGTAAAGTTTAACACACATAGAATTTAATACATTGTACATAAACATAAAAATGCAATAGAATCATACTAAAAGTTGACCTGCTCTTCCAACAAGTCTTTCAAATAGGCTGTACAGTGACGCATTTCTGAAAACAGTAACGGGTGGTGACTTGTAGCGTTGTATGTCTTCGGATAACCAAAAGAGATGTCGGTGGCATCATCTGCGTCACTGAACTCACACAACAGGTTTTCGACGAGGCGTAGATGCTTCCCGCAATAACCGTGGTTGAATGTGGAGCCTCTTACAGTGTTCGTGATTCTTCTGGAGAATCATGTTTCTCGTGCAAGAACTTACTTCATCAAACACGAGTACGTACTGAAAAGTAATGCTTCCCAATTTTTTATGTTGAAACTCTTAAGGCGTTCTAAGTAAGACAGTCGTTGTCAACTTCCTGCATCTTTACTCTGCATGTGTACATACTTAATCCTCGAATAGTAGTGCTGGCGACGGACACATTTCTCCCAACGAGAGACCAGTTTGTTGACACCGTCAGTGTAGAAAGACTGTCATTGTAGACGGACCACAACTACGCGTTTGCTTGCACCTCTGAAAGTGAAGTCCTGGAAGGTGGGTGATCTTTCTGTTTTAGAAACAGATGAAAATCGGATAGGGCCAAGCCGGAACTCTATGAAGGATTATCGATGATAGCGAACCGAGGGCGTCGGATTGTTGTAGATGTCGCAGCAGTCGTGTGTGGTTTGCACTGGTATCCCGAAGGAGAGGGTGCTCCATGAGTGGACGAACTCTTCGAATTCGAAAGTGGATGACAGCAACCTGGTTCCTAAGCAACGACATAGTTACCTTACACACCGCAAAGTTACGCGCTATAATTCTCAGCCCTCTGAGAGAGATGGCTGCAAATGTAGACATGAAGAATAGAGGTACAGAATGTTAATAACTTTTTTTTATTTAAAAAGTTGTAAGAGTTTTCACATTAAAAAATTCGGAAGCATTACTTTTCAGCACGCCGTCGTAGTTATAACCTTTCGTAATCTATCTATTCATTTTGAATTGCAGTGTATATTTTAAGGCAGAAAATTAGTGAAATATTTTCATGCTTTTCCAGTGTTAAGCAGGGAACTGATTATCATCTGAGTGATGGAAACTGGTAGTCGATGAAAGCTTTTTACTCAACTAGCAGCTTATCGTGATGTCCACGACGTTCCTTAAATTTTAATTATCAGGGATACTCAAATGGCTCTGAGCACTATGGGACTTAACATCTTAGGTCATTAGTCCCCTGGAACTTAGAACTACTTAAACCTAACTAACCTAAGGACATCACACACATCCATGCCCGAGGCAGGATTCGAACCTGCGACCGTAGCGGTCACGCGGTTCCAGACTGAAGCGCCTAGAACCGCACGGCCACACCGGCCGGCTCACGGATACTCAGGCTATGCCCAGCATGAATAGGCGACATTATTATTCCAATCAAAAACATTGCCCAGTGAATGCTTATACCTAGCGGAAGAAAATACGAGTATCGAAGAATGATTGCACGTGGAAAGTTAAAGAAGTCCTGGATGCGATTGCGGATTCCTGCCTTCCGCGGATAGCGCTCTATCGACTATACCATCCGAACATACCTCAAAGCGTCAACTTGTCGCGGGCTTCTTCCCTTTCGTCCCATTCTTGCAGAGGATCTCTGACGGTGCTGCGAGACTATTCTGTACGTCGTAAGTTTAACACAGAAATAAACATTGCGCTACGTATTCATCCGCGGTTGTTGTTACCTCATTGGAGTCTTCTTCCTGCGACACTCAAGTTACGCCCAATCGAGCACAGTCGCGAACGATTACTACGATAGTTTTCGTGCTGCAGCCTCGAAGTACTGTTCACAAAATCGTGTCTTTTTTCTAACACAAACGACTGTCTTCTTCTTGTCTTCCGAGCAGAAGATAGTTTACCAGCGTATTTAGAATGAATTTTCACTCTGCAAATTAAAATTGTGTGCCGGACCGGGTTTGGAACCTGGAACGTTCACCTTTTGCGGGCAGCTGCTCTACTGATTGAGCAATCTAAGAACGACTCATTTACCCGTCCCCACAGCTTTACTTCCGCCAGTCCATCCTCTACTAGCTTGCATTTTTCACAGTTCTCCTGGATAACTTTCGGGTAAAGGACTCCAGGAACGAATGCTACTGCGGACAAATGGCTTAGCCACTGCAGTGGTTCCCAGCTTGGGGATAATTATCCGCTGAAGGGTAAAAATAAACAAAAGGATTTGATCGTGTTTCAGCCACGAACCAAAATTGTTTTTAAAAGATTTTCGTAGTACTGTAATACTGATTACATAAGTTGCCAATAGTCACATTAGACGGTTTATAGAAGGAGTTGGTCATATATTCGCTTCGCAATCTGTGAATTCCACCGTAATGTGTTTCACTTTAATGGCAGTAACTGAAGAAAACTAGCATTAACTTGTGGTACAATGTTTCATGAAAATGCCTCCTCCGAGTTGTTCGAAGGACTTTCAGCAAGTAATACAACTTTTTTTCTCTGCTAATTTCGGTTGAAGAAATTCGGAATTTGCCCTGGGGCACAGTGGAATATTCCAGCCTCGGCCCCTATAGAGTTTCATGGAGTGCCGACATGTGGCGGCGTTATACCTATCCTTCAAAAAGGTGTCTGTAACGGAGTTGCGTTTCAAACAGAGAGCTGTCATTCTGTTTCTCTTGCGGAAAACCAGAGCATCATAGATATTCATAGGAGCTTGCAGAGTGTTATGGAGACCTGGCGGCGAACAAAAACACGGTGAGTCGTTGGGCGAGCTGTCTGTCATCATCAAACTAGGTGCGCAAACGTGTCCGACCTCCAGCGTGTCGGCCGGCAGCACACAGTTCTAACTCCTACAGTGTTGGAACGTGTGAACACTCTCTTGCGAGTTGATCGACGGATCACAATGAAACACTTCGCTTCAAAACTGGGTGTTGTAATGTTGTTGCATTAATTTGCTATGAAAGTGGTGCTGATAGACAATAAAAGCGGGTTAAAAGCAGTGAGCTGTCTGGGGAAGTTAACCTTGCATTACTGTGCAACTGTTTCACCAGGTATCCAGTCTAGCTTACCAAATTCCCAACCAGACTAACATTAATTATAATCTTTTAATAGTCATACGATAACCGGTGATATATATATAAAAGAGAATTTAAATAAAAAGAAATAAATCAGCTTATATTTGGAGATTTATTTTAACATTGATCATTGAAATTTCAGCATATTACACTTGATTCATAACTAAACTGCTGCCTTATTTAGGATTGTGAAAATGTGAGATTGTAATCTTACAGAACACATCCAATATGGAGCCAAGATTGGGAGACTGCATACAACACTGCATTCATAAAATAACACATGAAGAACGTTGAAACATATGCAAGAGGAAATTAACCACAACCAACCGATTCAATTTTCACCCAAAGAAGTTATGTTCGTAGCACAATCCTGTCCGTCATGTAATTACGACACACCGGTATACTAAATTCATACCAACTCTCTGTGAAATCTTCCCGAAAAGAATAGCTGAAGGCTACTTTGATGATTATACCACATGCTTCACGTGGTCAACTTGGTTTACACAAGGACTGTAACTCAACAATAATTTTGATAATTAAAATAAATTAGATCGAAAAGCAATTTACAAAAGAAAAACCTCGAACTGGTTACTATCGTCTTACCATTAACCTGATGGGTCAAACAATTGTATAAGCACGTGGTACTGGTCTCACAAAGTACACCCCCCGTGGGTTGAACAAAAGAAAAGTTGCTATATTGAAAAATATTGTGAAGATGAGACGTTATAATCTCACGCACATTCGCATGTAAGATTGATGATCTTAGTTAGAGTTACTGATCAACACGTGGTTCCACTTTACTCACAAAGTAGTGACAAAGTAACTACTGGAAGATATTCTGAACTTCACACTCGAAATACACTGCGTTGCAATTTAAGATAACATTAGATATTTTAGAGCTAAACCTGAAATAAAGGTGATTAAATTTTCAGTTAGGCTGAACTTAAGAAATCCATTGTCCTACGGACTTAGCAGACATGCGCTTAGCCAGAGATCTTACCACTTCAGACGCTCGCCGTGGACAACTGCTGTGGTCCCTTCCTGATGGCGGCTCACAAATACAATCGGAAGTGGCCAGAGGGGCAGCTTCCTATACCAACATGACAAGGGACGGACAGGACCATACTAAGAATAGAAACCTCTCTGCTTTTAGAAAGCGTAGCTACCTGTTCCGATGTTGGTCCTACTGTTCTCTAGCAGACAGGCTTGTCTGCTACCCTCAAGCATGCAGCTAGAAATACATTTGCTCATTCATCCTCTCACACAGAAGGGAAGGGGGATGACAGTATCTTATCATATACAGTATATAAAAGAAAGCGGATGTACGTTCCGTATGAGACTGTGTGACATGAATTACATATAAACTGTGTTTTAAAGTGTAGTAGTGTGACAGATCGTTCTTGTTTATGTGTAAAAGTAACACGTTCCACTACTCAGTCTCCTCCCAGATAGTCAGAAACGCCACAGTAAATTTAGAAGAGGAATTTATGCCGTGAATGATAACAGATTTAAGAAATCACCATGAAAGGAATCCAACAGAGACCTTTCATAACCCCAACGCTACGGGAAAAGACTGTGCAGGGAATTTTCTGGCCATGCTAGGACATTCCCAAGCTGGTTTCTCACACTTAACTTAAACAAAAAATGTAAAGAAAAGGCAAAAGGTCACCAGTTACTTGCTAAAACAAAATAATTTCAACAAATCTTTAGAATCTACCAATTTCAAACAGAAAAAGAACACAATCTGTGACACCTACTTAAAAGATAGTGTAGACCTAATTCGGTCAGCAAGTAAAAACAATGGTCCCTGTGTCATTAATATGAAAACAATTTCTGGTTGTTACCCTTATGGAGTTCACTAGTATTTGCTCATTGCAAGAGCCAACTGATCACAGGAAAATTTATGACTGTTTATTAACAAGAAAAATTAATGAAAATAGCAAAGGTGCCACAGCAATTAGAAAAAATATGAAAATAACATCAGTATTATAAAGCAGAACATTACAATGCACAATCCGTAAAAGCAAAAAAAAGATAAGAGAAAAAACATGTTTTACAAAGTGGTTATCGTAAAAAAATTCTATATCTTATAAAACTAATAATTTGTAGAATTAAAATAACTTTGTGGCACTAATTTAATCACTCTCTTATATTTCAGTTAGTTAGCAAACAATGATCACTGTGTCATTATACTGAAACTACAATTAATTATGTGATTGTTACCCTTATGGGGTTCCTCACTATAAATCTGCCCCATGCAAAGGCTAATAGATCACAGTCCTATGAGAATGAATAGCTGTCTGACTGATAAACGAAGCAATGCCACAGGAATGAATTTACAAAACAAAATATCACAAATCTAATACATCACACAAGAACAAACATTGATCAAGAAAACAGCTCTGAAAGTACAATAGTCAACATCTAAAAAAAAACACCAATAAATAAAACACCTGCAAAATACAAGAGTCAAAGTCTAAAAAAAATAACAATAAATAGAACACCTGCAAAATACAAGAGTCAGTCTAATAAACACCAATGAATCGAAGCCCTGCAAAACACATGAGTCGAAGTTTCTGTGACAGAAACACACGTGTATGCATTGGACTAAGAACCGTATAATCACTGTTCACTGACACACTCAGTAGTTCCACTGTTTCGAGGCACAATATAAGGGTAGGGGAGGGGGGGGGGGGGGGTTCGTCGCCGCAGCTGTCAGTAGGGATTTTTGTCCATCTGTTGTGTGCAATCCCGTCGTCTCTGCCCTCTCATGAAGTTTCTCTTGGTGGCCCGTGTCACGTACATCTCTATTTGGTTCCATGTTTGTGTTGTCAAATTCGTGCGGTATCCTCGTTTGACATGCCAGCTTGATATTCCTGGGCAAGGATGACACTTAATGGCTCTTCTTTGTGCCACCCTTAGCGACCAGAGAACATCGAACCATGATTTACTGTCGCTTGACAGTGGGCATCCGTCAGGAAATGTTGATAGGCGTCGTTGAAGTCTGCCAATTTCTCTGGATAGTACGTGTCAAAAGGCTCCACGCCCCTTTATCCCCTGTCTTCTGTCGTTTCACCGCGGCCGTCTAGTCACGGTCGCGTGCTTGTGGTGCGTTGCCAGCAGATGGATTTACGCGCGGTGGACCGCTCCGCCATCTCAGGTCATCGCCTCCACGAAGGGTCGCACTGGTGTGGCCGCCCATTAGCTCCAGGCGCAAGGGAAAGTGTTTGCCGCCTACCCTTCTTTTGTGGTCGACCACGCTCCCAAAGTGGCCCGGTTGACAGCGTGTCCTTCTGGGAAACCCGCCTGTTTACAACTAGTCCTCCTCCTCGCTGCTCCCGCTGTCTCGTGAGAGTTTAGCCGGTTCGCTTTGACGTTCTCAACTGCATTCACAGAAATTGTTCATCATAGTTATGTGATTACAAAATGTCATACATAATACCACTTAGTATTGTCTTTCACAATTTTTAAGAACAAAAGTGAGACTTAATTTTTTTTAAAAAATAAAAAAGTTAGATGAATCGACAATATAAAAATAAAAGTTAAATGACTTGACAATATAAAAAAATAAAAGTGAAATGAATTGACAGTATAAAAATAAAATTACATGAACTGACAATATAATACCTAAATCCACATCACTAATGTGGTTCACTTGCGTTTTAATAAATCAAATGCTACTTATTAATTGACTAAAATGAATAGGATTATGCCTTGTGGAAGTATAGGTCAGGACAGCATAGGGTTCACATGCTATTTACACACACACACATGCACACCTGTTGTCTATTCTACAAACTAACTACCCATAAACATGCATTACTCAAAATTCTACTTCTGTTCACAACTAATTAATCCAACAAGCTACTTCAATGCTACTTCAACAAAGTGTTTACACCACTACAACATTGTTCTAATTCGTCCTCTTCCTGACGCTCGCCGCATATGTCTTGTCACATGATAAATATGGAGAACTTTCCTTAAACATACACAGTAAAAAGAACAATGGTTATTTACACGCCAAAACATTTATACCAGTTGACACACCTGATAAGAGACTCGGAATTATACATTTATCATACTCATATATTCACACATAAAACAGTAAGAAAATTTCATCTAAAATTACGTTATCACAAGAATTTATAACATAGATAACTCTGAAAAATGTAAAAATATTTTCATCATACAGGTTATACTACATTTTCTTACCCATTTCGTTCCTTCTTTAAGTTACCTTTCGCTTCCAAATAAGTTATTTCGCCTGTGGTGGTCATTCTGGATTCATTTCTCATGAATGGCAAAATTGTGGTCACCTCTGTTCTGTAAAACAGTTTCATCTTAACATATTGAACTTACAACAGACACAAAAGATCCGAATCCTCCTGTAGTTTAAATGACAAATGTTTTGCTTCATCCTTATTACCTTAAACTAAGCTTTCCTTCGGCCCCATAATCCGCTCTACTTCTCACTGTCCTTTCTACTTATTTGCCATGTCGCTCATTTGTTCCGATTGGGCGCCTTCTGCGCTGATCGTTTGTCATTGCCGGTTTTGTTCATTTCCATTTGCTGGATTATGTCTAGGGTTAGCCGGCCGAATTTCAAGATCATGAGGTGCTCCGCCTACAGTCCTATTCCCACCGCATTCATCGTAGTATCGATTCTGGTTGCCGTACCTGTAGCGTTCACGATCTTGTCCACGTCCTCGATCATTTCCGTTGTTCCACCTGTGTTCGCGATTGTTACCCCAGTTTCTATATGGCCCGTCCCGATTATTGTTCCGTTCGCGTCGCGACGACCAGTCAAGCCGTTGATTAGTACTACGGCCACGATTGCGATCGCACTGCTGTGCCCCGTAATAACTTTGTGCCTGATTAGGTGGGCATTCTCCTGTATTGTATTCCAACTCTTGGAGAAGTGTCTTAAACGTTTCCACGTCCTCTTTGCATCGTCCCGCAAGAATGACGTGGCGCAAGTGCATCGGCAATTTGGTGATGCATATCCTAATTAGTTCCACAGGCCCGTATGGGTCATATAAAAATTGATTTGCCTGCAGCATGTGGTCGAATAGGCGTGCTGGGCTGCCGAAACCAGACTGGTTCAAATTTGGCAGCATAATTATGCCATGCTTGACCCTATCTTGTGCCGCTTCCGACCAATAGGCGGACAGAAAGGCTTGTAGAAACTCCCGAGTGGAGTTGCAGTGACGTGCTGCCGACCTCATGCGAACCGCTGGTTCGCCTTCCAAATAGCCATACATATATTCTATCTTATGTGAACTTGCCCAGTTGGGGGGAAGACAGAACTCAAATTGCTCGAGCCATGCTCGGGGATGTATTCCTTTTTGCGTATTTCGAAATATCTCAAACTTTCTCACCGTAAGAAAATGTTTGAAATCAAATCCCCGCATTTCCTCCCGAAGAGGCCCTTGAATGTTTCTATTTTTCTCATGTCTGCCCCTCAAAATACATTCTTCCCTGTCGTCAAAATCTCCCTCGTGGCCGGAGTCCCTTTCTGCACTGTTCGTACGGCTATTTTTAATGCTATTGGCGAGTTCGGAATCACACGCCATGCAGTTTTCCAGATGCTCCACGCGTTCTTGTAATTCGCCTGTTACAGCTTTGTGCCGCCTGTTCACTTCGAACTGTCCCTTCTGAAATCTAAGAAGCGAACTCACTTCTTCGGTCTCTGCGACCGCTACCGGTGTAGTATTGTTCTCACTTTCCGTCACCTTCATCGTGCCTACGATGTCCGCTAATGACGCAATCTTATCATGTATTTGTCTGTTGTCCTCCGCCCCAGTCTGCTTCAATTGTTCTACTTGCTGTTCCAGTGGGTGAATTGCTTGACTGTTGTCCGCTACTGTGTTGCTAACGGACGTGGGACAATGCGTTTCCGCCTCTTGGACCCTTGAGAGTACCCGCTGGTGTTCTCTTTGGCATTCTTCTCTCAGCGCTTGGAAATTCCTAAGTAGCTGTTCTTCACTCTCTTTAGATTCCGCATTGCGACTCCACTTGCCCTGTTCTAAGGCTTGCAGACGATCATCGATTTGTTCAAATGTACGGCCTAATTCTTTCATAATATCACTTTTTATTTCACATGCCAGATTGTTTATTCTTTGTGAGATATCATCAGACACTCTCTGCATCGACTTGTCGACTTTATTTGTCTGCTGGATTAGTTTTTCGTCTATTTGTTGGCCTAGCTCTCGGATCGATTTTTCGGATGATTCTTTTTGTTCTCGGAACGATTTTTCTGATTTCTGCGTCATTTGTTCGCCTAGCTCGCGGATTGATTTTTCAGATTTCTCTGTCATTTGTTCGCCTAGCTCTCAGATCGATTTTTGGGATTTCTGCGTCATTTGTTCGCCTAGCTCTCGGATCGATTTTTCAGATTTCTCTGCGTTTTCTTTATTTTGTTGCAATAAGGCTTTCATGAGTTCTGCCAAATCAATTTGGTTAGTTGGAGGCAAACTAATTTCTGGCTCTGATGTGAGCCTATTCGTCCTGTTTTGCATTCCCTCTGAAGTATTCCCCATTGCATTTTCGGAACCGGCGTGTTAATATTCGAAATCAAATTATCCCCATGGTCCATGTTGCTTAAGTTGTTGGACCGCCTACTTTTAGCTTGGTTACGAGTCTGCATTAGTTCAATTTATGCCCGGTACGCAACACACTAATCAGAATAAATGTATCCCGCAAAAATTACAACAGTCACACGAAAGATACCCAACCTAGTACGCACTTTTTCACACGCACATCAAATTATATCTGGTTACTATCGTCTTACTATTAACCTGATGGGTCAAACAATTGTATAAGCACGTGGTACTGGTCTCATAAAGTACACCCCACGTGGGTTGAACATAAAGAAAAGTTGCTATATTGAAAAATATTGTCAAGACGAGACGTTATAATCTCACGCAAATTCGCATTGAACATTGATGATGATAGTTAGAGTTACTGATCAACACGTGGTTCCACTTTACTCATGAAGTAGTGACAAAGCAACTACCGGAATATATTCTGAACTTCACACTCGAATTACACTGCGTTGCAATTTAAGATAACATTAGATATTTTAGAGCTAAACTTGAAATAAATGTGATTAAATTTTCAGTTAGGCTGAACTTAAGAAATCCATTGTCCTACGGACTTAGCAGACACGCGCTTAGCCGGAGATCTTACCACTTCAGACGCTTGCCACGGACAGACTGCCATGGTCCCTTCCTGAGGGTAGCTCACAAATACAAACGGAAGTGGCCAGAGAGGCAGCTTCCTATACCAACATGACAAGGGACGGACAGGTCCATACTAAGAATAGAAACCTCTCTGCTTTTAGAGAGCGTAGCTACCTCTTCCGACGTTGGTTCTACTGTTCTCTAGCAGACAGGCTTGTCTGCTACGCTCGAGCATGCAACTAGAAATACATTTGCTCATTCATCCTCTCACACAGAAGGGAAGCGGGATGACAGTATCTTATCACATACAGTATATAAAAGAAAGTGGATGTAGGTTCCGTATGAGACTGTGTGACATGAATTACATATAAACTGTGTTTTAAAGTGTAGTAGTGTGACAGATCGTTCTTGTTTATGTGTAAAAGTAACACGTTCCACTACTCAGTCTCCTCCCAGATAGTCAGAAACGCCACAGTAAATTTAGACGAGGAATTTATGCCGTAAATGACAACAGATTTAAGAAATTAACATGAAAGGAATCCAACAGAGACCTTTCAGTGTTACTTTTGGCGGTGCTGCCACATTCGTCCATTGGTTTGCGTACTCAAAGATGTATGTTCGCAGAGTTCCTCGCTGCCTGACAGAAGAGCATAATGGGCAACGAAGGACCATCTGTGCGGTATTGATTGCGCGTTGCGAGGCTGATTGTGACAATTTTTTGTCGAACATCGTCACAGGTGATGAAACATGGGTTCATCATTTTGAATCGGAAACAGTACGGCAATTCATGGACTGGCGCCACACCACCTCTCCTTCGAAGAAAAAGTTCAAAGAAGCACAATCAGCTGGTAAAGTCATGGGGACTCTGAATTGGTTATTCTGTTTGATGTCATCGGTGTATTGGAATCCTGAATAAAACAAACGTGCTTTCAGAAAAAATGTGTTGTATTACTTACTGAACGCCTGTCGTAGATATTTCCCGCAATTGACCAGTAAATCCTTTATTATTCACTTCGAAACAGATAAACGAATTAACTGACAGCACAAAACAACAGTAACTATGTAATGGTTATTAAACTGCTGTAGGGCCTACAGACGGTTGTTATTGTCAGCAACAATGGTCAGACACAAAGGACTGGCAGCCTGAGGTCTTCTGATTTCTGGCAGTTCAGAAATACGGAGTACAGTAATCAAGTGATTTACAAACAGTAGGCCTAAAAAGTTGTTAGTTAGTGGGATTGCAGAGTGTAGGTGGAGAAAGTGTCGCTAGGGAGAGGAGTGGTGCAGAGGAAGCATGTTTTTCCACAGGAGCGTATCCTCAATGAGAACGACGAACTTTCCTTTCCGAGAACGAGTTGTAGACAGCACTCACGAGACACTAAGAATTACTTCATCGTTCTATAAAAAAAATATTGTTAGAAGAAAGCAGCACAATTTGTCACATTGACTCATCAGTTCAGTAAAACTCCTACAAAAACTAAATATCATTTATCTTTTGTCATTTTGAAAATAAAAACCTTCAAAGAAAATTCTTCTTAATTCTAAAGCTTAGTTAGGCGCCAGTGTCGATGATGGTGGGAGGACGGGTGAGGATATTTCCCAATATCTTGTCTCACTCAGGGCCTAAGAAAGGCTGGGAACCATTGCTCTAGGGGACTGATCCCAGAATGAAATTTCACTCTGCATGGAGTGAGCGCAGATTTGAAACTTCCACGCAGATTAAAACTGCGTGGCGAAACGGTACTTAAACCTTTGACGTTTGGCAAAGATGCCTTGTTCCAAAACCGGTTTGGCACGCAGTTCGGAACTGGCAGGAAGTTTCGTACCTGTGTTCTGCTTTTGCTTTCCGCGCGCCTAACACACTCATCACAAAAACTCCCATTCAGATTTCTTTATGTCAGTACCGCCATTCGATTGTTTTTTATTTGCAGTGTTACATTTACACGATCATGATTTCGGCTTTAAAGTGCCATTATCAAGTGTTTTAATGTTATACAGTGCCTAAGATAGCATACTGTCGTATTTAAAATACACTATTAGACACGACAGTATTCCATCTTAGGCACTGTATAACATTAAAACACTTGATAATGGCACTTTAAAGCCGAAATCATGATCGTGTAAATATAACACTGCAAATAAAAAAAAAAAACAGTCGAATGGAGGTACTGACTTTAAAGAAATATATTATGACTGTGGCCCCACATTATGAAAAAATTATCCCATTCAGATGCTATTTCTGAATTCTACAATTGGTATATGGAAATGGAAATGTCGTGTGGCTAGGGCCTCCCGTCGGGTAGACCGTTCGCCTGGTGCAGATCTTTCGATTTGACGCCACTTCGGCGACCTGCGCGTCGATGGAGATGAAATGATGACGATTAGGACAACACAACACCCAGTCCCTGAGCGGAAAAAATCTCCGACCCAGCCGGGAATCGAACCCGGGCCCTTAGGATTGACAGTCTGTCACGCTGACCACTTTTTTTTTTTTAATCTCATTTTGTTCGATTTCGTTCGTTGTATCTACTCGGGGCGGACGTCGGAAGACACCCGTTTCAGTTCGTCGTTGCTCCATTAACTCAGTTTTTTTATTACAGAGGGCAGCTAACCCTCTGACCGAACACGCTGAGCTACCGTGCCGGCACCACTCAGCTACCGGGGAGGACTACAATCGGTAATGACATATTTTTTTCTAAAGCCTTTTCTAAAGCATTAACCAAAATCTGTTTCTCGCCGCTTTTACCGGTTTTCCACGCCTGTGTTTCAAGACAAAATAAGCTCGCCTGTCTTCAAAGAGAGAACGACTATCCGATGAAATCTGTAACAAGAACTACACTGATGTCCAAAATTAAAGCAAGAAACGGAAATATTGCAAGCTTGTGTTTATTTTTCCACAAAACGGTATAACAGGTGATGGTAAAGTAGGAGCAATGTAAAGAATACAGAACGTAATCAACTGCAACATGCACAATGGTAGACAAAAACGTTCTTCGTTTTTTTTTTTCAACTTATCAAATCTGCACGCACATTCTGACAACTGGTTAATGTGCTCAGTATGGGGTGTGACCACCTATGGCACCAATACAGACCTGATAACGACGGGACTTGCTGTGAATGATATCATCAATCTGATGTTGAGGGAACAACGCCCAAAAACATCGACCACCCATGCTCTATGAGGTCGAGTATCATCGTCCATCAGTACGAAGTCTGGGTCTACAGTACCTCGCAACAACCGCGCATGAGATCCCAAGATCTCCTCACGGTAGCTGACAGTAGTTAAATCTTGCTGATTGACCCGTACAATTTCATGTAGAGGTGTTAGAGTGGTCAACATAATCCCTTCCCACACTATTAGGGATCATCCTCGATATCGGTCTCTTGTCACAATGTTTGGATGCCGAAATCGTGTTCCAATTGCCCTCCAGATGCGAATGCGTCGAGAATCACTCTCCATACCAAATCGGGACTCATCTGTGAAAGGAACATTGGTTCACCGTTCGAGCGTCCAGGTGGCGTGTTGACGGCTCCACTCTAGACTTTCCCTTCTGTGAAGACACGCCAGAGGTAAACAAACAGCAGTTCTCCAACAATAAAGGCCACTCTGCTGAAGCCTTCTGAACACGGTTTGTCTCAGTACAACACTTCCAAGACATACTGCTACGTCAGATGCCATTTGCAGTGCATTAGTAAGGCGGTACCGTCATGCCCTTACAGTCGAGCAGCGGTCCACACTTTCTGATGTCACACGTGTTCGGCCCTGTCCTAGTCTTCGGGATACAGTTTCGGCCTCTATAAACTGTAGCCTCATCCGAGAAACAACAGAATGATTCACATTAAGCCGTCGGACCACGTCACTTTGCGACTCTCCTGCTTCCATTCCTCCTATGGCCCTCCGCAGCAGACAGTCTGTAGGCGTCTTCTCTGCACCTTACTGCACCGTCTGTGACTGTGTACATAGCGACTGTGGATGTGAGACTACCCTGCAAGCACTACCACGCCTGATAGGTGCCCTGACGTCATTGCTGGCGTGGTTGTCCGTTGATCGGAATGCGATCTTCTGTGCGGAACACAATCGTAACAACAACTGTTGACAGTTTGTATGATTATATCGTGAATTAGACACAAGACAAGGAAATAGCACTTTGTTGCTTTATTTTTGGACACCTTTGTATATAAGTTATACATTTAGCATAGAGACTGGCAGAAGCGGTGAAGATTTTAAATGATTTGCTTGTCATTAACCCTAGAATAATAAATAACTGATACATTAAGTAGGACACACTTTCATTGCAGATACACTGCATAATAAATAACTGATACATTAAGTAGAACACACTTCCATTGCAGATACACTGCAACCTACGAGTAATGCTGAGCGTGTTGAGCGGACAATGGTTTACATTAGAACGAGGTATAGCACTTCGGCGGCCGGCAAGACAATTCATAAAGGGAATTCATTCGCCCCTTGTTTTAGTGATATTATTAAGTTCCTTACTAAGAGTATTATCCCAGGTATAATTGTGCCGAAAATTAGGCACCTTTCGCGCATCTCATTTCATTAGGAACGATACAGGAAATCAATCTTAAAATCTGAAGACTTATCAGATTACTCTTAAATTAATAATGCTATGCTGCTCCTCATGATAATACTGTCTAAAGTGTACAGCTGCCTTTTTACTAGGATTGTCTTAACCGATGAAGCTGTACTCGAATGTCCTGAAGATTGAGTGTTAAATCTCTGTCTCCCTTCCTTACATTTACAAACTTCTGGGGTTTTTGGTTGTGTAAGAGAGTTAGTTCATGGGGCAGTGCCGTCCAGTCTATAGTTATTACTAAGATACGATATCGCTTTGACATTTGGAGTAGACCGTTAGCGTTAATACATAAATCAATCGCAGTATTCGCAGTCTTGGCTGCATTTAATTTTGAACAGATATCCGATTTAGGTTCAACTGCGAATACCTACGTATTTGGGCGGTTTGAAGTTGGAGTTCGTGCTGGCGTTTCCAAAAATGCTTTCTAACACTATTTTAATACGAAAAATAAGGTGTGAATGCATAGTTTATGTGACGAAGGGCCATTACACATCCTTAATACGTTTAAGACGCCTCGTCGAGAATTTTAATTCAAGAAACCATCTGTTTTACGGTAACCTCAGATTTTTAATCAAAATTGAAATTGTTTACATTGATGACATCGTTACTGGATGTAGTGATCACAATAGTCTCGGCCGTAAAGTATTTTATATTAACTTCTGTTTCAATGCCTTGTGCAATACCGCAGAAGGAACATCCAGCTTCTCGCAGTCCTATTACACGATGTTGTTCAAACTCAGTGAGCTGTTGATAATGGCGTCTTTGTAACCTTAAAGGTGTTTTTGACCAACTTCAACTCACCACTTAACCGGCCGAAGTGGCCGTGCGGTTAAAGGCGCTGCAGTCTGGAACCGCAATACCGCTACGGTCGCAGGTTCCAATCCTGCCTCGGGCATGGATGTTTGTGATGTCCTTAGGTTAGTTAGGTTTAACTAGTTCTAAGTTCTAGGGGACTAATGACCTCAGCAGTTGAGTCCCATAGTGCTCAGAGCCATTTGAACCATTTTTGAACTCACCACTTCCAATCTCGAAAGCAACTAACGCTCATGGCCGTTACAACGTGTATTTAAAGAAAACCTGGTATTCATCATTACAGTGGAGCTACCAGCGCCACTCTTAAGCAACTGGCGCGAAATTTGAATAAACCTCTTGTTTCAGATGTAGAAACACGCATAACAGCTTTCATTTATGTCACACGACTCCTTCTTGTTGTTGCGATTTTTGTTGTCTGTACCATTCAAATTAAAGACCCCTACATTCATTGAAGTTTTTTTATATATTTTAATTGGACTGTGTGTGTGTTTTTTTTCTTTTTTTTCAACGTCCTATCAGTCGCAAAATTAAAACCGTAGTGAAAATCCAGTGACGCTTTGCACATATGTGTTGCACAGTGCCTCTATTTTTCCCGTCTATCACGTCACGTCTCACTTTCCAGTACTGAGCGCACAGTGATCATCTAAGTATGCTTAGAAGATTGTGTCTCCCGCCAAGTGTGAGGTGCTTGCTGAGAGGTTTCGCCTGATTTCATGAACCCACATAACATAACTGCTGCACGTTTAATTCGTGACAATCTTCAACCACACACTGCAGGGGCAACGAAGACACTCCTGCAGCGTTTTCGATGGGAAGTGTTTGATTGCCGACCATACAGTCCCGACTTGATTCCCTCAACTTTTCACATGAACCGCTGGCTATGAGATGCTTAGCGCTATCCATGCGAATACTTAGCGCTATCCATACGAAGCCACTGCAGATCAAGATTCACAAGCAAAGCACTAGGCTACAAATAGTAAATCATTGTGGCAGTTCACAAGACTTGCTATTTGTAGCCAAGCATTTTCTATTTGATGATATTGCCCATGGCATTGAAACCGATCTTATGTTAACAAAAAATACTTTGCTATTGAAACATAATATTTGAATCTTTCAAAATTTTAAACATGGCTGAAGCAGCAACTGTTAAAAATCTTCACGGTAAATGATAGCAGCCAAACAGTTGCAGGATAAAGATTTACTAAAATCCTTGACCACCTTCATCAGAAGCACTTGTTCAGGTGTATTTTTGCTTCTGATGAAGGTATATTTAGATATACTGAAACCGTGGTCAAGGATTTCAATAAATCTTTATCCTTGCAACTGTTTGGCTGCTACCATTTTCCGTGAATATTTTAATATACTGCTAAAACCTAAAGTGGACAAATTCATGGTGTCAGTAATGTCCGCAAGCTGTTCTCGCCTTACAATCAGTGCAAGTTCCATTGCTTCAGTTTATGACTATGCGTGCCCTCTGAAATCGGTCCACTGTTCAGATAAACTAAAATATGACAAACACAGCGAATTTTACAATTGATATCGTGACTATGGTGGTCAACATTGAGACAGCTTCTGTACAGAAACACATTTGCACTGCCATACAAGTACTCTCATTGGTGGCGCTGATGACCTCGATGTTGAGCGCCCATAAACCCCAACACACACACTCTCATTGGTGATTGGGTAATGAACAGAACGAATAACTCTGGAACGAGCGGAGACCACCGATTCCCCATACATAAAACAATCGAAAAACACCATCGCTGATCAACCTTGGAAAGCGTTGCACAGCCTGTTTAAAATAAAACTTACCCTAAAGGTATTTTCATCGTTTCGTGGCAACGTAATCTAAAGAGCAAAGAGTGAAGCTTTGGGACATTTTTATCACCAGTTGTTCATTTCTTTAGATGAGACCTTTTAGAGTCTTTCGGGATAAGTAAACTCAGAGAAGAAGAGCCATTAAGCATCAGAAAACCCTCGTTAATATTTTCCGGGCCTGTTTTGTTTTGGCCACCTTGTGTGTACGCTTTGCTGCTCGGCTTGTGCGTAGTCCTGTGTTTTTAGCCACTTGACCGACTATCCTCTTGGTCTTTAAGTGAGGTGCATTAGTTTGTCGGGTGCATTTTACCTCCTGTTCCTTGTTCCATTTATGCATTTTTCTTCAAATTTAAAACTGCATGAATTAATCAAGCTCAATATTTATTCGCCAAAACCACGATGTTATTTTCATCTGACAGAAACAAATAACGGATATTTAGTGCAGTTCAAAATGCTCCATGACAGTATAGCAGAATCAATTCCTTGTCTATGCCCGTTGTGTAACAGTAACAACCTTCTTTGGAAGTGAAAATTTACTGTGGGAGAAGTTTCCTGTATAAAACTATAAAAGAAGTTCATCGTTGTGAAACGAGAGAATAGTACTAAACCGCTATTAAACTTAGAGTCTTAGGAAAATTTATGCATGAATAGTCGCTATGTAAGTGACTACGCACATTAAAACTTTTTCCTCCTGATGAAGATGCATGACATCACGTACTGTAAGTTGAAGAGTGCAGCGATTTTATTCTGTTGCACATTGCTTGGTTAAGTCGAGTAACTGTTCTGTAGTGATTAAATGTAAGAGTAGCCCCACTGCTGTAATGGAAATGCAAAAAATTATGTATTTGTCTGTAATTTTGTACTTGACCTTCAGATAAATTGGCATGACCTAAAACTGGAGTTCCTTATAGCGTTACCCATACTGCTGCATGAAACTGATTTAATGTCTAAAAATTATATTTATATTTTATGTTTGTCTGATGAAGGGCGGGCGCACACCATTAATGCGTGGCAGACGTGTCGTTGGGAATTTTTTATTCACGAAACAATCTGTTTTAGTGTATCGCTAGATTCTTGTCAGAACTAAAAATTGTCAAATTTATCTCACTAGTAATTGTCCGCAACCTTAATCGCCTAGTAATCAGCACAAGCTGCATTAAAACAACCAGCACGGTTTAGTACATTATATGGCAAATAGAAAACAGTTAGAGTGGTAAATTTTTATTTTAGTTTATATGACAGGACGCGACAGTCGGAACCGAGGTACAAAAGTTTTGACGTATAGGCCTATAGATTTCCTGTACTCCAGTAATGGTACATGGAAAATGAAGAAAGACGTTGCATAAATTAAATGTTGTTCACATATTGTGCAGGTTTTGCACTGTATTTGATCAACACCACGAGAGCATCACCTGTGGACTAACTGCTTTTACTTTAGAATCTTGGCTAGACTGCTGAAGCAAAAACGCGATATTGGTATCACGCACAGAGACGCTCATGAAGATGTACATGTTACACTATGTTTGCCTCTACTTCCACTTGTCACAATGGTTTAAGGAGTGTTGCTGGGAATGAAGGCTAAGTCTGATTCGGATGCTATCCGGTCTAGTCATCACACTCTAGGGGGAAAATCTGTTAGCTGTCCCGGACGGGGCAGTTGTTAAACACCTCGATTGACCACATTAGGTAACACTAGGTTTTTGTGCGACCGTTCTTCTCCTGGAAAAGTACATCTCCCTGACGTTGTAATGGACAGTACATGATGGGTGATGATCTGGTGTTTTCCAAGTAACAGTGCACGGCACGTCCAGAACCGAACGGTCATTGCAGCGTATGACGTCACACACTACTCAATCCCGTGTTTGCTCTTAACGTCGTTGCATAATGCGCCTCCGGTGCGATCTCTTGATCGACAGGGCATTTGCAAACGACCACCAGTGACTCAAAGTCAGAAACGGCCGTTATCACTATAAGCAACTAAGCGCCATTGAATCGTCCAGTTTCTCTTTCGCGACGCAAACGCAAGCAGACTACACGGCATTGCGACGTTATAGGAAGTCTGTCGGCCGGCACCTATAGTCCTAGTCGTAGCTCGGGTGTCGGCAGACAGTTCCCGATGGTCCTAGGTGAGTGACACTTTGGGGACAACATAGGGCCTAATTTCTGTTGCATTGGACGTGCAGTCAGCAATAAGTGGTCGCCTCGTGTGGCAATCCATGCGTTAATATGTAAAGAAACCGCGCGGAGCCATAACGATGGGCAAATCTACCTTCTTTGGACTAGTATGATGGTCGAAACAAAGACTACTGCTTCAGCCTAGCGTCGAAATTTAGTCTATATTTTTGCTTGTTCCAAGGGTCATAATCACCATAATTCGTAATGACATGTATCGGTTCAGTATCATCAAACAGAGTAACAGACAGGTCAGTTAACGAGTAAGTTACAACTTGATATGATGTACTATCTGTATGAAAGCCTGAACAGAAGCTGTCGCTACTATGTGACCCTCTAGGTAACAAATGATGAAATTCGATACGAGATAACTGATATTTATTGTAACAAAAGAGAAGTTGAAGGATGATAGCCTCTTGCCCGCTCCATTTTTTATTATCGTGGGCTTTATATGATTGACATCAACAGCTGGAAACGCACGTGACTTCATGCGTCATGAAATAGGAGGTAACAGGGATTTGAAGAGCAGACGAACGTCGAAAATGAGCGTCACTTCTGCCGGCCACATAAGCGAATCTGTGATAGGGTACAGAGGTAATTTAGGCTTGCAAAAGGTAACTAAAGCCTCTGTTATCCCGTGACATGGCTCACCTCGTAACATACGTCATGTCGGCTTATCTCCAAGTATTTGCACTGTGTGTACCGCGCATGTTGACTGCACATCACGAAATGTAAAGAATGAGTTTTGCTTTATGAAATCTCTAGCTTTGTAACTAATAAATGCTTACCTCAATCGTCATCGGCGATGAACTGTTAACAGGCCAAGGCCAGCTGCGGATCAATGTACAGCGAACATCCTATGCCGCCCACGAAAAAGAAATCATGGTGACACCACCCTCCCTGAAAACGGTGCTCGCAGTCTTCTGCAATAACTGTCTTATACAGGTTAGAGCAGTTCCACCCTCTAGCTCAACTGCTTGGTGAGGCGACTGAACGAAAGCGAACGGGTGGAGTCATGAACAAATGCGATTTGCCTCTGAAGGGCAAGAGCGTCCTCTGAGTACCAACAACTCCAGTTCAGAGTGTGCAGCCCTCAATCATCCTTTGTTGTGACACAGTCTTTCCCAAAGTGATTTAAATTGTTCGATCATTTCGAACATAATTTTTTGAGTGCAGACTTCCTGACGATACAAATATGCAAAGGAAGATTGCCGCTGGTTTCAGCACGATCCAAAGATCACACGTTACTCTTCCGTGGCGTGTAACACGATGGAACATGTGTTTCGAACGTATAATTTCCTGTCGATGCAAAATGCAGAGGGAGATTGCTGTCTGGTTCCCACGACAAAACAAAGAATGTCTGTTGCTCTTCAGTGGCGAGTAATACAGTGTAACAAGTGCTTCATCGCACTGGGAAATACAGCGTAATATTTAAAGTATTAATCAGATCATTTATTTTATTTATTTTACGTCTTTATCAATTTGTAACTTGCTTATTGACTTGACCAGCCGGAAGACAAAGCTAGAACTGTACGAATAGAAGAAAGGAAGCGTCCGTTTGACGTCTAGGTTATTAGAGGGCAATTGTACAATTAGGACACTAGATAGCCTGAAGGAACGGGGCTCTGATTTGCCTTCAGCATTGCCTAATCAGCTGTCATGCGATTCCCACACTGACACCGAGCGAACGCCGGGGACGATTGCTTTGATAACACCATGGCTGAATTTAGTGCCATTTTTTCTTTAATAAGGGTATCATACACACAACGGGTTGGAGATTTTGCTCATCTTTCGCACGGTTGTGGTACGTGCTTTAAGGCAACAAATGCTGTCATAGTACAATGCGCTTCTCAAGCGTATTCGAGAAATCGAGCTTCAGAGGTTAATGAGCCTCTTGAATGCCATGCGAGAGCGCTAGCTGCGGAGTACACAAATAACTGGAAGACTACCCGTGCTGTTTCCGAATCGTGTCGGTTTCTTTTACTGTACTTTCTAATCTAGCACGAGACACTTCTGTAGCTAAAAATGAATAATAAATAGATCCTTAACATCCTTAGAGAACGCAAGAAAGCACTAGAAGCTCTGAAGGAGACAGCTGAAAAGGCTGGTCTACAAATATCTTTTGAAAGAAACAGAATACATGAAGAAAAAAAAGTAACTCACCAAGAATTTTAAAATCCAAGTATGATGACATCAAGAAAACAGACAACCTTAAATATCTGCTTGAAAATATGAACATAAAAAGTGACAGAGAAGCATTTAAAATCATAACTGAAAAGAACATATGCGAAAGTGAGAAATCTGTACAATAAAAAATATTTTGCTAAAGAAGTTAAATGAAGACATTATGATACGGTCGTATAACCTGAAGTCCTCTATTGGTAGGAAGTAATTCTTTTACATGAATCCACAACAGCATTAGAAGGTTTGTGAAATAAAGAAAGAAGGCTCTTATGAAAAGTATTAGGTCCAATCGAGAACAAAGTTTTAAGACAAAATAAGTAAATATACTCATTCTGCTCCAAAATAAGATATGAGATCAGGAAAAAAAGGGGGTTACACTCTGTGAGCATGTAGACAGAATGAAGGAAGACAGATTAACAAGAGAGATCTACACTTTGTCCAAAACAGGAAAACAAACAAAATGGCTAGGGAGACAAGAAAAAGATCTTACAAGAAATGTTGGTTGAAAAGGAGACAGAGGCAAATTTAGACTAGAAGTCATGAAATTCGAAGGTATTCTGGGAGATAAAACAAACAGAAAAACAAGTATAGCTACTGATCAGATTGGAGGAAAAGGGGCAATCTGAGGAAATGAGAGAGTTTTGGAGAAGGATGAAGGGTATGAGAAATATATAGTCTAATTACCTTGATGTGGTTCTTAGTCGGTCTCAAACAAATTTTTTTTAAAAAATGATGATAATCATTGTGGTACATTTGTGGCAAGTACAGTCAAAATATAACTAGAAATCATGGTTAAATGACCATTTATTTATCAAAGCGTTTACATTCATACGAGTATCACAGTGAATGCATACCGGGTTGTACCTGCTATGAATTACGTAGATTGTATTTGGATACGCGCATGAATGTATCGATAAACGAAAGTTCATTTCATCGTGATTCCTTATTATACCTCCAGTATACCTTCCCGCGAGTGTACCACAACAATTTTAATTATTAGTATTGTTCCTTGCGGAAGAAACATGATTCGTTGTAGCGATGATTGATGGAAGATCAGAAAGACAGACGATATGCCTTCTTAGCCGATTACGTTAACACCACTGCTCAGTGGCCAGCGCTGTCCGTAAGCTGTTCAGTAGGCTCGTAAAATTTTTGAACCTGATTTTTCCAAAACGCCTGAGAAGAGCATTGTACAAGAGCTGCGTTTGTTACAGCTAAGTATGTATTGCAGTTGTGCGAACGATGAGCCAAATCTCTGAGTGGTGAATATTTAGCAACGTGGGTAATGGAGTGACTGACACTAACCATAGGAGGTTACTAAATGATTCAGCAATCAGTGATAGGTTCCAGGGCAGGTATACGATTCTTCCGTGTAATACGAAACATATCTACTGCAGATATATAGACGTCTCTTGCGTATATCGTAGTTTCGGAAGCTTGCTTGTTGTGGCTTTTTGAAACGTAGATGTAGATAAAGGAAGGTGATTTTTTTTAGTTAAACGACATGAAGTCGATCAGGTGACCTGCAACCGTTATACGATTCACTGAGAAACCCTTAACACTGCTACATGTTGCTAAATAACAAGAATTAACTTGTTGTACCGTATAAGGAACAGTCAAATGCAAACGAGACAGATGGAAACGTTTTATTCTTTCAAAATTAATCACCATAACTGTTAAAACATTTACCCCACTGTGAGACAAGATGGTCACTGCCTTTATGGAAAAATGTTTGTGGTTGCCTACGAAACCATGATTGTACTCGACATACACCTCTTCGTTCGAAGCAAATCTACGGCCACGAACGAGTCAGAGCTGCAAAAATCGCCTGGTGAGACACAGAGATTGCGTGGCGGATGCATAAGGGCTTCTCAGTGAAATGTCTGCAGTGTAGTGTAAACAACCTTGTCTACACGTTGACAGACATTATTCTGCAATAGAATAACGCCGTCCGCCAACCCGCCGCTCGTTCATTTTCTGGAACATAGCGCTACAATTATCGCACAGCGGTAGGTGGGTCCAAACGCCTAGGAATGTTGATGGAAGGCATCACACTGATGCAGGATAACGCCCGCCCACATGTTGCCAAGGTCTCTTCGACTAGGCTGCAGCAGTTTCGCAGGGAAGTCCTTACACATTCTTCAAATGGAGCCGATCTCTCCCCAATCGGTTTCCATATTTTTGAAGCCCCGAAGAAAGGCAATCTTGGCCGTCGATTTGCTTCGGACGAAGAGGTGCACGCCGTGATACATTCAGGTTTCCATAGGCAACCGAAAACGTTTTTCCATGCAGGCGTTGCCTGTTTTGTCTCACAGTGCACTGCAATGTACTTGCAGTTACAGCGATTACTTTTGAAATAATAAACAGTCTACTTATTTTTTTCCATTTGTCTCGGTTTCATTTGACTGCCACTTATAAAAATTATACTGACGCGTCTCGGGATTAGCTCGTCATAAGAATAACAGAAAGAACTTCATAATAAAAGTATGGTGTCAAGTGGTAACACTACTAAGACAGTACGTTGTATCAAGTTTGATTCTGATATTCTGATGATGGACCACGCCCCAAATGCATCACATCATTTCGGCCTTGAACGTACTGAGCAACCTTTCTGCTTCTGAGCTTAATACAGGTTGAAATGGAACAGCAGTCAGATAATTATGTTATGCCGTTTCTGTGCCAAAAATTAACGAGACGTGCGTGATGTGATCTGTGGTCCATTTTCGGGGACATCTCTGTTTTATGTTCCCTATATCACGAATATCGTCTCCACTGTATGGATTGCAGCTGCTGATGTCGTTGATGGCACACGAGCAACATTTGGGATATTAGAGACAGAATCCACAACAAGGACCCACATGGTCTATTTGGATGAAGCTCGAAAGTAGAAGTTCACATGGTCTCACCACTGTCTGGGAACTGGCCATGGAGAAAAATGTCGCACCGTATTTGACTTGTATCGCGGTCATGTTTGGTGGTCCGAAGTCAATGCACATGACACATTACCAATGCCTTTATCTTCGAAATTCCTCAACGGATCTTGAAAACGTGAACCTAGAGTGTAGTGTGAATCACACTCCATCATTTTGACTCTTATGTGGTCAGTGTGCCGCTGGACATGACCAGTCTCAGAATACGAGAAACAAAATACATACAAAGTTCTTTTAAATGACACAGGGCCCTATCGTCTGTACTATTTGCTATGAATTCCACAATTCCAGTTCATTTTCAAGTAATTAAAGTGCTGAAAACACAGCACTTATAAACATTAGTAAAACAAATAAATAAAATGTGAACCTAAATAGTTCATTTGTCACACATACGTTCACATCCCTTTTACTTGTTTTATTAACGTTAACAACTTCGTTGTTTTGATCACCTTAATCACTTGAAAATGGCTTAACTGTCGGAACTGCAATTGTGGAAATTGTAAAACTACTGCAATCAATGACGAACCTGATGTCATTTAAAAATTCAACGAGACTGTAATCCCAAAACAAATATCAGGTACATTCAAAAAGAAACGATCTGAAGGCTGAAAAATGACAACCACTAAAAGGATCTTAACGTTACTACCTACGAAAGAAACTGCGGTCTAGGCGTGTAGAGGTTCCTAACTCGCCTCCAGGGGCACACGGGCGCACACCCACGTGATGACAGACCTAGCACACGGACGCCTCGCCTGTCCACCGAGCTCAGTATTACTGAAAGCAGTGAAATGGAGGTTTCAAAAGAAGTGCAAATCGTTGTCGTGCGTTTCCTGGCGTTGAAAGAAGTGCGAGCACCACCAATTCGTCGAAAAATGGCGTGAGTGTACAGAGAGCATTGCATATCCGTTGCAAGACTCAAGGCGAGTTACGGTAGCATCCATATCGTCGCAGAGATCGGACTGAGTGTCGTAATTGCAACGAACATGCAGTGCCCTCCATACACTTGTAGCATTCTTTGATGAATTTCCATTCCTCGCACTAAAACCCTCTTCTCTTCTTTTGAAGTCTCTATTTCTCTATTTTCAACACAACTGAGTGCTGTGATCGGTCGACGCAAGAACGTTCTCGCTGTCGTCATGTTGATGTGCATCTGTATCCCAATAGCTACGAATTTGGGACCTCAACCGTCATTTAGGAGCGAAACGTTGTTCCGCAGGCTATTACTTTACGATCCTTACAGGGGTCTTAATTTTACAGCCTCTAACTCAGTTCTTTTTTACTGCACTTTATATATGATTTCCTAGGAGAATAGTAAATATTCAGGGGTATGACAGAAACGACCACTCGAAGCAAATAGTCTAGTAAACGTGAGCTCTAAAATGCATACCTTAAGAGCTACGAGTACTCTTCATCTTAGTTACTTTGAAACAAATCTCTTCTGATGCAAGCGCTTTGCTCTCCATATTGTGAGAGGTGGTGCTATGGACCAAACCAAGGAAAAAAGTCCAGTTAACATGTGGTTTACAGTGTGTACCTTAAGAGCCATGAAATCTTTTTGTAAAGGACATCAATTCGCTGTTGACGGTATAAATTACTTAGTTTACCATTTTCAAGTGGTACTGCAAAAGGTTTTGCTTCAGCTCGTGTCAGACTTTGAAATCCTCCGAAATGTATACACGTCATCATCAAAAATAAATCTTTGCACTGTAGAAATATTATAACGTCAAACGAGTACAAAGCTCTGTACATCATGAGATGGTATAAATTACGTAAATTCTTACCAATGTTAACATGCTTCACATAAATCGCAACAAGTCAATGTTCTAACACACTGCCGGCCGGGGTGTCCGAGCGGTTCTAGGCGCAACAGTCTGGAACCGCGCGACCGCTACGGTCGCAGGTTCGAATCCTGCCTCGGGCATGGATGTGTGTGATGTCCTTAGGTTAGTTAGGTTTAAGTAGATCTAAGTTCTAGGGGACTGATGACCTCAGAAGTTAAGTCCCATAGTGTTCAGAGCCATTTGAACCATTCTAACACACTGTTTACGTGAGAACTAATGTCGTTAGCGCGTAAATACATCCGGAAGTCAGATAGTCTGTGCGCAGAGAGAGACGAGTCAGAGGCTGTGAATTGAAAACCTCTGAAAGGATCATAATCGTCACAGCCTGCTGGACAACGTTTCGTTCCTGTGCACAGACAGTCTGACTTCTGAAAGCCTCTATGTAAACAGTCATGTTAGAACATTGATTTGTCGCGATTTATATGAAGGATGTTAACATCGGTAACGGTTCACGTAATTTACACCATTTCACCATGTGCAGAACTTCGCGCTTGTTTGATGTTACCGTATTTTATCACGAAAATTCTTATTTTTGAGGATAGCGTGTATACATGTCAGAGGATTTTTGAAATCTCACATCTGCTGAAGCAAAATCATTTGGTGTAATACTTGAAAATGGCCCAAATAAGTTTTACATCTCTGTTGACCCCGACCATGAGAAGTTAATCTACGAGCACTTGTCCATCTTCGCTGCTGTGAAACACATCTCTTCTACGAAATAAGTGGTCATAGCTCTAAAAATACCATTTTAAAACTCATGTTTACAGGACATTTTTTCTTGTTTCGGTCCATACTGCCTGTTCCCAACATACAGAAAGCAAAGAGCTTGCAGAAGAGATTTGTTTCACACTGTCGAAAATGAAGTAGTGCTCATAGGCCTCAAGATATGTATTTTAGAATCCATGTTTACCAGAATTATTTGCTTCAAATAATTGCTGCTGTCATATCCCAGAATACTGACTATTCTTCCCGTAACATCTTGTGCATGTGATGCTTTTAAAAATAAATTCATAAAACTTTGTCAGAATGACCAGAAAGGATTCAAGATTTACACTTATAGTGGTGGAAGTTCAAAAATATAAGAAAATAATTTATTTTTTTTACATTTGTTGGGTTGGGTTGTTTGGGGAAGGAGACCAGACAGCGAGGTCATCGGTCTCATCGGATCAGGGAAAGATGGGGAAGAAAGTCGGCCGTGCCCTTTCAGAGCAACCATCCCGGCATTTGCCTGGAGTGATTTAGGGAAATCGCGGAAAACCTAAATCAGGATGGCCGGACGCGGGATTGAACCGTCGTCCTCCCGAATGCGAGTCCAGTGTCTAACCACTGCGCCACCTCGCTCGGTTTTACATTTGTATTTCACCTTTTGTTCACTTACCATTGGTTGCATTTGTTGCTATAGGTACACTTTTCTTCATAAGTAAAGGAGATTCTTCGATGAATATTGCACAGCATACAAACCATACTTACAAGTGTATGAAACTCTAGAATTTTCCAACTCTATTAAAAAAAACTGTAGTAAAAATTGAGATAATTAACTATAAAATTTGAGTTTTTTCTAAACATGAAGTTTAAAATGTAACAGCACGTTCATTTTTTCATAAATTAAATAATTTCTAGAGTTTCATACACCTGTAAGTATGGTTTGTATCCTGTGCAAAATTCATCGAAGAATCTCTCTTACTTATGAAGAAACGTGTACCTACGGCAACAAACGCAGCCAATAGTAAGTGAAAAAATGATGAACTTTCACATGTAAAACAAAATTAACTTTGTTATGTTTTTGAACTTCCACTGCTATGAGTGTGAATCCCGAATCCTTCCTGGTCATGCTGACAAAGTTTTATGAATTTATTCGTAAAAATATAGACAGTGGAAATTAAAATGTCCTGCGGTGTCTCTCCTGCTCCAAGTCGACCCGTTTCACTTCCTACCCCCCATAATATTTTTGGTATTCTGATGATGAGCTGCGTCCGAAACGCGTAAATAAAAGTGTTTTTTTTTTTTTTTTTTTTTTTTTTGAGGTAAGTGGATTCGTGCTGTTTAGCGAGCTGGAGCAGTGTTAAGAGCTTGCTCATTGAATAGGAAGGAGTAGGACACCGAGATGTAGGGTAGTGGCCGGCGTCAAGCGTGACTGGGAGCGCGAAAAGTGCGCGCGGCGAGTTGTCGATATCTGGCGCCTCAGGCGCGCGGCCGCGGCTGCGGGCAGCGCGTGCGTGCTGCCGCCACGCCCTCGGTGTGCGCTCGCCCGGGCCCGCCCCGTGTGGCGTCCGCCCATTCACACACTCTCCGTCCGTCTCCGACAGCTATCACCGCCATCCCGAAGATCGTATGCGAGACAATCCACGCGTTGGAGTTGCACGATGAGACCCCGTCGTGGAAGATCATGGACAACAAGGGGCGCATCACGGTGGTCCTCCACTGGGACCAGAGGCAGCAGCAGCAGCAGACGCACAAGCAGCCGGGGGCCGAGCCGGGGGCGGCGGCGGCGGCGGCGGGGGCGGGCGCAGCCGGGGGCGCCCCCAAGTTCTCGCCCAGCAAGAAGGTCGAGCAGCAGGTGCGGCCGTCGCTGGTGATCCAGACGAGCCTCGAGAAGCTGGGCATCCACGGGGCGCAGGTGCAGCCGCAGCCGCAGGCCGGCAAGAAGGAGACGCTCATCAACGACGTGTACGCGCCGTCGCCGCGCTTCAACTCGAGCCCGCAGATCACCGTCATCAACCACGACGAGGTGAGCAAAGGCGGCGCGGCCGTCACGTTCCACCCGCACCACCTGCACCACCACCCGGCGCACCGGCTGCCCAAGCAGCCCGGCTCGTTCGAGGCCGCCACCGTGCACGTGCACACGCCCGAGTGCGTGAACCACGCGGGCCGCGCCGCCAGCCCCGGCGACGGCAATGGCCCGGGCGACGTGGCCGAGTGCGACTTCCACTGCTGCGCGCTGCACGAGGAGGGCCGCAAGATCGCCGTGCACAAGTCGGTGGCCACGTCGCCCATCCAGGATGCGCAGCAGCAGACGTCCCCGCAGCCGTCGTCGCTGGCCGGCGCCGGCTCGGCGAGGGCGCAGCCCAAGCAGCAGCACGTGCGCTTCCTGGATGTGGAGGGGGCGGCGGCGGCGGCGGCGGGGGCGGCGGGCGCGCGCGGGCCCGCCGACGAGAGCTCCGAGTCCGAGACCGAGAACACCGTCATGGAGGACGAGGCCGTCACCTCGGAGAAGTTCCTGCTGCTCATAGACCAGCTGTCCGTCGATCAGAAGCGCCACCTCACCATCAAGGACATCGGCATCATCCTCGAGAGGCTCAGCTCCAAGATCCTGGACGTCGAGCGGCTGGACCGCGAGTCGGAGAGCGACGACTGCTACAACTGGACCATCAAGGCCACCATCCGGGGCGACGTGCTGCGCGAGTTGGGCGTCATCTACAACGGCAACTACTACGCCATCTCGGAACACCCCGGCTACAAGGAGGAGTCCGAGGAGAACCGCGAGGACCCTGAGGAAGAGGAAGAGGAGGAGGAGGATAGGCTTTAACCGTAGCTGAACTCACTGTAGTACGATAGCAGTTGACGATCAGTTATGTTTAACTACTCGAGAAAAAAAAAAAAACTTGTAGGAATGAAATTTAAAAAGAAAACAAAAAACTTAAAAAAAAGAAACTGTTGACATTCCCGAGTTGTTTAATTCGTTTTTTGTTTTTACACAATAATGACGTTCGTCGTCGTTAACGTTGATGGTGCTGACCCCTCCAAAAAGAGTTTCTTCCGTTTTTAGTTCGACAGGAGCAATAGTTTCCTCCGCGCGCCACTCGTGCACACGGTGCCTGTTCGGCCACATTCTGGCTGACCTCTCTCCTCATTCCGGAAACCCTCCCCCCTCCCGTCCCCCTTTCCCGTACCCATAACTCCTTCCTACCTTCCCTCCACACCCGCCTCTCGTGCTCCATCGAGGGCGCGCGGTTGAAAAGCGGTTAAACTTCGACTACAGTCGTGGATTCTTTTGACCCGTTGTTGCAATTCTGTTGTTGAGAGTAGGGCGACTGATGTTTATGTCTGTGAAAACAATCAATAATTATTATTATCAACATTATTACTAAAGCACGAACGCTGCCCAGTGTGGTGGGTTTTCTACGAGTGTGTTCATGTACATGTGTCGTGTCGTTATAAATGCCATATGTCATGTGACTCGTTTCGATCCCCGCTCGTTTCGTGTTGTCATTTTAATACTGCGCCTTGATGGCTCGGAACAAATCTGTTGAAGATGTTAATGAGAGAATGTTGAGAGTGATTAAATTAAAAAAAAAGACTACAGTTCATGCCGCAGCCATCAACATTTAAAATCCACAAGAGTATTAGGGTAATTAAAAATTGGACACGTTTTTTGTGGGAGGTTAATTGATATCTGCAGGAAGTCGAGCGAAGTATGAAGTTTAACTCACTATTAGATGAAAATGTGTACAGTTCAGATAATAAAGGCTAAGAGAGAAACGAACTCTTGCATGTGCAGATATATCCAAATGTCTTCCTTTACTTCCAAAAAGTAAATGCTGTTATTCGATAATCAGACTGTTATTCGGTAATCAGTTTTTTGCAACGACCAATTTTGCTTTGTTCCCTCAAAAGTCACTTCCAGGAATTGTACACAGAAGCTGTCGTGTTTTCTTTTGTGCTTTTGGATATATCGGTACATGACCTATTAGGTAGGTTTAAAATTTAATTTCATCTTTCTCAATAATCGTTGTTTTATTTTTTACTTTTTATCAATCAGAAGAATCGCACAATATTCTAGATTATTCGAGTGTTCTTGTTCCATAGTTCGTTGGATAAAATTGGGTAGAGAAACGTACTTCATATATAATATAGAAAAGCGTGTTAATCTACATGCTGAAAATGAAAACAATATATTGCTGTAAAGTTGTTAAGGGTGCAGGAAGAATAATGAAAACATAGTAGAAGCTGTTGAAATTCTGTAAAATAATTTAATATTTCTTTCTCAATGTTTCAATTTTTCTCGTTATGTTAGCACAGTGAGATTCGGTTGTGAAAAATATCCAAGCAAAGCAGTCAGCGGTATTGTGAAATCCAAAAGTATATTTACGTCATGGAGTGCATTGTTATGGGAAACGAGAAAATTTGTAGGCCTATATTAGATAAATTATGATATAGAAATATATATTTAAAGTATGTCTAAAATGAATGACTCAATCATTAAAAGAAGTTCTAAACTTACAAGCATTGAAGAAACGTAGCAACGTTTTGGTGAATTTTTCAGGTTCGTTTTTCACATGTTTTTATTTGAATGTATGTTTTGCCAAAGATGCTAATTGTCACTGCCAATGAAGACAAAATATGAACGTTGAATATTGTCCAGTGGTGGAGTAATCCTTTCTTCAATTTTTCCTCTCATTCCCTATGCCTTCGTTCCTGTATCCTTCATCTACTAGATTATCAAAACGCTTGTTTGTTCACGAAGTATATTCTAAGCACGTTATATGTTACGCATCCGCTGAGCAAGTTTGGTGAGCCAGCATGATTTTGTACATTACTATACATTTGTTGGTATGCACTTTTAAGTCACACGTGTTGCATGAAGTGAAAAAGCCGTAGGGAATAAGACTTTTAGAAAAAGAAGACATATCGACAAATTGTCGCTTTGAAATTTCTGTTTATCATGAATGGCTCGCTTAACAGCTCTATTGATTCAATGAAAAACGCTTCAGTTATTTCGTGGTTTTTTTTTTTTTTAGTAAGAATCATACAAGAACGTTTTATTTTGAGTGGAGACACAAATACACGCCAATGTCATGGACAGTTTGTAAACAGTCTGGAAATTTACTTTTTATTGTATAGTAATAATTTTTTGTTTAGTTCAGTGTAAACTGCAACTTAAAACAAACGTCGTAATGAAAGCAAAATAATTAGCAAAGTCATCACCGCAAGGAATCTTCCAAAATACTTTAAGATATGTTACGTTTGTTTTAGTAAAAGATATATTCAGGAATTATCATCATGTTAATCCAGCACCTAGTAACTGCATTATGTTTATAACTCACGAAATCATAATTTCACCGTCAGGCACTGCTCGTAACTAACCACTGCCATCACGAACAACGTATCACGCAGTCTGTAATCAGTAACTTCTCCAGTGTTGATCAATGCACGTTTACAGTTATGTATACAGTAACATGTCCTCTGTTGTAGGTAATGTCGGGGCTTTAAAATATTTTGTTGCAGAAGTCAGTTTTTATCTAGTCTTTTAATCTATTAATTCTGCACACAGAAGTGGAATTCAAAAGCCTTGAATTCAGACAGGTTCTTGCTGCTATGTTGGCAGGTAATGAGTGTTCTTGAATACAACACGATGGAATTTACAGAAAAGTCTTTCCCTGAGTTTTCATTGTACGAAGCAGGTAATGCAGCAGCCTCTAAACGACGCATTCCTTCAAAAGCACCGAAGCTCACTAAAAAAAGAAACGTGCCGATTTTCCTAGTGCTGGATACGGGAATATAAAATTTCAGTGTTTAAAATTTTAATTCTTATTTGCTTCTATTGCTCCTTCTGTTCTAAGAAGTAGATAAGACATTGCTGCACAGCGTCACAGATGAAAAGTTAACAACAGACTTATTTTGTCAGAGTTATGCCCTTCACAAAAAGACAGAAATCTCATTAATACTTTTAATTTATACTTCTAGTCTTTCCTTTCGTATATTTTTACTGGCCACTTTCTTGTCCTTCCTTTTCAGTAGAATATATTCGTTGTCGATTTTTACCGTGTTTCCATTTATAATTAGCCTCTCCAGTGTGCTATGTTCCTTCCGTCAGGATGTATATTACTACGTGATTGTCCTTCGCAACGTTAGATGAGAAGTAACTGTTTTTGACTGTTCAATTTAATGAAGAGCATGGTCTATTAAATGGGATCAACTATTCCATGTGCTGTAGCTATTACTACAAGACGTTGCAAGCGACGGGCAGTATAAGTTGCAAATGAAATAAAGTGCCTTAATAAATATTGTGTATTACATTTTACGACGTGACAGTATTACGCTTGCAACAAAGTGACAACCATAACGGTTTACAGAAACTGACTTCGAGTCTATGAAGGCGTTGCGATACGGTAACAGGCACAGTGACTCTGTTTTTTTGTGAAGTGCAGTTTGTGTGTGGCGTGACCGGAAATCTGCACAATACTGTTATCATCATTGTTCATTTTGGCTGCCATACTTTCATATTAACATGAGCTTCTAATGCCTTCACTGTCATACAGAAGTATGTCAGTGTCTCCTAGTGATTAGTAAATGAATTACTGTTAAGCGCAAATAATTACGCCTATACACGGCTCACTGTAGTGACATCAGTAATATATGAATTATCTGCTCTTCGTTCATATTTGCTTGCATACATCAAGTCTGACAGGGTATTCTTTTACGTTTAAATTGAATTGCATGTGATATTTTCAGGTACCGGTGCTTAGAACTGGAAAACACGAGATAAGAAATATTGTTTTACTTGTTGTGGAATGATAATTACAATAGAGCACAACATCACGTCTCAGTCATTATGTTCTACACAATTTCCGATATGTAACTGAGTTATTATTCCATTCTGAAGGACCGTGGTGTATTTTGATTTTCCTCCTGTTCCAATTGTTATTACTACGTTTTCTTCAGCCAGATAACTAATGGACAAATTATACTTTTAAAGTTTATACCTGGCATTCTGCTCCCATATAGTACAAAGTTTTCTAAGGAGAACTGTGGATACCTGAAGCAGGAGGATGATTAAAAGGGGTTAATAAGGTCACCATGAATTAATAGTTCTGCTTAGATTTTAGTAACTTCCAAATCCATCGAAGAGTGACTACAAAACTGTAGCGTGGTGGGTAAGACACGAGGGATTTGTTTTAAGTTTTTGAAAAATCATGATTTGACCCAATAGCTGAAGGTCACTGTATTGACACTTCCAGTTTCTGTTAAACGACAGACCAACGTCAAGTATGAAAAAGGCGCCAAGTTTTTTATACCTGAGGATTGTCTGTTGTTGAACCGGAGCTACTAGTTTCAATGAAGCGTAGATGTGGCTATGAAATAAGATCTTTCAAAAACATTTAAAAGCTGTAACACATTACTACCTTAAATAATTTATTGATGTGTATTTAATATAAGATGAAAAATGAAGGTTAGGTATAAATGACGAGGATAGTTTTTTCTAAAGAAATAGCCAAACTGCATACCATTTTCAGTGTGATACTGGATGTGTATATTGCAAATAGGACGACAATATGCTATCCGCAATAGAAGCTAGAGTTAGATGTCCTACTTTCTTAGTCATTCCGTAGTTAAAGCGATTGTTTCATGCGTGTCTTAGACACCACCACAGGGTTCACTGACTGGACATGCTGTAACAACTTGTTCGAGGCTGCGGTGATAATGTCTGCTGCTATAGTTACGGGATTTCCATTTCCTGCTATTAGTACATCTATAAGGTTGTTCTACCATGATTAGTTAGCACACAGTTAGTTTGATAAAAGAAGGCACAAGAGCAAGAAGTATAAATATTTAAATATGGATTAATCATTGAGTATCTGACTTCGAAGTAAACCTTCAAAATACATTAACACTGTTTTATCGACGAAACCGCTGGATGAAGTACATGTTCTGTTTTTGAATTACTATCTGATTTAAATTGGCGTCTGGCATTTACGGGGCAAAGTTTCTTCGACATTATTTCGACAAGTACTTAATTACCTTAAAGTCTCTGTCTCCTAAAAACTATGTAAAAAACCTGAAAATCACGTATTATATAGATAGCGTCGGTAATCATGTCCAGAATCTGTTTTTACTTTCTATTAGGGCCAGAACTATGCTAATTTATTTTGAAAGGATTGTAATTTTCCAGTCTGGGAAACAGCTTCAACCTTATAACGTCACATCTTAAAAACTATTGACAGATATTAAATACCTTTTGTTTATTACTTAAATACCTCTCTCGAGGTAATCTTTCCAAAGTTGATTGGTGCATTAGATTTGTATGTATAAGCTTTGGATAACGGCGTTTTTATATAGTTTCTCATTGTTTCAGTCGCAGGAAAGTAATTAGTTAGACAAACTTCAACAAAAATCTCGTAAAAATTATGGTTTTCAGTTATGATACAGATCCCTATGTTAGGTCTGTAGAAGATACTCTGATTTAAGTTAGTTGGCGTGTGGCGTTTAAGTACAAATCTGAAATTCGAGAGTAATAAAAGATGTTCATAGTATCAGAAATCATATCCAGAATCTGTTCTTAATTTTGAGTAGGGTCAGATTTATGCCTATAATTTTTTGATATGGTTGAAATTTCCAGTCTGGGAAACATTTTCAGCCTTATAACATCACATCTAAAAAATTGCCGGAGGTAGTTAGCGAAATACCTCTCTCGAGAAGATCTTTCCTAACAAAATATTTGATCAAGGCGACATCCGCAAACGAGGGACATATTTATAAAATAAAAATCTGCTTCAGTTGCCAGTAATTATTCCAGTTTATTCCACTATCGGTTTCGACGCTTGAAGCGTCATCTTGAGGTGACACCAAGTAGTTATTCCGTGTCGTGCTGTTCAGGTGGGCGCTGTGGTTTCTGATCCCACACGTCCATGCGTTTGTTTGATATGGATGTGATACTCCATGACTGACTGCCCGACCGGCAGACATTTATGTTCTCGTTAATTATTTGGTGGCACCTGAAGATGAAACTTTAAGCTTCGAAACCGGTCGTGGAATAAACTGAGATAATTATTACCAACTAAAGCGGATTTTTGTACTACCAACTAAAGCGGATTTTTGTACTACAAATCTGTCAAAAGTTAATTAGTGCATTGCGCTTGTCTATATAAGCTTTCGAAAACGGAGGTTTTTTTTTGTAGATGTCACTCTTTAATTCGTAGAAAGTAATAAGTTAGACAATCTTCTACAAAAATTCTGTAAAAATTCTTATTTTCATTTATGATACAGATACCTATAGTGTCGCCGCTATGGACATTTTTCGACTACTTTCGTAGCATATTGTAAGGCTTCCGAAACTAAACATTACTCCAAACTCCTTCTGCAAGAGCTTGCAAAGAACTGGCATATACAGTGGTTCGTGCAGTGTGGTAGGAGCCGAATATGTTTTGGTAGCCTGAGCATTCCAGCCGCCAGCTGTCCAATGCCAACTAGTTTAAATCGGACTTGGAGGAAAACAATAGCCAACTATATTTCAGACCTTTGTTCGTAAGACGCGTTTCAGGCTTTTCTTAAGTGATCTGTCTGAAGGTAGCGTAATACTTGGTACGGTCGTATTGAAACCGTGCAGATTTCTTTAATTTGGTGCGTGCAAGCCTGTTCGCGGATCTGTACCACGAGCTGGGCTGATCCGCTGTCGCGCAGCCACTAGCCAGGCTGTCTGCACGCGCGGGACTGCTGCCCGTCGGGCGCGCTCGGTCGCGTTCGGCCAACGTCGGGCCAGCACGTGGGGGCCAGGGGTGTCCGCGTGGGTGGCGTAGCGGGAGTCGCGGTCCCTGCCGGCCGGACAGGGGTGTCCCGGAGCGGGCGCTATTGATCTCGCGCGCGGCGCGGCGCGGCTTGGCGCGGCCCGCCATTGATCGTGGGCGGCGGCTGCCACCGGCACCGCCGCCTCCTCCTCTGCGCGGCACACGTGCTGACCTACATCCGCTCCCCGCCTCCCACCACCTTCAAACGGGCGTCGCTGCCGCCGGCCAGCGGCCATCGGCGACGGCTCTGCCGGCCTGCGGACACTGAGGTTCGGGCTGCCGCGCTGGCCTTCTCGTCCCGTGAGTCACGCCACATATCAGCTCGCCGGTGGAGAAGTTGCTTCTCGGCCACCTTACAGCTCGCAAAGCACCAACGCGAAATAATTTTCACTATAGCGGATAAGACGAACACCGTATTGGTCACTTTCTATATTAATCCTAATTACCGGTTCGGCTCTTGCCAGAGGTCACCTACAGATCCAAATCTGATTAGTGAGAATCGCAGCTTATCAGGACGAGGCCTCAGTTAAAACTAAAGGCCCCGCTTGATGACCACCTGCGTTTCGCTACAATTAGATTTGGATCTTACAACTTTCTTGGCGCGTTATTATACGGTTCTTTTAATTCTGTCCCTTAAAGCTTTTTTTATATAGCCATTTTTTCTTTGTGTGAATAATAATAAGCCTCCAGACCTGCTTTTATTGTTTATTTACTGCCTACCTAGATACAATCAATAACTTGATTCAGCTACCCCTACCTGTGGGTTTTATGCAACCTGCAACACATTCAAAAACCACACACGAAATACTCTTATTCTCTCGCTTGCTACGAGCAAACTGTTAGTCCTATTGAAAAAAATGAACAGGGAATTTAATGTATTTTGTAACGGGATACCTTTTCGCTGGAGGCCATGGTTTTAAACTCATCCAAGAAGAAGTCCGCCCCGGTAGCTGAGTGGTCAGCGTGACAGAATGTCAATCCTAAGGGCCTGTGTTCGATTCCCGGCTGGGTCGGAAATTTTCTCCGCTCAGGGACTGGGTGTTGTGTTGTCCTAATCATCATCATTTCATCCCCATCGACACGCAGGTCGCCGAAGTGGCGTCAAATCGAAAGACCTGCACCAGGCGAACGGTCTACCCGACGGGAGGCCCTAGCCACACGACATTTCCATTTACCCAAGAAAAAGGCGTTTGAAGTCACTGTTGTAGGTTTTCTTGAAAAATTCAAAAACTACAGCCTCAAGTGTAAACATTTCCCAGTACAACATTTAACTACATTATATTTCTTACGAAAAGGTCATGTTCATTTTTTTTTTATAACTAATAGTTTGCCCATGGTGAGCAACAGAACATAAAAATTTTGGGCTTGGTATTTGAAGGCATTGCAGTCTGCATAAAATCCGTAGGTAGAGGCACTGAACCATCCTTTTTGTAGTGCATGTATATCTGTGTGTGTGTGTGTGTATGTGTGTGTGTGTGCGCGTGTGTGTGTATAATTTTTGGTTGTATGTATAATTTTTACTTATAATTCAATGTCATTTTTCAGTTACGATATACTTTTTTTGTCATAGCTGTGCTTGGCTATTACAATAGGACTTATGAGTCAGAGATATGGTTTAATATGTATCCCGCAGAAAATCGACACTCTACTGTAGATATAGTCACTAATCTTTCCATTCTTAATAGAGTGGAAAAGTAAGCGACATGGGCACCTTATATGAAATAGAAATCTACACACATTTGACAAAAAATCCAAATAATGTTTTAAAGGAACAAACAGAAATTAGAAATTTTAAAAAAATGTACTGAGTATATTGATAAAATACTTACCATTGATCTATAACTCGAAACAAAAGGCAGTCCAAAATTTTAGATACGATCTAAATAGATTTCCATCACAGATGGAAATTTTGTAACAAAGCAAATCTCTCGCAAATGAAGGACAGGCCTCTCAATGTCGATTAATAATGTACAGGAAACAGTGAATAGATTGTCTTTTGTTTACTATGTACCCATCCTCGCAGGTACGCGACTGAAGGTTGAGAGTAATTTTTCTAAATATTAATGTCTGCACATGCCAACGTATCCATAAGCCTGCACGTAACGGAGGATTGTTCGTCCCATTCTTTAAATTACTGCTAAAGGCGGGTGAGTAGACGAATGGACCTTACCTGTTTGACTGGCGTTATTTACCGTCTCCGTCTTCGGAAAGAAGGAGACAAAAGTAAGGAATCCACAGATGAATTATTATTATTATTATTATTATTATTACCTGTGGCCTAAGCAATCGAGGGCTGCTATTACTCAGTCTTAATAAAAGTATTTATTTCAAAATTTCTGATTGGTTGATAGGAGAACGGAAAATAAAGAGATATTGCAGTCAGAAGATAACGTCTGGCAAGTCTAAACCTAATGCCTCACCCTGCTGACAACCTGCGATTCGCAGCAATTGGATTTGGATCTGAAGATGACCTCTAACAACAGTCTAAAAACCAGTAATCTGAATCAATGTAAAAGTGACCCCGATGGTTTTCGTTTTTTCAACCTATTAAAAGTAGTTGCTCTGTCCCTGGACTTTATATTCAGCTACAACCATTTTCACTCATTATTCATTTTCGTCTTAAAAAAGGTCGTCAGCCTTACTTTTACGCTGTCCCGCTCTTTTCCTATCATCACCACCCACTTCTTCTTCTTTTTCTGTTGGGCTCCCAGGTTTAAGGTAGCTCAGCCTGTTATTGCTTGACTACCTTCTCCTCTTGACTTCTCAAAGGCCTTCATAATGAAATGTCGTAACGCAGGAACGCTGGATTTCCTGGCGAATGATTGACCCCAGCATTCGCGAAATATGTTCTTTAATTATGTTTGCATTAGAAGTTTCTTAGTGTAGCAACCATCTACATCGTGTTTTCATTTTTCTTGTTGTCATTATGATCTTCAATTCAGTCCGTAAGCTGCGCTATTCTATCCTGTGCAAGCCTCTGCACCTCTGCATTAATTTTGCAACCTATATCCATTTGATCCTGATTGCAGTCAAGCCTTTGTCTCCCTCTACAATTCCCTCCCCCCACTCCCATCCCCCTCCCCCGCACACACACTTCCCTCTATTACCAAAGTCATGAATCTCTCATGCCGATGTGTACTATCAACCTAGCCCTTCTTTTAATCAAGTGCAAGAGTTTTCGTTTCACACAATGTAATTATAGATGTAAAACAGTTAACGGCTTGATTCTTACATTACTAAAAATGGTACTTAACGTCAGATTTATTTTGGCATGTCTTAACGCCTACCTTTTTCATTCTCCATGTGACCATAGCTTGCAGGTCGTCTGTAGAAGTTTTTCGGCATATTCAGGTCGAAAGCAGACAGAAGATGCAACTTCACCTGTGTTCACGTGGAGCACAAAAAAATGAAAACCGTTAGAATCGTGTGGCATATGCTCTGTTATTCATCCCACTAATTTTATGTTTTCCCCTCATACTGTGTCCAAGATAACTAAAAGATATCAATCACTACTCTATCCTTGTAGTTCTCCATCGTGTTTTATCGCTGTATGTGAAAGTATGAAGCTATGTTTCGGCTGCTGTAGCAAGTAACATTCAGTGGGTTGTATTAATGCTATTGGATCGGTGCTGTATCAACTCTGATACGCCCTAGTTTTACTTTCCTCGCATTGCCTGTTGCAAAACTTGTTATTTGGGTAAGGAGAGTTAACGGTCTTCATTAACAACTTTTTTAAATTTTAATATACATGACTGAATAATGTCGAATAAGCTGCTACCGTCCAATAACATTTCGAGAAAAAGTCGCTACTGATTTAGGACCACCAACCCTCCTCGATTTTGTAACGCTCTTATTAAGTGAAAATAGATGCTGGCGGAACAATAATATATTGGAAGTGAAGTAGCACTAATATTTCGTCAGTCACAGCTTCGCTGACGAAATGATTCAAAGACCATTTCTTATTAGATGAAAATAAACCAATAATAATGTGTCAGCTAATGAATGCAAACTGTCTTAAATTGTTTTTTTTTTTAATTGATCGATTCTATTAGTTTCTTCAAGATCATCAGTAGCCACTACAGTTTGATCTTGTCACCTAACGAGAAGTTGGCTTCGTGTATTTATTTTTCCGCTATTTTCTGTAATTTGTGTTGCATATCCTGATCATATTTTAGTCTTCATCCTGAACTTTCTATTAATTAATACCGTGCGGCAATCCCGCGTCTAATGCATCTTTACGGAGCTGTCTTTCTTTCATATTTCTACATTGCTTTTTAACATTTGACCTCTTGGCGGAAATTACGGGCTTCTCAAGCTCTTATCAGTCCGTAGCATCAGAATTATTATCTCCGCTTTCATACCTGTGTTTTTCACGTTATTAGTATTGGATTCTTGGACGGACATTTTGTAACGTGGACTGAACTGTGATTTTTCTACCGCCTGCTTTGTGTCGTATTGCATAGACCTTTCTGGTTTCTGTGTCGATAATGTGCTTCGAAGCCTTTGGTGTATTATTCGCAGGCTTGACACTAAGCAATCTAGTATTACGCTTCGCAACTGCTGCCTGTTACTTCTTCTTTTGTTCATGTGCCATCCTCTTCGTTCCAGTAATTATTCTTCACCTGCCTCGCAGATTATCAGACGCTAAATGTCCTCTGATGCCATATGATTACTATTCTTCGCCTTTTCACCTCTGCTTTGTCCTGAGCATTATAAATTTATTTGTTTACAGTAGTCCATAACGTTCAAAATCATCTGTCGCAGCAACTAACGAAGATGACTGTCACCTAAATATTGCGCAGAAGCGCCACGCGTCAAGGTGAAAATACGTTATCACTATCTTTAACGTATCGAAAAATATTTGAGGAGAAACATGTAGATGCTTCACCAAATCTGTCATTCTTCATTGGGTAAGTGAATAAATATATTCATAGAGCCCATAGCAGAGATCTTTTTTAAGAATGAAATTACGCTAAATCCAACATATTACTTCCCTTCGAGCAGGTGCCATAGTCGTTCAAAGTTCCTTAAATGAGATTTTCTGTCTCCATCTGTAATTATTTTTTTCCACTACTGTAAAACTTAAGCTGTTACTCCTTTCTCATGCGGTATTTTACGTGCATGTGCACAATCCTCCAAGTTATTGAGCCAAAAGCATGCGGTGGACAAACATAAAGCTTGCGACTAACAGTATAACGAACGTGCGCATGACAGGTTGTAAGTTTTATATATGCCCTTAATATGCTGGTGGCTAGACAGCTTGATAGTTTGTCCTCATGCACGTCGTCTAGCGTTTGAAAATGGCACAACAGCCGAATTTGGCGAATAGTGGGAAATGAATAATAATTACAAGGAGTAAGCTAGAAGACTCAACTATTACACAAAAAAAAGTTGCGTTCTTTTTGCATGTTCATGTGTGCAGTCCTGGCACACATCGACATTTCTGCGCCACAATACCGTATCATGTAGGAGCCAAAACAAAATAACAAAAAAAAAGTCTCAGTCCGTTAGTAAATGGAATATCGCGTGGTAATGAGTTCGGCAGCAGCGAAAATGTTACGACTCTTGTCATCTCAATCCAGACAGCCAAAGAAGTGATTTGGATTGTCCTGACATAGCTTAGCGATCTCCTTTGCTGCCGAAAGCGGATTACTGCGCGATATTCTATTTACCATTGAATTGCGCCATTTTGTTATGGCTAGCCTAGCAGAGTGCTACATTACTATGGTGCGAAAATATCACCATGTTCCAGGATTGCAGGCACAAAAACTGTTTAACTTTATTTCTACGAGGTGATGATTAAAAACTGTATGACTACTACTCTACTCATACAGTCGCAGGCGTAACTTGTCATCTTCCACTTCGTATAGTATTTCACGTGAATGTGCTCCTTCAGTAATTGACCGACCGAGGTGTAAGACACAGACTGGTCTCGCGACAGAGAGGCTGGCGGCTCGATTCCTTTTCCATCCATCCACATTCAGGTGAGACTTCCGTAAATCACTTATGTCGAATGCTGGGGGGTGGTTCCTCTGAAAGGGCACGGTCGATTTCTTTCCCCAGTCTTCACCAACCCGAGCTTGTGCTCCTTTCTAACGACCTCACCGTCGACCGGACGTCACACCCTCACCTTCCTTCGTTACTTCAGTAATTGGCAACAATTACTCTCTCGTGAGTCCTCAGTGACGGCGATGAGGCCCCTGTGACTGCGAACCCCTTCCGGGAGCTACTGACGCGCCAGATGCAACCCGGCGCTGCGACGTGTGACCGCACAGTGCCATACACGCAGCGACACAGTCCCCTGATGCCCGCATAGTATATGTTTACCGCTCCGCCAACTGTTAATTAGAACCGTGCGTCAAATTAATAACACAGCAGGGAAGAGGCCACCTCGGAGGGCCGCGGACGGCTACGGGGCCTCGAGATCGAATATTGGCGAAGCCATTTGCGATGGGCGTGGCGGAGCGGAGGGGGGCAGTGCCTCCATATTAACTAGCAGCCGCCGGCCAACTCGCTCCTCTGCCGTGCTGCCTGCCGCTCACAATCCATTCACTGTTCCCCGGAATTTCCGTAATTGTCGCACTTCTCCGTCACTACAGTGAACAGTCTGTTCAGATCCGATTGTCTAAACGCGCCGCAAGCTCTACCCGCAAGCTGTGTTCATGTTTCCTTGGAGTCTTCTCGGATTGTCAGTCGATCAGCTGCTTCGTCCTGAGTAACGTTTCGAAAAGTAGCCTGCTCATCATTTTAGGCACCCAGAGGAAAACTGATGGAAACGTTGCATCAAGAAAACACTGTTATATGTACTAAGATAGTTAAGGCTCACCGGCCACTTGACCATCTCCTTCTTGTGCGAATGCACAAACAGTGCCCGAACTCTCACGGGAATCGGCAACGCGCCGCGAATAATGAGTATAATGAGCGGGGGCACTACGATTGTAGTGCCGGACAATATGTTGAGAATGTGGGTTTCGCGGGAGGCGTGCCAGAGATAAATCCCTGTAGTCGCGCTATTCTCTGTGTCCTCGGTGGCTCAGATGGATAGAGCGTCTGCCATGTAAGCAGGAGATCCCGGGTTCGAGTCCCGGTCGGGGTACACATTTTCATCTGTCCCCGTTGACGTGTGTCAACGCCTGTAAGCAGCTAAGGGTGTTCATTTCATTGTAAAACACTGTTAGTCGACTAACTACCGGAGAAGACTTAACCGCTAAAATTCATTAAGAGCTTAGGGTTCCAATTCGAATAAATCTTATTGAGTGTTGAGCCACGTCATAAGGAAACAGCCAAACAACTATAGAATCGACGCTTCGACTGAAGTTCCACCGATGCTAAACAGATGAATCATCCTGAAGAGAACTGCTGCAAATACGGTAGAAACGTCGCCTTTATAGTTTTATTGTTTCATTTTGACGCAACCTAACACCGAAAAATATTTTACTCAATTTTTCGTGTATGATCGTACTATTTATTTCATATTCGACGTTAGGATAAAAGCCTTGCGAAGCTTCCTTTCTCATATTGTCTGAGGTTTATTACTTATTTTGCCCAACCGGTAGTCACTCATCCTTTCAGTTTGTTGTTTCTGGAATTTCCACATGTGGAGCATAATTTTCGTTTGGTTCTTATGTTTTTTGGCATTTCTGATGTTGGTCGTCACGACTTCCTCTCTTATGTCAACTTCTTCATCTCCTAGTACTTACACCCAACGTTCTCAGTCATTTGTTGGCCATATTCCAATCTGTTTCTTCCCCTACTCTTTGTCCCCTTAACAGCTCTCTCAAGTACCATAGAAGTTATTCTTTATCGTCTTAGCACATATCCTGTCATTCTGCATCTTCTTCTAGCCACTATTTTCCACATTTTTCTTTTTTCTCTGTGATTCTGCGAGAGGTCTCATTTCGTATCTCATCAGTCTTCTTATTCTGTAATCTCACATATCAGGTGCTTCGATTCTTTTCTGTTCCGATTTTTCCACTGTCCATGATTCGCCACCATGCAGTGCTGTGCTCCAGCGTACATTCTTAGAAACGTCTTCCTCAGATAAAGGCACTTGTTTGATACCAGTAGCTAGGAAACCCTCTTTCGTCTGTGCTAGAGTTCTTCGTACATCCTACTTGTTTCTTCCGTCATGGGTTACGTTGATCAGAACGTAGCAGAATTCTTTCACTGCGTCGTACTATGTGGTCGCCAATTTTGATGATGTGTCTAGTCAATCTCACTTCTGCTACTCTATTCAACGTCACCGGTAATTCTTCCTTACAGTTTTTTATATTAGTAATGTCATTGACGACTTATTATTGATATCCGTTCACCTTTAGTTTTAATTCCACCTCTGAACTCATTGTTTCGTCGATATACAGATCGAATAGTTGAGCAGAAAAACTGCATCTTTGTCATATACCCTTTTTGATTACTTGTGTAATAATTGATTAATTGGTTTCATATAAGGTGCAACTTTAATAAATTTTGGTCTTTTTCTTATCTCGACCGAGTTCATTTTTTTATCTAGACTTTATTTTTTTATCTAAGTTGTGGATTCATTGTCCATACGTCGCTATAATATGCCAATACTAGTGTATCTACAACTGCAGAATTTCAGTTAAGCCTATCTGATTATTTTGTTACTCATTGTTCTGTGTATAGCGGTATACATCAGTGTCAATACTGTTATCGGTATTCATGGTTGATATTACGATCTAACTAGGTAACACATAGCACCTGTTCTAGAAGTTATTCATTGACACCAGCTTTCGAGCGTTCTGGAAAATTTCATACTTTTCGTCTTGTTTTCTGAAATTTTTCATCTGTTGTTGTCAATTACGTGTCTTAAGCAGTTCTCTGGCCGTTGTCAGTCATCACCATTTCTTTGGTACTACCATTTGATTGTCTGTAAACAAAAATGTATTCATGCAATATTGTTTGATGGAATTAATCTCATTGCACGGTTAATTTTATATACAAGCTAGGCTAATCTTACTCCTTCGTTTTTCCTGGGCTTCTCTTTTAATTGCTATGTTAATATAATTTGTGTACTTAAGTATAACTTTCGTAGTTTCCTATGAAGTATTTCTGTTTTTTCGATGTACAGTCATCCGACGATCTATAAACCCCCTTATAAATATTTGGATTTTTTTCTCTTATTTCTTCAAAGTTACGCGTGTTTGCTGCGATATTGCTATCACAAGAGCTACCTTTACCAAAACAATTTTGCTCTTGTAAGAGACGACATCGACAATGATTGGAAAGTTTCACTTATATAGAGAATATTATGAATTAGTTTTATGAATGCTGTCTGGCGTAAATGCATACTGGTGACAGGAGCAAGTTTCAAATGAATAGAAAACGGTACAAGTAAAATCACAATGTAAGAAAGGAAGCTGAAACCTACCCGGGAATAATAGACGCTTCAGTAATGTGATCTGTTATTCAAATTCATCTGCACAAGTTTCAAGAGTTATCTGTCAATGTTAAGATTGCGACGTAAGTACAAAATTAAACATTACAGAAACTAGAGATTCAGTAGCATGATTCCTCTTCCAATACAGCTGACGATAAATTGCTTACACAAATATTCATCCGATTAATTTTATTTTTTACCAGTTCATAAAATCTGAGAAAATGTCAGCATACACACTTCCTTAAACTCCCAAGCACAGTCGTTCATCTTGTGCTTCATAGAGCACTTTTTTGCCAATTCCGGTCACAGAAATTGTATCGAGAGATTAATTATATTCCTCCGTCTGATTTTTTTTTAAAATTCGTGTCAGTGGTCACATTTTCAATGCTTATGTAAAAATTCAACTTGTTTGCTATATGTATTGTATCAGACCCACACAGCTCTTTCGTATTGCTGTTATATACAAGACAGTAAAACGTTTTACCTCCATTAATTGATGGACGTTTAGTTAATAAAAATGACAGAGGACTACCACATCTACGGAATTCTTCTTGCTAAACGTATTTCTCGGTGTCGTATTTTTCAGAGATTTCGGTCGTAGTTCTCAGTATAGGTTCAGAGTGCTTCCTATGTATTGTATTACTTATATCGGCTGGTTATATTTCCGAAGGTCTTACGTAAATACTTTTTCTTGGGTTTAATTCCTCTTTGTATTGTAAGACAGCTGACGTCGCTTCAAATCCCCCTTTGGCCATTCATTTTTTCTGTGTTACCCTAGATCGCTTAAGACAAATGCCGGGATGATTGCTTTGAAAAGGGCACTGCCGATTTTCTTTCCTATCCTCTGTCGATCACAGCTTGTGCCCCGTGTCTAATGGCGTCGTCGTCTTCCTGTTTTCTTTGTTTTTTTTTTTTTGCCTTGCTCCAACACTCCTTCCATATATCTCTGATTGTCTTGCTTCTTTCTTTCGGGCCGTCCACCAGTCAGAAACGGGAAGATGCTGCCATTCATTTCTTAAGTTTACCAGAGTTTGTCGGCAGGCAGTGAAAGCTGCTTCCTTCTAATCACCTGTCTACTTCTTTCGTCGTTTTCCTTTCTTCGCAAAGTCGGCATGATAATCTATATTTGATAATGCCGGTTGTAGAGGGTGACCTCATGCCCTTCCTTATCACCCCCTCACCCCGCCCCTCGAGACGGAATTTGTGTACCCCCTCTGTCTGCGCCGGCGAGTCGAGCCTCCTTCCTACAAATGGAGCAAACCCTATTCTTGTCTCCTGCGGGTTACTAAGAACGCTGTGCTGATCTTGGAATGTCTGGCCAACAACGACCGACCCAACGGCTGGTACTGCTTGCAGAACGATCAGCCACACGCAGGTGGAAGTGTTTGATCGAACCACATCGCACAGTGCATGACATCGATTCTCCCACTTTTAAAGAGTACCTTTACTGGGCCGTGAATTGGGCAGGTTGAGAGTACAGACTGACGTTCCATAGACCAGCAAGTAGAGTTTTCCTACGATGACGAGCTGATGGCTACGACACCTGTTAAGATTTTTTACTAATTTAGCCGTCTAGATCGCTTAATCTGTTACCATTTATCATGACGTTTCGGCTACCGCTATCATCAAATAAATACTTAGAACTAGTAAAACTAAGTTCAGTGTCAATTACAAAAAAATTATACGCCAGAGGCGGGCGTCAACTGCGATTGACACTGAACTTTTACGAGTCGTAATTTCTGATCTGATGTTGGGAGTAGCCGAAATGTTGTAATAAGTGAAAATGTATTTAGCAATCTAGAAGATTTTCTCGCAAAGAAATCATAATGATCGTCAGTTCGTTTAGGGAATTAACTTTGTTTATTACTACTAAGATCAGTTGCAGCCGGCGGACTAATTGGACGGTGTGATTGATGCGAATGGTCGGAGAGGCCCGTTGTCCCTTCGGACAATCTCCTCTCCCCCCTCCCCCCCTTTCCCCCATCAGCAATACATCGGACGTCCAGTCCTCAGATGGCGAAATCTCACATGTAGGTTAGGTTTTATTTTTCTTCTACTCTACACGGCAGCGTGTGCTGTTCTTTATTGCTACTAGTCGGCGGTGATCACACACCGTCAGACGTGTCTAGCGACTGTCCACCCTACCGGCCCAATTATTAAAAAAAAAAAGGCACCACTTTAACAGTAATAACTGGTAGCATTCGATCGTTTTGTGTCCTACACACAACTCAACAACGCGTGCCGAGAATCAATGCTCCCATCATCAGGTTGGGTTGTCAAATTGTCAAAGTCAGCTCATGAGGTTACCAAGGATATAAAGACATTGGACTGTGGGTCCTCATCTTACAATAAAATCGCCGACTCCTATCCTTAGCCGTTCCATATCACACAGCACCACCAACCAAGCCGCGTCCTCCTACTCAGGTGTGGGCTCCAAGAATGTCAAGACGGTTCTCCAGCCGTCGAGGAGTTGTGTTGTGAACTGAGATGTCCGAGGAACTACTGTGTAAGAGCGGGTTTCGACTCAACCATATTGCTATTCTATTCGTCACCCATCTTTCCTCATTTCAAAGATGCTACCTGCATGTTGTCGTCTACGATCTTTCGAGTCTAGCTGTTTCGTCAAAAAAGTACTGCAAATTTATAAATATGCATCTGCTTTAAAATAATTCTATAAAGCCGTTAAGAAAACTCGTTCCGTTTTCTTGCTCTTCCGTGTTAAGAATATTGTCGTATTGCTTTCATGAATGGCACTCTAATTCTTCTACCGAATGGAGTTCACGTCCCTTCTTTTCTTCTCTAAGTCATCTATTCCCTTAAGGGGGTGGCGTGTTTCGTACGCATGGATCGCAAAGGCTGATTTATCGTAGTAAGTTAGTCCGAAGGCATCTTTATGTTGTTTGTATGAGGTCGAAAATATTCTTCCTGTTCGTACCGTACTTTGCATCACAGGACTGGAAGTGTATTTTTAAACTCTTGATCTTTTGAACTCATTTACTCGTTACCGACATCATGTTTCATTTTATTGGGTTCTAGATCACTTGCCAGGAAAGCTATTTTGATAGCATCAGGAGGTTTAAAAAGCGTCATCTTAACACTCTTGGAGCTGACAGCTGATCAGGTACACGGTGCTGTGTGAGATGGGACGGCTAAGGACAGAAGCCGACGATTTTAGTGTACGACGAGGACCCACAGTCCATTGTCTTTCTATTCTGTTTTATGAAAGCGGCAAATGTATTGCTAGACGTTTTGGTGCTCTAACCTCACGAGATGAGTACAACAACCTGATGATGGGAGCGCTGTCTCTCGGAATGCGTCGTTGAGTTGTGAGTAGAGTGTAAAGCGATTGAATGCTACCAGTTATTACAGTTAAAATACAGGGCGATTCCGTTATGATGTTACAAACTTTCAGGCATGATGGAGACGAGTAAGTATGTCGATTTCAGGTAAGGGGCCCTGGTCCGGAAACGTAGGCAACTGTCAGGCTACTGCCGTTGTTTCAGCCAAACAAGAAAAATGTCCAGTAAACATGGGCTCTAAAGCGCATAGCTTAAGAGCTATGAGCACTTTTTCACCTTCGATACTGCGAAACAGATCTCTTTTACTGAACAAGTGCCCAGTAGTTTGAAATAATAATCAGTCTTGGCAAATTGTTTTTATTAAAAATTAAAACTCACATTTCAGTGCTAACCGGTTTCGGTCATACCTATATGATCATCAGACCATGCCTCATTAGGTAGTGAGCAGAGGCGGGGAACAGAGCCCTGACAAATGCCGGAAGACACATCCGCCATTGGCAGAACTGTCGCCGGAGGTGTGTTCCGACACTAGTCAGTGTTCCGCTCGCCGCCTCTGTTCACCACCTAATGAGACAGACCTAACGATGATATAGTTATGATCGAAACCGTTTAACGTTGGCACGTGATTTTTAATTTAAAAAATTGCGATCAAGACTGATTATTATTTCAAATTATCCAAGCATATAGCTGCCTTTTCCAGTAACGTATTTTAAAATTCTTAAGTGCCTATAATTCTTAATGTTTGCGTTTTAGAACCGATGTTTACTGGTCATTATTTTCTTGTTTTAGTTCATACTACCACCTCTGAAAGTTGCCTACCCTACAATCTTAGGTACAACAATACCGTTATATGTATTCCAAATCGAAACCGTTTAACATTGCACGTGATTTTTAATTTTTAATTAAAAAAATTGTTATCAAGACTGATTATTATTTCAAGTTATCCAAGCATATCGCTGCTTTTTCCAGTAACGTATTTAAAAATTCTTAAGTGCCTATAGTTCTTAAAGTTTGCGTTTTAGAACCGATGTTTACTGGACATTATTTTCTTGTTTTAGTTCATACTACCATCTCTGAAAGTTGGCTACCCTACAATCTTAGCAACAACAGTACCGTTATATGTACTCCAGTGTCAGAGGTATCAGAAGGATTTTCGCTTCTAACTTTCTGTTCGTTCGTTTCCGAACCAGGTTCCCTTATTTCGAATTGTTACGATCGCCCTTCTCCATCATCTATGAAAGTTTGTAACGCCATCAAGGAGTCACTGTGTAACAACTGCCCCCACGCTTCCTTAATATGGATGATATTAAATAGTACGTCTTTAGTTTAGAGGTCCGCCACGCGATCGACTAGGTTCAAGGACCGGGACTGTCCCGAGATAAGCACAGCACCGGAGAGTGTTCGTGTGGTACCACGAGTGACCAGTGGTTTTAGGAAGCGCCTCTGTAGCCCGAGCTGGGGCGCATCCCGGCAGCGCTGCAGTAGCCGCTCCGGCGTCTACTCTCCCAGAGAGCAGGAGTGCTGTCCCGCCCGGTCTGGTCCGGAGCTGCCGGCGACCCGGGCGGGGCTGCAGAGGACATAAGCGAGGCGATGCGGTCCAGGGCGCAGCGCCGAGGACCGATCTGCAGCAGTAGAAACGGTGGCAGCGGTACGGGTGGCGGAAGTGTGGCCGCGGGAAGCGGGTCAGGGGGTCATGCAAGCAGTGAGGCGGAGCCGCCAAGACGGCCTCCCGCCGCCGCCGCCGCCGCCGCCGCCGCCGTCGCCGCCGCCTCCCTCTACCTGCCGCCGCCGCCGCCGCCGCCGCCGGTCGATACTGCGGCCGTTGACCCGCGGCGCGGCGCGGCGCTGCTGCAAACAACGGCCGCCCCTCGCTCCTCCAGCCGGCGCTGGCCGTCCGCCCTACCGCAATCCGCAGGAGCCGCCGCAGCACGCCGGCGCCGCGGAGCTCGCCCCTAATTCTCCTTGTGTACACGCTCCCCTCCCGCCGGCTCCCTACTATTCATCTCCGACTGGCCGCTCGCGATAAGTCTTTTCACGCCTCTACGTCCAGCCCATATTATACGCGACTGATCAAAACTGGCCTAGCCTTAGATAGCAACCGATGATTACACTGTCCGCTACTGTCCTTGTGTACACGCTCCCCTCTTGCCGGCTCCGTACTAGTCACCTCTGACCGACCACCCGCAACGAGTCTTTTCGACCTCTACATCAAGCCCGTGTTATACCCGAATGATCAACGGTCGCGTAGTCCTAGACAGCGACTGGGGACTACACTGTCCGCTGCCGAGGCGCGCAACAAGAATACGACAGCGGGTTGGGTGACCACTGTGACGTGCTCTACTAGGTGTAAATTGTTTACAACGCACCACGGTCATGTAGGAGAAGTCGAGAGAAACAATTTATTATACGACACTTATGATCTATCAACCTGGGAAACTACCTCAATCCATAAAAGCCACGTCACATTTTTTATATCCTCGCATCCTCTGACCTCACCGACTTAGCTGTGCACTTACAAATTGTAAAATGATGTTTGTGTAAATGTTACTTCACAGTTTTGTGACCAATCCTAAACCTTTCTTTTACTGTCCTCATTGCTTTTTAGATGTAATAAGTTGACCAAAGGGGCCTCAAGACTGCATCGCTGTCTTACACCCTTTTCAACCGGAGAACTTCGTTATTGGTCCTTCATTCTTATTTTTCCCCTCTTTGTTCTTGTACATGTTATATATTGCCATCTTTCCTTACAGTTTACATGTATTTTCCTGAGAATTTTGGACATCTTGCACTATTTTACGTTGTTCAACGCTTTTTATTGTAAAATGACGTTTATGTAAATGTTACTTCACAGCTTTGTGACCGAGCGAGGTTGCACGATAGCTGGCACTCTGGTCTCGCATTCGCCAAGACAAACGGCTTAGATCTACGTGCGGCCATCCAGATTTTCGCATTCTGTGACACCGCTGAATCGCTCCAGGCAAATGCCTGGATGGTCCCTTCGAAAGAGCACGGTCGATTTCCTTCCCCATCCTTGAAACATTCCGAGCTTGTGTTCCGTCTCTAAGGGCCCCGATGTCGACTGGGTGATAGACCCTAATCTTCCTTCCTTGCTTTCCAAGTTTCGTGAATTTTAACAGTGTAAAAGTCACAATTAAGTCGTTTTGTTTCTCTGGTCTTCTTACTATGAAACTACTGTGCTTGTAAAGGTTGAGTTGAGATCAAACTGTAAAGATAATAAGGTTTTGAGATTTGCGAACGTCTTTTCCTTTCATTACCGTAACAGCAAAGACTAACTTAATAATGTTTCCTAAAGCCGGTGGCGAAAGGCTATATAAAATGTGCGCGACGCGCATGCCCATTGTTTAGCTGGACTTTGTGGGCCAGTTTGAGGTCTTTTTCAGGCTTGATGGACCACAAGTCTCTCGTATCAAATTGCTCACCTCGACTTGCCCTACACCTTTGTGGTATGTTGTAAACAGTTATCGTCTATACCCGGCATAAAATAATAGTATGCGCCATACGAAAATCATTTCCACGAATACAGTTACCTCACTGTAACCGTCCTCAGTTATTTCCTGCGTGTATTCCAACCTCTGGCTTCCTCTACAGTTTTTTCCCCTACAGCTCCCTCTAGTACGTTTTAAGTTATTCCCTGATGTCTAAACAGGTGTCCTATCATCCTGTTCCTTCTTCTTGTCTGGATTTTCCATGTATTCCTTTCTTCGTCGATTCTCCGGAGAACCTCCTCATTCCTGACCTTGTAAGTCCACGTAATCTTCAACATCTTTCTGTAGAGCGACATCTCAAACGCGTCGAATCTCTTCTTTCCAGGTTTCCCCAGAGTCCGTAATTCACTACCACACAGCGACTTGCTCCGAACGTACATTCTAAAAAAAAATTTCCTCAAATTAAGGCCAATGTTTGAAGTAAGTATGTTTCTTTTGCCACGGACGCCCACTTTGTCTGTGCTAGTCTGCTTTAAATGTCCTCATTGTTTCTTCCGTCATGTGTTATTTTTCTTCTAAGATAGCAGAACTATGGTTACCTGACATTTTCAGCAGGAGACCGAGCTCTTATTACGAAAAATACATTCTTCTTGTTACAGATACTTTGTTTGCCCAGGTCACAGTAATTAAATATATGATCTACTAGTTTCAGCAAATTCTAATTGCCATCTGCAGATCAACTACATACACAGAATGATACAATGTTGATCTACGCAGATGATTTGAAGATGGCAATTTCCCGAAACTCGTAGTCCATGTAAATAATTACTGCGATCAGGACAAATAGAACATCTCTGACAATAAGATTATATTTTTCGTAACAGAATTAATTCACACTGTCTCCTTCGTGGTCCCCAATTTTGACGTCAATTTTATCGCTAATCTCATTTGTGCTACTCCTAATTGCTTTAGTATTCGTTCGGTTTACAACAAATCCATAGTATCTGCTCATTAGCTTCTCCATTCCATTTAACAGGTCCTACAAATCTTCCTGACTTTCACTGAGGATAGCAGCAGCATCCAAGTATATCATTGATGCCCTTTCGCCCTGAATTGTAATCCCAATCCTAAACCTTTCTTTTGCTGTCCTCATTGCTTTTTAGATGTAATAGGCTGACCAAACGGGCCGCAAGACTGCATCGCTGTCTTACACCCTTTTCAACAGGAGAACTTCGTTGTTGGTCCTTCATTCTTATTTTTCCCCTCTTGGCTCTTGTACATGTTATATATAGCCCGTCTTTCCCTACAGTTTACATCTGTTTTCCTGAGAATTTTGGACATCTTGCACTATTTTATGTTGTTCAACGCTTTTTATATGTCGACAAATCATATGAAAGCATCCTTATTTTTCCTCTAGGATAATACTAGTATAATTCTCCATTTATGTGAGCACGGCATTAATAGCTGCTGCATCAATCATCTGCTAATGTCAGTGTAGTCTGCTTGTAATGTGAAGAGCGAGTAGGTGAGTCCCCACTCTCTCTGTCGAACTTCGTCACTAGGACAGGTTGTGGTCATTTACACCTCCTGGTGGCACAGTGATGTCCTTCTCTGATGACATACTGGACAGAATGAGACCAGTACGATGCACTAATGGGCGAAGAGAAATTTAAACCTCCAATGAGGTACTGTACTTGACGTATCAATTGGCCAACAGCCAGGCCTTATAGTGGTTTCTACGTACCTACTAGTCCATTCACACGCCAGGTATAGTGTGGTCTCCGACTGTGATTCGACAGTTGTTCATTCTTTGTGTAATATCTACATCTACATCCACTCTCAGCAATCACTATAAAGTGATCTTACACGTTAGAGAAGCATCATGAGTAAATAAATAAATAAATGACAATACTGCTTCAGTAAAACATTTCCCAGTATATGACTGTAAGGTCATATTGTTTACAAACCAAAGTGTCAGAGGTGCTCTTGCAACTGACCTTCGCTAGTGTGTTGTATTTACATTCAATATATCATCTTGATGAAAGCCATTTTCAACAGTGACCGAAACGTTGGTTTTATAAAGAAAACACAGCGATGTGGTAACATACCCAGAAAGGTGTTACTGAAGAAATTTCACCGGTCATTTACCCACAAAGCTTCCCAAATGTGATAACTTCAAGTGTTTTATCTCCCACACCTGCATTATAGGCCCTAACTGCGCCCACGTACCTAGCAGACTGTGCTATTACTTTTTTCCCCGTTGTTTTAAGTCTTAAGTGTTTTAATGCTTCCCTGCAGCTCTTGTAGATATAGTAAATAGGCTACTCGGCAAGGCATGCGTCGTGTATTGCAGACGATACTCCTCGCATTCCCGAACAGAGAGCGCTAAGAACGATCTACGAACTACTTCAAAGTGAACAATCTACTGGTCATTTTTATAATTATTTACCTCTTGTCACCTTTCCAAGACTTAAATCCGCATCTGCCGGTATTTTACAGCTCTTCGAACAAGGCGCCCTCCTGTACGAACTTACCTACTTTATTCTGGAATTTGCCCTGACTGTATACAGCAATATCGTTTCTTCAGGTTACAGTAAATGTAACTCCCAAAATAAAACTTAGTGAGGTGGCGCAGTGGCATGCGCAGCGAAAGAGTGGTCGGTCTACATATTGCCATCAAGCAGTCTGCCGACTGGATTGACCGAGATCTTCCATCTTTTTCTGTCTTGTGGTGATATTTTCATCTCTGTGTAACTATTGCGCCCAACATCTTCTACTGTCTGTTTTGATCTTTTAGCCTTCTTCTGGTCCTACAGTTTCTGCCCACTTCCAGTGACAGGCTAATTATTCCTGAATGCTGTCCCTCTTTTTGATGCATGTCTTCCATAGAGTTTTTTCCGCACCTGCTCTTTTTAGTACTGCTTCTTTTTGTCCTTTACATCTGCTGCTGAACGTCAGTCCCTAACTTACCTGTCTTTTCGCAAAGTCCAGAAGTCTGCACACAGAAACAGGCAATAAGTCTGCACACAGAAACACGGTCTTCCACCAGATGTAAAACATCGGATACCGTCAATAAAGGCGAAGAAAATATCCTACACAACTGTCTGAAAGTAAATAATTGTATAAGTGATTAGTAGCTTGTTTATTATGAAATGTTACTAATTTATCTACTGTCCATCTGACCTAGAGCTCCCCCTCCAATGATCTAGTCGTTGCCATTTTCTTTCGAGTTAAGATCCTTTCTAGAAAGAGAACTGTCGATCTTATAATCGTTTCAGTTGAAGCATCGCCCAACAATTCGTAAATTCCCTCGCCCGTCAGGAGTAACACTAAATATTATAGCTTTCCGCAACGCGTGATAGGCCTATATTAACAGGATAACTTCCGATTTTTGCCCAGGTTTTAGATGGATTTTTCCAATGTTGGTGGTGTTGCTGCTTTTATCTTATTATGATTATTTTTAAGGTTCTCCATTTTGTTGATTTTCGTTGATGGTTTACTCATCTATAGCTGGTGTTCTTTTTTCATTTTTGTACATTAATTTTCTAGGTAATTGTCCACATTATCCGCCACACTAGCGATAAAATCTTTTGCCATTTTTGTCGATACAATCACCACCCAGTTTGTTTATTGATCGCTATTGATTTCCTCGTGTTTCATTTGTATTCTAGGTGTCACACGAAGTTCGAGACCCAATTTAAATTTCATCGTAATTACTGAGAGCTTATGATGTGCCCAGGATGTGTCTGCTACTCCTGCTGCAGTTCAGTTCTCGTTTGGTAAACGCTATCTCTGCTGTCATTGATCGATAACATGCTGGTGTTATTGGCCAACAGTATCAGGACTAGAGAGTACTTGCGGAGGTATGCAGCAACAGTAGTATATGCAGTCAGATTTGATCCTCTAGCTTTCTAACCTGTAAGTCAACACTCGACTAATTTATAGCCGTTTACTGTAGCTGCTCTGCAAACCTCTTTTAATGTTAGCTATCGCTCTTATCACTGGTGGCGTAGCCGGCTAACGATAGGACTCTTTTGTACTTAGAGCAGCCCTTTTAAAATAAACGCATCCCTGCCACCGCATTTCTTCAACTCACATGGTACATCGACACATTTAACAGATTCGTTCTTCCCAACACTTTCTTACCAGCTTGACATATGCACCACCGTCCTGTCCCTACTTCTCGCCAATAATTCCGACATATTTCTTTCCTCGCCGATTCTACGGGGCCCTCCTCATTTCTTATTAGTTTATTTTACTAGTTTTAATACATTAAAATCGTCTTTAAATAATCCGTTACCATCGAGGAGCATACTGATTAACTTTCAGTTTCTTCTCCTCCCTTCAAGGGGAAAGGGCGGGGGGGGGGGGGGGGGGGGTGGACGAAAAAACAAGTCAGCAGCGCGAGCCAGCTTTACTTCGGAGAAGAAACACTGCACGATAATTCACGTCTGAACAGGCTGGAACTCTGAAGATATCTTGAACAGGAAGTAACTCTTTCGATGAAAGAAGGTGGAGTAAATTGTCGTAAACTGGTTCGCAGCAAGTGGTGGACCAATAGCAGCTACGGACGTCTGAATCGAGCGAGTGGACGGTGTGTCAGGCAAAAAAGAAAGAAAGCAAAAAGAGTCCAAAGGAAGAGAAGAGGAAGAAGAAGGAAGGAAAGCCTTGGGCAAACGTTTCGGGACACGTTCCCCTCTTAACGAGCCGGCGCGAAATTTAATTCAGCGAGTGGCGTGTGAGGAGCGGTGAGCGGTGCCGGTGCCCTCCAACACGTGGCAGAGTCCCGCGCACGTGCGAGCCCGCCTGGGCCGGCCTGGGCCACGGGCCACCGCGGCCTCGCCCGCTGCCCGCCGCCTGCTGCCTGCCACGGGCTGCCCACGCGTGCGCTACCGCACGCCCCTCCGTGCCCCACCCCGTCACTCTGTCCCCCCACCGTAGCTCTCAGTCGGCGTCGGCGGGGAATCTCGGCACAGCTCGGCAGTCCTCGGCAGCAGTCGGGAGCGCGCGCTGCGGCCCGGGCCCGGACGAACTGGTCCAGCACACGCCCACGGGGCGCACACCGCCCACGCGCGATCTCACGATCCTCCCCCTCCTCCAATTAACGGCCGCACTAGGTTTCACCTTCACTCACCAGAGTGCGTGCCGCCGTCCACGCACTCTGCTCACCGTGAATGTCACGGCCTCTCTTTACACGAATCAACGTTAATGTAGAGCAGCGATGTTTCAACCATTGCATTCAAACTGCCGACCCTTTTACTCTGACCCAGGTTCCATCCTTTATTACCATCCCATCGCCATGTCATTTATCAATCGATGCAACATAAGGCAGTTGCAAGTCTTTTCCCATCCATCTCGGTCTTGCGCAAGGGCAAACGTGTGACTTCCGTCCAAGTCTTGATACTGTCCTTCATTTCTTTCTCCGTTCCAAATACTTGTTGTAAGCAGTGGTTCACAGCTATCATGAGTAATATTTTCAAACCGCCAAAACCTGCTTTAACAGTATGTCTCGTTTATTAATGACTAGTTTCAATAATGCATAATCATGGGTTGACTTAGGTTGCGCGGAAATTTTTTCGAGAGGGGGAAAGAATCTGAAATTGCCATTTTTGTACATAATTGTTTCAGTGAGTTCGACAACGTGTCGTAAGCTAAAAACTAAATTTGACAAAAACAACACTAAACTCGTATGTCAAACGACTGGCAGAGAACAACTCCATGTCTTTTTTTTTTTTTATACCGAAATGGTAAGCATATTTCATTAGTTTATGCTAAGTACAAGTAAAATTGCACTCTTCTTGTAATCAAATTTGGAGCACTGATGAAAAGTTGTCGTGTTTCCAGTACGGTGGGGGTGTTGATATACTGCAAAGTTTCGAAAAGTGTAAGAACTCATCATCTGCTGACCAGAGGAGGGGAAGTATGATACTCGTCGCTACTTTGCAGTATCTCAACACTGCTTCCCCTGATGGAAACCCTAGAGCTTTTCACCAGAAACGTATGCCCGGAGAGTGTGTATCCCCATAAATCCGAAATTATTCACTAGAAAAAAAATTATTCATTTTCCAATAATGTTATGTTTTCACCAAAAGTTAAAAATGTGAAATAGAAAACAAATCAGGATTGAGAAAATCCTGTCGCATTACAATCAAAATAATCAGAAAAACAATGGCAAATTAATACTTCTCGAAATGGAGGAACAGTGCACACCCCAGCACTGTTACGGTCGGGGCGCTGTAACAAGTTGCAGGTGTACAGCCAGTGACCAGTAGAGCATAGCAGTTGAGGATTGACCTATAATTTAGTTTCACCACACTCCTCACACATTACCACTGCGACGATGGATATTCACAGTGGAATGTGTATGAAGACACGTTTCGTCTGGTTAAACTAATGGCCACTTTAATCTTGATTTTTCATTTTCGTCGTAAGAATCTAATGCTGTACACCTTTCGTCATACTGTTACCTCGGCGCACCTGATGATTCGTGTTCTGTCACTTTTTGAAGGCAAATCCCATAGACTGAATTGTTATTATTATTATTATTATTATTATTATTCAGTGTATCCTTCCAGTTCAGTTGTATGACACTGTCCATGAAGCCTTCGCAAAGTTGGTATATTTCTTTGTATTGTCCATAACATCGCAGAAACTGTTGCATAAAATGAAATTTATCCTTATTGCCCATGGGATATATTTATTTTTGTACTTTGCTGCTGGCTCTCTAGTGAAGATATCTGACACCCATTTCGTTCGACATCTTGTCCTTCCTTCCAAAATTTACACGCCACCGACCAACTTAACATTTTGCTTGCACTATCCATCAACTTTTCTACCAGTTTTCTCACTCTTTTCATCTTATCGTCTCTAATAAATTGAGTCACATTAACAACAAGAAGCAGCTGTCCACGAACGTATTTTCCACTATTGCTTTCCTTACTTGCCTTGCGAGGTAATAATGGGGATTACTTTTAAGTAGAATCTTGCCTTGCAACTTGTCACATGTCTAAGTTAGGTGCGGTAGGATCTACGGTTCGCCTTATCGAGTAATAACAACTACTGTGGTTCAACAAATTCTGAGAAAGGTTTTCCTGCTTCCTACAGAAATTGTTTGAAAACTGCGATCACGTTACTCGCAACAAGTGTGATTGAATATGACTGCGGTGTACAGCGTTAGGGCGACATGAAGATTGCGAATTTACAGCATTGCCAAGTTAACAAGAGCCACATGAAGCCCGAGAACCGCATTATGCTCACCCCAGTTCTATGTTGTGCAGTCTTATACTTCACTTGTTTGTTTGATGTCAACGAAATGCCTTTCCGTACCATATTTATAATACTATGTCGCTCTGATGATACCTGTCATTGATCTCAAATTTTTTTAAAAATATAGATATAGCAGCTTTCAGTGGTCCGAAGGTACCACTCCTCAATCTTTTCCGATTGATCTGCTCCTATTTCCTCGTCCTCTCGCTTTCAGGATTCCAGTCGAACACGCATTCGGAGATGTTGTCTTCTGTGTTTCTCAGAATGCACGTAGCCTAGCGCCATTTAGACTCACACTCACTCTGATGTCCATGGATCTGTCCTAAGGGATTTTCCGAAGGGCTTCATTTGACTTAAGATCAGGTGGATAACTGTGTGCTGGACATTTTCCAATTCGGTCATAGTTCTGCAAAGTTTCTCATGCTTTGTTCTCTCTGTGTTTGACATCTTCGTTGGCACTTCCATCCACTCAGATAGCGGTTCCAAGACAACAGAAAAGATTGGACTGTCTGTGTTGTCTTTGGTCTCGTCTCCTCGTGTATGTTATATTTTCTCATTTCTACTGTCTCCCTGGGTGTCTTTAAATCAGTTGACTGTGCTTCCCTTGTTTTGGAGCCTTGCCGTCAAGCCTCGAAGAACAATCAACAAGAACAGCATATAGCTATGGTTCACTCCTGCATTTGTTTAAAAACATTCTGAAAACTTGATTCGTTCTTCAACGTGGATCTGCAATCTAGATACTTAATTTTTTACGGAAATACTCGAGCTTCCAACGCTGTCCAGAGTTAGCTTCGTTTGAAACTGTCAGAAGCTACCTCGGAACATCCAGATCGCACTTCCAGCGGTCACCGGATTGTACTGATCATTTCACTAAAATCTTGAGTGTGGCGGTATAGTCCGAGCAAGATCGGTTGACTCCGATCCAGCTTGCTTTCTCTCTATCTTTTTTTTTTTTTTTTTTTTTTTTTTTTTGTTACACTCCATTTAGATTATTCTTGAGGAGATCTTGCTGGGAACGGGAATAGCTCTCACTTTGCTACACCAAATACATATTGCCGTTAAGTATTGCCGGGTGACAAATCAGGTTGACGATCCCACGGTTCTACACAATATTTCATATTTCGACCACTAACATAGTCGTCTTCGTCAGTATGAAGAATGGGCGTACCAACAGAATATATCTGCCACCTCAGCTGGCCAATATTCACGCAGGCACTTTGATTCTCACATATCTCCTGATCAGTTTAAACGCACACTATACTACCATTATCTAGCCTACACCATCGCCCATGCGTTAGTTCGGGGCATAACACAGTCCAAAGCCCATAATTTATAAACCTTACCAAGACAACTGACTCACTCTTCGAAATACTGTGCAAAAAAATTAGATTCGTCATCCGGCTAGTCGTTCAAGAATGAGACTTCCAGTTGTGATGCTCTTAATAACATCCACGAAATTTGTTTCCAACTATCCCTTTACCTTTGCTAGAACGCCCCCTCAATTATGTTTTCTAAAGAGCGATTATCCCCTAGGCCATGGTCCACAAAAATACTTTTTCCCCATCTGTTCAACTTACCAGATTTTTTTCAAGCACCTCCTTGCCATTTTTTTAAAAAAATCCATCGAAGATGTTTCGGTGAATCTTCTCTAGATCCGCATTTCCATTACTTACCTTTCCTACTTTCTCACTGTGTAGTATCCACTGCCACATACGTGTTCCAAATAAACGTTTGATCAAACAAATATTTTATCGATGAGCCTCGTGAAATTAAGGCGACCAAGTCTATTGTTGGTTTACAACCCATATCACAGGCGTTGTCATCAGTACGAACCGGTGAACATCAGTTTCATTTTTGGTTCGCTGTCCACTGTCCAATGGATGTACTGGTTTCATCACTGCAGCAGTTCAGTCTGCATTACGTTTACTACGCTTGACTCAGTTATTACTTGCAATACCAAATGTGTGACCATATTTCTAAATTGCGGTGAGATTTTTGGTGCAAATTATTTGCTGTCTGGGCAGTGAAAACTTTCTCCCAGAAAAAAAAAAATCGTTGGAGGAGTAGTACAACAGTGGAAAAAGGAAACAAAAATTCCAACTTTCACATTCACAGAAGTTAACTTCTTGCTTCCTACTTAAATCACCCAGAAGGTGTAACAGTGCTAACGAAAAGGATTGTATAGTGCAGTTTACAGTTTTTCTGTACCGTTCTCTCTACTATTTTCCTCTGGTAACCTTATCATGTAGTTAACGTTGTATAGCTACCGTGCAAAAAATGCGATCTGCCAGTTTGGGTCCAGCTATCCTGATTGATGCATTACGTTCTTCCCCTAATTTATTTGCTTTCTGTTCCTTAGGCCTGTCAAGCCTGTTATGTTGGCTATTCGGACATTTGTAAGCAGAAAGGCGATGAAAATTTCTGTCTCGATTTTCCAAAAATAGTGAGTGTACTGCTTGCTTAAGCTGGGCGAAAATGTGTCTGTATTTGGTGTCTTCGGTTTTTTAATACAGAAGAAGGAATCTTTTAATAATGTACCTGACAAGCATTAAGTATCTACTCCGTTTTTTATGCATAAAGATGCGCATTTTACTGGCTAATGTTGTCGATTGTACTGCTGCAGTGAGATACTATCATCTTCGCCGTGCCGCTTACCCAACAATGGAAGTTGAACACCGAAAAACGGGTCTGCGCAAAACAGTTGATTTGAGCGGCGCTACTCGCAAGATGTGATGGTTTTTACACATAAATACTGAGGACAGTCCGCGAAGGCGGGAAGGTCAAAGGGCGCACACAAACCGTGGGCGGAGTAGCCACGCCCTTCCAGCGGCCGCCCAAGACGCCGCAACACCCAACTGTTTCTCTGCAGCTATCTTCAAGAACGCCAACACAAGTCTCAGCTTCCATTCGGTTCGCATTATCTTTCTGTATGATTCAGATATGGTCTGCAGCAGTCAGAAAGTAGGCCCTTAATTCATGAACTCCCCTTTTTTGTTAATTAGTGCAGAGCCATCATGAGATTCTCTTTGAAAGACCAAGGTAAATCAATGAATCTTTGGTATCAAAATTAAGCTAGCTGTGCACCCACCAATTTGTGGTCATAAAGCTCTCAGATTTCTTCTGTTTTTGGGCAGTCATTATTTTTCTTACACTATGGTCTGCATACTATCTTTTTGTTGAGTAATTCATACCCATTTCGTTTTTTAGTATTTCTACAAGATAGTAAATTATCTGTTGTATGGTGCTTTCTAAAAGGTTTCATAAAAAGTTGCTAGATTAGAAATTTCACTTGTCAGTATCTTAATTTTTTTCAATGTTACATAAACTGATCTAAAAGGACACACACACACACACACACACACACACACACAAGTGCGTGAATGTGCATATGCATGTGTACAGCCTTATAAAATCTTCACATGATTACATGGCTTCATTTTATAAATTATCTAAACAAGGGGAGTCGATTACCAGCTATTGTTATGTGTTTCAATTTGTAGTCATCACTATAGGTACAAACCCACAACAGCAACATCTGTTACTGGTGAAATATTTCTTTATGTATGAAACAGAAAATTGTCAAGATACATAATTATTTCAACCCGTTACTGGTACTGATCTTTCAAACATGGTGAGATCCAGTGTTTTACTCTTACAAAATAGTTCATACATTTGCTCTGTTTCCTCCCAGACATTCCAGACAGAAAGGATTTGTTTGTTAATATAACAGATAAAGCAACAGTATGCCTTTTAACTTCATCCCTGAGACAAATGACTAATTACTGTTTATATGGATGTTTGTATTACATTCAAGGACTTGAACTGCCATCTACCCACACAGCACATTGTGACCATTCTGAAGATTATGAAACAGTCGACTCTAAATATATTATAGTGGACAATGGCTTGAGATTATTCACATAGATATAAGAAAATGAAATAAAGGCAACCTAACTTAAATGGCTGTTGCTTCTGTTTGTTATATGGTTGGTAATATTCCACAGAATTATCTGTTTATTCTGTGGCTTTCTTTGTTGAAATTTTAAGAAATGTTTTCCATATTAAGTTCTAGTGCAGAATCTGACTATACAATTATATTTTCATGAGCCTGTGTATTTCTCAGTTTGGTATTTACTTTTTTATTTTCTATCTTACTTCCTATGTGAAATAACTCTGTTCACAGACATTGTCCATATCTATTACTGAGTTGAAGACTAATTTGTTTCCACGAAGTTTCATTTTAAAGAGAGCTTCATTGTCACTCTATTAACAGAGTATGTAGATAATGAAGGACCAGTGCAGCTACATTACTGTCAAATTCAGCAACCCAGCATAATCAAACCCAGTAATTATTACAATTAAGATATCCAGTTTTAACCACAAAATTTTGTTGAGCTATAGCCCAGAGTTTTCTTTTCCTCTGTTCCCTCTTTAAGAATATAATTTAATTGGAGCATCCACTATTTCCCAGGTTATTTTCACTATGTAAGTAGTGTCTGCTACTGCTAAAGCCATGAACTCTGAAATAAAGAGATACTAGCAATACGGAAGTTCACTTGAAGTAGGTGTAATTATACAGCTTCCATACTTTGTTTCTCTGTGAGCAATAGATGGTTATAACAAAAATCAAGAATACAAACTGAAGAAAATCCCCTCAGACGTAAAGTGGGACACAAAGGAAATGTTAGAGCAAGATTTAACTAGTTTTTTTCTTTCAGAAATGATTATTTTAAAATATCCTACAGCAGCAATTCTGAAATACACTTCTGAACACATGTGCTGGCATAAATGATAAGTCAGCAGAACATTTGTTTTTTTTTTCTTTTTTTTTCTACAAATGGAAACTATCTTTCATCCAACTCATATTTCTTCATTATTCTCTCTCTCTCTGCATAAAAATAAAAGTGCTGAAGAATTACTAAAAGGAATTCCTAAAATTAACATTTTTTTTACTGTTCATTCTAATACTTATGCAAAAGGAAATACATAGAAAAGGGGCCTTATTAAAACTTGCTATAACTCATACAGTTTGTCATTATTTTATCACTTCAAATTATTTTATTTCATTGCACTACAATACTGAAGATGACAGAACTAATTTGGCTTTTGAATAACAGAAATGGCATTTTACTTGCAGCAGTGACCTGTGTTAGATCCATCTACAGTAAATTCACAGGTATTGGAACTATGATCAAGAGCTCAGGAAATCAGAGTCTTCATACTACATATGCATAGACTTTGTGAATGGTGACTTACAGATTTTAAAAGTTACAAAGTATCTTAAGCTTCTACTGTTTCATTAGCAGTGTCTTACAGTGATCACTAAATAAATGTTGCTTTAAAAAGCTCTTAGCAGTGCATTCCACTCACGCATATAATTAGTTTTTGTTTTTGTAGTTTATCTCATATGATTACAATCTTTATAATTTTCTTATTTTTCATGAATAATAACCATGTAGCAATGCCACAGTGCCATTTCATACATGACATTGGCCAGACTACTCAGCTGCTTGTGCAAAATAATAGTGTTGCAGGTATATTAAGAACTAAACATCTAGAACATAACAGGAAATTTTTGTGTAACAACCATGATATTACTGGTCAAGAGAAAAGGAATATCTCCTTTTTTTTTTTTTTAATTTTCTTTCACCGAACAGTGGCTATCACTTTTCTTAGTTGAGATAACCATATTATGTATATGACATGATTTTTTTCAAGCTTTCAGTATTTTGAAGACAGCCAGTATACATTGTTGCCACTGATAAGGGATTAAATTGATTACAAAAAGTATAGTACAGTACTTAAATTTCAATATAATTTTAATGAGAAATAGCTTTTGACACTGCCCTTTGTACAACCAAACTACCTCGGAGACTATCATATTGTAAGTGCTTGCATACTAATTTAGTCTGTGTCATCACTGCAAATGCATGAAATAGTTCATCAGGGGACAGTTATGAGTATTTGATGAATTACAATTCTGCTACTCTAATCTGTTCATTGAAATTTATTTTGCATTATTATAGATTCAGATTTAGTTATTGGAAATTCTTATGTTATGAATATTCTGGCGATTATTTGGTGCCCATCTGAATCTGAAGTTCAAAATTAGCACATGCAGTATACATGAAGAAGTATCTTCAAGTAGTGTGCTCCCGAAAGCTTCATAACATGCTTCAGTGTCTACTGTTATGAAATATCTCATTCATTGTAAGTTGATGTGTCTAACTTATTGCTTCTCAAGAAAAATATTTGTGTTTGATTCCCTACACCCATTACCTAAAGTACCCATCACACCACTTATGGTCAATTTCTCAACAAGCTCATAACCTAGCCAAAGCAACATCACCATATTAAAATGAAATGGAACTGATTTTAAAGGTAGAACTACAATGAAGATGAGAATGTCCACAGAATAATGAATATACACGCACAAAGGATACACTTAGTTCATGGGGCATTTATAGACTGCTTTTTTAAACAACCTAAAATTTTGCTGTAATTTCCTAATTGAGTGCCAATTTCAAGTAAGCATGGGAAGTCTGATCTGATGTGAAATGGTGTTAGAAATTTTTGCTGATGAAATAGGAAGTATGTGCCTCATATTTGTGCTAAAGTAATGGTCTCTGCAACACAAAACTGATTCACTGGTCAGTAACGTTAAAATACCTACTATGTCCATATTTAATATAGTAATTTATTGTGCTGTTACTTTTGCATGGTTTGTTTCCATCCCATATGATTTTGGGTACAAAGTGTCAGTTACATAGCCGAAATGCTTAGTATAATATTTTTGTTCGGTGCATACTGCGTTAATGATATTTGAAATTAGCAACAACATTTCAGAATTATAATTTGCAAAATTAAATTCTGTTAGCGAAAAGGTTTAAAATGAATGTGCACACACAGAGCTCAATCAATCACAGGTACCTAATAATACCTACAGAAATACTGCAGCAGTGTGTAACAAGATGCATCACTCGAAGTATATGTACAATAAGAAGTATTTCTTAGCTTCCATAACCCAGATACAAAAACTTTCCCCAATTATTTCTACATGCAAAAAAAGATCTGCTTTGATGAACTTTGTTCATCAGTCTTACAAGGTTCTGGTGAAAAAACCTGAAATAAATATGAATACATTTTAATTTAATTTCTTACTGTCAGGGTATTCAGTTTTGATAGCTTTAGTATGTCAAAAGTGTTTATTATTGTTGTTCCTCTTTTTTCAGCAACAATTACTCACCATTTCATCTGTTGTAAGTGGCTGTTCCCTATAATAGCCTACTGACTACATAAATAAATATACCATTACAAGTTTTCCTCTGCCTGGCTGTCCCCCTCTCTCTCATACTTCAAAACAAAAATGGTAGATGACTGTCTCTAGCTACAATGGAAAGCAGGTTCTTAGAGTAACGGCAATTAGATTCCAGTACCATTCACAAAAAATTGACGTTGAAACACTAATATTCTATAATGGCAACATTTATCTTGTAGCTAAGCTTATCAACTCTTTACAGAAACATCCTGGTGCCAGATCACAGTACTTGGTGAAAGACTGTGATACAGGCTTCTTCAGAAATGCCTGAGTGAACTCATCCATAAAAATGAAGTAAGAGTGTTGACAAACATACATACACTGCTCTTACACCACAATAAAGCTTGTAACATTTGCAACAAAATCACAAATACAACGAAAGTTAGGTGAATCTGTGTATTACAGTGAAACGACTATCCACACATAGTTCACAATTTTCAAAAATGTCCTCTTTCAACAGTATGAAAGGGCAACAAAGCAATATGATAAAGTTGTAGGATTGTACTGCATAAAAACACGAATAAAATATCTGAGATTTCATTTACGTCAGACTTACTTAAATGTATGACGTCTTGTTCAGTGCTCCGATATACTGCTAGGAAGTCAATGTACCTTCTTTAAATTAGATATTTATATTCACTAAGAGTTCACTAAAGAGCAAGCTTGATAAACATTTTCTATTTTGACAGTATGTGTTATATATCAAACAAATTCATTTCTTATCATACTGCTACACAAAATTATTTTCAACATATGCTACTGTATGTTAAAAGAAGCCAATTTTGGCAGAAAATTTGGTGCTGACTAGACAATTGGTTTTGACAACAATAAAACATGTTCTTGAGCTGGAAATCTCTCTGTTATAATCATACAGTAGCTGTGTGGCACTAAGAGACTTAAGTTCATGGTTACTACAGAAATACTGTGAACCAGTTTCTTTGCTGGAGAAGACAACTCCTTGGATTTTTCAATAATAATAATAATATCATTTCATTCTTTCCTGAAAAAATCTGGACTCATAGCAAAGTGCCACAAGTTTTGTTTCATACTACATTTCCATACACAAAACACTCACATACGTCTTTCTCAGAACAGAAGTACAATGCGCTACTTCACTCAAATGGAATGTCTTATGGCAATACAATACATGTCAGAAACGAAGAACATATGTTGTGTATACTATGAATACTAACAGATTCATAAAACAATATATTTTTTAAAGAAGAGAAGATACACAGAAGCCTGCATGGAATTATTGTTGAGGCAACACTTATTTCTTTTTCTGCCTATCTCTATGTTTTTCTGTTACTAAACACTTTTGAGTTCTCTTTGAGAAGTAAACATTAACACTGAATCACAGTTCACTTTACTGATGTATTCACATGTGGGACAGATACACTGAAATAAATATATTTGTTTTACAGCTCATGTATTCACAGCACCTTTGCAGAAAAGCTGAGCGATTTACAGCAAAAGCATTCACACTGTTCCTTATATAGCTGTGTTTTAATAACACTGTAGCTTAGAAACCTCTGACCTTCATGCAGCAACTTTGTATGCTGAAATGCCAAAAAACTGCATGAAATACATTGATCCATTAACAGGAGTGCCAGTTCTGTAACTGAGATAAGACAAAAATATTTTACTTGTAGAAGTTCTTGTTTAAAACAGAAACCTATCATCAGATACACAGCAGTTTCCCTACAAGCAATTTTTTTAAATGCTAGTTCATTTCACTGACTTGTTTGAAACATTATTATCAAAAAATATTATCTCAGCCATAACCTTTCAACAATATTAAAAGTTTCTTAACCATACGAAAGTACAATAGAATCACTCAGCAGCTGTTGCACAGGTTGGCAAAACATATCTAATTGTTCACTGGGCAGCCTTAATACTCACCATGTACTTAAGTACAGCAAGATCCTCTTACAAAATTCAGACGTCAAGATACCATTAGCGATTCTACAATTATTAAATAATGTTGTCTGTGTTTTAGTAGATCAATTCGATACCCAGGCTACAAAGCTGACAGAGTAGGAAACTGCCACTTACAACAGGCTGGTAGGCAAGAATCGTAGAAGCTGCTTGGAGACTGTGTGACTGAAGTGATTGATCTCTAAGACTGTGTGTGTGCTTGTGTATTTATGTGTGCATTCTCTGTCATGTGCACTTGTACATGTTCCTGTGTATTATATGTAGGATTAAAAAATGGAGTTAAATGCATTTATGCAGAGACTGGTATTACTACATGTTGAAAATATTCTATGTGTGGATTGTAGACTGAGAGATATGAATAGCATCTGTTCTTGTTATAACTGACAATCAGGAAAAATCTGATGCTTATTGTTGCAATCTGCTGCACTAAAAATCATCCTTTAAGTGTACTATAGGTTAGTGAGGTATGTTATGAAGATAATTTGGATTGTTGTTAGTTTGACTGACTGTGTGGGAAAAATACTGTAAGGAAAATGAAGTATTAGAATAGAGTTCACAGTAATAACTGCTAGACAGTAATAAAGAAAGACACTGTTTCCAGTTATATGAATTTTACACTTGGCCATGTTTGCTGGATTATTATTATTACTATTATTATTATTATTGTTATTATTATTACATAAGAGGTTGAAACTTTGTTATCCATCTTAGATTGGTGACACTTATTTGTATCACTGTGAGCAATTTATGTCTGAAGCTGTCTTTAAAAGATGAGATTTATTTCAGGCGTACTTATTAACATAAAGCCATAGCAAAAGTTCTTCAATTTCTGGCAAAAATATAACAATACCTTTTCAACACATTTGTATGGCATGTAGCTTCTTACATAACACAAACATGGATTTCATTACATGCACAGAGATTTATTTGGTAAAGAAATGCTGCAACAAACTTCTTGAAGTTTCTGTGGTGAGCAACATTAGAGTAAACTATTGATAAGTTCACAGTCCTTTGAAGAACTGTTGCATAGCGCATATATGAACACTGAGATTTGTACCATAATGGGCCTTTTACCATAATGGGCCTTTTCTATTTCTGTTTTCCCTCATATGTCACCTTTGTTCTAGAGATCATTCATGACATTCATTAGCCAGTACCTGCATTTTCAACTTCTGTAAACCATGTCATTCTGCACACAACAATAATATTGTTGTATTTTCTTTACTGCAGATCTGTTCTCTCTTACATCTCCGTACCCAACTTTAAAAATTTCTGAATGAGAAAAGTACACTGATTGTACCAATTCATTCCATTGATTTTGTTCTTTTATCTGTTAGACAGATAACTGATGGCATTGCAGTTCATAAAACTAAATCATTGTAAAGGCTGAATTAAGTTTCCTCCTTGCAGTCTACTTTTCAGTACATGAATCACACTGAGCACACATTTTGGTTGGGAATTTATGGATGGGCAAACATGAAATTATTTCACAAGATTATGAGCAGTTTTCATATTTTATGTATTTTCTTTCCTTTTTATTGTGTAAACACATTTAATGTTTACTTAAAATTATCAACCAGCTTGTATTTTGCAAGTATATTTTATACAAGGAAATTTCTTCATATTAATAATTTTCTTCTGAGCTCATTTTGTACAGCATATTACTATAGCTCCCTAACTGTTGCATAATGTATGTGACTACTGGGTCTAAACAGCTAGTCAGCTAGTTACGAGAAGATTGCAAATCAGCTTTTTTCTTCTCAAATATTCAGAAATTGGCGGCAGCCTTGCTAATCAATACGTAATTATTATTCAGTAATTAGGTTTTGGAGCAAACATACTGTACTGTAGATAGAAAATGATAGTTATGGGTCATGATTAATGACCTCTAATGTCTGACATGTTGAAATAAATGAAATTTTATAAAGACAGCTGGTAAGAAACTGAAGGGGGAGATGTCATTTGGGTGAAAGGGATAGATAGCAGTACTGAAGTGAACTGAATTTGCTTAGCTTAAATAAATAAACTTACTGCATTTGGCATTGTAATTTATTACAGGTAAACAAAACAGAAAATATAAATACTGAATGTAAGTTCAGCACTCATGGCTGTTCATATATAACCAATGGTTTGGCACTTCCAAACATCAGCATACCACACAATGCCAAATGACATGTCTTTGTAGTATGTATGAAACTGGTAATATAGAAATGCTTGTTATTCAATTTATTTTCATTTCAAGTCCATATTGTGTTTTTTATGAGCAATTTTCAATGTAATACTGTATCTTTTTCTACAAAATGTAACATTTTGTATTCAAAAGATGTCAGATTTCGTATTGTTTCATGCAAATGCTCTTACAAAAGAATCTCATAGTTAATTAGTTCCATAGGTACTGGCATAATAAAGTGAAACACCCACTGTGCTGGAAGAAGGTACAATGCAAAGAGAAAGCTTCAGTGAAATTGATTCCACATATTCTGTTTTGTGAAATTAGAATTCTTATTTACTTCTTATTTTGTATGTCACCAGTTGTGGAAATAGTGATGGCAGTGAGTGGCTTTTCCAGGCATTGGCATCCAATGCTCTTGTCATGGATATAAACATAAACTATAGTGTAAAATCATCTAAGACAGAAACCAACTTCATAAGTTCTGGGGTTGTGATCACCTTTTTTTCTGGTGTGATTTGTAAATGAAAACTACCAGAAGAAACAGACAAAGACTAATCTACTTTGCAAATGAAAAGCTCACTTGAATCTTCACTGCCCAATTGTTGTTTACAAAGAAAAAGATGTTAATTAAAACATAAAAACATTGGTAAGTAAATAAAAGACCATATTAATTATAAAATAAATAACTAAAACCAATTATTTATCCTAGTGTGTCTTATTTCATAGCCTTTTGCCTTTTGCTCCAGTGGCCAAGATGATAGTCTTCTTGTGGCTTCATTAACAGGTATGTGTAATTAAAAAAAAGGTAGGTTTTCTGAAAGTATTTGTGTTCTTTAATCACCAGAAGCTTCCATATCAGCCACACTACACAACTGGTTAAGAAAGTGCTAACAAAAGATAAAAATAACCATAGTATGATGTCAGCAGGGTCATGTGGCAATACTTTGTACCTCATTCCCTCTAGCCACTAAGGATGCAAGGTGGAATAAATTGGAGAACTGACTTTGTTTCCAAATTATCAGTATCAGAAACTATTTGAAAATCTGACTCTACTGAATACACATAACTATGCCATTCAGGTTTTTAACAATAAAACCTTCAAAACTAATGATATATAAACACATTGTGGTTGATATTGTATGAGGTCAGCTCCAAAGTGGAAGATAGGTTCGGAACATTGAGATTAATTGATGAGTTAGATCATGATAGATTGTATGCATCCACTTTTGTGAGGGAGTTATGAAATGGTTATATATACACTATTACACAGAAAATTACTTTTCCTTCTATATAATAATTTTATCTGTTTGATGCCTAGGGAAAAAATATGGAAAAAAAAAACTTTTAAAGTCTTAACTTTCTCAAAATGAAACACTGAAGTTATTTGGTTATAGTTGTGAAATCTAATCTTCAGTAATAACAACACTGGAAGGGAGAACTGTGTTGCAGTGAGGGTATATTATGTCAGGTTCAAAATTTAATATGTTTTTGAGCCCTTGGTATTTGCATCCATTAGAAGTGCAAATAATAATAAACCACCAGCACCTGATGCAATTTAAGTATCATAGCTGAAACATCCATATTCATCCACCATTATTTATAAGCAATTCCCATCCTCATCACACATCTGTAAAACATAGAAAACTGCCCAGTACATAGCCCTACCTAATTTAACAAAAGCGTTTCATTCCTCACACTGATTGCTCCATTTCATCCCTGAGCATTCTGTAAAGTTTCTTAACTGTGTCATGAAATGAAGACTCACATAGTTCTAGAAAAAGATTGTTGTATAAACTCTTAATAGTGTCCACTCTGCCTAGAGAGTAGCACTATCTAATCTCTACACTTAGCTAAACAAGTCTGTATAAATGGTACACTGAAATTGTCAGTCATAAATATTGCACTATATGCCAGTGAAAAAGTTGCATTTAAAGCCACAGCTTTTAAATTGTATAACAGGCTCACTTCCTAGAATGTGCAGATCCAATTGAAATAATAATGTTCACTTCAAAAATGAGACCAAGCAGCAACCAAACCTCCACAGTTAGTTAAAATTTGGGATAAAGTGACTCCTTGATATATTTAAGCTTACTAATCAATATAATTGGCAAAAAACATTGCTCTTTCTTGTAACAGCGGTGCAAATTACTACATAGTGGGGAATTGTGATAAAATTTTACTGGCCTGTCATATTTGATAATCAGAGCAGCGGATAGTCTCAAAAGATAGAAGCCAGGCATAAATATAGAGATTTATTAATGATTCACCTGACACCAGAGAAAGAGGAAATGTGAAAACCTCTGTGGGCGGTGTTTGTTTGATGAATTCTTCCTCTGATTACACAGAGATTAAAAATTTAGGATACCTCACTCTACCCTCATCAAATGACTGAAGTAAAACTTTGATGTGTAATGACAGGAGAAGAAACACTGGTTGTTGTTTAAAGTTGCAAATGACTTCACTTCTTGGTCTGTTGAAAATCAAATAGTTCTATGATTAAAAAGGTAGTTGCATTAACACTTTAGTAGGTCTGAAACAAATACTAATAAAGAGATAGAGGGGCTGGCCAGTACTTACCTCAGCTCAGTACAGCCGATAGATACACAAAAAACAGAACCGAAAATTTACGTTCCTAGCTTTCGGAACAAATGTACCTTCATCAGGGAGGAGAGAGGGGAAAGAAAGGCAAGAAGGGAAAGTAGATTCAGTTACTCACAACCCAGGTTATGAAGCAACAGGGAAAGGAAAACAGGGAGGGTAGCAAGGATGGAGGCATGGTTGTCAGAGGGAAGCCAAAGATATTCTACTGTAAGTACTGTGCCAGCTTCAAACCAAAGAGGATGCATACAGAAGTAAAGTGGTATATAGTATAAAGAGAAACAGAACTATGTAGGATGAAAAGATGCATGAATGGCTAAAAAGGAAAGGGAAAGAGGAGAAGACTGAAGAGTAAATGGGAGTGAGGTTGTTTAACGTAGGTTCGGTCCAGGGGGATGGCAGGATGAAAGGAAGTGTTGGAGTGCAAGTTCCCAACTCCGCAGTTCAGAGGGACTGGTGTTGGGTGGGAGAAGCCAAATGGCACATAAGGTGTAGCAGGTTCCTAGGTCCCTAGAATTATGCTGGAGGGCATGCTCCGCTACTGGGTATTGGACATCTCCTAGGCAGACAGTTCGGCTGTGTCCGTTCATGCGCTCAGCCAGTTTAGTTGTTGTCATACCGATGTAAAATGGCTGTGCAGTGCAGGCATGTCAGTTGGTAAATGACATGTGTAGTTTCACACGTGGCCCTGCCTTGAATTGTGTATGTTTTACCAGTAGTGGGGCTGGAGTAGGTGGTTGTGGGGGGATGCATGGGGCAGGTTTTGCAGTGGAGTCAGTTACAGGGTAGGAACTGCTGGGTAGAGAAGGTAGTCTGGGAATATTGTAGTGTTTAACAAGGATGTTACGGAGGTTAGGACGGCGACGAAAGGCAACTCTGGGTGGTGTGGGGAGAATTTTGTCAAGGGATGATCTCATTTCAGGGGTTGACTTGAGAAAGTAATATCCCTGGCGGAGTAATTTGTTGATGTTTTCGAGGCCAGGATAATATTGGGTGACAAGGGGGATGCTTCTGTGTGGTCTGGGGGTAGCAACATTGTTGTTGGACAGGGAGGAATGTATTGCTCGGGAGATCTGTTTGTGGACAAGGTCTGCAGGACAGTTGCGGGAGAGGAAAGCACTGGTCAGGTTATTGGTGTAATTGTTGAGGGATTCGTCACTGGAGCAGATATGTTTGCCATGAATACCTAGGCTGTAGGGAAGGGAGCGTTTGATGTGGAATGGATGGCAGCTATCAAAGTGAAGGTACTGTTGTTTGTTTGTGGGTTTGATATGGACAGAGGTGTGGATGTGAGCTTCAACAAGATGAAGGTCAACATCCAGGAAGGTGGCTTGGATTTTGGAGAAGGACCAGGTGAAATTCAGATTCGAAAAGGAGTTGAGGTTATGGAGGAAATTAAGGAGTGTTTCTTCACCATGAGTCCAAACCACAAAGATGTCATCTATATCTACACTTCTGGAAATTGAAATAAGAACACTGTGAATTCATTGTCCCAGGAAGGGGAAAGTTTATTGACACATTCCTGGGGTCAGATACATCACATGATCACACTGACAGAACCACAGGCACATAGACACAGGCAACAGAGCATGCACAATGTCGGCACTAGTACAGTGTATATCCACCTTTCGCAGCAATGCAGGCTGCTATTCTCCCATGGAGACGATCGTAGAGATGCTGGATGTAGTCCTGTGGAACGGCTTGCCATGCCATTTCCACCTGGTGCCTCAGTTGGACCAGCGTTCGTGCTGGACGTGCAGACCGCGTGAGACGACGCTTCATCCAGTCCCAAACATGCTCAATGGGGGACAGATCCGGAGATCTTGCTGGCCAGGGTAGTTGACTTACACCTTCTGGAGCACATTGGGTGGCACGGGATACATGCAGACGTGCATTGTCCTGTTGGAACAGCAAGTTCCCTTGCCGGTCTAGGAATGGTAGAATGATGGGTTCGATGACGGTTTGGATGTACCGTGCACTATTCAGTGTCCCCTCGATGATCACCAGTGGTGTACGGCCAGTGTAGGAGATCGCTCCCCACACCATGATGCCGGGTGTTGGCCCTGTGTGCCTCGGTCGTATGCAGTCCTGATTGTGGCGCTCACCTGCACGGCACCAAACACGCATACGACCATCATTGGCACCAAGGCAGAAGCGACTCTCATCGCTGAAGACGACACGTCTCCATTCGTCCCTCCATTCACGCCTGTCGCGACACCACTGGAGGCGGGCTGCACGATGTTGGGGCGTGAGCGGAAGATGGCCTAACGGTGTGCGGGACCGTAGCCCAGCTTCATGGAGATGGTTGCGAATGGTCCTCGCCGATACCCCAGGAGCAACAGTGTCCCTAATTTGCTGGGAAGTGGCGGTGCGGTCCCCTACGGCACTGCGTAGGATCCTACGGTCTTGGCGTGCATCCGTGCATCGCTGCGGTCCGGTCCCAGGTTGACGGGCACGTGCACCTTCCGCCAACCACTGGCGACAACATCGATGTACTGTGGAGACCTCACGCCCCACGTGTTGAGCAATTCGGCGGTACGTCCACCCGGCCTCCCGCATGCCCACTATACGCCCTCGCTCAAAGTCCGTCAACTGCACATACGGTTCACGTCCACGCTGTCGCGGCATGCTACCAGTGTTAATGACTGCGATGGAGCTCCGTATGCCACGGCAAACTGGCTGACACTGACGGCGGCGGTGCACAAATGCTGCGCAGCTAGCGCCATTCGACGGCCAACACCGCGGTTCCTGGTGTGTCCGCTGTGCCGTGCGTGTGATCATTGCTTGTACAGCCCTCTCGCAGTGTCCGGAGCAAGTATGGTGGGTCTGACACACCGGTGTCAATGTGTTCTTTTTTCCATTTCCAGGAGTGTATGTCTATCTGTATCTATATCTATGTCTATCTTTAGTAGGTCTGTTATAGTAAAGTATGTTATAGTATAGTATGTCAAAATTAATTTCCCTTCAAATTATAACATCCATCATACCTTTCCTGTATGAGGACAATATAACTTAACGTGAATAAAATCTTCTCAGTTTTCAAGCCACATCAATTTGAATAAAACACACAAGCTTTTAGTGACTATTTCCACCATCACTGTCAGGTGTAAAAGCCACAGACTGCCGGGCCTAGTATATAGTTTTCTGCTTACACTGACACAATTGCTGGCTCTGGCACCAGTCAGGGAGGGCTGAAATGAAGCATGTAAGGAAGGTGACTTGGGTAGCTCATAGCAGCCCCATCTCGCCTCAGGCCCAAATGACACCATGTGCCTTGAATGGGAACAATACATTTGAAGCTGTCACTTCTGCCTCCCTACAAGTGTCAAACATCTGTTTGAAAAAAAAAAGCAAAGATGGATGTAACTGCAACTGCCACCTCCCTACAAGTGTAAATAATCCATTTGAAAGAAAGCAAAGATGGATGCTTGATGCTAGTAGGGAGGTGGGAGTGGCAGTTTCAAACAAGGTGCCAGCCCCTCATGACACTTGTCATCACCAGGTCACAAGGTGGGCCAAAGTTGCTACAAGCTGCCCAACTCACCTTCCATGCACATGTCGTTTTGGCCTTGGCTGTTTAGTGCCAAAGGCTGAAGTTTGCTTGTATAAACAGAAAACCATACCAGCCCCAGCAGTGGTTTTTAGTCCTGATGAGTATAGTGGAGATAGCCATCGAATTGACGTGGCTTGAAAACTGAGAAGACATTATTCAGACATGCCACCACAAAATATTCCAAGGACACATCTTAACTTGACATAATTTCATTGTAAGTTAGAGACACTTCATCTGAGTACCCACTTTTTCATAGCAATTATTAAAATATTCTCTTTTTGGCATAAAAATACCTTGTGCATGATGCAATACTTGGAAATACTATGTAACAACAGGTGTTTTGGCTTTTTATTTATGAAGTGTTGGAAGTTATCTTGAGTGGTTCTTGCTTTTTAATGTTTACTTCATCACAGATATGCTACCCTATTTCACAGTAATGCAAGTCTTGGAACACACTTATGCTCTATATATTTTGTAAACCGTTGTTTTATTGTTCACAGCACTGTTAACTGCAAGTATTTCAAATAAAATGTTTTATTTTACTTTTATCCTTATTTTGAGTTTATGTTATCTGTTAGTTTTCAACACGAGTAAGATAATTTAATAACCAAGACTGTGTTAAAGACTGCTGTATCCCAGCTAAATAACAGATAATACATGCAAAAATAACCACAGTTTTGAGTTTCATTATTATTCCCACTGCACAGACCATCTGTAACTTTGCACAGACACAGGAATACTGTTAAATCATCATCTAATGTCACACATGTGCTATTGATTTTGCAACTGTGAAAGAAAATACTAAGTACAAATATGCATGTTTCATAGTTAATAATTTCATATACTGAAAGTAAGTACAATCACACTGTTTTTGTACTTTTCGTGCCAAGGTAACTCTTTCACACACCCAATCGCACATACTTTAGCTGCATTAAGGAAGAAAATTATCTTGAAAGACAATAGTACCAAAGAAACTCTAAATCTGCTGATATATTTATGAGAAATTAACTAGAATGAAATGTACCCTCAGAATCATAATGAAGTCAACTTAGTTTATCATACAGGTAATCAATGTTATTATTATATTCTCCACTTCTTATGTGATTGGACACACATGCCTGGAGATTCACTGAGTATGAGAATGCATAATTTCTGCATCAGTAAGCCATTATTATTTATCTAAAATATATTTAGCTCTATATGATGAAAGTCCTCAGCCGAAATATTTATCTGATAAAAAAATATCAAACTACAATCTTTGCCTTTCATGGGTGGCATTCTACTGTCATGAATGACGAAAATCTCTGTTTAAGTTACAATTCAGTGAACAGTTTTAATCTGTCAGGTTACTTTGTAGCAGCAAAAAGCAGACTTCCCCCCCCCCCCCCCCCCCCCCCCCCCAGATATAACCAAAACCTTCAACACAGTAAAGCATATGTTCATCAAACAGGCTGTCACTTTTGGAGAAGAATTTAATCATGCAGCAATCAATTGGAACAAGTGCAATTTTCTAAGTGGTGGGCATGACAAGACATCCTGTGAAATAATACTAAATGCTTTCTATGAAAACCATTTGGACCAAATAGTTCAGAGGCCATCGTATATATTAGGTCTTGTAGCAACAGACCTGACCTCTTCAAGGACATCCATATCTAAACTGATATCAGTGACTATGATGACATTGTACACCAATGAACAAAGGACAAATAAAACTAGTAGGCAGACTGTCATGTTCTGTAAGCCAGGCAGTCATATCTGATGTCAGATAGGAACCCAGAACATTTAGCTCTGGCAAGGAGTGTGTAGGGGAACTGTGGTTCACATTTAAAGGAACAGTTGACTAAGCACTGGATATTATGCATCTATGCCCATGATGGGAGGGACTTTCTATTTTACAGTCACCGTAAAGAAACATCTGAAGAAAAAGTTACTACTGTGTAATAGGTGTGAAATGAAACAAACATTATGTGGCCAGAACTCTCCAAACAGCTGTATTTAAACCAATTTTATTAAGGCACTACTGATTTATGGCTTGTAGCTATGTCATCAGGTGCATATAAACATTAAAATATGTACAGAACATGGCAAAGAATGTAGAAGGGTCAATCTTCTTAGTTAAAACCATAATGTTTTTACAACAGATAGTCGAATAAAAAGTTGGGCAAGCATGTTCATATGCAGAGGTTTTCACCGTCCAGCTTTTTATTCATTAACTATCCACCCTGTGAACATTATGGTTCTAACTGAGGAGGTAGGACCTTTTATATTGTCTGCCATATTTTGTACCACATTTTATTGTTTATATTTACCTGATGATGTGGCTACAAGGTATGAAACTAGCCACAAAATGTACCACCACAGCTGTGTATGCTCAGACTTCAGAATTATTTGTGGTTAAACAAACAGCTATAGACAGAGATATACTGAATGAAACTTTGGCTGTAAAGAGACTGCATGAAGTCTTCAGTGACTACCACAGCAGAATCTTATTGAAAGATCTTTCATAAACCCCAAACAATGCTGGCCATGTGGAAAAGCTGTCTGTGGCACCAAAGTTAGTGTCCAAACACTCAAGGATGATGCAGTAACCAAAACTGAGGGTTGCAAACCAAAAACGTAAATACTGAATTCTGTTTTCAATGTTCTTTTATGATGGAAAATACTGAACTACTGCCCAAGTTTAATTCCCTCACCTTTGCAAAGATGAATGATACAGATACTGCCATCAATAGCCATGAGAAACAGTTGAAATTGATAAAATGAAACAAGGCTTGAGGATCTGGTGTAATCCCTGTTAGATTCTATACAAAATTTTCAGATGAGTTAGCTCCAGTTTTAACCACAAGATACTGCAGATCACTCAGATGATAACTTGTGTCCAGTAGCTGGAAGAAAGCATAGGCCCTGCCCACATACGAGAGTGGTAGCAGAAGGGATCCAACTCATTGGTATCCATCTGTTGTAGAAGCCTAGAGCAAATTCTGAGCTCAAACATAAACATAAACAGAATTACACCCTCCATGCCAGCCAACTTGGATTCTGAAAACATCTGTTACACAAAACATCCTGAAGGCCGTGGAATCAAAACAGCCATGTGAATGCAGTATTTCTCGACTTCTGAAAAGATTCTGATATAGTACTACACCAACATTTATTAACAAAACTGTGATTGTATTGGGTATCAAGCAAATTTTGTGACTGGAATGAGCATGTCATGGCAGGAAGTCTGCAGCATGTCATCTTGGATGGTGAGCCTTCTGCAAATATAAAAGTAATTTTAGATGTGCCCCAGAGAAGTGTATTGGGACCCTTACTGTTCCTCCCTGATGACTTAGCAGACAATAGATTAATAGTGACATGAGATTTTTTTGGGATGGTGGAGTTATTTATAATGAAGTATTAACTGGAAAAAAAGATGATTACAGTATACGTGACTCACAATTGGAAACAGTCAGCTTAGACATATACGTTCATGTATCAGTTTGTATGGATACAAAATGGAAGCTCAAACATGGGTAAAGCAGGTGGCAGGCTTTGCTTCATAAGCAAGACACTGGGAAAATGCAGTCAACCTACAAAGGAGAGTGCTTATAAAAGATGTGTGTCCCACCTTAGAACATTGGTCATGTATTTGGGACCCACAGCAAATAAGATTAACAGAGGACACTGAATGTATACAAAGTAGGGCAGTAAAAGTGATCACTGGTTTGTTTGACTCATGAGAGAGCAGCGTGGAAATTCTGAAAAATGAACTGGCAGATGCCTGAAGATAGACACCAGTTACATGGTAAAAACCTATTTATAAAAGTTCAAGACCCTGTGTTAAGGATACAGGGTACTTTCTGGCTCAATATTATCTAAAAATCAACACCTATTTCTTCCAGGCACTGTTTATAATGTATATGTATTACAGATTTTTTGTTGATACAAGGTAAGGCAGCACACTTTCTAAACAAATTAGAAGTATTTTGAATATCTGAACCTGCTTAGGGTTATTAAAAAATTACAAAGAAATTGATGCAATTTTTTTTACAAAATGCTTCCTCAAATTGAAGTACCATTCAATCCAATGTTATACATTTGAAAGAAACCAAATTTTTACCAGATGTACATGACATGATGGCTGAGGTACTATATCTATTTAATTATAGACCTATGTATATTACAAGGATAAAAAAATATCACATCTTACATTTTAATTTTTATAATTTTTTTCCTAGTAAAAATGTTACTTGTACTATAATTTAGTTGATTATGCAATAAAGCTTAGGTCTACTACATAAGTATGGACTATCGCAAGTTACAGAAAAAAATTAGAGCAATGCTTTACAAACTTTAGGAAATATTTGTACCTGACGTCTGAAAAATACAACTTGTGGGAAATTACGAATGAAGATATGAGTCCAATTAAACTGTGCCTCAAAACATTCCTGAAGCATAGTCTTCATCTTGCAGCATATCTTTATCTTCAAGCTTCCTCTTGGCATTCGTTTTAGCACTCCTTGCTTCTTCCATAACTTGGTGAGAGAATCTTTCAGCTTCATGCACCCATTGTCTGTCACATGCAAGCATTAGAGCCACATTTTATGCCTAAATTTCTCAGGACTTCCAACCTTCCTATCAATCCATTATTGAAACATATCATTGCATCTAGTACACCAAATCTTAATGTATTTAGTCCTACAAAAACATTCTTGTGTAATCTTCCCCATATGTAATGGTTGAAACTTTTATTTGTATTCTGAGTGCTCCAATGAAGACATTTTCTAGGCAAAACAGGGACACTCAGGTCTCTAAAAATTGGTTTTGTTTCATTCACAGCAAGCTCAGGAAGAGAATGCTTATGATGGTATATTTGGCCACTTTCGTTCGCTTTTTGGTAACCACACCAAGAATCTGCTTCTTTAGGGCAAAGTCCATGAACAGGGTGGTCATCTGTGGACAACTTATGAAAGTAGGTGGCCCATACAGCTTTTCTCATTGCTGTAACATCATTCAGAGGTGCAGTTCATCTAATGGGCAGTCCATAATAACTCTGAAGGAGGTCTATTTCAGTTTCTGTCAATCTGCCTCTGCCAGACAGAGATTTTCCATCAGATAGCAACTTTCCTTTCATTTCTCTTCGTAGCTTCCTCAATCTAGCACCCATCATCTTTTGCACATGTCCACAACACTCCAGTATTTTTTATGAAGGTATCACCAAAAATTTTGAACTCATTAATTTTGTTGAAAGCTTTAGAGTCCCCATCACCAAGGTGCTTCGTATATCAAACATTATAAACGGACACCGACCTCCGAAATATTTTTAGAGCTCCATCACACTCCATACCTCCACTGTAACCATCATAATTATTAGAACACTGATGTTCAATATGTCCTTCAGTGTTATCATGGCAGGTGTGGCAGTAGTTAGATAAGCACTCAACATCAAAAATGTTTCCATTCTCCAGCGAAGTGGCACTTACAACACCATTCAAGGAATGATGTCCTCGATGTTGCCATGTCCCATCAAGTGCAACAGCAGTGTCCCTGGTCCCACTAATATTTACAGTTTCTTCTACTGCATGTTTCATAGACACTTTAGACACAACCATCAAGGTGCCTAAAAGTAGTTTTATGTACTTTCTGAACCTACTGGGAGGAGGAGGAAGGTCCATCAAACCACAAAATGTTTGAGCAGCCTTTTTCCCTTTTCCTATTGCATGCACTGGATACACTAACTTCAAGTTCACATCATATTAATTATACACAATGTTCAAAGTAATTTTCGATGTCGATTTATTGAAGGATCTACACAGAACTACTAATTTTGACATTAAACCCTTCCTGCTAATTTGTTCAGTTATTTTCAGAAATCCTACACCATCACATTGTTTATATTTTGCCACTTCCTTTATCAAAGAACATAACATCAACAACAACAAATCCACTAAAAACAGTGTGATTGTTAACACAAAAATTTGAATCACCAGGAGGCGTGCCATGTGGGAGTTTCTTCATGAAGAACTGATATGTACGCTACTTTCAACAGTGTGGCTTGCTTTATTTGTGAACTGGTTACCATGGAATTTCCTTTTATTGAATTTCTTGATGTGTGGCATAGTTCGTATTTATTGTATACTAAAGGATTTGTACTTCCACAAATATATGTAGCACATGGGCAACAAACATTCAGTAACACGTGAACAAACTGCTTCAGCGAAACAAAAGTAAATACTAGCAAAAATAATCATTTACAGTCAGTAGAAACCTGCACTGTTACCAACATATACAATTTAGCATACATATAATTGCAGGAAACAGAAAGTTCACAGTTCTTTTTTAAATAATACTGATTTCTGTAGCAGAAAAAAAGGGGGCATGGCAGCATATATGACTGTAACTTTAAAATTTGGTATATATAGGTCATTTTTCATTTGAAACCTATAATGCTAAAGATTAGATGGGTAGATCACATAAATAATGAGGAGGTATTGAATAGGATTGGGGAGAAGAGAAGTTTGTGGCACAACTTGACTAGAAGAAGGGATCAGTTGGTAGGACATGTTCTGAGGCATCAAGGGATCACCAATTTAGTATTGGAGGGCAACGTGGAGGGTAAAAATTGTAGAGGAAGGCCAAGAGATGAATACACTAAGCAGATTAAAAAGGATGTAGGTTGCAGTAGGTACTGGGAGATGAAGAAGCTTGCACAGGATAGAGTAGCATGGAGAGCTGCATCAAACCAGTCTCAGGACTGAAGACCACAACAACAACAATGTATATATCAATGTAATCATGAAAGACTATAGAATTTAACAAAGTCATAAAAAAATTTTGATTTTTCCACCATTTACAAGTACCCTGTATCCTTAAGGGGAGACTCCAGAGATATACTTCAGCTCCCCTCATATTGCTCCTGTTGGGACTGTGAAGACAAGATTAGACCAGTTACAGTGCACACACAGCATTTATGTAGTTATTTTTCCCACATTCCATATATGCTTAGAATGGAAAGAAATCTACATCATACATTGCTAAGTAACCTCTCCTGTACACTTCATAGTGCTTTGTAGAGTGTTGTTATAAATGGAGAAGCACTACTGTAGTGTGAACATTTCAATCTCAACAGACTTCTTTAGATGTGCAGTAGATCATACCCCATCTGAGCAAAAGTTTCTAGACACCTATTAATGGACATTAATATGGGTTGTGCCCACCCTTCATTTTTATGATGGCTTGAACTCAGTTGGGGACACCTCCAATGAGGTGATTGATTGTCTATGGGGAAATGGCAGCCCATCCTCCCTCAAGAGCTGAAACCACAAAAGATAGTGAATTATTTATTTATCCAACAAAATTATGGCCTATTATTTGTGAAGCTAAAACAGGCCATAGCACTCACCTTTTTGTGGATAATAATACATGTATATATTAATTATTTATTCCTAGTATATATTATTAAATACTTATCTAAAAACAAAGATGATGTGACTTACCAAATGAAAGTGCTGGCAGGTCGACAGACACACAAACAAACACAAACATACACACAAAATTCAAGCTTTCGCAACAAACTGTTGCCTCATCAGGAAAGAGGGAAGGAGAGGGAAAGACGAAAGGATGTGGGTTTTAAGGGAGAGGGTAAGGAGTCATTCCAATCCCGGGAGCGGAAAGACTTACCTTAGGGGGAAAAAAGGACGGGTATACACTCGCACAAACACACATATCCATCCACACATATACAGACACAAGCATTTTCATTCTTATTAAATACTTATATTGCCACTACAAAAATATAATGAAACCTCTTAATCAGTTATCCAGCTACTAATATTAGTGTCAGTACTACTGATTCTGTTCCATTTCTGTTCATTTTAGTAGGGTGATTCTCAAATGTAGAGGGTTGTTTCTCCTATTGGACATGTCCTCATATTATCCTGGTCAACACACCTCAGCATTCTTCTATAGTGCAGGGATCCCTCCTTGCATGAGACACTCACTGAACAGTTTACACAAGTGGCTATCTAATTGTCATATAAGGCTAGTACTATTTTGACAGGGATCCCATCTGGTTTTGGAGATTTTTTCTTTTCATTCTTAAAACTATTTGTCTGATTTCTTCTTGTGTGAAGGTGCTTTTTATTTCTGTAGTCTTCCTGTAACAGTATTTAACCTATGCTGATCTTCTGTCTCTTCTTCTTTGTCATCAAGAAGCACTGTTTTAATAACCAGGACAACTTTATATTACCATTTCATCATTTCTTTTGAACAAGGGCAAAGTCTGATGGTCACGACTTTTGCTCAGTCTATTTTGTTTTGTATTTCCCTGAGACTGGTTTCTAAGATAGTATTCACAAACTGTTTCCATCATTCAGTTTTTGTTTTCCATAACTGTTCCTTAAAACTTTGCTTAACATGTTTATACTTGCAGCCATCAGATTCTTTCGTCTTGCATCATACTGCTCTGGTATAGCTTCCTGCCTCTTAATGTTTCACATCTTAATTCTAATAACATCTTGGTCCAGATGCTAATTTTGGTGATAAGAATCTCAGTACATTAGCTTACTATGCCTACTTTCATTCACTGCTTTTGTACGGCATCATATTCTGGGGTAATTCATCATTGAGTAGAAAAGTATTCATTGCTCAAAAACATGTAATCAGAATAATTACTGGAGCCCACCCACAGTCATCCTGCAGACATCTATTTAAGGATCTAGGGATCCTTGCAGTAGCCTCACAGTATATATATTCACTTATGAAATTTGTTGTTAATAATCCAACCCAGTTCAAAAGTAATAGCAGTGTGCATAGCTATAACACCAGGAGAAAGGATGATCTTCACTATGCAGGGTTAAATCTGACTTTGGCACAGAAAGGGGTAAATTATGCTGCCACAAAAGTCTTTGGTCACCTACCAAACAGAATCAAAAATCTGACAGATAGCCAACCAACATTTAAAAATAAATTAAAAGAATTTCTAGATGACAACTCCTTCTACTCATTGGCTGAATTTTTAGATATAAATTAAGGGGGAAAAAACTTAAACATTAGTGTCATGCAATATTTTGTGTAATGTAATATCTTGTACAGACATCTTTTATTAACCTGACAGGTTCCACATCATTACGTAGTGTCGTATTCATGATCTATGGAACAAGTGTTAATCTAATCTAATCTAATTTAATCAAGGAACTCCTCTAGAAGGACCTCTCCTGATAGGTATCAAAGCTTCCATTGCTCCAGGCCACTATCAGTTCTTGCACTTTAATGTCTATATCATCAGTCTGCAATGGACTTGCCCAACAACAAAACACACTTCTCAGTTAGCCTTCTTGACACTCTATTTGGGACATGTGCACATGTCTTCTCTGGTGTCTTGGGTTTCCCTTTTAGTGGTGATACAGTGTGTAATTTTGTGATCATCTGATGTCATTGCACCCTAAATCTTCCAGTTTGTCATACAGCACATCACTGCCATATTTGCTACAGTGACATCTTTATTTGACATTGTTCTGATCCTCCCTTTGTAGGTTCACAATTGCAATGTGTATTAAATGTCTGTAGGTTGAGTTCCATGACAGTTCTTCTAGTTACCTGTCATGGTCGTCATTCGGGTTGCTACACCACAATACTCACTTCACATTTGCTTCATTGGAGTACACATGAAGCTTAATTTGTCCTAAGTGAATAATATCCTATTCAGCCCTAGCAGATACTCTTCAACCTCATCACTAAACTGAAAATACAATGAAGTTGGACCTTGTGCTCTGAAGTAAAATTGATGTTCTAATTCTTCCCCACAGTATTTCATTGGGTTCATGACAGGACTCTGGACAAGCCAGTCTATTTCATGAATGTTATTGTCCACAAACCATTGCACGTTTGTCTCCGAACTGTTTCCCCACTGTATGCAGTACACAAAGCTATAAAATGTGTTTTGCAAGTGTGATAAGGGAACCACACCCAAACCATGAGAAACACTCCCATACAGAATACCACCTTGTACTTATTTCACTGATAATATTACACATTACAGCAGGTAACTTTCTTCAGGAATTTGCCAGATTCATCACTTCAAATCATTCATTTCCAGTCATCCACTGTTCCATGGCTTGCTCTTTACATCATATCAAGCATTTCTTAGCATTGACAATAGAAACATGTGGCTTGTAAGGAGCTGCTCAACCACTGTACCCCATATGTTTTAACTTCCTACACACAGTATTGAGCTAGCCAGACTGCTGGTAGCATTTTGGAACTGACATGTGATTCCTTCTGTTGATTTCATGTGATTTTTTACACAATGCTCGATGATTCCTGTCCATCAGTGCATGAGGTCTGGCAGATCTGCCTCTCATGGCATCTATTTGTCAGTTCTGTAATATATATGTGTGTCCAGGTACTTTTGATCAGATAGTGTATGTGTGTAACTAAAAGAGCAAAAATCAAATACTGACGAATTCCATTACAAGCCTATTGTGGAGCAATCAGTTATATACAATTGTTATTCAATGAAAAGTGAAAACTTGTGGGATGAATGGTAACATTTAACTTAAAGATATTTTGTGGTTCATACAACAAAATTAAATGATTGAAAGGAAATATCTCACTATTTGGTCAATTTTGACACCATTAGTAAAATCAAATTGTTGTATCATATTATGTAAATACTGTAATCGTTGAATATTTTTGTTAGCAATGGGGATACCAAGATGGAGATAAAAAACAGAAATGAGGAAAGGCAACCAATTTTGTGCACCTGATAGATGATGGCATGCTGAAACATGCAACAATGGTAAAATAATGATTAACAATCACAATGAACACCAAACTGAGAGGCAGCAGGAGAGAGAGGGAGAATGTGGGGGTAGTGAGAGTATGAAATCAGGAAGCAAATGCAGAGGAAATGAGAAGAGAGAAAGAGTGACAGCAGGTGGGTGGAGTAGGGGTGCTGAGACTGATAACTAATGGAAGTTTAAGTCTGAGTGTTTACAAGAATAGAAGTTATGCTGGAAGGACAACCCAATTCCAATCAACCAATGCTCAGTTTAGTGTTCTTTTCGGACAAATCAAACCTATGATGAAGTGTATATAGGATTATTGTCTTGGAACAGAAATGTTACTTCCGTTTATCTCATTGCATATTTCTTTTACTTACCTGCTGCACTGTACTGTACTGTAATGATTCTTGTTATGTACAATTTAAGTTTCATCACTTTATGTTGCTTGGCAGTGAAATATCATTAAAAAATTACTTGTGTCCTAAAGTTTTGCACACCAGCGTGTTAAGAACATAATTAGATTATACGTATGGTTAAGTTAATTTTTGAAGATACTGAAACAGATAAGGAAAGTAAAGGGTTACTGTGGGTATTATGATGTTTTCCCAGACATAAAAATTTCAGTTCTTTGCAAAAGCACTACACTAATCCACAGTTCCTAAATTACTATCACAGGTGTTAAAAAAAAATATACAGTGCTTGCCACAGAAAAAGCCATTCAAAGACAAAGTACTATTTGATGCAGAAAATAAAACCAAAGAAGTGTGGGATGTCATAAAACAAGGAACTGCAAAAGGAAGACACAGGTATAACAACATACAATTCAAAGGTGAGGGTACAACAACAGAAAATCCTCAAAAATGGCAAATTATGTAGATGGAATTCTCTTGGTATTGTGGAGCTGTAGAAAAGTGCTTCCAAAACATGTGTAGCATCCACAATGACTTATGAAGCAAGTGCAATGATGTTGTTTCTAACAGAGACTGATGAAATCAGCAGATATACAGGTGAGGCAGAAAGGACGGGCGTTTTTAGAACAGCTAGTATTCAGGCTCAGGTGGTCGGAGTGGGAGGGGGGGGGGGGGGGGGGGGGGGGGGGGGGGGGGGGGAGTATGTGGTAACATGATCGGTAGCTCCTGTCATTTTGTTTAGTCAAGGTCATGAGCCATGGACTGTGCAACATTGTGTGTTTAGCTACGATAGTTCTGTGTGCAATAGTGAGTCTATCATTGCAGTGCAGCTTGAGTTCGGCGCCATTTCAATCTAGCTAGACATGATAGTGTTCCCACTCATAACACCATTTTATGATGGGTAGAATCATTTCAAACATGGGAACAGTTATGAACAAAAAACCATCAGGAGCTCCTCACTCAGTTCGGACACAAGAAAATGTGAAAAGATTTCGGCAAGCCATACTCCGTAGTCTGGTTGATCTGCTAGAAGACACTCAGCTGAGCTGCACATCAGTAATCACTCAGTAAGGCGTATTTTGCACACTAACCTAAAATGTCATCCCTACACAACTGCCATTGTGCAAAAATTAAACCCAAG